>NC_054824.1:108347184-109597184 GCF_018345385.1 Vulpes lagopus | reverse complement strand
CTTGATCTTATCATCTACAAACCACAAACAAAGCTGAACAAAGGAAGCCTTCTCTCCCCTAGTTCCAACTCTAGACTCATCTGATGAGCACAGCAACAAGTTAGCAAGCCTGGTGTTCTCTTTGGAGGAGAATGTAGAGGGAATGTAGAGGCATGGCAACTGAAAAGCCCTTTCCTGCTCTCCTACCCTCGGAGATCTCCCAGCCCCTAACCAAACAACCGTAGGTCACACTGAGCCACTGCTAGACAAGAAAAGGCATTGGAAATCTGGGTTTCTGACTCCAGGAAGCATATACATAGGCTCCTGGGAGTTCCTGTCAGTGCCCACTCTCAGGCCTGAGGCCATACCAGTGAGCTGCTGCACACCATGGCCCCCATGGTTAGGGGAGCCCCCGGCCAGTGTCCACGAGCTGCCCTCCTGACTGTGGGCTACAACTGTTACCCTCCCTCCACAGCACTGATCAGATTTGCCTTGTGCTTCTGTTAGCCCAGTTGGCTTTAGCCAAGCTGGTGTGGGAGGAGAATACCAGAAAGGTCATCCCCCAATCCAGGGGCACGCAGCCCACGGCACGCAGGTGTCCCATGGCTTCGGTTGAACACCCAGCAATGGCAGATGCAACCCAGAACCCAGTTGTCTTGTCTTCCAGACTGTAGCGTTTTGAGAGGAGCCCCAAGCTCTCTGGACAAATAGCATTTACATGGCTGGCAGTGTCTGGCCACCTCTACTCTT
Source organism: Vulpes lagopus (assembly GCF_018345385.1). Taxonomy (NCBI): domain Eukaryota; kingdom Metazoa; phylum Chordata; class Mammalia; order Carnivora; family Canidae; genus Vulpes; species Vulpes lagopus. The sequence continues at coordinate 109,596,455 of NC_054824.1, read as the reverse complement.
GAAAGGCTTTCTCAGCCACAGCCCTAGACAGACGGCCCTTGTCCAGAGGCTGTGGTAGTGTTCTCAAGCAGGTGCACAACGAGGCGCCCCTGAAAGAGCTGCAGCTATGTTGCACTAATTAAATGGCTGAAAGCTAAAAAGCAGGAAGCAAATTAAGAGCCCATAGGCCTTCAAACCTCGAGGCGGGCAGACACAAATGGATGACAGGTGTGCAGGCTGGCTTCGCGGAGGCTCTGCTCTTGCCCTCTTGCCAGCCGCCTCCTTTGAAAGGACCCCTGCTTTACTACGCAACTCCCTTTGTCATTCCAGCAATTGGAATGCTGTCCTTTTTTTTCAGTTTTGTGTGTCTCATAATTGTTTTTAAAAGTGAAAAAAAAAAAAACTAATTGTAAAATACACAGAAGCATTTTCATCCTAACCATTTTAGGTGCCCGGTGCAGTAGCGTTAAGCACATTCATGTTATTGGGCACCCATCTCCCCCATCCATCTGCAGAACTTTTTCATCTTCCTGAACTGAAGCTGTGTCCCCATTAAACACAAACTCTCCTTCCCACCCCAGCCCCTGGTAACCACCATTCTACTTTCTGTCTCTGAATTAGATCACTCTGGGTGCCTCATATAAGTGGGATCATACAGTATTTGTCCTTTGGTGTCTGGCTTATTTCACTGAGCATCGTGTCATCAAGGTTCATCTGTTGTAGCCTGGGTCAGAACTTTTCTTTTTTTCAAGATTGAATCATCTTTCACTGTATGGATGGACCACATCTTGTTTCTCCATTTGCCTGTCTATGTGATTGGGTTGTTAGCGTCACCGGGCCGCCTGAATAATACTGCGAGGAACGTGGATGAACAGCTGTCTCTTCAAGACCCTGGTGTCAGTTCCTTTGCGCAGAAACCAGAGGGGGCACAGAAACTGCTGGATCGTATAGGAGGTCTTTTCCTCAGCAACTGCACCATTTTACATTCCCACAAGCAGAGTACGAGGGTTCCAGCTTCCCCACATCCTTGTCCACACCGTTCTTTTCACATTTTTTTCATACTAGCCATCCCAATGGGTATGATGTGAAGCCAGGCTTGCCAAAGTCAAGTGTCTGGGACATATGATAGGATTCTAAAGAGAGTACACATCACAGCTGAAATATTTAGACACGTCCCTGATGTCAGCCGAACACATGTGTGCGCTTGTGAGCCCCTCCCTGCACACACACAACACTCTCCCATCTGTGCCCGAGGGCTTGGCTCCAGGTGCCTCTTGGGTGCCCAGGTGACAAGCGATGTCGCCCAGTCCCACTGTGAGCCTGACTTGAAGGAAGCGTGCGTGCACTGCTCTGTCATGAAGACCAAGTTCTCTCGTGTGTTTGTTTCCTGTCTCTAGAACCATGACCATGCCTGCATAGCCTGCCGCATCATCCACAGGTCAGACGAGCACCGCCCGCCCCTCCTGCCCCCCAAGGCTGACCTGACCGTCGGGCTGCATGGCGAGTGGGTGAGCCAGCGCTGCGAGGTGCGGCCCGAAGTCCTCTTCCTCACGCGCCACTTCATCTTCCATGACAACAACAACACCTGGGAAGGGCACTACTACCACTACTCTGACCCCGTCTGCAAGCATCCCACCTTCACCATCTACGCTAAGGGCCGCTACAGCCGGGGCGTGCACTCCTCCAGGGTCATGGGAGGAACGGAATTTGTGTTCAAAGGTAGGGCTCCCACCTCAGCAACCAGGGTAACAGCCCAGCAGGTGACAAACTTGAGTGGCTTGGGGACCTTTTTGTCGAGGCAGAGCCTGAAGGAAGGAAAGGGCTTTTATTTTTTTTTCCGGTAGAGATGTTGGGTGAGAGACTAGGGAATACTTTCTGCTTTTAGTTCATCATTTACACCGGCCTCTGAGGCTCCCCTCTGCTCAGAATGGGGCCGGCAGGGGTGGCTCAGCCTGTGGGCCAAGATGGGGGAACACCCCCCTCCCCACTGTGCATGGTGTCACATGTGGCCACGGGGTGCGTTACTGCAGATGAAACCTCGCATCTGCATGTTCCTGTCGTGTGCACAGCTGGGGGCAATTTGGAGCTGCCCCTGGGATGACGTCACACGTACTTGCTGCATTCAGGGTGCTCTCTTGAGTGGGCAGTAAAGAGGAGATGGTAGTTACATGCCTCAGGGGCTCCGAAGGGTCCTTTCCAGCGCTGAGTTTGTCATGCGCTTGCAAGTTGTCATGCGCTTGGAGGTGGGAAGTTTGGGATTCGTAATGAGGATCAAAGTGAGAAAGATTAAGGGGTAGAAATTCACCAGGCTGTTACAAGTGAGGGAGGTCTTGTGGCCTCTTTTTTTCTAGAATTTCTTTTGAAACTTATGCATCTTTAAGAGATGGTGTCAGTCACATCACAGACAAACAAAAGAGAGGTGGCGCAGAGACTGGGTGTGACCCCCTGATTCAGGCTATTTAACATGAAATATTTCTGCTGACCCAGATAAGTCCTAGGGCATCTTAGCCCATGCTGCCCCCCCCGCCCCCCCCCACCTTAGCAAGGAAGATTTTTCTCCAGGGAGGATGGACCTTTGCTAGATGTGGCTAAGAGAACAACAGTCTCTGACTCCACCCTGGAGCTGTGGCGGCATACATAAAATACGGTCCCCTGGGCTCCTTCAAAAACAGCCCTCTATAAGTGCTGGGGTTTCTATTTAATTACTCATATTTTACTTGCCTGCAGCCTCATTTATTTTAGATACCTGATATTTGGGCCAGTATTAATTTGCCAGACTGCTAAATAACTAGGAAAGGTATTCAACACCAAAGCTACTTAAAAACTTCAAAATGCTTTCATAAAAACAACATTCCAGTTTGTGTTGAATATTTCGTCAATCCCCTAGAGTCATTGTCACCAAAGACAGCTCCTTGGAGATACTCTGTGTGACAGCTTGATGTCACGTCAACATGCAGTCAGCTGCAGCATTTCTACGCCAAATGTGGTCTACCTGCAGTGTGTTTGGTGTCATGACCCTTCAGATCGACATGTCGAACTCTCTCCACTGTGGGATGCTTTTAGGCAAGCTGCGGCAGGGGGGTGGCTGGGCATGGTGGGGTTTAGAGCAGATGGCCAGCGCAGCTGGAGTGCTTTTTGCACCACACGCCACCCCTAGAGTCACCGACCTGTCATCTCTCCTTCGCAGTGAACCACATGAAGGTCACCCCCATGGATGCGGCCACAGCCTCGCTCCTCAACGTCTTTAACGGGAATGAGTGTGGAGCTGAGGGCTCCTGGCAGGTGGGCGTCCAGCAGGACGTGACACACACCAATGGCTGCGTGGCGCTGGGGATCAAACTACCTCACACGGAATACGAAATCTTCAAAATGGAGCAGGATGCCCGTGGCCGCTATCTGCTGTTCAATGGCCAGAGGCCCAGCGATGGGTCTAGTCCAGACAGGCCCGAGAAGAGAGCCACCTCCTACCAGATGCCCTTAGTGCAGTGTGCGTCCTCTGTGCCCAGAGCTGAGGACTTCTCCGAGAACTACCGGGGTCACCAGTATGGGAGCTGGGCGCCTGGAAGGAGCGCTTGTCCCCTGCTCCTTGCTGTACTCACCGGCCTTTTGACTCTACTGCACTGGAATGTCCTCAGATAGAAGTTTTTAAGAAGCTCTATTTTTCCAGACCAGGATTCCTTATAATTTACAGATTTACCAAAAGAAAGGACACTATTTCTTGTGATGCACTTGAATGCCCCAGAACTGAGGTCCTTTTCTGCTGCCTGGCCCCCTCCCTCTCAGCCTGAGTCCTGAGCAGTGCTGTTTGAAGTTTATGCTTTGAACTCTGTCCAGTGGGATCCCAGGCCTGGGTGCCTTCTCAAGGGTAATTGCACTTTAAGACCGCAGAGAGTGTCGAGCTAGTGTGTTTGGTAGAGGGGGCAGGGTGATAACGAAGTCCTCTTCTTTTCTTCCTCATAATTATTATTATATTTCTGAGTTAAACTTAGATGAGTATCAAGCTCCAGCTTTTCCTGCCACTGTATCGCAGTTGCTTCCTGTCCTCCCTTGAAACTGTTTTGCAACCTGGAATCCAATGCAGAGTTGGTTTGGGACTGCAATCAAGACACCTCTTATTAATAAAGAAAAGACTTGAGTGTAGATATGTATATAGGGAAAGACACAGGGTTTAGCTTAACCATCCTGACAGCCTTTATGCAAAAAAAAAAAAAAAGGGGGAATCCAAGTTTTCAAATGTTGAGTGGAAAAACATCTGTAATTAAAGTTTTAACGTAATTTAAACTATCGTTGTTTTAACTTATGGGGAGAGGAGACTTGGTTATGTGCTGGTTTCTGGCTGGTTGCGGAATGCACGCTGCTTTACTGCTGCTCAGTTGACAAGGGTAGTCAAGCAAATATCAAAAGCAAGACAGGCAGACCCAGCAATGTACGGGGTGGTGACTGTGTCATGTGCCACCCGAATGATAAAAAGTGCCTGTTCATTCCACACTTTCCTCCCCGTGGAACCCTCATCCTCGCTCATGCTGTATCTGGCTGGGGTGAGTAGATGGAACCTCACCTAGCCATCTCTGCTACCCTCAAAGATGACTATTCAGAGACCGTGCTTTGCTTCGGGGGCCAGGATGTTCAGAGAGCGTGCCATGGGGGCGTCCTCACCAGGCCTGCACTAGATACTCGATGTGTGTGCAACCCAGGCTTTGGGTAAAGCCCCCGTATCCTCGGATGTACCAGCTTGAGTTGGTTTCTGCTCTGCTGTTGTTGCCTTTGCTCTGTGACTGCAGAAGGTCTCAGGGTCACCTTCTAGAGTGCCTGTGAGCTTCTCTCTCTCTCTCTCAGACACTGGGAGGATGCATGAGGCATGTCTGCCCATTACTTTGGATTATTACAGATGGTGCTATCTGAACACCAAGTGCTGTTGCCAATAGAGACCGACGGAGGGAAATAGCAAGGCATCCAAAGCCTGGATGGAATCAGGAGTGAGCATGGAAACTGTGATCAAGGTCGAGAGTCATACTTGTATTTAAAAATTAACTTTATGAAATGCTGTAGCATTCAGTGTGGTGATAAGTTATAAGGATAGCATGGAGTACCAAAGCGCTTTATCTTTAGAATATATTTTAAGTTGTGGTGCATACTGAGGGGGTTTATTCAAATGAAAATACTAACTTAATGTCTGCCAAGTTTAATAAAGATGTCAAAAGTACTCCCACAGAATACATTTTACCTGTGGATCTATTTAATCAATACTAATGCTATCTTTAAAGGATATAATAAAATTATATGAAAAACTATGTTCACTGCTAAAGAATACCTCAGTGATTTGCCATAAAAGTGATAGATTTATAGCTATTGAATTCACAGGCACTCACCTAGACTTAGCTACTCACACTTTTAAAAAGTACACTACGTACACACACACACACACACACACACACACACGTATATCCAAATATGTAGATATTAACATGTATGTAATGTATGTGTTTATGTCTTAGAGATAACACGATATTTGTGGGGTCATAGCACTTCCTGATACACTATACATCACTACAGAGAATGGCTGGTATAATTTACTCACAAATTATCCACACCGATATATGCCTGTTGCTTGCTGTATCACCCACGTGTATCACATCTTGTCTTGGTTATGTCATGTTAATGCAAATAAGGGTCAGTAAGTTAATAGCAGATAGTTCCACTTGTAAAAACTGGGTTTGGTGAAAGAAGTACGTAAATAAAAGATGGTTCTTCTAGACTTCCCTGTCCTGGAACTAGACTTCCCTGGCCTGGAACTAGACTTCCTGTTTTCCTGGGTAGTAGGCTGATGATGGTCAGGGTCAGAAAGTTGTTCCTTGGGTGAACCTTGTAAAATCCAGGTGGACCCTGGACTCAGAAAGGAGTTTCCTGGAGCCCCCATCACTCAGTGTGGAATAAAGGCAATTTGTGCAGACATGACAAATCTGGTCATCTGCTTAGGTGCCCAGTGCCTGTGACATCCAGGTGATGTCCATCCTGCCATCCTGAACAGTCCATCAGGGGGTCCCGGTCCTGTGGCAGCCCACTAATGTAACTCTTAGCAGTGCCCGGTGCCCGGAATCCCTGCAAGAGGAGCTGAGGGTCAGGGCATCCTCCACAAGGCTTTACACACATCTTGTAAAAACGACTGGAACATAAGACCTGTGGTTCCTGGTTGAAGGGAAAGCTTTCACAATAATAGAAGAGCCATTCTCCATCCCACCAACTCTTTAAATATATCTTGAAAGCAAAGATTACATTAAGTAGTCCACACACATATTGCAATATTATATTTTAAAATGGTAACCCCGCCATCCCTATAAGACTTAAATCAGGCATGTAGCAATGGAGTGCCAAAACCAACAGCATCTAACGAGGCATTTCTGGACACTGTCCTCAAAAGAAAATGCAGACCGTCCTGAGGGTATTGGGGGAGTAGGGATGGTGGGTGGAAATACACAGAGAGGAACCCACTCTGACACAATTTCTCTACTTGACACAGGTTTTTCTGGCCTTCTCAAGACATCTAAGCTTTTGTGAATCCAAACATCTTTCATAAGAATATATCTGCGTGAAGAACAAATAAAAGTAGCTTGGATAAATGTTTCTCACTGATTTCTAGATTCTTGACAAAATGTGTAAGCATTCTCAAGTAAGAGAATCTTATGTCCTAAAATACTAGTTGAATTCTTTAAATCCCTGTAATGATCCAAGAGTTTTGGGCTCACAGGGCAAACAAACCATCTCTGAGTGTCCGTGGGGCTCCTATGTTTTCACAACCCCATCTCCCTGGTGTTTCAGTAGGTAGAAGTAACACTATCATGAGAAAAAAAAAACTACTGGTTATGACTTCAACGTTGGCTGAGGCCTGATGAAGTGGACGCTTGACACAACCACGTTTCTCCAGGGGGTACCCAACTGACGCCCAGTTGTACCCACAAGAGGTGCCACACCGGGCAAACACACATCTCCTTTACTCAACTGCACAGCTCCCTGGGCGACAGGTTGTGGGATATGACCCGTGGCCTCCCGTGGTTTCCATGGATTCATTCTGGTCTCTTGGTTTCTGACATCTGCTATACCACCACCTCTATGACCCCTATGCCCTGTGGAACACCACCCGAGCAACTCCATGCCCCCTTGACTTAATCAATCTGGTATAGCTATTACGTTAGAATCCAGAGGCCAGAGGATTTGGGAGCAGGGAGAGGAGCACTTTGCAGCCCCGTGCCCCCAAGCCTTGTCTACTAGCTGCCTCTTCATCCTCCTGAGCTGGAGGGGCACCTGGCAGCTTTGCTGCTTAGGAACTGCTTCAGCCTTTCCCTTCCCCATGAAGTCTCTCCTTCTCGAGTGATACGAAAATCTGAGAAAGATCCTCAGCAGTTCAGGAATTGTACTTGCCAAGGACTTCAGGCACTGGAGGCTCAGACATTTTTCTGCAGCAGATGAGGCCAATACAGAGGACTATTGATAGGGCGTGACCTTCAGAAAATCAAGGTTATAATAAACAAGTGAGGGACGCCGTGTATTAAGAAAGCTCATTTGCAGAATGTCTTTCTGTTCCCTAAATAACACAGTCCACATTCTCACAGGCTGGGCCCTGGGTAATACGACTGCCCTGGAATCAGTTTGAAACATTAAGATATCTCATAGACTGAAAAATGGAAATATCTGTTGCATGTTGCAGTTTTATCCTCCAATTTATTTGGGAAATGGAGCTATGTTACATCTGAGTCCCAGCATCACTTACGTGAAAGAATAATCAGCCTCATAGTATTCTCAACTCAGAGCAACTAATTAGAGCATTCAAAGAAAAAAGGTTCCTGTAAAGAGTGTGTCGTCTCGAAGCAGAAGAGAGTATATTGCGTTGTATTAGAAACAAGCAGCTTGGCAGGGGAAACTCGCATTAGGCAAGAAGACAGTTCTCTTACTCCATTACTGCCTTGCGATCCCTGGAAATAAGACACCTTAGTAACACATAAGGCCACTTTGCCTTAAAAGCCCTTTGCATAAATTAAGCTTTTGAAATGAATTCTCTTCCCAATATCAGAGAGCACAGCAAGACAAGTACGATGGTCCTTTAAAAAGAAATAGCATTCTTTGTAGGGTTTCATGCCACTTATGTAGAAAGAGAGGCAGTCCGTATCCAATTCCGGCGGGCGTCCATATCCACCTCAACGCTGTTTCCACCCTTTGTCAGTGTGAAGATCCTTCTGGTTTTTAATTATATGTATATTTCATCAATGTGCAAATCTTCTTTCCTACTACATGTTCCAGATTAAATTTGACCAATTGGTAAAATCTTGAAATAAGGTAGCAAATAGAGCATTAAATTCCTTGTAAACTTCAACTGGCTCCAGAGAAGACCAAAAAGGCATCACTAATTTCATGTTAATAAATGATAAAGGTGAAGCTCCCTGAGGTCAGGGATTAGGGAATCAAAGAGCTTTTATGGAGTCGTTATTCTCACGCTCCAGAATTTCAGCCTGACTTCCCCCAGCCCCGCAGCCGTTTCTTGAATGCACACTGAATATGTGACATCATAACTGGTTCTTCACATTCATTAACTCGTTTCATCTTCACTACAACCTTGCATGGTTGTAGTGAATTCTTTACAGTTTTGAATTCTTGCTGAAAAATCTGGTTATGGTTTGCAGCGTGCTTGTCCTAACTCCCCACAAACAAGCCAGTTTTTCTTTGGGGACTTTATCACCCACCCTTCCAGAACATGTGGAGATACAGCAAAGCTGGTGAAACATATGTGAGTCCCGGATTTCAGGGGAGAGAGAGTGGAAACTAGGGCAGTGTCAGTCTCTGCTTTTAACTTTGAGAGTGGAACTTCCAATCATTACCCTCTGGATCAGGCTTGGGGAAGCTGAGGGAGCCTCCTTCCTCTCAGAAGGCTTCGGAAACCGTCTGGACAGAACAGTGCGTGCCCTCTTTGCATCAAGTGGGCATTTTCAACTTCCAGACATTGTCAGGCTTCAGTGACCCTCGGTTCCTCAGCCGGCCCAAGAGGACTCCATTCAGATCTTTCCTGGTCCAAGGTCTCCAGACCAGTGAGTGAAGGTGCCTTCATAATGGTCTTTGGCACACAGGAGCACACACTGGATATTTAAAGCTCAAGGGACAGACATTTGAGCAGCTTGGGTCAAGCTGGAGAGAGATGTAATGCACTCAGTGAAACTCCTTAGGAGAAGCATGTTGTGCAGTGTGAGACATCCTTTGGGTGGAAGTATGTGTACGAGTGTCTGCACTCTTTGGGGCTGAAGTGTGTTTTAGTGAATTTTTCTAGCAGGCTAGCTTTCATCTTGGCCCTGACTTAGCACATCGTCCCAGTAAGGCCATGTCTGCCTGTGGTCATTAGATATTGATCCCTCCCCACTTCACTCCACCAACCCCTGGCAACCTTGGATCTTTTTTACTATCTCCATAGTTTTGCACCAGCATTTAGTGTTGTCTTTCCTAATAGGTGTGCAGTGGTATCTCATTTCCCTGATGACATATGATACAGAGCATCTTTTAATGTGCTTATTTTCCTTTCCAATCCATACATCTTCTTTGCTGAGGTGTCCCTTCAGGTCTCTACCCCATTTTAAAATTGGGTTGTTTTCTTATTGTTGGATTTTAAAGATTCTTTATATATTGTGAATAGCAGTTCTTTATCAGATGTTTATTTGGTAGATATTTTCTCCCAGTCTGCAGCTTGTCTTCTTATTGACATTGTATTTCACAAAGCAGAAGTTTTTAATTTAATGAAGTCCATCCTATTGTTTTCATGTATCATGTCTTTGATATTGTATCTAAAAAGTCTTTGCCATACCCAAGGTCATCTAGGGCTCTTTGCTATGTTGTCTTCTAGGAGTTTTGTGTTTTATATTTAGGTCTACAATTCATATTGAGTTAATTTTTGTAAAGGGTGAAAGGTCTGTGTCTAAATTAACTTTTCAGATGTGGGTGTCCACTTTTCCCCATAATTTGTTGATCCATTGTGTTGCCTTTGTTCTTTTGTCAAAGATCAGTTGAGTACAACAATGTGGGTCTATTTCTTTTCCATTGATCTATTTGTCTATTCTTTTGCCAATACTATACTGTTTTGATGACCGTAACTTTAAAGTAAATCTTAGAGTTCAGGGTTGTCAGCCCTCCAACTGTTCCTCTTCAATATTGTGTTGGTTATTCTGGGTCTTTTGTCCCTCTATATAAATTTAGAACCCGTTTGCCAATATCCACAAATTAACTTGCTGAGATGTTGATTGGGAATACATTGAACCTAAGATCAAGTTGAGAATAACTGAGTTCTTGAAAATATTGAGTCTTCCTATCCATGAATATGGAATGTTTCTTCATTTATGTAGTTACCATATTTCTTTCATCAGAGGTTTGTAGTTTTCCTCATATAGATCTTGTACGTATTTTGTTTCATTTATAGCTAAGTATTAGTTTTTAGGGTGCTAATGTAAATGGTATTGTGGGGCAGCCCGGGTGGCTCAGAGGTTCGGCGCCGACTTTGGTCCAGGGTGTGATTCTGGAGACCCAGGATCGAGTCCTGCATCGGGCTCCCTGCATGGAGCCTGCTTCTCCCTCTGCCTGTGTCTCTGCCTCTCTCTCTCTCTCTCTCTCTCTCTCTCTCTCTCTCTCTGTGTGTGTGTGTGTGTGTGTGTGTGTCTCATGAGTAAATAAATACAATCTTTTTTTAAAAAATGGTATTGTGTTTTTAATTTTAAATTCCATTTGCTCATTGCTAGTATATAGGTAAGTGATTGACTTTTGTCCTGCAAATCTTGCTATAATCACCTATTAGTTCTGAAAGGTTTTTTTGTTGATTCTTTTAGATTTTCTACATAAATGATCATGGCAGCTGTGAACAGTTTTATTTTTCCTTCCTAATCTGTATACCTTTTGTTTAATTTTCTTGCCTTTTTGCATTAGCTAGAACTTCTAGTATGATGTTGAAAAGTGATGATGAGGGGGGATATGCTTGCCTTGTACGTGATTTTAGTGGGGACGCTTCCATTTCTTACCATTAGGTATGATGTTAGCTGTCAGTTTTTATAGATAGTCTTTATCAAGTTGGGGACTTAATTAAGTCCTCTATTCCTAGTTTAGTGAAAATCTTTATCATGAATGGTTGTTGGATTTTGTTAAATATTTTTACTGCACCTACACCTATTGATGTGCTCATTGTGATTTTTCTTTTTTACCCTACTGATATGGTGATTTGCATTTATTGATTTTCAAATATTGAACCAGACTTGCATACCTGAAATAAATTCCTCTTAGTCATTGTGCATAATTATTTTCATTATTCATTGTATAATCAGGATATATGTATATATATATGTATATATACATATATACATATGTATACTTGCTCTTGGGTAATAAGAGTTCCTTATATTTTTTTATTACTCCCTTATCAGATACATAGTTTGCAAATATTTTCTCCAATTCCATAGTTTGCTTTTCACATTAGAATGAACTTAACTAAAAAAGTCAAAGGTTTGTACACTGAAAACTACAAAACATTGATGAAAGAAATTAAAGAAGACATAGATAAATGGAAACACATCCATGTTCATGAACTGGACAAATTCATGTTGTTGAAATGTCCATACTACCCAGAGAGATCTATAGATTCAATGTAATTCTTTCAAAATCTCAATGGCATTTTTTTTGCAGAAATAGAAAAAATAATTCTAAAATTTATATGGAACCACAAAGGACTCTGAAGAGCCAAAGCTATCTTAAGAAAGAAAAACAAAACTGGAGGCATCATACTCCGATTTCAAAATATATTACAAAGCTATAGTAATTAAACGGTATGGCATTGACATAAAGACATACATCAGTAGAACAAAATAGAGAGCCCAGAAATAAACTCACATTTATAAAGTCAATTGATCTTTGACAAGGGTATTAAGAATACATGGGAACAGTCTCTTCAGCAAATGGTGTTGGGAAAACTGTATATCCACACCCAAAAGAATGAAATTGGATTCTTCATCATTACAAAAATCCAATCAAAATAAATTAGAAGCTTAAACTCCTGAAACTGTAAGATTTCTATGAAAAAAAAAAAACCAAAAGTATAGCTTCACAGACATTGGTTTTGGCAATGATTTCTTGAATATGACTCCAAAAGCAAAGGCAACAAGAGGAAAAATAAACAAATGAGCATATATCAAACCAAAGCGCTTCTGCACACCAAAATCAATAGAATAAAAAGGCAACCTATGGAATGGGAGAAAATATCATGTATCTGACAAGGGGTTAGTACCCAAGAAACATGAGGTATAAGGAACCACTACAACTCAATAGCCAAACACAAAAGAAATAACAATTTTCAAAATGGATGAAGGACTTGAATAAGCATTTCTCCAAAAATAGTGTTATATTTTATATTGTTCCTTCCTTGGCTTTTTCTAGACTTTTTAAAATTATTTTTTGTGGGTTTTTTTTTTTTTTGCCACGGTAAAAACTGAATAATGTCACAGACAGATTCCATAAACATGGAAGTTCAGACTTCACAAAAGAGTTGGTCAAAGATGAGAAATAGCTCTGATTTCCAAATACAGATCATTTCAATAGCCAAAAAAACAAAGTCTCTGGTACGATAAAATGCATTCTCTAAAGAAACTTCTTTGAGTGTGTTCCAGTACAAATGTCTATCTACAGTATTCACAGCAAACTCTAGTCAACCTCTGCATTTCCTTATTAGCTTGAAACTAAATGGTAGGAAACACCCAGGGGTACCAATAACACTTCAGAATCTTGTGCCAGTTCCAAACTGGGTAGACACTACTATGGAGCTAGCTTCTTAATACTTTGAAAAATTCCATTGAAATGAGAGATAACAAACTTGAAAGGCAAGTCCCTTTTTTGCATCAATAAATAAAACATCAAAGTGATTATTGAGCCAAAGATCCAAAGCAGTCATGTGCAATTTTCAGCATAATAAAGCAGTGAATATGAATTCAAATGAGCAGCCTGATTGAAAAAAAGAAAACAACCAACAACAATACTTTCTATTTCTGGAACAACCTTTCTTCTAAGGAATGATGTAGGCACTAACATCACTGTACAATGCCCAGTTGTTGATTTGTGCCTAGCTTCTGATCAGTTTTCCAGGCAACAGAGAGCCAATAAGTTAACTTTCCAGTTGCAATTCACTCGAAGAGCACCAGGATATTGGACAAAATTGTGGTGATAAAAATAATTAAAAACCCATAGGAACTCTGCAAGCCTCAAATGTTTGCGACAATACATACATTTAAGGAAGAGAATGTGAAGTCTCTCATCTTTAGCTGACCCATATAATGATATGTATAAGATGCAGAAAGTCACCAATCTTGCCCCGAAAACTGTTTCTCCTTTTTGCTGTTTCCTCTGAGCAGGCTGGGCAGAGCTGCCATCATTGCCTACAGCCCTTCCCGGGCATCTTGTGCAGGACCTCCAGCAGTCCTTGGAGCCAAGCAGATCTGTTTGAGTCCCTGCTCACCCACTGCCCACTTGCCCTCTTTGGCTACGTCCTTCAGCCTCCGTGTTCAGCTTCTGCACTTATATAATGAATAGAAGCTTTTACAGCCGACCGGCACTTCTCAGCGATCTGCATTCATGGACTCTCCCATTCCCTCCAGAAGATACTCGGGCTGATGCCACGGCCTGCTTCACCACCTTGCTTGTCAGAGCGGGGGACTGTGACCAGTGGCACTGTGTCACCGGGAAGCTTGTTAGAAATGTACAATCCCAGGTCCCATTCCAGACCTGCTGAATCAGAATCTGCATTTCAGTAGGATCTCTCTCTGGGTGGCTCGTGCACACATTCAAGTCTGAGAAGTGTGACTTTGGCTTACTCTCTGGTACACTCAGCACTTCCACTGCCACCAACTGACCGAATACCCATTGCAAAGTTGTTTTAATTCCCACCCTTATTTATGCTTTCTCTTCTTTTTATTGTCATTATATAAATGACTTCAGAGCTGATTTTTAAAATGATAGAAAAGAGAAAATTAATAAACAAAATAATGACTTAAAAAAATTTTTTAAAGAGAATTGTCTCCATGAAATCCACATTGAATGCATCGGGAAGACAGTACAAAAAGGGAATGAAAATGTTCCTGTTGAGTGAGGTGTAAATAAGACAACTGTGAGTTGCTGGCTGGGCTGGTGGGACATAACGACGCAGAAAGAATCTGAGCTTTAATGATTTCATAAGTGTTTCGAAGTTCTCCCTTCTCTTTGAAGAAAGACCAAACTGGAAATTGGGAAACTGGGTCATGTGTTATAAGTGAGATGTACAAAAGAAATAGATGAACCAATGGGCAAAGGAGTTTCTAGTTCCTTATGAAAAAACTAATGAGTAAATGTACACTTATATGTTTTCAGTTAAAATGTCCAAGGATATATTGGGATTATCATCTAGAATATTCTCATTTTAACACACTCTTGGTATTAGCTGACCTACTGTCATCCCCCACCGACCCCCCATGGCATGGTACCCTGTGGTAACCACGTTGCAGAATTGTTGTAAAGATTAGAAATGATGAATGTGCATGGTTCAGGGAAGGTGCACAAGAATTTAAATTATTACAGTGGTCGTGCTGCTTGTCATTGTGCATCTTGGGGATTTGAGGCTTTCATGCATTAAGGGGGCCTCTTTCCTCTTCATGAAGCATTTTACTTTAAGGATGTTAAAATCAGCTTGTGAAAAATACAAAGATGTTACTACACTGACTGGCTTCCAAGCATTTGCAATTGAATATTTTCTTCCGGATTTTCTTTTTTTCTTTTTCTTTCTTTCTTTCTTTCTTCTTTTTTTTTTTTTTTTTTTTGTATATTTTTTATTGGAGTTCGATTTGCCAACATATAGTATAACACCCAGTGCTCATCCCATCAAGTGCCCCCCTCAGTGCCCATCACCCAGTCACCCCATTCCCCTGCCCACCTCCCCTTTCACTACCCCTTGTTTGTTTCCCAGAATTAGGAGTCTCTCATGGTTTGTCACCCTCTCTGATTTTTCCCACTCATTTTCTCTCCTTTCCCCTATCATCCCTTTCACTGTTTTTTATATTCTCCGAATGAATGAGACCATATAATGTTTGTCCTTCTCCGATTGACTTATTTCACTCAGCATAAACCCTCCAGTTCCATCCATGTCGAAGCAAATGGTGGGTATTTGTCATTTCTAATGGCTGAGTAATATTCCATTGTATACATAGACCACAGCTTCTTTATCCATTCATCTTTCGATGGACACCGAGGCTCCTTCCACAGTTTGGCTATTGTGGGCATTGCTGATAGAAACATTGGGGTGCAGGTGTCCCAGCATTTCACTGCATCTGTATCTTTGGGGTAAATCCCCCAGCAGTGCAATTGCTGGGTCATAGGGCAGGTCTATTTTGAACTCTTTGAGGAACCTCCACGCAGTTTTCCAGAGTGGCTGCACCAGTTCACATTCCCACCAACAGTGCAGGAGGGTTCCCCTTTCTCCACATCCTCTCCAACATTTGTTGTTTCCTGTCTTGTTAATTTTCCCCATTCCCACTGGTGTGAGGTGGTATCTCATTGTGGTTTTGATCTGTATTTCCCTGATGGCCAGTGATGTGGAGCATTTTCTCATGTGCATGTTGGCCATGTCTATGTCTTCCTCTGTGAGATTTCTCTTCGTGTCTTTGGCCCATTTCATGATTGGATTGTTTGTTTCTTGGGTGTTGGGTTTAATAAGTTCTTTATAGATCTTGGGTACTAGCCCTTTATCTGGTAGGCCATTTGCAGATATCTTCTCCCATTCTGTAGGTTGTCTTTTAGTTTTGTTGACTGTTTCTTCTGCTGTGCAGAAGCTTTTTATCTTGATGAAGTCCCAATAGTTCATTTTTGCTTTTGTTTCTTTTGCCTTTGTGGATGTATCTTGCAAGAAGTTACTGTTGGGATTATCAACAAAGTTCAAATAAGGTTCAAAAAGGGAGTTCAAAAAGGGTGTTGCCTGTGTTCTCCTCTAGGATTTTGATGGAATCTTGTCTCACATTTAGATCTTTCGGGGATCCCTGGGTGGCTCAGCGGTTTAGCACCTGCCTTTGGCCCAGGGCGCGATCCTGGAGTCTTGGGATCGAGTCCTGCGTTGGGCTCCTGGCATGGAGCCTGCTTCTCCCTCCTCCTGTGTCTCTGCCTCTCTCTCTCTCTCTCTCTCTCTCTCTTTGTCTATCATAAATGAATAAATGGATTTTAAAAAAAAGATCAATGGAACAGAATAGAGAACCCAGAAATGGGCCCTTAACTCTATGGTCAACTAACGTTCGACAAAGCAGGAAAGACTATCCACTGGAAAAAAGGACAGTCTCTTCAATAAATGGTGCTGGGAAAATTGGACAGCCACAGGCAGAAGAATGAAACAAGACCCATTCTCTTACACCAGACCAAAGATAAACTCAAAATGGGTGAATGATCTATGTGTCTGTTTTTGTACCAGTACCACACTGTCTTGATGATCACAGCTTTGTAGTACAACTTGAAATCCGGCATTGTGATGCTCCCAGCTTTGGTTTTCTTTCTCAATATTTCCTTGGCTATTCAAGGTCTTTTCTGATTCCACACAAATCTTTAAGATGATTTCTTCCAACTCTCAGAAGAAAGTCCATGGTATTTTGATAGCGATTGCCTTGAACATGTGAATTGCCCTGGGTAGCATAGACATTTTCAAAATATTAATTCTTCCAATTCATAAGCATGGAATGTTTTTCCATCTTTTTGTGTCTTCCTCAATTTCTTTCAAAAGACTCCACCCCAAGATTGCTAGAACTCATACAGCAATTCAGCAGTGTGGCAGGATACAAAATCAATGTCCAGAAGTCAGTGACATTTCGATACACTAACAAGGAGAGTGAAGAAAGAGAAATTAAGGAGTCAATCCCATTTACAATTGCACCCAAAAGCATCAGATACCTAGGAATGAACCTAACCAAAGAGGTTACCTCTTTGCAAACTGCAAAAAATTGCAGTTTTACCCTAAAAACTGCAATTGAATGTTGATAAAACATAAATAACATTCCTTTAAGGCAAGCTATTATCTGTGCATTTTGATGGTCACTTTCAGAAAAATGTGACACTCAATGAAGTACAGACAATGTCTATAAATTACCATTTGAATAATTATTATTTTTATCGTGTTTAAAGTCACATAACTTGAAATTCACCACTTTAACCACTTTAAAGTGTGTTGTTCAGTGGCTTTCAGTACATTCACAATGTTTGGCATCCATCATGACCATTGAGTTCCTGAGCATTCTCATCACCTTCAAAAGGACACAACACCCTTTAAGTAGTCACTCCCATTACCCACTACCCCCAACCCCAAGAAATCACTAATCTACTTTCTATCTCTATGAATAGAGATAGAGCCTATTCTGGATATTACATTTGAATGGAATCACACAATATGTTGCTGTTTCTGTCTGGCTCCTTCACTCACCATATTTTCTATGTTCATCTATGTTGTGACATTTATCAGTACTTCATTCCTTCTTATGGCTGCAGCATTTTGTTTATTCATTCATTAGCTCATGAACATTTGAGTTGTTTCCAATTTTGATCTATTGAGAATAGTGCTGTTTGAGCATTTGTGTACAAGTTTTTCTCTGAACTCCTGTTTTCAATTCTTCCCCCCCCACACACCCCGGGAGTAGAATTGCTAGGTCGTAGAGTAATGTTTAACTTATTGAGAGACAGCTGTATCATTTTATGTTCCAACCAGCAGTGTATGAATATTTCACTTTCTCTACACCCTTGCCAACACTGGTTATTTCCCTTTGTTGTTATAGCCATCCCAGTGGGTGTGAATTTGTATCTCATCGTAGTTTTAATTTACATTTCCCTTATGACTATTGATGTTGAGCATCTTTTCATATATCTCCGTATCTTCTCCAGAGAGATGTCTCTTCCAGTCTTTGGCACCTTTTGAATTGGTTTATTTGTCTTTTAGTTGTTGAGTTATAAGAGTTCTTTACATATTTTAGTCCTAGACCATGATCGGATATATTATTTACAAATATCTTCTCTGCTACTGTGGCTTTTCCTCTTTTGTTGTCTGTGTCCTTTGATGCATGGAAGTTTTTTTTACCGTTGATGAAGTTCAATTTATGTTTTTTGTTCTTTTCTCAAATATATTTTTGACATTATATGTAAGAAATTGTTGCCAAATCTAAGGTTATAAAGATTTACTCCTATTTTTTCTTCTAAGAATTTGGTAGTTTTAAACACTCTTATATTTAGGTCTTCAGACCATTTTGCATTAACTCTTGCATATGAGGTGGGATAAAGGTCCATTGTCCTCTTTTTATACTTCAATATCCAGTTGTTTCAGTACAATTTTTTCAGGAGGCTATTCTTTTCCCATTGAATGGTCTTGATAGACTTGTTGAAAAATAGATGTATAGGTAATTTATAAAGTCTAAATTCTATTCCATGATGTATAAGAAGAATATGATCTCCTGTATACCTTTACTTCTAGAATATCTTCAGGCTATTACCACGTTATTTTGATTACTGTAGCTTTGTAGTCTTAAAACTGATAAATATAAATACTGCAACTCTTCTCTTCTTTTTCAATATTGTTTGACTATGTAGGGTGCTCTGAAAATCTGTATGAGCTTCAGGATTGGCTTTCCCATTGCTGTAAAAAAAAGGCTTTTGGAATTTTGATAGGAATTGCAATGGATCGGCAAATTGCTTTGGGGAGGACAGCCATCTTAACAGTATTTAGCCTTTTTTTTTGTTTTTTTTTAAAGATGCATTTATTTGAGAGAGAGAGAGAATCTTACGCAGACTTATGGCTGATCATGGATCCTGATGCAGGGCTGTATCTCACAACCCTGAGATCATGACCTGAGCCAAAAATCAAGAGCCAGTCAGGTGCCCCATCAGTATTAAGTCTTCTAACCCATGGACACAGATGACTTTGCATTTACCTAGGTCTTCTTGAATTTCTTTCAACAATGTTTTGTGGTCTTTAGTGTACAAGTCTTATACCTTTTCAGTTTATTCTGAACTATTTTATTCTTTTAATGCTATTGTAAAAATGCAATTGCTTTCTTAATTTCTCTTTAGATTGTTCATTGCTAGTGTGTAGAAATACAACTGATTTTTGTGTGATCTTGAGTTGCAACTTGCTGAATTTATCTATTAGCTCTAATAGTTTTTATATAAGGATATTGTAGGATTTTATATAAGATAATGTCATATATGAACATAGATAGTTTTATTTCCTTCTTTATAATTGGATATCTTTTGTTTCTTTTTTCTTCTTAATTATTCTGGATAGAAGTAATCAGTAAAATTTTGAATATAAGTGGCAAAAGTAGGCATCTTTGTCTTGTTCCTGAGATTAACAGCAAAGATTTCAGTTTTTCATCGAGTATGATGTTAGCTGTGGGGTTTTTCAGAAATACCCATTGCCATTTTGAAGAAGTTCATTCTATTCCTAGTCTGTTGAGTGTTTTTATGGTGAAAAGATATTGGATTTCATCGAATGATTTTTCTCCATCAATTGAGGTGATTGAGAGGTTTTTCTTCCTTCTTTGTTCTATTAATGTAGTGTTTTGAATTGACTGATTTTCTTATCCCTTTCATTTCTGGGATAAATCCCACTTGGTCATTGTGTATAATATGTTCATTATGCTACTGGGTTCAGTTTGCTAGCATTTAGTTTAGGAATTTTTAGTCTATATTCATTGGGGATGTTAGTCTATCATTTTCAATTTCTTGCAATGTCCTTGTCTGGCTTTGGTATCAGGGTGATGCTGGCCTCATAGAACAGGTTTAGAAGTGTTTCTTCCTTTACTACTTTTTAAAAGCATTTGAGGAAAGCTTAGGTTTAATTTTCTAAATATTTGGTAGAGGTCACCATCCTGGGATTCTCTTTGTTGGCAGGTTTTTGGTTACTGATTTAATCTCTTTGCTTACTATAGGCTATTGAGATTTTCTGTTTCTTCTTTAGTCAGTTTTGGTAGTGTGTTGTTTCTAGGAGTTTGTTCATTTTGTCTAGGTTATCTCATTTGTGATGTACAAGTTTTCATAGTATTGTTTTATAATCCTTTTATTTCTGTAAAGTTGGTACTTTCTTATTTCAGTAATTTAAATCTTTTTTCTTAGATTTTAAATTTTGTTGATCTTTTCAAAGAACTAATTTTTAACCTATTTGTTTTTCTACTCTCTATTTCATTTATCTCTATACTAATCTTGATTATTTCCTCCTATTGCTAGCTTTGGTTTTAGTTTGCTCTTCCGTTTCTAGTTCCTAAAGGTGGACAGTTAAGTTATTGATTTGAGATCTACCTTCCTTTTTTTAAAAATTTTATTTATTTATGATAGTCACAGAGAGAGAGAGAGAGAGAGAGAGAGAGAGAGACAGAGACACAGGCTGAGGGAGAAGCAGGCTCCATGCACTGGGAGCCCGATGTGGGACTCGATCCCGAGTCTCCAGGATCGCGCCCTGGGCAAAAGGCAGGCGCCAAACCGCTGCGCCACCTAGGGATCCCTCTACCTTCCTTTTTAATGTCACTATCCATAGTTATAAATTTCTCTCTGAGCACTGCTTTCCCTGCAACCCATAAGTTTTGCTATATTGTGTTTTTGTTTTCATTTGTCTCAAAATAGTTTCCTACTCTCTCTTGCAATTTCTTCTTTGATCCGTTAGTGGTTTAAGAATGTGTTGTTTAATTTTCCTTATCCTTCCCTGGCTTTTTGGTCTGCTGCTTGCCCTTTGGTGGGTGGCTTCTGCTAGTGTATATGCCTTTGAACGTATTTGACAAATACTACATAGGAGGCCATCCAGCCCTGAGAAAGCTCCAAGGTAGAAAAACAGTTTATCTGCCCCCTACTCCTGCCCCAGCCTCCCTGGGGCCAATCCTCAGACAGATCAAAGCCCACAAACACAATCCTCTGATAACAAGGCCCACTCTGCTCCCACTGGTTCTAGCAAGCTGCATTATGGATTCCTGGTTACTGCCATGCTGGGGCAGGAGGATCATAGGCAGGTAGAGAAAAATGCCACCATTATCTCTTATTGAATTTCAGTAGTTTCTTTCTTCTTTAATCATTCCCCAGTTGTCGTAAGTTTTTTAATTATATTCCAGGGATCCAGAAAGTTAATTCTGACAGGTTTTGCTAGCTTAATCATTGCTTTAGATGGGGCGGGGGAGGAGGTAGTTTTGAAGTTCTCTATACTACCATTTCAGTCATGTAATAATGTTTTAACTTAAACTTTTCTACAACTGTTACTTATGTTTCATATTTAATAACATAATTTATGCTAATCCCAGAAAGGACATTTGTGCAGAAAGTCCAAGACCTTGCTACACCTGTGAATCAAATTTTCTTTACATATTTTCTTTCATTTAAAATTTTAAATTTACATTCAATTTAGTTGACATATAGTGTGTATTATTAGTTTCAGGGGTAGCATTTAGTGATTCATCAGTTGCATATAATACCCAGTGCTCATCACGACAAGTGCCCTCCTTAATGCCCATCACCCAATTACCCCATCCCCCCACCAACCCCCCCTTCAGCAACCCTCAGTTTGTTCCCTACAGTTAAGAGTCTCTTATGTCTTGCCTCTTTCTCCGTTTTTATCTTCTTTTATTTTTCCTTCCCTTCTCCTTTGTTCATCTGCTTTGTTTCTTAAATTCCATATATGAGTGAAATCATATGGTATCTTCTCCTTCTCTGACTGACTTATTTCACTTAGCATAATACCCTCTAGGTCCATCCACATCATGGGAAATAATAAGATTTCATTTTTTTGATGGCTGAGTAACATTCCGTTTTATATATATACCACATCTTCTTTATTTATTCATCTATCAACGGACATCTCGGTTCTTTGCATATTTTGGCTATTGTGGACGTTGCTGCTATAAATATTGGGCTGCATGTGTCCCTTCGAATCACTATGTTTATATCCTTTGGATAAATACTTAGTAGTACAATCGCTCAGTTGTAGGGTAGCTTTATGTTTAACTCTTTGAGGAACCTCCGTATTGTTTTCCAGAGTGGCGGCCCCAGGTTGCATCCCCACCAATAGCATAAGAGTGTTCCCCTTTCTCTGCATCCTCGCCAACATCTGTTGTTTCGTGGGTTGTTAATTTTAGACATTCTGACTGGTGGGAGGTAGAATTTCATTGTGGTGTTGATTTGTGTTTCCCTGATGTTGAGTGATGTTGAACATTTTTTTTCATGTGTCTGTTGGCCATTTGCATGTCCTCTTTGGAGAAATTTCTGTTCATATTTTGTGTCCATTTCTTGACTGGATTTTTTTGTTTTGTGGATGTTGAGTTTGATAAGTTCTTTGGATACTAGCTCTTTATCTGATATCTTTACATATTTTCTTGACGGGCATTGAAGTAGGGTCTATTCCATATTTTCTTATGGAATAAAAGATATGGAAAAAGTTTTATGGCAATCCTTTATTGCCTCAAAATAAAATTTATTTATTTATTGACTGTGTCTTAAAAATTTAGGCCTTCCTTTTTTCTAATAAATGTTAGGACCTGGTCCTTTACAATAATATTATCTGTGAACAACAAGCTGGATACTAATATTTTTTTATTATGTTCTATCTCTCAGAATTATCTCAAGAATAACTGTTGGGACTGGTAACTTGGCTCTTCATAGTTTTCAGATTATTTTTGGCACATTTTGTGACTTGTGACTTCACAGCCTTGCTCGACAATCTGTGATTCTATAGTCTTATTACCAGACATTCTGGTAAAATGAAAGTAGTTCTCACACAAAATTCTGCTGCACATGCAAGTATCTATTAAGAAATATAAATAGTTATTCAACCTGTTCTTGTAGGGTCTGTGAAATCCCAGCATCTTCCTGCATGCAAATTACATATTCTAACTGCTTCTTACTAGGAGTTATGCTACAAAACAGTGGTGAGGGCAGATTAGCTAATCTTAGATGGGATGACTTAAGTTAATTATTCTAAAGTTCACATATTTATTTTGATAGTTTTTCACTTATTTTTACATGACCAACATTATGCAAACCAATTATTGGGCTACGCCCTTCCTCCATTTAGCAATAGCAAATATGTTGCAACAAATAGAATTTTACACCCAAAGAGACTTTGAATCTATCTAGTCCTGCTATATACCCAATGCAGTGATCCTCTCAATGCTGTAACTGATGAGGACACCCACTCCAACACTTCCAGAAGCATTGCTTCAAGTTCTCCAACACTTCCAGAAGCATTGCTTAAATCTTCAAGGCATTCTGTTTCTAAACACTTGCAAGTTTCAAAAGCTTTTTAACATTGAGTTAAAATTTCTTTCTACCTATGGCCCTTGTTTTGTCAGAATAAATTAGACTTCCTTCATTTGATAGGCTTCCAAATAACTGTTCTTTCCAATTCTGTTCTTTGGTAATTTCTTCACACTTCCTAATATGACTTGGATACAGCACTAAAAATCACTTCTCTATTCTATCTCTTTTAGTTGGCTTCAGTCTGACAAGTTAACATTTCTCTTAAAATACTAAATAAAATATCATAAATATTTAAATGAGCAGACCAATCAATTAGATGAATGAAAATAATGTTAGTACCAGTAATTTCCTTATTCTAAACTAATTCTGGTCATATCCATAATTTATAGTTTTAAATCTAAGGCTTGCGTTTATTTTTGGCATTGTATCCTTAAAGATTTAGAAGCTAAAGTTGTCTCTGTTATGTTGTATGGTATAAAAATGTGAGAGCTCAGTTGCTCTAAGAACTTGAGAAGATTCAAAGTTTTTCGTACAGAAATAATTTATGTATTTGTTGTGTCTGTCTAGAAGCTCTTCCAGTACAACATCAACTTCACTTCCTTCATGTCTGGCAGCAGAGGCATGCATTATATATGATCCACAAAATAACAGATATTGCAAGATGATATTGGTTAAAATAGTTTACCTTTGACGGACTCAGTGCTTATCAAAACTCACAGATAATACTTAATTGCAATGTCTGCAGGACTAGACACTAGAGCATGTTTGGGAATCCCTGGAGGCCGGACCTTTGAGCTTCATTTCCATTAAGGACCAGGAAGTTTTAAGAATTTGATGTATTTTCAAGGGAAGGTAAAATAAGGAACATCACCTTGGCCTGATAGCAAATGGTTGTAGGTTGTAGTAGTTATAAACTTTTATTTTGTTTATCTTCATGCTTTATTATCTCTCCTTTTGAAGGGTTGATCTCTATTCGTGGCTTTGATCTTACTGCATTACTTTAGTAGACTTAAATTGCTTGAGTTTTTTAATTTGCAATCAATGTTTCTTTACTTACTTATTTACATCCCACTTTATTCCCAAAATAATTTAAGGCAGCTAACGGGAATACCTACAATTCAACAAGACAAATAAAATATCAAAATAGCTTAGTGCATCTGAGCAAACAGAATGTAGGGCTACAAAAACAAGAACAATCCAGACATGACCTGGTGTTCTCAAGAGGTGCTGGCAAACCTCAGCCCCTCACTTAGAGGAGAGCCATATTTAATATCAGGCTCTCCAGAAGCAAAAGTGGCAACATGACTTAAAATTTCATATGACTTAAAAAAAAATTCATATGACTTAAACAAATTCATTGCTCAGAAAAAAGAATGAATATTTATGAAAGCAGAGATTCTTCTTTGGAAAACTTATTCAGCAAAGAAACATCCACTTGTTTGTTCACAAGTCTAGTCACTTCTACTAGGAATTTTAAAGTGACACAATCTTTGCACCCACTGAACTGGATGCCCTTTTGTGTATTTTTTAGAAGATGCAGTAAGGACGCCTGTGCTGCATACCCCAGGTCTGCACAACATTTAGTCCCAGGATGGAAGCTTTCACTTAAATTTAAAACCCTGGGCCCATCTGAAATTAGCCTTTACTGGTCCATGGATCTTTTGAAAACATACTTCTCTTATTTGTGTGTACCTTTGAAGTATGTGGCTTTCATGTTCAATTACTGTGTTAAACACAGTGGTCTTCCTTTCCAGGGCTTTGTGTAGCAAAAGTTGACTTTCATCCTTCAGTTTAATCTAATTAAAAATCAACTGAAGGAACTTCCCATAAAAGTGAGATGTTATTATGTGCTAATGAAAGGCAGATTGTCTCCTTGTTACCCCAGTCATAAACACGAGGCTGCATTCCCATCAAAGGGACTTAATTAACTGTCCCCAGAGCACTCCCATAATTATGGTACGCTATTATCAGGTGTCAATGAATGCCCAAACATGCAGTCTGTATGCAGAGTACATTCTGCAGAGTATTTGACAGGATGGTCTTTGTTAAGCTAATCCAACTTTAAAACCCTAAATTGCTCTACTTCTTTATAGCAAAACTGTTTAGCGTGTGACCTCCGTGTGGAAGGGTCCTTGCCTTTTTTATGTATCCAAAGTTGTTTTTGGAAAAAGTGTTTTGGAGGGAGGTGTGGGAGTAAGCGGTAACTGGGAGTTCTGCTTACTGTCCCCACCACTGGAGGGTCTTGATGAGGCCAGCAAGTGGGTCTACTTCTCTCTGCACCAATATTAATGGCATCAGCCTTGCCCTCCTTCACCCGAGCTCACTCACCAAATGGTTGGCAGTAAGAGAGGTTTTTTAATTTTTTTTTCCAGGATACCTCTGGCCTAAACCATCTATCTACACCAGACCAATGACATCAGACCTTGTTGGTATTTCTTTAAGAGTCAGAGATACCGGCCTTAAGTATCTCAGAGCCGTGGCACAGCACCTGAAACACTAAGCACAGAATTTTTCTTTCTCTTGGGCACAGATCATTCTCTTGTCCTACTGATAGGTGATGGGCCTTCAAGGGCTGAGCCCCTCAGATTACCACTATATCTATCCTCTTACCTTGCTTTCTTCAGTTCTCCCTTATCTACTTTCAGGGGGTTATTTTTTAAGTCCTCAATCTGGGCCAACTTCTTTTCAGAGAAATCCCTGCTCTCCCTGAGAGAGGTATGTGTATGTGTCTGTGTGTGTCTGTGTGTATCTGTGTGTGTGTCTGTGTTTTGCATCACAACACTTTTCTTTTGTCTTATAAACCCGTGTGCTGGGCCTTAAATGGACGTTGTGTTCTTGTCTGGGTCACAGCTGCTCCCAAATAGCAGGAGAAGGCAGTGGTCCCTAAATGAGTCCAAAATGAGTTACAAAGAGACTGCTCCAAATCCTCCTCACCATTGGCAGCGGCTTGAACTTGGGCAGATTTCATCAGCAGAAGCAAGCGTGGCACCACCAGATGAGAACTATGTTTTTTAACTGTAGCATCCAACCCTTCCCTGGAATTGCTTCCAATCCAAGAGTAATACAAGTTAGACTGTCTTTCATTCTCTTCTCCTCATAAAAGCATTTCCTCTGCTCATCTTCATAAAATGATAATATTTGCATATAAATAACCAATCATTTAAAAGCCAATCATTCTGAAGAATAGCCTTCAAATGTGACAAATACCAGACTTACCAGAATGTTTCTTTTTCTCTAATTCTTATATTATAATTTGTCAACCTCTTCAACTTCTTCAGTCAACTTTTCAGTATTTGTGATTTAACCCATAAAGTGCCGATGAAGCCATCAGTTGGTAGGCACGGAGTGCCTGGCTGGTCGGAGGTCCACATCCACACCCAAAGTATAGCTGGGGCTCGTGGGCACCAGGGCTTGTCTCAGTAGCTCACTCAGTTATCAGTGTGCCCTCTTTCTTAGAATCTCATCTCCCTAACTTTTCCCTGAGCTGTTTGGGGTTGCACCTATGCCCACCCTTCCCTAACCTCCCACATCCAGCCTCCTTACAGGCTCTACCTCCCCCACAGCAGCATCCATATTTGTAATTCTTTAAAATGTTATTTCGTATCTGTTGCTTTTGCTACAGAGTGAGCTCCTCCAGGCAAGGAAGGTGCCTGACTTGCCCACTCTGTGTCTACGTCGTGGACCTCAGTACCTCCCAAACATGTTCTAGATGAGTAAGTGAACATTGAATGCACTGTCTGGTTTCCCCACCAACCATAAAGCCTGGCTTCATTAAAAACTGTCCAAAGAAGAATTCAAAGTCACAGGATGTTACAAAATTTGAACATAAACAGATTTCATCATAGCTCTGGCAATAAAATTAGCAGAACTCTAGCTTCAAAAAATGATCTTTTGATTCAAATCAGAATGTTCAGTTCTATATAAAACATGCAGACTTTTTCCTAAGATGAATGTTATTCTAATTATCTACCTAAAACTATTGTCAGAAGCAAACTGGACTGTCAGTGCTCCTCTATGTAAAGACAGCCAATGCTTGCCTAAGACACAGAAAGGGAACCCATTATTCCGGAGGCAGAAAAAAGAATCTTGTCTGGGAAAATTACACACAGATAGTTACAGCAACAAGTGTGAAGATCTATGTCTATTCTGTTCAGTGCCTGGCGAGCAAGGCAGCTGAAGGTCTCTGGAAACCAAGAGCAGCAACTTGGCTGACCTTGACCTGGACCCAGTCCAAGGCAGGGGAAGCAGGGGGCCACCTGTACTGTAAGAGCTTCTAACAACAACAGAAGAGTCTTGATATATTGATAAAGGAAAAGTTACTGAGTTCATCCACTTTTATAAATTTTTATTTTTAATAAGTGAGATATAAAGATTGTAATTCAGTAAGAGGGTTGATTTGAGAGCTGATTCTGAATTTCGAAAACTTAAACTATAGCTTAAACTATAAGCTGCCTGCCAGTCGATGCTTACCTAAATCATAGGTTTGGTCTTGAACTAAAAAGTCAAAACCATAAAACAAAGTTTTACAGTGATGAGACAGCTTGTCAAGAAAGGGTGACTCTGAAACGAAGCTTTAGCAGTGCCACGGGATCTATTTGTTCAGGTGCCTTGCCGCTGTCTCTTCACACTGCGCCAGAGCAGGATCTTTCCCTGTTCATCTGCAGGACCAGCACTGACCCCCGGAAATGGAGAGAGTTCAAACAAATCACAGCTGATGTAGAAGCGCTTTTTAGAACCACCCACAAACACCCTGCACACTCATAACTGCCTGTGTGTACGGGCTCCCTTGTTAAACACAGAGCCCACCAGGTGGAAATTGCCAGCCCCTTTGTCTTTCTGTCCCCCGTGCGATACTTAGCAGGTAAGAAAGCGAGCAAGAGCAACAAGATGCCACCCAGGGAGTGTCCTTCGAAGGTAATGAGGCCCGGGGGAGAACAGAAGTGAGCGGGGGCTGTGTGCCAGGTCAACAGAAGAAACCAGGGTCAATCCTGTGGGAATACCATGGAGCTGTGTGCTATGACCCTGAGGGAGGAACTAAAAACACGAGTTCCTATGACAAGGGAGATCAGAAACACAAAAAATAGAAGCTTCTTTTCTTTTTCTCTCTCTCTCTTTTTTTTTTTTTAAAGTAGGCTCCATGCCCGGCATAGAGACTAATGTGGGGCTTTAATTCACAATCAAGATCCTGCTGAGATCAAGCATTGGATGCTTAACTGCTGAGCCACCTGGGAGCCCTGAAGCTTGGTTTCCAAGTGGGAACAGAGGAGGTCATGAGGGCTGCATGGGAGCCTTAGTGCAGAGCTGCAGTCCTTGGGGGAACAGAGGGGTTTGGAAGCATTAGCAGGAGAACTGAAGTGCCCGGTCCCAGTCTGCTGGGGAACATGGGAGCTTTGGCCAGAAGTCTTCTCTTTTCAGTTTTTGCTTTTTTACTTTTTTTTTTTTTCTTTGCTTTTTTACTTTTTGATTTTAGTTAAGCCTGCCTTGTTTCAAGCAGTTCCAAAACACCAATGGGGCAAAGCGTATCATCCAAAATTAGTTATTCCATTCTTAGTCATTTGAATGATCTTGAGATTACCAGCTTACAATCCAGAGGTGGATTGTGAGAAATACAAAGTCATTACACAAAAGATCCTCACCTCACCTCAAACTGAGTCATCAGCTTCTGTCACCTTTGGACGGTGTCATCCCTACCTTCATTGCCCACTCCTCCCTACTTCCCCAGCTGTCTGGGAATGGGCATAATATTGGCCTGAGCATGAGTCAGAGCAGGTGGGGTAAACACAGAGCCTGGGCCAGGAAACCTGGGCTCCAGACCCTGGACTTGCTATGTTTTCTTCTGTCTACCGAGGAACTACTGAAGTCGTTGAAAGAGGGAGTGGTGTGGCCATACCGGGACACTGGTGCTTCCAGAAGGCTGCGGAGAAAATGATGGCTTCTACAGAAGTCAGAGTGGTGGCAGGATGATTGACCAGTAAGAAGAGGTTGACCAGTAGTCTTGGCCAGAGAAGCAGCCAGTAGCAGTAGGGATGGGGAGCTGTAGGCTCATGCCGGACGGATTAGGAATCAGCATCTGCCATTTCTTGGGATTCTGAGTTCTTTTTAAGTTCACCACATTAAGGCTACTTTATTTTTTTATTTTTTATTTTTTTAAATTTTTATTTATTTATGATAGTCACAGAGAGAGAGAGAGAGAGAGAGAGAGGCAGAGACACAGGCAGAAGGAGAAGCAGGCTCCATGCACCGGGAGCCCGATGTGGGATTCGATCCCGGGTCTCCAGGATCGCGCCCTGGGCCAAAGGCAGGCGCCAAACCGCTGCGCCACCCAGGGATCCCACATTAAGGGTACTTTATATCCCAACATTACTACTGCCTTGATGGTCCCAGGATGTCTAGTGTCATCACCAGGAGTATCCCCTAAATACCTGTCACCAAATGATAAGGTCACTTGGAGGCCATGGGGAGGGTGAATGCTTGAGAGGCTCTCGGGCTGGTTGGCAAGCCCTCAACTTCTCCATGAAGCCCAGTATCAGCAGCTGCATTTAAAGACAGTCTCTTGCCACCATGCCTTCTCTAAACCCAGCTGTATTTGGTTGCCTTCTGAGTTTGGGTAGTTAAGGAGATTTACAGGAGAAAAAGCAAAAGGCAAGCACAGAGCTGCACTGTATGCCCTGTGGTGTCCCTGGAATGCAGGGCCAGCACGTCCTGCTCACCGACAGAGCATGCGCTTAAGGCAAGTGCCAGCAAAGGCTGGACTCAGTGGCTCTCTTGCGCCTGACTTGCTTAGACTCCGGAGGATTTGCAGTCGTGAAGCCTGTGGACTCCCAGGCAAGTCAGCTGTGAGGGATTTTGTTGTCCTCTTGAGCTCAGAGAGGATTCTCAGCCCACAGTTGAAAAAAAAAAAAGAAAGTCCTATGAAAAGAAAATGCAAACAGCGAGAATGATGATGATGCTATTTACTGAGCACTCACTGCGTGTCAGTTCTGGGCTGGGTGCCTTGGAGGTATTTGTTATGGGAAAATTGACAACAGCTCCCCAAGATAGGCACTTGGTGTGCTCACCTGCTGTTCAGGGCTCCAGGAGTGGCGGGCAGTGGGAGCTGCTCAAACCACATTGCTCCCTCCACATTCTTTTGGTCAAGGCAGCCTCGGTACACCTCCCCTCCCTAGGTTCAAGGTAGGGCGCTGAGGCTCCACCTCTCAGTGGGAGGAGGGTCAGAGACCTGACTGCCGTTGTGAATCCACCACATTATTATCATCTCTATTTTATAGAAGAGGAAACAGAAGCTCGAAGAAGTGAGATCATTTACATCCTCCGAGGAACCCAGCTGAGATTGGAACGTGGGACTGCCTTAAGCCTTTTATCCCTTTCCAGCACATGACCCTGCTCTCTCAAGGTATGAACATGTGGTATAATTAGATAAAACCTGGTGAGGGGCAAACTACCTTTCCCAACCCACACAGATCAAAGCAAAACAAGTCATTTTGCTGTCATCCCCCATCCTCTAGCACTAGCTAAAGGCCCCCAGTCCCGCACACAGCTCTAGAGTCTAACGCATCTCTCCAGTTTGAGAGGTTGTTCAAGGTAAAAGAAGAGGAAGAAATACAAATGAACAAAATCACCAATTTAAATGAGAACTACCTGGCTTGGGATAGGTTTCTTTCCCCAGAGGATAGAAATATATTTACATTATGAAATAAGCTGGAGCCCAATGGGAACCCCTTGTTATTATTAGATTTCCTCTTGAGAAGGATTCATAAATGAAAACATAACTTGCTATTTTAGTATTTTGTTTTTCAGGGAAGAAAAAAAAAACCTTTGCAAAAACAAATTTAAGGAAAAACTTATCCATTTCAAGCACTTGTTTATTTTTTTATTTGCCATGCTAAAACCGTCTGCTTTCATCTCTGACTTTGTTGGGAGCTAGGGAGATGTTTTGTTTTGTTTTGTCCCCTGTTCTTTTTGCCAAACGTGGAAGGTCTCCCTCGGAGCGACACACAGCATCCACCCCCCCCCCCCCCCGGCCCGCCCTCCGCCGGCGCCGGCCGCGGGCCTCGCGCGCCCCCCAGCGGGAGGAGCGAGGACGGCGGGCAGGGAGGACCGCGGGGCCGCGGCGCCGAGTCCCTGGGACCCCGGGTCCTGCTGCTGCTGCCTGGGAGCAGGCGTCCTCTCCGGACCTTTGCCGTCTCCTTTCTAGCATGGGGCTGTGCCGTCATCGTCTCGTTGGCCTCTCTCCGCAGCGGCACGACAATGTGGAGAAAAGGGGTCTCGTGGCCGCTTTGCACCCAGAGCGCCCTTTGGGGGTCTGAAATTTTCGTGTTTGAGTGAACTTTCCATCACGGAAGGTGAGCACTTTTTTTTCTTTTACCTCCTTTATTAACGTGTGTTCATTTCCAATCACATGAGCAGAAGGAAGTTGCATGTAAGCAAGAGACGTGCTCCTGAAGATTTTCAAACCTAAGCCAAACTTTGCCTGATTTTAGAGGGGTCTAGACGAAGGAAAGCGTGTTGGCTGGTTTGCTTAGGGGCTGGTCTCCTGCCCTCCTGCCCTCCTGCCCTCCTGCCCTCCTGTGTGGCCTGGGCCTCGCGGGTCCTCACGTTCGTGGAATAGGCCTGGGTCACTCCACGTGCTTGGGCAGTGAGCACCGGGCTTCACTTTCTCTGTCATCCGCGCCCCCTGTCCAGATAGCCCGTTGGCTCGAGCTGTCACACCTGCATGTCTTCCTTCAGCTGTCACCTTGCCCAGCCAGGTAACTGCCTCCACCCTTGTGCGCCACCCCGGCCCTCTTCCTGCTTTAGTTTCCAGGAAGCACGGATCCCACTTGGCTCCCAAGCCCCCCCCCCCGCACCCCCCCTCCAACAGGTAAACTCCATGAGGCCAGGCAGGATTTCTGACTGTTGTATCCACATCTGTACCTCCAGAACCTGGAACAGTGCCTGGCACGGAGAAGCAGCTCCACAAACAAATGTCGAAAGACTAAATAGCATAACCCCAGTCTGCAACTCTTAGTTCTCGACAGCTTCAAATTATGCGATTCTTGAGGAATTTTCAATGTAGAAGATGCATGTTATTTATAGAATTTCATTGATAAGTCTGGGGATTATTAATATTTATGTTGTATTTAAAATACGTGTGATTTTTATTTACACAAAACATAACCACAAAATTAGACTATTACAATTTGGGGATCCTTGGGTGGCTCAGCAGTTTGGCGCCTGCCTTCAGCCCAGGGCATGATCCCCAGTCCCGGGATCGAGTCCCGTGTCGGGCTCCTTGCGTGGAGCCCGCTTCTCCCTCTGCCTGTGTCTCTGCCTCTCTCTCCTCTCTCTCTCTCTGTGTCTCATGAATAAATAAATAAAATATTTTTTAAAAATAGTGAGAGGTAGCACTTTTATGTGGAAAGGTCAGTTATGAATGCAAAATGTTGCCAGCCTCTGACTCCCAGCGAAAGCAGCGAGCGGCGGAGGCGGCGCGGGGCGAAACCCGGGGCGAGGGCCTGCGCGAGTGCTGCCACCACGTGTTTCCGGCGAGAACTACGAGACCGTGAGCAACGGGACGAGCTGCGGAGAATCTCCGCTGGATTCACGTCCCGCCTCTGGCGGGGATGCTTCCTTCCCCGCCATCTGGCACCTTAAGTCATACCTAGCAAATTCCCAACTCCATGTTTCAACTACTAAAATTTACAAACACCAATAGATGTGTAGTAAAGTGCACTCTGATTTTTTTTCGAGAATATTTGAACCTGTGTAGTTGACCCATACAACTAAGGGGAGGTATTGTGTGAGTTGTTATTAAACTACTGCAAAACAGGGACCACTTTTCAGTCCATTACAGTAGCTCAACTATACATTTTGGAGTCAAATGGTCCTGGTTTAAATTCTTCCTTCCCATTGACTGACTGGGATCTTAAGCAAGTTCCTTAGCTTCTCTGAGCCTCAGTCTACCTGTATGTGAGATGGGATGGTTATAGTGCTCCTAAGATGGCACACAAAACACTTAGTAGACAGATTGTAGTTGCTCTACTGAGCCGTTGCTCTCGTGGCTGCCAGCGACCCCCCAGGATGGGGGTGTCAGCTGCTGGCTTCCACGGGGGGCCTGAGGGTCAGGCAAGCTGGCCAGTGTGGGGTCCCCTCTCAGCACCACTGTCCCCTCCTCCTCCTCACTGAAGCAGAGGCCACCGTCCGCCTGTGGCTCTGTTGGAAGCTACGCTCTGGCTTGAGCTACTTTGGCCTGCGCTGCCTTGTGTTGAGGTGAGAGAAGTGGCCACGTGGATGTGTCTTGCTCCAGTCTCACAGACTTACTCCCTTGCTCTCTTTTTGGAATTATTTTGAAAATATAAAGAAATTAACAGTGACGATTCCATGAAAGGTTAAGATGGGAGAGACCAAGGGCACCAGGGAGAAAGCCCAGCGAATAGAGGCAGATTGCAAGCCAGAGAAGCCACCCTACGGAAGAGACAACACCAAGGCTCCGGAGGAGGCAGCTTCTGATGTCCTAATGCATCTTTCTCTTCTGTAAAAATGTGAGAAGTTCAGGGCAGCGCTGAGTGAGCTTTGTTCTGCACACAACAGTGTACAGAGTCCCCCGGAAGCCAGGGGCCCTGTCTCCTGAAGCTTACAGGTTGGTGGTGGGGCGGATAGAGCCAATCATCATACACAGCCCCATAGGGGTAAGGGAACAATTCAGCAGCTCACCCCATGTGTGCATGTTGTGTGTCTCCTAAGCGTCAGGGCTTGTTCTAAGCACCAGCAAACAAGCCATACAAAGACGTCCAGCCCCGTGGGGCTTAACTTCCATGGGGAGAGATGAACAATAAACAAAGCCTTAATGAAACAAGAAAATGACATCATGTAAGGAGATGATAGGGGAAAAGTAGGGCAATACTGAAACCATCATAGGGGAAGAGAGCGGGTCATAGCCTCAGTGGGGCAGGCATCAGAGAGCAGGTGAGGTCTGAATAGATTTAAGGAAGATGGGGGGTTCCTGAAGCCCTGGGAGCGTATTCCAGGTGAGGTAATATGAGAATAGGCGCTGAGGTAGATGTGCCTGTGTGTTCGAGAACTGGCAGGGCTAGTGTGGCTGAGAGGCAGACGAAAGGCTGCAGGCTTTTCTGGTCCTGGTAGGTCTTGTAGGCCATGCTCAGGCCTTTGGCTTTTACCCTGAAAAAATGGGAGTCTTTGGAGTGTGTGGAGCTCCAAGTGACCTGATCTGATATATTCTAAAAGAATCTTCTTGCTGCTCAGCTGACAATAACCTGTGCGGACAAGGTGGGGACACTGGTCCAAAGGCCACTGCAGTAACAGAGGATGGGGCCGTGGTCACAGCTACAGACAGAGTGAGAAGCCACTGGGTTCTGGATGTCTTTGGGAGGTAGAGTCACCCAAATGTTCTGATGGAGCACGTGTTGTGTGTGAGAGAGAGGAGGCCTGGGTCACTCCACGTGCTTGGGCAGTGAGCAAACAAAGTCGCCATCAACCAACGTGGGTAAGATGAGGAAGAGCAGGTTTGCAGAACCTCGGGAGTTCAGATTTGCACAGGTTAGGTTTGAGATTTTCGATTTCTGAGTGGGGCTTTTGAACATATATTGGACATGGGAATCTGGAGGAATAATTCTCAATCTTGATCTCTATATTGATCTCATTAATTTCATAGGTGCTTGGAAGTGACTTTTAAGCAGTGGATTCATTAATATTAACAAAAATATAGATTGTAGTGGCATCTATCAGTTTTATCCCAACAAAAGCTGAGAATAATTTTCTGAACTCCTATTCTGAGGATCCTGTCAAATTATGAGATTTGTCCTAAAAGTTTTTGCGCTTTTGTTTGTTTGTTTTTGTGCTTTTGAGAAATGTATCTTCCCAGAGAAATGACTTTATGGCTCATGGTTAAACTCTTGGGCCAAGTCTCTCTATAAGGTAGCAAGATGTTTGCAAAACCAAAACAAAAAATGAAACAAATTATTAAAAAAATCAGCACAGCTGAGATCCTGGTAATTTTTTAAAAGATTTTATTTATTCATTCATGACAGACACAGAGATAGAGAGGCAGAGACACAGGCAGAGGGAGAAGCAGGTTCCATGCACGGAGCCCAACGCGGGACTCAATCCCGGGCCTCCAGGATCAGGCCCCAGGCTGAAGGCGGCGTGGCGCTAAACCGCTGGGCCACTAGGGCTGCCCGAGATCTTGGTAATTTAACAAGCACACAGAACTTAGTGATATAGGAGCTTTTGTGCTTCCTCATTTATGGTTTTTGAGTCAAAACACTCAGAGTTCATTGACCAAACTCTCTCCCAAGCTTCTCTTAAATTCCCTGAATGCTCAGCTGAGGAAGGTAGATCCAAGAATCTTGCTTGTGGCAGCAGAGCAGACAGGGGAAGGGAAGGGAGGTTTGTGCACAGGAGGAAAGGGGACCGGGGCATGAAGAACTCTCCCAAGGCTGCAGCCCACCATCAGCCAGCCAAGGGGTAGCAAGCTCTCATTCACCCTTCAGTGAAAATCACTGTAGTCAGATCCAAAACAGGTAGAGCCCTTGGTAATGTAAATGTTTATTGAGGCAGGAAAGAAGAGCTCTTAGGGATCCCTGGGTGGCTCAGTGGTTTAGCACCTGCCTTCAGCCCTGGGTGTGGTCCTGGAGTCCTGGAGTCCTGGGATTGAGTCCCGTGTCGGGCTCCCTGCATGGAGCCTGCTTCTCCTCCCTCTTCTTGTGTCTCTGCCTCTCTCTGTGTGTGTCTCTCCTGAATAAATAAAATTAAAAAAATAACTTTTAGAATAAGAGGAGGGAATGAGTTCAATGGGGTCCCCTGAGCCAGCAGCCAGCCTGGGAAGTGAATGGGACATTGAGTATCTGAAGGGACTCAAGAGAGGAGGTGAGAGATGTCCTGGAAGGAGGGGAAAGAAGCAGGAGATTGGTTGAAGGCAAAGATGACAGAGACACCAGCAGTGCTGGTGGAAGCTGCTGCGATAGCAAGAATTCTTTTCATGAGGTGTGCCACAGTGTCTAGCTTGAAAAACTGTAGTGTTTCCTTATTTGCTGCAAGCTTTCCACTTTGGGCTCTTCCAAGCTGGCTTCCCAGTGTAAACATCCCTCCCTTAAGCCCTTCCTCAACCCTCATGTAGGAAGGGAAAGGGGGAGAAGAAGAAAATAGAGCATTGGTGTCCCCCCTTTACTGGCCCTGTTTGCTCCCTTTCCTCTCCCCTGTAGGGTGGGGAAAAGTTTTCCTCAACTCTCTTAGAAGCTCTGGCTAGGTCTGAAAATTAAAGATGAACAGGAGCGAAGTATGCAAGCATATTTCATGTAAGTTTTATCCTGGCATGGGGGCCTTCCTAAGGAAAAGAGGACCCAAAGAACCACACCTGGTACTCTTATGCTGAGTTCAGTGAGGAGTGGGCAGGCACGGAGGAACATGACAGGTTAAGGAGCAGGAGGTAAGGGTAGTATAGTGGGGGAAGATTGGCAAGTACTGTCCGCTCAGATTCTTCTGTGTCCCTCCATCTTTGGAGATAAGGATGTTGCTTTCCACCAGGTATAGGGAAGCAGCTCTCAGGTAGGGTTTTATGACCTGTTTCAGGGCAGAAGGGCAATGGGTAAAGGAGGTCAGAGTGATCTTCCTGCTTCTGCTGTTTTCTCAAAGTTCCTCAACGCACAATAGTCAACAAGTCAAGGTGACATATTCTGGGGGAGCATGTCCTGCACCTGTCAGTCCTCCTATGAGAAGTGTCCTCCCCATATCTGGAAGAGATGATTTATCTCGGAAGATGGAGGAATTCAGGTCCCCTGCAGGGACCCTGAATTGCTTGTCCTTGCTAATTTTCTTTCAGTTTACTACCCTTGACGCATGCCCTTTGTACTATCGTGTTTCCTACAACTTCCCACTCTTCATCAAATCTAGTGTAACAACATTCAGGTTTAACCATTTTTGCAGGTCTTCTTTTCCTTAGGAAGGCTCTGCATCTTGTACGACTTATATTAAATAAATCTGTATGCGTTCCTCCTGTTGCTGTCTTTGCCAGTCTGATTTACAGAGCCCCAGCCAGCTGGAGAATCTAAGAAGGATAGAGGAAGAGAATTCTTCCTCCCCCATACTCTCTTGCTTACAATTGCATCCTGTGAGGAACAGTGCCTTGTGCCGAGTAGGGGCTCAGAAAAGATTTAATAAATGGGTGTGTGAACAAGAGAGAGGGAGGAAGAGGCAATAGACTTGGTGTAGATCCCTTAGAAAAACTTCTGGCACTTTCAGTGGTTTTGGAGGTTGATAGCACTGGGTCACTGGGTGGACGTTAAGTCTAGTTTCACTTAAAAATGTAAGACTTGCCCGTTTCTCTTATAAGGCATCAGTCATTCCAGAGCTATGGTGAGCTGGAGGTCACAGTCACAATATTTTACAACTCCTTAATTTCCCGACCTCTTGAATCTGGACTTGCCTCATGACTTGGTTTGACCAATACAAGTGTCAGGAGTGATACTGAGTTGGTTGCAGGAGGCCTATAGCTTCCACCTCCACCCTCTTGGAACGCTGTGCCCTCATACAGGGAAGCTCAGGCTAGTGATGGGGTGATGATGGGAAGCCTTGGGCATCGATGGCACTTATACCCATGAGACTAAATAAGGAAGTGAGGAAGGATAGATGAGACAGGATCACTAGAGAAAAGGCAGACTACTAGGAACAGATGCAGGTGACTGGTGGATGGGCTGATGAGGCCAAACGCAAGATCTCTCCTCAATTGCTATTTCCTATTAAACAAGAAGTAAAAGCTGGGAGGCAGGCGGGGAGACTGTGTGGGAATTTTGAGGAGAAAGAGGGTGCAAACAGCCATCCAAGTGAATGGGTGAGTAACTTGACAGGAAAACGAAGTCCAGTTGCTCAGCAGCACCAACTATCTCCTTGATGTTTATGACCATTACAATGAATGCTAGCAGCTAGTTTGATATTTCTCCAGCCACACTTCCTTGCCTAAGAGCAGTTCCAGGGTAGGTGGAGAGTTGGGGGTTCTCCAGACAGGGAGGGCCAAGGAGGCCCAGCTATCAAAGTGCGGCTGATATGAGGGAACACGGGATCTAGGCCGGGTAAAGAGGGACGTGGGAATAAGAGCAGACGGACAGGAAACCGCAGAGCCTTCTGCTGAAGGCGAGGGGCTCCTGGCGCCAGGCAGGGTGGGCTGGAGTGGGCACAGTGGAGGGCGCACGGGGCCTGGCGATCCGTAAGGTGCGGCTGCGACCCCGGGAGCGGGCGGCTGAGAGGCTGCACGGGCTCCGCGGGGATCGGGATCTCCGTGATCGCCCATCGAGCCAAGCTTTCATTCCTGCTTGAGCACCGCAGATCTCCCTGAGCCCGTCCTTCCGAGCGCTGACCACGTTTGCGTCGCCCGGTGACTACTTCACAGTGAACAGCACCGACAGTCTGTTTTGTTTCCCGACTGCGGTGCAGGTGGCGCGGTGCAGGTGGCGCGGAAGGCAGGATGAATGCTCTCCCAGCTATGAACGAGCGTCATCAATTAGACACCGACGTGTTCGCATCAGTGGGAAAGCACGGCTCCACGAGGGCGGGTCTTTTCTGTCTGCTGTACTCCCTGCTGATTTCCTGGTGCCTGGAGCAGTTCCCGGCACATATTAGGTGCTCAACAAATATTTCTTGAATGAACGCAGGAACGAGCCAACCGCCTTCAGCGCCCACTGCGCCTGCGCTACACGCCCTTGGAGCCGGCGAACCCTGACGCTCTGCGCCTGCGCTGTTTGTGCCGGCGCGGCCCCGAGACCCGCTCCCCAGGCTGCTGCGCCGCCTTAGGTTTGAGCCCTCCAGGCCCCTGTAGCAGCTGGGCTGCGGGGCCGTCCCGGCTTGCACTTCGGCGTTCCCACGCCTCCTCAGCCGGGCTCTCGCCTTTCACGTCAGGGCCCGACCTCGGAGATGGCGGCTCAGAAGATAAATGAAGGGCTGGAGCACCTCGCCAAAGCAGAGAAATAGTGAGTGAGAGACACGGCTGGGTCCGTGGCCCACGCCGGCCCGGCGCGGGAGTTGGAGGGGGCGCGTGGAGAGCGAGCGCGGAGGGCGGCGGCTTCCCGGGGCTGCGGCCGGGGGTCCGGGGCGGGGCCCGCTGCTCCTCCGGAAGCGGACTCAGTGCCTGCCGGAAGTCGTCCCCGCTCCCTGCTGGGCTCCCTGCTGGGCTCCCTGCTGGGCTCCCTGCTGGGCTCCCTGCTGGGCTCCCTGCTGGGCTCCCTGCTGGGCTCCCTGCTGGGCTCCCGGCTGCTGCGGGGCTGGATGCTCCGCTGCTCGCTCTGGGCGCTCCGGCCTGGGTGTTCCTTGAGGAGACTGCCTGTGCCTCGCAGTTTAGCAGCATCCCGGGGCTCTACTTCATAGATGCCCGCAGCACCTGTCCTCTCTCATGCTGACGACCAGAACGGACCCCCCGGGGCAGAAATCGCCTTGTTGAGAACCGGCGCTCTGAAAGTCTCTTGTGTGCGGAGGGGGGCTACGGATGTAGCTGATAATCCGCGGGGGTCCCTTGTCGTGTCCCAGGGGTTCCTGCTTCCCTGCTGATTTCATGTGTTCTCCCAGCTTCTGCCACGGCCACGCTGTAGGCACCCAGCAGATACGCGGGACTGAGCTGAGTCCGCCCAGCTCCCAACACTCCCCTCCTCAGTGTCATTACTGCAACGAATTCGTGTTCGGTAATTGTAGAAAACGAAACATCTACATGGAGTCGAGTACAGAATCTCACTTTACAGAAGAGGAGGTGAGGCCTGGAGAAGCCTTATGATGACTTGTCCAGGGCTGCACCGTTGAAAGATGGCAGCGCCAGCTTTTGAGCAATGGAAAAATTCAAGTCTATAGTTACTGTGTTACTACTTCCTCCCTGTGACTGTGTTCTACTCCTTTTTTTGCAGGAGATGCCCCCAGCAATCTTACTCTTTCTTTCTTTCTTTCTTTTCTTTCTTTTCTTTCTTTTCTTTCTTTTCTTTCTTTCTTTCTTTTCTTTCTTTTTCTTTCTTTCTTTCCTTCCTTCCTTCCTTCCTTCCTTCCTTCCTTCCTTCCTTCCTTCCTTCCTTCCTTTCTGGAGAAAACCCAAAAGTATCATTAAAATAGTGCGTTTGATAAAGACCATAATAAAGCGGTCTCAGCTTTGCTTTGGTAGCACAGGAGGAGTTTATTCTATCTGGAAAAATTCAGGAAGATTTCCCAAAGGTGATTTCTAAGCAGGTCCTGGAAAATTAAAAAAAAAAAAAATTAAGATTTTATTTATTCATGAGAGACAGAGGCAGAGACACAGAGGTTGAAGCAGGCTCCCTGCTGGGAACCCGATATGGGACTCCATCCCAGGACCCTGGGATCACGCCCTGAGCCAAAGGCAGACACTTAACCATTGAGCCACTCAGTCCCGGAAAATAATTTTTTTTAAACAGAAGGAAAATCCCATGAGAATCTGTATAGGATTTAGTATGTGCATAGGCTTGAAAATATGCCAGGGGAATAAAGTAGAGTAGTTGCAGTGCCAGGGAATGAGCTAGAGCAGAGAAGTTGGGGCCAGACTGAATGGGCTGCCCCTCTGATGGTCCTGAATGTTAGCTTTTCTGGGGATCATGTAACCAATAGGACCTGGCAAAAGAAATGTGGAGATTGGGGAGGGGAGAGAAAAGTGAGGATTTTGTCACATTCAGGCAGTGTATATCTGACCCAGCCATTGGAGTTATTGAAGTGACCAAAAGAGGTTCTTTATTCAGGAGTTTAGAATTCACAGGCAAGCATACAAGTCATCAGAGAGTAGAAATAAGATAGTAAATGCTAGAACAGAGGTATGCAGTTATTTCAGGGGGTGTACAAAGTAAGGAGAAAATTAATATCCTCAAGGTGGGGTGAGTGGAAGAGGAGGGAGGGCAGGCAGGAAAGGTGACTTTCCATGACTGGTTAGTAGACTCATGATGAGGGCCTGAATTAAAGTAACAACACAAGAAGCAGCGTTGGAGGGTATCCGTCAAATAGAGGTGGTAAGCTTTA
Organism: Vulpes lagopus; assembly: GCF_018345385.1. Classification (NCBI taxonomy): domain Eukaryota; kingdom Metazoa; phylum Chordata; class Mammalia; order Carnivora; family Canidae; genus Vulpes; species Vulpes lagopus. The sequence continues at coordinate 109,555,211 of NC_054824.1, read as the reverse complement.
CTTACTTGACTGGATATAGAGGGGAAAGCTTGACTCTTAGGTTTCTAAAAAAGAAAATATTGAAAGGGCAGGTCAGGTAAAGACTCAAAACTGATGGTTCTTTGTTTCGGCATGTGAGAAACCAGTAGTGATCCTGTTGTTTTCATAACATCCCAGTCTTTCCAGTTATCTTTCCTGGCTAATTCTCAACCTGTTTTGCTGACTCCCTGTGTTGTTGCTCTGAATATTTGTATTCTGTAGGCTTTCTGCTCACTTTCTAGATCTCCCTGGTGGATTTTAATTGGGCCCTTTGTGTGGTATGTGCCAGTGGCTCCTTAGTTAATACCTCTAGCCTCTCCTGAGCTTCAGCCTCATGAATCCAACTGCTTGCTTGATGCTGTGCTTCAGAGGGTCTCAAGTTTTGATGCACCTTGGGGCTTGTTATACTCTGATTGCTGCTGCCACCCCAGAGTTTCTGGTTCTGTAGGACTGGAGTTTACATTTCTAGCACATTTCTTAGTAATGCTGGTCTGGGGACCATGTGCTGAGAACTTCTGCTGTACTTGGATATTATACAGACATTTTATTTTTTTTTCAAGATTTTATTTATTCATTCATGAGAGACACAGAGAGAGGGAGAGAGGCAGAGACACAGGCAGAGGGAGAAGCAGGCTCCATGCAGGGAGCCTGACATCGGACTCGATCCCCGGTCTCCAGGATCCTGCCCTGAGCTGAAGGCAGACACTTAACTGCTGAGCCACCCAGTTGTCCCTTATGCAGACATTTTATTTTTATTTTTATTTTTTAATTGTTTATTTATGATAGTCATACAGAGAGAGAGAGAGGCAGAGACATAGGCAGAGGGAGAAGCAGGCTCCCTGCACCGGGAGCCTGACGTGGGACTCGATCCCGGGTCTCCAGGATCACGCCCTGGGCCAAAGGCAGGCACCAAACCGCTGCGCCACCCAGGGATCCCCTATGCAGACATTTTAAAAGAAGAAAACCGCATCTGTGATAGAGGGAAAATAGGTTGTTTTTAATTGTAAATAAATTTGGGAAGAAGTGGGCAAGATCGGGATTTTGTACCTCGTGGGTTTTTTGTTTGTTTCTTTTGTTTTTAAATCACCTACAAAGCCATTAAAGCAGGATTCTGACTTCTAAATGTGGTTGCTAACTTCTGTTAAATGTGTCTTTTCATTTTAGCTTGAAAACTGGTTTTTTAAAATGGAAACCAGATTATGACAGTGCTGCTTCTGAATATGGAAAAGCAGGTATGTATAATGATAGCCCTTTGATTCCAATATCTAGTCTTAACGTAGGCTGAAAACTTCATCTTGACAAAAATACTTACACTTAATGCTTTCTATGAGAATTTAATAGTCAGAAAAACCAAACCTGCCCAGGCCCTGGCTTTTTTCCCACTTGTTATTTTCAGATGTGTTGAGGACTGAGAGACCCAGTGACCTGCAGCTCTCTTCTGACAGCAGAGATGGGTAGGGTTGGCAGCACGTAGCTTCAAGCTTTTTGCCTTGTTCATATATATATATATATATATATATATATATATATATATTTAAAGATTTATTTATTTATTCATGATAGACACACACACAGAGAGAAAGAGAGAGAGAGAGAGTCAGAGACACAGGCAGAGGGAGGAGCAGGCTTCATGCAGGGAGCCTGATGTGGGACTCAATCCCGGGACTTCAGGATCGCGCCCTGGGCCAAAGGCAGGTGCCAAACCGCTGAGCCACCCAGGGATCCCCTTTGTTCATATATTCTTGAACTTCAATCAGTTGCCCACTATTTCCAGGAGTTTTTGCCATATCTCTCTATTATACTTCTATAATGGAATAAAGATTTTTGTTAACTTTTATTTTTTAATTTAGCCATAATCTAGGCAGATCTACAGATCCTGTGTCTGTTTGGCACATGTTTTTTTTTTTTTTTGGCACATGTTTTTTTAAGAACCACACTTTTGGTATAATGCTGATAAATGTGAAGTATTAAGCTATATGACTATTTGAATAAATATTATCTGCATATTAGGTAAAAATGATCTGCAACATGCAACAGAGAGGAAACTTACTAAAAATTTACCATTTAATTATGTAATGACAGCTTTTAGCATATCCACAATTATTTTGGATACAAAGCTTAATGCACTTTTTGAAGTATTCTAAACACATTTGCAGTTGTGTTTCAGCCATAGCCCAGATCACGTTTGTTAGCCTAACTTAGAGACCACCTACATAATGTGCTTTTCATAGACTTTTAGTTTTAGCATATCATCAAAGAATAGTAGAGAAATTGGGTAAATAGAAACTTGGGTAAATGAGTCTTTACCACTTTTATTTAAATCCTGACTATATTCTCTCTATTGGATGATGTAAATTATTTGTCCTATTTAAAAGGAAAATTATTAAAAGCTCAAATTTCATATGGATTCTATGGACACCTAGTACAAGAACACTTTTGTAACTAGAAGGCACAACATTTTGCAAATTTCTTGAGGGAAATTTATCACAGGTTGGTTTTTATAAGCATCCGAGACCATGAACTGCCTTCACAAATACACATTCAGATCATATTTTCCCATTAAATCATCTTTTATTTTCTTTAAGGGGTTATGCAAAATATATTTAATCAATAGAATACATGTTCTTTTAAAAAGCAAAATGTGTAAGTCCAGGGGTGAAAATAGTTCAGTAATTTATTTTGAACATTTTATTAAAGAGAATTTTAACAGTTTGATTTTAACAAATTTTTTTTTTTTTTTCAGTATCCTTTTTTTATTTGTTTGTAAACAAGTTTTCCAAAATCTGTAAGATCCTAGTTTTAGGGCCACTCCTTGTTTTGCTCTGATGATGACACTTTTACGACAGTGGAGATGTCATTTTCACAGAAACCTACTAAACAGTGTAAAAGCTTTATTTGAAAGAAATGCATTATTAATGTTATTAATGTTATTAAAGATTATGCCAAAAGGAAGGCATATCGGTCTTCTGTTTCTAAATAATTTGAAAGGTGGAATAAGCTGTAACTAAAGCACTGCTTTTATTAGTAAATGTAAAATTGGCAAAGTAAGATCCTGTCTTTTGTGACAGGACCTGTTGTTTGGGAGTATTGGTTGACTGATGCAGTCTTGGTTTCTCAAAGCTTAGGTGCTGCTATAGAAAGACTTGGTTTTGAGCAGAAATGGCACTGATTTATTGCTAGTAGTCTATAATTTAACAAAACGAAACAAAGCTACACACTTTTGAAAGTAGTGCCAAGTTATTGGTAATCAAAAAAATTGTAAGAAAATTCCTGAGAAAAAAAGTAGTGTTGTATACAACTTATGTATTTGATTAAAATAAGGATATTTTCTCATGCTTCCCACATGATGTAGATTTTGGTAATGATTCGTTTGAAGTTTTTTTTTAATAATGGATTAGAAAGTCTTTTTGTTGTTGTTGTTCTATTTCAGCTGTTGCTTTTAAAAATGCCAAACAATTTGAGCAAGCAAAAGATGCCTGCCTGAGAGAAGCTGTTGCTCATGAGAATAATAGGGCGTATCTTTTTCAACCCTTTTCAACCTTCACAAGGAAATTCAACAATGTGATACTTTGGACAGAAATTTATTATTTTCTTTTGTTAGAAGTTTCCTACATGTGTACTACAGTGGTATTAATTTAGAAAATAATTAGAAAAATTCTGCATTTTTAGACTGTGAAAGAGTAGACCGAGACTTTTAATCATAAGGTTCACAGTTTTGCAGAGCTGTATTTGAGAGTTTATGCTGTTGTTTGCGTGATGCCAGTTTTCTTTGGGTTGAAGTGAAGGAAATGTGCAGATGCTGAAGAATGAAACAGTAGCACAGGTATTAGAAGTGTATAAACTGTTCTGTAAAAAAAAATGTTTTTTTAAAGATTTTATTTATTTATTCATGAGAGGCACAGAGAGAGGCAGAGACACAGGCCGAGGGAGAAGCAGGCTCCATGCAGGGAGCCCAATGGGGTACTTAATCCTGGGACTCTGGGATCACGCTCTGAGCTGAAGGCAGAGACTCAACCGCTGAGCCACCCAGGCATCTCTGTTCTATAAATATTTTTAAAACTAAGTCTTTCTTAGTTTTGAAAGTATTTGAAAAAATATTTTTAAGTAGTTTAAAACAAAAAATTTTCCTGAGATATTTTAAAACTTACTAAGTAAAAAATGTCCATTTTATCTCATTTTCAAATTATAGTTGTAATAATTTTGCATTTCAGTGATACTTTTCAGATTAATGGGCGGTGGAAATAGCTTAAGAATCTATGTGGTGTTTTGTTAGTGTTTTGTGAATTATGTAACTGTAAGAGACATCAACAGACATAAGATGATTGCCTCATCTGTTTATAAGATTTGTCTTTTGGAGCCAACTGGGGCAAGTGACATTGTTCTTTTAAATAGTAGATCTTTAAAAACTGCTGACTCGTTTTTTTTTTCCTTAATTTCAACTTTGTTACATCCATTCAGTCTTTTTCATGCTGCCAAGTAAGTAAATATTTTCCATGTTTTCATGTTATTTGGAGATTATATTTTAAATGTTTTTCCATAGGTCAGTAAATTTTTCCTAAGTTATAAATCCATAAATAGTGAATTATTTGTATTGACTTAAATAAAATAATCCTTCCCATTTGTTTCAGTCTTTACCTGACCCTTAGAAACTAAGTCACTCCTAATTAGATATACAGAGTTTACATTCAAATCACCATATATTTTTAAGACCATTTTCTTCAATAGCCTATGAAAAAGCAAGTTAGAATCTCCTCCCCTCCCCCTTCTTGATAGTTAATAGTACTTGTGGAGAGAAACAGTCTTTCTCCTGCTTTTTTAGAGAGTACTTGTTTCAAAACTTGGATTTAGGTTTGTCAGATAAGAAGTCCTTTAACCTTTCTGAGTTTTACTTAATTTTCTATCTACCAAATAAAATCCCTTTAACTCAGATGTCTCTTATTTCCAAGGCATTATTGCCCACAAAATAAAAAAGAAATGTGTTATTAAAAGCCTAAAGCAATATATAGTGCCTGAGTCAGTTTTAATTGCCATAGCTTCTCATATCTTTGGTTGAAAGTTTTCTCTTCCCCCGTATGTCCTTAAGATCTCATCTGAAAAATTGTATTCTCTTTGCAGAGCTTATGAGCAAGCTGGCATGATGTTAAAGGTCAGTAATGTGCCACAACTGTCTTGTAGGTAAAATGAATTAACTACAAGGTGTTAAAGTAGATTCACATGGAAGTGAAAAACTCTCCTAGCTTTAAGGCCAGAGGTGCTAAGATTTCTTATCCCAAGTATTGCTAATTGAACCCAAGGATACATTGTATGCACCTTAAGATAGAGAGTATTAAAGGTGAAATTTAAAAGAATATGTTGGCAGGAACTGGGAACAACAAATTTCTAAGCTTTGCAACCAGGAGAGTGTTGCTAGACAAGAGCTAGATGAGAGACTCCCCTACTTCTGAGAACTTGACATTTTAATGTAAAATTTACAAATATATGTACATATATATATATATGCATATATATATGCATATACACATATATATACATATATATATATATATATTTTTTTTTTTTAACTACTCCTGGGTGGTTTCATATCCTATTTGCTCCACAGAAGCCATAGGGTGACTGAGGCACACAAACCCCTGACAATAGGCATATTTTCATTTTTTTCTTAATGATTTTGCTGGGCTACAAAAACACGGGGAAGAATATAAATAGTGTAACTTCTAAGAAGGCAGCCCATCCTTTTTTACTTTGTAACTAAATAATAAAAAAATCACATGCAGAAGTCAGTAGGAATGAGACCAGCAAGTTTTATATCCTAAAGAATTTGTCAACTTAGGTGCTGAATAGGCAGACTGAAAACAACCCTTGAATTGTCAGTGTGGAGCCTACTTTAAGATGGTAACCTTATGTAGATAATACCTGTAAACTTTATGTCTAGCTTTTCAGTGATTTTTCTTCCTTTTTTTAAGAAGAGTTTTGATTTGGAGATAATAGATATAAGGACCACAGGATGCTGAGACCTATGATTTCATAGTAAGAAACAGTTAATGTGCTGGTGGCACTCCTCATGAAAGGGGGCTGCAAGCTCAGATGAGCTCAGGATCTGGGCAGTGACTGGGGTGCAGGAGGCAGGACCTGGTGTGGGCAGCAGCGAGGAGTATGGAGAAATGCAGCCACCACCAAGAAGCACCATGCTTCCAGGACAGCTGCTGCTCAGCCCCAACCTACCATTGCCTTGTGGGAATGCCAGCCTGCTGATGCCGCAGCTTGTGATCTTTTTCTTAAAGTAGGAAGCTGTAGAATAGAACCTTTGTGAAAGGATATAACTGGAAACTACTAAAGCAAGATGCACTTGGAAATGAGGTATGGCCCTTGAGCTGCCAGTTCACAGCCTTTGGCATAAGCTTCATAGATAGAAGGGACTCAGTAAATGTGCAAAGAATTATAAATCTTTGAAAACATTTAAGAGCAAATGTTTTGGTTTCTACCATTTGTAGAGTTTTTCTGAAACTCAAAAGTGGTGAGGAGCTCTGTGTAGAAATTCACTGAATACCTTTTTAGTTTGGCTGAATGAAGCTTGATGGGGAAGAGTAACCATGTGAAGGCGTTTCGTCCTAAATATATTTGTTGTTATATATTTTGAGTCATTTATCTTCATGAAATAGGAATAAAATGAATTTCAGATTGCTAATTCTGCATTTAAATTGGTGCATTTACTGATCCATACTGTATCCTTTGCCTGAAGGAGATGCAGAAACTGCCTGAGGCTGTTCAGCTGATTGAGAAAGCCAGCATGATGTACCTAGAAAATGGCACCCCGGACACAGCAGCCATGGCATTGGAGCGAGCTGGAAAGTGAGTGTGGGCACAGGTTTCTGCATAGAAGCCATTGGCTGTTTGTCTTAATAAAATCCTTTGGAAAACAAGTTTTCTCTTTCTCATATAAGTCCAATTTTCTTGTCATATAGGCTTATCGAAAATGTAGATCCAGAAAAGGCTGTGCAATTATATCAACAGACAGCTAATGTGTTTGAAGTAAGTTTGAATTTGATTTTTTTCCTTTAAGTATACTTAGAATGTTTAGATTCATAACATGTAGGAAAATAGAGAAATGCAGTGACTGCTTTTGAAAATTTATCTGTGCTCACAATTGAACTGTGTTTTTTTTATATTAGTTAATAAAATGGATTAGCAGCTTTGGTACTTTTCCCCCCTGCCCACTTTGATCGAGTGCTATTACTTATCTTTCAAATAATTATTGGGAGGAAAAAAAGATTCCTAGGTAAAGCAGCCAATAAATAGTCTCTTTTCTTTGATTCCTTCAGAATGAGGAACGCTTACGACAGGCAGTTGAATTACTAGGAAAAGCTTCCAGGCTGCTGGTACGAGGCCGCAGGTGAGATTTCCAGAACTGTGTTTTTCTGTGTCCATGTCAACCTTCAGTCCACATGTGGAACTGCTAAGTAACTTGGAGAATTGCTTGGTAAGGTTTTTGGTGTAAGCCACAGGCACACTAGGCTACCTAGCAGAAAGAGTGGTGTAAGAGGGAACATTGAATTAAGTATCAACAGAATTACCGTTTTTCTAAATATGATGCCAAAATGTATCATAAATTATGCTTTTATTGATTAAAACCTGGCTCAGCAGCATGAGAAAGCAGTGTTCTTGATATGTTATTTGGTTGGGTTATAATGTGTTTTTCTTTATACATGTCTACATAGGCATAAATAACAAGATACCCAAAGTGCTCACCCATGCAAATCGACAGGTTCATGACAGTTAAATAGTGTCATTGAATAGGAAATTTGGCATTTGTTTTTTCATCCTTTAAACATACGACTCAAGGCATAAATAATAATTGGACCCCAGCAAACTTAGAATTCTACTGGATTTTCCTTTGTTTTTTACTTTACCTTAATTTAAGCTTAGTAAACATTTTGTCATTAATAAAATTCTGTTTGCCAAAATGTTGTTTAGTAGTATTTAAGGTAAAAATGCTTAGAAAACTATAGGTCAGAAAAAAAAAAGGAAAAAGAAAACTATAGGTCTGAAGATAGATCTTTTCATTAAAATTTGCCCATAGTTCCCCAGTGACAGAAAATTTGCCCCTAGTTCCCCCGGGTTATATTTTGGGGAAGGAACCAAAAAACAAATGACTAAAGAGTCTATTGACTCCTTTCTGAGATGGAATTAAGCGCTTCCTTCGTGAAGACTACAGATCTGAAATATAATTCAAGCAAGTTTAAAGTAGCATCAGAATAAATTACTATAGAATAATAACTCTTGCGTGTTGTTATTTAGATGGACTATTTTATAGGACCTTCTTTCATTGATTAGGTTTTTTGTTGGTCTAAACTGAATAGTATATTAATTTTGTTTTTAAAGATTTTATTCATTCATGAGAGAGACATAGAGAAAGGCAGAGACATAGGCAGAGGGAGAAGCAGGCTTCCTGCAGGGAGCTGATGTGGGACTCAATCCCAGGACCTCAGGATCACACCCTGAGCCAAAGGAAGATGCTCAACCTCTGAGCTACCCGGACATCCCTTAATTTTGTTTTTAATTCTCCTGGCCTCCTAGAAATCCAAACCACTAGAATACTAACTCTGGCAATTCTCAACTTCAAATGATGGTATAGTAAGTTCAGACTAGTCCCTGAAAAGGTTTCTTATAGTAACAGCTGTTTGTGGTGATGGTCCTAGGTGTTGTAGAAGAGCCGAACTGTAAGACAGTACCTAAATTCTGACCCTTTGAGCAGGTCCTCATACTTGTAGAAACAGAGAATGGTGCCCTGGGCTCTACCCATTATAGGGCAGACAGGGACATTGTGGCATACTTTTACCTCTTTTTCTCATCCACTCCCCTGATGTTCTTCCCCCAAGGCCTCCAGTGCCTTCTTAGGGTCCAAGTCCCATTGACCACTGAAAGCCTAAGAAGCAAAGTTGGAAGTAGGGCAGAAAGTAAGCTCCACTCTGTGTAGATGTGGGCTCTCCTTCAGCTTCCCTAGGATCTTTCTGCTTTCACATCTGCTCCCCTTCTGTTTTCCAGACTGAGATTATCTAAAGCTAGGTTCCAGGAGAGTAGCAAAGGGGTGGGGTGGGGGGGCCAGAACCTCCTCAGGGGGGCCGCTGAGCAGCATTTTCCAGCTACGTATGCATGTTCCTCTGGAAAGCTCCACCATGGAGTGGTAGCCACTATCATTCCCTGAAGTATCTGGTTGACGTGTGTAGTGAGAACCATTATTTTAGAACAAGTTTTCTTCACAGTTGTAGAAAGTGGTGTGGAGATGCTGGAAAGAGGGACATTTATAAATCTAGGGCAACTAGCACATCTTTTAATTACTTTGTGAATTTGTTTTATTGCTTTTTGCCTTCCTTTTGAGTAAAAATGCATTGAAAAATGATAGTATTTTACATTCAAAATAGTGTTTTGAACAAAAATCATGGAAATATTTGTTTAAGTTATAGATTGATATAAAAATTGATTTGAATTTATTCAGGAGTGTTATGGAATTTGATATTTGAAAACGAGTATGAAAAAATTAAAAGCTGTCACAATACTGCCATCAGGAATTTCAGTATAGTGCAGAGTAAGAAAAACCTGGAAGATCTATGCTAATAGAAAGATAACTGGGAGAATTTATGTGATATTTGAATATTTTGAATACATATTGATTATAATCTGAATTGGTGCTACCATTTGTTTAAAAGAACTAGAACAAAAAAAACTAGAACAGTAATTTTATATGTTTATGCAAATAACATCTAATAGAGTATAGCATGCAATTTTAAATTTTATGCTTATTACATTTAGATAATATGCTTATATTTTTACATTAATGTGATTTTGTAATATTTAATCCTAACTTAACAATAGTTTATATTTTAGGATGGCAAAATTAAATATTTAATATATTTGTATTAGTCCTCTGCTCCTCCCTCTTTTCTGGAGAGCCATAATTAGAAGTGAGTCAGAGTTAATTTGGGTTGCATCTGTGAGGCCTTAAATCACGGCAGTTGCCAGTGTTCCCTCCCTGAAAAGGCCTTTCCAGTTGTTCTGACTTTGCAGGGAAAGGTATGATCCTGTGCCTTCCAGAGAAATTCTGAGGCAGCTGAGCTGGTTGGCAACCCTATGTGGTTGGCTCTCTGAACCAAATCCAGAATGCTTTCCAGAGTTTTGTCATGATTCCTAACAAGGAGGAGAACCCGATTTCTGTATCAGTTAACCACCCGTACCCCACCTGACTCCGCACTTCCAAGGGTCTCTCTTAGGCTCTTACCAGTTGACTGAGACATTCACTGGATTCTAAACTCAGGGAGGCCTGGGTGTGTCTATGTGGAGTAGATACCGGTTAAGCATAATCACTAGGTTTCTGTCTTGCATAACTTTGTCCTGTCCGTTGTGATGCCAAGTTATTGGGGTCATGATAATGAATCGTTCGAAAAGTTTTGTAAGTAGTTAAAAATATGTCGTGGACTTCAGGAAGCAGTTGGTGCCAAAGGAGGAGTTCTGTGTCATGGTGAGGGAGAATGCCATTGAAAGCTGGATTGAGTGAAGTCCTATGACAATTTCTTGTCATATGCACATAACTTTTGTGGCATTTTATTTTATTTTTGAATTTCAGGAAGAGAATTTATTCTCTTTCAGCAAAACCAAGTGTATTTTATTTTGTTAGGAGTATTAAGGATTAACTTTGGGTTTCATTTTAACTTATGAATAATTTCCTGATATATTTGAAAACAATTGGCTTTATATATCAATTTCATGGCTTTTTAGCCAAGTAGATCAGTTTTTTTTTATTACATATGAATATACAGTATTTCTCTTAGATGGCTGTTTTGCTAGTTCTCTGTTTTATTAGCACACGGAAATGCTGTTTTTATGCCAAGGAAGTAAGTCATGTGGGAAGAATGCAGCCTTAATAGTTAAATATGTGAAAAACTTAAAACATTCAGATTCCTACTAGAATGATATAATCTGGATGGTCACCAAATGTTCTGATGTAATGTTTTTTATAAAATAGGATCTGGGATAAGCTCAAAGTCATAATTACAAATGATACAGATATATGTAATCCCCCATATTAATTTGCTTTTCTATATGACAAATAGCCACAAACCTAGCAGCTTAAAACAGCACGCACTCACTGTCTCACAGCTCTGTGGGTCAGATAGAAGTACAGGCCCAGGTTAGCTGAGTCCTGTGCTCAGAATCTCACTAGGCTGGAATCAGGTGCCCCATATGGCTGCGATCTCATTCCAGGCCTACTGGTTGTCGGCAGGATTCCTTTCCCTGGCAGCTGTAGGATGCACACCCATGTTTTCTTGTCAGCTGTTGGCTAGAGTCAGTTCTGCGACTTACAGGTGCCTGTAGTTCCTTGGCATGTACCCTCTAGATGGTTTACAAGATGGTGTAGTTAGCTGCTGCTTCAAAGTTAAGAAGAGTACGTCTCTTGACTTTCAACCTCTGACCTTTCAAGAGCTCATATGATTAGGTCAGGCTCATCTGGACAATCTTTTCTGCATCAAAATCAGTTGATTAGTATCCTTACAGGAGTGAGTTCCATCATATTAAGAGGTTGTGCCCACATTCAAGGGGAAACTGTACAAGGAGTGTATATGAGGAGAAAAGGTCTTGGGGAATAATCTTACAGTTCTGCTACCATGCCCAACATATAAACTGGCTTTGTTCCCAAAATTTAGCAAATTGATCTTTGGAAATTCAGAATTGCATTTCTCCAATGAATCTTATTGTATGAAGTAAGGTGTGAGGGCACAGCCCACAAAAATTCAGTTTAATTCACATGAGTTAAATCAAGCCGTAGTGTGCGCATACATGTGTGTGTGCACATGCATGGAGATCTTTTTAAAAGGTAATTGTTAACATACAAAAAAGTGTAGTGTAATGTTTTTATATTTTGGGCTATGAAATAGCTCTTTCCCACTGCATCCTAATAGTGCAGACTGCTTGCCATTTTCACTTTCGGGGTGAGGGAGATGGGCAAGGTATGTACACTTCCTTTAGACATAGGTTAGATGCCAGGAAGAGAGTCTCAGGACAGGGGCATGATAAGCTTGTAAAAGCAGTAAGGAGCTGCTTAGGGTGTGCTGGGATTGAGGCTGTGGCATGGGAAGGGAGAGGACCTTGGAGGATTGGTGAAATGGTATTCAAGATGCTTTCTTCTTCATCTTGCCATCTGAGTAGGATGGAAAAAAAGGAGAATGGGTGACAGTTCTTTGAAACAGGTGAATGTCAAGGATGAAAGGTGGCAGGAAGGATGTTTTCTGTGGCCCACTGAGGCAGCAGTGGAGAGTGGCAGTGAGGACGGAGTGGGGAAGGAATTCTCCAGCAGGCAGTGCCTCTGGGATGTCTAGATGGCTTTAGAGGAAGGAAAGAACTCTGGGATGATTAAATTGGGAGTTGTCTAATACTTTTCACAAAACTTCACAGAGCAGTTTATTGAATTGGATTGATGCTCATTAATGGATGATCTTTACCAGACTTAAACTACTCTATTTGAAATAACCTATCCTTAAGTTCTGCTTTTTGTCTGTCTGCTTGATGCACGAACAGATGAACAGTTTAAAAGGTAAGCCGGACACATGTGCAGAGCTCATGGAAATTGGGTTGTGGAGCAGTTGCTAAAAATACCTGAAGCCTTCTTACTTTTGCTAAAATCTGTAATACCAAGCACAACAGTGATCTCTGCTTTAGATCATTTAGAGCTCTCTTATTTGACATTTCTTTGTTTTGGCCTTAGGTTTGATGAGGCAGCACTTTCTATTCAGAAAGAAAAAAATATTTATAAGGAGATTGAAAATTACCCAACTTGTTATAAGGTATGTTTTGAAAGTGTTTATTTTTGGCTTTACATTGGTTGATTTTTCATATTGGTGCAACTATATAAGACTGGATTCCTTGGATATTTTAAAAAATAATTTTGGCCAAGATGGAGTAAGCCCACTATAGTCTATCTTTCCTGCTGATTACAACAAAAACTTCAGGACAAATTGAAAAACTTCTGGACTGTGAAAAATAATAGCAGGAGGAGGGAGCACTTGGAGAAGCAGCCAGTAAGGGAGTGGGTTGCCAGCGTTCTCCCTGTTTCTCTTGCGCCTTGCCTGAGAGAAGCCCTCAGTCATGGAGCTGGGCAGCAGAGGTTCCACCAGCTAAAATACCCAAGGAATCCATCTAGCCAAAGTTTCTAACTGGAGAGATGGGGAAAAGCAGCCCCATTTTTTTCCTCTTGTTTTTCCCTTGGCTTTACTCTGAAGGTAAGCTTTAGTCAGGACCAGAGCAGCGGCTGTGACGGTGGTGCAGGCAGATAAAACACCCCAAGAGGCTTAATAGTCTCTTTGTTCAGAGGAGCTAAGACAATGAGCTAAGAGCAAGGAGAAAAGCCCAGGAAAGAGGAAAAGGGAATCCCCTGAGTGTGGGTGTGAGCAAGTGCCCACATGAGTCCTGGGTTTAGTCTCCAGCTCTGTGTCTGGTGGACAGACGTGGAGCAGCATAGCATAGGCCTCGAGAGCTATAGTAAGATTTGGTCACCAACCAGGACTCGCAGCACCTGGCAAGGCTCTTGTGTGGGGCTGAGCTGCAGCAGTGGGGCAGGGGCACTGAAGACTATAGTTGCTGCCCACTAAGTGCAGACAGAACAGGCATCCAAGCCCAACTGCTGGGTCACCTGCTGGAAATCTCACTCTCCTGAGAATTATAGGATAGTCTGTGCAGCAAAGCACCACAGTGTCCAGGATATAGTCTCAAAGCACTCAACATTAGGAAGTCAGGAAAATAGGACCAGTTCCCAAGAGAAGACAACCAGGGAAACCCAGAGATGTCGCCCAGCTGCGGGAATTACCAGGTCATGACTGCAAAGTAGCTATTTTAACTATTCCATGGGATATAAAGGTAAATAGATGAATGGACAAAAGGATTGTGTTTTTGTTTTATTTTAGATTGAAACTAAAATAGAATTTTGGAACTGAAAAAAGCAAATGTCTACAGTAAAATACTGGATTAAAGTTAATCTGATGATGGAGATGTTAAAAAGATTCAGCAAACTTAAGGATAGATCAATAAAAGCCATCTGAAAAAGAAAAAAGATTGAAAAACACATTATGAAGAGCTGTTTGCCAATAAGATTTTATTAGTCACATCTTCGGTCTTGCTAATGCCTTTGTGGCTTATAAATAGTTTTGTTCCTATCATCTAAAGTTTTTTCATTCATTAACCATTTTCCTAGTATTTCTTTAAGAATTCCAAAGTGTTGTGGCGTCATGGGTTCCACTTCAAGATTTCCCTTTTCAAGATTAAACCTATATAGATATTTAAGAGACATTTTCTTTACAGTGTATGGTGGTTGTGCTCTAAGTTGTGTTATTCAGTGTGATCCTCAGACCACCTAGGCTTGCCTTGGACCCCCTAACTTAGCCTTCACGTAACAGGACCCTGAGTAGTTTGAGATGTACCATGGCAGGGCATTTTCCCTCACGTGTCCCGTGGAAGTTACTAAGAATTTATAAATCTCTGTACACAAACCAGGACTGTAAAGTTCAATTCTAGACCTCAAGAAATTGACTTTACTAACAAGTTTGGTATAACTTTGGACCATAATCACCTCTTTTGTTTTAGAAAACAATTGCTCAAGTCTTAGTTCACCTCCACAGAAACGACTACGTGGCTGCAGAGAGGTGTGTCAGGGAGAGCTACAGGTAAGATGCTGGCAGCCCTATCTTGCAGTGTAAAATTTCTATTTCCCGATGGGAGATCACTGTTTAGACAGCTGTTCTTGGCCATGAAGCTATTTTTGGTGTTGTAAAAAATTTTATAGTGAAAAAAAATTTCGTCGTGGTAGGTAGACTTACCTGCCAATTCAGGGTTTTTTTTTTTTTTTTTTTTTTACAAGTTGTGATCTTTCATGTTTTCCTCCTGGGGATTTCATGGGAGTGAATGACCAGAATGATTTTGTTCCATTTGTCTTCTGAGACAACAACAAAAAGAGTAAAGAAATGTTCTCAGATTGCATGTTACGGGAAGATCATTTCCTTTTGGAGGTAGTTACAGTGAGTGGTCTCAATCTGCGCATGTTTGCAAGCCACCCATTTCCTGAGGTGGAATCCCTTGCTCTTCTGGGGCCTGTGCGCTGTGGGACGTCTGGAGTATTCCAGGCCTCTTTCTACCTGTTAACAAAAATGTCTCCAGATATTGCCAAACATCTGGGAGGGGGGCAGAACCCCCTGAGGGCAGGTGGAGGGGTGTGACTCGTGCTTGCTGTAGCATTCCAGGGTTCAGTGGGAGTGAAGACTGTGCTGCCCTGGAACAGCTTCTTGAAGGCTATGACCAACAAGACCAAGACCAAGTATCTGACGTCTGCAACTCGCCACTTTTCAAGTACATGGATAATGATGTAAGTGGCCTTTATTTCTTTTTTCTTGAAAGGTAGAGGTAGATATTATTTTTCTCCTATGGGCTTGTGAGATTTCCCCCTCTATTTTATACCTCCAGCCACTGCTTACGGAGGAATGTGGCATTGGCACTGAATTTCACTGTATTCTTAGACTGTTTAGGTGTCAACCATGTGGGTTTACAGCCTTTTATCTAGCCATCTGATGGTGTTGAGTATGTATACTTTTTAATTCGGCTCCATTTCTCTGCCTTTCCTACCACCTTTTGATCTCTGTAAGCTGCTTAGTTTAAGTTTCTTTTAGGCTTCACTTTCTGAAAGAGGCTCATCAGGTAGTGGCCTTTGTAATTTGATACACTTCTCGGAAGCCTACTTCTTTGACAGCTGGTTATGTGATGCTGGTTACTAATGAACTCTGTGAGCCTCCATTAACTCATCCTTAAGAAGGGAGCAGCTGGTCCTTGTCTTGCCAGCCTGTCTTGCAGAATAGATTGGTCTGCATGTGAGAAATGGCCTCACACAGTGCTGTATGCAGAACGTGAGCTGTGACTGTGGCTTTCCCTTTTTAGTAGATTTCTGAGCCCATGTTCATTTGATTTGGTATCAGATCAGCTTGAGACCTTTCTTTTTGGTAATGATGTGGATAGAGGAGTCCATTTTTTTCCCTAGGTAAAGTCTTATATAGGCTTTTATAAGTTTATTAAGACTTTGTCCCCAGCTTAACTCTTCATTTACTCAACAGATCTTTATTTTGTAGGTACTGCAAGTATTACTTAACTGAGTGTGTCCCAATTATCTCAGATTCCTAAGTGTGGCATATAACTGATGACCAGTTGTGTACCTGTCATGTCACGGTCATGAGCCATCTGATGGCAGTGCACTGTTGAATTTTTTGTGGTGGTTTTTTACGTTTTAATGGTAGTATTGGTTTCCCTGAGGTAGAAAATTAAGATCTCTCTTATAGATAGCTACAGTTGACACATGGCATATTGAGATTCCTGTTGTCCAGCTTCTGAGAACATGCTTTGTCATTGACAGTATGCTAAGCTGGGCCTGAGTTTGGTGGTTCCCGGAGGGGGAATCAAGAAGAAACCTGCGGCGCCACAGGCTAAATCTGAAGGTGCCACCGCCCCCACCGCTGAGGAAGATGAAGATGAGTATGCAGGAGGCCTGTGCTAGGATCTTGCTGTGCTGCAGAAAGGAAGAACAAAATCCTGACATGCCATTCATGGACTTGGACCTTGTCTGAGGGTATCCAGATTGCATTGCAGTCATGGCTTTGAAAATGCTAATAGATTCATGTTTAGTCATCATTTCCCTAAGTCACCCATCATACCCACTACCTGAAAACACTTTTTTTTCTTTCCATAACAGCCTTTCTAAGACACCATCAGGAATTAATAGAAAAAATGTACTGTGACATTTTAACACAGTTGATTTTTAAACTTGCAAGCTACAAACTGTTCTAAACAAAAGGGACAATAGGCATAGAAATTCTTTTCTGTTGGGCTTTTGTGATTTATTGTTAAAGAATTTCCCTTTCGTTTTATTTAATAATTGCTGCTAAAAGTGAAGTTTACTGAGTTAAAGTAGTATTTCAAACTTTTGAAAAGGAAGTTTATCCCCAGTGATATTAGATACATTTAAATTATTAAATCTTCAAATCTTTTCAGAGGCACGATTGGGACAGGATGCTGTTTTGAGCCTTACAATACTGTTTAGCCCAATAAAAGATAGGTTTAAAGTCTTATGTGTACATTGAAAGTTTTTATGGTATATTCAACTCCTTAATGAAATACATTTTTGTACCTAAATAAACACACCAGTGACTGTCCCCAAATCCATTTGGTTCTTGACTAAATGGAAACTAATGACTGTTTTTATGCATTCTAAGAGGGGATGTTCCCATCAACCTAGAATATAGACATTTCTTCCCTCCAAAATAATTTCTGATTCATTTAGAGTTGCAGCAGGACAGTAACTGTACATGGAAAATGCTGTGTACCATTAACATTTAGCTGAAAGGGAAGAATTGTTTCTGAAGTACTTCTTTTTAGAGGACTGTGCTGCCAATATTTTAGTCCTTGTAGGTACTCCTAAAAGGTTATTTTTGAAGCATTCCTTGTTCACCTGTATGGTTTGGCCCTATCTCCAAATCTGTTAATTGAAGAGAGGTGCCAGTCAGCAGCAGCATGCATTCTGTAGGCACTTGCCACCCAGAGTGGTTTCCTGCTCTGGGAAACCATAGAACAAAGAACAACATCCTGACATGCCATTCACGGACTTAGACCTTGTCTGAGGGTATCAAGATTTTATTGCAGTCATGGTTTTGAAAATGCTAATAGAGATTCATGAAGCCATGAATCTCCATGAGCCAGCCTTATATGAGTCCAGTGTGTGTAGTTTGCTGCTCCTGGAGACACCAAGGCTCATTATGATGAGTGGTTTTAGCCATAGTTGTTTCCAGGGGAGGGGAGGGCTTAACTGGTTGGCAGGTGCACTTGTGTGGCAGGTGCACTTAAATGGGTGGTGGGAGGGTAGAAATCTTTATTGAAGATCTGATTTAAGACTCTAGCAAATTTAATGTTTTGATTCCTCGAGTTACCTGCATAGTTCTGCAGGTAGCAGCTCATGTTCAATAATTGTATGGAGGTTAACTTGGGACAGCCTCAGTGAGGCTGCATTTAGAGACATTTGTACTGGATGGTGGCACACTAATACTTCCAAGATCCTGCTATTGCTGCTGTGCCCTTTAGATCCATTCGGAAACTTCAGGAATCTTGTATTAATGGTCATGTGAGTTAAACAGCTATCTGTCTAAACAGATTTGGCAGCACTTAAAAGGTATTTTAGACCATTTGTTTACAGACTATATTACTTATTGCAGCGTTGGAAAAGTTCTTAACTTTTACATATTAAAAATGAGGAGTGCTTGATTCAGTGCATTCTGTTTTAGCGGGGTAGCTGACCCTTAACAACATTAAAGGCTCTATTTTAAGTGCAGCCTCTTCCCCCCTCCCTGCCCACATTTAGGAACTAACATGTAGGACTTGGGGGTATTTCTTTGATGTCAGGGTTGATGTGTGGTGTCCGGGAAAGAGCCCTTGTTTCATCTTCATGCATTTTATTTTTCCACGTACAGAAGTCTTTATCCTGAGAGTGTGGTCAAAAGCAGGAAACGTGTTTACAACAGGAAAAACATTTCCAGAACTCATTTTATCCCTTTTACCAAAGTGGAAGTCTGCATGAATATGCTCAGAATTGAATACTCAGTGTTATTATATTGTAAGTGAAGTCAATCTAGAAATATATTTAATATATAGAATTTATTTGTACATATGCAGAATATTATGGTATTTGTGTATGGAATCTGTGCTTCCTATTTTTTTCCAGTTCTTTGATGAGTAAATATTAAATGTATTGTTATGGAAATATAGATTATTGCTTCTATGGGAAGATAATTATGAAAATAAAATCTGAAACTGTGTAAGTATGACTATTACTATTACCCATTTTGCTTTGCTTATTTCTGTTTTTCCAGGGACACATTCTTAGTTATTTATGTGATTTCAGCTCTGTTCTACAAGGGTGGTATTTTGTTCTCTTAAATTGTGTATTCTGTTCTTTGGGAGTCAGCTAAGTACCTTTAGGAGTTACTTGAAACTGTTTGAGCTTTTTAAGATACTGATCACCCAGTTACTATACCGTACTATCTGCTACTTGGTGAGATGAAAGACTATACTAATCTTTCAAGAGAGTAATTCTCTCATTAAGGGAGGCAATGGGCGTCAAGTGCCTCACTTCCGGGATGGACCACTTATTGCTGGAGGGACACTCGAGTTCCTTTTCCCTGCACTCGGATCCGTAATGCTCCCTTGTCCCTCCCTGAGAGTGGAAGCCATGGAGCAGAGCCCTCACCTGGAGCAGGAGTGAACGAGGTTTCCTGTCATCTTAGTATGTCCCAGGATTTGGGCGTAAGGTGACTATTACTAATTATTCAAGAAATTTTTCTTGAAAAATATATTTATTATTTATTCTATTTAAGGATACAAACCTGGAATAAGGCATAATTTATAAGGTGTAATTTAGTAGGTCTTTAAACAGCACATAGGACTTTGCTGTTAAGAGTTGACGGAAGCTGTACTGTGTGGCGTGGGTGAGCCAGGCTTCTGGGCTGGCGTGATCCCAGCTGACTTGCTGTGGATCTTGGGTAAACCAGTTTCCTCACTTAACCCCAGAAACATCCTGGTGCCCCTAAGAGCAGCCTTGAGGATTAAGAGTTCATAAGTGCTAATTGTTTAACAGAGTAATTGACAAATAGTAGGTGTTCAGTGATGAATGAGATCATGAACTCTGGGAGAGAAGAGGTCAGCTAATAGTTCCAATTTTAACAGCCAAACTTTGTTGGGAACTTACGCATTTGAGATTACAGTATAAGTCATTTTATCTAAGACCTCATTTTATTTTCCTCATGGCCCGATGGTAACTTCAGATAAGCCTTTGTTAGGAACTTGTATCTCTGTGCTGGTTGGTGCCTCCCAGTTCCACTGACTGACGGGCTGCAGCCCTCGGGCTTTGCACATTCAGGATGCTCCCTGCCCTGCCTCAGACTTCTGTTTGTATCCTTCGTTGCTTCCTGATCTCTTGGAAGCTGAAATCTGCCTGCCTTCAGACCAGAACCAGTGGCTCTGAACCTGGGGGTGTAGTGGGGGTGACAGCCCAACATCTCCCTTCCCCCTTTGGAAACTGAGCTAGCTACCTTTCAGCCTTGTGACGGGCCCTCAGTGCTCATGTTGGGATTCTGTCCACACCCCCTGGCTACAGTGGTTTGTTCTCAAAGTTGGCTTCAGACTCAGGCTGAGCAGATTAGGGTTCGTTCCCTCTCAGAGATTGTGGGATTTGGTCTCACTATCCAGATTGCTCTCTCCCTCCTGTTTTATTTTACTTCCTAGCACTTCTCAGTACTTGAAACTATGCTATGTGTTTATTATCTACAAATGGTGAGAACTCCAAATATTAAAATATGGTCTGTACGAAAGCAGGGCCTTCATTCTTGTCCTCACCTGTGGGTCTTCGGGAACAGTTTTGGCACATGGTAGGCATCAAATAAATATTAATAGGTACATGAGCAAAATCAGTCAACAAATGTTACTCTGTTTGCTTTTATTGACATTTTCCTGTCCTACTCTTCATCTCTGTTACTTGGTATTAGCCAGGACTTCATTAGTACTTTTTAAACCCAACAGGTGTAATATTACTAAGTTCATGAAAATGTTCTTTAATTTATGGGCATTGTTTTCTCCCTCCATCCATGCCTAATTTAGAGGGATTGAACATACCCTGCTGCATATTATTAGGCCAAAGCACATGAATGACTTAAAGATATGCTCTGAGAGGGCACCTGGGTGGCTTGGTCAGTTAAGCGTCTGCCTTCAGCTCAGGTCATGATCTCAGGGTCCTGGGATCAAGTCCCGTATCAGGCTCCCTGCTCAGTGGGGAGTCTGCTTCTCCTCCCTCTGCCTGCTGTCCCCCTGCTTGTGCTGTCTTCATGCTCCGTCTCTTTCTTTGTCAAAAATCTTTTATGTTTTTTAAGATCTTATTTATTCATGAGAGACATAGAAAAAGAGGCAGATAACACAGGCAAAGGGAGAAGTAGGCTCCCTATGGGGAGCCTGATGCCGGACTTCATCCTGGGACCCTAGAATGAGCCAAAGACTGGGCTCAACCACTGAGCCATCTAGGCATCTCTCTCTCTCTCTTTTAAGTAAAGACCCCCTTTGAGAAATACGTGAGCACATGGAGATCCATTCAGCTACCTGCCCTCTACGGTATCTTGGGTGACTCAGGCTGCAACTTCTCCAGGTATCAGAGCCCAACCATGAAGTTGTTTTATTGCTTGAAGCTGAGGCACAGTTTGGCTTTGATTTCCCAGGGGTGATGGAGAGATGGCCATTGGGAAAGAAACAAAAGTGAAACAAACATGGTTTGAGTTGCACTCTTCAAACCTTAGAACTCCTACACAGAAACCTTGCCTTTCCTCTTGAAGCCCTTCTTCAGCTCTTTCTAGAACCTGGGCTTCCAAGTTCAAGAAGTGGAACATCTTCCCGCTTATTCTTTTCACTGAAGACCTTGGTGGTGAGAATAGTCAGCACTGCTGTAGCTTATTGCACAGACAGCTTTCAGAAGTCCCCTTGCCTGCTGAGGATTTCTGTTCAGAAGGAAACTAGTGTTACACTTTTAGTGTGCTTAGGTTCAATCCTGATGCCAGCAGCTCCTTTTAACTGTGCTGTTAGCAAATGTTTCTTGGAATTTGATTAAATATGATTTTTAATTAAGGAGTCTTTATAAATGTTGCTGGGCAGAGTGATACCTCCCAGAACCATGCAGAGAAATGTTTTTAGCTTCAGGGCCAAAGCCAAGCATGCTAAATGAACTCATGATTGAACTGTCATGCTTAGAGCATTGTAGAATTAGCAACACATGTTTTGCTATATCCCCAGATTTAGGAAGTGGTTTTGTAGCTGACTTGCATCTTCCAACATCTTCAACAGCTTCCTCAGTCTCTGAACGTTTTGTTTTTATCTTTGTGTCTTTGTTCCATGCTCACCTCCGCAGGAGCCTCTTAGCTCAAGGTCCATATCCATGGCTTATGTGTGCACATACACAGTTGAACACCCCACTAGGAGCCAGGCAATCCTGTCACCTTGCAGACATGTTTAAGAGGGATACCCAGACTTTTATTTTCAGAGCGGAGCATTATTTTTTAAATATTTTATTTATTTATTCATGAGAGACAGAGAGAGAGAGAGGCAGAGACACAGAGGGAGAAGCAGGCTCCATGAAGGGAGCCAGATATGGGACTCGACCCCAGGTCTCCAGGATCACATCCTGGGCTGCAGGCGGCGCTAGACCGCTGTGCCACCGGGGCTGCCCCGAACATTACTTTAAACAGTATAATGTGATAATCCTAACCAATTCTCTTGGCAAACACACTGGGTTGATGTAGCTAGGTTATCAGAGAAGGTTGTAGAAGGCACGAGAAAAAAAGATGAATGTGATGGAGGTATTAAGACTTACCGAGACCTGAGTGCCGTTGAGACCTGGAGACTTCTTACACCACTGGTGTGCGCTCATCCGGTGAATATGGATTGACATGTTACCTTATGGCTACATAGGATGGTGAGTGCTGGCTCACCACTCCTGCATCACCTTGCATCAGTTGTGTGCCCGTGGATAGCTGCACAAGAGAGAAAATGCAAGGTTCACCAAACAACCTAGAACTTTAGGGCTGCCAAGAGTTGCTCTGCAGCTGCTGGAAACCCCATCCTGGTCCTCATGACACATACCCAGTTCCAGCCGGCAGCGAGTGTGAGGTTTGGAGGTCCTCTCTAGCCAGGTCAGCTAGGTGATTTTCTGGGCCCTGTGCAAAAGGAAAGTACAGGCCCTTTTCTTCAAAAATAAGAAAAAGGGTGTATTTGTTTCCTCTGTGTCTCTCTCTCTCATAATGTCTGCATTTGCTATTCAGTGTCAGTCCTTTGGGGCCAGGCCCTCTTGGGGACTTGGGTGCTGCTTTGCAGCTTGGCACCAGGACACAGGTCTGATGCTGACCCTACCTGCACCCAGGTCACCATCTCAGCAGAGGTGGCAGCAGGTTGGTGGGCAGGAGCAGGGAGCCGGCTGCTGACAACCCACCCTGTGAAGAGGATGGGGAGGTGGACCCGATGTGAGCCAAGGCTCCAAGGCCCTGGCACATCTTCCACTGACCCGTCAGATGTTGCTTACAAAACACAAATCCAAAAACAAGATTATTGAGAAATTGAAGATAACCCCGCATGTGGGCCCTGTGAGCATGGACTCTGCTCAGTTACACTGGTCACCTGCCAGAGGCCAAAGGTGCTGAAGCCAAACCCAGGCATGTGGCTGCTGGGAAGCAGGGGCTTCTGCTCAGGTACACATTTCTCCCTCCTGCAGGTGCACACCTGGGAGTCCCTTTTACTCCTTCCCCAGCTGTTACTTCATTCTGGAGGAAGTCCTCAGGGACCCTGGGGATCTTAGTGCCAGAAGTTGGGTGAAGATGGGTCCATACAGCCCGGACATCCTCACGTCATTAGCAGGAGTGTACCAAGGCCCTCCAGGCTCTTTACTGCGGAGTAAATAAACACAAATAGCACTTCTTGTGTTAATATCGATCATCTTCTGATCCAGCTTCCTTGAATTATTAAGCTCAGAGACCTCTGGAGGTGAGGAGAGAGAGGGACAGGGAGATGTAAGATGGAAACTGGACTTTACCAGTCCACAGTAGCAAAGCCCTAGACCCAATAGAAATGCCAGGGAAAGGCTCCTGAAAACAGATGTTTATGTTTACCAACAAATCCTTGGGTGATTCCCTCCCAGCTGTGATTTTAGCTTGCCTGTGTCCATGGGTTCCATGTTTGTGATTTGTTTCTCCTTTGCTTTCTCAAGTGCAGGGCACACCTGGCCTCTCTGGGCTGCCCTCTGGAAATGTCCCCAGACTGAGTCTGTGCACACAAGCTGATAACCCACACAGGAGCCGGAGGCTGCCTGCCGCAGAGATGCAGGGAGGGAAGCAGGGCAGGGACCATGGCAAATCCATCTGGAAGGAGACACGAGGGTAAGAGATTGGGATCTCCAAGAGTGGGAGGAGAAGCAAAGAGGGAAAACGACCTCAAACCAAGGCTGAGGGAAGCCACCTGCCACGTGGGAGGCAGGAAGCCGGTGGAGCCAAGCCAGATGGATCCACAGCTTTTCCAGGGTGCAGAGGGAAGCTGGAGGTGAGGAGGGTCCTCCTGTGAAGGCCAGCCTCAGGGTTAGCACTCCCATGGAGCCCCTCCTCTCAGACCCTCTCCAGATCTCACCTTGGAACAGGGCTCTGAAGACACCTAATGCTGTTTTCCAGCAGAAAACATTTCTGGAGTGGAATCACTATTCATTGTGTATTTCTTTCCTCCCTCCCTTTTTGCGGCAGGGTTATTTAGGTTTATAGGGACAGCTTCTTCAGGGCTCCAGTGTTAGAATTTTCCAGCCACCAAGTGGCGCCGCAGAGCAATTATAGAGCTGGCCTGGCCAGAGCTGCTGGTGCAGGGTGCCTGGGTCTCTGGGAGAAGTGCCCAGAGCCTAACACAGACTGACTCCAAAGTTAGTCATAGGGACTGGGAGGAAACTATAGCTAGCATGGGTGAACAGGATTCAGAGTTACCAATCAGATAAAAACTTGCAGCTCTGCGTCTGTCTCTGAATCATGCACATCAGCATGCATTGTGCTCTGTATGCAAACCCTTGGTTATATTTATTTTCCTGTTGTTACTCTTAGCATCAAGACATGGCGTAACATTATGTAGTCGATGTGACTCATCCTGGGCCTTCCCGAAGGCTCTGTCTTGAGCTACTTCTTCCTGCAGATGAGTGGGGGAGCGAGGGAAGAGGGGAGGAGTAAGGAGGTGTTAATAGCATTTGGTCAGAGCAACTCGTATGGACCTGCCCCTCATCGTAGGTCACTTAGTTTCCCTGGCTCTTGCCCACTAAATGCTCATTGTGTCCCCCAAACATTGTGACAAACCAACAGTGTCCTCACACATGTGCAGGTGCCCCACCGAGGGTTGGGCTTATGTCCCTTGTGAGGAACCAAGAGAGTTTTGAGAATACAATATCTCTCTGCCCTACCTTCTGAACACTTAGCTGACATCAGCAATGTGGCTCCAGGCCACACTGTCCTATAGAATACCCACATGGAGCCATTAAAATTTAAAACGAAGTAAAATTCATTTCTTTTGTCACACCAGCCACATCTCAAATGCTCAATAGCCCATGTGTCTAGTGGCTACCAGACTGGGTGGGCACAATAAAGCCTTTCTATCATCCTGGAAAGTCCCGCTGGACACTACTGCCCGTGATTGTTCTTTTGAAGTACACCTGAGCACTGTTTTGGCCAGAGGATCCAGTGCTGGTGGCGCATCCACAGATCAATCCTGGTGATCGGTGACATGACCGCTGCAGCCGCCCGGCCACCTCCCCCTGTGTAGCTACAGGTCCAGGTAGAGCCGATCCTGCATCCCTGGAACTGGGTATTCCTGGCTGCCCTGCATCTGGTCCTTCTGTCCACCCTGTGAGTCTAATATATGCCCGATGCAGAGGCCCCAAGAAACCACTGTTTTTTCAGTCAGACATCACTGGATTCATGCTCTTTCTCCTGAGAGTCACAAAGTCACCTAAATGGGAAGTCCTTGGCTCTTTCTCTTTCTCCCTTCAGATGGGATTACTGGATCAGGGGAAGGTTGCACATGTTAGCAACCCAGAGATATTTGCATGTTTCTGACAGAAATACCCTCTTCCCCAACAAAGAATATAGGGGCTTGGTTACACAGAAAGCACCACTTAGTGGCAGTGTGGGAACAGGAAGTGTGGACCCTCCTCAGTGAAGGCCTACAAACCTGGGCTTCAGAAACTCCACCACCTGGGGCACCTGGGTGGCTCAGTGGTTGAGTGTCTGCCTTTGGCTCAGGACATGATCCTGGAGTTCTGGAGTCGAGTCCTGCATCGGGCTCCCCGCAGGAAGCCTGCTTCTCCTTCTGCTTATGTTTACCTCTCTCTTTCTGTGTCTCTCATGAAGAAAAGAGAAAGAAAGAAAGAAAGAAAGAAATAGAAAGAAAGAAAGAAAGAAAGAAAGAAAGAAAGAAAGAAGAAAAGAAAGGAAGGAAGGAAAGAGAAGGAAGGAAGGAAGGAAGGAAGGAAGGAAAGAAAGAAAGAAAGAAAGAAAGAAAGAAAGAAAGAAAGAAAGAAAGAAAGAAAGAAAGAAAAAGAAAGAAAAGAAAAGAAAAGAAAAGAAAAGAAAAGAAAAGAAAAGAAAAGAAAAGAAAGTAAAAAAGAAAAGGAAAAGAAAGAAAAGGAAAGAAAGAAACCCCACCACCCAAACATTGCCTGTGCTGGTGGGCTTCTAAGTTGCTTAAACAAGTGATGATGATTGGGGAACTATTAGCAGAGAGGGAGATTCAAATAAACATCTCCTCGCCCCCAAGAGGAGGAGATGGTCTAAGTAGAATCCTGGAGAAGGTATGAGCCCACCTGCCACTTTTCCATCTCAACTACTTGTTTCTGCAACCCTTCCAGCAGGGAGCATCTCCCAGGCCATGTCTCAGGCCATTTTCTCAAGAGATACTCCTTGAACAATTAATTCTAAGGAAATAGCTCAATGTTTAAGAAAGTTTAAGAAAGTCTATGTAGTATTTTCTGGAACCTCACTACACACTATCTCAAATTAAAGGTTTGGAGCAGTCCTGGACAGGAAAATAGCTGTGAATTGTGGACCTCAGCATTTTCCTGGATGCCTGTGACCCTGATGACCTTCTCTCACAGACCGCCATCTTCAGCTGGCAGACGGTCCAAAGACACAGCTGTGAGGTGCAAGTTTACCTGCAGGTGGCTGGACCCAGCCTTAGCTGTGATGGGCTTCTGCGCTTGGGTGCCCCTTCCTGACAGTGCTGAGTGCCCACCTGCTGGGGAGCTGCCCAAGGAGCAGGGTTCACCAGCGAGAGAAAGAGCCAGGGGAGGGCCTCACAGCCGGGCATCCACTTCCCACCGATGAGCCGGATGGCCAGTGACGATAGGACATCTTACAATCACAAAGGGCTTCGTTGGTTTGTGTGTGGGTTTTTGTTTTTGTTTTTTGTTTTTTGATTTTTTTTTTTAATGTCTAACAGTCCTGAGGGGCAGGAAGGACGTTTTTACAATTAGCAGAGAGCCGTTTGCCCTACATCGTTGAGCCAGTGGAGTAGAAATTCAAACCTGAATCTTTTGCTTCTAAGTCTTTGGCACTTGCCCCTTCACCAAACTATTGTTTATGGGGATGGCAGTCGCTGTGATGTTTCTTCTACTACATCCTAGTTCTGATGCCTTGATTTATGGGGCAAAGTTTCTATTGCTTCAGAATTAAAGAGATAAGGATTTAAGAGTCCTGTGATCTTGGAAAAGTTACTAAACCCCTCCGAGCCTCCACTTCCTTATGGGAATACCTACTTGGGATGGTTGCGGTAAAGATGTGGTAAAATGGAAGAGGGTACAACACAGTCACTCTTCAAGGAGTCTGAAAAGAACCCTCCCCAAGAGGGAGTGAGACTAGTGTCTCCTCTCCCCAAGAGGGAGACAGACTAATGTCCTGTCGCCAGGCAGAATGGCATGGCGGTTCCCGGTGAGACCCTTGGCCACTCTCCTGGGGTCAAATCCCAGCTCCCCCAGGCCAGGGAACTCAACCTCTCCGGACCTCAGCTTCCTTGTCTATAAGTGGGGCTTGTACAAGCTCCCCAGTGCCAGAGAAGCCGTGAGGACTGCAGGAAGAATATGTGCAAACCACTCAGGATGATGCCAACATGTTTCAGTGAGTGGGAGCAATAGGGTGACAGGACAGTTAAGGGAAGGACGCAGACATGAGTAAATCTCAACATTTCCAAATAGACTGGTGAAGCGGAGCTGAACTATAGCTTGGCGGGTACAGGACTGAAGGAGCCAGAAAGTTTATGGAGAGGCTAAGACTTCTTTTAGTTTCACCTTTCAAATTCCTAATTTCTAAAGGAGAACATCTGGCCCCTCAAAGGAACAGACAAGGAACAGACAGCTGGTGTCAACCCCAAAGGCGGGTGGCAAGAGTGAAAATCTCAGGTCTGATCCATGCTAATCGTCTGCCCAGAAATCTTAATTTTTCCTTCTGGACCCAGCTTGCCACCCCCCTCCCCAGGCTGAAGTGTACCCCTGTGCACACACCTGGGCCA
This sequence comes from Vulpes lagopus, assembly GCF_018345385.1. Lineage (NCBI taxonomy): Eukaryota > Metazoa > Chordata > Mammalia > Carnivora > Canidae > Vulpes > Vulpes lagopus. The sequence goes on along the minus strand of NC_054824.1, from coordinate 109,527,017 downwards.
AGCATCTGTGTCTTAGGATGGCCTACCACATGCAGGCCCTAGGCCCTGCAGACTGATTGCTTTTCCATGGTGATGACCACGAAGGACCCTGCCTCCCTGAGAGCGCCGGCGGGAGGGCTGAGTAGCAGGAGCCCACCAGGCCACATCTCAGCAGGGCAGAGGGCTCCACTGTCCCCCCGCTAAGGGCACGTCTAGAGCACCTCCCAGCCCCTGGGGTGCTCCTGCCCCCTCACCTCCGCTCACCCCTGCTCCCCATGCTGGAGGGCTTTTCCTTTCCCTCTTTTCTCTACTGGGAGCATGTCTTTTCCTACGGATTGAAAGACCTGGTTTTTCTGATCATTCCCGAGTTTCAGGACCTAGACCAACAGCCTTTCTTCTGAGTTTCAGTCTTTCATGTCCAGCAGCCTGCTTGGTCCCTGTCCTTTCCACATTGCCAGGACACCATGTCTGCAACAGAAACCTGGAGATTCCCACACCGCCCTACAGGGAGGCAGTGGGTCTCGGGCCCCTGCAGAGATGGAGGACTGATCCTTGCTGTGTCACTTCCCTGGCCGACCCCCCAGCAGGTTCTGCCTACCGTGTCCCCAAACCCCATCTGCCTGCTCCATCCTGGCCCCACACAGTAGCTAGGCCTCACTCCGGAGCTGTTAGCACTCCCTCCCCTCCCACTTTGTCGTCCAGAACCTCACTGGGCAGCATGGACCCAGGCATTGCGGGGCGGTTCCACCTCAGAAATCCCAAAGGCTGCTGATCAGGGCCTTCTTTCTTGACCCTTTCTCTTCTCCAGAGAGCGGAGTGTTAAACACTGTAGCAGCACACCACCGAAAACAGGTTTCCGGAAATAAAAGGGACGTGCCTTGTTCTTCCTTAAGCCTTTGATAACCTCTCCCTGCACTTGGAAGCAAATTCAGCTTCTTAATATGCTTTACAAGGGTTGTCCATGTCTCCGGACTTGTTTTGTGCCGATTGCTTTCAGAAGTCAAGTTCCTCTGGCCCCAGGTGAGTCAAGTCCCTCTGGACAGGCTTTGTCAGGTGAGCTGCATAAATTCGTGTGTTGTGAGAGTGAACTCCATATGTGTGTGTGTGTATATATATATATATATACATATATATATATGGATTTTTATTTTATTTATTTGATGGAGAGAAAGAGCCAGAGAGCAAGTGGGGAGAACAGCAGAGGGAGAGGGAGAAGCAGGCCCCTGTGGAGCAGGGAGCTCAACTCGGGGCTCCATCCCAGGACTCTGAGATCATGGACTGAGCCCAGAATAGCCATTTAACTTACTGAGCCACCCAGGCACCCCTACACTTTCTATATTTCATAGAATTTTCCTAACTTTGCTGCCCTGTTCATTCTGATTAAGAAAACAATCCAGACCAGCACTGTCTGATTAAAAAAAACATAGAACATGAGTCACATATATAATTTTCAGTGTTCTAATAGATTAAAAAGCAAAAAGAAATAGGTAAAATTAATTTTAATAAATTTTTTTCTGTAGCCCAATACACGCTGCTCCAGATCTGACCTGTTCCCACTGGCCCTCGGCTGTATCCCGGTTCGCTTCTATACTCCCAGTGCACAGTTACCCTGGCCTGCCCTCAGGCATTTGCCTTTTGTCCTGTGGCATCCAGGGACCCCTTCAGGATCTCATCCCTGGAGACAGGTTCATAGGTCGCTCTGTGTGGATAGCCAGCCCTTCTTCAGGATGGGCGGTTTCCCCACTGCCAGGCCCCATTCTCACACATCCAGGACACTGGAGGCTGTCATCAGGCACTTGCTGGGATCATTCCTTTGTGGCAAAGCTGCAGACCCTGGGGGGGGGGGGGGGGGGGGGGGGGGGGGGTGGGTCAGGATAGGCCACACAAAGTCAGACTCCAGAGTGCACCGGGCTCTTGTATCCTTCTTCATCATATTTGGGAAACTCTCCATCCACCCAGCTGGGAGGAGCTGGGCAAGACACCTGCAGCTCAGTTCCAGGTTTCCTTGCCCCCGTTTCCGGGTAGAGGGATTTATCCTGTGCTGGGGGCGGTCCTGGAGCAGGTTGGGCCGACACCCGGTGTCATTTTTCATGTATTTTCAGGAATGGCAGCCCAGTTTCCAACTCCTCTCTTCCCAGAGGTACTGGCTCAGTAGGTGCCCAGGGAGACCTCTGCTGAGACTCCGTGCCAACTGGGGTGCACAGGACATGGACCGGAAATAGGGTCAGAGATGTTCAAGTATCCACTCAAATCTTATATTCATTCCTCACACACGTCTTCTCACACAAGTCTGTCTGTGGGTATGTGCATGTGTATGTATATACATGTGTGTATACTTGTACCTGTATCCATCTACATTTATCTAAAAGGCAGCAATAACAAAATTTAACCAGTACAGTCTTAATTATTTACTTTACAAACCCACGTACAACCCTTCCTCTGTGCTGGGCACTGTTTTAAGCTATTTACAAATATTGCTACATTTAATTTTCAGAACAATTTTATGAAAGAGATACTATCACTGCTTTTGATTTAGACAGGGGGAAACTGAGTCACAGTACTGTTTGGTTCTTGTTTTAGGAAAAAACTGACCTTGATCCTTACTCTACTTCCTCCAAAAAAGAACACTTTGTATGTGTAAATAATGCAGGCCAAGAGCTTCCCTAGGATATGGTGCAAGACAACCTCAGTGATTTTCCTGGGTGAGGATATGATAAGGTCTGTGACGGAGTTTCATTACAACTACAATTTCCACTAAGAAACAAATTATACTTTGATGCAGCAGTTGGAGTAATTTAAGACTATTCTCATTGCTTCCCATGGGCTTTACATGTTCACTCTTACATATCACTGGGAAAGACTGTTTTGTTTTATTTTGTGTGTTTTTTAGAGAGGGACGGAGAAGTGGGGGAGGGAGAGAGGGAGAGAAGAGAGAATCTTAAGCAGGCTCCACACCCAGCACAGAGCCCCGTGTGGGCCTCGATCTCATGACCCTGAGATCATGACCAGAGCCCAAATCAAGAGTCAGATGCTCAAACTGTCTGAACACCCAGGTACCCCTTCCTGGGAAAAAGCTTAACAATCAAATTGGCAAAAGAAAGTAGGGAACGACCATAAATAATACTGAAATTGTCTGAAGAGTTCGGTGACCAAACAAGTTTGCTCGGTTCTAGAGATTCCCTGGGACCTGGGACTGTCAGGTTTAATATCCTAACAATGCTGGGCAAACCGGGTAATTGGTCTCTCTACTCTTGGCGTAAGGCTTCTGACAGTAACGGCTGCAAAGCAGTGCGCATTCAGTATCACTGGGGCTTATTATCTGGAAACTATGTCCCTCGAGCCCTCACTTGGGGCCCCACAATGAAATCAGGCATTCATTCTCTGGGTTAAAAATGGATTTCCTGCCTTGTACAAGATTTTCCTGGCCTTTGCCTCCCCTGAATTAATGTAGCTGCTCTGTATTTTAGACATAATACAATTTAAAAAATTTCTTCTTAATTATTTTAAGCCTCTTGACATGATTGCCCTTTGCTATGTGGCTTTTTTTTTTTCAATGTCTGTTTTTTTTTTAATGTCTGGCCTGCTTCTTTGTGAGAAGGCGGATCTCACCACATAGAAGGGGATAGCCAATCTGGGAGAATTTAGTTTTGTTTTTTTTTTTAATTCTTCTAAAGCATTAATTGAAAGCTTTGTAACTTGGCTATCCCAAGAAGAAGCTGCAATTCTCATCTTTCAGGTAAGTTTTTAGAGTCACTTTTTCTACTTTAGATCTGATCATGTGCATGAAAGCCTAGATGAAAAGAGTTTAATTAGTTGTTCTAGAAGTAGAGCTTTGTTTCATTGCTCCAAAGGATCCAGGAAAAGTGGGCCACAAAAATCCAGATAGAGTATCCCATCTATCCCCCTTATCCTGGCCCATCTGGATCCAGGTGAGTCCAGTATTAGGTATTACCCCATCTCAACTCCTGTGCCCCCTTGCCCTGACCCAACAGTGAAGCCAAGCATTCTTGATGTCAAAAACAAAGTAAAGGCAATTAGTCAAAGAAGGACACAACATAGTGAAAATATCTAGGTTTCAGCTCTAACAGTGACATGAATAAAAAGCATTCAACCTGTATAATGGTGCCAGAATAATTGTATTAAGTGACAGTAGTTCAAATACACTGGTTTGAAATAATTGACTTATTTTTTTAAAGGTTCTTGTGTGGAGTCAGTTGCCACATTGCCTGATTGTGGAGATCTAGCTTCCAATGTCACCTTTAAAGCGAGTTCATACAGGGTAAATCCACCTCGAAATGTATTCTTTCTCCCCTGATTAATCAATAGCCTTGAAAGCAATGATTCAGTGTCACAGGGCAGCCTGGTGTGGCAGGAAGGCAATGGCTTTGTGCAGGGCTCAGAGCAGAGTGATTGTACTCCTGCGGTGACTGTGGCCAGGCTACTGTACCCCTGGGTTTCCTTTCCCTCTGCTGTGAAAAGAGGGGCTGGGCCTAGGTGTACTCAAGGTCCCTAAATGTTGAAGACTCAGGACTTACGACAGAATGACCTAAAGCCCTCTTTCTTTCAGGTTGGCTTTAATTTATCTTCCTCTGGTTCCCAGGTATAAAAATTCCATTTCTTGGGTCTCATACACACTTGCCACATCTGGAAGCCCTGTGAAGGGAAAGTAAGGTTGGCACTGAGCAGCACACCAAATTTCTCAACATTGACAACTACAGGAAGTCTGCTATGAAGTCTGCTGGTGGGAAAGGGGCTCCAGGCTCCTGTAGGGTGACAGGTCTTCTGAGGGGTGGAAACACCTATTCTGGGTCAGGCTGGAGGAAAGGTCTCAACCCCTTTGGTTAAAACTTTATGATCTTTTGGGGGCACCTGGGTGGCTCAGTCCATTAAGCGTCCCACTCTTGGTTTTGGCTCAGGTCATGATCTCAGGGTCGTGAGATCGAGCCTTGAGTCGAGCTCCACTCTGAATATGGAATCTGCTTAAGATCCTTTCTCTCTCCCTCTGCCCATCCACCCTCCCTCTCTGAAACAAAGACGAAACCCTTTATGATCCTTTGAGATCCTAGTCTTCTGCTGCTGTTTCCACGAAGTACCAAGCCTCTACTTTGCATGCCTGCTCCTTTTTCCCTTCTGCTCACGTGCACTTGATGGCGTTTCTCTAACTCCTCTGCTCCACGCTCCGTGTGGTCAGACTCTTCTGGACTGCCAGCTCCTTAGGAGAGGGACTGTGCTTTCCATGCTGTCTTTTCATTTGCTCACTCGCTCATTCACTCTGAGCGTCTGTGTTTGTGGAGGTTACATCTGAAGGACATCATGTGAGTCTGACCTGTGATCTGAACTTTGCACGGATGCTCCTTAGAGAAGGCGCTTGGTTCACAGACAGAGGGTCCAGGGTCTGGCTCTGGAAGCAGTTTATGTCTCGGGCCCTTTCAGGACTGGGAAAGGGGCCTACCTACCCACGTGTTCATATAAGCTTTTGTAAGATATTTCAAATATAGTCGGGTAGGGTAGCCATTCAGTTCTGGCCTCTCTTGCCATCACATGTGATGAGTGTGGCCAGGCCAGTGACGGGCTCTAGCCAAGGGGACTGTTTCCTAGTTTCCTAGGGCTGCTCTCCCACTTCTAGAGGTCAGAAGCCTAAGGTCAAGGTTTCTGAAGGCTTCAGGGGAGAGTTCTCCTTTGCTGGTTTCCAGCTTCTTAGCTCCTGGAAATCTTTGGTGTTCTTTTGAATTTGTATTTTGTTTAATTGTATAATGTTCTTTTGGCCTTGGGGTTTCTGCCCCCATCCTCACATGGCCTTCACCCCTCTGCACCTGTGCCTGTCTCCTCCCCTCTGCTCAGTCATTAGGTTTGGGATGCACCTTAATCCAGTGTGGCCTGATCTCAACTAATCGCATGTGTAAAAGACCTTGTTTCCAAAGAAGGCCTATTCTGAGGCTCTGGGTGGACATGAATCTGGGGGGCGGGATACATATTCAACCCAGTGTAGACTGGTTCTCCAGAAACCAGCTTTTGAGATGGGGATTTGGGTGCATGAGGTTGATTGGCAGGGGGCTTTTGACAATAACACCTTCCCTGGTATGGAGGAAGCAGGAGGAGAAGTTAGCAGAGAAGCAGACGTGAATGAACAGGCAGGAAGCATGTTAACACACGGGGGAGAGATGCAGGTTTCTTGCTGACTTGATATCAAAACAATGACATCTTTGATAAAATTTGTAATGCACCATTACAGTGTGAACATCAGTTACTAACTGGTTAATGAGTTTGGTATTTTAAAATGTATTTAAGAAAATTTGTTAGTTCTGAAAACTTACAGTTAACACATAGAAGAAACATCATAGAGGTTTCCCCAAATTTGACAAAAATCCAATAGACTGAAATTCCAATAATGAGCTGTTAACACAAAGGAAACTTCCCTAAGTTATTGATACTAGAAAACACATTTTGTTCAATCGTGTTATAGAAAAGCTGAAGCATCCTCTTTATAGACAAATGATGTTACAAAACTATTGTCACATAAGAAAAAGATCAAAGAATATGACACCCAAAACTATTAGGAAAATTAGGTATTATAAAATTACAACAGAGAGTAAGTTAATTGAAAATGTTTTTCCTGCATTGTGATGTTTATGTATTTGCCAGCTTTCAACATTTTTAGAGTGCTGTGGCTTCATTCTCCTTTGGAATAAACAGATACTTCAAACCTAATTTCTTATTCCAATTTTTCTTAAGGAAGGCTCTTCCAAAATGTATAAGCTTCAGGTCCCACACAGTCTGGAGCTGCCCTGGCTGCTAGGACCAGGCAGCTGTCTAGCTTGGATGCAGGACCAGAAGGTCAATGCTTATGCCATGAGAACTCAGGATTACTGGAGCTCTAGGCCACAGAGGCCCATGCTGGTGAGGTGGCACTTGAGCTCCTAGGACTGGGGCCCAAAGCAGAGTGTAGGTGGCATGGCCCTGAGGTCACCCAAGGTCTGGCCCCTCCAGGACTCTGCCCCGCCTAGTCTGGGGGTGCGAGACACTGTTTGACCTCGGGGCTTGGCTGCCTTTGGGTTGCAGGTGTGAGGCTGGAGAGCAGGAGGACAGGATAGCTTTTCCAGAGACACTTCCCTGCAGAAATTCAATCACATCCGTCATCTATGCATAGCAAGATGGAGTCCCCAAAGGGGGCAGAGGAAGGCAGCTGCACATCTGCATACTCCGCCCAGCTGAGACTGGACCTCTGGCTCGTTTGGGGACTGATTTGCTCCTACCCCTTCACTATTGAAGGAAAAGCCAGACTTGTGACCCAAAGCTCGGTAGAGGTCAGAATAATGTACGTTCCCAGCATATCCAGGCTCATGTGATCACCAGGAAAATCTGGGTCACTTTTACCTCTGAGCTAAAGAATTCAGCTTCACTGATTACTTTGTTGAAACTGGCTGTGGAGATCCAGGGGGCGGTGGACGTCTTGGCATCCAGGAGAGTGTGAGCAGCAGTGGAGACAAGAGAGCCCCTGAGCTCTCCTGGGGACACACATTTCCCAGGAAGCCAGCACTGAGGATGGAGGGAAATTTCTACAGATTTGGGGAGATGCTGCAGTTTGTCTTCAGTCCCCATCAGCCACCTCTTGTTCAAGCCACTGTCCTGCCTCTGCTAGACCTAGAATTAGTCCCCGCTACAAATCAGTCCCTGTTCCACACCACTGTCTATTGACCCCACATATATGCAGCAGGGGGGGCGGGTAGGGGCTGGATTGCAGATGTGGATGCTCAGGGTCCTTGCGTTGGGCCCGATCAGGCATGTGTTGCTTGGCTGCACATTTCAAGCCAACAGTGTGGTTCCAGATGCCCAAGGGTTTGGGAAATAAGCAGTGGCCCAAGCTTAGAGCTTGATGCCGCTTAGGCCACTTCATATTTTACTTTACTATTAAGTAACTTTTGAAATATGATATTGAGCTTTTCTTGTCTTTGGTCGGAGGTACATAGACTTGCTTTGATGCCAACCCCCACTTCCTGCTGAGACTGTTGCAGGACCCCCTTCCCCCAGCAGGCCCACTCACAGGCTGGCTGTGCAGTGACCTGGCTGAAACAGGAGTCAGGCCCGTGTACCTGTGTCATGTGGGCTGTGTTCACCCCGGCAGCCACCTCATCCCTGTCTCCTGACTGTCTGGGTTGGAAAGGTCAGGAGCAAGTGTAAGGGCCACGGCAGGGTCTGTGAAGTAGCGGTCGGCTTTGGCTTCCCTGGCTGCTGGCAGAGCACAGGCGATGCTGGGGCAGCCCCTGGAGGCTCCCCGTTCTTGCTCCCATCAGGCTTTGAGCATCTGGGTGGTGTGCTTCCTCTCCTGCCCACTCCAGCCCCATTTCTCTCCAAGCTTGGGAATAAAGAGTCCTTGTCAAACGATGTCCAGAAATGCTTTGTCCTTCAACTCACCCAGTTGCTCATTTCACCAATGCCCCAGTAATACTTCCCATGTTCCAGGCAACGTGCTCTGTCCAGGGAGTACAGAGATGCATGACATGTGGCCTTCATCCTAGGGGGTCCCAGTCCCTCAGAGGAGACTGACTTGTAGCAAAACAAACCCCTCGTCCCCAGTCCTCTCTGGCTTTGGGGTACAAATGTCCTTGTATTAACAATAATGTGACTTCCGACAGGGGCCTGGGCAACTGCACAATCTTGGGCTTTTCTCCGATCACTTCTCCCCCACCCTCCATTATTTCTGCTACTCTCAGAGCTCCCAGAGGAGTTCTGCTTTTCACTCTAGGAATGCAGCCTCCCAGGTGACTCCCCACGGCCCTTGCCCCATGGTACTCATGCCCTTGCATGGTCCCCTCCCATAGTGAACCGAAAGGTGGCCATCAGTTGCAATGACCCCTCAGTGGGAAAAAATTAGGCTTTACACGTGCGTAACGTAGCTAAAAAGAACCACAGCCATTTCCCCTTCAATTTGCAGATTTTACAATCTTATACAAATCTTTATCAAACCTATCCAGGATATCCAGTTTGAATATTAGCATCATGTTTTATTCAAATAGGACATGGGCTTATGAATGGAAGAAACTAGAGGAACATCTTCACAACCACAGCACCCATGCAGAGGGATTTCTCTCTCTCTGCGTTAGACAATATGGTGACATCCAGAACATCTTTCTGCTATTATTTTCCCTACTGAGTAAATCTGTGTAAACTCAGGTGCAAAAGTAAGGTGTTTTGGTTATGCATTGCCACGCCATTATGTATTTTTATACCCATTGGGCTATCTATTGTGTGTGTGCGTGTGCATCATGCATCTATATTACTTCTCACCTATTTCTCTCTCTATACTGATCTATCACCGCCACCACCACCAATTGTATCTCTAACTAGCCTGCACAGAAGGCCTCCAGGTATCTTCTGTATTTCCCACAGTGCTTAGGTGTGGCCAGGGTCATACACAAAATGACTACCAGTCAGTAGATATTCCATTTTGGGTTTCGTTTTATGGACATGGTATAACTTGTTTATTTGAAAAAACAAAATACAAAGCACAGCAAGCAACCCAAAAGGTACAAGGAAAAAACAAAAACAAATTCTTTCAAATCTTACCATTCAGAAATAGATGTTTCCTTTGTGATGACCGCACCAGTCCTCTCTGTACAAACTGGTGAAAATACAAAAACATACAAATTATATGGGATGGGAACTTATTTACTATATTAAAATATTGTAACAATCTTCATAGAACTTAGTGAAAGAGAGGAAAACTAAAGGAATTTTGAAATTTAGATAAATACTTATTCACAAGAGAGATTCATTTCTATAAGATTCCTCTCATATTTAAAAATGGATTAGATTGTTTGTGCTTTTACACCTAACTATTTCAACTTGAGACATCTTCTATTGATTCCTTGCTTGGAAATATGGGGACATTAGCACACCTAGGGGACTTGCACCTTTTTAAAAAAATGTGTCCTGATTTTTTTAAAGTTATATTATTAATTTTCCATTTTCAAGATTTAGAATATTTACAGTTTGTACTTTAATGAAAATTTCCTGTTTTTTTAGTCTTACCTTTTTATTTAAATGGGTTCAGGGCTCATCATCCATTTTTAACCATTGTTTTCTTTTTGAAAGAAATGGTTTTGATTTATTCCTTGATTGGCTAAATGTCCTACTTTTTCTTTCCCCAAAAGGCTCATGGATTTCTTGAATTATTGCCTACTTGACAGCATCTGCCTTTTGTCTTTTTACTTTATGTATAACCTGGCTAAGGAGGGAGCTCCTGGGTGGCACTTTTCTCACTCAGAACCTTATAAATATTGCTTCACTGACTTCTGGCATTAAAAATTAGGATCTGAGCCCAATCCAATCTTTTCCCTTGTATGTAATTGGATTTTCTGCCTGAATGAGCATGTAAATCTTTTTGTACCCTTGGAGTTCAGTAAGAAGTCTGGACTAAGTTTGGTGTTGGTAATTCTACATCTGCATCTCTATATATCTATGTATCTACCTATCACCTATCTACGTATCTAATTATCATCTATCTCTATCCATCTATCTACAATATTTATAGTACAGGTTGTGTTCTTTAAAGTTGTAGAATTAAATATATCATTATTTCAGGGATATTTAATTCTACTAAATGAATTTATTATTTTCATCAAGGTAATATATGTACAAAACTTACGAGTCAAAGACACGCTGTCCCACATTTCCCCAAGCCCCATCCTATTTTCCAGAGCTGACTGGATTCAGATTTTTCTGTTTCTTTTTATGTGTACTTCTGTATTTCTAAATAATATACTTGTGATGCTCTTTCTTAATTTTTAGATTTCAGAAGTTATTTAATGACTTCCTTTAATAAAAGTTGAGATTTTTTCCTTACTCTTTCCATCCTTTCTCAACTAACATAGTTGGGTTGATTGATGTCTTATGATTTCATTATGTTCACTATATAAATAATGTTTATTACCTATCTGATGTTGCCATAACTAGCACAGAGGTTTTCCCTGAGGACCCGAAGGCTTTCCTCATCTTCCTTACCCTGAGGTTTTTCCCCATAACCTTGTCTTGTCCTTCTTCCCCGCAAGAATCCAATCCAAGGATAAATCTGTTTTGTTCCTCCTTCATCCTCAGGTTTTAGGAACAAGACTACCTTGAAATGGTCACTCATTAAATCTTTGTTAAGTAGATAAATGCTGAGAAAATTGAGTGCTGTGATTATATATTCTTTTTCGTGTGTCTTTTGATTTTCCCCCAAATTAATAATTGCCTAGAATTAATCATTGCTTCACGTTCTACTTGCTTATATTTTTATGTAATTATAATTGATCCTTTCCAAAATTTCCAAAGAAATTATAACCTCCGTGCCCACACCACTGAATACTGTTTCTCTATGTTGTGATGCTGGGACCAGAGGATTCTCCCCCACCCCGCAGCCCCACTGGTGTCCAGGCTGCCAGGGGTGTGTGCTCAGGACTCCCTTCCCCTCCCAGGGTGCCCCTTCCTGGGTCCTTACCTCTTGAGTCCTCATCTTTCTCCTCTTGGTTTACTCCTTCTTATCATGAAGCATGTCTTCCAGTAACTCTCTGCAAATGGGAACAGAGGAACCATTTTGTGCTATTGCATGTTTGAACTGTTTTTCTCTAATATTTGTGATTTGGCTAAAACTAACATTCTAGGCTGGAAACCCAAAGAAATTTGAAGAGATGGCTCCATTATCCTCTAGTTCCCATGCTGTTGAGAGGTCCATTGTGGCAACTTTTCCTCTCTCTATCTCTGAGATTATTTAGGATGTTTTCTTTAACTCTGGTGTTCTGAAATGTCATGATGAGGTGCCTTGAGGGATTCTTTTCATTGATTACACTGGGAAAAATCAAGACCTTCATTTCTTTTATTTTTAAAAATTATTTCCACTCATCTGTTTTCTCTTTTTTAGATTCCTAGTGATGGGGCGTTCCACACTCTGATTTATTTCTCTGATTTTATCATCTTTTCTCTCTTGTTTTTCAGCTTATTATTGAGGATTTTCTTTACTTTATCTTTCAAATCTTCCACCTAATTTTCATGTAAGCTCTCATATTTTTAATTTCCACTGAGCCCTTTCCTTACCTTGTTTTCTAGTTGCTCTGTTTCTCCCTCCTAACAGAAAGTGTTCTTATTTCTAGAAGGCACTATCATACATTATCTTCTGGAACATATTATTGTGCTCTTGAAATCTGGCCCCTGAGTTCCATCTCTGCCCTTCCCGTTGCAGTCTAGCCCGTCCCTCTAGTTGGAGGGGGAGGCCCTAAGGGCTGGTGGTTGGGGGGGGGGGGGTGCATTTGCGGGCGGGGCTTACGGACGAAGGGGCGGGGCTGCAGGGTGCTGGGCACAGGTGTTCAGAAGCTTCTCCTGAGCATCCCCAGATCTTTAGGAACCAAAGGTCTCTTCTGTGGATCTGTCTTTGCAGGCCTCCAGGGTTCTATAAGCAGGTGGAAAAGGAGGCCGGCGTGTCCCAGCAGCCCCCGGATATTCACGGGGCTCCCAAGATAGCCCTTCCCGCCTGGCTCCACTACCGGTGACCCTGCTGGGCGTGGAGAGGCTGTCACCCGAGGAGCACACCAGGCGGGGGGTGGCGGGGGGGGGGGGCGGCTACACGCTCCTTGGCCAGGTTTGGATCCCTTTCCCTGTTTGCACTCCTCACATCACTTCTCTGATCCCTGCAGCGTCTGTGGCTCCCCAGCCTTCCCCAGGCCTGTGGAGGGGCCTCCCCCCTCCTCTGACCACCTGGAGGACTGCTTTCTTGGGGCCCGGCCCCCGCCCCCCTTATCTCCTACTGTTGCTCTAACCCACGCCATCCGTCCTTGGTGTGTTTATTTCTAATGACATCTTCCTCTTTTAAAAAATGTGGTTATGTCTTCTGTTTCTTCTTTGAGAAGATTGCCTTGGCCCTCAAACCTCCTTTCCATGTCACAGCATGCGTGCATGCGTATGTGTGTGTGTGATTTCTTTGTGACTGTGAAGATCTGTTTCTCAGTTGGCCTCCTTCTTATGCAGAATCATTCTTTTTTGTGAGTGTGTAGTATTTTCTAAAAAATATGTGAGTGTTGTTGACACACGATGTTACATTGGCTTTAGGTGTCCAACATAGTGATGTTACATTTTTATACATTATGCTTGGCTCACCACAAACATGGCTATCATGGGTGGCCCTACGATGCTATCATGATACCACGAACTGAGTCCACAGTGCTGGGAGTGAGCTCATGGTTTGATCATCTGTTCTCCATAAGAAGCCATCCCCAAGCTTAGAGGTTTAAGCCAGCATTTTACTGTTCTCTCTCCTGTTCTGTGTATTGACTGGATTCAACGAGGCAGTCTTATTTGGGGCCTGGGTTGCTGTAGAAGGAGGTGGACGTTGGGGTCAGACAAAGGCTGAGCCAGCTGGCTATCATATATGGCTCCCTGCCCCTGAGGCCGGTGGTTGATACTGGCTGTTGGGACCACCTCTGCAGGGCCTTCTATATCAGGGCAGCTGGGCTCCAAGAGCATTCCAAACACACACATTCCAGGGAACACAAGTGGGAGCTGAAAAGCTTGTCATGGCCTAACACAGAAGTCTCAACATGCCATCTATTCGTCATTCCATTGGTCAAGCAGATTGCTAGGGCCACCCCATTGAATTGAACTGGAGGGGAGTTAGATTCCACTTTTAGACAGAGGAATGGCAAAGTCGGCTTGCAGAAGAGCCTGCGGCTGCCCAGAGTAAGGTGAGGAGGCAAAGAGGAAAGCTAGGGGTGGGCCCATCTCCTATCCTCCCCTCTCAAGGGGAATGGACAGCTAGACTACTCTTTACTTACAGCTTTCATTCTGACACCAGCTCTGCAGAAATGAACTGGGGCGAGATATGAGTAGAAGAGTAGCCTGTGGAAGGATTATTATCCCTTCGGCTCTCCAAGATCAATATATGCTTCCCTGAGTATCTCTGTCCCATGAATACAAAGAACTTTGCCAGGGTGACTCCTCAGGACAGAGCCTGGGGCATGGGCTGTGTTCTCTGCCCCAGGTACACTGTTTCCACCCTGCATTGCATTCTCAGGGCCCAGAGGAGGGAAACCACCCATGTTTGGAGTCCACAGAAGAATCCATGGATTTTCCATGGGCTCCTTCACCTGCCTCTTTAATCCTGTTTCCCTGGTTTCATTGCCCATTGAAGTACAGTGACCAGGAAGGCTGATGGCAATGCCAAGCTCAACTGGGCCCTTTCTTCAGGGAAATCAGCCATGAGGAGTACCCACTCCCCTACAGAGGGTGCAAATGTCAGACATCTCCAAGCTTTGTCTCCCAAACTTGTTTTGGAGGGCTGGCTGAGACATGTAGATATGGAAGTTTCCTACTGGCTCTCTCAACCCAAAGATGAGTTATTTCACTTTCCTTTATGAGCTGGCAGGGCATGATGCTGCATTCATAGAATGACATCTGCCACCATCCTCAGGTCCTCCTTGGGGAGCAAGATGTCTCTGTGGGTAGGGACCAGCGAGTACATGGATGCCAAGGCTGAAGTAGGGGGACATGGAGCTAAGCCTCTGCCCAGAACAGGACCCTGGAATAGGCACCAGGGCACGGAGTGGCTTCAAAAACTTGAGTGCACGCAGGGCCTCACGGGACCCTCATGGTAGGGAAGCAGCCACGGGGTCAGGTGTGTGCTCAGCAGGCATGTGTGGGACCAAAGCAAGGCAGCATTCCCAGAGGTGGTTGAGGTGCCCTGGAGGAGCTGAGTGACCAGCTCCAGGCCCCTGATTTCTGCGGGAGCCCACAAGAGAAGAGAAGTCCCAGCAAGCAACTAATTGGTGCAGGTACAGTCCCATGTGCCATCTTCTAGAGTCACCCCCAGGTACTTTTGCATCATATTTTAAGAAGCAAAGGAGAGGGAGAGGGGGAAAGAAAAGTGATCACCCCTTTATAGCATTGTCTCATTTAACACAATTGTCAAAATAAGATGTGGTACTTTTATTTTGACAGATGAGGGAGCTGAGGCAGAGTCATGCCCACGAACACTCAGGTGAGAAGTGCTAGTGCTGGGCACAGAAGGCGGGAAAGCTCCCATGTCCCCTCCCTCCTCCACAGAGTCTTACCTCAGGCCTCATCTGAGGGCCGCCAGGGCACTGAGAGCCTGGGGTCTCCCCTCAGGATTGGATGGCAGCCCTTAGGGCCAAGGAGGTGAGGAGCCTGGCAGCAGACGTCTGGGGAAAGCAGATACAGAGGGGCAAGGGCAGGGTGGGCACCCCGTGTGAGACCCAGTGAGTCCTGTGCCTCTGCATGGCAAGATGGCTCTGTGTGGCCCACCACATTCAAGGCTTCAGTTTGAGGATGTGTCTCCTCACCAGGAAAGCAAATGAGAAAAATAACCGTGTGGTTTTTCTCTTCTCTCTGAAGGCTTCCCTGCTCCTCATGTTGTCAGCGCAATAGTGATCCTCCGTGTCTGTGATGAGACCAGAGTTATTATGTGCAGCTAAACCATTCCAGATCATCTGTTTTCCACACCTCAAGCCTCATGAACCTTTCCTCACAGAAAACACTGAGAACTAATGTGGTTTACTCTGGACAGCTGCTGGAAATCCACAAACCCTGCTATGTAAGTTCTTCCTCATCTCTGACCAGCACTTTGGGCCTTGCCTGAACATCTTGGAAAAATGAACCCCATGACCAAGGTGTAAATTCCCTAGCATTTTACCACAGAGAATATACTTTGGCTAATTTAGGCAATTATAAATTTATTTTTTTCAAAATCAAGGCAAAATAACTTGATTTGTGCTGTCCTGCAGATGCAGTTTGGACTAACACCAAAGCACATTAATACATTTTTTCTTTATGTCGTAAAAGCTTTTTGATGACAAATCTTGAGTTTGGCTTAAAAAAATTATTATTAGCTGGAAGAGGGCTGTAAATTATGTATGATCCCATAGACTTATATATGGGATAGTATATGGAGGTGACAAGGAGAGGACACCACCACCACTCTAGAACATTCATCTCTCCAGTGGGATCAAAGTCACTGCAGGCTATAGATGCCTTGCTGCATGACGGAGATATGAGAATCTAAGTCCAGGTAGGAATTAGAGGCCAGGGACTATAACCATCAGTCAAGCTTTATTTCTTTTCTCTCTCTCTTTGTCCTTCCTTTTTTCCTCTCTCCTTCCATCCACCCTGTGTCCATCCTTTCCTTCCTTCCATCTTCCTCCCTCTTCTCCTACCTCTCTCTCTTTCTCTCTCCCTCTCTGTCTTGGTGACTAATACTCTGGTTTATCAATAGAAAAGTGTCTAGTAAACTATCAAAAACAGACCAACCGAAATAGAAATGCATATAACTGTACAATCTCAAACTAAAGGTGCCAAGTATTAATTACATTTGTGTTTCATCAGGGGGGGCATGTGGTCCCAAAATGCTGGGAATGCATCTCTACCTCTTAGAATAAAGACTATTTGATAACCTTAAATCAACACAGCTGCCCACTGACATTTCTTCTGGAAATGAAGAGAGAGTCATGTGCATGGTTTGGCAGCTGAGAGGCTGGGCACAAAAGTATCCACTGGCTCAGGCCCTGGGAGCAAGGGTAAGCAAGGCACTGTGGGAACCCAGAATTGCAGGAGTTCTGCATGTTCAGCAAAGAGAAAGTGTAGAGTAATGAGCTGAGAAGTTTGGTCATTATTTTGCTTTTCCTACATGTGCCTTACACTGCAACCTGGTTACCATCACATTCTGTAGAGTTACCAGCACAACCTACAGTTACCAGCACAACTCACACAGTCAATGAAATAGATTATAAAGATGTATGTAAAAAAAGAAGTCATAAGGAGAGTTTATCTAGAAGGCTCTATTTTTATTTTGAAGCTTACTCAGTTGTGAGTTTCAAGATGGTAGGTTTTCTTTCTTTTTCTTTTTTTTTAATTTATTTTTTATTGGTGTTCAATTTGCCAACATATAGAATAACACCCAGTGCTCATCCCATCAAGTGCCCCCCCTCAGTGCCCATCACCCAGTCACCCCCACCCACCTCCCCTTCCACCACCCCTTGTTCATTTCCCAGAGTTAGGAGTCTCTCATGTTCTGTCTCCCTTTCTGATATTTCCCACTCATTTTTTTCTCCTTTCCCCCTTATTCCCTTTCACTATTTTTTATATTCCCCAAATGAATGAGACCATATAATGTTTGTCCTTCTCTGATTGACTTATTTCACTCAGCATAATACCTTCCAGTTCCATCCACGTTGAAGCAAATGGTGGGTATTTGTCATTTCTAATGGCTGAGGAATATTCCATTGTATACATAGACCACAGCTTCTTTATCCATTCATCTTTCGATGGACACCGAGGCTCCTTCCACAGTTTGGCTAATGTGGACATTGTTCTTTTTTTTTTTTTTTTTTTTTTTGACATTGTTCTTTAAACATCAGGGTGCAGGTGTCCCGGCGTTTCATTGCATCTGTATCTTTGGGGTAAATCCCCAGCAGTGCAATTGCTGGGTTACATAGGGCAGGTCTATTTTTAATTCTTTGAGGAACCTCCACACAGTTTTCCAGAGTGGCTGCACCAGTTCACATTCCCACCAACAGTGCAGAGGGTTCCCCTTGCTCCACATCCTCTCCAATATCTGTGGTTTCCTGCCTTGTTAATTTTCCCCATTCTCACTGGTGTGAGGTGGTATCTCATTGTGGTTTTGACTTGTATTTCCCTGATGGCAAGTGATGCGGAGCATTTTCTCATGTGCTTGTTGGCCATGTCTATGTCTTCCTCTGTGAGATTTCTGTACATGTCTTTTGCCCATTTCATGATTGGATTGTTTGTTTCTTTGCTGTTGAGTTTAAATAAGTTCTTTATAGATCTTGGACACTAACCCTTTATCTGGTTTTCATTCAGCATCCCTCATCCATATGGTAAATGTTCTGAGCATGTAAGTTAGAAAAGAGAGCCTAGAGTTCAAAGACACAAAACAGCATGATCAGAGGAGGTCTCACATCTTAAGAATCATTTGAACCAAGCCTTAAAATGAAGAGGATGGGGGCACCTGAGTGGTTCAGTTGGTTAAGGGTCTCCCTTCAGCTCAAGTCGGGATTCCGGGGTCCTGGGATGGAACCCTGCATTGGGCTCCCTGCTCAATGGGGGAGTCTGCTTCTTCCTCTTCTTCTGTCTGCTGCTCACCAACTTGTGCTCACTCTCTCTTTCAAATAAATAAAATCCTTAAAGAGTGAAGAGGATGTGAACAGAAAAGACTCATGGGTACTAAGGTGGCAGAAAGAGAGGGATTCAAGTAGGAGCAATGGCTTGGGCTGTTGAGCCGCTCTGATCTGCCCTAGAAGCCATGTGTATATAACAGACCAGCACATGTTACATGTCTGTTTGTTCGTTGTTCCCCACCCCCATGTTATACTATGAGCTCATTTAACGTTAGTTATAGTAGGCATTCAATGTTATGTGCTCAAAATGAATGAATGCCAAGGGGAAGACACAGTTGCAGAATGAATCCAGGAAATAGTAAATATGGCAACAAACCTTTACAGAGGGCTTTCAGTGGGTCAGAGAATAAAACTAGGTCTTTGGGATTCAGAGAGGACAGGGTCTCCACAAAGGTTTCATAGTCCCTAGGATATTTTCTCATTTAAAAATAAACAAACGACTTCCATTTTCTGCACACGCAACACTTATATATGAGTGGGTGAGTATCCTTTTACTGGGAGGGGATTGTAAGTGTATTCATGCTGGGCCATGTCCTGATATAGGAATTTATACCAAAAGTTTGTCAGGATATTAAGCATACAAAGCACTGGCACCCATATCATCTGACTTAATCGTCACAACAGATTAGAGAGATCAGAGGGACATATTTCATTATCCATATTTTTTTTTACATGAAGAGATGGATGTCCACAGAATTTGCATACTTACCCTATAAGTTTATCTCAAATGAGTCAACCAAACTTGGTTCTCAGAAAAGCATAGTTTCAATTAATGATAGACCCAGACATCTTGGGGGGAAATAGAAGACACACCTGATAAATGGAGCAGAAAATATTGGAGTGGAAATATCTGGGGCTGTGGAGAAGATTACACATGTTGCTGTGGGAGCCAGGAGTATTTGGTGAGAAGGTCAGAGGAGGGGCAGGGAATTTTGGCTTTGAAATTTTGGGGAAAATGTTCTTGGGTCTGCTTCAGCCTGAGTCTTTTTATTTTTTTTAAGGTTTATTTATTTATTTGAGAACAACAGAGGGAGGAGGAAGGGCAGAGGGAGAGGGAGAGAGAGAATCTCATGCAGACTCCTGCTAAGTGTGGAACCCAAGGTGGGGCTTGATCCCAACCCTGAGATCATGACCTGAGCAGAAATCAAGAGTTGGACGCTTAACCCCCCAGGCACTCCCAGCCTTAGTCACAAAAGCCAACTATCCTGTTCCCTGGCCAGCAAAGGCAAACAAAATACCTTGCTTCATTCCAGCCTGCACTAAAAAGGCTCAGATGATATGCTTGTCCCTGACCTCCAGCCTTTGTCTCTTGTTGGAGACCCAGGCCCTTCCTTCTTGCATTTCATGTTGCAATCTCTTCACCAAGGTTGGCTCTTATCTATGGCCTTCTACTTAAATCATGCTTCACTCTTTCCTTGAATAAGATATTTCAGCTTTCTTGCACCAAATGCCTCATAAAGATGTGTGAAAAGTTCTCCCAGGAGTGGAAAACCTGACCTTCTCAGTCACAGTTTGACCACAGAATACCTAACGTGACATATCCATGGTTGGTTGGGAATATGTATTTTTTGTGTATTTGTAATACATTTCCCCTTTATATTAATGGGTATCTGTTAACATTTTGCTTTATAACCAATTCAAAGTCTTACATGTGCAAACATAATCATTGAAAAATTTAGGAAAACACAATTTAATGCCTGCAGAGCATTTCCTTATATGGATATACCATAAACTATCTTTTGAAATGATTTTATTGATTTACATTAAGGTGATTTCCAGCTTTTTGAGATTAATCACTGGCCCCACTAGAATTTAAACTTCATAAGGGCACGGATGTTGATTGTTCTGCTCACTTTCACATTTTGAACATCTGCCATAGTACCTGACACATAGTCAGT
This sequence comes from Vulpes lagopus, assembly GCF_018345385.1. Classification (NCBI taxonomy): domain Eukaryota; kingdom Metazoa; phylum Chordata; class Mammalia; order Carnivora; family Canidae; genus Vulpes; species Vulpes lagopus. The sequence goes on along the minus strand of NC_054824.1, from coordinate 109,506,967 downwards.
CATAGATGCTGAATACTTTTTGAATTTTGAATGAAAAATATTGGGGAAGAGAGAGATAAAGGGGCAAGGTTCTCAATAATAATAATATAATAATAATTACTACTAATGATAATTGTTAATATTTAGGCTGTCAGAGAAGAAAAACTAATATATTTAATTATTATATTTAATTATGAAAAATTTCAAAAATAGCAAAACTGGAAGAATTTTACATTGAACACCATACATACACCATCTAGAGTCTGTCATTAACATATGCTATATACATGCTTTGTCACATATCTATCCATTCCTCTATCTATCAATCCATCTTAGTTTTTGGATGCATTACAAGGCAAATTGTAGACATTAGTAAATAAAGCTCAATATCTGTTTACAGTTTTGTCTTGTTCTGTTTTTTTTTTTTAATGTAAAATCTGAATTCACAAACCCTATCAAGACTCAGTACCATATTACCATCACTCAATAAAATTTCTCAGGGGCCCTTTTCTTGAATCCCCTTTCCCATCCATCCAGAGGCAACCATTAGTAGTTTTACCTATTTTAGAATTTCACATAAGTGGAAGCACACAGTATGTCCTCTTTCACATAAGTATTTTTTTCCCCTGCAGAGCATAATGTTTTTAAGATTCATCTATACTATTGTATATATATCAGTAGTCCTCACTTTTTATTGCTGAGTAGTATCCATTGTATGATTAATCCACATCTTGTTCACCTAACCTTCTACTCATGATCACCAGGGCTATTAGAGACAGTTTTCTTCTTCCTTTCTGATTTTTCTTTTATTTCTTTTTCTTCTCATTACATTGTTTATATCTCTGGTATGGTGTTGAATAGAAATGCAGAGAATAGGCGTCTTTACCTTGTTCCTGGTTGTAGGTAGAAAGCACCCAGTTGTTCACAAGTCAGTAATATAAGTTTTTCATAAATGTCTTCATTACACCAAGAAAATTCCCTTTTATTCCTACTTTCCCAAGAGATTTTATCACACTGATAAAAACCTTTACTGAATCTATTGAAACAGCAGTTTTGTTTTTCTCTTTGATTTTTTAAAACTGTTGGATTACAATGATTGATCTTTGAATGTAAATTTCAACCCTGCAATTCTGGGATAAACCCTATCTGGTTGCAATGCATTATCCTTTTAATATATTACTTGATTCAATTCAGTAATATTTTCTTGAGGAATTTTGTTTCTATTCCATAAGGATATTGGTCTGCATTTTTCTTTTCTAGAGATATTTTGTTGTATTTTGATCTTAGGGTTATACTTGCCTAAAAAATAAGTTAGGAAGTTTCCCTTCTTTCTCTACTTTCTGAAAGAGTTTGTGTAAGATTAATGCTATTTCTTTCTTAAGTGTTTGATAAATTACCCAGTCAAAAAACATCTGTGCCTGGATCTTCTTCTCTGGAAAAATATTAATAAAAAATTCTATTTCTTTAACATTTGGCTTTCCAAATTTTCCCTTTCATTCTGTGACGGTTTTGCCAAGTTTTATTTTTCAAGGAATTTGTCTATTCTACCTTAATTGCCAAGGTATTTCCATATTCATTTTCTTTCTTTTGCAGATTAAATAGTTTCAACTAATCTTTCAAATTCACTGGCTGTTTCCTCTCTCATTTCCATTTAAGCTGATAAATATTTTCATTTTAGGTATGATGCTTTTGAGTTTCAGAACTACCACTTCTATCTCTCTATTTTCTATTCCTCTGCAGAGAACTGCCATCTCTTTATGCATTAAGAGCTTGTCATTCATTGGACATAGTTGTCATAACAGCTGGAAAATCCTTGTCTGCTAATTTTGACACCTGGGTCATATCAGAGTGGTCTCCATTGTTTGTCTTTTCTCTTGAGAATGTGTCATACTTTCTAGTTTCTTTAGATGCCAGATGATTTTAGTTTATGTCTTGATCATCGTGAATGCTCTCTGTTGAGACTTCAGTTTCGGGCATCTTCCTCCAATGTACATGTGTGATATTTTGTTTTATCAAAATTAACTTGGTTGGTTGCAGACATCAAAGTCTGTGTCCTGAACAGCAATTCTACCTCAGTTTAGTTATTTGTTTTTTAACTGGGCTGCTTGCTGCTTCTCTGCCCATGCTTAGTTCAAAGTGGCCAGATAATTCTATTTTCTGATTCTCTGCTTTCCAGGACCACCTTGCTCACTTCCCTCACACGTGCCTTGAACTCTGTCCTGTTTCTTCATGTCAAAGAGACACATGGGGGCAGTCTGGGTAGCTCAGCTGTTTAGCGCCACCCTCAGCCCAGGGCATGATCCTGGAGACCAAGGATCGAGTCCCATGTTGGGCTCCCTGCATGGAGCCTGCTTCTCCCTCTGCCTGTGTCTCTCCTCTCTCTCTCAGTCTGTGTCTCTCATGAATAAATAAATAAATCTTAAAAAAAAAAAAAAGAAAGAAAGAAAGAGACACATCGTAAGTACCTAAGTGATCCCTGTGTGGCTCTGCTTGTGCTCTGACCTCAGGCTCCTAGTCCTTCAAACCAGAGCTTACTCATTGCCTTTTCCATGTTTCCAAGTGCCAACCTGCTTTTATTGTCTTTCTAATGCCTCTGGGCTATTTTATTTTTGTTTTCCTCTCCTTTCTTCCATCTTCCTCTTCCTCTTCTTTGTATTTTACCCAGTGGTTTATAGTAGTTACCTGCAGACAAGCTTTCTTGGCAGGAGCTGGGTTGGCTGTATCAAAAGATGGGAGGGCCACTCTGCATCTACCTGAGTCCTAGGGAGAGGATAAACACAAGCCAACCAGCAAACAGAAAAGGAACAATAAATCTGCTCTGTGGTTTCTGTGTTTGTTGACACTGGGTCTCAAGGCAGCCCTTCATTGGTTCATACATGAAGGAAGACTCCTCAGGCCAAAGGGGCCTCTCTGCATATCCACCCAGAAACCATGGGCCATATGGGCATGAAGTCTCCAAGGAATACAGGCCACTCCCGTGCTTTGCAGGCTGCCTTCATGGGGTAGAGGACACACGCATGGGTGTCAAGGGGACACACACAGGATTGATTCACAAGTGCACAAAGCCCCCTTTGTGGGGGTCCTAGAACTGCCTGGAAATGCTCTTATGGTACCAGTAGCAAGAGAAAGGGAAGACTGTTAACTGTAGTCACAGTAACCACTTTTTATTAGTGCAGGAGTAAGAAAATTTAATTTATGTGTCATGGCTGTGAACAGTCTTTAGTACAGCATGTGTCAAATAAAAAGATGGAATTCCCTTTCTTCACAGGCTCCCAGCCATGGCAGGCTCTGAGAGAGTCTGGGCTATGTCTACACCTACAATTGTGCATTTTTCATGGTGATTCCAACATCAGCCAGTCTTCTGACAGCCAGAGAAATGGCCTATAACAGGCACATGGCTCATTTTATTCCTTGCGGGTAAGAGGGCACAGGATTTGAAAGATGATCAGAAGTGGGAGATGAAGGAAAGAAACTAACCCTACAATGCATATTAATGCTTATTTCAGGGTGGCTGAACTGAGTGTGTAATTTATGAAGCAATCAGGATAATGTTTCTCTTCTGAGTTTTGCCTCTACTACCTCGGGGAATTAATGTTTTTGTCTTTGGGAGTGTGTGTGTGTGTGTGTGTGTGTGTGTGTGTGTGTGTTTTAATTCTTTTTCAAAAGCCAGTAGAGGTACAAATGGTGGAGACTTGAAGAAAAAGGTATATTGAGGAGAAAGGAGAAGCTGGGGAACTGAGAGAAAGGTTGAGTTCTGCGTAACTTTCCCTTGGACCCTGTGGACAGAAGGAGTCACATGTCTGCTGTCCCACCTGTGCTCTGATTGTGTGTAGATTTTCCCAGTCCTGCAGTATAGACGTCTGTGCGTGGCTAAGGGGGAGCCCTGGGGTGGCAGGCAGGGTTCAGGCAGAGAAGTAGCACCTGTAGGAGACAGCTGGAGATGTATTGGAAGGGATCAGCTCACACCACTGGGGGTGGTCCTCCTTACCTCAACTAATTCTTGACTCTTCACTGAGGAAATATGGGAAATGAAATCCTTTCCCTCTGGTATCTGACGACCAGGCTTTCCCACTCCTAATCAGTTATTGTATTCTTCTTTCTGTCTTCTGGAGGACAGAAAGTTCCAATGGTGGTTTCTCTTGCTGGCTTTCCAGCCTTCAGTCTCTGGATGTTCATTGCCTCTCCTGCTTATAGCACTGTGGCCCCCCCACGGGGTGTTCATCCAGCCACCCCTCTGTTATCAGTAATGAACCCCAGAGGTGTCAGGAACAACCAGCCTGGTTTACCAGGGACCTAGACTTACGTCAGTAGCTGAGACATGCAAGGGACCATGAGAAATACAACAAAGCAGACAGCCTGCCATGAACTTTCCTGGACAGCCAGTAAGCTGGCTTCAGTTAGGCTCTCTGCCTCAGAGAAAACCCTAGAAAGGTCAGGATTCTGCACTTGCTCTGTGAGTCCCTCCTGCATCTGCTGGGCTCGCTGTGAGCGTCTCAATCGATTTCCCACCCGGCACTCCCGCCCTGGTGCCAGCATCCTGGTGTGGCCAGCCCTGACGCCCGGTGTGGGACCCACTTTTTCTTTTCTTTAGCATACTGCTGATTCTATTTGCTAATATTCTGTTAAGAATTTCTATGTATTTTTTCATGGGGGGTATCTTCCTTTAATTCCTTGAGATGTTTTTGATGATTTGAGAATCAGTAATACTGACCTTATCAAATGAGTTGAGAAGTACTCCTTCCTCTATTTTCTAAAAGGGTTTGTGTTGGGACTGGCATTTCTTTTGAAATTTTTTGCCAGAATTCATCAGTGAAGGCGCTGGGTCTGGAGTTTTCTTCATGGGAAAGTTTCCAGTTATGAATTCTGTTTTCTTAATTATCACAAGGTCATTCTATTTTTAAAAAAATTGAGTCCGTTTTTGCAATATATGTCTTTCATGGAATTTTTCCCCATTTTATTTAAGTCATGAAATTTATTGACCAACATTTGTCCTTAATAAACTTATTATCCTTTTAATGTCCGTAAAATCTGGAATGATGTCTGTCCATCAGCTTTTGGCCTTTTGTTTTTTAAAAAAATTCTTTACCATTTTATTGCTTTTAGATCTTAATGTAATTATTTATTTACTTTTTTTGTTTCATTTGCTCTTCTTTTTCCATTTTTTTTAAAAAAAGATTTTATTTATTTATTCATGAGAGACATAGGCAGAGGGAGAAGCAGGCTCCATGCAGGGAACCCAACATGAGACTCGATCCCGGGTCTCCAGGATCAGGCCCTAGGCTGAAGGCAGATGCTTAACTACTGAGCTACCCAGGTGTCCCATCTTTTTCCACTTTTTAAGATGGAAGCTTCTATTATAAATTATACATCATCTTTATTTTCTAATAGAGGCAGTTAAAGTTGTCCCCTAGGTATTGCCATACCTGCATCTCACACATTTTGACATGTGTTTTCATTTATATTTAGTTATAATTGCTATTTTCTAATTTATGTTGGGACTTCCCCTTTGATCCGTTAGTTATTTGGGGGTTTCTCAGATATATTTCAATTATTGATTTCTTATTTAATCACGTTGTGATCATAAAACATACTCTATGTGCCTTCATTTCTGTTATGTTTCTTCAGTCTTGTTTTATGGCTTGGAGTGTGGTGCATCTTGGTGAATGTTCCACTGGAAAGGAAAGATGTATTTTGTCATTGGCTGAGGTGTTTTCTACATGGAGATTAGATTAAGTTGGTTGGGTGGGAGTGTTGTTCAGATCTTCTGTATACTTACTGATGTTTTTTCCCTATTTATTCTGTCAATTGCTGAGAGAGTATTGAAGTATTCCACCAAAGTTTATATATGTATATTTATATAAAATTTTATTTATACATTAAATAAATATATTGTATTATAAATATTTCTGTTATAATTTTAATTAAATATATTACATATGATATATACATATATCATATAAAATACACATATACATTTATACCATATTGATTTTTTTCTCCTTTTAGTTTGTCAGCTCTTTGTCTTAGAGCTATGTTATTAGAGTATCTATACATATTTATAATGGTAATGTAGCACTGCTGTATTAAACCTTTTGTCATTATGCACTATCTCTCTGTGTTTCTGGAAATTCTTGCTTTCATTTCTTTTCTTATTTTTTTTCCTTTTCTATTATGTCTGATATTAACAGAACCTTGTCAGCTTTTTGATGTTTAATGTTTACATGATTTACATTTTTGTATGCTCTTACTTTTTTTTTTTAAGATTTTATTTATTCATGAGAGAGAGAAGCAGAGACACAGGCAGAGGGAGAAGCAGGCTCCTTGCGGGGAGCCGGATGCGGGACTCAATCCCAGGACCCCGGGATCCCACCCTGAGCCAAAGGCAGACTCTCAACCACTGAGCCACCCAGGCATCCCTTCTTCTATTATCTTATTGTTCTTCCTAGAGTATACAGTACATTGTTTGTTAGAATCACTAATAATGAGAGTTCTTGTCTTGTTTATGACTTTAATCAGAATTTCATCAAGTTTTACTATAATATTTGTTAGGTAACTTTTATCTTCTTAAGAGAATTCCTTTTTATACTTAGTTTACAAAGAGATTTTTTTTTAAAGATTTTATTTATTTATTCATGAGAGACACACAGAGAGAGAGGCAGAGACACAGGCAGAGGGAGAAGCAGGCTCCATGCAGGGAGCCCGACGTGGGACTCGATCCCAGGTCTCCAGGATCAGGCCCTGGGCTGAAGGCAAGCGCTAAACCGCTGAACCACCAGGCCTGCTCTACAAAGAGATTTTTATAAATGACCGAGTTAGTATTGAATTTTATCAGATGCTTGTTTTCTATCTATATTGTGGTAATTTTACTGGGATATACTCTAATTAGTCACCAATATACTTAATCATGATATAATATATATATATATATATACACATATATACACATATATACATATATATACATATATATAGTACCAAAATCAATTCTCTGTTTATTATTTTTACATTTTTATTGTAGATTATATTTCATAATTTTCTTTTCTTAAACTGTCCCTGTGTTTTATTAAGTCAAGCTTATATTAACCTTATGACATTATTTATAGAGTTTATTTACCTTCTTTTCCTGACATTAAATATTTTGTGTAAAATGGGAATTCTCTGTTCTTTGAAAGTGTGGCAAAATTCAACTGTAAAATTTCTTAATGAGATTGGTATGTGTCTTCTACTAAGGTGGTGGGTGATTTTTGATGATCAAATCAATAGCCATTGCTTTATTCTATTTCTATTTTTGTATTTCTTGAGTTAAATTTTACAATATGACATTTTCAGAAAATTTTCTATTTGATCTAAGTTTTCAAATATATTAGTGCATAATTGCTTAGACTATTTCTTTATGATTACTAATTTTTGCTTTGCCTTTCTTTCTCTTCCCCTCTCTCTTTTTTGTTTTATAAATCAGCCTTGGTAGAGTCTAGTATATGATTGCATTTTCTTCAGAAAACACTTGGATTTCGGTGTTACTCTTGCATTTTTGCTTTTATTCTCATGTAATTTCTTTCTCTTATTTATTAATTTTTGCCTTTGACTTCCTTTAGTTATTCTCTGGTCCATTTTTATTTTCTGTTTTATTTTGATCTAAATGCTTAGTTGGGCGATCCCTGGGTGGCTCCGCGGTTTGGCACCTGCTTTTGCCTGGGATCCTGGAGTCCCCGGGATCAAGTCCCACTCGGGCTCCTGGCTTGGAGCCTGCTTCTCCCTCTGCCTGTGTCTCTGCCTCTCTCTCTCTCTCTCTCTCTGTGTGTCTATCATGAATAAATAAATTAAAAATCTTAAAAAAATAAATGCTTAATTGGTTTATTTTCTATCTCATTGATTAGTGCACATTACGTATATTCTATAAGTTTTGATATGTAGTACTTTTATTTTGATGACTTTAAAATTTTGAATTTCATTTTTTAAATTTATGAATTATTTAGGAGTTTATCATTTCTTACCATAGTTTAAGAATTCTTTTTGGTAACTACTTAAAATTTAATTTAGAAAAAAATAATAAAATTTAACTTAGTACTGGTTTAAGAAGATGTTAGTCAAGATAGCCTAGATCATACTGCTATAATAAATAACCCCCAAATCCCTGTGGCTTAAAATAATAAAATATTTATCTCACCTACACTATACAACCATCGAAGTTTGGCAAGTAGGATCTGCTCATTGTGATGACGTAGACACACAAGTTGATGGAATAGCCACCATTTCAAATGTTGCCAGTTGCTATGTCAAAAGTCAACAGAGAAGAAAGAATGTTCTGAAAGCTTTCACAGGCAGTTGAATGCTCTAGGCCAGAAGTGACACATTCTATCTCTGCTCACAACTCATTGACCAGAACTCATCACATAGTCATACCCATTCACAAGAGGGTAGAGACGGGACATGCAATCATACCGTGTGCCCATCTGCACTGGTTGAACAAACAACACAGTATAATAATATTTGCTAGAAATTTGTTGACACTTTTTTTCCTACCTGTTCAACTTTTGTAAATGTTCCATGGATCTTTGGAGACATTATATGTTCTCTATCTACAGATGGTAGATTCCATACAGTTCATTCCATTGCAGACATTTCATTCCATATATTTCAAACTTCTGAGCTGACTTGTTCAAATCTTTTTTTATTCAGCTTACTCTGCAAAATTCTACAAGAGCTGTATCATAATATCCCACTATGGCTGGGACTTTGGTTTTGTCAACTTGTCTTTGCAGTTATGTTTATATATTTTGAAGGGGACATGATTAGATCCAACTTACTGCTATGTCATTTTGCTCTGTATCCTTATCTCTACCAAAAATGATAAAAATATTGATTGACCAAGAGGGTACATCATTTCTTCAACATCTGGCTCTTCACTAATTGACAGGACTTGGCACTAGTAGTTATTTGTAGCAGGTACATGATTTCATTTTATCTGGACAGTACCATTGTAAGGCTATTGCCATATCATTCTTCCTGATTTACTCCTTAGTACATGGATCCCACACCAGAACCTCAAAGTCTGGACTCTTCTCTTGGCCCATGCTGTTCTAGGAAAAGGCAAGTCAACGTTTGAGGCCAAAACGATCATGAAAGACATGTTGTCCCCAGAATCTATTCAGCTAGATCTCTGTGGTGCCAATATTTGTAAATGATCTGTTCAAGCTGAGTCTTGCCACTCTGACAAATTGAAGAGCGTGTAGCTGGTCTTTCATTTACCTGTACCCTGTTAGCATCCCCTACACAGTGAAGCTTAACATGACCAGGGTGAGGAGGGAGAAAAGAATACAAGCTATTTAGTGGAGATGTTTTCCTAGCTTGTAAGCCTTCCTCCTTGTAATTCCTTCCCTGAAATATGTACTCCCTTTGCTGGAGCATGTTTCCTAAGTTATTCTCAAGAGGGCTCCCATACATCAATCCCAAGTCTGATGATTCTTGTTTATACTCCTCCTTGTCAATCTTTTGGCCTAGTCCTGCTTTGGTGTTTCTGTGGAGCCTGCCTGACTCCAGAGTGTTCTCTGTGCCAGATTCCAGTGTGGGAGGTGGCCTGTAGCCTAGTCGGACTCCTAAGGTGACCACTGGCTGCAAGGGTCCTTGTTCAGTCTGATGTGCAGGCAGGCTTTGCTTTCAGTGTATCAACTTACATCAGAAGTTTTTTTCACCATCTCCTGGAGTTATTATATTTTCTTTTTTTTTATTTAAAAAAAATATTTTCTCGGTCTCTTGTTCCAAGTGCAATGCAGGACAAAAGCTGCTTGTTATTCTTTGCTGCAGGTTCAGGGCAGTGATGAACAATGTGAGCCACAGCCATCTGCAAGGTTAATTAATATTTCACCGTGTTGCATCAGTCTGGGTGCCACAAAGCAGCATAATTCATAATTTAATACTACTGCTACACAGTTCCCTAATGCACCATTAGTGTTTTAGGATGGTCTGGCCCATGGAGTGCTCTGCATATGTGCTGGCAACCTCAGAGGCCAGGCTCTGGGCAGCTTCTCTGCGCCAGCGAGGGGAGAGTATGCTGCACACAGCAGCGCAGCTGATCTGTCAGCTAGCCAAAGGCACTGGGAATCCAAGAAGATTACCCTAGAACTTTCCACAGCTCAATCCACCTCTGTTTTTGCACAAAGCCTTCCTACATGGAGATGGAACGACATTCATGGACATAAAATTTTCCCACAAAGAACTTTGCTGCCATTGAGATTGTCCCAAAAACATAGAAAGATGAATGCATAATGAAAAACAGCTAGCATATGAAAAATAATTTTATCTAGTCAGATTTTAAGCAGCTGTATTTCCACACTTGGAAGTGTACTTACTTATGATTTTTCTGTTTTAGACTTCCTAAAAAGCCATAGTGATCCCCAAGTCTTGTATATCTGATTAAATACTCCATCACGTAGATAAGTCAGGGTGGAGCTAAGGGATAGGGATATTCAACTCTGGCCAGGCGCTCCAGGCATCACTGCAGGTGATGTCCTTCCCTGGTGACTCCAGCCTTTTCTACTCTCACCCTCTCATATTTCCTACTCATCTCCCCTCCATATATCAAAACAGACTCTCAGAGATGATCAAACCCTTGGCATAACTTCAAGGTGATATGTTACCTTTCCTGCTGGTGCCTGCACATAGGAATTTGCTCTAGCTAATGATAGAAAAATTTATGTTTTCTTTTAAGAATCATCTCTGGTGTAATCTGGTGGGAGGAGAATGATTTCATGTGAGACATGAGTGCCTTCCCAGTGTGACTGAACCCATTCCAAGTGGGAGATTCACTGCATTTTCCAGTTGTGTTTGAGGCCAAGCTTCAGGCCACCAATTATGACTCCTGGATTATCATTTATTAATGAGGCTGACCAGACATTTCCAATTATTGGTTACTTGGTTCTGAGCCTGGAGACTTCCCTTGTCAGCCATTACTTTTATAAGCCTGCAAAAATTCTTCACTGTTCTCAGTAAAATTAACCTAATTTTCTTGATGGGCAATGGACACCTACCTTCCATCTCTGGAGCTCTGGTTCCTCAAAGGCTTTAGACATCCCTTTCATGGAGGTGATGAGGACAAAAGTCTGAAGCCAACTTGGCTGGAAGGATGGCAGAGCCAGCATTATTGTGCATCTTCTATATGTTATCATGATATCTGAGACCTAGAGTTATCTGGCAAGGATCCCCTTCAGGGTGGGATGGGAAGGGAGTGTCTTCAAACCTGGCTGATGTCAAAATCATCTGAAAGGATTTAAATCCATAAAGATTTGTAGACCCTGGCCTCCTAAGTCATAGCCCTGGGGAGTCCAGAGTTTGTATTTTTTAACAAGAGCCAGGGTTGATTCTAATGATTAGCTAGTTTCAGGAGCCAGTCGATTAGGTGTACTGTCCTTAAACACAGATCCATGACCAATCATTCAGAATCAGCTGGGTACTGGGTAAAAAAATATATTTCTGGGCCCTGAAGCTATATTATCTGATGGTTGACTCTTGTAGCCTTCTGAATCTACAGTATTATAAATCTCTCTGTTGATTCTGATCATCAGAAAGATCTGGAAACTCCTGGAACAGACAGCATGGATGGGGAGTGGAGGCCTGAAAGCCCATGAAGGGGCTGCTGTAGTAAGCAATAAGAAGGGCTGGGGCAGAGCCACAGGATGAGAAGAACAGAGATTTAGGAGACTGGACCAGTGAGATACCTGCTGGACCTCAGATAATCTGAGGTCTTCAGCTCAAGAGAGTATTTATTACAAATATAAGGCAGGAAAGATAATGAAAGCTGAGGTGAAAATCATGTTTTTGGTTTTGGTCATATTGAATGTGAGGTGCCAATGAATTATTAATATAGAATCTCTCTAAGCAGTTAAGAAAGCAGAACAGACAGAAAGGAAGTCAGATTAGACATCTAGCACTGCCAGCATGGTGAGGACATTCCATCTGTGGGCAGATGACATTCATCATCCATGAAACCAGCTTGGAAGAGAGAATCTTCAGAAGAAAAACGGACCATAGGGAAGCTTTCAGTGCCAATTTTAAGTACTTTTAAAAGGTAACTTTGTATCTTGGGTACATGGGAATCTGCAGGAGCATTTCTGTTCCTGTTATATGATGGCTTGTCCTGTCTATGAGCTAGGACTTGGGTTCCTTATGAGAAAGATTTCACATAGTTGACTCACAACTAAGAGCCAGGCTCTTTATGTTCCATCTGTGACCCTGAAACTTCTGGACTGTTCTGAACTCCCATGATCACCTCTCAGTTTGGTTTGGAAGCTGGTTGGTATCTTCTTACTTAAGGCAACAATGCCATCAATAAGCTAGAGCCTGATATCTCCTGAGTAATGGGAAGATATCTTTTAAAAATGTAACCCAACTATATATAATTAAGTTGTACAACTCTACACCTACACACACATGCAAAACCAACAAATAATCTGATTAAGGAATGGGCAGAGGACCTAGGTAGGTATTTTTCCAAAAAAGACATACAGATGGCAAACAAACATATGAAAAGATGCTCAACATCACTAATCATCAAGGAAATGCAAATCGAACCCACAATGAGATCTCACTTCACACTTGTCAGAGTGACTAGAATAAGAAAGACAAGAAATAACAAGTGTTGTTGAGGATGGGGAGAAAAAAGAACCCTGCTGGTGGAAATGCAAACTGGTGCAGCTCCTGTGGAAAACAGTATGGAAGTTCTTCAAAAAATTAAAAATAGAAATACTGTGTGATCCAGTCAAAGTTGATATTTACCCAAATTAAATGAAAACACTAGTTTGAAAAGACACATACATCTTTATATTTACTGAAGCATTATTTACGATAGCCAAGATATGGAAGCAACCCAAGTGTCCATCCACAAATGAGTGGGTAAAGAAAATGTGGTATATATTCAATGGAATATTACTCAGTCATAAAAAATGAGATCTTGTCATTTGTGACAACATGGTTGGACCTAAAAGGTATTATGATAAGTGAAATAAGTCAGACAGAGAAAGACAAATACCATATGATTTCACTTATATGTGGAATCTAAAAAAACAAAACAAAAAACAGAAACAAAGTCTTAAACACAGAGAACAAACTAAATACTGCCAGGGAGGAGGGGGGTGGTGGTGGGCGAAATAGGTGAAGGGATTGGGAGATGCAGGCTTCCAGTTATAGAATAAGTCACAGGAATAAAAGGTACAGCATAAGGAGTGTAGTCAGTGACATCGTAATAGCGTTGTATGGTGACATAAAGGTAACCGCACTTGAGGTGAGCACTGCATAACACGCAGACTTGCCCAACCACTATGCTATACACCTGAAACTAACGTGACATTGTGTATCAACTATGTGTCAATTAGAAAACATACAGCTCAACTGGGAAGAAGACGGAAATTCTTTGAGGGTAAGAGCAGAGAGATGTGTCAGTAAGGAGTGAATCCTTGCCTGGGGAGAGTCCATTCTATGTTGGGGACTGTATCAGAGGGTAGATCATCGGAAATCCTCTTTTCCCTCTTCTCCTCCATTCTGAGAAAACCAAAGCCTGCAGCCTGGCTTCCTGAGCCTTTTCCCAATCCTTCCCCATCTCTGTCCCAAGTAGCACCTGAAAGCGGACCTAAACAGAGGATGATGACCACATACACGGAAGGCTGGAAAGATCCAAGACAGGGCCCTAGTGAAGAGTGAGCAACCTGAAGCAGCTGAGAGCTGTGAGAAGGGCATGGGGCATGGGGAGGGCACTTTATTGTGGAGGGGGCAGGCCCCTTGGCAGGTGCAGGTGTCAGATTGCCCCGTGCACTGAGCCCACGGACATGGAGAAGAGACTAGGGAGCTTCTTCCCAATCCAGCCCCTCTGGGTCTCTCCATACATTACGTTACTTGATGCAATATGGTGACCAGATGCTTTTCCAGCATCCATGCACTTGCTGACACAAGGCTGGGCTCCAGCCTGATTGAGCTCACTAAAATGAAGCCGCCAAGCTGTGCTAGAACATTTTTCATTCTTTATTTTTCTAAGATTTTATTTATTTCTTCATGAGAGACACAGAGAGAGGCAGAGACACAGGCACAGGGAGAAGCAGGATCCATGCAGGGAGCCTGATGTTGGACTTGAACCCGGGACTCTGGGATCACGCCCTGGGCAGAAGGCAGACACTCAACTGCTGAACCACCCAGGCATCCCTAGAGCAATTTTCCATAACGAATCCTCTGGCTCTTTCCAGAATCTGCTCTCATATCCCAACTCTGGTCGTCTGGCCTGGAACTCATCCACATCTTCAGCTGCTCCTGCTGCACCATCCCCTCTCATGTTTGCTGGTGGTCCTTGGCCATGCCACTCTCCTGTGGGCCATTAGTTGGTGATGGAAACACCTGGGTGTCTTGCAGTTTTTCCTGGGTAAAGATGGACTTTCTGAAGCCCTTTCCCAGACCCCAGTGGGGGACAGAGGACAGGGAAAGAGGGGCCCAAGGCTCCTTAGATATCATTTGCAGTTTCCATTCTCCTATGATGTTCCCTGGGATATTTAGTCTCCGTTTCTGCCTTTGGCAAAAGGTCTCAAACTAACATTTTGTTTTAACTCTAAATCTTTGCCTAACATTCCCCAAGATGGTGAGAACCTGTCCTGAGTCCTAAACCTTTGAGTACATGGGGGCTGCAGCTAGGGTGTGGTGGGGGGAGGCCTTGCCTGAGGCGCTGGACCTGCGGCAAATGCTTGACGAAGGGCTGCGGCATGTGAAGGTTGGGGAGCAGTGTCCCCCACGCAGTGCCTTATTTCCTCCTGGCTGGTGTTACTTACCGGTACTTCCCAAAAGAATGAGAATTAGAAATGTGGATACGTGGAAATAAATGTTAAACAAAGACTTGGGGGGGAGACCTCTCTGCAGCCTATTAAAAATTTTCCCTGTCTACTGATTTCCTTTACCTAAAGATGTTTCTTGATGCATTGCTCTAGACCTGCAGAATAGCTGTACCCTGTGGGCATCACTGAGTGCTAGCGACATCTATGCATATAGTGGTGGCACTCTGTTGGCTGCCTCAACATTCCGTCTGCATTTGCTCCTGGGAAGGGGCTGTGGAGAGGCTAAGCTTGCATTTATGTAGCTGCTCCACATATTGCAGAGTCTACCTTCCCGTAGTCTGGGTAATTGACTGTACTTGAGGAAGAACCCTTGCACAGGAGGCAGATTTTGGAGGTCTGGATAATTCTATGACAAGGGACAGTGGAAGCCATTATTGCAGCTAAGGATTAACACTGCTACCTTGTGACTTAAGCATAAAGTACTCCCAAGAGCATTCCAGCTCCTAGTAATATGGGCGGAAAGAAGGAATAGGAATTCAGAAATTTCTAATACACCTGGTGGGATAGAAGAGCATCTCTAATGCATTTGATGGTTGGAGCTGTCAACATTGCAAATTTCTACACTCTGCAAGAAGGCAGCCCTGGCTCCCTGCCAGCCATGTCTCTCTGAGAGAAGGGATGGGGTACAAATGTGGATTTCTCCCCAATATGGCAAATGCACCAAGCCAAAGTTAACCGCTCATTGGGATATACCTCTTCATTGAGTTAATCTACCTCATGGTGGTAGATTTTTGCTTCCTTGGTGTGGACTGACTGGCTTCCCAGCCAGTCTTTGGTCAACATGACTTTCTCCATCAGTCTTCACTCAACCACCTGTGAGTTTTTGCTCTGGGTTTTGGCAACACTCTTTGTGTTTCTGAGAATATGTTTTTGCCTTAGATAAGTGGGGAGACAGGAAATTTGGTCATTATGGGCAAGTTCTGTGGGTCCTACTGATTTTCGGACTCTTTAGAAAACGAAACACAATCAGAAACTTGGTGTTGGATTGAATTGTCATTTGAAGGACCAAAAGAATCTGTGAAGACAACACAAGGTGTTTTTCTGAAGTGACCTCAGTTTCTCCAAGGGGCTGAGAATACCTCTCCCTGAGACTGATCAGAATCAGAAATTGGTAGAGGGCTTTAATCTATTTGACTTTTAACTCATGGTCTTTGGTTCTTGGACATTGACTTGATTTAATTTTCTAACTTCTGTTCTCACTGAAAAAATTATAAGAAGAAGTTTATAGTTATATTTGGAACATTTCTGTAGTAGCATTTTATTTGTGAAGAATCTTAATATTATCATTTCATTTCACTGCAGACCCTCACCTAAATACGTCAGCCAAAGTATGTGGACATAATTTGTTGGGGAAAATTGTTTAGGGATTGAAATTTTGGTCTTAGGTATACAGCAGTACAGAACTTAACCAATAGATTGTTCTGAGCTACTTCAGAACCTTTGGGGGCCAAAATCTGGACTAACTTTTGGAGGCCCCATGAAGACATCCCAAAAAGCAATGTGGTTGGTGTTGAAGGATGGGCTCATTAATATGGATACAGGAGGGTGAAGAGGGTTACTGATCTGGCTTCCCCTTCTCCAATGGGATGGCCATAGCCTTGGCTGACCAGAGGCTAGTGATTAAGCCTAAGGGGTTAAGAAGAAAACCTGAGAAGACTCCCTCCACCACCCCCCATACTCTGTATGGTTTTTTTTCACAGGGAGGATTGTCATTACCCAAATATTCCTGATCTCTTTCCACTTTCATATTTATTCCCCCAATATTACAGATGATACTTATTAAAACTATTCTTAGAGCAGTTTTATGTTCAAGGCAAAATTGAAGGGAGGATGCAGAGATTTCCCATATACTCCTGGCCCCAACACATGTGCGGCTTTCCCCATTTTCCAGACCTCCCACCGGAGTGGTGCCTTTGTTGCAATTGGCACATCATAATCACCCAGAATCCATCGTTTACTTTAGGGTTAACTCTTTATTTTTATACATTCTGTGGGTTTGGACAAATGTAAAATGACTTGTATCCATCATTACAGTATCATACACAGTGTTTTCAAAGCCTTCCTTGTGTTGCACCCTCCCTATAATAACCCTTCCCCACCTCACCCCAGGCAACACTGATCTCTTTACTGTCTCCATAGTTTTGTCTTTTCCAGAATGTCATATAGTTGGAATTGTACAGTAGATAGCCTTTTCAGATTGGCTTCTTAAAAGCATAATAATATGCTTTTAACTTTCCTCCATGTTTAAATTCAAGGCTCGATGGATTATAATACTGAATAATATTCCATTGTCTGGATGTATCCATTCACCCACCAAAGGACATCACAGTCACTTCCACCTTTTGACAATTATGCTAAAGCTGCTATGTGCAGGCTTTTGTGTGGACAGAAGTCTTCAACTCCTCTGGGTAAATACCAAGGGGTGTGATTGCTGAGTCATGTGGTAGGAGTATGTTTAGTTTTACAAGAAACTGCCAAATAAATGGTCTTGCCAAGTGGCTGTGCCATTTTGCATTTTTACCAGCAATGAATGAGAGTTCTTATTGCTCTACATCCTTATCAGCATTTGGTGTTGTCAGTGTTCTCAAGTTTGGCCATTCTAATAGGTGTGTAGTGGCATCTCACTGATCTTTCAATTTGCATTTCCCTCATGATATATAATGAGGTTGATATCTTTTCATATGTTTATTTGCCATCTATAGATCTTTAGTGAGGTTTCTGTTAAGGTTAAGGTTTTTGGCCCATTTTTTAATCAGGTTGTTTATTTATTTATTTATTTATTTATTTATTTATTTATTTATTTTAGGTTGTTTATTTTTTAATGTTCTTTATATATTTTGGAAAAATATACCTTAAGGTTTTTGGCCCATTTTTTAATCAGGTTGTTTATTTGTTTGTTTGTTTATTTATTTATTTATTTTAGGTTGTTTATTTTTTAATGTTCTTTATATATTTTGGAAACAGTCCTTTATTAGATGTGTGCTTTGCAGGTTTTTCCTCCCAGTCTGTGGCTTGTCTTCTAATTCTCTTGATATCGTCTTTCAAAGAGCAGTTTTTAACTTTAATGAATTCCATCCAGTTTATCAATGATTTCTTCCATGGATTGTGCCCTTGATGTTGTATCTAAAACGTCATTGCCACACCAAAGTCATAGAGGTTTTCTCCTATGTTATCTTCTAGAAGTTTTACAGTTTAACGTTTTATAGTTAGATCTGTGATCCTTTTCGAGTTAGTCTTTGTGAAGGTGGCAGGTGACATCTCTGCTGTCCCTCCCTTTTTCCTCTTGCTTCAGAGCTGGTTTCAGAGCCCAAGAAGGCAAAACAAGGGCTCTTAATTGGGCCTCCCTAAATTTTCAACATGTGTTACTTGCTTTGCTGTTTTTCTTTTTCCCATTAAAATGTCACCTCCACAACAGCAGGGTTCTCCAAAGCCAGTAATTTCCAACTTATTTAAAAGTCAGAATGACCCTTTAAGCATTTAAGACTCAAGGTGTTCAAGCCCTACATCCTCAGATTTGGGTTGACAAGCCCCAAGGGGATTTCAAACCTGAGAACTTGTATTTTTATGTAAACTCCACTCAGTTACCTGAGGTGCTTCAGAGGTTGAGTATCAGCCTGTTGCATATGGAATAATCCCGGGAATTGCTGAGGCTTGAGGTTAGAGGTGAGAAACTGATCACAGTCAGATATCTCTGCTTTCTTAGGAAAACTGGCTGTTTTTTAATTCAATTATACATCCATTATGAACTCAAACTTTCTGATTTGGGAAAGATTACAAAGGAAATAGAAACTTCATCATTTACAAGATAATAAATATATCAACCTGCAAATTGTAGTGTTTATACTTTTTGATAGGACCAATTTCAGAGCACACAATCTGTAGGATCTCATGGGATTCTAGTTACTGGACTGGAGACTAGTAGTCTGCGACTATACCGTAATTATAAAATATTTAAGCCTTTCTTCAAGAGTAGAGCATGGTAGATCAAAGTGCTAGGTCTGAGAGGCTGAAAAAAAACGAGCATGTCCAAGAAGCCTAAGGCCTGATGAAATGACTGTTTCTCATCTCCACCCTCACGTTCTTTATGCTACCTGATGGTAGCAGGTTCAGACATACCACACTGTTACTTTCTTCCACACTTGGCTGGAAGGACTGTGATTCAGATGAGGAACATTAATTTATTTCACCAGGTGGCTTTTATTCAATAGACACCTGTAGAAATCATGACACCTTGTTCAGATATGTTTCTCAAGTAAATTAATATTCTAATCTTGACCAACTAACTCCTTTGTTGTAAACATTAAGTCCCCATGCAACTACAAAGGGAAAAGTAAGGACAGCATATAAGAATAACTTATTCATTCTTAACAGATAAGATAAGCATTTTATAAATGATCATTATATTAAGATTAGTAGTTTATTCACATGTAAAAAGGTTACTTGGGAATAATCTTCTTCCAGGTTTTCATATATTTTCCCTTGTCTTCCTTCATAATGACTTCCTTTGTAACTAGAAGATTGACTGGGGGGATTTGGTTACATAGCATGGTAGGAAGTATGGGTTATGAACACTGGCTATGCCCCACTGCGAAAAACATTTAAACCCTTTGTGCCTTAGCTTCTCATCTGTAAAATGGAAAAAACAATACCTACCCCTTGGGTTTTCTATGAGCACTAGAAGAGATAATCTATGTGAAGCCCTCAGCAAGGAACCTGCCTCCACTAAAATGCCAGCACATGCTGGTTGTTTCTTTGGAAGACACGGTAAAGGAGGAAGGCACCAGGAATCCACATGTCAGAGAGCACTTAAATCTCACTTCCAAATGTTCTTCTGGAAAGTCCATCACAATCAGGAATAGAGAGACTACCTCCATTCTGGAAACAGATTGATCTCCTTTTCTCCTTGCATTTTGGCTGGTCCACGAAGTAGACTTGCCCAAGGGAAGGATGACACTTCAGTGACTCAGGAAAGCTCTTTTCCTACATATGGTTGAGAGCAAGGGACCAGACTCTGGAGGGACTTGGGCTTGGCTTATCCAGGTGAGCATAGGCATGAGTGTCCCTGGAACAGGAGGGGAGGAGTGGGTTGTCTTCCCTTTGATAGCACTGACTTTGAAGCATGTATGCTTCTATCAGTGTAAGTGAAATGGGGTAATTGGTGAAGGGCAAATAAGATTTGGTCAACTGTCAGTGTCAAAACATATTCTTCCCATCTCATTTTGGTGATTTCTTTAAAATGCATCATATTGAAATACAATCTATTAAATCATTGATCCTTATGGTAACATTTTTCTATATTGCCCATATCTGTAGCATTATCCTATTCATCTGAGCTCATTTATTACTATCAAAGAATACAGAAAGACCAGGCTATCAAGCACAAAAATCAGATTCTTAGGTTGAAAAATAATCCTGAGACCTCCTAATATTTTACCAATTGCCCACGTTTGACTTGGCTGTGCTCACCCACCTGGGTGATGTGCAGAGGGAGTCACCTCCATAACCCTTTTCCCATTATGTGAGTAGTTCAGTGGTACCTCTATGTGCCAAAGGGTGCATCTCACTGTGCATTCCCTGCCCCCACCCCAGAAACTTGGTAGTGTGGGAAAGAAATACTGTGGGGCCACACAGATGGGATTGGGGAAGAATTGTTCAGTCATAACTAATCTTACACCAAATATACCAAAAAGGTATTCGGGAATCTAAGGGCCCAGTGAGGTCTGACAGGTGGGGGTGCTCACATTGGCAGCGTAGTGAAGGGCCGACCAAGGCTAGGAATAAAACCAACAAGAAGTGAATTCTTCTCTCAGTTGATTTTTTTTAACACCTTGTGCATAGATAGTATTGAAAACAATTATTTTTTCTACTTTATGCAAAAGAGGCAGAATGAAGAACATTCTTGAAATGACTTTGCAAGATGTGCTTTATTTTAAGTCAGTCCTGAACCCAAACTACATAGGATCATTTATTTTTTTACTTATTCTAGTCCATTTGATGATTCCTCACAAACTATATTTTAATATGGAATGAAAACTACATTTCAATCATAAATTTTCATGCTACATTGTTATTTAACGAAGAGGTTGTATTACCAATAATAATTTAAGAAAAGGCCATTTTTTATTTCCCCAAGCTCAATATACATATTTCTTTCATAATTATGAACTTAAAAAAACCCGTCTCAGATGTAAAAATGTGAATTGGAATATGTAAACTCTTTGATATACCTGAAAAACAGGAAGGAAAATGTCACATACTGGAAAACACCATTGCCTTAAATCACAGAAATGGGAAAAAAGCGTGTTAAGGGATGGAGAAAGGTAGAAGAGCATTCATGACCTCCATTAGTAAAGAGTTACAAAGTCAGTATTTTCCACATCCAGCTGGGTGCCATTTTTATCTTTCTACCTGGAGCCTGTGTCTGACGAGGAGCAGGAACTCTGAAGCAGAACAGTCACCACCCCTGAAGCCAGTCACTAGCTGGGCCTCAACAAAGACAGTGTCCACATATTTATTTTGCTGCTTTTTTTTTTTTCCTGAGAAGTCACTGGTGTTTAATGAAAAGATTTTTTTTTTTATTAGTCTTCAGTTAAGATAAGGCAGTAAGAGTGTCACTAATGTTAACTTTTTGCTTAGAATGAGGCTTATCCTTCCTCTGGCATCTTCATGGGTCTTTGGCTCCCTTTCTCCCTTTGTCCCCCCAGAAATCTGTTCAGGAGTTTCAGCCTCCTATTGCTGTTGTGTATTTTTGGGGTATGCTGAGGCCCATCATTTCTCCTCACAGCAGATTCCTTGTTGGTGACACAGCACAACGTAGGGCATCATAACATCTCTTCTGGAAGGGTGCAGTCCCTGCACAGAAGAACATGTGTCTTTCCTTCTTCCTTCTTCTCTCCTGTTTCTCTGAGGGAGGAGACCCATAAGTGACTCCTTTGCATAGTCAATCAGAATGCAAGACACTGTTGACTAAAACATAAAACAAGTAGCCCTGATTTTGGAGAAATGGAATTACAAATAACTTTTTCAACAGGCGCCTTCATCTGCAAGGTAGCTTAGACTGCAAAAGGAAGTCAGCTCCTTTTGACCACCTGTCAGAAGAGAAACCATTTCCATCCAACTAGAAATGCTTAGCTCTTATGAGAATATTGTGCTTTTTAAAAAATTCAAATGTTCACTTGATTTGCAGTCTGTGTCTCAAGGTATCAATTTGTTTTTTCTCTAGTCCATTTGATCATGGTTTCTGGGGATCGGTACAGGAAGATTAATTTGGCATAGAGATCTTCCTCTAGTTCCAGTTCTCCTGTCTCTCGAACTAAAAAAATATCCGTGCATAACTTCAGGATTCGATCCACGTTTGGAAGCTCTTCAAACATGATGGAGTGGGAAATTCCACTGAAGAATTCACGGACAAACTTCCCAATCACAAGGACCACTGAAGCATATAATCCCATGATCCTGAAACAAAACAAAACATTAAGTAGAAATTGTATCTACCAGTGAAATACAGTTAACAGAACACAACTAAAAGAAAAACAGTATTTCCCTCAAACTCCAAAGAAGGTATGATAAACTTATCAAAGCTTGGAGTTTTTCCCTTACAGAACTGTAAGATCTGAAAAATGAAAGTTTAAAAAAAAAAATCTCAATTCTGGAGATAACCAATGTTAACAGTTTTCAGGGAAGAACTTCATGTGGTTTTGCTGCATATATTACATAAAGAAAGCACATAATACATTTGATAGAAATGCAATTGTATTATTTACACTTTTCTGCACCTAGATCTTTATTTTTATAATACAAGTTTGCATAGACAATGATTTCTTAACAGATTTTCATGTCTTCTTGGGGATGTATGTGTCCTAGAATTTGAGCATCAGAACACTGTGAAATGGTAGTGTCAGACCATTCTGGACATTGGACCACATCCCAAACTGTGATGTCTAATTGAGACCATGTTTGCTAAGGTCAGAAGGCAATCTAAACAGAAAAGAGGTAACTGTACATCAATTTCTAAGTTTGAACACTGAATGGCGTTAAATGTAACAGGAAGATGTAGAGTGAAGAAACTAGAAATATGACTTCTAGTCTTGTCCTGAAGGGTGTTACTCACACCAGGCATTTTGATTTCTTTGGGACTCTGGCTCTTCATTTTTTAAAACAAAGGGCCAATGACCTGTGAATTTTAATGGTGCATCTGTTTAGTTCAAGAATTCTAGGAAGATATAAGGCTTCCCATCGTCAATTTTATATGATACAGAGGTAGACTCACAAGAGTCTGTTAACTGTGATGTAAGTTCTTACCCATAGCCAGCCAGGAACCCCAGACTCGGGGGGCTGACTTTGTCATTAAAGACGACCAGTTCCAAGGCCTGAGCATGCTGATTGTATATTCGATTTCCAGTCAGGTTGAGAACCCACCACTCACTGTTAGTTTTAGTTGTGTTGTCTCTGGACAAAGTGATGGTGATATTCATGAAATTATTTTCTGGAAGAGGAGAAAAATGAAATCAAGTTAGCATGAGAATATTAGAATTTAATGCACATAAACAGTCCTCCCTCAGATGGCAAAACCTGGTTACTGCAATCCATAGCTTATGATGCCAGGATAAGTAGGACACGGGGACCTGTTAACAATGGGAGTGTTGAAAGAAAAGTGGGCCCTAGGTGAGCATAATGTTTCTCTTTGTCACTAGACAGCTCACTGTTGCTAAGTACACATGGCAGCCACATCACAGGGAGAGAGAGGGAAGACCAATCACCTAAGTATCTTCACTGATAATTCTGAACAACTAGTTAGACATTTAAAAACCCAAATCACTAACTTTGTATTGAATTGACTAATTTAATCCTATTACCAGCATTTATTGAGTGTCTTCTAGGAGAAGGTCCTCTGTTAGGTGATAAGGGGTTACAAAGTTGCATACAGCATGATTCCATATCTCAAAGGGAATAAGCCATGTATACAAGCACAACTAATGGGAATATGGCAAGCACTACAAGACCTGCATTGACAAGGTCTGTTATGGAGAGTCTACTTTTGGTTGGTAGTATCCGTGAGGGCTTCCCAGAGAAGATGACTTGTGAGCTGAGTTTTGTGGAGTGAGAACTTCAGTAAGTGGCGATGGAAGGGAAGAGGAGGCTATTTCAGGAAGACTGGATGGCATGAGGCTCAGTAACGTTCTGAAAATCCATGATGCGTGGTTCATGATTACTTTTGTTGGAGCACAGGGTCAATATAAAAGAACAGTGAAAGGGTGAACAAAAAGCTTGAAATTTTTTGAGTAGGTCTTTCTAGGAAAATGCCACCCTTGCCAATGACAATAGAACCTCCACTGAGAATCATGGTGGTGATCTGTAAACTCTGTGAGCGTGGAGCCATGTCTGCATTATTTCCTACTCAATTCCTGGAGCAAAGGAATCTAGGATAGTGCCTAGAAATGAATAACTATTGGATGGATGGATGGATGGATGGATGGATGGATGGATGGATGGAGAGTGAGGAAGGAAACTGGTAAAGATAAAGAAAGAAGCATGTGAACGACGTAGAATGCTCAGGAACAAAAAGAACCTTGGTTCTGGAGTCTAGAGATTTTTGAGAGGGGACATCTGGCCCAGGGTTGAATCTGGTTTTTCCACATACTGGTTGTATAACCTCTGCTGAGCAGTTTGCACCCTGAGCCTCTGTTTCCTCCTTTGTAAACTGGTGATAACCACTAACCTATGCTAAATATGCCTTGCGGTAAATATCAGACATAACTCAGGAAAGCTCATCAGAGAAAGTGTTGTATTGGCAGGACCTGAGAGCACCAAGACTATGTGATCTGGCGAAGAAGGATTTCATTGCCTGGACCTCAAATGACACAGCTGACAAGCCTGTGTTCAAGGAGAACAGAACACGTAGCTGAGAAAGGGGAAACAGGGTTGAGGTTGATCTTGGAGGGAGGGGCCCTCCATCTTCCTGAGGCTGAAAGGAACTGGGGAGATTGGTGAAAACTTGAGACCCATTGCTAGGGAAAGGGAAGCAGCTGAAGGAGTGGCCTGGCAGGTTTGCGGGGTCATCTGCTGAGATGGAGCAGGTGTGAAGGACCCACTGAAGGACAGAAGGGTTTCAGAGGGCATGATGTTGTTGAGAAATCTGGCTCTTGGACTAAGCATTTCCAGAACTATTTGGACTGAAAGGGAAATACCAAAGTTGTCAAGGCATCTTACAATTATCATGTAAGACATAAATATTATTGACTGTTGAGGGAGAAAAGCATAGAGATGTGGGGCCCCACCCATGCTCATCTTCTGAACCTCTACCCCTGCCTCTACTTCACGTGATCTCCATGGGGGCTTCTAGCTGTTTATTTACATCTCTATCTTTCCAGCTAAACATGAGCCATGCAAGGCTCTCCAGTGCCTGGCGCACTGCCTGGTGACCATGAGCAACCCACGTTGGCAAAGGAAAGAACACAATTTGGATGACTGCATTGTCCTTCTATCTTTAACATATGTACACATCTGCTCTGATCCAGGCAATTGATGAAGTCAAACAATGCTTGAAATAATTAAATTACTTAATTAAATAATTACATAATTAAATAATTAATGCTTAAGAATCCCCAAACATCAACGTACTACCATCACTGTTGTTTTGGGTAAATATAGTCCTTGGAGGCTAGCATGGATACTTGATCACCCTTGAATTGAATCAAGTACATTCCCTGCTCCGTTTTTATTGTTCTTATTGTAGGGCCATCATATTTAACATTGCATGAAACCATTTTCTGCCCAAGATATGGATATTAATAGAAATAAGTAAACAGACTGATTAATCAGTAACCTAAGCTGCTAAATGTGGATTTGAGCCAATCATGTTCTAGAGTGATGAACACAATGAAGAATATGGCTTCTGGTGATGGACTGGTTTCTTCTAGCTGTCACCACAGCTGGGAGTCTTAGGCTTCCTGTAAGCTGTGTCTTACAGGGAAAGGACACTGGAAAGCAGCTCAGGAAAGGCTGAAAATGCAAACTGCAGGCACTGAATAAAGTTCTGAAACAATTCCTTCTCATTCTTACCAGACAAAAGTTGCTTTATAGGTTTTGAGTTCGAATCGCTAGGTGCTTTCACATAATATGGGTAGATCTTTTCTATAGTCCTGTATGTTAAGAAAAAAGGGGGGGGAAGCAGTTAATTTTTAGTTGTTTTGTCCACATAAAATAGATTTTTTTTGTTATGAACTTTGACCTCATATCAAACAAATATTGGTGAGTCTCTGTACATCTACACAATGTGATGTCATCACAGTTTATGGGTTCCATTATAATCAGAAATCTCTGAAGCCAAACAAATAACCAGGTTCTCTTCACATAATAATGCAAACTCTGTACATGAGCTAGTTAATGGCTTAAAAGCTGCTACAGAGTTTCCACGTCTGGGACTGCTTCTGAGGCAAGGGGCTGTCTTTCCTGCTAGGATCAATGTCTATGCTCTGTGTAAATATATAATTATATCTATAATCAAGTGGACTTCATGAATCCATTGAGTGACAAGAGTGAGTCTCAAGGAGAGGACTGGTGGCCTGAACCTAATCCCCCTTCTGCCAAGGACAAATGGAGTGACCTGCTCACATCCTTCTAGACTTGCTCTCTCAAGGGAAAATGATGGGGGAGGATGTGACAATCTTTGAGGTTCCTTCAACTTTAGTGATTACAAAAGGCTGTTTTAGGGAACACGTGTGAGGACTTCAGCATGGTGGCTCTTATACTCAATGCATTAGTCGGGCCAGGGCTAACTGGAGGTCAGAACCAGGCACTGGCCGGTGAATGTCTGGAATACTTCATTTAGCAATTTTGTACCAATAGCATTTCTTCTACTAGTTCTCATATTAGAATCTAAACATCACAGCTTGGATTTGTTTGAAGTGAAGTACTTACTTATATGTCAGGATAATATATTAAGATAAGTTTTTTTTCCCAAGTTTCCTTTTACCCCTTGTCTTCCCCATATCCCCCATCCACTAGCCAGGCATTCAATGACCCCAGGCCAGGAATAATAGTAGAAGAGGGGTTTCCCAGGGACTTTCCTTGGCTTTTGGTGACTATGGTCAGATAAGAGCAAGCTTTGCTACCCAGAGACAAGATCAGTACTTCCAGGGCAAAGTGGACAGAGAATGGGAGAGGAGGGAAACAGAGCTGCTTTAATGCAACACAAGTCCTCCAAGTAGAGATTTACTTGAGTTACTGAAGAATGAAGAAAGGTGAATTTCCTGCATATGTGAATTTGCAGATGGAGATTTTGTATCAGATATATCCATCTAATAAAGCTAATTTACAGGAGCAATCACTTACACTGGTGTTCTTGAACTTTCTGTGTTGTTGCCGGCTATCATTTTAGCTATATTCTTACGTGTATTATTTTTAAGAAGAAAAGAAAGCTTATCGGTTGCAATTTCTGCTTTTGCACCCAGACTCATGTTTCTGTGAAGAAAGATAAAAGGGCTCAATGTCAGTGATTATTCAGAAGTCTGGAAGAGAGATTCAAAAACTCACTTGACTGTTCATTTTATTAATCTCACCAAGTCTTCATTGGGTCCAAACTGTCAACCCCAACCTTTTCTGTCCACCTCACCTTTACGTTCAGCTTCTTAGACAAGCAAGTTAGTAAACCCCAGGGAGGCCACAATCACCTTTAAAACAGATGGCAGGTGAGGAGGCAGTCTGCTGACTCAAAGAGAAACTGTCTTGATGCTCTTATATGAATTTCTGCAACACTCTTTGTATTAACCCAATGAAATTAATCTCTGTGGTGACTCATAGAATCCATGTTTTTAAAAGAATGTTCAATCAAAGTTTGATCTTTACTATGGTTATTTTTTGGTAGCTCTTCAAAGGAAAGGCTATAAAATAAATTTTTGGCAGTCCAGAATTCCATGCGAGGAACTTGGGATATAAATTCTAAGAGAGAAAATAAGATGAAGAAAGGCTTTCTTTCAATTCTGTATGGCCCCCTTTGAAATCTTTCTTTACCATTTCCTTGGAAATTCATTTTAGGTTGGAGAAGACTTCTTAGGTACCTATCATGATTCTTAATTTCATCCTAGAATCCAGGAATCATGCACCCAAATGAACCTATCACTTGACTGTCCAAATAAGATTGCATAGAATCCTGGATCACAAGACTGTGATAAACAAACAAACAAACAAACAAACACTAAGCCTTTGAACTAATGTACTGTGTCAAAATTTCCCAAATGCTTCACCAACACTTTAGAGTTTGAATGCCAGAACTTTTCCTAAAACATGCCATTAGGAATGGATAAGGAAGATGTGTGTGTATACACACACAATGGAATATTATTCGGCCACCAAAAAGAATGAAATCTTGCCATTTGCAAAGACATGGATAGAGCTAGAGAGTATTATGTAAAGCAAAATAAGTCAGCCAGAGAAAGACAAATACCAGATGATTTCACTTATCTGTGGAATTTAAGAAAAAAATGAGCAAAGGGGGACAAAAGAGAGAAGGAGGCAAACCAGGAAATAGGCTCTTTACTATAAAGAGCCAACTGATGGTTACCAGAGGGGAGGTAGGTGGGGGGATGGATGAAACGGTGATGGGGATTAAGGGGCGCACTTGTCATGATGAGCATTGTGTGATGTATGCAAGTGCTGAATCACCATTTCATACACTCGAAACTAGTATCACTCTGTATGTTAACCAACTGGAATTTAAATAAAAACTTGAAAAAATGAAAAAAGCAAAGTAGTGGCTGCATGCTGGCTACTGGCTCAGGTTAGGAGGAATCTTTCTTGGCTCTCCCTCTCCTGGGACTGCTGGGCTGCTCTCAAACCTCACGCTTACAGAAAAGATCTGTCAGGGCTTCCTGACACTGGGGGGATGCAAATGAGAATTTGGGTTCTTAAGGCTGCCCGTTCTTTATTACTAAGACCAAACCTCACCCTTTCAGGGAAATCTTACAACCATCCAGACCATTTCATTTTGTAAGTCATTACCCTTTTCCTTTTCACTTTACCTCTCTCTCTTGTTCACAGAACTCACTGACAGCCTCTCTTTAAAGAGAAGTTAGTAGGAAAAAGGAAAATGATGAAGTTCTTATTTTTTGTCAAAGATTCCCAGGCAGATCATTATTTAATAAACACAAATGTTAGCTGTAGCATCAAATGAATGTTCCCAAGTGTAATGTCCACTAAAATCCACATCAATGGAATTTTTCTTTCCTTCTATCCTCCCACCCCCACCCCGAGTTTAGATTGGGGGGAAAAGGGAAATCATACATGGAAAGACAGTAACTACCTCTGAATACTCCATGAAAAAACAACAGAGAAGCTACTATTGGGGTCCATGAGTTCGTGTATCATTTTCTGCTTACTGGGAGGGCTGATGGTCCACAAAGAATTTGAGTTTCCTTCCAGTTCTGCTACTGTTATGTCTTCTTTTTCATAATTTTCCAGAAATTGCATAGCACCCTGTATGCGCACAAATACACATGCATAAATAGATCATACACGTGGTCTGACTACATAAAGAGGATTTCTTCCTATGGAAGGACAGTTTTTACAGTGAATGGTCTTGGTGTTGTGTGGCACTATTTTGTTCCCCTCTGAGCAGGGATGGGCAGCCCTAGTCACATGGAGCAAGGGTGATGCTGCCCGACCAGTACAGCTATGGATTCATTCCAATTAATCAATAAAGAAAAAGCAAATGATCTAGTGTCATTATTCCTCCCCACTAAGAAGGAAATTTATCAACTCTTGGAGTGTTCCCTCTAGAGAGACAGTCAAATTTAATCCACCCACAATATCCTTGTCCTACCTCCCAGCTGCACATCCCTCAAGATGAGTTTGGGCAGTGTGCATTACAGGCTGATAATTTTATAAAAGATATAAGCATCTGTTTGCCTAGTAATTTTCTTTAAATAAGAAAGTACTATTTGTAAAGCAAATTTTAATTGTGAAAAATCAACTTATTATATTATTATAAGTTTGTAATGTAGAGAAAAAAATACATTAGTCACAACTTTGCCACCAGAACATTATCACTGTTACATGCATTAGGAAATGTGTATTTTATTTTTTCAATCATTTAAAAAATAATAGCATACATTCTTATTCATTTATGTTTTATCTTCAGAAATGTTCATGCCATGCACAGTCTTTGTAATGATGATTTGCATGACAAAAGAAGTTGCTTGGAAAATATTTAGATGACATGGCACATTAATAAAATGGAAAGTGGTAGCCCCCTTGTCCCATGCTAACCACCCTAGGAAAGCCCATGCCTATCAGATGCACTCAATACATTTGCCATAATTTATTCAACCAGTTTCTATTTATCAAGCCCCTCTGTTACTCCCAACTTTTATCAATACAGAGAATGCTATCACAAGCAGGTTATCTGCATAGAGCTTTTCCAGTATTTTGAATTATCCCCTTAAGATAGATTCTCAGAGTAGTCCTACCCATCAAAGGGATCAATATCTACCACAATTAAGAACATTTAAAAATATACAAGAGGATTCACATTCGTTGAGCTTACTTTACATTAAAATATCCTGAATTAAAATTTTGCTTATTGATACTTATATCCAACAATACAGACATAATGTATTATCAGATTATCAAAGTGGCCAGTGGCCAGAAATCTGCCGTGAACAACTGGTAATCCCTGAAAAGTCCTTCCCACCACTAGAGGCCACGGCAGAACTAGGAATAAAATGACAAGCAGTAAGTTCACCTAGGTAAAGGGTCTTCACAGAGATCTACTGCATGCATTTACTTACAGTGTCCCTAGAGAAAGCTTTCATAAATTTATTAAACCTTGTCTGATCCATAACTTTCAACTGGCTTTGCTGGGCACTCATTGTGAAAATAGGCTGGAAAACAAAGAAACAGTGCTGTCAACACTCGGAGGTGCGTCTCTGCATCCTGGGTTAAAAGAGAGATATTTACACAGTATATCACCCACTGAGTACCTGATGGCAGCTGGCCTCAGAGATCTCTTTTTGAAGTGATTACTCCAGTGCCCCAAACCAGAACAGAACTATCCTTTCACTGTCTCCTGTGCCTTAGTTCATACATCATATATCTGCTGACTGGTTAAAATGCAGGGATGAATCTGGCCCACGGAGCTAACTAAGCATCCTTAGCTGATGATTGGCTAGGCACACAGCAGTTACCTGGTACCCTCCCAGGGTAATTGTGACTGAGACGTCCAGGGGCTGGTTGATGACCCCGGCCACCGATTTGATCAAGGACATGAAGAGAAGGGGAAACCACACAATGCAGATGAGCAGAACGATGATCATGCCTCCCATGCCGTACTTCACCACTTTCTTCTTCTTCTGCCCCCGAGGCTGTGGGTATCTCTGCAACAGAGGAGGCACACAGGGCTCAGGCTTCCGGCCACCAGAATGAGGCAGGGGAAGGATGCACACTTTTCCCACAGGACCTGATTGGGGCCTGATTTCTGCTCTGTCCACTCTGAAGTGGGGAGAGCAACCTGGTCCCCACTCTACAAAGTTAAGTAGTGATGTGAAGCTGTAATGAGCTCCCAACATGTCCTCACAGTGGTATCATGAGGGACCAATGGGACCTGAGAGACCTTCTCCTTGAAATTGTTGTGTGAGGGAGCACCTGGATGGTTCAGTCAGTTAAACATTTGCCATCGGCTCACATCATGATCCCAGCATCCTGGGATTGAGCCCCTGCATCAGGCTCCCTGCTCAGTGGGGACTCTGCTTCTCCCTGTCTCTTTGCCCCTCCCCCTGCTCATGCTTGAACTCCCTCTCTCTCAAATAAATAAAATATTTTTAAAAAAGGGCCAAGGGGCCTGTGTTTGTGGGCATTCATATGCCAACACTCCGGCTTTCAGGAAATTGTTCTGGCATCATAAAGTGTATTCATAAAGCCCCCGGAGCACTCTGGATAATCCCCAAGAAAAGTTATTGTTAAAAGAAGCTTACTCCTCTGCTTCACACTAGACAAGAGATTGTCCCTGATAACGTTTCAGTCTCTGGTGGGACAGAATTCACTTGGACCGTCTTGACACTTACGTCCCCGACACCTAAGCTCCTCAGGAAGCTCTACCACATGGGATTTAAAAGGCTAATAGTCTGAAATATCCACTGACTTAGCATAAGATAGAAGTATATATTTAAGTAGAGGTGATATATTAAAAAGAGGCTTCTAATTTCTTGAAGACAAAATAACAACAATAATTGTGAACCTTTCATTGGGCAGGAACGCCTAGGGTTCTAGGGCAGAGTGACATGGGCCTTCACAAGGAGGATGGGAAGTGGGTGTGAGCTTCTTGCTACGGCATTAAAAAGGTTGTAACGTGTTGGCTCTAAGACAGTGAAAAGCTTGTAAGAGCCAACGGATGGGGCAGATGCAGCTGCCCCCATGAAAGGTGGCCCTGTATCACTGTGGGACAGTAATGTGAGCTCTGACTCAGAAACCCCCTCGTATAAGAGCTCCCCATCCATTCATCCAGAAGAAACAGCATCTCACAGTTTGCGATGGCCCTACGGACAGGCTCTGGGTAATCTTAGGATGCCGTCCTTCCCTCTTGCTAGTCAACAGACAACCTCATTTATTTCATGGAGAAGCCAGTCTATGTGGTGTGTGTGTTCACTGCCCATCATTCTCCAGTGTCCTCTTTCTCACAGCTAACTTGTTCACCCAGGCCCCTGATTCTATGCTTTCCAGGCCCCCACCCTGACCTTCTACCTTTGGCTCTGCTGGTAAGGACTTTTGCTTTTCCTTTTCCTACTATTCTTTTCCTTAACACCCAGAGAGGTTCAGATCCTCTCCGTTCAGATCCTCTCAACTTGCCTCTCTCTTGAATTGACTCTCTCTCTCTGGCCTTTCTCTTACCTGTGCTTGGTCCCTCTGAAGTGGCAGCCACAGGATGACCCTGGGCAAGGCTGTCCAGTAAAGTTTAGTCCAAATTGCCCACCCACAGAACTGGGAGCAAAGAAAATGTTATTTTTAAACCACTAAGTTTGGGGAGCCTGGGTGGTCCAGTTGGTTAAGAATCTGACTCTTGGTTTCAGCTCAGGTCATGATCTCAGAGTTGTGAGATCAAACGCTGCATTGGACTCTGTGCTGAGAATGGCGCCTGAGTTGGATTCTCTCTTTCCTTCACTCTCTTTCCCTCCCGGCTCTATCTATCTATCTATCTATCTATCTATCTATCTATCTATCTATCATCTATCTATCTCTCTATCTCACTAAGTTTCAGGTAGTTTGATCACAGCAATAGATAACTGATATGGTGACTGTTGAATGAATAGCTCCCAGAGCTGGAGGTGGACCCACGCTTCCTGGCACAAATGTTCAAGGATGTGAGTACATGTCACTGTGTGTACATGGACACTTCTTGAGGCAGCCAAGCTATGATGGGGTAGCCTCAATTGCAAGAAAGTTCTTCATATGTCATTGAAACTTACCAGAACTTTTGCCCAATTGTCTTAATTCTGCTATCTTGAGTCTTAAAAATTAATTCAGACATTTCCTCTATTTCCCAGTATTTCAAATAGTTACAAATGGCTATTGTTTTTGCCTCCTTCCATATTTTTCTACTTCAGACAGAACAATTATTGGTTCTTCTTACTCTTTTCATTTGTTATGATTTCCAGACCCTTTGTCACCAAGATTGGTACCTTCAAAGTCCCTCTGGTAGAACAGCTCTCATGTTTTGGCATTTTAACAGCTTTTTACTCCTTAAAAATCAAGACAAGCTCTATGGTTTTAAGTTTCCTACCAGCCCTATCACCTTCACAAACCCCATAAACACAGATGTTAAACTTTGGAAAAATCCAACAAATAACAGTAATTCTATCCATATTTCAATCTTAATATTCAATCTAACAGGATAAGCAAATATTTGTACTTCAATTTCCTTTACACAAAGAAGTTATATCGTCCCATTGCTCATCAAAGGGTGAGTCAGAGGGTGATCCTGAGTCCAAGCCACCTGACCCCACATTCTCCACCACCCCACATTCTCTTCTGTTCCCAAATGAACCATTTAAGAATTATTGGGTCACAAAGCAATATATCATTTCTTCTTTTAAAAATAACTACAGTATACTTTGCCAAAACGGGAACACATCTGGATGCTGTTGCTGACTGAGGCAGTAGTGAGTCCAAAATCCCCAAGTCCACGGGTGGAAACCAATGGAACATTCATAGAACCTCCCAGTTTTTTGCCCTCTGCCTCCATTTATTTGGGCACAAAACTTACAGTTTCACATTAATCTCATAACCAGCTTGGATAGATGGGAAACCAAAAGATTATATCTTTTCTTTCCTTCTTCTTTTTTTTTTTTCTTACTTTTTCGGACTCACGCCAACACTTCAGGATGAAT
Organism: Vulpes lagopus; assembly: GCF_018345385.1. Taxonomy (NCBI): domain Eukaryota; kingdom Metazoa; phylum Chordata; class Mammalia; order Carnivora; family Canidae; genus Vulpes; species Vulpes lagopus. Next base: position 109,472,748 of record NC_054824.1, on the reverse strand, counting down.
ATGTGAGCATAGATGTCCTCCACACAGATCCAGCTGGAGAGGCTCAAGGTTGTGTCTGTCCACACCCAGTCCATCACAGCCCTCAACTCAGTCAGAAAGGGAACGAGGCGGAACCTGCCAGAAACCGCATCTTGTTAGACAAGATTGTGAGGTGACCCTCTTCACTCTCCCAACCCCAGGAGCTCATTTAGTTTCTTATTGTTTCAGTCCTTGTGACTCAGGGAACATTCTCAGGGAGACTCTTATGGGAAAATGCAACTTGGAGTTACAATCTCTTCCTATCATGAATCAATGTATAAATTAGTATTGCCAATTCCTTTTTCCATTTTTTTTTCCTTTTTGCTGGTGGTCATAAATTAGGATTTCCTTTTTAAGTAAGTTTGAAGATGTCCTCTCCACTTTCTCTTATCAAAGCTTTGTAGTTTTCATTGTCCAAATCTTTCTTTGGTTAAAGTTATGTCTAAGTAGTTCATTGTTTTTCATGCTGCCATGAATGAGATGATTTTATTTGTTTCCATGATGTTTTGCTTTTAGCCTATGGAAACACCACTGATTTCTTCATATTGATTTTACAACCTGCAACTTTACACTGAATTCATTGATTACTTCCAACAGTTTTCAGGTTGAGACTTTAGGATTTTCTATACCTTAAAATGCTATCTTCTGAAAAAAAAAAAACCCACAAACAAACAAAAACAAAAAGCAAAAACCAAAAAAAAAAACAAAAACCCCAACAACCATAATTTTACTATTTTAAGCATTTGCTTATGAGAATCTGTTGGCTAGAGGATTATCGAATATTGGGGTTTTGCTGTTGAATGAACTAGGAAAAGCTATATACCTGGTATGTGAAAGATGAGGGCAAATGAGAGATGTCAGAAGGAGCAAGACATAGTAGAGCCCATACCTTATAGACTCAGTAAATGGATGCCTAAGTTTAATAAAATTCTGGCTTAGCTTCTTGTATTAAGGAATGGGTTGGCCTGGGCTCCTCTTGGGTCTGGGGACTATTCCTTCTTTTTTGACTAACACAGAGCTTCTCTCAGGCTGGAGAACCTGGGTGCACCTCAGGGCCTTCAGAGCAGCTTGGGTTATCACTCAGAAATTCTCCCCTAGGCCACTCAGCTCTGCCAAGTGAACACTAGTTCCACCCCTGGAAGAAATATCAGGCCATACATAGAACAATACTAAATGACTCACTGAGCATGCTCAACACCTCTTCTGTGAGTAAGTTACCCATCCCTAAATCTAGTACAACCAAGGAGCCAGCAGTGCTGTGAGCAGCCCAGCCTTTTATGGTGTGGTATAATTTCCAGGGGAACAGAGAAGAGACACTACCAAAGAAATCCTCACACAGAAAAGCTAATATATTTCATTTGAGTAGCTAACATTATTAGTAGGTTGATGTTAGGTGGAATAAATGGCCCTCTCCAATGGAGGAAATCATTGTAAACACAAAATCCTAAAGGTATTTTGAAATAGCCCAGGTTCCAAATTTCTGTTCCACTGAGCCCAGAAATATATTAATACCTAAGGATCATGTATCCCTATTTTTCATTCTGAAATATTACCATAGTAACTATGCAGGATAGGACAATAGAGAATGATGATTCTAGATAATGATTCTAGAACAATATACTGGCAAGTTATGTGGCAACTAACTACTTTCTACACATACAAAGATATTTAAAGAGGCATATCCATCTTTTTCCAGACATCCTAAGAGTTCCATGACGATCTATATTGCTACATCAATGTTCTGCACCTTCCTGTTTCTTCCCAAGGAACCAAAATGCCTTTCTATTGCCAGTCATTCCTCTGTGACTGTGACAATACAGAGTCTTTCCTTACCCTTGAAACAAGAAGAGGTTGACATAATTGTAGCTCTTGGTGAGGAAATTTCCTAGAACTCGTGTTGGGTAGCCACAACGGATTTGGTAGGCAGACAACCCGAAGTAAACACATTTCACAAAGTACCAAAGCTGAGCAACCAGGTTCTGGCTGAACTTCCTAAAATGTCAAAAAACAGAAAAGTAAAATATTGGAATATTCTTCTGGCACAAAATGACATCAGTTTAGGATTAAAAAAAAAAAAAAGCTTAAGTGTCCCTCTGCCACTTAGAGTCAATTCAGTCAGTTGTAAGAATCCTCTACATAGATCACCTTAAAGGCAAACAAAGTAGGTTAGGAAAATCTAATAATTAAAAACAAATTTATAAATGGTGTCTTCAACGTGTTAGTGCATTATTCAGTTACTTAGTCTATAATTAAACTAATTTATTTTAAAGCAAATCTACGAATTATCATTTTCTCCCAATGTGGAAAATGCTGCTAACATGATTCAAATTAAAGCTCATAAAAAAGCATTTTTTTTTGTTTACTTTAAATGATACATAATTTGGAAGATGTAGAAGAGTTTTGAGAATTGAGTTCCCTGCTTCCCTTGATTTTTTTTTTTCTATACATTTATAAAGATAGGTCATGGATTAACAGTTTCACAACCCAGATTTTGGTTCCAGTTGTGTTAACAAGCTATAGAGTTTGTTCCTCAAGATATCATGCTCAAGACATTCATGTCTTTATTTGAAGATTTTCCCTGCCTTTGAAAAATATATGATTCCATAATCTAACATTCTTTCCTTAATGATGTCTTCAGTAATAGAGATGGTAGTCCTTTCTCCTGGTGAATAATTAATGAAGAGACCCATAGTGCTATACAGTTCATAAATGCTAGCATAAGTTTGAGGGAAAACTTGGTGGAACTATATTTCACGCCAGAAAAAAATCTGGAACACATTTTCAAAGGATGGTGAGCCACAGGACCATTTTTAACTTTGTATAAATGCAGAATTCTGTGAGAATCTTAAACATGGTCAACACATTTTTAAAAGGAAATAAAAAATAAGACTTTTGACTCAGCAAGACCTAGGTATCATTTTCCCTGGATTTAAAATTAAGAACAATACTTAGTTTCTTATACATGAAGTGTGTTACTCTTTATGTTTCAGAATTGTCTCTTAATATTTATTTTTGATATTAGAAGAAGTTGTGGTTTTTTTGTTTGTTTGTTTTTTACTGAAAATAGCTATTTAGTTGGCCACATCTAAGAACCAGCCAGGAACACATGGGCCTTTGTGTCTCAGGGGCATAAGGATCTATGTAGATCTCAATAACCAGAAATCTCAAAAATATTGCTTATTAGTGTCTCTGCTGTAGAGAAACCAGCTTCAGTATTTCAGGTCCTAATAAATTAAATATACTTGACCATCACTTAGCACTTGACAAGTTATTTATAACTATATCAGACATTTTACAGAGAATCCATAGCAACTATTCCTCCTATCCCTTTCTAGGGGCTGTCTCCATTGGTACAGTAGTAGTAGGAATGAGCAGTCTTTTAGCTCTTCAGGGAAATGCCTTTGGATTTTACAGATAATTTATACAAAAACTGCACAAAGAAAAATTCGACATCTATCAAAATTATAATCAAAGACATAAAACTGTTGTTTTTCTAGCCCTAATTAAAGGAACTACTCATTGTTTGATGACAATTGTTGAATGTTAAGTGTTCAATCACTAAATTGTATACCTGAAATTAATATTACACTCTTTGTTAACTAACTGGAATTTAAATAAAAACGTAAAAACATACAAACAAACAAACAAACATATCCCTTCCTACAACCTTAAAGTGAATCAACTTGGAATAAGAAATAGTTAATCTGCTAATCTGTTAATAGTTAATCTGATTACTTCAGTTCCTGAAGTAATCCTGTGAAATCTAATTAGGGACATTAAGGTTATCCTATAATGGAAGACCTTTTCCTTTGGTTGTCTCTCCATGTTTTATTACTTGAGTATGGAGTCAGACCTTACTCATGTCTCCGTCCCCCACAGTATCTGCCACACAGTTCTTTGTAGACTATATCAACCACTGAACGTTTGTGGACTAAATCATATGCATATACACAGAAAAAGCCATTTATCAGGTTAATTATTCAAAATACTGGAGTGTCCTGATGCTCAGTATTATAACCAGTAGCCATAATTTTTTCTCTGTAGAGTTTAAAACTCCTAATCTGTTCCTCCCCTTATTCTTTTCCTGTTTTGAAAAGGATTTAGACAATATGATGATTAATGAGTGTTTTATTTTGCACAATAAGGAATTTAAGTTTTCAGGAACAATATCTGAAAGAGAAAAAATGAATTTGGGATGTCAACAAGTAATGGCAGCATGGCTTGAAATGTCATGAAATTATGCTGTCACTGACATGCTGGTAATGAAGACTCAAGGTTCAACAATTCTAACATCTTGAATTAAACATCCAAAAATAAAGATAGGGTTATTCATTGCATTAGGAATGGCCATTTAGGTGGGGCTTAAAAGTGAGATCCAATGAGATAAAAATGATCTCTGAGTCCATTAAAAAAATATTTATAGCAGCTTTATTTGTTTTTTTTTTTCTTTTTAATTTTTTTTAAATTTATTTATGATAGTCACACAGAGAGAGAGAGGCAGAGACACAGGCAGAGGGAGAAGCAGGCTCCATGCACCGGGAGCCTGACGTGGGATTCGATCCTGGGTCTCCAGGATCACGCCCTGGGCCAAAGGCAGGCGCCAAACCGCTGCGCCACCCAGGGATCCCAGCAGCTTTATTTGTAATTGCCAAAGAAGTAGAAACAACCCAAATGTCCTTCAACTTTTCTATGCTTAAACACTCTTTGGTACATTTATACAATAGGATACTACCAACTAACAAAAAATATTTAAGTAGTGACACATGCAACAACATAGATTAATATTAAATACATAATGCCAAGTGAAAAGAGCCAGCCTCAAAAGCCACAGAATGTGTGATTCCATTTATACGACATTCTGCGAAAGGCAAAATAGTAGGAACAGAAAATGGATGTGCCAGGAGCTAGAGGTGAGGGAGAAGGATCCTATAAAGGGCACAGGAAAGTTTTTGGATGATGGAACTATTCAATATATTTTTAAGTTTTTATCATTTTTTATTTTTTTTTGTTTTTTCTTTAAAAGATTTAATTTATTTATTTGAGAGAGAGCGATAATGAGAGCAAGCATTAGTAGAGAGTAGGGGCAGAGGCAGAAGCAGATGCCTGCTGAGGAGGGAGCCCGATGCGAGGCTCAGTCCCAGATCTCAACACTCACTACCATGGGTGTTAAATGTGATTTATTTCTGAGTTGATATATATAGAAATATTTATAGAGAAAAATCACATTTATTCTAAAGACTAATGAATGAGATCTACAATGTTTTCATGAGCAAATTCTAGTATTTTTACAAAAAGTTTGGCTTAATCTGAATTATTTTCTATCAGCCAAGCTATCTTTATTCTCCCCATACACAGTATGGTGTGAAAGACTTATTGGGCTATTGGTAGTTTTCTGGGTAACAATCCTTTCTTTACTTAGTTCTACTTCAGACTCATGGAAAATTATCCTAATTCCATTTTTCCTTTTAAAATATTTGCATTGTCACTAAAATCAAAAGATCAGAGCCTAACCATTTAGGCAAGAGCAGACAGGTAGCTCTAGCATTGTCAGAAGATGTTTGGATATCCTCATTAGAAATGATATTTAAATCAAGTTATGAATCACATAAATGAAAGAAGTTTTCATTACTTTCTAATCACACTTTGTAAAAGCATTTGCCAGCCTGATATTAATGTTATTAATGAAGCTTGGCCAGGAATGGCCTTTGAGGTATGATAAAAGGATCAATTTTATTGTTAAACATGAAGACTTTTAATGATATGTTCAGTTTTTTAAAGATTTTATTTATTTATTCATGAGAGGCATATATATAGAGAGAGAGAGGCAGAGACACAGGCAGAGAGAGAGAAGCAGGCTCCATGCAGAGAGCCCGATGCGGGACACAATCCTGGGACTCCAGGATCATGCCCTAGGCTGAAGGCAGATGCTCAACTGCTGAGCCACCCAGGGATCCCTAATGATATGTTCATTTAAAAGATCATTCCTATTACATTATATGGGTGCCTCCATGTCCCCGAGTGCTGACCCTTTGCTCACATAATCCCCCATTTATAGAATCCTCTCTTGTTTCTCTTCTATCCATTGACCCATTTATTTGTTCATGCATTAAGCACCAACTTGGCCTCAAGCAGTGTTTGGGTGGAGGCACCCCAGGAAATCTAAAGAGTGAGGAGGAGGAGTGGTTCGGAGGCAGGACAGAAGAGCAGTGGACAAGGTCCTCTGAGATGTGGAAGGACACGGTGCTCTTGGGGAACTGAAGAGGGTCAATATAGCTAGAGCTTAGAGTTGCAGGAGACAGACTGAAAGGCAGCAGCCAGCCATGTCCAAGGATGTCACCAGCCCTTTCCTCATGGAACTTTAGGCTGCTCTTTTTAGGTCACCCCACCTCCCACCCCATCTCCAGCGCATCTTAACCAGCAGCAGTGGCTATATTAACAACAACAGCATCATGGCGTCATGGGGCCGAATGCTTCCGTCCTCTCCTCTCCCCCCACCAGGCACTTTCCAAACATTGTCACATTAAACAAAACTAGCCTATGTGGCAGACACTACTGTCATCTGCGGCCCACCACCCCTCTATATTTTCTTCTATTAAATGGTCTCCATTTTTTTGCATCCATTTTTCATATGAAATAGTCTGGTATCCTCTCATCTTCTTTATAATCCTGTAAGGCCATGCTCCAGTTCATCTTTGTCTCATTGTAGAGACAATCACAATGGAAGGACCATAGTTTTCTCAGATCACTAAGGCTATCACTCCTTTCATTCTGAAAAACCTATTTCTACAAATACACATGGATACGCAATGAAAATGTTTTTGAGGAACCGACTCACATTTTGGATCACACCAAATTTACTATTGATAAAGATCTTTAACTTTTTTATTTTTATTTTTTTAAGATTATATTTATTTATTCAATATATATATTGAATATATAGAAATATATATAATATTGAATAATTGATATAATAAATAAAATATAAATATAATAAATAATATATTGAAAAATTTATTGAAGAAATATAATCTTTATATATATAATCTATCTATATCTATATCTATATCTATCTATCTATCTATATATATATATATAGAGAGAGAGAGAGGAAAAGAGAGAGAGAGAGAAAGAGAGAGAGAAGGAGGCAGAGACACAGGCAGAGGGAGAAGCAGACTCCATGCAGGGAGCCTGATGTGGGACTCGATCCTGAGACTCCAGGATCATGCCCTGGGCCAAAGGCAGACACTGAACTGCTGAACCACCCAGGGATCCCCTAACTTTTTTAACCCATGGTGCCCTTCTCCCATGCTTCCATCTGTACCTGGTGATTCTGCTGTGGTCATGCATATGGGACAGTAATCTTCTGGAGCTTATTTGCATTAAAGTGGGCACATGTCTCCAGCCTCCAACTTACCTCTCAGTCACACCAGGCAAGATGAAGAACATCCAGAAGTGAATTCCAAACACGAGAATGACCTGAAAAATGACCTTTCCCAATACAGTCTTCCTGAGGTATAGTGCTCGGTCCACCACCATGGTTCCAAACTGAATGAGGACCATCACCAAAAAAGGCCCAGGAACCTGGTCCTCTGACAGGGAAGAAGTGATGTCTGCTGCTGCTGAGTGTTTCTGGGAAGGAAACAATAGGTTCAGGCACAAGTGGCACTTCACAAGATAACATCACTCTTACTCATTGGATGTGCAGTGGCCTCTGCCCCCAACCTACCCCAAAGGCCCAGAAGCCAAAGACGATGATGACAAAGTCAACAGTGTCGGCCAGGAACATGAGCACATACACGTCAGTCACAGCACTATAGTCTGGGTGGATGAGGTCGTAGAAGAACTGTCTGATGGGCACATATATTTGCAGAGTCCTGCAAAACAGAGACCCCCAGCACTTGCTTCAGGAGGGGCAAGATGGGAGGAGTGATCAGATACTGCCATCATTCCATTCCTCTGCATCCCTCTTTCCAAGTAGGTCACACCTCTCTTGTCAGACTCAGCAGAGTCCAGTAGGGTAGCTCCTGCTCTAACAGAGTGTAGACAAATTCATTGCCAAGGAAGGCACTGTGGCCCTTTTTGCCCATGAGACCACAGGCCTCTTCTCTTGCTTGAAGCATAGCAGAGCTGTCTAAAGTCCCAGAAATGAGAGGTTGGGCAGAATGGGTGAGGAGGGTCAAAGTGTACAAACTTCCAGTTATAAAACAAGTTATCCCAGGGATGTAATGCACAGCATGGTAACTGCAGTTAATCCTATACTGTACATTAATCTTATTCTCATTATAAGAAAACAATTTTGTAACTATATGTGGTGACGAATGTTAACTAGACTATTGTGGTGATCATTCCTCAGCATATGCATGTATCGAATCATTATGTTATATACCTGAACTAAACCTAATTTTATATGTCAATGATATGGAACAATATGATAATGGGTCATTTTCTTGTACCTTAAGCAGATGATGTTTGCTATATGAGAAGTATCTGCTCTTTGCCCCTGGTTTATATGAAACAACTGATACCAGCTACCTGGTCCTAAAATAAAACACACCACTCAAGTGTCTTCATGCACTCACTTCTTTATGGTAAATGCTTTTGCTTTGATTAAATGTTCTTGAAGCTTTTCCATATAAAGTTCCCTTTTACTTTTCTGCTTGATGCTTAAAACACTGCTTCCTTTTTGGCTGCTGTTTCGGGTGCTTGTGCTGCCTAGAAATAAAAAGAAACCAAGATGTCCTGAGTTACAGTTTGTTGACATAAATACTGCAGAGGCCCCTTGGAATCCCCATGGCAGTGGGATGGCTTGAAATGGTGAGTATACACAGGTGCCTGTAAGGACAGTGACTGAGGATTTGGGATGTGCAGTTTCTTTCCTTCCTTCTTTCTTTCTTTTTTTTTTTTAAGAGGTTTTATTTGTTTATTCATGAGAGACACAGAGAAAGGCAGAGACATTGGCAGACGGAGAAGCAGGCTCCCCATAGGGAGCCTGATGCGGGACTTGAATCCAGGACCCTGGGATCACAACCTGAGCCAAAGGTAGACACTCAACGGCTGAGTCACCCAGGGGTCCCTGGAATCTGCAGTTTCATCTCTGCCTCCACAGTAAAATGCATCTGGGGCTTCTACACCCAACACTGGTTCTTTCTAGGGTTGTTATGAAAGAGGAAGAAAGAGACTATAAGAACAGTTTTTATAGTGCCACTGGGGCCGCAGGTTGTGGGGCTTCCAAATTGGGTCCATGGCCCCTGCCTTTTTCATGTCCAGATTTCTCTAACTGTAAAATGAATATTGGATGACTGCTGATGTCTGCCTGAAAAATGCATCCCAAGGATGAATACACAGGTGTTTGGAAAGCTTCAGGCAGGATCACTATAAATACAAAAGCCCAATTTCTGCAAGAATGACAACTGTAGAGCTATTCATCTGCTGATGATACTTACTGGTTAGTATGAAATGAACAACCAGGTTAGGGTATAAATTAATGGTTTTACTAAAAATTCCCTTGATTAAATCTTAAAAAATAGTGATTTATAGCATTCTGGTTACCTCCAGCAGAATCTCTGGATAGGACTTAAAAACTAGCTTGTGCCCACATAGGCAATATGCTAGCCATTTTTCACAATCACCTGAAATCCTTGCCCTGGGAAGGAATTGGACATTTTGAAGAATGAGGTGACTGCCCCAGGTCACACAGCTGAGTCAGGATCTCAACCCAGGTCTGTCTGATTTCAAAGTACTGTATTCTCATATCACATCTCTCTCTTTGACAGCACAAAATAAACACCTCTGCCCAAGACCCAGACCCCCTGGCATCAGAACAACCAGAAAACTCAGGAGTTATTCCAGCTTGAGGATATCATGCAACAGATACCTCTTTTGGACCTATTGGAAGAAAAGCTGGATCTGGGGGATATCTGGGAGCTGCTTCCCGATCGCTTCCTCCGGATGGCGGTGGACTGCTCAGGGAAGGACACGTGCACTGACTCTGCGGATGCGGCCAGGTTGATGGATTTCAGAGAATCGGAGGAGGCCCTCCTGCCACGACTGAGGGAGAGCTCATCATCTGACTCTTCTTTGTCTGTGCCACTGTCAGTGATGTCATCTTCATCCCACAAACCATGGCACTGAGAAAGCAGAACAGACAATTCAGGTGGTCGTTTCTGGTGACAGAGCCACTATTCTGCTCTCTGGCATCACATCCCCCATGATTAGAAAGCCAAAAGTGAAATATGGTGACTATAGTTGGTGACACTGTATTATATAACTGACATTTGCTAAGAGTTAGAATTTAAATGTTCTCACCGAAAAAGAAAATAAAAAGGAAAAGAACACAGATACCTATGGAAGGTGATGGGTACTAATGAACTCTATTGAGGGAATCCTTTCATGGTATCTACGTAAATCACATCACCATGATGTACACTTTAAATATACTATAATTTTTTTGTCATTCATACTGCAGTAGAGCAGAGAAAATGTTAGAAAACCGATGGATTCTAGAAAAGCTTATTATCTAGATGTTTATGATGGTCCCATTAGAGTGGGTATAGGTGAGTGCAGTTCATTTGAGTTTGGTTAATTAATTGACATGGAAGTAGATGATGTTTGGCAGATGGAGTAAAAGTGAAATTATAATCACTTGACTTGTTATTGAGTGAAAGTACTTTCTAGAACATATTTCTCTGTGCTTACAAGTAGCATTTTAAATATCAACGGGTGAATTTACCCCAGCACCCCATGCTCACCAAGTGTCTATACTTAAATACTGATGCTGTCCCTCCCTCAACCTACACAGTAAGATGTGAACCCTCGGATCACTCATGGCTGAGTCAGGAACAGAGCTGCAAATGCTTTACTCGAAAAATCTGGGTCCACATATGAGACAGAGATTGTGATGCACTCTGCAGAGTTTGGATTTTGCTTTAGAGAAATGGGCAAAAGGAGCTGGTAAGACAGAGAGGAAGACGGCTAGCCGAGGAGGCTGAGAAAAACCAAGGACCTTGCTGGTGCGAGATGCTACCTAGACAGCAAATGCCCCTTACAATGACCTTGCTGCTACTGCTCGAAGGTCCCCAGTGAGCCTACTGCCTCCTGAGTTCCTAGACTGCTAGGCTATGTATTTATTCCCCAGGACCTCACCCAGTCCTCCCTCTGACATGAGCTATAGAGAATAAGAGCTCCGGGCCAATTTACTAAAATTCAGTTTGTCGAAAAACAACTTGGAGAATGATTAATTCACTAAAAGACAAAGTCACCTAATTTACAGATTATTCATAAATATAAATAGATATATTATTTCTAAAAGATATTCAGTGGATGCTATTCTTTTTTTTTTTTTTTTAATTTTTATTTTTTATTTTACGATAGTCACAGAGAGAGAGAGACAGAGAGGCAGAGACATAGGCAGAGGGAGAAGCAGGCTCCATGCACCGGGAGCCCGATGTGGGATTCGATCCTGGGTCTCCAGGATCGCGCCCTGGGCCAAAGGCAGGCGCCAAACCACTGCGCCACCCAGGGATCCCTAGTGGATGCTATTCTTATAAACATAACAAACTTTCTAGATTTTCATAATGGGATTTTTAAATTTGTATCTATTTCATCTATTTCTTTTAAATCACTTTTTCTTTTAAATCATTTTAAACATTTTCCCCTCTTTTGCCAGCATTTGAAGATACTTAGATTCCTTTACTATTTTCCATGGTAGCATATTTGTTAGTGAATTCTTCCAATTATTTATAAACATTTCTAGCAATTCATACCAAATAAGATAGTTTTAAGCACTTCTGAAAGTTCCAGTTTGAGTTGTTTGGTTTCCATAGTAGCATTGTTTAAGAGGTTTCCATAGTTGTAGGGTAGTTTTGTCTTCTTATGAAATATCTGTCATTCCAAAAACTATTTAATATCATTAGCCAAAATTCCATCACAGTAGTACCTCAAATACATTCATCATACATACAAAATTTTCTAAGAAGAAATCACTGAAAGTATATTAATATGAAACACCAAAATTTTGTTTACTATATGCTTTACATTTTTTTTAAAAGAGTGAGCAGTAGGAGAGGGGCAGTGGAGGAGAGAGAGAATCTTAAGCAAGATCCATGCCCAGTGCAGAGTCTGATGCAGGGCTCGATCTCACAACCCTGAGATCATAACCAAAGCTGAAACCAAGAGTTGGACACTTAACCAACGGAGCCATCTAGGCACCCCTGCAATTTTGTAAATGATGCACAAAAGGGTATAACAAGTTGCCAGAGAGTTCTAAAGTGACCAAATTTATATAATCATGTATTTTTAAAAAAATAATTGAGGTATAATTGATATACAACAGAATACCACCATGTCTTAAATGCAGAAATTTAAACTTCAATTTCTAGAACTAAGAAAATGCTGTTAGTACATTTGTTAATATATTCATAACAAGAGTTAGTAAATTGTATGAATTCAGGTAATTTATCAGAAGAACTGGAAAATTCAGGCAAATTTGATTTTGGCCAACTGGTTTCCTTGGAAAGCATACCTTTGCCAACCCACCCCTGAGACCCAGGTAAGGTGATCCCTGAGTGGAGGGTTAGGGACTTGCACATTTTGTAAGGTGATGAAGATCCTGACCAAGCTATATGCAGAGGAAGCCCAGTTTGAAATAGCACAATGAATAGGACAGAGTTGAACACACTGTTACATATGTATGTGTTTGTGTGTGTGTATTAACTTATGTCAGCTTGTTCTAAAGAGGAACTTTAATAAAGATACCACTTGATACAATGAATTTAAAATATTTTATAAAAGGAGGTCATTTTAAAATAAGAGATGGAAGTCTCAATTGGCACATTGATACATGAAATGTATATTATGCAGCAATTTCCAGTTTTTAGAGATGAGTAGCATATTTGCAAGATTAGCCTTTAGTTCACAGTGTACAAGAACAAAAACCCACATTGTTTTTCAGAGGTAATGACAATAGTTACTGAACCTGAGATAGGCCATCCTGTAGATAGGTCTTCTCAGAGTGATGTAATGAACGGCTTTCTCAACAGTAAGCTTACAAGAAGCCCAGCCCTGGGCTTCACTTAGCCATTTAATGTATGGTCTCTCACTAAAGCTAATAGGTTCATGACAAGAAACATCCAACAAAAGCAATTCTTCTAAAAGAAAATAGGCAGAAGTTGGAACTGAGATGAGAGGCAATATGATCCACCCCAAATTGTAACTCTCTGGTATTCTGGCTTAAACAAGGAGCAGAATTTAGTGTACATCATCCAAGAAATTACCACAAATATGGATTAAGCATGATATGTTCATAATAGAGGTAGAAATATTAGGGAATTTTCTCGCAGATGTTATAAGTTCCATTACTGAGCACATAGTGTTAGAGAAAACATCCACTAAATGAACAGAACTGTTAAAAAAAGAAAAAGAACATACAAGTAGATTCAGTCATTGGCCTCCTGGCCTCATCACCAATCCTAATGTTCAGCTTCTCTAGGAATATCACAGGTGGCTGCAATTATAAACATGTGCTCATTAGGTGTTAATGTACCATACCTTTAAAATTGATCGATGGAAGAAAAGAGCCAGGAGCTGAATGAGATCATAAAGGACATAACCTTCTTTCTTTTCCACTCCTATGATATTGGGTGGGTGGTAAGGCTTATCTTTGTTCAATTCCACATTCTTGTTCCAGGGAAAAAACCCAAATTGGAAAAAATACTTGACCACAATTGCCACCTACACATGGATGGTGGAAATTAAAAAAAAAAAAAACTCCTTTTAAGAATGGTTATATATGAAAAACAGTGATAAAAAAATTAAGAAAAATGATCATTTCATAGTTTGGGTGATAATTATGAATACAACTATGTAGAATAATAACATTATGATTCTCACATTAACTTTAGACCAAGAGTAATATTTTACTTTCACTAGTGCCTCTGATTGCAGATATACATGAGGGCCCGTCAGGTTACTCATGACACCTACTTAAATGATTTTCTCTATTTTTGAGGACTTGGATAATCTATACTGATATAATTATTCAGTTACTAAAATATGGTAATGGGGAAAAACTTGAACAAAAATAAGTTTATATTTTACACATTGCTTTAATTTATAATCTTTCTGAGAATTTTAGTCATTTTTGATGCCTATTTTCACTTTCTTCTGACCTCTCTCTTCCCACCATTTTATTGTTCCCTGGAATTTCTCCTCAAGAAGAAATAAAAGTAGTAAAACAAAGACTTTCCAGTTGTGGTGACTAGTTCAGGGTATAAATGTTATAGAGAGGAATTTTGTAGCAAAGACATGTGAGAGAACTGATGCTCTTTATTTAAGCATCCCTCTAAAATTTGTGTCACCAGAGATTAATTGAAACATATGCAATTCATCAATAAAAATATTTTTAAAAGTCCTCTTTTGTCCTAGAGTCTCATTTTATCTCTTCTCCTGTCTCTTTCCTTCTTACAGTCAGCTTCTGTAAAGAACACTCCTGTGTTCCTTATCATGATGAGCAGCACCGCCACATACTGGATGCCAGAGCAGAAACCTGAAGCTCATCTTTGCCTTTCCCCTTCTCACTCACACCCCAAACTGTTTTAGTCACTTACTAAATTGTCTCATTTACCCACTCATCTTCAATATTATCGCCGTTGGGTCAGTTCACAGTCTATGAACTCTCACCAAGACACTTTAAAACAGTTTCCTAGCTGGTGTCATCTTTCATTTTGTGTAAAATCTTGCTAAAGACAAACATGACTGAGACCTGCCTCTGTTCAAATGCTTCCATGTCAAGAGGAGAAAGTCCTGAGCATAAACCCTGTTGACATTCCCAAGAGCCTGCTACTGTGCTATCCACTCACAGCCACTGGAAGCCACCTGTCATTCTTGGCACATGACACAGTGTCTTATGTCTTTGTTTCTTTGCATAGGTTATTCCCAATGACTTGCAGCTCCCTTTGCCTTCCATCCTTTGGTGACCTTACAATCATCTCTAAGACTCAGGTCTAAGATGTCCTTCACTGAGAAGTTGCCATGCCAGCACTCAGGCTGCATGAGGCACAGTATCCATCTTTCTTACATACTCTAAGGCAGTCTTGTGTCCTGTTATAGAGCAGTTATTTGCTTACAGTGATGTTTGCCACATTGGTCTGTGAGGCATTGAGAAACAGAAAAACAACTTAAAAAAAAAAAAAAGACTTACTGTTCTCTTCTTATGCCTAGAACAATTCTAGGGTTTTGGCACATAGTCTAAGTTGTACAGTGAATTAACATCAACTTAATTTTCCACTTCCTCACTCCTCAGTGTCACAGAGAAAATCGAGAACCCAGTTTAACTTAATTAGGAAGATTTTACTTTATGATCAAAGTGACATATAAGCAGATCTTGTTCCCTTTTCTAAATTGTTAGCACCTGCTCTTATTTTACTTCTAGGTTGGAAACTCCTTCACAAGGAGTTATTAGAACAGACCCACTCCCCAAATAGGGAGTCATTTATGGATCACAAAGTGATGTAATGGAAGTAATACTTAAAAATTATTGTTTTAGCAAGATTGTGATGGACAGGCTACTTAAAACAATAGATACATATTTGGATTTATATATATATATTTTTATTTTTATAAGCATTTAAATGAATTTAAAGAATTATTATGAAAATGAGATACATGATACCTTAAACCAATACTTTTGAGATGATTTGACAAAAACTGTTTTATTTTACTGATTTACCTATTAACGTATAAAATCTCTAAAATCTAAATGTACATCCATCATGAATTCTATCCTTTAAGAAGCAATTACAGTACCATTGTTAGTGAAAACTTTTCCTTATGAGTCAGGTAAGAAAATCAGCTTTCTTCACAGACCCCAGAACACAAATAACTACAATAACCCAAGGCACAAAGTCTATAGAGTCTCCCGTTTTATTCCCAAATTTATTGTTGTCACAGGAATTTGTGATCTTCTATATATTTAATAAGGAAAACAGAAAAGCAAGTTTAGACAACTGGGAAGAGTGTCTCCTGTCCCCTCACATGTGATGAAAACAAGCTAATTTACCCTTGTTTCATTCAGATTTTTAGATAAGCGCTCATATGACTTTGTGTTCTGGTGTGTGGAAACTGGCATTTAGGCTTAAAAATGGAAAATACGACTGTTGTATCAAACTATATTCAAAATGCTTACTGTATTGTTTAATTTGGCATCCATTCACTGAATATCCACTGGCACCAAGGCATTACACTTAGTTCTGCATAACACATTATCTCAGTGGTTAACATCATAGGACAGATGACCAGATTTCAAAAGCCTAGACCCCACCATTTGCCAGTTAGGTAACTCTGGTCAATTATTTAATCTCACCAAAGCTGTTTCCTTCTCTGTTAAATGGAATGATGTTAGCACATATCTTGTGTGAGGTGTGTAATGTGAAAAGACACACACAATTGCTAGCATTCAGCAGCTGTTCGTAATAATTACGTGCCTATCTAAGAGCATCCATCCTAACTGAATGTCCTATGTAAAGCTGTCCTGGAGACAGGGCAGGCCTGCCTAGAGTAAATGCCAGCAGCAATTTCCAGGAAGGTTCCACCCCAAGCTTACCTCTGTGTAGACAATGGCCATCATCCAGAATCGTCTACTGGGCCTGGGGACAGATAGCATGGCCCAGAGGAATATCAGAATGGGAAGCACAAGAGTGATCATGGAGGCAGAGACCATGTGGTTTAGTATGATCACAAAATAGCACACCATTTCTGAGCGGGCCACCAGAGTGTTGTACATGGCATAGAATAACAGCAAGAACCGGGGCTGGCCAACGTAGAATTTCTCTGACTCTTCAAGCTCATCATCATGGAACATCCTGTAAAATAAACAATGCAGTGATAAATTCATCTTAATTTCTCCAAATTACTGATTTCCACCTTGCATGATCCCTCCTGTCCCTCCCCACTTCCCATGTCCTCAGATTCCTGGTGGAGTCAACCTAACAGCCTATTACAGAAAGAAGCCTGTGCACAAGTATCTATTATGGACGGCTCTTGATAGTTCTAGCACTCCCAATGGAAGCACTTAGCCATCTAGGTGGACGGTTCTCCATGGGAGTTCCTCTACCTACGGCCACAGGGGCACAGAAGCCCCGCAGGACTTACTTGTTCAGCAGCAGCTCGCTGGCTGTCAGCTCGTGGGTCAGGGGCGGTAAGATGCTGGACTCGAGCCTGTCCGAGCGGCTGTCGTCGGGGCTCACAGCCATGTGGCTCTGGCCTGCAGAGTCATCCCGTGAACCGAAGGACAGGCGCTCAAAGCTGACGGCCTTGCTGTAGGACGGCGGGGCCTCCAAGTCCCCGTCCTCTGTGGGGTACTGCGGCAGCTCGGCGTCCGGTGTCAGGCCGACTTCTGAGGCCTCCGAGCCCTCCGAGGCCTCCTCTGGCCCCACGTTCCCCGTGGCCTCCCCGCCCTGGTCTACGTCTGCAGCCACCGCCTCGTCGTCCTGCTCGGCCTCCACCTCCGCTATGGTTTCCGTGGTCCCCTGGCGCGAGTACAGCATGGTGCACTGCGTGGGCTCGCTGTCGGGAGAGAGGCACGGCATACACCCCGCTCTTGGCATCCGCCGGGGCTCCAGACGCCCCCCCAGCACTCCCCAGTGAAACCGTGAAGGCACGCCAGAACTCTAACCACCCCACCCCACATCCACCTGCCTTACTCCCTTACGGTGGTCACGTCTGGGCTGCAGAGCCTGCGAACAGCAGTCTCTTAAGGGCAAAAGCACACACGCAGGGCTGAAAACCCGAGCAAGTGACATGACGGGGCTCATAAGTTGCTAAACCCACCCTAGGCACAGAGGTTGTCTAAATCCGCTCAGGACTCACAGCCGTGGGTTCCAGTGTTTATTTCCAAATCAAGACCATTAGCATAGCACACCTACCACTATATTAAAGAAGGGTGCCTACGGAAACAGGAAGGCTTGCCAGTCCCCGTCTGTGGGTGTGGGCCACGTGGTACCCTACTCTCAATTCTACACAATGGGCCCACACTTGCCCATAAAGGAAGGATAGGAATGGTAAAATATTAGCCGAATTAAACAACAACATGCTTTCTGGAAAAGATGGCATACTTCTTAAACACCTGTCCCTCTTCCCTATTTTTCCATCCTTTGCCTTTTTCTCACTGGTGCTGATTACCTTTGACTGAATGTTCACCACCTCTCCAGCTCCCTGTCATCCCCCGCTGGGTTCTTTGCCTTGCACATGGAGATAGCACCTTTTCCTCCTCAAGGGTGCTGTGGACCTCTGGCCCTTCTCACTTTGAGCTTCAGGCTCCACCCACATGGTGCACTCCTGCTCTCTTTCCTCCAAACTTCAACTTACTTTCTTCTATCTGCTCCCCATGGAGTGTTCAGTCTCCCAAAGCTTCCCTACTTATCTTCACCTTCTGTATTTGGCAACCTGTCCATCTCTCTTGTACCTCTTCTTCTGTGGTCCTTTATCTCCTCACTTTCCCTGACAGAGACTTTGAAAATGAAAATACAGCAGCCATGCCAGGGAAATTCGTGGCACACCTGGTTTTGTCGTCCACCCCAGCCCCCGAAGGGGAGAAGGGCAAAACTGTTCTGGAGCTGTGGAATCCCGTAGATGTAGATAGAGTGAGCCATACTGCATTAGACTCTGAAGTTGACCTGTTACCTGATTGGGCATATAGTGAGCAGTGAGTCCATAAACTCTGAGATTCTCAAATACACAGATTGTACTCATTTTTCTTGTCATAGACACCAGTGTAGACATGTCAGTAAGTAAGTGGACGGGTGTATGGATGGATAGATGGATGGACCGATGAACAGGCCTTGCCCTTCATGACATCCTGAGACTGAAAAACATTTGTGTGAACCCTTGATGTCCACTCAGGAGTTTAATGTTCCCAGGACCTTAGCCTTCAGTGTGGACATCACATAGAAAGCTCTGGGAATGTCAAGGCAAACTGGATTTTTCCTAGGACTTACTTACCTCAATTAAACAGCCGCCTAGGAAGGTCATGAAATTGATCACCCGAGACAGTTTTCAGAGCAGTGGAGCCAACCCCACATCAAGGCTAACTTCCAGTTGGATTCTAACCAATTGCAAGCATGCTCTTTTACAGTTTTGCATCAGGTCTGACCCTGAAGGGACTCAACAAGGCCTGGTACCTTCAAGATTCAACCAAGTGGAATGGGAGAGCATGTGCCTGCCAGAGGACATCTCAAAAGGCCAAGGCATTCCCATCAATGCCAGGCTCCAGCATACTGCAGCACTGTATTAAGATACACAGCTGTCAACAAAAATAAGTTAACACCCCTCTGATTTACCACCTATGTACAGTCAAAACTGAAATTTGTCTTGAACTGGGTCATTTTGGTGTCAGGATAAGCACAATGTAGCTGATGTCTTTATGCCCCTGTGGACCATTCTGAAAGGCAATTCAAAAGGGAACTTTTGGACCATATGCAAATGACTGCATTTCTAAATGACTGTGGTTTTATGGTGGGATTTCACGAGGCAACTCACAACCAATACAAGTTACCATCTACAAAGAGGATATATTCTACTGCATCATAATATTCTTTTCAAAAACCAATGGCAAAATATATTCTAACTTTTACAGAATTATTCTTATCAACTAAAAAGGACTACAGGTGGCAGATTTAAAAAAATTTTTTTCCTATTGCTTGTATCTTTCCTGACACATTTTCCCCCATGAGGACTGCCTATATGAGCTCTCAATCATGGAGAAAGCATGCTTATTTCTTTAAAAGCGGAAAGGGTAAGATACTTACAAAATGGAAGACAAGATTTATAATAAGGATTTTTAAGAAACTCCTAACAGACAAAAACTAAAGAGCAGTTAGTTTCATAGAATGCTGTCCTGGGAATGATCAGTTATGGCCCAGAACGAGTGGCGGTTATGCTTTGGTTAGTCATGCAAATTCTTAAAATCAAAACTAAAAAACAAAACAAAACAAAACATACGTCACAAGCACTTATATTTGCAATGACATGAAGGTGAAAAAAGTGATAAAATTCTGGAACAAAGCATGCATGAGGTAAGCACCTTGATGCTAAACTGCCACTGTCAGCTGATGAGGAGGACATATCCATGCTGAACATTTTACGAAGCCTAGGTCGAGCACGCTCACTTGTTTTAGGAACAGTTTCTGGTCCATCTAAATCATCAAGGGTAGACTGCCTTGAGAACAGCATGGTTGCTTCAGTGTAGCAGCTAGCAGCGCAAACAGTTACAGAGACACAGTGTTAAAACGCCAGTGGTACATAAGTTTACACATGGATCAATTGACCAACACATTGCCATGCAGCAAACCACACACAACACCAATGTTACTGACCACGAGAGCCACCACAGGGCTCAAGGCTGGGAAAGGACCTGTTTGGCCAACAATAAAACATAGCAGTCCCCGATTTGTAAGAAAATATTGGCTGGTGATAAATCATGAATTGTCCCTCTCTGGGTGGGACAGGGAAAGAGAATAATTACTAGTCCCACCATTTCTTACACAGAGCAGAATTCATACTTTAGAACTTTGTAACTGAGCTTTTTTTTTTTTAATTAAAGAAAATACGTTTTAGTTGGAGCTCCCGATCCTGAGTTCATTGAAAGTGTTTTGTAAGCAAATTGTTGAAGCAAGAATATCCGCTTATATAAAATGCATATAGAACATTTCAATTTAAAAAAAAAAATAACAGTCTCCGAAATGAGAGAGGGAAGCTCAGAAATGACCACAATGAACTGAATTGTCCACTCCACTTTCTGAGTGGTATTCAGTTAAGCCAAACTAGATGCCTTGCATGTAGAAAAGATGCTGGTTTGATATGCAACTGGATATAAACCAACATCAAAAAATAAAAAAAAATGGTACAAAGGAAACAACAGATGAAGTCTAGCAATGGCAGGATCATTTTGTCTGTTAACTTTTCATTTTGCCTAATGAGTTTTTTCTTCTGAATCATGTTTTAGGTCTTGAGAGATGTTATTAGGACGAGAACCCACTGGCTAAAATCCTCATGTCTTGTTACCCCATGGGCCAATGATTGGGGAGGGAATGGTGGCTGACTCAGGGTTGAGGACTGCATCAGCTACTAGAGGAGAGGCATTTGTAGGCATAATTTCAGGACTGGCATAGAGTTTAACCCAAAGGGAGACAAACACCCCAAAGAGCCTATGAAGGAGGCTACTAGAATAAGAATCTTCTACCGTGAGCATCAATGACCTGGCTGATCCACGAGAACAGGCCTTTGTGATACAGGATGACTGATTTCCTAGCTGAACATCATCCCATGAGCAAATGAGGCCTACAGTGTGCAAGCTGGGCAGGTGTGCTCAGTTAGTGACTGTGAGGCAGAATGGAAACCATGCAGGAAGTAACAGCTTCCAGGGCTTAGGAAGTAGGGACATTTGGGTCATTTACTCATGGAACCAGTTAAAGGGCTTTTCAGGTTCCAGGAGTGCTCTGTGGAGCCATCCTGCCGTGCGTTGTCACATGCTGTGCATGTGGTCGAGACAGAGGTAGCGATGAGAGACGTGAGCAGGTGAGCAACAAAATGGTCTCTAATAAGGACATAGAGACTGATTTTTTTTAAAAGGCCACTCCTCACAGAATGAGGCAATGAGGACAAGGTAAAGTAGAAACGCAAAAAGGCCAAGTGCAGGGAGGCCTGGGCTTGAGTCCCTACATTGACGTTAACAGGTCATTGAGGTTTAGATAAATTAATTCCCTGCTCTGAAGTCTTAATTTTTTTTTTTTAAAGAATCAGAAGAGGTTGTAATATGATGAAAATAACTATAGATATAATTGCATATTTGATGAAGCTGTTTCAGTAGAAATGTTTGACCCTAAGTTTATAGATCTAATAATATTTAACTCCTTTTTCTCTTTTATAAGACAGGGGAACTTCTGTATTTAATTTCCTATTCTTAGAGGTAGACTCCTACAGCCTTTTAGGGATTTACAGGCAAAAAGATACTGTGTACTGTCCCCTGCGGCCCTGCTCAGATTTTCTGTGTGGGGACCACTGTTCTAACCCTTAGTGTGACTTGTCTTGTTAATGTCTGAGTCCACTGTAACAGCAGCTTGCCCTCACACTCCACACCATCCCACCCACTTGGGTCACCAAAATGTCACCAATTTATCGTTCAATCCAGGGCAGTTTGAAAAGTGGAAAGGAAGATGAGGAGCTTTCCGATAACAGGCCCAGATGACAAGCCTGAAGGGACAGGTGCTATCACCGCACTGATCAGCCCACACTTTGAGCCACCCTGGGGCACATGCAGCCTCTTAGGTGACATATTTCAAGTGATAACCACTCCCTTCATATCTAGGAATGCTCCCTAGAATGTCATCTAATGTTTCTCACAACAATTTAAATAATTTGTTTTCTGGGAATGTAGATGATATATGATTTCATAAAACAACCATTAAAATAAGTGCCATTTTTACAGCTGGATTTGAAGGAAAGAGTGATTTTTGCAATAAGTCAGAGGGAATACAAAGTCTCATCCCAATCCCATCTGCAGTAAGCCCCAGGGTGAAAACAGGTGACGTGGATGCCAGAGCAGAGCATGGCCTTTGGGACAGCTCCACCCAGGCTAGGTCCCCTGTATAGGGGACGGGGCCACACTGAGTGCGTGTGGCCCCACTGGGGATGGTGCTAGACCCTGCTTAGTAACACAGGTGTCTCCGAGTGAACTTCCACACTCTGAATTCCTCCTTGGGAAGATTCCTACCTTTCTAGCAATCAGCTAGATTGTGGCTTCCTGTAGGCTTTAATATAGACAGATTTTGTTTGCAGATTTGATAGTTTCCTAAAGCAGAAAACTGGAAGTGGAGCTCAGCCATTTAGAAAGAGCCGGCATGATGATTCATTTATTAATGACATAACGAACCCTAGCCTGTCTCTTTTTCCTTTGGGTTGAAATAAGAAATAAAAGATACATTAGGAACTAATTTTAAAGGTCCTGGTTTTATACTAGTAAATTCATTGATTGACCACTTCTAAATTTGGGGGGAAAAATTAATTTGGGGGGTATTTTAACAGGTTTTGTGAAAAAGTCATCAATGGATTTAAATAACTCCTGTCTCAGGTTTTTGATCATGGGTGTGGTTTTATATTTGTAATCTTGGGTCCGATTTAAAGGCAGTTACTGATTTTATTTTAATCACTCTTCCTCTTCTTCTTTTATCCCTCTTAGGTTATGACTTATACTATTAAATTAATTTCTTGATCAGGCATGTTGTCAGTGTTATGTAGTTAAAAGTTACTAATACAGGAATCAATTATGTTTATATTATGGACAACTTATTTTCAATTCACTCTCTAATACTCTCTTCTATTTGTTTGATTCAGAGCTTGACTCTTGAGCAGCTATTCTCAAGCCAGGTCAGGAGGCCTGTGAAATTCTTTAAAATTTATGGGAAAAATTTGTACTTATTTGCACTTTTCCCCTTTGGATGTTAGAATATCTCAGCATTTTTCTCCTCCTACCATTATCTTTCCTTTCTGAAAACCAGTTGTTTGATCATGAATAGGTTATAAAGTGGGTAGGTTTGGAAACTCTGTGATCCCCTGACCTTCATTTACCCCAGTAACTAGGAGGCAGCATCTATCAGCATCTTGGATATTCACTACATTTTGACACATTTTTTTTTTCCCCGTTTAGACAAATCTTGTCTCCCTCTGCCTTCCTGCTGACACACTTGCACACATGGTCATGCGGTCTCTATTTATTTTTAAGGGAAGAGCTATCATGAAGTAACTTGTTATATGTATGAGCCTTGGTAGAATGTGGATAAAAATGGATTTTCAGTTTTTGCATAAAAATGAATTCAAAGAGAAAATAATTCTGTTTAAATTACTGATCTACATATAGAGAAAATTGTTGCAATAAGGACAAATTTAAAAAGTTGGCAGCTTCCAAATAGGACAGTTATTTATGATTTGCAAAAAGTAAAAATAAAATGCAAACTGTAATGATTTTTTCATCTCAGTGGAGTCTGTCCAAAGAGAATGAAGCTCCCCTTTCAAAAGTGCAGGTTGTGGGGCATTTTCAGGAAGACACACAAGGGGGCGCCATCAGTACTTGTCAATAAAAGGACACTAGATTTTCACTTTGTAATTTTGCTATTGCTAGTGGTTTTGGAACTACTGATAAGAAATGTATGTATGTTTGGGTGTAAAGAGAATGAGAAACTTTTATTAGCATGCCCACTGTTCTACTAGTCGCTTATCTTATTCTAGATATTAAAAACACTTTGAACAGGATCTTAATTAGCAAATAAATGTTTTGACCTTGAAAGTCTTAAAAGAATTTCTGTCCTAAGTGTCTCTTCTCACAGAAATCTATGATAGCAGAAATATGTCTGTTTTTTTGGAGCTGACAAATGAGCAAAGATTATTCCCAAATTAAATGGAAAATATAATGCCTTTGATTTTCCCTGATTTAAAAGAATCCATCCCTATTTGGGGGGAAAGTAGAGGGCAGGGATATATCCAAGCAGAATTTTATCTAGTACAAAAATCACATTTAGGGTAGCCTGGGTGGCTCAGCGGTTTAGCACCACCTTCAGTCCAGGGCCTGATCCTGGAGACCTGGGATCGAGTCCCACATCGGGCTCCCTGCATGGAGCCTGCTTCTCCCTCTGCCTGTGTCTCTGCCTCTCTCTCTCTCTCTCTGTCTCTCATTAATAAATAAACAAAATCTTTTAAAAAAAATCACATTTAAATCAATACATGAATACAGATATTTTTTTTCACAAATAAAAATGAAGTTTTGGTATACATCCTATTTTAAATCTTCATTCAATGCAATGAGTATCTTTCCATACCAATAAATATAGATCTGCATCAATAGGTAATTATTGGGTAGCAAGACTACAGGTTCAATTGGAGAAGCTCAAATATAGCAATGCAGCAACAGCTAAACAGAGCTCTTCAAGGTAAAACTTTTTCTTACCTACCTCTCCCCATTCTGGTTGCAATTTCAACTTGTAGTTGTCTGTTTTGGATTTGGTATCAATAAAATAGTCTCAGTTCCTTCTCCTATCTTGTCCTGTAACATATTCAGTATCTGTGGAGGACAGATATTCCAACAGGCCTCTAAAGACCTGCACCCCAGGCTCTCCAGGGGCTTCTAAGACAGCAGGGATGCCTGGCGTGCCTGCGGCCCTTCCCAAGGCAGGCATCCCAACCCAGGGTTCTTTTTTTTTTTTAATGATAGTCACACACACACAGAGAGAGAGAGAGACACAGGCAGAGGGAGAAGCAGGCTCCATGCACCGGGAGCCCGATGTGGGATTCGATCCTGGGTCTCCAGGATGGCACCCTGGGCCAAAGGCAGGCGCCAAACCACTGTGCCACCCAGGGATCCCCCAACCTAGGGTTCTGTGGAGAGTCCTATGGGTAGGTATTTCTTCCCAGACTCACACTACTTAGAGATGATGTACCTTCATGTGTCTATCTCAAAATCAAGTTCAGGGCCTAGCATGGAAGAGGTACTTTTAAACATGTTTAATACAAGCACAAAAGTCCTCAGTGGTGATGTTCCTGCCCTATAAAGATGTATACCAGGTGTGACTCATCCCATCTAGCTAATCATCCTAGGCGTGTCAGCCTCCTCCAAACACAGGACTTCAGCTTTAACTCAGAAGCTAGCTCCGTGCAATCGGCAGCAGCTGTCTAGAAAATTGAGGGAAAGAATGGGAAGGCTCAACTGGGGTAGGTAGTAAGAAAGGCACATCAGTTCTCAAAGTTGGCCTGGAGTGCAGGAAAAGGCCATGAGGGGCCGCATACCTTAGTGGTTGAGAGACCGGACTCTGAGCCGAACCATGTGGTTTTGGATTGTTCGTGGCTCTTCTTTTAAAATACTTCCTAGCTGTGTGGCTTTGGGTAAGTGACTTAATCTCTCTGTAACTGAACTTCATGTTCTGTGAAATGGGGATGATAACATGCATCTGGGGCTTTCGAGGATACAGTGAGGTAGCCCATGTACACTCTGTCACGCTGGCCCGTGGTGAGCACAGGGCTCCTGTAGTGAGACTATGCATGTGATCCCACAGGCCAGAGAAGATGAAAGCTGATAGACTCCCTTCTTGAATTTTTATTATGGATCATAAAGTAACAATTCCTAAAGGACAAGATCAAAGATAGCAACAGATGGTAGAAGATTCTAGTAAAGAAAATACTCTGCGGGGCAGCATTTTTTCAGAGGAATTAAAGATACAGCCATTGACACAGTCACTTTGTGATTGGAAAGGCTCACTCATTCTTACTTGCCTCCAGCTTGGAAGTCTCTGTCCTATGCTTGTGAGTCATACAGGTGTTTCTAATATGGTCTTTTTTTTTTTTTTTAAGTAGGCTCCACACTTGGTGTAGAGCTCAAACTCATGGGGTTCAAACTCACGGCCCTGAGATCCAGACTTGAGGTGAGGTCAAGAGTGGGACAATTAACCAATTGAGCCACTAGGCACCCCTCTAGTAGCCTATTATTGATACCTGATTGTACCTGGCTCAGTCAAGGGGAGGACAGGATTCTTTTTGCTCTGCTGCACGCAGGCAGGTAGGCTGAGGGGGGTGGGAATCCATGTCAGTTTCTGATTAACTGTTTCCTCATTCATTTCTCATATTGCTGAAGTCCACCTCTTTTACCTTTGTCAAAAGCAAACCCACTGTTTAGAACGTGAAATACCTGGAGATACTGTCATGTGAATCTAAGCTATCCATCCTGTGGGCTGTCTGTGCACCGGAAGCTGCACCAGGACGGTCGTTAATGGTGTCCAGTCCAGACTCTCTGGAAAGGTTCATGATGTGGTTCTGGTAGTACATGTGGATGCTCTCCCGAGTGGGGACGTTGCCCTGTGGAGGGGAGACAGCACCACAGTTCTTATTCGCCGGTGTGGCCACCTGGCATTTCTCAATACTGGTAACTGTCATTGGCACACACGCCTTGTGCGAAGATTACAAAGCTAGTCAAGGTGGGGATTGATTTTAACTCATTGAATTAATGGCTCCCAATATCACTGGGTAAGGCTCACAAGAAATCCCTTCTTGGTTATGGGTGAAGATGTTCAAAAGGCCATAAGTGCTGGGGATGTCATGGACAGCATGGTAACTGTACTGCATTTTTGAAAGTTTCTAAAATACTAGAACTTAATAGTTCCCATCACAAGAAAAAAAAAACAAAACAAAACAGGAACAATGTGTGCTGATGGATGTTAAATCAACTAACTGTGATCATTTTACAATATATACAAACATCAAATCATTACATCATACATCTGAAACTAATATGTTTTATGTATTATATCTCAATTAAAATAAGATAAAACCTTTTCAACAAACCCTTTCTTATATGTAGGTAATTTTGCTAAATGATAGTAACTTTTTCAGAAACAAACTATTAATTTTAAATACTATCTATAAACTGTATATGATGATATTTTGTTGCTCTGCATATATCTTAAAGTTTCAGATCACACTTCCCAGACTAAACAACATAATCCCCGAGACAGTAGAGCCTGTGGACTTGCAAACTGGGGAGGGGAAGGAACAGAATGAATAAACTGGCCATTTTCCCAGGACTGTGTGTGCATGTGTGCACACACACGTGCATATGTGCATGCAGTGTCTGATTATTTTAATTCTGAGCATGGAGCAGATTTAAATATACAGAAAAACAGAAGGGTTATGTAAAGACAGTCTGAAAGACAGACTGCAGATTTTGTGTTATCCTATTTGGAGCCCTGGACATTGGCTTTTAAAATCCTTATAATGTGGGAAGAAGCAAAAAGAATTGTACCAACAGTGTTACCTTTTTAATTTCTCTGGTCAGCATGCATCTTTCAATTCTCAGAACTGTAGATATATCAATATGCTCCCTTGAAATGGAGTTAAGCCAAGTTGTGAAACTATCCACTGTTGCCAGAAACAGAACCCAGGTAAATTTCAAAATATTAAATATCCTCTTGATGATATTATCTAGGAAGAAGAAAAGCAACAAGATTTCAAAGGAGCAAAATACCATCAGCCATTTTGCTGTTGTGTAGCACAGCGATGTTTTACCAAAGGCAGACCTGGCTTCAGACCTGCATGCCTAATACGGAGTGATGCACGGGACTCTCAGCATGATGGGGGGCATGAAGGAAGACAGGCAGTATAGGAAGCTATGGGTGGGTCTATCGAGACATGCACTGGCAGCATCAAAACCCAACTGGGATAGAATTTTTATCCTGTAGTCAAAATAGCAGTTGGAATAGGTCCATTTACAGATAATAGGTTTGATAAAAAGTAGAGATTGCACTCAAAGACATTTCTCTTGATGACACAGGGACAGAAACAGTCTATCTATCCAGGAAACTGCGTCCTTTAATGCTATTTAAATAAAGTTCTTCTTTTCTTAAGTAATGATTATTGTTGGAAACAATTCTATTGATTCAGTAAGACTTTTGATGCTTGTCACTGCAGCTGCATTTCAGTTAAAACACGTTCCAGCTTATTGTGTAAAAGGGCTCAGATACTACTAAATTATCTCCATCATTCTATTTCATTATATTGAGCTTCGCCAAATTCTGCACATGGGATCAATCCTGTACAACCAACAGATGCTGTAAGATTCCTGATGCACTTGGGTTCCCTTCTCTGTCTGCCACTGTGATGTGGGGAGCCTGGCCAAGCTGCCCAGCATGGTAAGCTCAGCTCAGATTGCCACCGTGTCTGTGACATCATCTGGGTGCAGCACATGTGCCTTCCTTGTGCCCTCAGAGAATTCCACAGGAGCTCCCTGATGATCATTAAGATTTGAGGAGGTTCCAACTGTGACCTAACTTATTTAAGGTCAGAATTGAAATAAAAGAAGGAAGATGTTGTCTTTCTTTTCTTTTCTTCTTCTTTTTTTTTTTTTTTTTTTTTTAAGGTGGTGTCTTAGCTGCCTGTTTGACTCATCCATTCCCATAAGCCAATGGTTTCTCGACTGGTACACAGGAATCCTTCAAGCTGTGCCACCAAATTTTGATCCACGTGAATTTTTTTAACTTGGAATTTCAAAGATTATGTTTTGTTTGTGATTTCAAACGCTGCAGTAAAGTGAATACTTAGCAAACATCACAATGAATCAAAAACTGCCTTAAGTGTTTACTAATTAAAACCTAAAACACCATCACCTCTACCACCATCAAGAAAAACAGCTTGTACCCTTCAACCTTCTCCCAACTGAAAAAAAAAAAAGAAAGGAAGAAGAAAAGAAAGAAAAAGAAAACGGATTCAAGTGTCATAGTAAAATCTTAATAAATTTATGATTAATGATTATAGTTTGGAATTGAGTATAGCATGCAGAAAAGGGCATAAGCCTCTATGGTCTTATGCAGGGCTCATCAAACTTTTTGTAGATGCTATCTGACAATAAATATCTTTGGCTTGCAGACCATACTGTCCCTACTACAACTCTTCATCTTTTTTAGTGTGGTGTGCGTGCAAGCAGCTATAGACAATGTCTATGAATGGGCACAGCTGGGTTTCCAATAAAACTTTATTCGTGAAGTTTGAATTTTATAATTATCATATGTCATGATTCTTCTTTTGATTTTTTTTCAACCATAGAAAAGTGTAAAAATCATCCTTAGCTAACAAGCCATAAAAAACAGCAGGTGGGATTTGGCCTGAAGGTTGTATAGTTGCCTACACTAAATCCAGTGCAATCAGATGTGACATTGGCATGAATCACCCCTGCTTACCGCTCATCCTCTCTCTTTCTATAGACCACAGTCTGACTCTGAATTTGACTTTGTAATAGGGGAAAAACGTTATTTGTGAATTGGATTGCCTAGGAGGAAGGCAGAGTTTCTCTTGGGGAAAGGTTTGCTCTTTTCAACAGGAGAAGCACTGAAGGGAAGTTTATCTATGAACAGGGTGGCCTCAGGACAGAGTCCAGGTGGGCAAGATAGAGACAAAGAAGAGTTGAACAGTTCTACCTACTGAAGGAACAGGAATCTTGGAGTTGCCAGCTGGTACCTGGGAAAGAAAGCGGGAATGATCTAATGAGCCAGGCCCCAGAGGCACCAGCTAGGGAGAGACCCACTGAGGCAGGAACAGTGATCACTGACTTTCCCCTTGAAGTTGCTTCCTGACTGCTGTCACTGCCCCATCCACCCCTGCTATTCCCCAAAGCCTCTGTAAAATGCCATCACACCTAACAGTCTTCCATGAGGTGTACTTTAGGAAGTAAGGAAATGAGAGCATCTTCTGTTGAACAAAGCAGACCAGGAAGGGACCAGCTGCTACATGATGCTGCATGGAGGGAGGTCCTGCAGATTCCACAGAAGAGCAATTCTGAGCCAAAGGCAGCCATAGGCATCTATATTGCTGTTGCCTTCTCCCCCCAGCTCCTGTTTGGGGTTTAATCTGAGCCAAGGTTCGTATATCCCACAGTTCTTTGGACAGAATCTCTAGCTGATTGGTTTGACATGAAAAGAAAGTCTGAGCCCTAGAGGCTGAAGGACTTGGGGATTACACCTATCGCTAAACTTGACAATTTTTTTCTCATATACACAATTATTGCCTGGGAGGTAGTAATGATACATATGATTATTTTACAGTTTTGCCAAAGCTGGTCCTGAAGGTAAAACTAAAATTGCTGTGTTGGAGACAAGAATAACACACACACACTTTATTAACCTGAGTGACCACAAACTAACATGTGGAAATTGCATTTTAAATTTTTATTTATTTTTTCGCCAGAGTCAATAAGGCATCATGGTTAAAGTCACATACTCTGAATTTAAACTTTTTGGGTTCAAATCCCAACTCTGCCTCTTAGCGGTTGTGTAGACTTGGAAAAGTCAGCTAATCTTTTTCTGCCTCAGTTTCTTATCTGTTAAATGAGGAAGAGGGATTTTGAAGTAAACGGTTAATATGTCTAAAGCTCTTGAAAAAGTGCCCGGTAAAGATGTGTGATCCAAAGTGTTAGCTACTATTACTGTATGTAACTTTGCAGCAATAATAGAACATCTGGTGTTCTCCACATATGAGTGAGTCAAATAATCTGGAAATGGGGGTTCAGGTTTAAGAACGACGTCATAGGCGGTGTTAGTCTCATTTTGGGCCAGCAGATGGCATCCTGGGAAATTCATGTCCAGAATAAGTGTGCCTGAAAATCTTGTCTGCTGATAAATAAATGTATGTACACAGGAGTTCGAGCCCTATGACATGGAGGAAATGATATGTTTATGGAATTAGAGAGACATTTGAGTTCATTTCATTTGGAAGCTTTTGTCTTGCCTTTTTTTTTTTTTCCTTCATAGAGAAATTTCCCTCCACCACTCACATCCTATGAAGCCCAGTTTTGGAAGCTTTTGTCTTGCTTTTTTTTTTTTTCCTTCATAGAGAAATTTCCCTCCACCACTCACATCCTATGAAGCCCAGTTTTGGAAGCTTTTGTCTTGCTTTTTTTTTTTTCCTTCATAGAGAAATTTCCCTCCACCACTCACATCCTATGAAGCCCAAATGACACCATGACTGAGCTAGGAGTTAGAAGATATGGATTCAGTCTCTGACTCTTTCAGAATCCTGAGCAAACTCACTGGGAATACCACTTCATCAAGTGAAGACTTTGGCCTAAACTTCTAGAATCGTCTCATTTCCCCAACTGTACTTACCTCTGATTTAACTCCTTCTTTCTATGTCCTTTAAAATTGATTGCCAATATTTTTTGTGCTTTTATATTGGTGGCTTCCATGGGACATTTATAATTTGCTCCTCCAAATCCTCTCTCATAGATATTTGGATAAAATAGTTTATAAACTGACTCTAATCCAACATTCAATCCAAAAGTGTAAAGGTCAAATCTACTTTAAGGAGTCACTTTGAAATTTTACTAAAGATGAGATTTCAAGGGACACTGATTATTTAGCCATAGTCCAGAAATAGTTTTTGATTAATTATTTTTAGGCAGCCTCCCATGACATACCTTCTGGGAAAGCAACATTTTCAAATTCCCCCCAGTTCATATTTGTCTTTGGTTACCTGGTCCGTCGGATTTCTTTTTGATTGGTTCATCCTCTCGGTCTTCCCACTCCACAGGACCTGCCCAGTGTGTCCAATAAACATGAGTTAGATCGTTTTAGGGGAAATTAAATGTCAACACTACTCTTCTGGAGTAAAAGTTATTTTGCAATTAAATTTAGAATATCTGCCTAATTTAAGAGCTCTCAGGAAAAAGTTGTAAGAATCCATAGCTCTCAGATTCCCTTTACTCCACTCCAGAGTAAGAATCATGTATAACTAGGAATAAGTAAACTATAATCCACTGGCTAAACCATTTTTAGGGCTAGTCAGATAATTTTAGAACATTCTAAAATTTGTTCTTAGACATTAAGAACAAATGTCTGAGGACAGCAAGTACAAGTTTGGAGTAAAAGGGTGCTAGTGGGGGGAATTTGCAACACTAAATATTAAAACTAACTATCCAGCTACTGAACTAAAAAACAGATGACACTGGCCCAGAACTAGACAGTAGGATAGTGGATCAGAGTTCAGAATCCAAGAACATACCAAAGAATAAATGGGAGCTTAATATTGACAAAAGCAGCATTTAGGTTCACTAGAAAAAGGGAGGATAATCTAATAAACAAGGATAGCATAGTTGCCTATCTATGTAAAAGTAAACAAATTAGATTTCTACTTCACAAAATAATAAAAATTCAAAATATAAATAATACTGTGAAGAAATAAAGGAAAACATTTGCACAATATGTGGGGGAAAGATTTTCTTTAGCAACATGGAAACCCTGAAACTGCAAAAAGAAATTGAGACCTCTTTGATGTCAGAAAAAAAATAGTTTATATAACATATGCTATAAACTAAATAAAAAATAAGCACTAAATGGGGAAAAATACTTGTAACACACGAGGAAAGGATAATATCTCTAATATATAAATATTCCCTAAATCAGTAAGGATAAACAACCCAACGGAATAATATTTTGGAAAATGATAAAAATGTTTAAATCTTAGATTTGGAAGTACAGAATACCATGAAAATAGGAAATAAAAAATGCTCAGTCTCATTAGTTAGGGAAATTCAAATGAAAATAAAAGCCATCTGTCATCTGTAAGAAAAACAAACAGTACAAAAAATAACATTCTGTAAGATTAGGCTGTAGGGCAGTGGACACTCCTGTACCTTACACGTAGGAATGTAAATTTCTAAAACCTTTTGGGAAAACATATATTAAAGTAAAAAAGGTCACATGTCCTTACTCAGAAATCCCACTTTTGATAATCTATTCTGTGGAAAGTCTGTGTTCTTCCTGACCTTTAGCTATGTATTTAAATATACACACATGTATATGCATGCCTGTATGCATTTTTGTGCAAGGGTAACTATGATAGCATTGTTCATTGTGGCAAAAATTTGAAAGCAAACAATGTCCATTAGTGATGGAATAGTTGAATAAATTATGCATATCCATATTGTAGATTATTTTGCAGTCATTAAAAAGGATGATATAGTTTTATAAATACTTAATTGGAGAAATGTTCATAACACAATGCTAATGAATGTACCAGACTGATTTACATAGCATGCACTCATTTTTGAAAATAAACAGAAGAAACGGTGCCTGCACACATTTACGGAACACATGAGTAAGGAGTGGAAATGAACACCCCACGTTGTGAGGATGTGGCACCTGCAGGGATGTGTTTCCATGGCAGATTGTCACATCTACTTCTTGACTGCTTGACTTGTTACATTGGCTGTGTCTTCATTTTGTCTTTTAAACCAATAAAGTAAAATAAAATTAAAGCTACCAGGAGATAGCAGGGAGCAGAATGGGCAAAGAGGAGAGAGAGTTTGTAGTTAGAGTTCCATTAGTAATTATGCTTCCTTTTCTCTGATTTTTCAATACATTTTTAATTTCACAAACAAATCTGCATAGATTTTCTTTGTAAAGAATCAAAATATAACAGCTAAACCTAAAGTTCCCTAAAATCATACCACTTAATCTCAGTCTCTCCACAGAAGAGACTCCTATTCCTCTCCCAGAAGTAACCACTGTTATTAATTGCTAAGTATTCTTCTTGGTCTTTCTCTTGCATTTATGCAGTATTATATCCACCTATTAAAAATGCAAAATACTGTCTTGAGGAACACTGGCTTCTGTTGTTTCATAAATGGTTTTATAATGTGCATGCCATTTGCAACATAATACTTTTCACTTAACATTATGTCAAGTTCAAGGTCAGCACAGGTTTCAACTGTGCAAGTCCATTTATATGTGAATTATTTTTTTATAAATACAGTACAGTTCTGCAAATGCATTTTGTCTTCCTTATGATTTTCTTGATCACATTTTTTCTCTAGCTTACTTTATTGTTAGAATACAATATGTAATACATGTAACAGACAAAATATGTATTAATCGACTGTTTATGCTATTGGTAAGTCTTCTGGTCAACAACAGGCTACTAGTAGTTAACTTTTGGGTGTGTCAAAAGTCATACAAGATTTTTGACTCTGTGGGGGTCAGTGCCCCAACCCCCACATTGTTCTAGGATCAACTATGATCCATCTCGCTTTTTAAACTACTGAATGGAATTCCAAGTATTTATTATTAACAAATGTTTGATAAATATTCTTGGACATGCGTCTTTGTGCACATGTGCAAATATTGCTTCCGGTTAAGTCACACAGCTTGAAATAGGACTGATCTGTAGTAGGATATGGACATTTAACATTTTTGTAGATATTAGCATATTGCTCTTCAAAGTGAATGCACTACTTTACTACTCCATGTATAGTGTTGTATGAGTTATAACTCATACAGAGACCTACCTTCCCACTAGCTCTAAACAGTGTGATATTAACAAATGTTTGGGTTTTTGCCAATCTGAGATAAAAAAACAAACAAGGAAAACAGTAGTATGTCCAAGTATTGGTTGTGTTTCTTGTATTAGTAGTGAAGCTGAGATTCTTTTGGCTATTTCTGTTTCCTGATCTGTGAATTATTTTTCATATCTATTCATATATTGGGTTAATTTTTTCTTTTACTACTTTTTAGAAGTTCTTAGTATATCTAGAATACTAATCTTTAGTCTCATATAAATAATGAAAATATTTTTTCTGATGGCCCCCCTTTCACACTGTCACCTTGATTTTGGTGTTTAGTTGTAGCTTGGAATTTTTGCTATTTTCAGAAATGTCTTCCTATTGTATATTTTCAAATATGCTGAATATGGTATTGGTAGTTATGTTCCATTTTTGGCTTCTGATCCTGTTTACATGTGTTTTGCCTTTTCTTTTTTTTTTTTTATTTTTTTTTATTTTTTTTTTTTTTGTTTTGCCTTTTCCTCTTAGTCAAATTTACAAAAGTTTATCCAAAAAATTTCCAAAAATTTTTTCTAAGAATCAACTTTTCACTTAATGATAGATCTTGTCTTGTATTTCTTTTCTGTGACTTAACATCTGCTTAAAAATTAATTTTTTCCTTCTACTTTCTTTGGATTTATTTTGCTCCTCTCTCTTTTTCATTCTATAAAATGTATCTTTTTTTTTAAAATTTTATTTATTTATGATAGTCACAGAGAGAGAGACAGAGAGGCAGAGACATAGGCAGCGGGAGAAAGCAGGCTCCATGCACCGGGATCCCGACGTGGGATTCGATCCCGGGTCTCCAGGATCGTGCCCTAGGCCAAAGGCAGGCGCCAAACCGCTGCGCCACCCAGGGATCCCTATAAAATGTATCTTAACTTAAATTCATGTTTTTATTTATTCCAAGGGTCAGATATGAGCAGTGATGGACAAGTAGAACTCTGTGCACTCCTTAGAATATGAGAATGGCATTCCTGCAAAGCTTCTGTCCTTTGTAGCTCCCTACTGTATCCCAGGGCCACACAAACAGTGAGTGCTGGCTGGACTCTGCATTCACACAACACTCACCCTCCCCAGATCCTTTTCTTCTTCTTTTCTGTTCTTCTTTTGCAGACTTTTTTTTCTCTTTGCGTCTCTGTCGCAGTGCTGTTTTAGGGTCAGTGATCCAGGCTTGATAAACAAACTGAAGGGGGGAAAGTTCAGTTATTTTCTGGCTTTGTAATAATTTGAATTAAAAGAAAAGGAACCAACACCAAACTTCCTGACTTTTGGAAATACATATATATATATATTTTTTCTCCCAGCACAAACTGAATCTCCTGCTCCCATATCCCTCAATATTCTGAGTTGACCTGTGCTAGTTCCACTATCATGAAATAAAATATGAAAACAGACATTGTAGGAATATATTTCATTTGGTATCACAATCATGAGATACTTGGGTAACCGCCATTCTTCCCAAGTCCTGTGTACTACCACCACTTTGTGAGAGTTTATGATTCTTTTGTATCACACACAATAGGATACGCTGGGCACCATGCTAAGGGTCATTGGAATACTTTTCTCCCCTTGCAAATAAAGTTTGAGTCAATAACAAAACATCATTTGCCCATTTAATTTGGGAAAATAGTTATGCACATTTGATACTCTCCCTTGTGAAAAAACAGCTATGACCAACGACTTGAGAAAGGGTTTTGTAGATTGATTAGTATTTGGAGAGGAAAAAATAATGTGATGTTGAGGTGAAGGAGTCATTCCAGAATGTTACCGAAGGACAACCATGATGCTTTTGGTTGCCTTTTGTCATTTTCATTCAAAAGCTGAAAATGGTTACATTAACATAATAAAACCAATAACCCCCATAGAGCAACTTTAACAGCCCACCCACAAAATGTCTCTCAAGTCATGCAGAAGGAACAAAAGAAAACCTTGTTAGACAAAGTCAGCCATCTGTAATCATAAAGCCAAGCAGGCATGCTCCTCATGCACCCACAAACACACCTGGGTCTCAGGGAAGCTGGGTTTTCTATTATAATGATAAAGTTAAAGGAATGTTTTATGGGAGCATTTTGTAAACCCAGATATTTTCACTGTATTCTGTATTATTTTCAGATTTCTGAAATCTTTGAAAAATACAGTGTAAGCAAACCACTTGCATGGTGATGTCAGTAAAAATGAAGAGGGATCCAACTTTTCAATGGATGGAAATGTAAAGGTCACAGGTGACAAAGGAAGAACACTGCTTTTATTTCACTGGCAGAAATCTGAGTCCTACGGGCAATTAATGTGAATGAAACATCTGTATTATTTCGGAATAATAAACCAAGGAGGCAAAAAATAATCTTATTTTATGCCAAAAAGGTTTTTTTTTGAAAATGAGAAGATTAACTGACACTGGAAGGAGAAACATCAAATGAAGGAATTTATGGTAGTTATGTACTGAGCATGCTAATTGGGCGTTCCATCAAGAGTATCTTTGCCATGTATGTCAGGTCCTTTGCTTATTAAACCTCCCACCTCCCAAAAAGAATATTTTTGACGTTTAGTACATTCATAAGCAAACTTGCTTGAGCAAAATATTGATTCTTTTAAAACAATCTGAACTGCTAAACACAAGAAATTTTCAGGTTTAAGAGCAACATATGATGACAATTCCTTTAAAAAAAAGGGTTATGACAATATTGCTTTTAGATAGTGCCAGAATCCCCAAAATAGAAAATAAAAAAGTAGCTCAGGACTTGTGAGGGTATTAGGTACACAAGTTGGAGGCATTCTTTTGTTCTGGAAAAAAATGGGGAGGGTAGGCTAGAAGGAGAAGGAGAAGGGGCATTTAGGACAGGATGGCAGAAGTCTTGCAGGAGGGTGAGTGCCATTCAGCTTTTGTCTTATGAAAAGGAATCCCCTGGTTCTACCTATGATCCCTAAATGATTAAGTCCATCAGTGTTTTCTCACTGAGATGAGAATTTACATAATTCAAATAAGGGGAACAAGAGAAGGGAAGAAAATCCTATGAGGAATCCCTATTTGTAGGTAAATTTTCTTAATGCTGATGTTTGGAACTTCAAACCCTATATAGCGACTGGAATATTTGATAGAGGGTCAGTCTGACTGTTTCAAGAAATGGTGATAACAAAGTGGGAGGAAAAATCCCAATTCTTACTGAGTCAAGAAATAGAAGTTTCTTACTGGAAGTTCTTAGTGCTAGTGGGAAATGAGGTTCATCTTACTGAAAATATACAATGCATAAGGCATTTAGTTTAGTTTTGTTTTGTTTTTTGGCATTTAGTTTTTAAAACAGAGACTTTTACTAAAGTGGATGGAGATTCTTAACTGAAATTTGTTAAATTTAATAAACTCTCATTTAATTCATGTGTGACCCAGAACTTTATGTTGTCTGTAAAAAGTTTTTTTATTTCTGTTTTTATTTTTTAATTTTATTTTAATTTTTAATTTTTCTTTTTTTTTGGGAAGGAGCTGGTGGAGGTGCACAGGGGGCAGAGGGAAAGGGAGAGAGAGAATCTTAAGCAGGCTCCCTACCCAGTGCAGAGCTGCACACAGGGCTTCATCTCATGACCTGAGCCTGAGCTGAAGTCAATAGCCAGAAGCTCAACTAACTGAGCCACCCAGGTGCTCCTCTGTTTGATAATTGCATTGCAATCTTTCATATAAACTCATAAATATGAATGGAGATATTATATGGTAGTCATAAAAGGGAAAAGAAAAACAATCCTAAGGAAGTGAATACCTTGAATATTAAATGAACATTCAGACTCCTGGCATTTTAAACATGAGAGGAACCAGAAGTTTAAATCTCCCTACTCAGAATGGACCAGCAGCTGCCCTTCCTCTGGGAGTTCAAGAGCATTACAGAATTGTAAGTGCCACAGGACCTGCTTCATTGACAGAACCTGCATTTAAATAAGATCCCAGGTGACATGGAAAAAATGTTGGTCTCCCTCAGTATCCAAACACTTGCTTAACATGTGAGCATAAAGGCTTAAGAGTTCAAATGCCTGCTCCAGATTAAGTCAACAGAACCAGCTTTCTATAAAGTACATGAACAGTAATTCATTATTTATGATTTTCAGTAATGAGTGACTACAGCATAGGTAGCTGGGTAATGTTTGTTGTGCATTAGATTAATCGACACACAGCTTTTTCACAGTTTATTCTGCACTATCTGTGGTGACATGGGAGTGAAAAACTACACAGATCTATCACGGCAACACCGCTTCATGAGGGGTTGTATCAAAATCAGAAGAATAAATGGAAGACGATACCAAATTCAGGGAAGATGGAGACTTGTACGGGAAACCAAGGAAGTGGGGTAAAATGAGTCTTTTATTAGCTCATTCATAATTTGACCAGCTTTCTGAGAACAATGATCACACGTGTAGCACATCAGGACTGACACATGCAACCAGATGTGACCCTTTTAAAATGAGACGTGACTTAGGCAAAACTACAAGAAGGACAGAGTAGACGTTTATCTGCATTTTCTCTCTCTATATTTCGGTAGGCTGTGGTGCCATGTGAAGACCAAGAATCAAATAATTGGAAATTTGGCTTCTCAAAAACTCTCCTTGGAAAGCTTTGCCTACTATTTTAAGTTCTTCTACTTCCTCCATTGTACGATCTATAGAACAGGGAAAATGCAGGTGTAGGCCAACAAGGATCTGCTTGTCTAAAGTTCTACGGAGCGGAGAGTCACACACCACATGTCAGTGAAACATCAAATACCTTTGCAGCTCTGATTAAATACTGAAGAATAGTTTTGGGAAGTTTAATGACAGACTTTGGCAAGGCTAAAATGGCCGACGCAAACTTCCCAATAGCTCTCTACAAAGAAGGACAAAGCAAGAGTGATTAGTAGAAAAACACCAAAGACTAATAATTTAATATATGACGTCAGTATGAATTTGTCTCTACAATTACATCAAGTAGGTTAAAACGTGCCAATGACTGAAGCTAGAGTAAAATGTGCTTTGCTTGTAGGTTAGGAATAAGGAAAATAGTCATTGCATATAATCCATAAACATGGCGAGGATGATCATGTTTTCTCCTTTGCTGAACTATGAGTGATGGTTATAAGAAAACTCATTAGAATAAAAATAAACAAGTCATTAGTATTTGACAAGCCAGGCCCATACATGCACACAGACACCATCTTCAAGAAACACATTCAGGTAGTGATGGGGCTAGTGAGGAAGCATCAGAGCAATGTGTCTCCATAAATAATTTAGTTCTTTAATTTCATTGCGAATACAGGGGTGAATGTATTCACCTTCCAGCCTGAGAAGACCTGGCCAGCAAAGTAACAATGACCTTTTCATGGACCCATCCTGTGGCTTGATGGGTATCACTCTATGTGTCTTAGAGTATAACAACTGAGAAATAACAGTCTTAACACGTGACTACTTCATAAAAGAAATATATACCAAGCTTGCACACCATATGTAGCTCTACTGACCAGTAGAGTTATAAAGCATTGATTAGACATTCACTGGATACATCATACTGGGCTGGTGAGGCCAAGAATGATATGGCAGGTTCTGAAAAGGAAAGGCAATTAAGCTGAAAAAAAAATCAGAACTGTGCCAGCTATTTTTGAGATTTCAATAAATTCTCAAATCTTTAGCAACACAAATGAAATGGATTTTCAAAATTTGAAATGACATTTAAATGACCATTTGTTTGAAAAACAAAGCAAATGCTTTATTTTTATGATCAACTATTTCACATATCAAAATATAAGTCCACTCAAGTGATCCAAAGCAATGCTAACGAAGTCTTCTTCACCTTCTACATGTAACAGAAAAATAAATTTCACCCAGGGAAGCTTTATTTTTTGTTTATAGCATCAGAAGATTTTTTTGATGTGAGTGAATGAAGATCTCATGGGAACAGTGTTCTTGCAGTAATTATACCAATGCTGAGAGCAAGCAGCATTACAGTTGAATGAATAAACAATTTCAGATATAAATCAGAAGCTTCTGGAAGCTGTTACACATGAACACAGTGGACGAAGACTAGACCTACAATCAAGGCCTGCTGGAAAGAAAAGGTCTTCAACTAGCAGAGGACATGGTTTTCCCATAATTACCTGGAAAGCTGACCTTCTTGGAGGTTCTTCATCTTCCTTTTTTAATTCTTCTTCTTCTTCCTCTTCACTATCCGTTTCAAACAAATAATAATCTCCACTCCTGACCACTAAGTAAAACAAAATATTTACTTATTTCTTGAAAAACATATGAGATAATTAAGGGCTTATTAATGAAATTCCCCCCCCCCCAAAGATATATAAATTGTCCACAAGAGACCACAGCAAGAGATGTTGGTAGGGAAGAAAAAAACAAGAGATGAAGAGAACTCATTCTGGACTAACACTACATGGTGTTGGCATGGTTGGGTCTACAGAGCACAAGGCCTTGTCTATGCAACGTAAGAAAACTGGCCACTACTGGGTTCATCTGATAGTTTCTCTCCTCTTCGTTGTAAATTTTATACAGACACATCAGGTGAACTCTGTAGCAACCAGTTTTGTTACCAAGATGGCCAAAATCATGGATGGAAAACTGTTAGTTTCACAATTCAGACAATTCAGCAATTTGGGTCCTTTAGACGAGGCCAAAGTGAAGTGGAGGACTTGGTGTTGTCTGAATGGGTCGAGTGTGTCGTAGACATGCCAATCAGGATGATTCAGAACCGAGAATCAGCATCACCAACTTCTACTTCACTTTATACTGTGCAGACCTGGTTCCTCCACACGTGACACAAGGGACATGACATATATGGCAAGACATTTGAAAGAATTAAAACAACAACAACAAACACATTGCCATGAGGAGGAAATGGGCAGGTAATATTAAAAAAAGAATACAACCACAAAACACCACCACCACCACTCTGGCTGTTTCTACACATAGCACGGGACAGACTGAGGCATGGCAGACAGGGTCCATAAGGTTTAGCACTATTAGGCTTCAGGTCAACAAGGAGCTCCAGTTGTTTACTGAAATGTGAGGAGAACCGTATTGACCATAAGACACAAAGCACAAACAGTACGGATTGTCCTTGCCTTGCCTGATATTTTCCCTGCAAGAACATATTGCTGTGTTAAAAGTCAGGAGCAGAGAAAGCGGAAATGTCCAGAGATTTAAAGAAATTTGAGAACCCAATCTTTATCGGTTTAAGCATTATTTTATCAGGGAAAAGAGACCCAGCATATACATTTCTGATGCTACAAGAACTGTACCATCATTGCAGGAAAAAATACGAGTATTTTCAAGTTATATTCAAGTTTTCAAATGCTGAGGTGTCTTTTGGATGACATAACATGATGTCTTTGGTTATCTTTTGGATTCATACATTGTAAGGTAATGGAAAACCTTGGCTTGTTTAAAATTAGTTGCTTGAATATCACTAAACATGGTCAAAAGGTAGATAATTTTGCCCATGATTTCAGAAGTATCTGAAGCCTCCATCCGTGAAGATGCAGAGTGAATGAATTGGGCCTTATATCCTTGAACAGAAGCACTGTAATTCGTTACTTTTATTTTGAAGAAAGAACCA
Organism: Vulpes lagopus; assembly: GCF_018345385.1. NCBI lineage: Eukaryota > Metazoa > Chordata > Mammalia > Carnivora > Canidae > Vulpes > Vulpes lagopus. The sequence continues at coordinate 109,430,263 of NC_054824.1, read as the reverse complement.
GGCCCAGAATACTGGGTCCAGGCCCGAGGGAATAAATGCAATACAACATAAGGTAAGAATAAGCAAGAACAAACCAAAGTTATAGCATTACATTTGACAGTGAGGAAGACCATTAAAGTAATGCCTTCATAAAAGCTCAGACATTTGCAGGAAAGTTACATCAACTTGATGTCACATGGTCATTTGGTAAAAACAGAATATTACAGGATTGAGCATTTTACCCTCATTATAGGCTCTAAAATCAACCATAGCTTAAACTGTATTCAATCATACCTTCTATAACTTTTACTCCTGTGGACACAGGGAGCCCAAACAAGTTTTCATCTCAAGCGGTCACAACACTGATTTGATCATTTAAAAAACTATTAATTTGTATGAGTAGAATTGACACATTAAAAAAAGCAGGAGATGTTTAGGTAAGTCTCCTTTTACAAAATGTTATTGAAATAAAAGTAGGAAAAACACAGAGAATGTTTTCTTTAGTGCTATCTGCTAATAAGTCAAGAAGCTCCTGCATATACATTTGTTAGTTCAGAGAAAGATCCTGCCTCCAGGCTCTGTCCATGAACATATCATGGATATTGACATTATTGCTGAACTGAGCATGGAAATAACTTTTAAAAATCCTACCACCTGTATCCCCAGAAAGCTGGACCTCGATTTCCAATATTTAACAATGAAGTGAGGCTTGTTACTGCTTTAGGCAGTACTGAATTGGCACGAAGACATACTATCCTCGAATGGAAGGTATCATTGAACAGCAATAATGCAATCGTATGTGTGCACATAGGTATGGAAGTGGAAGGTTTGCCACCTACAGACTACGTTAAGATCCTGACTGCTTGCCAGTAATATGAACAACATAGCGATATTATTGTATCATCAATAGACTTGCACAAGGGTATTCCAACTACACATATTCTCATACTCCACACCTGTATGAAATATCTATTTAAAAGCCCAATGACTCAAGAGATCAAAATAAGAGCTTTTAATGAAGTGCTTCCAGATCTAAAGATAAATTTTGGAACTCATTGTGGTCTTAAAAATAATACACATATTCATTCCTTTCCTTTCCTCACAAGCTTGTAAATGGAAACACGTTTTGCTGAAAAACGTTAACACCACGGTCAGAATCTGATTCCAAACTATGAATTACACACATTCCTGCATTATTGCACCAAGAGGTGTTGTAACGAGGCACGTTTAATTTAATACCAGTGTTTAAGAACTTGATATAATGAGGGTGAAATGAATCAGAAAACTAAAGTCAATAACCTTCATAAGAAGTTATTTAATTATTACCAACTTGAAAGATTAATATCAAAGACCATATCCAATTCCTTCCAAAATGCAAAGTTTAGATGAGAAAAGGAAAAACAACTATGATTGCAATGGGAATTCATCCCAGGTGAAAGAGAAAACATTATGACACAATTTTGAAATGGATAGGTCTGTCTAAACTAGCAAAGGTCCCTTTAAAAACAGAAAGATAGGCACAGTTTACTTGTGACTTGATAGAAATAGGCTTATAGTGTGCTGCATTATTGGACTGTTAGCGTGATGAACATGGCCAATGAACAATAAAGAGTCACACAGAATTTTGACCTGAATCTTTGTCTTTGACTCGGCAGCAAAATAAACAAAAATCTTTAAAACTCATGGATCTTTTTTTTTTTTTTCCTCTCATAATGCTAGAATTCAATATTTGGGATTAAGTTTAGTTACATCCAGGTATACTGAGCAAATTTTGTATAATAGTTTCTGAAAATGGCTTGCTGATTTAAAAAATTAATTTTGGGGTGAGAAGCCAATACCATATCTCAATGATCCCAAGAATTAGGCATGGCACAAGATTCTGATCGATTTGATTTTCTAGTGATTCTGAAGATCCTGTTAGTAGAGTCTCTCCTACCATTTTGTGAGATAGTGGGTATCAATGATATTCCCTATCCGATCACATTAGCTACAGTTACTGAACCACAGGATAAGGCATAAAAGCCTGAATATTTTATAAGTAATGTGTGAAATAATAATTATTCAACAGTCTAACAAATGTAAGGAGGGTCAGATTGAAATGGGTCATTCCATTGTTAAGACCATCCATTGGCCAATAGTGAGTGATATTTCCTTTGCTAAGCAGAACAAATACAGGCACTGAGTTCTGTAATTCCTCATTCCTTTTTATGATCAGGAAGGAAACACAATAATCCTATGTGACTCCGAAGCTCTGCTTTTCAAAACCTGTTGTCCACCTTTGCTCTTAATTGGTCATAGCTGTTTGCCAGTGGCACTGCAACTGTGCCACATGCTGGGCTTTGGATCTGGAGTGTAATTTGAGAGCCTTTAGAAACTGGGGAAGAGGCAGAGTGAGAAAGTGAATGCACTTTAAGTGATCCTCTTCTTTGTATTCAATAAATTGCCAAAAAACCTTACATGCAAATAAAATCAAAGCTCTGGGGGATGAGGGAAGGAGAGACTCATTGGCATCCATGCCTAGTGCCTTACAAAGAGGGTCACAAACACTTTGAACTTAATGATTATTCTCCCAGGAGGAGCCAAAACTCATTTTAATAAGGGTTTTCAGCAATAAAACAAATACTTATCAGCAGAGCTCTAGACCTCAGAATTAGATAAAATATTAGAAATTCTTCTTCCCTTTCTGAGCCCATAAATGGTGCTCAGGAGTGTGTCAGCCACATTGCTGGGCTTTCTTCAGCCAGCATGGTAACTGGCTGACTTCTCTGGAAGATTCCATTTCCAGGGCCCAGAGACCCACTCACATCACAATTTTCCTACACTCTGACCCCCTATCAAGTCACAAGGATCAAACCATGCATGGAACACACAGGTCATGGGGACGCCTGAATTCTGGTCAAGGATATAAGGATTAGAATCGATGAAATTGTAAGAGGATCAAGAAAACCTACTGGAAGCATGATCAACCCAAGGCCGCCACCACTGCTTTTTTTTGCCCTTGGCTTTCTGTTTGTCTGCTTCTCCTAAAATAAAATATGTCCAAATATTAATTCTTAGAAGTGAGAAAACAAATTTTGAAAACCACGCTTTAACAACTCAATTGTCAAAATCTAGACAAGTTGCAAAAGTACATCAGAGGTCAGGGAAAGGAACTATATTGAATCTGGAATGTTTACACAAATGAACAGTTGATTTCACAAGGCAAATACTAAGTGTTCTATGAACATTATGCCACAATTTCACTTTGTTTTTAGTACTGGAGGGCATATAAAGAAACATAAAAAAGAAGGGATTATCTCTCAAAAAGGCATCTCACATTGAATTCGTCATTGAATTAACAGATAAGAAGCATCACCTAAATTTTATAAAACAATTTAGGGACAAATAATTTGTAAAAATGCATATATTCCAACAATCAGAAATTTCCTTATGATTATTTTAAAGCATGGGTGAAAAAATACAAATTAATTGGTGTTTAATAGATGCTATGCACTGGAAAATACCATGGATTATTTCTCCATTCCCTTCAAACAAAAAAGCATGCAAACATTTATAAGAAGACCTTTTAAATTTAATTGCATATAATGAATCTATAATCAGATATAATAAATATATATTCAGTTTCAGTTTCATTGGAATAGATAATAATTGAAGGATATCCTAACTACCATTATTCAGATGCCACATAAAATATGTATACATACTGTTTTTTTATATAAAATTTATAGAAATCAAAGATGATAGTAGATTCTGTATTTGAAATATCTTCCCTAAAGGAATAAATCAAACAAATTCATGCTCATTTTCTTCAGAAACACATCTTTGTGAAACAAAAGCTAGGTTATGAGTTGATTAAAATTGTTTTGCTGAACAGGAAGTACTCGTAAAATCATGAAGTCACTAAATAGGTCCTTTATGAAACACATACATGCATCTCATTCACAATCAGAAGATAAAACTTGCTAAGTTAAAAAAAAAACATTGATAATATTCACAGAGTGAGAATGTTATTTTACAGCCCTACCCATCATCATGCTATCGTTCAATGTCAAGCTACTTGAACAAGAGGGAAATGCTCGACATACTTTCATCATCCTCTTCAGAGAGTTTTTGGATGTCTTGGCCTTCCCCTGATTCCTGGGTCAAGCTCAGCATCCTCTCCTTACCCTTTTTGTATTTCTGTTGCCTGGCTTTAATGCGATCCATCCTGTAAAATAAAATAGCAGCAGCAATGCCAAGAATGCACCCACAGTTATCACATGGTCAGTTTGGCCTTAAATTTGTAGATATGTAGGTAAAATCATAGACAAAGTGGCCAATATTTGGGATTTATGAATGTTTTTTTTTTTATCAGCAACAAGCATCTCCTTGGGATGTCTACTTGTGTGTGTGTGTGCATATTATTTTGCTCTATATAGATGTTAATTTTACTAATATGATCATAATTATGCTAAGATTTGATATGCAATACTTTATGTCCACTGACACTCTGTACCATAGCCATTTTAAACAATCCTTGTTCTTGCAATTTTTAAAAATAAGAACTCTATCTCACATAGTTGTGAAGATCAAATGTAAAGGTATAAAAGTGTGAGAATTGTTTTATAAAAAGCAAGTTGCTCCCCAGATGTTCATATTCTAGTAGACCACATGACTCTTCTCTATTTAAAATCCAATCTCTTATCAGTTCTAGAAAAATGTATTATTGCATCTTTAATTATTGAGTTAGTGACTTATTTTGTCTGTTTATTCGGGAAGTCCAACTCTTCAGAAACTACAATGCTGAACTCTACTTCCCAGACCTGTCCCCCTGCAGTGTTCCATTTCTTAATTTAATTTTTAAAAATTCTGCTCAAGTTTTTAAGCAGACTAACTGCCATTTCTGTTTCCTGCAGCCTAAACAACACTTTTAGCTTCTCTTTTGCAACGGCTATTACCTTCATTCTTTTATATTCTGACTTTCTGTCACCTAAGAAGATGTATTCTTAAACAAATGGAAAAACTCAGTGAAGTGAATAGTAGTAACAAGTCTCCCTAACGGGTAAATAGGAACTCATTCTAAATGTGGGTCCAAATTTGTTACTTGTCTAGACCTGATGTAGATAACCAGAAACAACAATAGCAACAGTTATGCCATAACTGCTTATATAACAGTTTATATACCTCATATCTTTGATTGTGGAAATAACCAGGCCATGGGATGATATAACTTATGGTAGCAAACATTTTTTGCATGGGGAAAGGAGCTGGGAAATGAGACCAGAATGGAATGAAGGAATCTCAGAAAACTTGGGGAATTTTCTTGGCAGGGTGATGGATTCTCTGCTTTCCTGGAGAAAGTGGCTAGGTTTTGAACTCTGTGGCCATCAGCTCTTAAACCCAGCCCCCAAATGAAGCATTACCAATCCTCAGAAGTTACATTTACTGCTAAAAATGTCACTCAAAGAAAATTTATTTCAAGGGCTATTTTAAAAATTAACTAATTTGAAGAAAAATTCTCAAATCTCTCAGAAATTCAGTCCATTACTTGGTTTATCCAGAGCATGGCAGTAAAAAAAAAGGTCTTAAACTGAATACAGGAAAACAGGGGTTGTATTTCTAGTGCCATCTCTAGTCTGTTGTGGATTTTAAGTCATCTAATGTCATGGATCATGAGTTTCTTCCCAGAGAACCTGTATTATAATATCTTTAGAGATCCTTCCAAAGCTAGGACTTTGTATTTATTCCCTTAATCCACAGATATAATAAACATTTACTCCAACTGAATAGGATGGGGAAAGACCCTGTCTCATTCATACTCATTTAATCTTTATAAAAACCCAGGTAGAATTGTGAGCCTCAATTTTTTTTTAATTTTTTAAAATTTTTTTATTTATTTATGATAGTCACAGAGAGAGAGAGAGAGAGAGAGGCAGAGACACAGGCAGAGGGAGAAGCAGGCTCCATGCACCGGGAGCCCAACGTGGGACTCGATCCCGGGTCTCCAGGATCACGCCCTGGGCCAAAGGCAGGCACTAAACCGCTGCGCCACCCAGAGATCCCCTGTGGGCCTCAATTTAAAACAGAAAGCTGAAGTTCAGAGAATCAGACTGACTTAACCACAGTTCTAGAGTAAACCACTGAATCAAGACTAGACATTGGTCTTGTCCAACGTGGCCCCCCTTTCTACCACATTGCAGCTCTCTTTCTTTTAAATTACTTCCACAGGGTGCCTGGCTGGCTCAGCGGTTAAGCGCCTGCCTTTGGCCCAAGGTGTGATCCTGGAGTCCCAGGATGGAGTCCCACATCAGGCTGCCTGAATGGAGCCTGCTTCTCCCTCTGCCTGTGTCTCTCATTTATTTTAAAAAATAAATAAACTACTTCACGTTCAGTCCAGTGGGCATAGGCCACCGCCCTGACACAGAGCACATACCGGAAGTTGTAAATGTTAACACCAATGGGTTTTTCAGGCTAATGGGACACGAGAGCCAGCTGAATGAGAACTGACAAACCACAATTAAAAGGAAAGGAGAAGGAGATAAGATCAAGCCTCCTTACTGCCTTTTTAGCTGATCCATTGACTTTTTCTCTTCCTCAATTCTTGCCTTTACAGCCTTTACAATTGTGGCCTGGAAAAGTTCAGCCCCTCTAGAGAAAAAATGGAAATAGAGAACATATTAGTATTTCTATCATTGTTACTTACTTTCCGCTGAAAATGATGATCAAGGCTCAGAAAACATTTCTTTGGGGGCTATTAACTAGAGCCTCTTGGCTAGGAGGGGGAGTCCCAAGCCCTGTGTAGAAGCTCCTTCCTGGTGGATGAACACATCACAGCTTCTCCTGGGAGGGAGTGGGCTGCTCACAACCACAGGAGATCAGTAAAACAAACAAACAAACAAACAAACAAACAAACAAACAAACAAACGTTTGTGTTTTCTAAGACCTTGAAAAGAATGCACCCCTTCAAACCTGTCCCACAGAACCTTATGTCTCAGCGAAGCATTACTCACCTGACCTTATTATAATTGTCCCATAAGGGGCTGTTGGCAAGGAGGAGTGAGTCAAGATTAGTTTTGTACTCAATGAGCAGAAAAGGGTATGGAGTGAGCTGGGATTCCCTAAGGAAATACTCAAAGTTGGAGTTCAAACTCCATCACTGGGATGTTTAGATTACTGCCTCTTTGCTTCTCTTCTTCCTATTTCATCAACTTCTCTTAAAATCTTCAATTCTGTTCCACTGTCATCTGGTCACATGTGCTTGGTAAATCCCAAGTGGTTAGGAACTAGAGTGGGTAGATGGTATATCTGCCCTGTGCCAGGCTGTTGTCAGAAGGGCAGAAAAGGCGTCATGGGGCACATTATCTGCTGACCCCTCATGTGCCCAGGAAATTCTGCTCTGTAGTGACTATTTAAAACACCTCACACTTTTCTCAAATTAGAATTCTGTCAAAGGCTTTTTACTCCTAGTAACCTAGTCTCCCAGCTTCCTGGAAAGAACACAAGTCATGAGGCAATAGTTTGCTCAGCTGCCTATCACCTATACTATGGACACCATTTCCTGCAGGGACAGTGGGAGAGGTGACATTCTCACCAGCAGACTTCCTGGGCTCTAGCCCCCCTAACTGCTTGCAGCCCAAGGGACTCCATCCTGCCCTTTATTCTTCTCTTTCTGCATTTTCAGCCTTCCTGCTGCCACCAAATCCTCCTCAGAAGTATGCAAGCAGGCTCACATCTTGCTAATCTTAGGGAAAAAAAAACATGCCCACTGCACAGTGTTCTATGTATAACCTTCGTCACTGTACCCACATGAATATCTACAGCCACTGTCCCCAAGCTTCTCCCTTCAACCTCAGATCACTGGAGTTGGGCTGCAATCCCCATGTCTTGAGGTCACTGAGGTCAATATTCAATTTTCAGGCTTGTGTTTGTATGCCCTGTCTGTTGGACTTCTGCTTGGAAGTAGCCTACCTCAGTCTCCTCAGGCATCATGCTTTTCTAGTTTTCCTTTTTCCTTTCTGGTTCAGAGTTCCTGGTCTGCTCTGCCCACTTCTTAAATGTGGATGCTCCTGAGGGTCCTCTTCTCATTCACATGCTGTCCAACCACTCTTCTGCTGTAAATCCATCTGTGTCACGATGACACTCAAGTCTATTTCTACCTGCAGACCTATCTTCCTGGCTGTCTGCCGGACTCATCATGGGTTTAGATTCATAAGCCCACAAGCCCTGCAACTCCCCTGGTTGTGGTCAGTTTTCTCCTAGTCTAGAGCTTCTTGGCTTCTTTACATTAGGTTGGCACCACTGTTTGCTTCCACTAGAATTCCAGCCATATCATCCTCTATCCTCCTTTCCTTTCTACCTCCACTCCCTTACTTCCAATTGACTCTCCAGTTGTGCCAATTTTACTCTTAAATATCTTCCTGGTTCATCCTATCCTGGGCTAAGCCATTCTTTCTGTCCTGGATCATCAGAGCAGCCACCTGTGTCTACCCAATCTGTCCTCCATACCACAAGCAGGGTGCGCTTCCGAAACACAATTATAGCCACAGCACTTTCTTGCTTCTTCTTGTCTGTGGGGTTACTTTAAAAGTCATAAACACAGCATACAAGGTACCTGATAATTGGACTCCTCCCTATCTCTCCAGCTAATTTGTAATCACTCCCTAACTTCACCTTCAAATTTCAGTGTTTTGGCCACCCTGAGCTTCTCACGGTTTCTTTATTAAAACTTTCCCCAGTGACTTCACTGGGGCTGTGTCTCCTGCCTCCTTCCACTAACTCGTGTTCATCCTTCAGGCTACAGCTTAGAACACAAGGCTGCCTTGGTTCTTGCCCCTGGCAGGTGGTTATGTACTCCTGATATAATTCCCCACAGCTTCCTGAATGTCCCCTACCACCACACTAGTCACTGTGATGCTTGTTGCTTGTTGATATGTCCCTCTCCCTCCTATAAGCTCTGAGGGAAGGCCCAAGCAGCTATCTCCTTGTAATACAGTAGGCAGTGAACATATCAATCTATATGATATCCATTCTTTGGAAATTCTGTTGTGAATTCAGTGTTTATTAAGACATGACTTTTCTTAGGCAAGCACGAGCTGTGCTCTAAATGAAAGCCATTGGTTTCCATAACATGAGGAATATGCTTTCTAAATAGGCAAAAAAGACACATTTATCAGCACAAATACCAGCTGCTCTATGAGTAAATAAAATTACTATTAGGACAAGACAGCCTGAATGAACACCAGGAGAGAAAAGAAAGAAAAAAAGAAATAAAAGAGAAATAAAGAAAGAAAAAATAAAAAGAAAAAAAAAAAGGACAAGACATTGTACTCAAATGAAACTGATATCCTGGGTGTTAGAAAAAACAATTGTAATGGTAAATTCTAAGGTCAGTCTTATACATAAAATGAAGTCACTGTTCAACTACATAATGAGGGCCTAGGGTACTGCAAAGCTCCTCAAATTAAATGGAGGTCCCCCACTGAAAATTCTTTCTACTGGGCTCCAAGTTAGTTAACAAAGGCCAGGAATTGCTCCCATATAAATGGACTTCTGAAATAAACATTTTGTTTATCCTGGCAAAGGAAAAGAATAGTCTCTAGGAACATTGGTGGTATAGACAAAAGTGTGTTAGTCTAAACCACAAATCAAAATGATAGATTTTTTTCCAAAATTTCATACGATAAGCTAATGTTTATCAGATTATTTAGCACCACAGATCTGATGGGATCTAGCAAGGCTGGTGTCTCTGAGACAGGCAGAGCAGGCTAGGGCACTATGATCCCATCCCATCTCAATGGCATTCCCTGTAATACCTAGTTTTATTCCCAGTCTTTCTCCTAAATCTTCATGATTGAGTCACAAGCTAGAAAAGGAATGGAATCTCAGAAGAAGAAGGTAGTAACAGAAGAGAACCAGTGGCCCAGAGAAAAGAAAATCAGGTCATTGGGGAAAGAAGATTGAAAGGAAGGAAAGGATAAGGAAAGATAGAGAAGGAGTTTAGAATGACCCTGGAGTATCACACCCCTTCTCAACATAAGGTCTGAAAAATAATACATAATTGTGTTTTTCTCCATTTTCAGGAGATTCTTCTAAACACTGGGTCAGAGAGGGGGAGTGTGGACTAGCCTCTAGACCAACCTGGCCTGTGTTACTGCTTTGGCTGAGGCCAGAATGAGCTATGTCTAGTGAAGTGGTCTGTGCCTTGAGGGCTCTAGACGTCCCAAGCGTCCCAGATCCTTCTAAGTGTGACTTGGTGCCAAAGACCTTCTTATTATTCTTCTATTTTAGGTTTTAAAGGCCTTGTGCTAAATCCTTCTTGGACTGGTTTTCCTAGAAGGAATTTCTTAATTTCTTGTGGGTTCTGCAAGCAAGCTCAGGCAACAGCACAGTGCATTACTTCCAGACAGATTTTTTTAAGAGAAACCACTTAATTCCATGGCCTGACCTACCTTGATGCCAAGATCTGTGAAGCTTTTATATCAGCCACAACATGTAGGAAATAGTAACTCATGAAAACTCTTCTCTGTAGCAGGAGGAAGGCGAAACATATGCTGTCCCAAATAATTCCTGCTTCACCACTAGGTAGTTTACATGAGGAATCATCATCAGCTGGGATAGAAAAGGAGAAAAAAACCCAAATTAAAATTAAAATCTATTTTCACTGTTATTTTATAATCTCTGCAGTATGATTGTGCTTGGGAAACCCCACAGGCATAAGAGCAACGTTCCGATGCATGGACTCACTTATGGGTGGATTTATTTACAAGCAAAGATACACATTTCAAATCCAGTATCAACATTGATTCGTAAGACTGACCACAAGTGAACCTTGACAGTGGAAGGCACAGGAGGGTCTCTTTGCCAGGGATGGTTCCTGATTACTTCTTTCTCTCTCAGGGAAAGAGAGATCTCTTTCTCCCTGAGCGAGGGCCATGGAGAAATAATGTGTGTATGGCCCAATGGAAAGGGCAATGCTCTGATACAAAAAAACACAAAAAACACCTCTTCTGGGAATGGTGATTTGGGGTAATCAGAGGAGCAGTTAACACAGTATGGTCTATTAGAAGATGTATGAGCAGACACCTTATCTTAAATCAGAACAAAGTCCCAGTAACTCTTCATCATGGGCAAAGTGTAGCCTGGATTGGAGGCCATAGAGGGGAGATTGTCATGTTCAAGTTGCCTGCATTCTGGGCACACAGATGACCAAGTGTGGTATTTCCCACGTTCTGGTGCAAGAGGCAGAGGGATGGAAGTGGAACTTCTGTCTCTGTCCTGGTAGTCTTACTACAGACACCCTGAAGGGCCTCCCACTTGTTTTCCTGAGTCTGAAGCTCCTTGAGCTTCCTGAGGGGAGAAGGACTGAAGTCTGAGGTACCCTGACAACCCAAGATTCTAGCTGTGATCACACAGATCTGTGGCCCTCCATAACCCTTCCTAATGTAACTCAAAGAAGTCTGGGGGCACACACAATCCTCAGACCTGCCAGAGTTTGTTAAGTTTCCAGAGGATGATCAAAATTGTATGGAGCAGGGGCACTTCATGTTATGGACACTAGATTCATAAAGTACTACAGTCCTATACCCTACATCTAGAGCCTGTCCCTTTTATCTCTTTTCTTTATGTGCTTTGGCCCAATTTTAAAATTAGAACAGGGCAGCCTGGGTAGCTCAGCGGTTTAGCTCCCGCCTTTGGCCCAGGGCCTGATCCTGGAGACCAGGGATCGAGTCCCACGTCAGGCTCCCAACATGGAGCCTGCTTTTCCCTCTGCCTGTGTCTTTGCCTCTCTCTCTCTCTCTGTGTGTGTGTGTGTGTCTCATGAATAAATAAAATAAAATAAATAAAATAAAATAAAATAAAATAAAATAAAATAAAATAAAAACAATACAACTGCCCTTGCTTCTCTGTCCTTCCATTTCCAAATTTGCTTTTCATACTTACGCATTTTATAGCCTTTGACTGTGCAGGCCAGGCTGAAAGCTTGGATCAACCAGCAACTATTTTGAACCAATTTTTCAATGTATCCACATGCTCCTATCTGAAAAACAAATGAGCAAATTGTGAGACTCAATGCCCAGAAAAAGAAGTCGATGCTTTGTGATCCCAGTCTGTGCAAGAATTCACAAAGTCTCCATGCCAATGATTCCAGGAGGTATCTGTAGAACCTAAATTTCAGTCACCATGGGGTAGCACATTTGATGCTTTAGCTGTACCATAATTTCCTGGGGGAAAATAAAACCCATTAATAAAGGAAGATTCTTTAGTGTGATGATTTCAGCAGGTAGAAGCACCTGTCCTCTCACAGAGAACATCTTACACTCCTATAGAAACAAGTCAAACTCTGATATCAAATGGATGAACAAAGACCCCCAGGACTTTGATTTTGGTACAGTTATTTTCTCACAAGATTAGACAAATTAAACCTATGCTGTTTGCCTGGAGATCAATACAAACATCAGTTGCACGGTGTAATTCTTAGAATAGGAAAAAAGCATGTATTTTGAGCCTTTTTTGGTCAATTCTCCGGGCAAAGGAATAATCTTTGTTGACTGGCATGTCGTTTTCTCATAACAATGATTTATGTTATGTTCACATGCTGAGGGAGAAGAAATTTAAACAGACAATCATTGCAAGACAATACATAAAGATAATGGCTGAATTGTGTGTGTTTCTGGGCACATGTGAGGTAGGAGAATATACTTAGGATTTGTTCCCAAATTGGCTGTTACTCAGATTGAGTCCCTGCACCCAGTGGAACATGCTCTTCACATGATGATCTCTGTCCTACATGGCCATGCTTTCATTTGGGTTCTCTAGGTTGGGAATCTCCTCCTCCCTTTGTCTCTCTGGACACCCTTGAATCTGTTTCTCAAGATAGGTTCAAATGGCATCGTCTCCTGGAAGTCGGCTCCCAACTTATCTAGGCAAGGAATGAGGCATTCCTTTTTTGTTTTGGTTTCCTCAAATGTTGTGATAATTAGCATTAGCAGGCCATATTATAATTATTAAGAAGTAGTTTTGTCTTCCTTTTTAGAATGGGAGTTTCTTAGGGTAACACCTGAAGGCAATACTAGATCTAGTTCTTTAAGACAAAAATAGTGCCTAGTGAGGAACAAGTCTGCAATGTAGTTTGAATGGATGAATGGGTGAGTAAATGGACTTTGCAGCCATACATTTTTCAGGATTGGTTGTAGGAATCAGCTCCTATCAACAGATCCCTCACCCTCAGACTGGCTATTGAGTGAAATGGTGTGCTGTTGTTCAATCTGTCCAAGAACTTTCAACACTACCCCAAATGTAAATAAATATCGGTGAGGTAAAATTGCTGCATTAAGAGTCACTTCTGCTATCAACTGATTTTAGACAAAACAAAATAAATGACTCAAATATATGTTCATGGTGCCACAGACTTGGCTTTCCAAGACCTCTAAACACAGCAATACACACGCAAAAAAAAAAAAAAAAAAAAAAAAAGAATTTAAATGCCTGCATAGTAGACTTGCCTGGTGAGCTCATCTTAAGAAACCAGGAAGGTGAGAAGCAGGAAGCTATTATCTCATGGCTCCTCTAATGCACTATCACTACTTGGGAATAGCAGGCACAGGATTAACCTTGATTTAGGGCCAGTTAAAGTTGTATTAACTCCTTCGGCTCATGAAAGGTTGTTGCTTAATTTCCTGAGATAGTAAATAACTTAAAAGGTGTCCTTGTGACTCAAAAGATTTTATGTGATCCTGGGATGACTAGAGGGCATTACCTACTAGGTCAGGGGAAAAGTGGTGCCCCATGAACATGGATATTTAATAGCAGAGCAGCTGAACTTTGTAGAGAAGGAGGTGTGTTTTGCCTCCACCTCTACTGGCTTATTTCAGCCCTAGTCAGGACACCTGTTCCCAGAGCTAACTGCAAAGCTGTGTCTTCCTGTGTGTCTAGCATATCTCATGGGTACATAAAATGTGCACTCAACAGCCTATCCTGCCTCATTCCCCACCCTACAATGTTGCAGAGAACTATGCTCATTTTAATATACACTTCCATAATTCTTCCTAGGTAAGCCAACACAATATCACTTTTGAAGAGATTCAATGACTAATTCAGCTCATAAAAGGGCCATTTTGTAGCACAAAGTGTGAATGATGACAAATTATCCCTCTGAAGAAATGGGATTTTAACTTAAAAATACACTTTAGAACTTATTCCTACAAATACCTAGCCTCCTGTCATGTGACTTTAAGATGGGGAAGTGATTCCAAACAGGATTCTGCTTAATATGGCAAAACAAGAGTAATAAATGTTTCTTTGAATTCTGGCTTTGCATCATCTTATTTGGGGCTTTTAAGAGAGGAGTGTGACGGGCAATTGGGCTTTTAATAACCACTGAGTGGATTGTTTACCCTTGTGCTAAAACCACAAATGTGTTATACAGTGGGAGGCACTTACTGACAGTATGTTTTTCATCGTAATCACAAAAACGTTGTATGCAATCAACCAGTCCCAGTAGCGCAGGATGCTCTTGATGGGTTTCAGCAGCAAATCACCCCCAAAGAGCAGGAAATAGAAGCAGGCCACCAAATAACCCATGCAAAAGATGCTGATCCTGGTTGTCCCAGTAATGAAGATGATCGTGAGGACAAACCAGAAGAGGTAGCTGAAGATGATCACTTTGGACATGTCTAAGTATGATCTGGAAAACAAACCAAACCATCAGAGAATGATCATACACACAAATAAACAAAAAATTAAGGCAGGAGATTCTGTGTAATGAGGGAACGAGTTCATACTATCCATTTGACTCAATATGGAAGCACTTTGCAAGTCATACTGTGAGCTCTGTGTTCATCTTTCATTTAACACTGCCTCATCTATAGGAAATCCTCACCCAGCTAGTAAGAGATGAATAAGCAAGTTGTGAAAACACTTACCAATATCTTATTTGGGCCAAATTTCCCACAAACAGTGTCCCACAAACAGCGTGCTACTAGAGTACTTCCCTGTCTTCCTATAGGAGGCATGAATAATCATGTGGTGGGGAGAGTCTAAGATACGGATGCCTCCTGAAGCAAGAGAGCAGGTAAGAATGGATTCCCTTCAATGAACTAGAAATTGACAGACAAAACAAATCTGTGTTACATCGAAGGTCTTACTGGAGATGGAAATCCCTCTTTGCAGATGAGGAATCATTCTCACAAAGCACACACAGCCATGGTGGGGCTTATAGGCTCTGTCCAACACTCTGTCTTTGGATGGCCCTGAGTTGGAGTTGAGATGTTTTTTTGGGGAGTGATTTCTCCCTGTGAGATGAGACAGCATTCAGGTCAGTCACTGTGCAATAAGTGGCAGCTGCTCAGAGCTTCTGAGCATGGTCACCTGGAGGTGGTACCCACAGGCCAAGACCCATCTGTGTTTGCTTAATTAGAGCTTCTTTATCTTGGAGGTTTTGCTTTGGTTGCTTCTCCTCCCAGGTAAGAGGAAAAGCACAGCAGAACCAATTGTGGGTCAGTTATTTGATTAAGGACTTATTGTTTTGTAAGAGTTAATAAAGAATGATGATAAAATATGTACTACACTGCCAGCATCATTAGAGAAAGCTGTTCCTAAAAGGTACATTGCCAGGTAAGCAAACTTTTCTAACTTTACTCTTTGGGAGTAAAATACTCAATCCTTTAAAATGTTTTCATGAGGGATCCCTAGGTGGCTCAGCGGTTTGGCGCCTGCCTTTGGCCCAGGGCGTGCTCCTGGAGACCCGGGATCGAGTCCCACGTCGGACTCCCGGTGCATGGAGCCTGCTTCTCCCTCTGCTTCTCCCTCTGCCTGTGTCTCTGCCCCTCTCTCTCTCTCTCTGTGACTATCATAAATAAATAAAAAATTAAAAAAAATAAGATGTTTTCATGAAATTTCTCTCTCAAATATATTTCACCCTTCTTCGACTTCATAGCTAAAGAAGAATGAATAAAATGTCAGTATTTCTCAGTATCCCAGGGGCATTGCAGTTGAAATCAGTGATTCATTTGAGACATAATATCAGAAATGCCTACAAGGCCTTTTTGGGCGCATGCACACACACACACACACACACACACACACACATACACTTTGGAGTCAGCCAACTTGGTGTGCTGGCATTTTGAGTGTGAGTGTGTGTGTGTAGAAATGTGTGTGTTAGTGTATCATGTGCTTTCTGTGGATTTCCCTTCCTTGCCCACAGTCATTAGTTCCTATTCCAGCTGTCCCAGCCTCCACTCCTTAGCACCAGGCTCAGAAATCATAAGACCAGCTTGTGAAGGTCACATGGAAAACACTAGCCAATGTGCTCTGAAGAGGAGCCTCAAGGGCCCCTAAGCAGATGAATGAGCCCTGGTGATACACAGTGATGCTTTGCAGAGCTGCAGAGGAGCATGTGCCTGCAGAGGGTGTGGGGGTTGCCGTGCCTCCCACGACAATGTGGTCACTAACTTCCTGCTCATGATTATGCTGTGGCACGTTACTCCCAAGGCGCACTTCTCTGGCAGTTCTCATTGGAAAATAGAACTAAAAGTTTGAAATAATTCAAATTTTAAAAATCAGTGGTGCACAAAAGTTTTCTAGTTGATGTTTTAGGTTTTCCACAAGTACACTGTAGAGTTGAATACTTATCTTCCTCCAACTTCTCAACCTGATGTGAGAAAATATTTGATTTTGTTCCAGATTTCCTGTAGCCATGAATTATTCAAACGTGTCTGATGCAGGGCAAAACGTATACATATGCTGTTAATGATTTCTTGTGGATTTCACTATCTTGCCTTCAAATAAAAACTTCTTTAAGAAAAAAAAATACTTTTCTTTCTCCCTTAACGATAGGGAAAAACATCAGCTGCACTGATATGTTCTCTTAGCATCGCAGAGAAGAGGTGAAAAGTGAATGCCCCACCTTATATTGTTATCTAGTGTGGTACATTATTCCTAAATGTAATCTTTAGTCTATGGACCTTAGCTTTTTAAAGCAAATTCACTTACTGATTGTTCAGTGCACACTGAGCTCTTAGGCTGCTGAGAGGCACAGAAGGGCCTCAGCACCCAGCTGCTTTTGAAGCTAGGCTGCCTGGGTTCAAATCTTTACTCAGCTTTCTCAACTCCAAAATGGCAAAAATAATATCTCAGAGGTGGTCATTAGGGTAAGATGGCTTCATCTATGTAAAGCACTTGGAATGGAGTAGGGCACATGGCAAGCACCCAAAAACTCCACTATTAACACTGCCACATGTAGGCCACGAGCTATGGGTAAGGTTCGGGAAGGGCGCAAGCACCAAAGTAAGTTAGAAGTGAACTTTGCCTTAAGTTGCCTATATCTGAGACTGGGAGTGGGATAGATTTTTCAAATAACAATCCCATGCAAACAAGATACTCTGGGCCTCAGAAGCCGGGGAGTAAACCTCATGTGAGGAGAGGCAACCTGACTGGAACAAGACTGATTTCTGGGCTGCGCGTCACTGCAGTGGAGCCAGAGGGCAGGTGCTAACTAGCACCAATCCGGAAGTCCAGAGGTGCAGGGCTGGTGAGGAGGCATAGAAAATGCCACCAGCCCTTCTGGCCCCAACTGCAGGGGGCAGAGCTGGACTGTGACTGCTGAGGGCACAGACAGGGGGTGCTCGCCATGACGCAGAAGCAGGGGAAAGAAAGCATGAGGACTTGGGAGCCCAGAGAACGTGGAAGGATCACAGAGTGACAAGTTTAGTCAGGTTTAAATGCAAACTCTGCTGAGGGGACAATCAGGCTGCCACGTTCAGCTGCCACCAGACTGCAGAGGACAGTGGAGGACAGAGATGGTACTGCAAGGGGAACCCACATGCCCTAGGAGATGTCACACAAGAGGAGTGCCAGCATGGGACAGGCTGTATGGTTCCCAACCTGCCACAGGGCCCACTGAATAGGGAGGACCAGGAGAAGGATGGATGAAGGGAAGAGGGACACGGAACGAGGATAGGAAACGGGGATCAAGAGGGACAGGGATGAGGAGAGGGACAGGGGATGAAACGGAGGGTTGCGATGAAGAGGAGGGATGGGGGATCAGGAGGGACAGGGATGAGGAGAGGGAAGGGGATGAAGAGGAGGGTTGGGGTGAAGAGGAGGGATGGGGGATGAGGAGAGACAGGGGCTGAAGAGGAGGAGGAAGAGGATAAAGATGAAGGACGGCGAATCAGAAGAGGGGTCTCTGCTGGCATACCAGGAACAGCATCATGGGCACTAGTCACTTTGTGTGTGAAGAAGTGGAGGTAAACTGAGGGGAAATGTGTAGTTAATGCTGAGAAAGGCAGAAGCAGAAATGTAATTCAGCAGTTCAGCCTCGGGACCACTAAGCCCTCTGTCTGCATTTCTGAGCCTGTTGTGTACCGTTAGCTGCTCAATTTCCCAAGAAGGGCAGAGAGACCTGTAAGCGGAGGTACGTCCTCCAAGTGAAATGCATGCGCAAAGTGGCTCCAGACCCACACACTTGCCCTCACCTGCAGTGAATGAAATCTGGCACGGGGTTATGCTGGCTGAAAGAGGCCGCATCAAGGTTCATGCAGATCTCCACATTGTCCCCAGCCATGATCCGCACGGCAGCCTTGTTTTCGTCCTCAAAGATCTGCCTTTGCAAGGAGGCACACAGGAGCAGCATGAAGTCATCTGGCAAGACAGAGGGATGGCTGAGTGACCTTCTCCTCATCCTGGTTTCTACAGTGTACAAAACAGTCCCCATATGGGATGAGCTGCTCCCCAGCTCCTGACTGAGTCACGTTCCCAAAGTTCCTATTGTACAGTTCTCCCTGGATTCCGATCTTGCCCACCATGGAAGATGCAAGAAAGGGGCACAGACACGGAAGAGTCTAGATTTTTGTCTGCATGGTGGTGAGTATAAGTATCAGGTGATAATCACTAGTCTTGTGACTTTCATATGGGATAATGTTTATTTGCATTTATCTCCCATCACAATTTTGAGGAGGCCAGTTGAGTATACTTCCCCATCTTTATCATTTTACTTGTGGTAGAGGCAGGCACTTGTGGCCTTCTTCATCCCCTCAATCCACCATTGTATTGGTTACCAGACTCTTCCCAGAGTGGACAGGGCAATGAAGGCAGGTGGAATGCAGATAGAGATCAAGGCTAGTTATGGGCAGGCAGCTTCCAAGCACCAAGTGGCTTCATTGTACTTTACATTAAACCTGAGTGTGTGGGGGCAGCATGGTGCCTCTGGAGGTGGCCCTCTCATTTTAGGTGGGGCTGCTCTGACTTTGGCATCATCAGCCTGCCCATGGAAGGGCCAGGGGCTATAGCCTGGCACTAGAGCATCTGCAATTTGGGTAGTATCTTCCTAGCTTCCACAGTCTTAACATTAGCTTTGATCTGTCTGTGGTGGCAGCCTGAAAGAACCACTTTACAAAAAACAAGACCTCCCTCTGCAGTCTATCTTCTAGAAGGAGGATGAGTAGAGATGTGTGTGTGTGTGTGTGTGTGTGTGTGCGTGTGTAGTGGGGGGTTGGGGAGTGTGTGTGTGTTGAGAGGTAAAATTATGGAAGTGGATATGGTATTTCCCATGTTTATTTATTAATTTTGCAAATGTAATAGGGCAAGTAGAAGCCATTAAGAACTTGTGATATTAATGCATCAAGACAAGCTTTTACATGATCACAAAGTGTATTAGAAGAGGCAGGGGTACTAATGCACAATGCGCAAAGCAGGATTACCAAAGGGAAAACCAAACCCCAGTGCTCTGCAGCCCCATGGCTGCAACACTTACAGACAAGAAACACGGGGTTGGGCCGCACGATGAAGTCTGGGAAGTACAGCCACTTTATGATGTTGTCATTGAAGCTAGCACCCTTGAATCTCCATGGGTAATCTGCAGGGAGGGAAGTGGTAAACAGCAAAGTCAGTACGCCTCTTCCCTGCCCCTGTCCCAGAGGTCCATGACATGAGGGTTGATGACAAGAGCAGCTTGTCTCAGGAAGGGCCTGCTCACCTCTGCAAGGAGCCGGAGGGATGCCAATGCAGATGAAGTACTGGAAGGTGATGATGCAAGCCAGGAAGCAGCAGTACTTGGGCCAGATCTCTGCAATGGCCTTTCTTCTGCGTCGATATAAGACAGCGATCAGCCAGCAGGCATGAATCATGGCATAGAAATCCATTCGCTGACCAATTACATTAACTGACATTAGGAAACAGGTCTGTGTAAGGATGAAAAGAGGCAAAAAAAATTGGGTTTACAGGGAAGGGAAGTGGTATCACCTGTCAGCCCTGTGCTCAGATGCCTGCATTCCTAAGGGCAGGTCTCTCCACACATGTTCACCGAGTCTTGCCTCTTTGGGGGGTCCTTCAGGGTGAAGACTGAAATATTGTATAAATTACTTCCAAGGAAATGACTGACTATAACACTGCTAATAAGAACCACTTTGAACTGTGAAGAGAATACAGCTATGATCTCTTCATGAAACATTACTGTCCCAAATACCACAACCATTTCAGGTCGCATCACTTCATTTTGGCCAAAGCTAAACTTTCAGAATGCACAAAACACAAAGAAGATTTGTAATACATAAAAGAAACCAGTTGAAATGACAAAGTGATATCCAAGCATCTGCAAGGCCTCAGAGATGCAGGGAGGCTAGGTTCAGTGCTGAAAGAGTCTGGAATATTGGCTTTGGTCTTAGAAAACTTTCAACAGGCCAGGGTAACCTTTCAGGAAAATCTCCTCCTGCTGATCTTGAGGAGACAGTCATCACAGCATGGAGTTGTACAAGTAAGCTCTCGTGGCCAGCTGGCTAAACACAGCAATCGGAATTTTCACGGAAAAAAGAAAAAAAAAACCCATGTCAGCAAGGAAACTCACCTCCAGACCAAACTTGTAGAAGAAGTAATTTATGAAATATTTGGCACAATTTATAAGCCCATCATCTAGATGGAGTCTTGTAATGTCATGAAAGATGGTTTTAGACACAGGGGCCGTGAGGTTGTTTCGACCTCTATAGTATTCCTGATGGCGGTAAATCGTAACCTCGAAGGCCAGAATGGCCAGCATCAGGAGATTATTCTACAAAGCAAGAAAACACAGATGCATGAAGTGAAATGCTTTCACTTGGTAATTTTAGGCAACCCCTGTAATAAATCTTTTTTCTCCCATCCTTGGTGTCTAAAAGAACAATGCTTTATAAAATTCCACCTCTACAAAAGTCTTGAATTCAATGTTCATTTTCCCTATGGTGTAGTAACAAGGTGGTGAAGCTGCCTGCACGGTACCAATCAGGGTAACTTCTAGGATGCTGGGATCTAGAGGCTCTAGGCAGAAGGCTGATGATGCTCATTCCTGTTTCTGGAAAAGTACACTAACCATAAGAAGATGCAGTGACCAGTTTCCTAGGGGTGGTCCAACCTTGTTTGCAAATAGCAGCGCAAATCAGTACAGGGCCATCTGGGAAACAGACTAAGCCATAGGGGAACATCTTTCAACATCCCAGAAATCTGGCTAGAGAGAGCTGCAGACTGACAAACATGCTGCTGGTGATAACAAAGTCATAATAATAATAATGAAAATAGTTAACGTTGATGGCACCACATGTGCCTGACACTATTCTGATCGCTCTTTTCAGGTATCAGTTTGTTTTATCCTTATAGCAGTTCTTGATGGTGGGTAGCATTTGTATTGTTGCAAATGATGTCTGTTGTAGGAGAAAAAATGAGAAAGCTACACACAAAATATGGAACACTTAGTACATTAAAAAATTCCAGGTGTTGAGTATAAATTCTTTCTTTCTTTCTTTCTTTCTTTCTTTCTTTCTTTCTTTCTTTCTTTCTTTCTTTCTTTCTTCCTTCCTTCCTTCCTTCCTTCCTTCCTTTCTTTCTTTCTTTCTTTCTTTCTTTCTTTCTTTCTTTCTTTCTTTCTTCCTTCCTTCCTTCCTTCCTTCCTTCCTTCCTTCCTTCCTTCCTTCCTTTCTTCCTTCCTTCCTTTCTTTTCTTTCTTTCTTTCTTTTTCTTTCTTTCTTTCTTTCTTTCTTTCTTTCTTTCTTTCTTTCTTTTTTCTTTTTTTTTTTTAAAAGATTTTATTTATTCACTCATGAGAGACACAGAGAGAGGCAGAGATGTAGGTAGAGGTAGAAGCAGGCTCTCTGTGGGGATCCCAATGCAGGACTCGATCCTGGGACCCCAGGATCATGCACTGAGCTGAAGGCAGACACTCAACCACTGAGCCACCCAGGTGTCCCTAAATGCTTTATTTCTAAGCACTTAGTTTCTTTCAAAGATAGGTTGTTAAAAATTGTTTTACCTTTAATGTTTAAACTAGCTGGAATTTAAACAAAACTTGAAGAACAAAATTATATTACCTTTCAACATATGTCCTTTATTAAACGTTATAGAGAGAGAGAATTTAGACAGTAAAAATTTCTCATAATACTATACCTCCCCCTCTTAGGGATAATCATTGTAGTCAATTTGTATATTTTATGCAGTATTTTTCTTTGCATCTAGAAGAGATCACATTATGCATAGTGCACTGAAATCTGCCTTTTTTTTAAAAAAAAAAGTTAATATATTTTGGACATCTTTCAGCATCTCACGTCATCTATCTACCTCAATCTTTTAGTAGTTAGATAATACTCTAGTGAATATATTTGTCAGACTTTATTCAATTAATCTCAAACTACACAATCATTTTCAGTACCATGTGACACTGATGGTAATGTTAATCATTTGTTTCAAAGGTGATTCCAAATGTCACACAAAAAGGTGAGATTATTATCAGATGAGATATCAGAGGTCTCATAGCAAAGGATCTCAGGCGTTAACTGTGCAGAGGCACAGAGAAGTAAGATGGGGGCCTTACCCTCAGGTAGACAAGCAGAGGGGAAGACTTCCTCAGGCCGACCCATTCTGTTGGGTCAATAGGAGCGCTATAGAGTTGAGACTTGTTCAACTGGTTGATGGGTATATTTGTTTGGTTTTCATTTGGCTGAAAAGAAGAGAACAAGGAGTTTAAAAAAATGGTTGCACAGATTGGAAGAATTCAGATTCTTCTCCTTAAACTTTGAGCAAAGGGACATGGTGGGGCCAGGAAGGACAGATCCACTTCAGTGGGGAGATCTCAGCAGGGGAAGAGAACTAGGGCCGAGATATATCCAACATGGCTGAGGTGACTGAAAGACCAGACAGAATGGGGGTGTGGGTTCCCCAGTATCTGTCTCACTTCTCTAAAGACCAGTCAAGAAGATCCCCCTGTCTTTGAGGCTCACCAAGGAACAGTTAACAGAAAAGTTCTCAGGCTTAATGGTTTGCAGCTGGTACAACATTTTGCAGACGATGATCACACACGTCCAGACAGTGCAGACACTTGAAGCCAGACGGCGTAGCTTGGCATATGGTAGAGCAAAAGCCCAAGAAATCAAAAATACATAGTTGAACAGAGACACCTGAAAACATAAAATCAGAAATGGAGACAAAAATACATAACATGGCACAATAGCCACAAAATGTGTGGCTACTTGATTTATTAAGTTTGGCAAAGTTTGATTGAGTTCCTAGCATGTATGAGGCACTGCCCTAGGGATGTGTGTGTGTGTGTGTGTGTGTGTGTGTGTGTGTGTGTGTGTAAGGGGTCTTGTATGGCAGAAAGACACATAACCAGATAATGTCAGTGTAGTGTAGCAGTAGCTTGGTGATACATGGGAACAGGCTCCTGCGAGAACATCCAGAAGGGGTCGTTGGTCCAATCTGGAGCTTCTAGAACATTTTCCAGAAGGGATACCACCTGAGCTGAACCTTGAAAGATGCATAAAGTCAGCCAAGCAAAGAAAAGTGAGAAGCACATTCCTGGTAAAGGCAAGTATAAGCAGAAAAGCATGAAGCAGCATGGAATGGATAAAGAAGATGTGGTCTATGTATACAATGGAATATTACTCAGCCATTAGAAATGACAAATACCCAGCATTTGCTTCAACGTGGATGGAACTGGAGGGTATTATGCTGAGTGAAGTAAGTCAATCGGAGAAGGACAAACATTATATGGTCTCATTCATTTGGGGAACATAAATAATAGTGAAAGAGAATAGAAGGGAGAAGAAATGGGTAGGAAATATCAGAAAGGGAGACAGAACATGAAGACTCCTAACTCTGGGAAATGAACAAGGGGTGGTGGAAGGGGAGGAGGTGCAGGGTGGGGGTGAATGGGTGATGGGCACTGAGGGGGGCACTTGACGGGATGAGCACTGGGTGTTATTCTATATGTTGGCAAATTGAACACCAATAAAAAATAAATTTATTATTTAAAAAAAAAAGGAAGGGACAGGTGACCACAAACCACTGGAAATTCTAAAGTTGAACACAGTGAACTGCAGCAGTAAATGAGGCTGGAGATACAGTTGGGATCCACACCAATGGACCTTTTTAAACCATTCTATGGCCTAGGAACCCTCTGATGGACAGCCAACGCTTCCCGGTGAAAATCTTAAGGATAGATTTTCATTTTGTTGAAATAAGTATAACTGAAGAATGGAGAGGTCAGGAGGCCGGATCACACGTACTACCAGGAGAACATGACCAGGGCCCAACTAGGGCAGTGGAGCAGAGATGGGGAGGAGTCATGGGTTTGAGATGGGAAGTAAAACTAGCTCGACTTGTTGACTGAATGGCTTGATGGTGTGGACGTGGGGCTAAAGGAGGGGGTATAAGGAATGCCTCCCAGGTTTCTGGCTTGGGAGCCAGAGCCCTGAGAGGATGATAGTGACACTATTGAGACAGGATCTTGGCTGGGGTAGGGGCAGGCGTAAAGAGGGAAGGCAATGACTTCAACTTGGTTTTAGATCGTGCGTATGTGTTTATCAATTAGGTGAGATGTCTAATCATTTCCAATTGTTCTCCATAGCCAGCAGTTCATTGAACAATACAGAAGCACAGCCACCTTATTCATCCATGGAAAACACTCACGTGATTAAAATAATATCTAGATATTGATAAAATAAGGTCATAAGAACATTTACTATTGTCAGCATGAATTAATTAATACTGACACTAATTAGCACACACTCAATTGATACAATTCAACATATGGCCAGGGCTAAGTACTATGGGCTGTAAAAAGTATGGTCACCTGATTTGCTGACAAAAACTACACAAGAAGTGAGGAGACAGGCGACAGTATTTAATTCTGTAATTTATTATCCACTATTTTTCTACTCAACTACTTGTCACTGTCCAGGCAAGGAACCTCTCTGGGAATAAAGTGCTGAAGTATTAGGGTATTAAGAACTGCCTTTCAGAATTAATTGAGAAGGAAAGAAATACTGCCTCGTGAACTCTACAGCACTCACAAACACAATAAATGTTACATTTTAACAAAATATTTTGATTGGCTAAGTGACTCTTTCTTAGTCATCAGCCAGTGTCACTTTAAGTGGGATATTTAAAAACATTTCTTTTCTCCTCAATTAATTCTGTATGCCACTTAAAGCTACTATGAAATTAAGTCTCTTAGTTATTCCTTTTAGTGTGCATTTAAGCCACTGAGTATAAAAACAGCACAATGAGTTCACAAAGAACTCTTGATCTTTTGAGTGTTAAAAAAAAGATATATTAAGTCTAACTAAGTTCAAGGTAACATATCCTATGTGAGTCCCTGGGCTCAAGAAACACATGGGGTAGTGTAAGTGAGAACTGTGTAGACGGCCCATGACCAAATGGTGGAGGGAGTGTTTGCCTGGGCTGATGCCAGCTGGATGGCAGCACAGTCCAGGGTTAAGGAAAGACTATCCATGGGTGTTTGATCTAAACCAAGGCTGGAGGTGCAAATATAAGTTAGCCAGACTGGGGAATTGCTGGTGTGAGGCCTTCTGGCAAGGGAGAGCATGGGGTGGACATCCCTGGAGTAGCAGTGTGATCAGGGTCACTTTAGAGGGCTTTGGAATCCACCTAGGCTAGGGTGTCTAGGAAAGAAGCAGTGAAGTGGTCCTGGGCCAGAACCTATATGGGTCCTATATCTCATGTTTGTGAGGACAGAAAAGCTATTGAAAGTTTTTGAGTTGAGAATTAACATGATCATATTTATGCGCTGGAAAGACTATTCTGGCTGCATGATGGAATACATACCAGCCAGAGTAGGGATTGGAGCAGGATTAGGCATATGGTCAAGTAATCTAAAAGGAAAATTATGTGGAGGTAGGGGGCTCAGTTTTAGATATATTGAAGGTACTTTTGGGACACTCCAGGTCGAGGTCACTCATATCCAGTTGTCCCTTAGAGACAAGAGGCCTGGAATTCAAAGACCAGATGGGATGAAGACATAGATTTATGATTCTTGCATGTTGATGGTGAGTGAACCACAGGAGCTCATGAAACCACCCAGAGAAGGTCTAGAAGCAGAAAGGAGGCTGCAGTTAGAACCTAGAGAAGAGAGGAGTTGGTGGGAATAGAAGGAGCCCATGAATGAGGCAGAAGGGAGGGGCCAAGGAAGTACACTGTTCTGGAAGACAACAGAAGCTCTTCAAGGACAAGGAAATGACTGCCAATATCGAATGTCATTGGGAATTAAGTAAAATGAGGCCTCGCAGTTTTGGTGAGATGGGAAGACACAGACTCAGAGATACACTATGCTTCCTCCAATATAAACATAGTTGATAATGGTCTTATCCTTTCCCCTGATGGTGGCAATCTTGTGAAATGTACTTGAAAAATTCACAAAAGACAAATATTTGGGCCCCAACCAACATCTGATGAATCGGAATTTCTAGGGAAATAGTTGGTCACCCATGCATCTAATAAGCATCCAGGTGATTTGTATTATCAAGAAATTTGGGGAAGTAATTTTATGCCATATGCCTTCCTTACAAAACACTTTTCCACAAATTATCACTTTCTCTGAATATAAACTTGTAAGGCTTGAGGCCACCGCCTTGAGAGAGGAACCCCTGAGAACTGTGGTCTCCACTATGGAGGGGCCAGCTGGCCTCTTCCCTCAGAGCATCTGCACCTCAGTGAGCGCCTCCACACTCAACCACAACCCTGCTTGACACACCCACCCCCTTGTACCCATAGCCTCCTAGGGGCACCTCTAATGTGGCTTTTGTTTGATTTGCCAGCCATGACCACCAGACTGCGCACTGAGGCAAGAAATGTGTCTTTCATGCCTTTGTGCCAGCATCTAGCACCGGATAAACATTCAGTTTATGGCAATTTAGTTTAAGTGCATAATAAAGGCCAAATGAACGGTTAGTGAGAGTGAAAATAAGAAAACACCAACTGACATAAGGGGAGAATCTCAAGCTTGCAAAGATGTTTTATTTATTTCCTCCAGCCGGTAAACAATTACTGAGCCTCTACAATAGGCCAGGCCCCATAGGAGCTGCTCAGGATGCTGAAATAAGGTGTGATCCCTTCCTCCAAGAATAACCAGATCTCTCAGAACTTTCTAGGAACCTTTGAAATTAGAAATGTAGTTGTATATAAAAAAAGATGACAATGTCACACGTATTTAAAATCTAGGTCCTTCCAAAGTGGTGTCACTCTAGTAAGAGCTGCTGATGTAAAAGAAAGGCCTCTATAACAAATTATTTCTCATGCTTCTTTTTCCTCAGATGCCCATGATAGCCTTGGAGAGGTTTAACGTTTGACCCA
Organism: Vulpes lagopus; assembly: GCF_018345385.1. NCBI lineage: Eukaryota > Metazoa > Chordata > Mammalia > Carnivora > Canidae > Vulpes > Vulpes lagopus. The sequence goes on along the minus strand of NC_054824.1, from coordinate 109,402,696 downwards.
AGAATTTTAATAAAATGACCCGAGAAATGACCCTGAAAGTTTGTGAAAACAAGCAGCCTTGCTGATAAGGATGATTTCACTGAGGTTGTTGACTTTGTTCTCATTTTGCCATTTACTGATCAGAAAATTTTTTAAAAAGATTTTATTTTTTATTTGAGAGAGAGAGTGAGCATGAGCAAAGGGAGAGGCAGAGGGAGAGAGAAAGGGAGAAGCAGACTCCCCACTGAACAGGGAGCCTGATTCGGGGCTCAATCTCAGGATCACAACCCAAGCTGAAGGCAGACATTTAATTTATCGAGCCACCCAGGTGCCCAGTGATGTCATTTTTGAGAGAAGATATCTTTTATGCCGATCAAAGTGAATAAGCTATGAATAGAAAATATATAAGGCAAATGTCATCACTGATAGGCATCTCTGGTTGAGGATAAACCAAGCCTTCAAAGCAGAAGGGGCCCCTACGGGTATAAATCAGCACCTCAGAGGCACAGTGTCAGAGGCTGCTGGTCACAGGTGAACAATGCCCCTGTAATTGTGCAGTATAGCTCCCTCCCAGCCCATACCCATGAGAAGACCTAGACACTCGCCTTTGTTATAAGCAGATATGATTCAGATGCATCATAGCCTGGATTTGACACGTGGCTCCTTCTAAGAGTCGGTATTTGTCTTTCTTTCCCAACTGTACTTAGTATAGAAAGTGTTCAGTTGAGGCCTCATGAGGCACCAAGTTAGAACCCATAGAGGCAAAACATTCCAAAATGAGGTGCTAGCCAGCTCTGAAGAAATTTCAAATCAAAATAGTTGATGGGAAACTGCTTAGAGGTCTTTTAAAGCTCTCTTGGGGGGCAGAAATGGGTCAAGATGGTGAAGGTGACAGGAGGGAGTGTCAGGAAATTTCTCTGTAGAGGGCGCTTCTGTTAGTCCCCTCCTCCCATTCTCTACCCAACCCCAAGCGAGGAGCTTCAAGCAGCACCATGCAGAGATGCTAATCTGTGTACTCTGGACACTGATGTCCAACTTCAGTCAGAAAATTGGGCTGGCAGGGGTTTGGTGACAAGGCACAGGAGTTGCTTCATTGGGAGCCATAGACATTAGCAGAATACAGGCTGTATGAGTGCTGCCATTAGACCTGAAGCAGGAAAGAGGGAGTGCCCGGAGCTGTCTTGCTCAGGGACACTGTCTACAGGGGTGATGAGACTCCAACAGAAAAGGTCAGGAGGAGCAGGTGCTGGGAAACTAGGGGCTAGAGGAGCCCCATGAGAGAAAAGGAAGATTTAATCAGTTCCAGGCCAGTGTGAGGCCCTCTGAAGACCATCAATATGTTCTCTATAGTTAAAAGTCTGTTTCTTGTCTTGCACTTCTCTCTCTCTCTCTCTCATTTTCCTTTGCTCAATTGTTTTGTTTCCTAAATTCCCATGTTAGTGAAATTGCATGATTCTTGTCTTTCTCTCACTGACTTAATATCGCTTAGCATAATACTTTCTAGCTCCATCCACATCATTCAAAATGGCAAGATTTCGTTCTTTTTTATGGCTGAATAATAGTTATATATATATATATATATATATATATATATGATAGATGATAGATAGATGATAGATAGATAGATATCTTTGTCTTAGGGGCTTGGTGTTCTAATGTGATAGGAATTTCATTTAAAATAAAATCGTGGACAGTTGGAAAAGGAAAATGATGACCCGCTGTGGTTTTGTTTGGCCTGACGATACAACAAATGTTCACTTGCCTCTTTCACAGAAACCCAGATAATGTACGATGAAACAATTTTGATGATATGCAACTCCAAAATCCACCACATGAACACCTGCAGCTTGTGAAAATACTCCAGGAATTTTAAGAAGAGCACAGTGAGGCGGTCAATCACCAGATGCCATTTGTTTCTTAAATCTGCAAAATAGTAAATTCACCCAAGTGCATAAAATGTTGTGGGTTTTTTTCATTATTATTTAAAGCAGATCTTATAACATTCAGATTGGAATGAGAAGCTGTAAAATAGTAGTAGTGAATGAATTCTAAGAATATCGAAATCTGGAGGAAGAATGGCCTAAAAATCCCATATCATAATGATTTAGACATCACGCACTGAGACTCTGAGGGACAAGGTTGCTTTCATTAAATGAGTGTGAAGAATAATTTTGAGCTTATTTATTCTTAAGGCTGAGCTATAATTCCATAATTTCTTGGGAATATTAGGTAACTGAGATCCCTCTAAATGACATTTTTCTTGTCAAAACCATGCTTCCATAAGTTCTAGTTCCTTCAGAAGCTTAAAGGGAGTGGATAAACTCTCCATTCGCCCGAGAGGAGCCAGCAGCTAGAGCCTGCTCCTTGTTGCAACTGAGAGTGAACAGAGAGTCTGAATGACCCAGGCCCAGTTCATGACATGTGGTCAAACTCACTTTAATCATAATTTTTGATCAAATGAGTCATTTCCTTCTTTCCACCTTGTGCTAAGTGGTAACATTTTGTAGACTGGGGTCATGTTTCTGTGTAGAAGGGCTGTCCCAGTTCATATGAATAGAAGTCATGACAGAATTATTTTGTGGAATCACCACATCACCATATGTGTAAACAAAAGCTCACGAGCCTAGACAGATAAGGCTTTAAGTGGTTTCTTCTTCACATGACTGGGAGGGTTGTAGCAGTTATTGTACCTGGTTCTAAAAGTTTCAATAACATTTCAGACATCATGAAAAATGCTTATTTACGAAGTGACACAGACAATAGTTGATACAAAGATTTCAGTCCTAACTGAGAATAATTTAGAGGTATAGATGGCAGATGTATGAGGGAGTGCCAGGGCAAAGTGCAATCCAATTTTTGGTGAAATCCTATTAGTAAAGCTCAAACCTTCATGAAGTACTTGGCTAAATCTTAGTCCTGAGTCTTTGGTCTCACTAAGCGCGGTTCTCCTTTACCCAGAGAAACAGCCATTCCTTAGATATGGGAAGCATAGTTCTGGGCCTCTCTCAGGGTCTTCTGAGATGAGGGGTGAAAAGGCATCATGTTTGGAGGAATTTGCCTTTGGGAGGGATTTTCTGCCTTGTGCTTTTACGTCTTCTAATCCTTTAAAGCACAGAACACCAGCAAAGACAAGCGCAGGACTTCACAGTCGTGGACTCACAACACCACCCCCAAGGCTACTCAGTCTTGTTCCTCCCGTACTGTCTGGGAGCTGCTCACCAGACCAAGCACCCCGCCTTCTCTGCTGTCAGATAAGGCGTCCTGATCATCACAGAGGTCCAGTTCTCATTGTGCCCTATTAAACGTTATTTCAAGTCTATGAAGGAAAATAGAAAAAGGAGCCTAAAGAATCAAAAGGGAAAAATTGAAACTAACAATGACAACAAAAATACCTCTAGGAGTTGGTTTGACACAATAATGATCCCATCACTCATTTGCTCCTCCAGTTCCCAGGTCCTGAAACATTAGGACCGAATTATAAATGTGTTCTTAATGACTAGTTCCCAGACTGGGATTTTTGGGATCTTTGAGAATGCATTTGAAAAAGTCCTGTTGAGAATGTTCTCAAATTCTACACAGCTGTCTGCCTCCGCTGCTGGTAGGAGATGTCCTTGCTCAGGTTTCAGACAGCACAGCTCAGAGCCACAGCTCCCCGGGCCTGGCCCAGACAACCTCTGGCAGATCAGAATCCAGGATCCATAGCTGAGGATCAGCTCTCTTCTTCTACATCAGAATCACAAGGAAATGATGGGAGCAATTGGAACCAAATGTTGTTAACTATAACAACCAAAAGACCACATCCCAATTTTTATTTCATGGACTGGATCAAATCTATATCCACCTGGGAACAAGTCTGATTCATTCACTGGGTCTGTCAGCCAGGATTTTCTGAGTAGCTACTGGTAGTGGGTGGATTACCTGAGGTCTCTTCCTCTTCCTCTTCCTCCTCCTCCTCTTCCTCCTCTTCTTCCTCCTCCTCCTCGCTGTCTTTTCCAAGCTCAGCCTTCTCAGCCTTTTCAGGGCATCCCTCTGGTTTGTCTTCCCTAGGCTCAGCCAGCTTCTTTAGGTCCGGCTTGTCCAGGCTGGCGGTCAGATTCATCATGGCAAGGTCCGGAAGGCTTCCTTCAGGGTGCGCCAGTCTGTTGGCAGAGAGCAGGGAAGTCAAGAGAGGAAAGAGCCCTGGGAGAGATGTGAGTGAGGGGCAAGTAAAAGGAGGATAAATAAAAATGAAAATCAGTGCATGTACAGAGGCCTTGCAATGTGGGGTTGTTAGCATCTTGTCACTTTTTTTTTTTTTTTTAGCTCTTTCTAAAAACAAACTGTAAAGTCAGTTAGGTCTTGTTAGCTTTTCCAATTCAGGTTCTAGTGATTAGTCAGTAATGAGAGCTATTGACACCTAAACTTGACATTTTTCCCGGAGGAGAAAATGGTCAGAGTTTAGGATGTAGAAGCATGAAATGGCATCATGTAGAGCAAGCATTTCATGGCTTCACGGGGGACTTACTCATTTTGGTGGATTGGTAATTTTTTCTTGATGCTGCTCAAAGTAATTGAAATAGAAAGGAAAAAAAGGAGATGAGAACAGAAGAATTATAAGGAATGTCAGAGATCACACATCATGCTACATATCATCCACTATTGCATTCCTGTATGCCGGTTGCAGTACGTCCTAATGCCAAGTGCATTCCAGGATGGCATCAATAGCGTGCTTTTGCTATAAACCCTAGGCTTGGCGACTGAATTGAGAGTGGACTGGACTGCAGATCATAAAGGGGAGAACATATAGACAACAGAGGCAAATCACAACATGCTTTTTAGTAACGCAGAAAACCATCCCACAAGAATCCAGTCATTCACACTCTCAATAGATTTTTAAAAAATTATTCTTAAGTAATGTGTAATCACAGTCAACCATTGTATAGACTCATCCCACTCTGCCGTCATTTGAAGCGTATGCAGTGGAAGCGAAATGCTTTCAGGAGTAGGAAGTTTGCATCACGTCCCCAGCCCGCGAGCACCGGTGTTGATCACGGGAGGGTGTGTGACAGCCTGGGTGAGGCACAGGGACACAGTTTCACTGAGCCCGGACAGCAGCCGGAGCATTACAGCTTATTTCATATTGCACAATACAAGTAGCATCTTCCTCCTAAATTGTTAAAAGTATATCTTTTTCTCATAGCCAATTTGAAGGAACATTTGTGAGTAATAAATATCAGGGAAAGATGTACTGGAAATCCTGATAGTCTTCTCCATTTGTAATAAGTGTATACGTTTCAGCCTGGTTGTAACAGGAGGGACAAGTAATGATGTTATCCTATCTGTATAATTGTGGGCTCTGAGTATATTATCTAACCCTTCTGAAATTCACTTTTTTCTTCAATAAAGTGAGTAAGTTTGGCTAGATAAAAATCTAAGCTTACTTGCAACTCATTGATTTTATATTTGAAACCTACCTATGATGCTGGGTAACTGTCGCAATGAATCCGCATCATTCTTAGACTTTTAGAGCTTTTATAATCCAAAATTAATTCCTTTTCACAGAGTGTCCACCAGGTAAATTATAGAATGCGGAAACAATTAAACAAGGAAAGAATGTCTTGAGGATGGTTCCACGTTGGTAGGAGTTACCACGACATACTACTTTTTTATTTTCCAAAGCTAGTCACTTCACCCTCCTATATTTGGGAAAGTACCCCCTCGCCTCTCCTGAAACTCCAAGACCATATTTTACACACCAGCGCTGCATGTCAAATCTCAGAGGACATACATGCTGTTCCTACTTTGCTAGGACTCTGCATATAAGGTGATATTAAATGTAAATGCAGTCATGTGTCACACAATTGTAATATTCATATGATGCATTCTATAAGTGAGAAGATACTTTTCATTATGACATTTGGTGGCAGCATGATCATCTCGGAATGCATTTCTATCATCTACATAGATAACTGCTGTGACTCAGTACTGACAAGGAAAACAGCTTGCCAAGAATTAGAGTTAATTTGTGAGATGAAATTTACAGAGATGAGGCTGTTTCTGAAGCTGCCACTCTAGCTACATAACAAAAAGTCCTCAAGCAAAGAGGCCCCCAGAGTGTCTTTCCATAGGTGGAGCATATTAAGGGGAGATAAGCCAATGAAAAGATCAAAGAAAAACACTGGAGTAAACCGTGTGGAAGCATGTCCGGAAGATGGACTTCTGGAAACTTGTAATAGTCTAAGAGAGATCTAGGACTAAATAAGGCTGGGGAGAGAAGAGAACCGAATATCTGTGTCTGAGCCAAGTACCTGTGCATTTCCCTCTGACATAATCCTTATAAGGAAACCAGGCCTGTGATACCTGGATGCCTTCTGGACCAGTCTAACCTTGGGAGCTTGTAATGGATGGGAGAGAAAAAAAGGGAAGACCTGTATCAGGCTGGAACTTACCAGAGTTTAGGAGTCTGTTAATGGAGAAACTACATGAAAAAAATCTGTGTGCATAAAACGTGTACAGATACATACATATTTCTAGTGCCTGATTGGAGTTTACAATTTTAAAAAGAACACCTGTGTATATATGCTTTCATTTTTCTTCCATTTTTTTTCATAGCAATTTTTTGAAGGCAATACAAAATAATGTGAAAGCATGCTCATTGGAAAGATTCAGATTCAAACCTCAAGTAGAACTTACTAGCAGGGTGATTTAGCAAAACTCCATACCCTGCCCCTAAGTCTCAGTCTGTTGATCTGTAAAATGCAATAATAGCGCCTACTTCACAGGAGGCTGTGAAAACTAAGGTGACTTCTGTTAAGCTCTTAAAGAAGTGCTTAGTACACAGGGACTATTTTTAAAGAACCACCTGCTAATGACAGATTTTCATGTACTGCTTTGATAATTGTATCACAAAGAGGAGGAATTAGAAACATGCTTTTGCAAGGGACCACAGCACACCGGACACTGAGGCAGATGCTCAACCCAGACTATAACTTTGTCATCAGCACATTCTTAACAGAATCGGTGTATGACAATGGCCATTGGGAAGAAAAAGAGCCAATGTTTCTTCCTTAGGAGTCTGTCTCCATCACTTTGAACCTGCACTCCCTGCAGTCTGCCCACCAACCAGCTCCCACTACTGCATTTGATGAGGTGGGGCAGAGGAGGAGATGGGGCCATCTGCACCACGAGGAGTTCATGGACAGAACCAGCCTTCAGTTTGCCATTAATGAACAGCTGGCCCGAATCTCCTGGAAAGCCTGTGTGCCTCAATGTAGATATTTCCCCTCAGTAGTAAATTTTAAAAAGGGATCCTGGTTTTTCAAAAGATAAATTAGCAACCATGCTCCCTAAAACTCACAATACTGGTAATTCTGTGCTGAACTTCATGTGCAAATTACCTAATCCGCACTTGAAGGAAATTTACAAATAGACATGGTGATGAACTGGATTCTCAGAAAACCTTCTCCCCTACTTCCTTAAAGTATACCTTTTTGCATGCCTTTCCCCCTATGGAGTTCATTTTCTTTTCTTTTGCATTATCTTTATCCATTCCTATAACTTGCTTGCCTTGCTTTTATGATGCTCCAGGCTCTGAGCTGTAAGCCTCTCACTGGCCATTTCTCCTTTTGCATTTTAACAAAGCAGGTGATGTTCTTTTTGTGCTGTCACTCACATTTTCCTTCTGCATGCACAGCTTTCTTTTATATGGTCCTCCTTGTGTACCTTTCTCTGTTTGTATCTACATGATCTTATTCTAATTATAGTTCTGGGGACTCTTCCTTTGAGGGCAGAAAGCCAGTCTTAACTCTATTGAGCTCCCTTGCACAATACAGCACTGGGCTTGGCATACAATGTGACTCATTGAATGTACTGTGTTTGTAAATGGGAGTTCTAGATGAAAAAGAAGATGTACCTACATTCAACTTCCGGGTTGATTAAAATTTAGACATGGCCTAACAAAATGTGAAGTAGGATTGGTGAGGATAGTGGGTGACTGATGAAATTTTGATTTGTGTCTTCTGTTTCAAATAAGAATGCCTATCCAGGGCATAGAATCCATTGACCAAACACAGTATTCTCCTTATGAAATAACACTGAGCTGGGCAGCCCCGGTGGTGCAGCGGTTTAGCGCCGTCTGCAGTCCAGGGTGTGATCCTGAAGACCCTGGATCGAGTCCCATGTCAGGCTCTCTGCATGGAGCCTGCTTCTCCCTCTGCTTGTGTCTCTGCTACTCTCTCTCAGCATCTCTATGAATAAATAAATAAAATCTTAAAAAAAAAACACTGAGCATACAAGGAAGAAATTATGGTAGAAAGAAAGCTTACTTAACAAAAAGATTGACTTGACTATTTTCATCAAAACATCAAAGCAGGTCCTATTCAAAATTGGACATGGTTTACACACAGCTTTTCAGAAGCACAGTGAGGGGATAGTTTATTGGGTTACATCTTCCCTGGGCAATAACTCTGGCCTTTCTTAATATGTCAGCATTCAGACAAAAATAAAGATTCTACTGCAAAGAAGATAGTGTAACAGTGGAATGTTTTGAGCTTTTAATTATTTTAGATGACTCAGGATCTTGATCATTCTAAGAATTCCTGAGTGCATTCCCTCCTTGGCCTTGTGACTTGGGTTAACAGACATGGATAGGCTTTCTCTCAAGAGAGAAGTCTGAGATAACTGGAGCCATGACTTGTGCCAACCTCTGCTGTTGGAACCCCTCAAACCAACTCCTGCCTTCTTAGGCAGGAGTCCCAGCTGTGTTCTCATATAGCCAGTGGTAAATACTTTATGGGAAGAAACAGTGAGAGATAGAAAGAGATAGATGAACAAGAGAAAAGGGAGAGGGAAAGGGATGGATGGAGGGAGACAGGAGTGAAGGGAAGTGAGGGAGAGAGGGAAAGGGGGAGAGAGATTGAGGAAGAAGATCCTTATGTTTGGAGAGATAAAATTCCAATAGTTGCTCAAGATCTCCAGCTGGAGTTTTTATCTTGCTTCTCTGCCTGCCAGCTAAAAACCTGAGCTTGGCTCCTCTCTCCCAGGCTACTGACAAACTGGCTCCCAAAGGAACCAGCCAGTCCTCATTCCCTCCTTCAGTGATCTGCACAGTGATGCAATAATTTTTCACACTTCTTTCTGGAAGTTTTGGCTTCCAGGGTTTGCTACTTGGTCATCAGCCCTGGGATTATCCTTAAGAGAAAAGTGAATGCAATAGAGACCAACAGTTCTTTCAAAGGGTTGCTTTGTTAATTGGATTAATTGCAAAATACATGTTTCTATGGCCTAAATTACTGGCTTTATTGCAAATGATGTAAAGTTATAGGAGTGGATATTTTAATTCACCTATTTCATAAAGTCAGGGCAGCTTTAGTAAATTAGATCCCAAGGGATCTTTTCTCCTTACTCTTTGGGAAGTTGAGGATAACTCTGCAAACAATACTTATCAAAGTTTACTCTTTATTATGTGTGGTCATTTGCATGTTTTATCTCCCCAGCTGGGTGATGTGGCTCTAAGGTAGTGCCCATTTCTGCATCTTTTGTGAAATCTGGTGATGTAAAAGATCTTTCTTCAAGACACTGATATTTTAAGTAAAGGTATATTTAAAGAAACCGATGTCTTAATTTTCTTTTAACCATATATTGTTGTGACTATTATCACTTCATTCAGGAAATAACTGCCAAGGGTCAACTGAAGGGTGAGGCCCGGAGGTAGGTGCTATGTGGACACCATGGTGAATTATACCAGGGACTCCAGGCCTGAGGAGCTGACGCCTCTGGCAAGGGAGATAAGACAGGCAGGCAGACAGAGGACTGTACAGCAAGTGTCAGAAGGCAGCAATAATAGAGTGCTGTGGAAATTCAGAGGAAGGGCAGATTACTTTCAGCGAGGAAAGTTGGCATTTGTGGGCAGGTTTGTGGAGGAGGTGGTTCTTGAGCTGAGCTCTTGATGATGTGTTCAAGAGGGTGATAAGCTCTCAGGCAAGCCTTGAACCAATTTACCAAATAATGATATTAACGGGGCATATGTTTGAACCAAGACCAAAGGCCAAGCACCAGCTGAAGACCCTCCGCAACCTCCAAATCCACTTGCAGCGCCATTCAGGATAAATACCCAATGGTTTGGTTGGCAAAATACATCCATGAGCATACCTGTCCACTATCTGATGACATCATTTTTCATTTATAAGATAGCAAAGTGTTTACCAAACCAAGGACCATTAAAAAAAAAAACAAGAGAGAATACATTGAAGTACCCACCTATTTATTATTAGATATACGCGCCCATTGACTTTGGCATGGCTACGAGGTGAGAGATGGAAGCACAAGGTGGCATGTGGTGGTGATGGGGAGACAGGCAGGAGAGAGAAAGAGGAGATTGTTAGAGGGGAAAGAGGTAGATTGTCTTGCAAGCTTTAAGTCGTCAGGTGTGTGGTCATTGACACTTCGATGCATGAAGACAAGTCAGGGCAGCAAGATTTAAGAACAATGTGAAATTAGACATATTCAAGAAAAATACTTGAAGATAACAAGTTGCTCCCTGCTTCTTGCCCTCCCCATCTCACACACTTTGCTAAAATTTTTTAAGGTTTCAATTTTCAGAGCACAGTTATCAAATAAAATACCATCTAAAAGATTGATTCTTGCTCCTTTCCCCAAATTAAAAAAAAAATGAAATCCTACTAAGTAAACATATGCAACATATTGTTTTCTAAATTTTCTAAGACTAAAGTTAAAAAAAAAAGTCATTTTGTTTCTATATGCATCCCAATACTTTCTAAAACAAAGGATGGACAAATTGCAGGGATGGATATTTAAATACATAATGGATATTTAGTACATTAGTATTAAATATATATTTTATAGTAGACTATAGTTATGTTATATTATATAGTTTAACAATATATAAATGAAATAATATTTCTGAGAACACCTTCTAGAAATAAGTTTTCTTCTCTCATGATGTATATCAAAACTTTTTCTAAATGCTAACTTTATAAATTCTCAAAGGCTAACCACAGTGAATTCTTCTTCAAACACAAGTGACATTTGCCCACACTACCTTTTATGTGTGCATAAAAACATGGCACACACAAACAGTGGACAAAACTGGAAAAGAACAGGTGGATATTACAGAAACAGCAGTAATGGTATCAACGTAAGGAATACAATGAATCAATTATTCCCTATTTGTGGGCCATGTTTTGTAAAGCACCTCCGAAGGAGGTGGGAGCAGAGAAGGCAAAGCATGACAGTCTAACCCAACTCTGTGAATATTTCTTTTTCTTCATAATTTTTATCATAATGTGGTCACTTATTAGGGCTCCAAGGACAAAAACTACTGTGAGGTGAAAACTATTAGTAGGGAAAAGTCCAGAATGGGAACAAGTTGCTTAAAAAAGATGGGATATGTATCGTACCTTCAAAGTTAAAATTTGGGGACTATATAAAACTGTTGCAGGAAATCCCAAAACACCAAACTTGAGTTTGAACTGAACTTTCAGATCCTAGAAAACTGTATCTCAAAGAACTGAAAATGAAATCCCATATTCCTAACTTCTTTAGAAAGCTGGCCTTATGTAATCTCTCATCACTCTACGTTGTCTTGGAAGATTAACTGCTCAGGTCATGCTCAGGGCTAAACCTCAAATGGCTACAGATCATTTAGATCTTTCTTCTCTAGCCAGGGCATGGAGGATGAGGGCTGTAAGTGGAGCAGCCATGGAAACAGGGAGAAAACATCTCCACATGACACTAGAGTCCTTCCCCAGAACCTACATAATTAAATAATGTTCTAAATGCTTCCAAGGAACTCTGAGGAACAAATTCAGTTTTCATGTACCCTAGGTCTCAAAAATTGTGACTCTTTTGGGCTGGTGCCATCTTTGTTGAGCTGCATGGTCTTCTGCAAAACTGTGGTCCTGAAAATCTCTATTTTCCTGGAAAACTGAAACCTATATTTCTATTTGGTTGTGTGGTATTGGATTCAAAGGTACGATAGGAAGAACAAGGGCAGGAGAAAGCCCCTACATTCTGGGAGAGCTTTGCATGAGGAGAAAAATAGAGATTCAAGGGAAGAAAGGCATTTAGAAGAAAAAAAAATAAAAGTATCATTAACAATCACCAATCATTACATTTCTTTTATAAGCATGCAGATATAGTTTGCGGGCCAACAGGTTTTTCTTGATTATTGAATATGACTTTTTGAACATAATGAATTTATAATGAAACAAAGTATGTCTTCTTGTCAGAGTTGAATATCAAATACTAATTTTATCCCCAGCTTTTGCAAGCAATGTCAAGAAAGTCATCAAAAATACTTTTACTGGGCAGCCCGGGTGACTCAGCGGTTTAGCGCTGCCTTCAGCTCAGGGCCTGGTCCTGGAGTCCTGGGATCGAGTCCCACATCCCTCAGGCTCCCTGCATAGAGCCTGCTTCTCTTCCTCTGCCTGTGTCTCTGCCCACCACCTCTGTGTGTCTCTCATGAATAAATAAAATCTTTAAAAAAATACTTTTACTACTTATTGATAAATCTCACTTTCCTGTGCCTGCACTGTGTTTGTAAGCTTTTAACCTTAGGGTGACTTCTGCTGCTAACAAGTTTGCCTCGAAGTAATCTCTCCCAGGGGGCTCCTGTCTTCTAATAACTACCTTATTTTTCCTAATGTTTGATTATCACTGAGGACAGCTACTGATGCCACCTGTGCCCTCTCCCTGCCAGGGCGTTAGGAAGAGACAAGTTTTCACTGAGCTTGCTTACTGATGGTGGCAAGACAGGATAAGAAATCATGATTGCTTGATACTTTGGGATTCTACTGGTTGGGAGCCATTCACAGCCTGAAGGTCATCTGGAGCATACTCAGAATGAAAAGGAAAGGTAAACCGGGTTCAACAAAACACAATATAGAAAATGAATCTGCTGGATGTAAATAAATAGAGATTAGAAAATGGTTTTCATCATCAAATAAGAGTTTTGGAGTTATCTGCGACTCCAGTTCCTACTATAGCAGAAAATCGAATGCTTGGTAGTTCATACACTGTCTGTGCTGAAATACAACTTCTCTTCCTTTGCTACTCATTGTTTCCCTTCAAAAAGAGTTCAGAAGGAATTCTAAAGGACAAGAGGGGAGTGGTGGCTATCATCTGCAGTCCTTCCATATAGCCCTTTGCTCTCCTGGTTCCTTAACAAGGATTTTTCCAGGAACTGAACTATGGACTAAATCTGAAGCAAAGAGGAAAATCAGTATGAACATTCATTAGAAGAATGCTTGAAATTTCCCTGTGAGGGGCCAGACTGTGAGATTTGTGATAAATCCAGTGGTGGTTTCAACACACATGGGCTGGGAGAGAGCTATCTCATCTGTTGCTTATAAACAATTTATATTTATTGATGAGAAGACAACAGAGAGCTGATAAAGGCAAACACTGTCTTCATTTTATTTCCTTACACGTTATTCTTACTACTAGTAGATGGCAGATTCTAGCATTTTAGCTGTAGTTCTTCATTTCCAGAGTGGAAGGGAAAGCTCTTCACATCACATTTTGCTTTGCTCTCACTTCTTAACTGGTTGTTAGCACCATAGAGAACTCATCCTCTGAATCAGCCAGATTTTGTAAATGTTTTAAAAACACATTACGGGCCCAGATACAAAATCTCCATCACCAACTCTAAAGAATTTTTGCATCTGAGCAGCTCTTCTAAATCTACTCACGCAATCAAGATCACTTTGCATTAACCAGTCATGAGTCACTACGTATTGTTTCAGAAGCTCATAAAATACTCCATATTTTTTTCTCATTTCTTTTTTTTGCATTCACAGCTTGGTGCTCAGGGAAAGCTCAAGGTTTCCTACCTTGAGTTATTGGCTCTACCTTAGTTATTGGCTTCCTACAGGGGACCCAGCTGAGGTGAGGAATCAAAGCTGTTACCCCAGATCAGCTTCTTGCGAGCACTCACCTGTAGATGGCGCTGTCTTCCTTGCTGGGAATGGATTTCAGGTCTGTGAGTTCCAGGAACCTATCGTGGAAGTAGTGAAGGTGTAAAATGCACACCAGCAGAAAGGAGGTTGGGATGAAGATGCGAGTGAATAGCTCTGCCACGGTAAACTGTTTTAAGCCAAGATCCTCAAGCCTGTAAAATAGAACAAAACAAAACAAAAATCAAGAGCTTTCTTAGGCAATGAGAGGCAACATTCTTTTCACTCTAAATTCCATCACAGTCCTTCACTGGCCTCAGTTATACCATTTCTTGCATTCTCCCATTTCTTTCCTCTCTCTCTCATGCATTCGCTTTGGTTTTGTCTCCATCAGTCCAACTGACCTGCTCTTACAGTGGTCAGTACCAACCTCAATAGTGCCAAACTCAATGGTTGCTTCTCTGTCTTTATTTCTGCCTCTAGTCCTTCTTGAAACAATCCTGGTCCTGGTGTTGCCACACTGTCCTGGCTTTTCTCTTCTGTTGCTGTCTCCTCCTTTTTTAATTGGACCTCCAGATGTGAAACAGCCTCAGATTCATTCAGTGTTGAGTCTTTTATCCAGGTTATCTCACAAGTCCGCGGGGATTTATACACTGTCTTAATGCCAGGGACTCACGTGTGCATTTACAGCTCAGGCTTCTCCTGTGGACTCTCGTGCCCAAATGTCTATCAGGGGTTGTTTTTTTCTCTCACAATTATTGTATATTTAGGGTCTTCCAAACAGTACTCTTGATTTCCAGTTTTGCTCAGCCACACTGTTGTCCACCCCGGCCCCCACTTGAGTTGTCTCTGATACAATCGTCTACACTGTGCCAAATTCTGAAATAAGGAAGTCTTTCTTTCTTTGCCTTGGCATTGCATTCCTCCACACTTTCTTCAGTCTCCTAAACATCCCTTAAAACTGCCCACTTCTGTACCCATCTCTGCACCACTTGCTCTGGATGAAACCACCATAAATTCTCATGGGACATGTTGCTGGTGACCCCGCCTCATGGTTTCTACTCTTGCTTTCTGACAGCACTTTTTTTTCAGCCAGTCAAGGGTTCTTTAAAGACTAAAAATTTTCACTAAGAATAAGATGCCAACACCACTACCTACAAGCCATGCATATCCCGGGTGCCTGGCTCCATTCTCCACCTCTGCTCCATCCACTGTCCCCCTTGCTCCTAGGAGGTGAACCTTCATCTGCTTCCTTGTCGGCACCAAACTCAGTCTTGTCTAAGGATCTTCACAGTTGCTGCTGTCTTTGCCTGGGATGCTTTTCCTCACCTTAACTCCCAACTCACACACTTCTCTTAAGGCCAGCCCTTCAGGTGGAGTTTAAATGTCACCTCCTCAGGGAAGCTTGCCCTGACCACTCCGTTTATAGTTTGTATTCTGCACTATTCACTACCTCTGTCTGTTTCCTTTATAGTCTTGCCACAATTTGTAATTAATTTATTTGCACAGTAAGTAGAGTTTTTTGTTTTTTGTCTCCTCCACTGGAATATAAACTCTGGCAGTACTTAGACTCTCTCTTGCTTCCTGTTGTGTACCCAGGCAGAGTCAGTGTCTGGCACGTGAGAGGAGGCATTTGGTAAATATTTGTTGAATGAATGTTATAGTCATGTTAGCCTAGCTACATGGCGAGCCTTTCCTTTTAAGCTTTTCTCTTAGCCACCTCAGCAGGCTTCATTTAGTTCTATGCCCAGTTCTAGTTACTAGTTTAAGAAGTTGGTGGCAGCAAATCAGAAAAGGATATAGTACATGCGCAGATCTATTACACACACAGAAACGATTATTTCATCTGCATTAGTCTATTAGCACTTTTTCTATGGCCTTCAAGTGCTCCTTAGAATCTTAGCACCAGCCACATATATGAGGAGAGACTGCTGCTTTATATTACGAGCCTATGAATCGACTGAACTGTTGAACTGAGCTTCAATTTGGAAAGTAGAAGGCATGATTGGCTGAGCAGTAAGCAGGTATTTCACATGAAACAGACATTTTAAAAAGTTATTTCATCAAAATGGGGCAGAAAATGCACTTTTAAATCAGTATTCATTAGGTACATACTGTATGTGTCAAGCCCACGGCTCAGCAGGAAGACCATGAAATGATCTGTTCTCAAGGAACTGATAGACACCGATGACATCATGCTATACCAAAACCTTCTAAAGATGTCTGAACAATATGCATGCAAGTCTTCACTCTGTTACTTTTACAGCCCATTTTTACACCAAACTGCTTACTTTTCTTTTTTCAATCCCGTCATATTTTGCCACAGGCCTGGGAAGTTCTCGAACTGATATGTGTATATAAAGATAAGCACCAGCATAGTGTAGATAACTACAGACATCCAAAAATATTTTAGGATTCGCCTCCACCATTCATAGTGCACCTGTGAATCAGATGTTGAAAAACAAACAAGAAAAAGAATTGATTTAAAAATATAACCTTACAAAAATCATCACTTGTCGTTTATTCAAGTACGACAAGTGATATTTACAAATACTTGAAAATCAAATCTATTTCATGTTTTGTGTTTGAGGATCTATTCCTCGTAGAGTCAGTTGGATCTGGATCAGAATCTCAGTACAACCAGAGTTGCTAACTACACCCTTGGGTAATTCGCTGGTCCATTCTGAGCTTCTGTTTCTTCTTCTGTAAGTACCTACTTTGAGACCTAGTATGAGGATGAAATCATCATATTTATAAGGCTCTCGGCACAAGACCTAGTCTATAGGAGGCATTGAAGCAATGATATGGTAGATGTTGCCATCATGGTAGTTACTGTTGGGAGAAAAAATGCCTCAGTTTTGAAATTCCAGTATTTAAAAGTATTGAGATACTTTTATTTCTATGGGTGAATTATTGTAGTTGCTTGACATGTTCTTATGGTTGCCTGCAAGAATAGTGTACTGCTGCACTTGTTTCTATCACCAAGCTACAATTTTTCTGTGACTTAAGACTGAATTTGTAGAGAGGCCAATTCATCTCAGTAGAATCTTTTATAAATTCTAATTAATAAAATACTAAAACAGTTGATGCATTATGCATACACACACACACACACAAGGTTTTCTGATTCTAAAGTCTGAAGTACAAGTGAACTGGGTATCAACCCATATTTTAGATTATCCAGCCACTGTTCTTAAATTACTATTCAAAATTTAAAAATTATACAGATGTTTTTCTTTATCAAAAGTTTGTG
Source organism: Vulpes lagopus (assembly GCF_018345385.1). Lineage (NCBI taxonomy): Eukaryota > Metazoa > Chordata > Mammalia > Carnivora > Canidae > Vulpes > Vulpes lagopus. The sequence continues at coordinate 109,385,572 of NC_054824.1, read as the reverse complement.
AAAAAGTCATTAACTTTTTTTGTTTTTTGTTTTACTTTTTATGACCCCTAAATTTTAAAATAATGGATAAGCTGAAGTCATTTCGCATTTTAGGCCTTCTAAGTTTGTAATGTTTTAACTGCATTGATCACTTTATGTAATATGTTCATGGGATTATAGTAATTTAGAATCTTGTCAAAGGAAGATTGCACATGCTCCCCGGATGTCTACAAGAATAAAATAAACAGAGGACAATCATTTACCCACCTGATACAAGGCCACACAGAACAGAAACAGCACCATGTAGATGATTTTGTACATCACAATTTTACCCTCGAAGCTGACGAAGAAGAACATTCCTCCACAGACATAGATCCAGTACTTGATGAACATGGCCACCACCAAATTGCCCAGCACTTTCATGATGTCCTGGTCATCATCTTCTTCCATTTCCTCTTCCTTCCTTCTCTCTTGCTTCTCTTCTTTGGGTTCATCTTCCTCCTTCTCTTCGGCCTCTCCTTCCATTTGTATATCTTGCTCATCATCTTCAAAATAGAAGACTGTGCTGTTAGACTTAGCTGATTCCCTGCCCAGAGCCACACTCCTACTGGGTGTTGTATGTCGGACATGGAAGCACAACATAAAAGTGTTACTATGTGATTTGAATGATTTTGGGCTGTTCCAGTAAACAAGGCAGCATGTTGAGCTAATCATAATCAATGTATATAACCTTCATGAAATATACTTAAAAGAAATAAACCTGGTAATACATTATGCTAACTTTTTTATAATACCTAATTCCATTTTTAGTATCCAATGACACTTTTAAGTACTGCAGGATCTAGAAAAATTAAGTCCACTGGTTTTGTTTTCCACAGTTTTAGCTACCTGAGGTCAACCATCGTCTAGAAGCAGATGATTCTCCTCCTGACATATCGTCAGGTGAATAACAGCCTAACACCATGTCACCTGCCTATGTTAGTCACTTCATCTCATCACATGGACATTTTCTCATCTCATAGCATCCCTAGAAGGCTGAGTATAGCATGAGAAGATATTTTGAGAGAGAGCGAGACGACATTCACATAATTTTTATTACCATGCATTATTAATGTTCTATCTTATTATTAGTTGTTTGCATCATTCTGTACTGAGTTTATAAATTAAACTTTATCATAGACATGTATAGGAAACAACACAGTATCTTTAGGGTCCAATACTATCTGAAGTGTCAGACATCCACTGGGGTCGAGTAACTCACCCCTTATGAATAAGGAATCCCCCATACATACAATCACACAAATGAAAATGGATCTATCAGTTTCAAATTCTGATTATTTCAAGGCTCTGAAAGTGTGATCTTGAATAAATCATTTAACTTCTCTGAGCCTGTTTCTTCTTCCCTTAAGTGGGAATCAGTTTTGTGAGGACTGAATGACAGCACATTTTCAAAAGCTTCTTATAAAGCTTTCAAAAGCACATTTCAAAATAACATGCACACTAAATTGTTCGGATGGGAGCCCTGTTTTTTTTTTATTATTATTATTATTTTTTAATCGCGCCATGTTAATGTTCAGCTTTATCTGATCTGAAGCATAGAAGTTTTCTGATGTATTGGGGGTGCTCTCTCTCTGTAATTTTGCTGAGTATAAAAATCTCCGGTCATACTAATTTACCTTTTTCTTCATTTTCCTGACTTCCAATTTTGACCTCAGATAAAAGAGCTTCCTTTTCTTGAAGAGCTTTTTGCTCTGTGAGGTGCTGCCTCAGCAATAGCCAAAAAGTAATGGTGAAAAGTATCTGAAAGTAGAGAATTAGCAAAAACAAGAATTAAGCCACCCATTTGAAGTGTAAATAAAATTCAACATATGCAATGTTTTCTCCACATTTCAATGGAAACACAGTAAATAAGTCTTTCTATTTGAGACAGAGTCGGGAGCCCACTAGATTTCACCTGAAGGTCACTGGCTTTTAAATCTCATTTGCTAAAGACACAAGCAGGCGTGTTGAGGGCCCAGGGAAGGTGTCCCGACAGTCCAAACTACTTCCATCTGGGCCGGAAATCAGCTTTGGCAATTGATCTCCCTGGAGGTGCTAGTCCTTGATTTCCTGTCCTGACTGTGACATAAGCACAATTATAACAGGAAGACATATTTCTTCCATAATGCTTGCTGACTCTGCAATGTTCCTTCTTATGAAGAATTCCACAGATGGGAAAAAGAACATTTCATCCCGGAAAACAGAACCTGTTAATATCCCATTCATCTCCCAAAGCTGAAAGAAGAATTGTTCTAGGCATCAATGCTAGTATATTAAGATTTTGTTGAAACCTAGGAAAAAAAAAAGCTGATGTCTTTGGGGAGCTGCTCCTTCAGGGAATATAGGACCTGGCACATAGTAGTTGTTTTCTGCTAGCTTTATTAAAATACAATTTACATGCCCTACAATTTGCCCATTTAGAATGGGCAACTCAGTGCTTTTCGGTAAATTCATAGAGTTGTGAAACCAACACTGCAATCAATTGCTGAATATTTTCATCATCCCCAAAGAAACCCCAGAGCAGTCACCCCATTCCTGCCCACCTCAGTCCTGGCCAACCACCAATTTACTTTCTATCTCTGGAGACTGCCTAATCTGGGCATTTTACATAGTGGAATTGCTTAAGAAACATTCTTTTGTCAGTGGCTTCTTTTATTTGGCATAATGTTTTCAAGGGTTATTCATATTGTAACCTGTACTGACACATCACTTCTCTTTGTTCCTTGATAATATTCCATTGTATGGACAGAAAACATTTCATTTCTCAGTTGATGGGCACTTAGGTTGTTATATTTTTTGAGACCACTCTGAAAAACTGCTATGAGTATTCATGTACAGGTTTTTGTGTGGAAATAGGTTTTCAGTTCTCTTGGGTTTAATACCTAGGAGTAGAATTGCCGGATCTTATGGCAATTCTATTTTTAACCTTTTGGGGAACTGACAGGGCATTTTCCAAAGTGGCTGCAGCATTTCTCATGCCTCCCCAGCAGTGTAGGGGTTCCAGTTTCTCCACCTCCTCATTAATACTTACTATGATTTGGCTTTTTGATTCTAGCTATCCTGGTGAGTGTGAAGTGGCATCTCATTGTGGTTCATAGGAGGATTTTAATAAATATTTGCCAAAGAAATGAAAAATAGGCAAATGAATGGGTCAATTTCACTTAGAATAACTGCCCACTTAACAATCCATAAATATCCACTACTCCTTTGCCTACAGCATAAATCAGACCTAGTAAGTCTTGGACAACAGGTTTAGGGCCTAAAGAAGTAGAGAACCAGAGTGCCTACATTTCTGAAAACCTGGCACTAAACTTATGGAAGTCACAACAAATTGAACTATAGCTGCAAGGTGGGAAAGAAATCTGTTTCTCTAATGCATGTCTTATAGAGCCTAGGAATAGGTGGGGGTAGATGAGACACCTGTCCTGGAAAAGGTGATTTACAAGCCAGGTTTGGAAGGCATGGTTGATGTAGTTTGATGGAATGGGAAAGACACTCTAGCAGCTGAAGGATGCTACCAAGGATCTGAGTCTGGCTCCCCCAGAGTGGTCAGACCTCTGAGGACCCGGAGCATATTCTTTCCTTGTCTTATTTTCCATCACAGTGACCCATTCATACTCTGCAAACAATACTTTGTACTTTGTACAAATACTTTGACATTGTACTTTGACAATATACTTTGAGAATGTGCAAAGACGTGTACTTTGATGAGTATCACTGTGATAGAGACTTTATGGTCTTGGGTTGTGTTGTTATCTATGACAAATCCTTGTTTTGTTTTGTTTTGTTTTAGCTTCTGGGTACGTTAAAATATAGGTGCAGACCCTACTTTCCCCAGAATGACACTGTTTTTTTTTTTAAACAAGTAATACATTTATTTCTTCAAAAATGTCCCCCACCCCAAGAGCTATTCATTTTAGATTAGACAGGAAGTAGTTCAACCAGTTAGCTGGCATCCATTTTCAGATATCTCTTCCATATTCTGAACAGGCGGAAATGGATTTGCATAGTCAAAAGATGAGGTTTTGAATTTCTTTTATAAAGAAAAGGCTAACTTACCAGTTTTGGGTGTGTGTTTGAGTGGAAGGTCAGGGAGGGAGAGAAGGAGACGGAAGAGTGTGAGACAAAGGTGACTTGTCAGTGAAAATATTCTGTGGGACTGTCAGCATGGAGTGGGGTTTGAGAGAGAAAGTGGGAGTATATAGGCATGAGAGTTTTGTATGAATAAATGAATAAATGAATGAATGAAGTTGCCATGGTCTGTGAACACAGGGGATTATGATCTAATTTCTGTCATTACTATTTACCTGTTAGGAGTTTCTCTTTTACCCCAATAGCCTTCACCAAGTCTGTTAAGAGAACCAATCCTTGGTATCTACTAGCACCCCGTTTATGCCTGGTTGCCTTGGATATGGGGTGTCTGGTAACCTGTAAAAAACGTGCTTGATCTCAGGGAAGGGGGGTTTTGTGTGATGTAAATTAATGCCCCTTTCAGAGAGTGATTCTCTGCCTAGAAGAGAAAGGTGTTCAAGGCTCACTGAGTAATGACACGAGACCTCTTTCACAGTCTTAACACAAAGTCATCAGCACAAAGGGAATGTGTTTTTAGAGTCTGCCACTTTGTCCACAAAACAGAAAGGTTGGGTCTGAAGTAAAAACTATTAAAATGGACCATGAAAATAATGAGCACTGAAAGATCATGAACCTTGTTCCTAGGCATGAAGGAATATCATATCATCTGCAGAAAGAAAAAAGGTAAGTGTCACACTTAATTTGTGCTGCCAGCAGTGTTTTTTTTTAAGACATGATTAAAGAAAAAATGTTTTTTACTAATAATCAGTGAACACAGCAATGTGTTCAGCCTGTTTTGAAAACTGAGATCAAAGAAAATTCTCCAACCCTTGGATACATTTTACATGTATTTTCCTATTTCCCCATCTAATTTCTACTACACTGTAATTGACATTAAAATATAACAGACTATATTTTTCCTTTCAGTGGAAAGCGTTATTTTAAATAAAATATAAAATCATGGCATAATATTTATTCACATTTAGATCATAAAGACCTCTAAGCAATATAAATTATTTCTCAGAGTTCTTAGTCTAATCTTTTTTTGTAAAGCACAGAATATTTGGAACCCATGTTAGCAAGTTTGTGCTTGGATATGCTTATTATGGTTATTTTGGATTCGTCTCAATGTTTTGTTTTCTTGTTTTCCTATTCACTTACCTTTGAGGCAAGTTCTCCTGGCTCTTTCTTCTCTAAAAATCCTGGGACCTTTTTAATTTCGGGGAGTTCAAAACTCCATATATACTGTAGTATCAGCAACAGATTTCCATAGACAACCATGAAAGGAGAGCTTATCATGGCATATTTTCTTCTGTTGCGAATCATCCAAAGGGTGCATGACCAAATCAACAACACGAAAGTCAACCAGCTGTGATAGGTGATGCTCCAAGCCTCAAGGGAAAAGGGAAGGGACAATATAATGATGATCAGTACAATGTACAGTCCCCACTCTGTTAGGTTACAAATTATCTAAGAGGAAAATGTCAATAACATTCAAATCAGGGAGAAGAGAGAGTGGTGAAACCATGGGGAGACATCCCAACCTGAGGCATAGGGATGACCTGAAGAGAAAACTTGATCTTGCTAAGAAGAAGGTGTGTCTTCAGCTTCTGCACATTCCAAACAATAACATCAAGTTCATTTAAAGGCCAGACTCAGCTTCTGGCCTGTAAAGGGTAGGACTAAAAAGCCATCAGACTCATTGGACAAATGATTTATCTTCTTCATTCACACTAAACTTACAAAGAACCAGAAATGAATCTCAAAGGGCAGGTACCAGAACAATACATAAATCAGGCTCAACAGTATTATTAACTTCCAGAGATCTAGCCTTTCCTACCGATATCTCATACCTAATTTTTGTGAAAAGACCTTTAAAAATGTTTTCTAGATATGTTTGAGGCTATTAAAATCAATTGCATTCCTGAATATCACAAATTACCAAGAGTTAGATGGAAAGTCCAAGAATATCACAAATTACCAAGAGTTAGATGGAAAGTCCAAAATGTTTGACAAGCAGAGTGGAACAAACAAATATTTCCTCTCAGAAATTTGTAAATTTGTTCTAGAGGACACCTAGCTTTGTAAATGGTGAATTATTTAAAATTTTTGGTTGAAACATATGAAAAACATAAACTGGAAATTAAAATTGCTTTTATTAAAATTAGATTAGTGACATAGCTATTCTCAAGTCTGAATTATTTTCATGTAAATATGATTTCTTAGAAATACTGTTTATTAAATTAGGTAACACTGAATGCTTTTGTATTTGCATTAAATGCACTATTAAATGCATTTATCTCAGTATGAAATGCAGATGTAACTGCCATTTTTTGTGTGTGATCCAGGAAAAAAATCACAGGTATTATAATTCCAGCAGATTCACCGCCCCCCCCACCACCACTATTCTTAGGAAGGTGAGGGTGGAAGAGGAAGAAAAACAAGTTATGAGGCACTAGGCAATAAGTTTTTTAAACCTATTTTATTTATAGTGCCTAAGTCACATATATGCCTTTCAGTTATGGTAGTTGGGATACTTCTGCATTATGTTCAGTTTCCAGATTGTTTGATAGTTTAGTAAATTCATACTTTGTATTTTTGAATAAATGCATGTATCATTCTAACACATTTGGCTCCTCAGGACTGCCCTTTCTGTCTGTGATGAAAACTCTGCTGCAGTGGAGTGCTTCCTTGGAAGGCAGGCACTTTTAAAATATTAGTATTATGGCTCCACTAAAACAATGAAAATGGCACCAGACAAGGACATATCTTTAATGAAGGATCTCCTCTGTTATGTAGTTTTTACAATAGAGTTTTTCTACTAAGTAACAAAATGTGTATACCAAGTCTTTTTTTTTTTTTAGCTCTATTTCTTTACAAAAAGAGAGAGAGAGAGAGAGAGAGAGAGAGAGAGAGACCAAACTAGGGGTAGCAGGTGGTTCAGTCAACTAAGCAACTGCCTTCAACTTGAGTCATGGTCTCAGGGTCTCTGCTTAGTGAGGAGCCTGCTTCTCCCTCTTCCTTTCTCTCCTTCTGCTTGTACTCTTTCTCTCTCTCAAATGAATAAATAAAATCTTTTTTTTTTTTTAAAGAAGGACCAAGCTAAACAGGCTTATTTTTAGAAAAAAGAGAAGAAGGGTGTATATATACTCTTTTGGGTTCATAGTCAGAATTGTAAATTGTGTTTATATTTGATATTTTAAAATTAGAATTTTGTTGTAGTTTAAATTAGAAGTCGATATATCAAACATGTCAAAAAGTGCCCAAAGAACACAGAATTAATACTATTTAAAGAACAGAGTCTGCAATCACTAAATGAACCACCTTTAATTTCAAGGAACTTTCTCTTTGCCAGCTCTCTCTCTCAGATGTGCAATAGAAACTGAAGTCGACTTAACATGCAGGTGCAATTGGAAGACATCTTGAGAGAGTGTCTGGAGAAACTTTGTTTAGGCATCTTCTGTCTAGAGGTAGAAAATATTTTCATTTTTTATCACCAAAGTTGTCCATGGGATCTCGCCACTGACCACAAAATACAGAAGAGTTTTGTGTTAGATAAGTGTTAGGTTTCTCAAAAATAAATTCGTTTTCCCATACAAGCTTGTTTTTAGGAATGTTACAAATTAGACTGTCTTTTATCTTCTATCTCTAGGCCAAAGGACTATTTTTTTGAAGCTGTGATGCCAGAGATGGAAGATGTACCTCAAAGTGAGTATAAACACACGTCAACTGAGTGCTTGCAATTGGAAAAGCTCTCGGGAACTCTGGTTGTTTGATGTTCAAATTGGTAAAAATTTATTGCAACTAAGATGGGGTAAAGTCTCACTCATATTTAAGATAAGATGTGAATGTAACTCTCACTGTTTGAAGGAAATAAAAGCAGTCTATGTCAATCTTGGACACCACCATACCACACAGAGCCACTACCCAGTAGATCCTCTTATTTTTAAATTTATTATTTTTTTTTTAGAGAGAGGGAGAGAGAGAGAGTGGAGGCAAGGCAGAGGGAGAGAGGAAATCTTATGCAAGCTCCATGCCCAGTGCAGAGCCTGACATAGGGCTCGACCTCACAGTCCCTAGATCGTGATCTGAGCTGAAATCACAAGTTGGATACTTAACCAACATAGCTACCCAGGAGCACCTCTAATAGATCGTTTTAAACTGGCAAATTAGGAAACAGTCTCATTAGACAGGCTAATTTGAGAGAAATGTATTAATATTTTCAAGGAGGTTAAATAGAACAGAACATTATTTTGAAATCTGTAATATAAAGATCCCAAGAAAAATAACATAACCAACCAATCTGTGCCAAGGCACTAGGAAGATTATATATTTGTGCCAGACATGAGAGGATAGTGGGGCATTTGTCAGGCATGCTGGATGTCCTCTCTCATACATACCATCATGGCAATAAGGGCACAGATGTAACTTTGCTTCATAATAAACTGGAACACGGAGACCATGGCATGAACTTTAACACTTCGTTTCTCCTCATGGCTCCTTTCCTCCTCAAATTCTTCCTTCTCGTCCTCTTCTTCCTCTTTCTTTTCTAGATGGAGAAATCATTTATACAACTTTATGCTAATATGTGAATTCTTGATAAATATCCCCAGCACTGCAGCACATATATCGTTTTACAAGAGACTTTTTTTTTTTTACAAGAGACTTATTTAAGACATCAGATATTATTTTCAACTAACAAAGCCCTTAGAATGCCAACAGATTCAGGTAGTGGTGCCTGGTCAGTAATGGAATCCTGTGCTCAGAAATCCCAGAAAGAAAATTTCAATTTAAGAGGGTATGGAAGGTAGCCTCCAAGATGCTCCCAATGAATCCTACCTCCTGATGTTCATGCCTTTGTGTAGTCCTCTCCCCTTGAGTGTGAGTGGGACCTCTGATGAGCTGCTAACAAAGAGGAGGGATGGAATGTGACTTCCAAGGTTATATATTTAAAAAGACTGTGGCTTTAGCCTTGGGCCCTTTCTCTCATTTCTTGCTCATTCTGAGAGAAGCCAGCTACCATGTTGTGAAGTGCCCTAAGAAGAGGTCCAGGTGGCAAGGAACTGGTGTCTCTGGTGAGCAGGCAACAAGAGCTTGAGGCCAGGCAGTAACTACACGATTGGGCATGAAAGCAGATTCTCTTCAGGTAAGCCGTCAGATGAGACCACAGCCCAAGCCAGCAGCTTATCTATGACCTAATGAGAGACCTTGAGCCAGAGAAGCACATCTTAGCCACACCCGATTCCTGCCCCCACAGAAACTGTGACACTAAATGTTTTAAGTCACTAAGTTTGGGAGTAATTTGTTATTCAGTAATAGATAACTAATGCAAACACTATCTGGAATATGGATAGTGACGGTACAGGAAGCCAACCAACCAACCAACCACTTTCCTGGTATGAGCTCAGTAGCCCATGGTTTCCTTTCCTCTGTCAGGTCATTCAGAGGCAGAATAGTTATACTAAGGATAGAATTATCACATTAAAAGCAAGAGAAAGTGTGGAGGGCTGAGGAGAGAAGGACCAGCAATAGGAAAGTCCTGGCATAGGGGTGAAAGAAGGATTCTCCTCAAGATCCTCTCCCACGTGTCAGGAAAACTAATCTGATTTATGAGATGAAGTAATGAATGACACACTTATGTGAAATGTCCTTTCTGTCCTGTTCGAATTAAATGGGCTGCATGTAAGTGGGTTGCATCAGGGAGTTGCTCTGCACCATGAAGAGAAAACAAACCACTGAAAAACCAGTGACCATCACATTGCCGTGCACAAGCTCCAGAAGCAAGCCTCTAAGTGAGGTTGGTGGTATCTCCTCGTGCAGACACCCGCTACCTTCCATCCCCTCAGTGTTAGGACTGGGGTTTGAGAGGGCAAGTCCACAGATCTGAGACAATGCAGAAAAAACAGAATCTGATGGATTTTACAGCTCCTGGAGTGTTACTTCCGTGGTTGTGATGCTGTCTGCATAAACAGATTAGAATTAAAAAATGACTTTCCAGCTTTTGTTTTACCTTGGAAAGTTGAAGTTATGATATGAATATGTATGAGTTTGCCCTGTCAGCAGCCAAATTCTGTTCATTTTTTTTTTTAAATGTTAAGTCACATGTAAAGAAAAGATTACCTGGCTGTGACCCGAGAGTCTCAACCTTAAAAAGTCACAAATGCTGGTTCCTGGGCCTGCCCTTCATGATTCTGAGGAGCACACTTTAGAAAGTATGGTATTTCCTTGAGGCATTTAGTAAATGAAGATCTTGGTTTAAATCCAACTTACAAACTGAAACGCATGCATATAGGAAGCAGAAATGGATAATTAACCCATGGAGTCCAGTGCTCCTTTGGAGACAGTAGGTGCCACCTGGGGCTAGGGGGATGGGCAAAGCTGCTGGGTTAGGGAACTGATCTCATTCTGACCTTACTGAGGCTGCGTAGTGTGACGTTATAACCCTTTGTGCTACTCAGCAGGTGCCAGGGCAGGAGCAACTGCAGGCCATACTGATACCTACGCAGAACACTGCAGTAGAATATGCTTGATAAAGAATTAAGAAAAAACACATTAAGCTTAATGCATCAATAACACAGGCTGGATAGTTGCTCAGTTGCTGGCCATTTGCTCAAGGTGGGATCATGTACAACAACTCTAGGTTTAATTCCATATAAACAGAAAAGTCCAGTAGAGTTTTATAGCCACTTTGCTGCCACCTGCATGTGCTCTGCCTCCCTCCCTGCCAAGAGTAAACTTTGTGAATTCTGTCTCTATGAATTGGTGACCAGCGAGGTCTCTGTCAGGGCAGTGACAACAGCGGTCAAGCCAACCGCTGCCTTGTAGAAACGAGGGGCCAGGGTTGCCAGAATATTCACATTCTTCAAGGGATTCCAGAAACTTCCATATCATAGTCAGAGCTGCACTTTTAAAATGTTGGTTGCTTTCTTTTTGTCATTTTAGAAAATGCTGCAGAGGCCAACAGAAACAAAACCCAAGTCACAGTCACCAATTTGTCATCTCTAGTACCGCCTGTTTTCCCTCAACATAATAAACTGAGACAAATGGGAATAGAGGCTTAGTACGAGTTTGGACCCTCCTCCTCCTTTTTTTTTTTTTTTTTGAATAGATAAAAAGAGCTTTTTCTGAAAACATTCATCCATGAACCAGCAAAACTATTGACTGTGATTGCAAAATCAAATTATAGAAAAAACGAAACACACAGACACATAGGTTTAACACGAAAACTGAGTTGGCATGTTTAAAATAATTTTTTGCCTGTTATTTTTCAAAGTCTGCCCCAATTATTCCATTTATCTTGTGTGTGAGGATAGAATACACATAGCAATGTGCTGGGGCAAAATACAGAACTGAAGATAATGAGCTGAATTATACTGACCTCGGAAGACAACACATCTTAGAAAAAAACAGAACCAACACAGTAAACAATAAACAAGACACAGAGAGGTGCTGAGTGTATGTGTGAGACGAGCTAAAACCGGGGGTGCAACGTGCACTCCGCAGAGCGGGTCCTTACCTGAGGAGTCTTCAGAGGGCTCCCACCGGTACTGGGGGGTAGAGTACAGGTCGGCTTTGGCAGGGCCGTTCTCCACGGGCAGACTGGGGTGGATGGTGTGATAGTCTACTGGGTTGCCGTTCACAGTCACCAGCAGGCCCTGCCAGGGGAGGGCAGGGCAAAGGCACACCTGAGACAGCAGCTCCCGCCTCCAGGGTGGGCGTACTGCCGCCTTCCCTCATCTACCTGAGCACAACTCCACAGTGAAGAACAGAGCTGAACAGTCTCGTCCATTCTCCACTTTAGCAAAATGAATCGTGCATGCTCCTCTATTCAGATCTATTTTTCAGAATGGTCCTGGGAAAAATCGAATCTGATCTGGTTGTACTTCTGCTAAACACCATGCAAAGCACACTGTTCTCAGTACCAAGTGTGATCCCTGGAAAAGGCTGGCCAGGGCTTCCCAATCTGCTCTGAGCACCTCTCCAGCCTCTGGTCTTGTGGCTTCTCCTCCCAACCATCCCTCCAGCCCCTGGACCCTCAGACCTTTCCTAAGCCCCAGCCAGAGCCCTCCCTGCCCTGCCCAACACCCCATGGAGCTCAGAGGGCACTAATGCAGTCTCAGGTTAGCAGGCACCCCACTTTGACATCTTTGCTGATGCTGCCAGCTTGCAGTTCCTGTGTTGAAGCACTTTGTAACACTAAGTGCAATTTCTTGGGTTTTCCCCTGTCTCTTTGGCTTTAGGATATAAATATACTTGTGTGTGTGTGCATGTGTGTGTCCATGAACATGCAAGACTTCCCAAATTATGTAATTAATATATCTGCAGAGCAAAATGCTTTTAGAAACCCTCCAATGTGGCTTTTTACAAGTTTAAATACATTCTGTATGACTATAGTTGAGCTCATATTATATGAGTCAGTGTTACAACAGCAACAAACCAGATATAACTTCTACAAAAAAATTCAAAAACTTAGGAAAATTTTATGGATCATTAAAATATACCCAAAGGAGCTAATTCCATTTATATTGCTTTTACATCACTTACACGAGCATAAATGATAATTCTAAGAATATACTAACATCAGATGGTTTGTAGTCATCTTGGGTCATGGATAAAAGCTGCAAAAAGCAATGCAGGACAGCAATGTTAATATGTAAGCAGAAAGCACTGCAATGTTTATATATATATCTATAAAGTTTTACTATACACATACCCATTCCTTCAACTAGCTAGATGCTAGTATGTTAAAGTTGCCATGCAAAATATAAAGGGACAAATAATTGAACTGGATGTCATTATTTATTATAACTGTTTTCCAGCTTCTGATGTTAACTTTTAATCATGACAGCAAATAACCAGTCATAAACTACGTGACTACAAAAATGGATAATATTTTTCAACAATTTTGTTCGAATAGAATAAGCTGCTTCATTTAATACTCCCAAAACCCTTGAGACCTCTGCAGAATTCTGAAAATATTTACTGATTTATCAAGAAATAGAAGTTTCATACTAAAGAAAAATTGACTTGCAATGCAGCTTGAGATTATTTTAAGATTTACATATCGTCTACCACAAACTAATTACACGACTATGCCTTCAAACTATATTAGTTTAAGGCCAGGTGGTTTGGATGCCCCCCCCCCCCCTCAAATAATAAGTACTTGCTGTGCTCATGGTTCTCCAACTTTTTGGATCAGGACTCACTTATGATCATAAAAATCACTGAAAGTCCTAAAGAGTTTTTATTTTTATTTATTTTTTATTTATTTATGATAGTCACAGAGAGAGAGAGAGAGAGAGGCAGAGACACAGGCAGGGGGAGAAGCAGGCTCCATGCACCGGGAGCTGGATGTGGGATTCGATCCCGGGTCTCCAGGATCGCGCCCTGGGCCTAAGGCAGGCGCCAAACTGCTGCGCCACCCAGGGATCCCCTAAAGAGTTTTTAACGATGGGAGTTGTGTGTATCATTATCTAGTATACTAGAAATTAAAATTGAAGCCTTTAAAGATATTTATTAGTTCATTATTTTTTTCTTAAAATTGAACATGTTAACATAAATCATTTTATTCAAATAGCTATTTTAAAAAACAAATAGTGAAAAAATGGTATTATTTTATGCTTTTGCAATTTTTAAAATATGTGGCTTAAAAGAAAACAGCTGGATTCTCATATCTGCTGAGCATTTAATCTGTTGTGGGATGTTATTCTGGCTGAAATATATTAAGAAAATCTGGCTTCACCAAGCTTTGTAGTTGGAAAAGGGAAGAGCATTTCAATTGGCTACCCAGGTAATTGTAGACAGTTGCTGTTTTCTTTGTTTGTTTGATACTATACCAAAGTCAAGAGTGGGTAGTAACCTGAAGATCAGCGGCTACATGGAATCTGAAACTGTATCAATGAACTTTTCACACTGTTACACTAAAATCTACTGATGTGTCATGCGTTGGTGATTTGTGTCAATGAGTTTATAAAGTATCAAATATTGACACATTTCATTACACAATATTTAAATATTACACAATATTTATAAAGCACCTTTGTTACTATCCTACCACCACTGATCTCATCAGGAAGGTCCTGAGCACTGGGAAGTTTTTAAGCTCTGAATAGCAGATACAAGTTTTCTAATATTCTAATTTTCACTCAAAAGTTCAAATTTTACCATCGTCAACAAGTGCTATCAATTGTTTGCCTTGAAGTGGTGAGTTCACTCCCTTCACCTTGCTGTAATTCTTGGCCACCTATCCATCTCTGAGGAACTGTAATTTGTTCGCGAGTGGCTCTTTCAAATGACTGTGCCTGCAGTCGGCAACAGTGAGTTCCGCTCACGCTTCCTACAACAGCCAAGTGCTTTTCATCGAGATGTCATCACACTTTCACACACGGGACTTTGTGCAACGTCCCATGTTGCAACATGGGATATTAAAAAGATGTGAGCTCCGAAGTGGAGGTTTAAGAAAACTGACAACTATTTTTGGCTTATCAAGAATATTCTTTTTTTTAAAAGATTTTATTTATTTATTCCTGAGAGACACACACAGAGAGAGAGGCAGAGACACAGGCAGAGGGAGAAGCAGGCTCCATGCAGGGAGCCCGATGTGGGACTCCATCCCGGGACCCCAGGATCATGCCCTGAGCCAAAGGCAGATGCTCAGCCGCTGAGTCACCCAGGGATCCCATCATCAAGAATATTCTTAAGTGGAACTGGCCTTGCCACTTTGTTTTCTATGAGCTCATGGTGGCGAAAGGCAGGACTGCTGCCCTGGGGATTCATGCCACTGCCTGGGTTTGTCTTGTTCTTTGTATCAGAACACGTCAGCACAGTGGAAGAAAGGCACATATTTTAAATATTTTTATTTTTATTTTTTATTTATTTTTTTTAATTAACTTTTATTGGTGTTTAATTTACCAACATACAGAAAAACACCCAGTGCTCATCCCGTCAAGTGTCCACCTCAGTGCCCGTCACCCATTCCCCTCCAACACCCGCCCTCCTCCCCTTCCACCACCCCTAGTTCGTTTCCCAGAGTTAGGAGTCTTTATGTTCTGTCTCCCTTCCTGATATTTCCCAACATTTATTTTCCCTTCCTTTATATTCCCTTTCACTATTATTCATATTCCCCAAATGAATGAGAACATACACTGTTTGTCCTTCTCCGATTGACTTATTTCACTCAGCATAATACCCTCCAGTTCCATCCACGTTGAAGCAAATGGTGGGTATTTGTCGTTTCTAATTGCTGAGTAATATTCCATTGTATACATAAACCACATCTTCTTTATCCATTCATCTTTCGATGGACACCGAGGCTCCTTCCACAGTTTGGCTATTGTGGCCATTGCTGATAGAAACATCGGGGTGCAGGTGTCCCGACGTTTCATTGCATCTGAATCTTTGGGGTAAATCCCCAACAGTGCAATTGCTGGGTCGTAGGGCAGGTCTATTTTTAACTCTTTGAGGAACCTCCACACAGTTTTCCAGAGTGGCTGCACCAGTTCACATTCCCACCAACAGTGTAAGAGGGTTCCCTTTTCTCCGCATCCTCTCCAACATTTGTTGTTTCCTGCCTTGTTAATTTTCCCCATTCTCACTGGTGTGAGGTGGTATCTCATTGTGGTTTTGATTTGTATTTCCCTGATGGCAAGTGATGCAGAGCATTTTCTCATGTGCATGTTGGCCATGTCCATGTCTTCCTCTGTGAGATTTCTCTTCATGTCTTTTGCCCATTTCATGATTGGATTGTTTGTTTCTTTGGTGTTGAGTTTAATAAGTTCTTTATAGATTTTGGAAACTAGCCCTTTATCTGATATGTCATTTGCAAATATCTTCTCCCATTCTGTAGGTTGTCTTTTAGTTTTGTTGACTGTATCCTTTGCTGTGCAAAAGCTTCTTATCTTGATGAAGTCCCAATAGTTCATTTTTGCTTTTGTTTCTTTTGCCTTCGTGGATGTATCTTGAAAGAAGTTACTGTGGCCAAGTTCAAAAAGGGTGTTGCCTGTGTTCTCCTCTAGGATTTTGATGGAATCTTGTCTCACATTTAGATCTCTCATCCATTTTGAGTTTATCTTTGTGTATGGTGAAAGAGAGTGGTCCAGTTTCATTCTTCTGCATGTGGATGTCCAATTTTCCCAGCACCATTTATTGAAGAGACTGTCTTTCTTCCAATGGATAGTCTTTCCTCCTTTATCGAATATTAGATGGCCGTACATTTCAGGGTCCACTTCTGGGTTCTCTATTCTGTTCCATTGATCTATGTGTCTGTTTTTGTGCCAGTACCACACTGTCTTGATGACCACAGCTTTGTAATACAACCTGAAATCTGGCATTGTGATGCCCCCAGCTAAGGTTTTCTTTTTTAAAATTCCCCTGGCTATTCGGGGTCTTTTCTGATTCCACACAAATCTTAAAATAATTTGTTCTAACTCTCTGAAGAAAGTCCATGGTATTTTGATAGGGATTGCATTAAACATATAAATTGCCCTGGGTAACATTGACATTTTTACAATATTAATTCTGCCAATCCATGAGCATGGAATATTTTTCCATCTCTTTGTGTCTTCCTCAATTTCTTTCAGAAGTGTTCTATAGTTTTTAGGGTATAGATCCTTTACCTCTTTGGTTAGGTTTATTCCTAGGTATCTTATGCTTTTAGGTGCAATTGTAAATGGGATTGACTCCTTAATTTCTCTTTCTTCAGTCTCATTGTTAGTGTATAGAAATGCCATTGATTTCTGGGCATTGATTTTGTATCCTGCCACGCTACCAAATTGCTGTATGAGTTCTAGCAATCTGGGGGTGGAGGCTTTTGGGTTTTCTATGTAGAGTATCATGTCATCGGCGAAGAGGGAGAGTTTGACTTCTTCTTTGCCAATTTGAATGCCTTTAATGTCTTTTTGTTGTCTGATTGCTGAGGCAGGGACTTCCAGAACTATGTTGAACAGCAGTGGTGAGAGTGGACATCCCTGTCTTGTTCCTGATCTTAGGGGAAAGGCTCCCAGTGCTTCCCCATTGAGAATGATATTTGCTGTGGGCTTTTCGTAGATGGCTTTTAAGATGTCGAGGAAAGTTCCCTCTATCCCAACACTCTGAAGGGTTTTGATCAGGAATGGATGCTGTATTTTGTCAAATGCTTTCTCTGCATCTAATGAGAGTATCATATGGTTCTTGGTTTTTCTCTTGCTGATATGATGAATCACATTGATGGTTTTACGAGTGTTGAACCAGCCTTGTGTCCCAGGGATAAATCCTACTTGGTCATGGTGAATAATTTTCTTAATGTGTTGTTGGATCCTATTGGCTAGTATCTTGTTGAGAATTTTTGCATCCATGTTCATCAGGGATATTGGTCTGTAATTCTCCTTTTTGGTGGGGTCTTTGTCTGGTTTTGGAATTAAGGTGATGCTGGCCTCATAGAACGAATTTGGAAGTACTCCATCTCTTTCTATCTTTCCAAACAGCTTTAGTAGAATAGGTATGATTTCTTCTTTAAACGTTTGATAGAATTCCCCTGGGAAGCCATCTGGCCCTGGACTCTTGTGTCTTGGGAGGTTTTTGATGACTGCTTCAATTTCCTCCCTGGTTATTGGCCTGTTCAGGTTTTCTATTTCTTCCTGCTCCAGTTTTGGTAGTTTGTGGCTTTCCAGGAATGCGTCCATTTCTTCTAGATTTCCTAATTTATTGGCGTACAGCTGTTCATAGTATGTTTTTAAAATCGTTTGTATTTCCTTGGTGTTGGTAGTGATGTCCCCTTTCTCATTCATGATTTTATTAATTTGAGTCTTCTCTCTCTTCTTTTTAATAAGGTTGGCTAATGGTTTATCTATCTTATTAATTCTTTCAAAGAACCAACTCCTGGTTCTGTTGATCTGTTCCACAGTTCTTTTGGTCTCGATATCATTGAGTTCTGCTCGAATTTTAATTAACTCTCTTCTTCTGCTGGGGGTGGGGTCTATTTGTTGCTTTTTCTCTAGTTCCTTTATGTGTAAGGTGAGCTTTTGAATTTGAGATCTTTCCAGTTTTTGAATGTATGCTTGTATTGCGATGTATTTCCCCCTCAGGACTGCTTTTGCTGCATCCCAAAGATTTTGAACGGTTGTATCTTCATTTTCATTAGTTTCCATGAATCTTTTTAATTCTTCCTTAATTTCCTGGTTGACCTTTTCATCTTTTAGCAGGATGGTCCTTAACCTCCACGTGTTTGTGGTCCTTCCATATTTCTTGTTGTGATTAAGTTCTAATTTCAAGGCATTATGGTCTGAGAATATACAGGGGACTATCCCGATCTTTTGATATCGGTTCAGACCCGATTTGTGACCCAGTATGTGGTCTATTCTGGAGAAAGTTCCATGTGCACTTGAGAAGAATGTGAATTCAGTTGAGTTTGGATGTAAAGTTCTGTAGATATCTGTGAAATCCATCTGGTCCAGTGTATCATTTAAAGCTCTCGTTTCTTTGGAGATGTTGTGCTTAGAAGACCTATCCAGGGTAGAAAGAGCTAGATTGAAGTCACCAAGTATAAGTGTATTATTATCAAGGTATTTCTTGAGTTTGGTTATTAATTGGTTTAAATATTTGGCAGCTCCCACATTCGGGGCATATATATTGAGGAGTGTTAAGTCCTCTTGTTGGATAGATCCTTTGAGTATGAGATAGTGTCCCTCTTCATCTCTCACTATAGTCTTCGGGGTAAATTTTAATTTATCTGATATAAGGATGGCAACCCCTGCTTTCTTTTGAGGACCATTTGAATGGTAAATGGTTCTCCAACCTTTTATTTTCAGGTTGTAGGTGTCCTTCTGTCTAAAATGAGTCTCTTGTAGACAGCAAATAGATGGGTCCTGCTTTTTTATCCAGTCTGAAACCCTGCGCCTTTTGATGGGGTCATTAAGCCCGTTCACATTCAGAGTTACTATTGAGAGATATGAGTTTAGTGTCATCATGATATCTATTCAGTCCTTGTTTTTGTGGATTGTTCCACTGAACTTCTTCTTAAAGGGGAATTTTAAGAGTCCCCCTTAAAATTTCTTGCAGAGCTGGTTTGGAGGTTACATATTCTTTCAGTTCCTGCCTGTCTTGGAAGCTCTTTATCTCTCCTTCCATTTTGAATGAAAGCCTTGCTGGGTAAAGTATTCTTGGTTGCATGTTCTTTTCATTTAGGACCCTGAATATATCCTGCCAGCCCTTTCTGGCCTGCCAGGTCTCTGTGGAGAGGTCTGCTGTTACCCTAATATTCCTCCCCATAAAAGTCAGGGACTTTTTTTCTCTTGCTGCTTTAAGGATCTTCTCCTTATCTTTGGAATTTGCAAGCTCCACTATTAAATGTCGAGGTGTTGAACGGTTTTTGTTGATTTTAGGGGGGGATCTCTCTATTTCCTGGATCTGAATGCCTGTTTCCCTTCCCAGATTCGGAAAGTTTTCAGCTAGGATTTGTTCAAATACATATTCTGGCCCTCTGTCCCTTTCCGCGCCCTCGGGAACCCCAATTAAACGTAGGTTTTTCTTCCTCAGGCTATCATTTATTTCCCTTAATCTATCCTCATGGTCTTTTAATTGCCTGTCTCTTTTTTCCTCAGTTTCCCTCTTTGCCATCAACTTGTCTTCTATGTCACTCACTCGTTCTTCCACCTCGTCAAGCCTCGTCGTTAGGACTTCTAGCTTGGATTGCATCTCATTTAATTGATTTTTAATTTCTGCCTGATTAGATCTAAATTCTGCAGTCATGAAGTGTCTTGAGTCCTTTATGGTTTTTTCTAGAGCCACCAGTAGCTGTAAAATAGTGCTTCTGAATTGGCTTTCTGACATTGAATTGTAATCCATATTTTGTAACTCTGTGGGAGAGTGGGCTGTTTCTGATTCTTTTTTTTGAGGGGTTTTCCTTCTAGTCATTTTACTCAGTGCAGAGTGGCCAAAAACAAGTTGTATTGGGAAAAGGAGAAAAAGAGAGAGAAGGAAAGAAAAGAGAAAAAGAAAAAAGAGAAAGAAGAAAAAAATAGGGGAAAAAGAGAAGAAAAAGAAAGAAAGGAGAAAAAAGAAAAAAAGGGGGGGTGGGGGAAGCAATCAGAAATCAAGAAGAAAGAGAGAAAAAAAAAGCACAAAACAAAAAAATAAATAAATAAACAAACAAACAAACAAACAAAAAAACCAAGGGGGAGTATCTTCCGATTCTGTGTAGTTTAAGTCCCTTGATTTCCCTTGGAACTGGTCCGTCTCGCTGGTCTTCTGGGGGAGGGGCCTGCTGTGCTGATTCTCAGGTGTTAGCACTTGGGGGAGCTGCTCTGCCCCTGCCTGGTGCAGGGCTCAGTGGGGGTGTTTACCCCGTGAGGCCCTGGGAGGAAGCCACAGTGGCGGGGGCAGCTCTGGGACCCTGGAGTCAGCCCCCGCAGTAGCTCCGGGGCTCTCCTTCTGCAGGGCCTGGGGGCTCCGGGGCGGGGCCGCTGATCTGCTCAGTTCCAGGCAGGAGCGTCCTTGCTGTCCTGGGCCCTCCCGGCCTCTGCCTGTCCCGGGGGAGGCCGGATCCTGGGCTGTGTCCCGGCGCCCTGTGCTCCGGTGCCTGCGCTGTTGGATTCGCGCTCCCGGCGGTGCAGCCCCCTCCGCGGAGCCGCCGCGCGAGCCGCCGCCGCTGAGCTGTTCCCGGAGCCGCGCAGCCCCCTCCGCGGAGCCGCCGCCCGAGCCTCTCCGAGCTGTTCCCGGAGCCGCGCAGCCCCCTCCGCGCGCGGAGCTTCTTCCTCCGCCCGAGCCGCCGCCGCTGAGCTGTTCCCGGAGCCGCGCAGCCCCCTCCGCGGAGCCGCCGCCCGAGCCCCTCCGAGCTGCTCCGGGTCCCGCCGAGCGCTGCAGCCCTTAGGGAGCTCGGCGCACTCTCCGGGGCGCAGTTCCTCTGTTACTGTCCCAGGGAGCCCGAGGGCGTCCCCGCCTTTCTGGGGATCCTGCTCCAATTCCCGGGGAGCCCCTTTCCGCGGGGAAGGTCGGTGCAGCTCCTGCTCCTCCGGGACGGGGCTCTCCTGTCCTGGGGACACTCGCCCCGGCCTCAGCCCGGCTCCTCGCGGGGCCCCTCCCCCTTGGAGGCCTTTTGTGTCTTTATTTCTTTTTCCCCGTCTTCCTACCTTGATAGAAGGGTGAACTCTTCTCACTGGAGCGTTCCAGCTGGTCTCTCTTTACATCTCAGGCCGAATTCGTAGGTTTTCAGGATGATTGGATGGTTTTCTAGGTAATTTGCTGAGGACAGGTGACCTGGAGACCCTGCTCCTCCGCCATCTTGCCCCTCCCCCCTATTTTAAATATTTTTAGAAAAGAGTTTGAGCTTGTGGGTCTCTGTGAGGGTCTCAGGGATCCCCAGAGGTCCACACACCTCAATCTGAAAAGTTCCCGAGCTATGGATATAGCTATCCCTTATGGATATCTGTCATTTAGTAAAAGGAGCAGGATAATCTGACAAATGACATGAAGAGAGGGAAAGGTCACTGGAAATCTTCAGATATTTCAGGGGCCATAAGACCATCTACTGCCAGGCGCCTGGGAGACTCACTGGTTGAGCATCTGCCTTTGGCTCAGGGTGTGATCCCAGGGTCCCAAGATCGAGTCCCACATTAGGCTTCCTGCAGGGAGCCTGCTTCTCCCTCTGCCTGTGTCTCTGCCTCTCTCTGCATCTCTCATGAATAAATATATAAAATCTTAAAAAAAAAAAAAGACCATCCACTGCCTAAGGCAGTCATCCACTGTTTTGCCCTCCCTCAGTACATGACCATGCTTAGAATAAGGCCGTGTGCCTTAGAGAAACTCACCAGCCACCAAATCAGAGAATCTACTCCTCAACTCTCTAACATGCTGGGAAGCAAATGCTTGGAATTTGTCATTAAAACACTGCAAATGGGCATTTTTAACAAGTCAATGTAGCACTGAGTTGAATTTAAAATGGTCAATAAATGATCCAAGGGTTATAGGAATTACCCTTTGTGACTCATTTTTCCTCATCAATCCCTACTGTTGCCTCAAAATAATACAAGATATTTAATCATATTCTTATAGACTGCTTTGTTTTTCTCTCAGTGGTTACTGAGTTGTTACTGTGGCTGGCTACCAATAAAGTGAAATTATTTTCTGCAATGTGTTTCAACACTGAGAGTTTCCCTGCCCGATGCTAACCAATTGCTTTGTTATTTTTTGTTTGTTCTAAACACAAATTTGTTTTCTAAAATTAAGAACAAACTTTCTTTTGAGGATTAAGATATTTCAATAGAAAGCACTGAAATATGAAATGGTGTTCTCACAGGGTATAGTGGAACCTTGTATCTCCTTCAGAAGCACTGGGTTCTCCTCTCTGAATAGAGCCCTCTGCTTCCAATATCGAAATCAATCTATATCTATAATCTGAGCTTGCATATGACACATGATTTATATTCAGCAATGTAACACAAAAGAAGGACAATAAATTAGGAAACAGAAATTGCTTTCTTGTAGCTTACTTTTCTCTCGTCAGTTGGATAATGGGTGGCATACCACAGGCTCCTCCTCCTCTCGGCTGTTATTTGGATGGGGCTACAAGCCAGGGCTCTGTCCTCTTCCTTGGTCCTGTCGTCCTGCACCTGAGACACAGAATAACCCACAGGACCAGCTCTTCTTCCAAGAGCAGTTTCCTCAGTGGCCTGGGTGACCCAGAGAAAGTTTTTCACCTGTGCCTTGATAAAGATCAATTTTTTTAAAATTAATGTATATGATATATGGAATTTTAGTAAAACACTTTAAGAAGGACACCAATGCTACCCTGTAAAGGCTCAGCATGTTAGTATTACATCCTGATTCCCTCCTAAGCCCCATAAATTACAGAGATATGCTCTCATGTGAAATGTCCACAGCGTCTCACTGCATATTCCAAACTAATGCAAATGTTTCTTAAAGGAAGAACTTTCAAAAAAGTACTCAGTGGACTATGTAACCCAGCCTCCAGCAATCTTTAATTAAAAAGAAATTAAGTGGGACCCCGGGTGGCCCAGGGGTTTAGCGCTGCCTTCAGCCCAGGGTGTGATCCTAGAGACCCGGGATCGAGTCCCATGTCGGGCTCCCTGCATGGAGCCTGCTTCTCCCTCTGCCTGTGTCTCTGCCTCTCTCTCTCTCTCTCTCTCTCTCTCTCTCTCTCTCTCTGTGTGTGTGTGTGTGTGTGTGTCTCATGAATAAATAAATAAAATCTTTTAAAAAACAAAAGAAATTAAGTAAAGGTGGTATCATCTGGAGCTTACACACAATAGTAGGAAAGAACATATCCAACGCACAAAACCATCACCTTGCCTTGTGGGATGCTGGCCTAAATCAGACCATTGGTCTAGAAGAGCTATAAAGAGAGAGAGAGTAGTATAAGGGGCAGGATGCCCTGGGGTGCTTTTGTGTGGTTTCCTAACAAAGGCGCTCCAGCAAAAAGGGCATTAACACACTGCTGAGACTGGCGTACAGGAAGGGAACTTAGACAAAGTGCTCACTTTCTGGGCTCCAGTGTGCCAGGGTGGAGCACCCACGGGAGTACCCAAAGGCCCAGGTCGGAGTTCACGCTTGCCAGGTGGGACCCATATATTCTTTAACGCTCGACACCGGCTTCCCTCTCTCTCCTTCTCAAACATGCATTGTAGACTTTCACCTCAGAACTCACATTTGTTGGCTGGCATTTTTGTGAAATGTGCCAGGTCATCTGGAACTATGATATAATCAGCCACCTGTCTTCCATCATTGCCTCAATGAAAAAGTGCTGTGTCCCAGCCCATTTAAAATATTGGCCACCTGAAAGGTTGACGCTGGTATGAATCAGGCCCTGTTCTCCACACTCCCCTCCAGACACTGCCATCTCTAATATTGCTATTAACTCTACTTTCCTTTGTCCCCAGATGGTCCGAGGCTGAGGAAGCCGAATGTCTAATGGCCTGAGGGGCTACATCACAGCCTTCACCCATATGGAAGCATGACAACAGGGCTACAACAGCTCCTGCCACTCTGTGGGCCTGCCTGGGATACGCAGGGAGAGTGAAGAATACCTGGACCTCTTATTAGCTTGGATGCCTTACGATCATTTCCATCCCTTGTAAGACATTGTTCAGAAGCCATTCCCATCATCTATTTTAATTTCTTTGGTATACACTTTTATTTGCACATATGTGCACATCCTTTACCTTCTGTGTGTTTATGGAGGAAGTGAACACAGTTCACTTTAAAGCATTTTGCTGGCACACACAGATTTGGGGAGAGAGTTGGAGAAAAATGTAACACAGAAATATTGGGGTTCCTTATGATCCCATAAGCATTTTTTTACATGCAGCTGCCATCAGCTGCATGCTGAACCCAAAGAAAGATGCTATACGAGAACCCTATGAACAAAACTGCCTCTGTGGCCCTCATCACCCGGGCCTGTCTGCCCAGTGGGAAGGAGGTGTCACACAGGAAGGAGGACAGGACAGAGGCCCATTTCTGCAGGGGGGAGGGACGGAGGGACCTAGTTCCCTCACACTATATGACTTGGACCCCATTTACTTCTCCTGAACTGCTTTTTCTCTTGTAGAATGTCCACTTCCTCTGAGTGGGGATCTCGCCTATGGGTGATGCTCTACCCCTGCCTCGAGCTTAGCGTCTGAGATAGTTGGCTTTCAATAAATATTTGCTGTCTGCCTGTCAGACTGAATGAATGAGCGTGTGGGTAACAGTCTTGTGGATGTAAATACAGAATAGGCCCTAACCTAGAAGTGACAGGACAGGAGGCGTGGCTTCATGCAGGCATGCTCACTGGAATGGCTTCTGATATATGGACACTACCCTGACAGGTGGTGGACAGGAGATGTGACAACCCTTGTCTACACTATTTTCCTCCCTTGGGTGCCAATAGCTACCTTACAACTGAGCTTCTTACAGTCAATTAGGGGAAGAAATGAAAACGGCTGAAGTTTTCTTTCACTAAAAGGGAAGGGAGGCTTCCCAGGGCTCTGTGGCCCTGCCCTCAAAAGTGCTATGTACCTTGTTAATACTCACAGGAATAACCCAGTCCTCTGTCATGCCTAAAGGAAACCCCCTAGTCCACACGCCTCACAGGAGGGTCCTCAGGGGGTTACAGGCACCCCTGAGAAATGGGGTATCCCTATCACATTCTCAGATGTTAAAGGTCTGAGAAGTTCTGAAAATTCCAGTCACCGTGAAAACAGGCTGTGTAGTCACCGAAGCCCTGGCTTTGTTGTCAAACGTGAATTTTTTTTTATTTTTATAAATTTATTTTTTATTGGTGTTCAATTTGCCAACATATAGAATAACACCCAGTGCTCATCCCGTCAAGTGCCCTCCTCAGTGCCCGTCACCCAGTCACCCCAACCCCCTGCCCACCTCCCTTTCCACCACCCCTAGTTCATTTCCCAGAGTTAGGAGTGTCTCATGTTCTGTCTCCCTTTCTGATATTTCCCACTCATTTTTCTCCTTTCTCCTTTATTCCCTTTCACTATTTTTATATTCCCCAAATGAATGAGACCATATAATGTTTGTCCTTCTCCAATTGACTTATTTCACTCAGCATAATACCCTCCAGGTCCATCCACGTCGAAGCAAATGGTGGGTATTTGTCATTTCTAATGGCTGAGTAATATTCCATGTATACATAGACCACAGCTTCTTTATCCATTCATCTTTCGATGGACACCGAGGCTCCACACCTGCACCCCGATGTTTATAGCAGCAATGTCCACAATAGCCAAACTGTCAAACATGAATTTGAAGCTGATTTCTACTGCTTAGACCAATTTACTTCTCTAAGCTCATTTTACTCAACTCTAGGATGGGTATGATACCCATTCTTCAGAATCATGTAGTGCATTCAGTGAAACAAATTATGTCAACAGCCTAGCATATGGCCCGGCCCTTAGCAAGTGCTCAATGAAAATGAAAGTGTCTTCCCTTCTCCTCACCAGTGGCCATTCTTGGCAGTGTGTGGAAATATAGCCAAGGGAAGCTGGGCTTTGTTCTGATAGCATTTATATTCACGTTGTGCTCGATACTAGAACCAGAACACTATAGTCGTTTTGGAATATAGCACTGATTAGTCAGCAGTTAATAGGAATGGGCCATTTCACCTGGAGTCTCCAGGTTATTTTTCAGATAGATCACCAAAACCTTTTGATTCTTACAAGGGGTTCCTGTAGCCAGATGCGGATCAGCGTTGCCAGCGTGTAGTACATCACCAGCAGGACGATGGGGTTGGCATGGTGATACCATGACAGGTCTGGGTTTGCTATGATCTTCCAGGTGCTGGAACAGTCCGTGTGAATTACTGATTTGATACCAAACAACCTATTTCAAAACAAAGGAAAACATTAGGAAGGTGCCATAAATCATATGTCCCTAACAGAGTAAAAACATCTTGTTTTTAATACACTGATGAGCTAGCCCTAGGCTAACTCATCCTATTCTAGATATTTCATTATTCTTCTGTATATACAACTACATCTTTAAATAACATATATATGTATACATATAATATACATACAACATAAGCTATATATCCTTAAATCATGTATATGTATAGTTAATGTGTATGCCTATTTGTAAAATTGATGCCAACAGTAGTCAGCTGATCTTTACACTGCTTCAAAATCCATCTAATGCTATTTAATACAATGTAATACTAATACCATTAATCTAATCTAATACTAATTCCTTGCACACCTATTAGAAATTTACATTTTAATGGCCAATCAGCCCTATTAAATCCCTGCATTACTGAAATGTCAAGTATGTGATATCATGTGGCTATGTTCAACTATATGAGCACCTATTTTGTTTTTGGCAGGATTTAGCATTAGCTATTCAGCTAATGTTGATGTTATTGGGCAAATATTGAAATTGGACACAGTTCTATGATTCAGCCATAAAAGCCAGATATTATATACTAGGGTTTCTGTAAGATATATTTCTGTCAAATTTCATTTATGGGCAATTTGATAGTTTTAAAGATTTATAATTAATTATTTATTTTCAAATATGACTTTATGAGGCTTGTTAACTTTTGAAATGACTTTTTATGTTATTTCTACTATATAATCAGAGGGTATCTGACTTTATAGTGGGAAGCTGTATATACATGATTCATTTAGAAATTCATTTTATATAAGTTTCTTCTAAGAAAGGATTTTACTAAGTGAATAAAACTTTTACACTAAGTGAGTCTCATATTTTTTCTATTATGTGAATCTCTTATATGTGAACTTTCTTTAAGTATTATGCTATATTCTTTGTTCAGTTATAAGATCTTCAAGTACTACATGTCCCTCACTTATACAGCCTCTGAGGGCTATTACTGTTTTCTATTACAAGGCAAGTGCCATATTGGTGAATTACTCAACACAGGCTTTATTTTTTTTTAATTTTTTATTTATTTATGATAGTCACAGAGAGAGAGAGAGAGAGAGAGAGGCAGAGACACAGGCGGAGGGAGAAGCAGGCTCCATGCACCGGGAGCCCGATGTGGGATTCGATCCCGGGTCTCCAGGATCGCGCCCCGGGCCAAAGGCAGGCGCCAAACCGCTGCGCCACCCAGGGATCCCTCAACACAGGCTTTAAAGTAAGCTAAACAGAAACTAAATTTTCTTCAATTTTCTAAAAAAAAATCCCATAAGTTCTATTAGAACTTGCTCTTATTACAGGTTTTTTTCTTCTAGGTCTAGCCAGATTTTTTGCAGTTAGCATTTAGAAAGAAAAATTTCCTGCTAAAAAAATTTTTATTATGTCCCTTTTAGAATGGTGGAATGTTCTGAAAGTGGTTTTGCAGTCTTAGAGCAAAATGTCAATTTCCTGTAACCAGTGTGCAGAACTGAAAGCTTTTAAATATAGAATCAAATTTTAGCTGGAAGTCACAATTGATGAGGCAGTAGTCTTCAGCCCGCAAGTCTTTCCTCTTCTTGTCCCACACCTCGTGCATGCACTAGCAATGACTTCATCAATCATCAGTTTACAAATATCCATGTTGCCCCATCAGAAAGTCAATAGTAATTACTGTAGCCATCTGTAAACTGAACCACGTGCCTCCTAAAAGTCCACATGGATACTCCACAACTTACTGTTGACATCATGGCTTATTCCAAACTGATTCTGCACATTTCTGTAGGAATACTGAAGATTGGTTTCATGTTTTGTACTATGAGTTTGGACTAACAGACATGGGTAAGAAGCTATAGAATGATGGATTGTTGTACCCTATAAGGAACTTCTAACAGAACTGTGCAAATACTGTAAGACGTAAGAGTTTTTTTTTCTTTCTTTCTTTTTTTTAATAGTAGGGATACTATAAAAAAAAATTCTTACATAGGATGGGAAGTTCACACTTAAAGTCTGGCATCCTTGGGGCACCTGGGTGGCTCAGTGGTTGAGCATCTGCGTTTGGTTCAGGGCATGATCCTGGGGTCCTGGGATCGAGTCCTGCATCAGGCTCCCCACAGAGAATCTCCTCTCACTGCCTGTGTCTCTGCCTGTCTCTGTGTCTCTCATAAATATATAAATAAAATATTTTTAAAAAGTTTTGCATATTTTCTGGCACTAAAATTCTAGGATGCTATGCAACATCCAACTATTTAACTTGCTTAGCTTTTTCTTGTGAACTTCCCATAATCCAAAATTGCTTCTTAATACTGACAATACAAAGAAAGGTGACATTATTGGGCCTGGCCTCCAGGAACTTATTCTCCATCTAACCACAGTGATGGGACATGTTCGGTTGAGGAGAGCAAGATGTTACAGAACCCTTTCTGTCTGGGGGTGTTTCTGTCTGGGAAGGGTAGTCAGGAAGAAGAATGTGGCATGTCAAGAGAGTCAAAGAAGGGTGGATGAGTAAATGAGGAAAAAGAGAAGTCCTGGGAAATGTTGCCAGGTTGGGGGGTTGGGCTGGGAAGAGTAACTGGGCACAGTGAAGACAACCTTTTATTTTGATTACTGGTGCATCATTGGATATTTATAAGCTTCCTTCTATCTTGATGATTCCCACAAAACTGCTAGTGTCTTTACAGTGGTCCTACTTCACATTGATTGAACAAAAATACCTATATTGTTTAAGTTTATTGGCCATTAAAGTACTCAAAAATGACTATTTTCTATATCTCCATAGAAATGTCTCTGCCTAAGAAGTATATGGTGACACAGCTATGGGGTAACGCATTCTGGTTTGTTGCTTATTTAGAAGCAGAAAGATAAAGCTCCTCTCTTCTATGCATTTGGAATATCCTTGGACCCCAGGCTAGTTCTATCGATAACAGACAGGGGTGCATTTAGTAGGTGGCTCATGGTCTCTGAAAATCCAGTTCCTTATAAAACCTAGCAGAATTGGGGGTGGAGAGTGGATGTAAGTATATGAACAAAGAAAGGGCATTTTCTAGGAAATCTTATGCAAAGTGCTTAAGATCTCACAAACTCTTCTATTTTTCAGAGGATGGCTGGAGACAGCTCCCCGTGATGGTCAGTTTCCAGTAGAAACATATCAGATCCTTAGACTCATCTCCTATTTAGTATCTGGCCTGTCTTGCTCTGCTATTTCATTCCCAATATTCCCGTCCCCAGAACAGGTACTCAGCATCTCTTCTTGGACAATTATAACACAAAGGGTAGTCTCTAGTTCTTCTCCTCTCTACAGTGTGCCCTTTGCTAGAGTCACCTTTGGAAAACTCAGTTCAGTACGCCACCCCCTCTTCCTATTTCCTATTCATTCATGATCTGGAGAATAACCCCAAGTCCTGCAAAGTACCCCTGGGCCTTGAGCAGCCAGATCTCCTCTCCTTTGTCCCAGACACTACAAACTCAAACTGGGCTATCTAGGTTTTTTTTTTTTTTTTTTTAATTTTTTTATTTATTTATGATAGTCATACAGAGAGAAAGAGAGAGAGGTAGAGACACAGGCAGAGGGAGAAGCAGGCTCCATGCACCGGGAGCCTGATGTGGGATTCGATCCCGGGTCTCCAGGATCGCGCCCTGGGCCAAAGGCAGGCGCCAAACCACTGCGCCACCCAGGGATCCCGGCTATCTAGGTTTTACCATAAAATCTCCAGCCCTTTGGTCTTGCTACTTCTTGTTTTACCAGGGTTATTTCCAGGTCGTTGTGACTTTTCGGGGGTTGTCAAATCAACAATTAGGGTATGTGTGCTAGGTAAGCTTTGTCCAATCCTTGGCAATTCAAATTCAAGGCAACAGGCCAGGGAGGGCTCTTGGACTCTCAAATATCTATCTCTCAGGACAACTCCAGCCCCAGCTCCAACTGCATCCCATAATCTGTACATACCAATGTATTCCTTCCTGGTATACTCAACCACCCCAAATTACTGCAGGGGTCCCTAGGATACCAGAGCCCAGGAATAAATAATTATATTACCATCATAGTCCATCATCTGTACCTTCATGCTAATTTATGACAGTTGTTGTTGCTGAAAGCATTAAGTTTTCATTCTTTTGGTCCAGATGGTCTCTATAGAACTGACACTCTAAAACCAATTTCCAGCACTCTTCATTTAGGCTTCATTTTCCTGTTCCTTTCTGTTTTTGTGGGACATCCTGGACATCATCAAGGCCCAAATCTTAGGAGCTAGGAATCTCACTTTTGGGAAATGATTTCTAACAGGAATAAATTTATCCTTCCAGTGCATCCATAATAACGGGTTTTGTAGTCATAGTTTATAATTGGATTATTGTGAGTTTATGTGCTTATCTCTCTGCCCAGCTTGATTCTGATCAGTTTGAAAAAGGCTACGTGTTTTGTCATTTTGCTTTGATGAAAGTGCCTAGGGTCTAGAAAATTTTAAGTGTAAGCTTATTGAATTGAATTAAAAGCACTAAGTAATACCATGAAGTCATAGCAGGTGACCATGGTTATAGGAGGTGTAGAAACTAAGGGATAGCAAAATTCCTACTTTTGAAGAAGAAAAAGAGAAAGAAGGGATGGGAAGGAATTATAGTTCACAAGAGAACTCCAGAACATCTGTGGCCCAGACCATGCCATCCATAATTTTAGTGCCCTTGGTCTAGGAAACTAGAACACAGAATATAAGCATAACAAAGGCATTGCAAGAACACCTTATTTAAATTATATCTTAAATCATATGTACAGATCATTATTTTTGTTCTCTACAGGCTATGAATAAAAATCTTGAACTTTAACTTTTGGATGGACCAATAAATAAATGTATTTAGTCAAGAATTAATCTTTTTCAACTCAAGAGGTTTATAATTTAAAAAAGCAATAAGAGATTCAAATATCCAATAAAAGCAAAATATGGGGGAGCTTGGATCATTCCTTCAAAACCCCAAGGCTGCACTTTACTCAGATTATTATGGATAAAAATGCATTCTACATCTTTTGATAGAAGAGGGCATCACAGCTACCAGAAGTGTCTCTGCTCACAGAAGACACTGTTACTCTTCTTTGGAAGAACTCTTCCCCTGCAGGCCCAAGTATACAGCTGACTCTCCCAGCTCCGTCAGGGCTCTGTGGGCTCATTGTAGATGCCTCTCCACCTGCCAGGGAGCACTTGCTTTGCACTTTTTTTCTCTTCCTCCAAAGTACTCATAATATCTGACAACATATGGTGAAAATGAATTGGCAGTGTATTTGTTTCAATTTGCACATGTTGGCAGATTTATAAAACCTCCACCTGTTTTAGGTTCACTCCAGACCACATCTGCTTGGTCACTAGTAATACAGAAACTTAGCCACTTGCAAAAAACTATGTAATACTGAAAATAACACCTCATTTAAAAAACTTATTATGGTAAAATATATATAACATTAAATTCATCATCTTAAATTTTTAAGTGTGCAGTGTAGTGGAATTAACTATACTCACAGTGCTCTGCAACCAATCTCCAGAACTATTTCATCACGCAAAACTGAAACTCTGCACCCATTAAACTATAACTCCCTATTCCCCCCTTCCCTCAGCTCATCGTACCCACCATACGAATTTCTGCCTCTATGAATCTGACTGCCTAGGTCGCTCATACAAATGGAATCATGCAGTATTTGTCCTTTTGTGTCTGGCTTATTTCACTGAGCCTTATGTCCTCAAGGTTCATCAAAGTTGTGGCCTGGGTCAGAATTTCCTTTCTTTTTAAGTTTGAATAATATCCCATTGTATGTATGGACCACATTTTGTTTATCCATTTCTTTACAGGTGAACACTTTCACCTTTAAATAATTGTAAATAATGCTCTTGTGACGACAAGTGTACACATATCTCTTCAAGGACTTGCTTTCAAATATTTTGGATATATGCTCAGAAGTAGGATTTTTGGATCATTTGGAAGTACTATTCATAATTTTGTGAGGAATATCCACCCTGTTTTACATCATAGTTGCACCATTTTACATCTCTGCCAGCAGGGCAGAAGGGCTCCAATTCCCCCACATCATTGCCAACACCTGTCATGTTCTAGTATTTGATAGTAGTTATCCTAGTGGGTGTGAGGTCGGACATCACACTTTTCATTTAGCCTTTTCTTCTTCAGATCTCAGATCTCTTTATGCTCCAAGCCTCTCTTGATACAGGGAGACATATCCTTCAGTTAAGTATTTGCTAACTAGAATGCATGAGAATGCAGTTAGGTTGACAGAAGTCTGGGCAGGTTTTAAATCCTCTTATGAAACCAGGGACTATATCCTTTCCAGTGAAAGTAGAATGATTATTTTGGGGGTAATAATTGTCTAGAGAAACTATTTTTTAATAATCTTCTCATTTTAACCTTAGATTTTTAAATTGAAATAATGAGGGACTAAATGGAGGGAAGAAATAGAAAAGGAAGGAGGGCAGGAGGGGCAGATATTTCTCAGGGAGTTTGAGTGCAGTGTGGGCTGTAGGTCAGGAACCAAACATAGAAGGGAGAAGGCCTGCTGGAACCTGGCATAGCTCCCTCAAGATGAAGATTTTCATGCTGTCAGGGTGCTTGCTTAGCCATTTCCATTCTGAGACCATTTTTCTCTGGAAAGGGGTTTGGTGGCAGACATCAAGGGGGCCAGTGCTCCCTTTGGGGAATTTCCATGCTGGGTATTCTGGAGGTTCATGAAACACAAGAAGCCAAATTAATCAGTGATCATTATCACAGATGGATTATATACACTCAGCTGGCTCAGGTGAGTACCCAGAATGAATAGCAAATAGCCTTCAAAGAGGAAAAGATAAGCCTCCTTGCTGTAAACAAGTCATGGTTCAGAGGGAAGCACAGAGCCTTTGGGATGAACTGTGTTGGGAGGTATAAAGCTAGCCATAACTTCGGGTGCCCAGAAAAGGTCCTTGGGGGCCTGACCTTTTAGGCAAACATGGGTTTCCCGAAGAAGCTTGTGGAAGTAACTCAGAGCAATATCACTAACCACTTAAAAATAATCAACTTTTCTTTTTTTCTTTTTTTCTTCCATCTCTGCCCTCTCTTTTCCTACCCTAATGACCATAAGGCTAAGGGTAACAAAATGTGTGTGTGTTTAAGGTTTCATTTACTTATTTGAGACAGAGTGAGAGAGAGAGAATGAGCAGGGGGAGGGCAGATGGAGAGAGATAAGCAGACTCCCTGCTGATCCGGGAGCCCAATCTGGGGCTCGATCCCAGAATCCTAGGATCATGACCTGAGCCAAAGGCAGATGTTTAACCCATCGAGCCACCCAGGTGCGCCAGGTGAGTTTCTTTTTAAAGGTTAAAAAAAGTGATGAAGATTCAGATGGTGCATATTCTATCACTACCAGGCTGTAGTTATTATCAGATCCTGCTGGTTGCTGCACAGGAATTGATTGGGACAACATCCTGCCTGGCAGACCAGTAAGTCTCTTGCTGGTAGCCCTTGGTTCTTCTTATTGGGAGGATCTTCTTTGTCTCTTACCTCTCTTAAGAGATCCATTGATCTCTGCAAATGTGAATCTCATCCACTCCCCAGGCCCAACTCAACTGTTGTGTGTGGTTGACATTTTGGTGTACTTAAAGTCTATAGTCCTCATTTAAGCACAAATCACTGTGTTATATCATTAGTCTTCTGTTATATGTCTGTGTCCTGTGTCTTCAAATAGTTTGTAAACTCCTTAAGGGCCAACATCATGTAGTTCTTGGCACCTTCTATAGCACCTACAATAGTTTTCCAAATAGCCTATAGTCAGAATTATTACAAGCATGGCTGTAGGAGTAGTTTTACTAAAATATTTTTAAGACCAATTCAAGATATCAATTACAGATTTTAGATTTCAATCATGTAATCAATGCAAAAACAATGCTGCAAACACAAGCATTGCAAGTGCAATTTTCAAGGACTCAGGTATGAAGGTTTTGAAATTGCCGATTTCTTTGATCACGCTGACACTGACTGCCTTATCAATATTTGATACCTCACTCAATAGCCCAAAGATGAATGGTTCCAGGGTGGTTGAGTCAGTGAACTCAGGTGTATTTTCTTCTCCCTGCTGTTGTCCTCACTGCATTGTTGGTATGTACTTTCATGTTCTCTCTTTCATGATCACGAAGTGAGCACCACATCCTCAGACATGATATCTCCACAAAAATTCATTGATAGGTGAAAGAAGGGGAATCTCATTCTGAGAGCTTTTTATTTGCTGCTCCAAGTCTCTTTTCTTTTTCTTTTTCTTTTTTGCTCCAAGTTTCTACCTAGAATCACTTCTCTTTAGTCTGAAGAATAATCCTTAATGTTTTGTGTAGTGCAGGTCTGCTGGTGCCAAATGCTGTTTTCGTTTCTCCGAGAAAATTTTTCTTTGACCTTTATTTTCTCCACCTACCTCCTTCAATACAGAATTATACACCAATTTTGTTTTAAAATTTCTTTCGGAAGAACTTTAAAGATGTTGTACTATTGCCTTTTGATATGTAGGATTTCTGGTCTGTGAAAACTCTTATCATTGTTCCCTTGCACATACTGTATTTTTCTGCTGGGTTGCTTTTAATGTTTTTACCTACCCTGGGTATTAAAAAATTCAAGTCCATCGGTGGGACTTTTTTTGCGTTTTCTTAGGTTGATTCTTGAACTTCTTGGATTTATGATTATATATACTTTACCATTTGGAAGATACCCTTGCCCATCATTTCTTAAAATATTTTTTCTGTCCTCATACCTTTCAAAGACTACAATTACACCTATGTCCAGCCTCTTGAAATTATCCTACAGGTCACTGTGGTTCTGTTTATCACTATAATTTTTTTTTGTATTTTTTTTATTGGAGTTCTATTTGCCAACATATAGTATAACTCTTTTCTCTCTTTGTACTTCAGTTTGAAAAGCTTCTATTACCCTATATTTAAGTTTATTCATTTTTTCTTCTGTGGTATCTCATTTGCCCTTAAGTGCATTCAGAGGATTTATTTCATCTATGGTATTTTTAAAAACCATTTCCAGTTCCATTTGTTCTTTTTGTACATTTGTTCTTTTTTAAAAGATTCCATTTCTGTCTTCATTATGTTCATGTTCTTTAATCTTGAAAATAATTAAAAGAGCCATTTTAAAAAGCTTGCTATTTCTAGGTCATCTCTTGATTGACTATTTTTCCTTTGTTCTGTATATGTCTAATATTTTTCAACTGGATCCTGGACATTGTAATTTTTATATTATTGAGTGTTTGGATTTTGTTGTCCTCCTTTAAAGAGTGTTGAGTTTTGTTTTGGCAGGCAGTTAAGTTCCTTGCAGATCAGCTTTATCTCAGCAGGCTTGTTCTTAAGTTTTATTATTATGGGTCTGGAGTAGCCTTTACTATGTAACCAGTTTAACAGACTCAGTAGTCACTCTATTCTGATGGGCTAGTACTAAAGTGCTCTCCCAAATCTATGCGAGCTCTGGGAGCTACTGAGTTTATGCTTCCTCAATATTTGTTCCTTCCCCAGGAGTCTTGCTTTATCTGGTTTCATGGAGTCTCACCCTATGCATGCACAACTTAAAATCCAGCTGAAGTATCTGGGTGACCTCATGAAGATTTCTAGAACTCTTTCTCTGTCCTGCTTCCTCCTCTCCCTTAGTCTGTGTCACAAATTTCGGTTCCCTCAGCTTCTCCAAACTCTGATCTCTCTGCGGCCCAGCAAGACCACCATGCTCTGCTGGGGTTCACTTTTCTATATGACATGTAGTAAATGCTATCAGGAGAAAGCTGGAGTAATCAAAGAGCTTACCTTGGTTGTTACCCTTCTGCCAAGCATCACAATCATATATTTCCAATTGTCCAGTGTTGGAAACAGTTGTTTCATATATGTCGTCTAATTTTCACTTTGATTATAGAAAGAAGGCTAGTCTCATACACTTAGTATAACTTTCAAACACCTGCCTGGCTAGTTAATACACACATATATCCTTGCATGATGGCATCTGCCTACCTATCTACCTATAAGTAGGGGATTCTAGATAGAAAATTTTTGTCATAGATTTACCATCTGTAAATGTAGCCTAAATTATAAATAGCTAAATTCCAAAAGTCCATACATAAAAACGAATGATTATGTCCTTGACTCATTTTTTTCCCTATCATTTTAGATACAACCCCAAAGTTTTCCAGGTTGTTGTCACCAAGAGTATTAGTTATGTGTCACCCCAGTATCCTTTTTTTTTTATCAGTAATTCCTTCTCCTGTTCTGTGTCTCACCTTTGACAATGCACTTCACAGGAACACACAAAATAAATTTTCTTCTTTTCTTTTAATTCTCTCTTCATGTTATTTGTAAATCTCAAAGTGATTTAAGTGACAAATTACAAACACAAGAGTGCTAATGAGGAATATGTTTCAGGGAAAATAAAAAGTTGCATGTTTTGTAATAAAAATAGATGTAAGGACAAGTTCAATCACTTTCTAAAATGTGTTTCCCAAACTATCTACAAAGACCATTTAGGAAATACCTATCCATTGCATACAGATACATTTGTAAAATACAACAAAAAGTAATTAGAAAAATAATCACATGCCTAAATGCCATAGCAATGTCAAGCTTCTATATAAGTTTTAAATGCTTTCTCTCTTTAGGGATGCCTGGGTGGCTCAGTTGTTGAGGGTCTGCCTTCAGCTCCGGGTGTGATCCCAGACCTAGGGATCGAGTCCCGCATCACGCTCCCTGGGAGGAGCCTGCTTCTCCCTCTGCCTATGTCTCTGCCTCTCTCTGTGTCTTTCATGAATGAATAAATAAAATCTTTAAAAAAAATGCTTTTTCTCTTTAGAGACACATTTCTGTATTTAATTTGTTGAAAATCTGTTTCGAATAATTTATGGAACAGCAATGACCTGCTGCATAGAGTATATAGAAGCCCTTGTCAGAATATTGTCAGTAGTCTATTATTAAAGGTTTAATCAAATTAATCTTTTCCTCAGATGCATCTTTCAAAATAAACATTTAGAATTGCTCTTTACAATATAATTCCTCTTCTTAAAACTATCAATATAATCAACAGTGATTAAAATTCCCTTACTGGTGTGTGTGCAGGGGGTGATTCTTTAAACTCATTGAGGAAATACTAACACATATTTTCTGTTGTGCTTTGTGTCATCAGGGTGTCTGACAGCCTGTTGGAAGGGGAGCCTCCTGATTGAGCACTGTAAAAGCAATGCTGGCACACCACAGCGCTTCCTGCTAAATCCCAGACCCTGGAAAGAATGGAAGGAATCAGGCCAAGATCTGGTCAACCCATGGGATCAGCTCTCATGGGTGAAGAAGAAGGCACAGGCCTGGCAACTACCAGCCACCGTGCTTCCTGTTGGATGTGATCAGCATCTCTCTTTGCAGGTTTGGATTTAGTGAGGACAGGTTGGAGAGCACTAAGCTGCTCATTAATGTCTACTTCCCCAGTTTCTAAAAATAGCACAAGCCAAAAAGCCAAAAAACAGAGGCATGAGACTTTGGGTTGAACTAGCTTTCATAAATAAAACTTAAAAGTTAACATCTATATCTAACCCAATAAATCAGTGGCTCCAGACTTTGGGAATTGGACTAAGCTGAAATCTGTGTACTTCGTTTGTGTTATATACGTCATTATTTTTAAGTAAATAGATTTTATCTTAAATTAAGACATTTTTGAATGTGATACAACTTTTTTTTTCAAGATTTGCAAAGTATTTACGATCTTTCACGACCCTGGAGCCAATGGTGGGAACATCTGATCCATTACTCTGTACTGCATCAGAAGGGGCACAAGGTGTGAGAATGTGCACTGGTCCTTGAAGTGGCTGAGAACTTTTCTTTTAAGACAGAAAATGTTGGGGTGCCTGGGTGGCTCAGCTGGTTAAGCATCTGCCTTCAGCTCAGGTCATGATCCCAGGGTCCTGGAATCAAGCCCCACATAGGACTCCCTGCTCAGCAGGGAGTCTGCTTCTATCTTTCCCTCTGCTGCTCTCCCTCCTGGTGCTCTCGCTCTGTCAAATAAATAAATAAAATCTTAAAAAAAAGAATTTGACTTTATATAAGTGCTCATATTTGTATATATTCTTAAGCACCTATATAATAGAGTTCATTTTAATTTCTGGGTACTATTCCATTGCACAAATAAACCAAGTACTCGAGAAATCCAGAAACAGAATATTTTATGGGAGAAGAAAGATACAATTATCATTATTTTGTGTGGAAAATTTACTAAAAATAAAGGCAAAAGGAAGGTAACATAAAGGCCTTAGGGACCTCGACATTTTTAGAGCATTTGCTTCTTTTTTTTTTTTTTTAAGATGATTGATCTCCTTCTTTCCTCTTATTTATTTTTATTTTTAAGAGATTTTATTTATTTGAGAGAGAGAGAGACAGAGACAGAGATAGTGAGAGAGCACACCAGTAGGGAGGAGAGGGAGAAGCAGAGTCCTCGCTGAACAGGGAGCCCAATGTAGGGCTCAGTCCCAGGACCCTGGGATCATGACCTGAGCCAAAGGCAGACACTTAACTGAGTTTACCGAGGCACTCCACATTTGCTCCTTATAGACAGCTTTCTCTATGGCACTTTTCAAAGCTTCTTTAGGATTTATGTGTTAGTGAAAGGGAATATAAGGGAAGGGAGAAGAAAAAGACTCCTAACTCTGGGAAACGAACTAGGGGTGGTGGAAGGGGAGGAGGGCGGGGGGTGGGGGTGAATGGGTGACGGGCACTGAGGGGGGCACTTGACGGGATGAGCACTGGGTGTTATTCTGTATGTTGGTAAATTGAACACCAATAAAAAATTAATTTATTAAAAAAGGATTTATGTGTTAGATACAGACAAATCCTTACATATGTGCATATTTAAGAATGTTTCTTAGGCATGCACAGTAATAGGACAAAGCTACTAAATTTCTAAATGACCACCATGGGGTATGTACAAATAAGTTATGACATTCATGTGTATTATGGAATACTATGCACTATTAAAAATAATAAAGAATATATCCATATATTTGACATAGAAAATGTTGCAAGGGATATTTTATTTTATTTTTTAAATATTTTATATATTTTATTCATGAGAGACACACAGAGAGAGGCAGAAACACAGGCAGAGAGAGAAGCAGACTTCCTGCAGGGAGCCCAATGCAGGACTCAATCCCAGGACCCGGATCATGACCTGAGACAAAGGCAGATACTCAACCACTGAGCCACCCAGGTTCCCCTTGCAAGAGATATTTTAAAGTAAGCTTTAAGTTTTAGAATAATTTGAGATTTACAGGAAAGCTGCAAAGATTTCACAAGGGTTTCACCATACCCAGTTTCCTCTATTGTTAACATTTTAAATTAGTATAGTACCTTTGTCACCACTAATGAACCAACAGCAGCACATTTTTTAAAAACCAAAGTCCATGCTTTTCTCAGATTTCCTTAGTTTTTATCTAATGTCCTTTCTTCTGTTCTGGAATCCCATCAAGAGTAGAGCATCACAATTGGTCATAATGTTGCCTTCTCCTTAAGCTCCTCCAGATTGTGACATCTCAGACTTTTCTTGTTTTTGATGGCCTTGACAGTTTTGGGTACTGATCAGGTGTTCTATAGAGCTTCCCTTGGTTTTGGTTTGTTTGTTCATGGTTAGCAAAAGTTATGGATTTGGGGGGAGGAAAACCACAGAGGTAAAGTGCCATTCTCATTACATCACATCAAGGATACATGCCTTCAATATGATTTATTATTGATAAGATTAATTCTGACCACCAAGTTGAGGTAGTGTTTGTTAGGTTTTTCCACTGTAAAGGTTCTCTTTTCCTCCTTTCCTTATTTTACACTTCGGAAAGGAGTTACTGTGTCCAGCCCACACTAACGGGGTGGGAAGTTATGCCCCACCTTCTTGAGGGGTCAGTATCAACATGAATGATGTGGAATTCTTTCATATGGGAGAATTGTCTCTTTTCCCCCATATATTTATTAAATCATTTACTTAGATCCATATGGATTCATGGATATGTATTTTATATGTAGTTGTATCCATATACACTCATGGGTACTGTTTTAATCCAAGACTGCTTTATTTATTTTGTTGCCCACATTGTTCCAGCTTTGGCCACTGGGAGTTCTTTCAGCTTGCTCTAGTATCCCTTTGACAGG
Organism: Vulpes lagopus; assembly: GCF_018345385.1. Taxonomy (NCBI): domain Eukaryota; kingdom Metazoa; phylum Chordata; class Mammalia; order Carnivora; family Canidae; genus Vulpes; species Vulpes lagopus. The sequence continues at coordinate 109,344,995 of NC_054824.1, read as the reverse complement.
TCTATTACTTTGTTATTTTTCTGGCACTACAAGATGCTCCAGACTCACAGTCCTTGACTAAACCATAGAGTCAGCCATTTCTCCAAGGAATACCAGTTCCTTTTGCTGTAGAGTGGCATTAGAAACCAAGCCCTGGGATGCCTGGGTGGCTCAGAGGTGGAGCATCTGTCTTCAGTTCAGGGCATGATCCCTGTGTTTCAGGATCGAGTCCCACATTGGCCTCCTGCAGACAGCCTGCTTCTCCCTCTGCCTGTGCCTTATCTCTCTCTCATGAATAAATAAATCTTTAAAGAAAGAAAGAAAGAAAAAAAACAAGCCCTGGGCACTAAGTGTGCTCATTGCTACTGGAGTGTCACCATTTGTTTGCCCTCTCAGCTGACAGAGCAAGGAAGTACTTGTGTGCATACTTCCTCATGCACACACACATATCTGTATATATTTGTGTATGTAACCATCTGTATTTGTACTAAGGTACACATGAGTTCATACTGATGTCTCCAACTCTACACTGCTATCAAATCGTTCTAGCCTTCTGCCCTTGCTTATCTGTGAACTGCCACTCAAACAGTGAGAAACCTGGCCTCCAATCAACCTTGTATTTACTTAATTCCCATATACATGTACAGAGGTCTCAGAATTATCAACACATAGCTCTCTGTAAATAACTTTATCAACTGGAGTATAGTGCTTATGTACAGTTTCTTTTGGCTCTAATCTCATGACCTCTACTAAAATCCAAAGTTACTTAAATAAACACCTTTCTCCCTATCCCCTTCAGTAGGGTTATATCATACATTTGTAACACAGATTATTTTGCCACAGTCTGCATTCCATGCTGGGATCTTCCAATCTCCTGATTATTTTTAAATTTGCATACATTAAGGTTCACTCTTTATGCTATACAGTTCTTTGGGTTTTGACAAATGTTTTGTCAAACATACACAATACATACACAATATATATTACATACATGTATTTTCTGATTGATTTAGCCTTTTTTCCAATGAACATGCATCACCACTATAATTTCAAAGATTATTAAAAAAAATTCCCTTCTCTGCTACTATATTTTCTTTCTTTATTCATGCCCTTGTATACTTCTTAGATGTTTGTTCCTATAATTGACACAAAGATTTTTGATTAAAAGCATTTACAATATACACAGAGTAGGCCTAGCACTTACTTTTATCATGCATTTTGTTTATACTTTGATGTTTAAAACAATTTAAACTAGCCCAATTTTCCTTACTTAGACCGGCATCTGCCTCCTTTCCTTTCTCTCTGTTCCTTTTCCCTGTTTTTCTTTTGTATTACTCTTTCCACTGAACCTTAATAGGCATTACACATTAGCAGGCACCACGCAAGGCTTAAAAGATAGTTTTCAAAAGAATTACTCTGAGAACTGCCAAAATGTGATTGCATCAACCATTCTGAGAAAAAGACAAGAGAAACTGGCATCATCTTCCAACAGTTTTAGTAACGAGTTTTGCAGCAGTTCCAGATAAAGACAACCACAACCTTGGACAAGACCACAGTCATGTACCCCACTCTTCTTTTTGCCTCATGAAAACTAAACCTCCTTCAACTCAGACAGCTAAAGTTTTTAGGGGGTTTCTTGGTACACATGAAGTGAATAATGCCTTTAACTTCTATTTATTTTAATTATCTTTTTTTCTTTAACAATGTCAAAAAGAAAACTAGTTTCTGGACAAAAAAAAAATCTATCCCAAAAACAAAGAACTAAGCAACTACATCTCAAGGGCACGTTATTATATAAGCAGATTTTATAGGCAAAAGACAAAATAAAGTGTATAAAATATCACCTTATTCCAAGACAAGCTTAACAATGACTAAATCTGGGAAAACTCTAAACAGTATGATAGCATCTAATTAAAATAAAACTAATCTTGTAGATGGTCATATGTCACTGAACTTCCAACTTGAAGAGTTGGAGACAGGATGTTGAAGTATTACTTGATATAAACTTTTCCCACTTTCTTAGAAGTGTGCTAATAATGGAAAAATTTCCCAAGCTTTTACAATTTGAAGTTGTTGGAGTTTGAATACTCACTAACTAAACTGTCTATTGGGCAATAAATTCATCAAAGGGAGAAACTTAGCTGCTGTCCTGTAGGGTTCCCTATTTTAATAAAATGGTTGGCAGTTCTGGTGCATTGTGACTGCTCTCTTCTATTAAAGGAGCCAAGTTCTCATTCCATCACTCTCTAAATGAGCCTGGAAGAGCTTTAGACTAAAGGTAAAGCATACAGAGAGAATGGATTCTAGGGGTATTATGGAATTATTGCAGAGTCTAAGATTTTGATGTCTAGAAAGGCCCCTGGATCTCAGTGAACTGTAGTGAACTGTAATCTCTGATTCCTCTTACTACCAAATGCACCAATATTACTACAATGCAGGTGACACTACTGGATCGTATACTTAGAGAAATTCCAATGTCTGCAGTCAGTACATCCACAAAAGAATCAGAGCCTTATAATACATTCTGCTCCCTTCATATCTAAGGCTGAGAGGTCTATCTCATCTGCTATCAATATCAAGTGTGGATGATATTCTGGATGCTTTCATGAGTTCAATGTATGTGGAAATAAACCACACAAAGACAGGAGTTCACAGGTAAGTTCATCTATCCTGAGCAATAACGTGCATTAATTTCCTGTCTGGCCATCAGTGGTTCCTGGTTCAGTTCTGTTGTCTCCTCTCTGGTTGCCCAAATGATCCCAAGTCCTAGTCAGGAACTGGCATCCCTACCCCCAGGTCACCACCATCTTTCAGCTGTTTTTCAGATCTTTCCCTCTCATGAACAATCCTGGCTCTTGGTTCAAGTCACTCATGTCCCCCAGTACCTCCCAGAGCTTTCCCACAGCATGCTGTGTCCACATTGGTCTCTCTTTTCTCAAGTTTTTACCCCTTACTTACCTCAACTGTTGAGAGCTCCCTTGCATTTTTATGGCCATACATGATTTGTATCCAAAGTTACTTCACACGCCTTATCTTATTTGATAGGTATTAAACTTGTCCTCTAGTCCCCATGCCCAGAAATTCTTATGCCATGAAAGTTTGAAAAGCTCTGATCAACTGAATACCAGTATAAAACAATACTGAATAAATACAAATGAAATGAAGCTGGAAACATTCTCATTAGACCGAGAACATTTCTAATTCCCAATTTCTCTTTAGCATTGAAAGGAAGTAAGAATACTTGTAAAGGAAAGGACTCCTATAGGCAGACAAGATACTGGGAAAAGTCATGTAGGTGTTTTACTGAGGCTCCTGTAGAGCTACTGTTTGTACCCCATGAGGTGGGCACTATTATTGTACTAACAATAAGCCTTTACAGACAAGGATACTCATATATAGAAAGAGGAATTTACCCAATGCACACAGATTCTGGCAAGTGGCTGAGCACATCTGAATACAGACCAAATTGGCCCTTAAAGAGGGGAGAGGTATTTTGTCTTCTTCAGTAAGAACAGAAATTGTAGGTACTTATTAATAATATTTGTTAAATGAACAAAAGCAAGTAGGAAGGACATGAGGAATTAGAACAAATAGAGCTCTGTAATCCTATCAATCCATTCAACATGATAAATGATGGGCTAGCCTACCCACCATTATGTGCTATGAAGTGTTTCTCTTTGTGGTTTCTTGTACACTTGAAGAGCTTGTTAGAATGCCAATTTCCAGGCCACAGCTCTGTAAATTCTGATTTTCAAGTCAAATGGGGTTCAGGGATAAGCATATTTTTTGGATCAGTAGTTCAGGTAGTCTGTATGTACATCCTTGAAAGACACTGAGGCGTGGTTCCCTAGGTTGCACGGCCTGACATTTCCACTGGAGGCCTGTCTTTACCCCATCCTCCACTGCCTGATCTAATGAGCCCTTCATAACCCTGTAGGTTTGAAAGGATAAGAGAGGCATTTTCTTTAGAACTGGGTTGCTGGCAGCTGTGGGCAGACTTCCCTCAGAGAGAAATTTCAGCCCAGAATGGCCAGCTGTTACTCTGTGTGGTTGGGATGTGAACACATCAGAGGGATGCAGTGATCATGGGGGTGGCACTTGGTGAATGGCTAAGAGCTCAGAGTGTGTTGGTTCCAGGTAACAAGAGATTAAGGGGTGCAAGAATGAAACAGAGACTTGAGGCTCTGGGTTCACTTTTTTCCCACTTTCTCTTCCCCTTTGGTACTTGGAACCTACTGTGACTCCTGTAGCCCTTCCTCCTCTTTTGGAGCCACCTGGGGACCTTTTAATGTACCACTGCCTGGCTCTATGTTGAACACCTGGAATCTCTTCAGGTGGGGCTGAAGGTAGCAGAACATTTATAAAGCACCCCTCTGGGTTTATATTTGCAATTAGAACAGAGAATAATCTATCTGTGACTATGCTTAATACAAGGATGAGCAGCTCTACAGTACAAATTGTATTAAAAACAAGTTGCAAAGACCTCAGATCACAGAGGCCTCAAGAGCCAGTCTCCCTGTGTCAGTCTATTCTATCCTCTGGCTTAGACCAAGCTTGTCAAGCTTCTAGGTCTCTGGAGAGAGCCCTCCTTCTTTCCCCTCAGTTTCAGCTCAAATATGCTTTCTCTCCTCAGTTTCGAACCTCAAGACTTTGCTTATCTGCATGTCCTTTGTTTGGAGAACTCATTAGTTTATTCTTTTCCTAAACCAAAGGTTGTCCTTGTAAACACATCCTTGGCACTGGCTAACACTCCTCCAGAATGCTTGTTTTTTATGCTTTTCTACAGAGCTCATTACCTTTCTGTGCAGTGAGAAAACAGGGTCAAGTAGCCATTTGGACTATGGGCTTCACTTTGGTTTGACTTCAAGCTCTGCCTCTGCCAAGCTTACCATGTGCCTTGGGGTGAATGACTTAGCTTACTCCATCTCACTTTACTTATCTTTAAAATGGGGATACTAGAAACTACCTTACAAAGTTGGTGGGGGCATTCAATGCATTGATTAGAATTTGATAATAGTAAGTGTTCAATAAACCTTAACTATTGTAATCATGAACCCAGTCCCACTAGGCACACTGGGCACCTGCTTTGCCTTCTGTATGTCTTCCCAGAGTCCTAGAGCTTTTTTATCTGGCCCGTTTTATCTACAACCTATATTAACACCTCATCGGTTCTACAAGGTGGATATTATCCAACCAGTTACAGGATGGAGGAGCCAAAGGTCTAAGAGCTAAAGTAACTGGCAGTCCTACAGAGAGTGAGCCATGGCACATGGGAATCCAGGCTGGTGGAATGCTCAAGTCCCACACCTCATGAAGCCAGACTGCCAAGAAAAGGGAGAGTTCTTGGATCAGTGGCCCAAGAACGACTTCTCTTCTCACTTGAGCAAGAAGCACCTAGTTTTCCTTCCTCACAGTACCTTCATTTCCTCACTTTTATAAGCACATCATCCATAAGCTCTCCTAGGTGGAAGGCTGTACAAATGACCTCAGTCTATTCGGTAAGAAGATGGAAGACATACGATGAGAAATAGACATTGCAGATTTAGAATATTGAGCAAGAAGCCACAGGAGAATGTTCACCATCCAATATAAAGTACTGTCCTAGAAAGACAGAGAAACTTTCTAGGTATCTGTCCAATATTTTCTAGTATTTTTTTACACCACCATTGTGTTAAAAATGTATATAATGTCACCCTGACAATACGCCTATGATAAAACTTGATTTCACAATAAAACTCCTAACCATGTTTGTACACTGATTACTTACATTCCCAGCAATTCTTACTAACTCTCAGTTCTGACTTGCAGTATCTTAGCAAACGCTCCCTTACAAGGATCCAATTGAAGTTTTATATTAATTTTCTTTATGGTAAAACATTCACTTACTCTGATTAGTGTGAATAATGTCATTGCCAAAAACTGATAGAAATAATTTGAAATTAGCCAGTGTCACTTACACTTCAACGTTCTCCCTATTAGAATGTAAAATAAAACATCTCATTTTCTAAACACTTTGTGTGATTCTCTCAGTTACTGGATAACATTAACAAGTTCCCTCAAAATGGAATAAAATAACTCCAAGCCAGACTTAACTTCTCTCTGGAATCACTCCCTGCATCTCCAAATTTAAGTGAGTTATACTCACTTTCCTCTCCTGATTTAAGATTACTAGAACTTATAATGCCATATCTTAATAGTGAACGATAAAGATGTCCCATGTCAGCAAGCAATCCAAAGCCTATTGACTATTATTTTAAATTGGAGATCTATTTTAAACCATAAATATTTTTGAGCTGGAAAAGATCTTAGCAATCACTGATCTCTACCCCTGCCACTCCTATCTCTATCCAGTGCCCTTCCCTCCCCTCTTTTCTGGTCCAGATATGACTTGCTCAAGGTCACAAACCACATAGAAGAAAAGGGCTAAATCTAGAAGAAAGAATTTTGGGAAACTATTGTCTGCCCATTGGTAATTCCTCTACTCTGTTGCTAATGCTAGTTTGAGGTAATGAGAAATATGACATAATGCAAATAAATTGATACCATTGAATGTGGCACATAATAGCTGCTCAAGAAATTCTGGCTATTACTACTGCTATTGTCATTACTATGAAGCATAACATAAACATGATTGAGGTCTGGTTCCCAGCTTTTTTATAATACCATATTGATTGATGTTGCTAGTAAATACGAGAAAATAAATGTCCTCTTTAAGATGGAAGAGAATGACAATCCTCCTCAGGGTAAAATGGGTCTCTTCAAGGGTGGTAATATTTGGCACAGATTGGGAGAGCTTCGGTGAGCTGGTAGAAAGAGTGTGTAAAACTTACCTCATTGTGTTATTAATTAGATTATTCACCAAGAAAAAATTTCTTTCATCCTAGTAATGCAATCATAGAAAGGAGAAGTGGGCCACTGAAAATACTCAAGATTGCAGACAGGTTTCTGCAAAACATACATTCTTCTGTCATTTTCACATATATACTCTCCCACACTCATAATCTGTATGCTAGCTTCTCATTTAAACAAATACTTTTTACACAGAAACGACTTTTCAAGCTAGGAAGAATGTGAATGAGGCAAGGGTGCTGTGCAGTCTTATATGGACATGAACTGGACACAGGAATCAATACTTCTGGTGGGCTTCATTTCCACAGTCTTTGTTAACTTTCTTTTTATGCATTTCCAAGTCTAAAATGGAGAAAGTCTGTGGATTCAGTGATTATCAAAGAGAAAAGGAAATCCCCTGTGAGGAGGCAAAACAGAAACTCTTGAGGTCCCTTTTCAAACTGCCCCCACATGGCCTGCATGCAGTCTGATACATTTCCCTGCAGGATGCACCCAGAGTCCTGGGACCCTAAATCCTGGGATGGGGTGGTGGAGTGGGATGGAGAGAGGACTGCTCTTGAGAATACTGGTGCCAGGGGAAAAAACTTGACAAGCAACAGTAGATGGTGGAGAATCTCTTCCCAGTCCAAAACTGCATGGTGTCATTAGCACAAATAAAGGTCCCAGGTCTTACTACTGGCTGGAGGGGAAACAGAATTAGTTTTTATGTGTTAACGCAAGCAAGGACACACTGTCAAAAAGGTGAGGGGAATCAGATGTGCACAAAAGACAATGTTTGTATTCCTAACCCTTTTAAGAAGTCTCTTCAATTTTAGACAAATGCCTTGCTGGAAAGGGATTGAGTCTATCTTTAACTTATCTTTCCAGCAAGGTTCTCTCTCTCTTTCTTATGAAATCTCATCCATATGAGTATAATACTGCTTTTTACACATGAGTTTTTGCCACCTTGGCTTCCAATTCCCCTTTTCCCTCTGCATTGCATCATATGAAAAACACAGCCAATATTTAACGATCTTTTTTTCATTAGTTTCTTACTTGTGCTTTAAACACGTTTCCATGCCAAACCCATAGACACTTTTCGTGTGTGTGGGAAAATTGAATTCTGACAGGTTTCACACTACATTGTTTTTTTAAGCTTGGAAAAACTTTGCATTGAGTCTCCTGAGCTCTGCATCATGGCTTTGAAGTCTTTTTTGGCACACATGTGTCTTAACTGTTTGCCAATTTGCTATAATTGGGCTTTAGGCTACATGTGCAAAACACTACTTTGTAAGAAAGGCATTCTGCCCAAAGGACAATTTTGCACCAGGTAGAAGGTGTGCTGTCTTCAGAACTGTGATTGTTGACAGAGAAGTTGTGGCCATTTAAAAGGTCCTTTCCATTTAACTATTAAGGCACTCTACCCTTCTCTGATGTCACATCTAGGTTTCATAAAAGCACATTTATATTCTATGAGTGTTTCAAATTTATGGTCTATTTCCTTTGCCTGAACACATTTTCACCTCTGAGAGAAATGCGAGAAATGAGTCAGGACCAGGACTCCCAGGGCTAGCTACTCATTGAGGCTCCTTCCTGGGCTGCTTCTTATGACTGTAAGATCAAACCTGATGCCTAAGCCATGTGACCCACTGTGCTGGGGAGCATAAGATAAGAAGTAGTAAATGTAAGCATTTCTATCACACACAAATATAACTTTCCCTAAGTAGCTATAATGTAAACACAAATTTAAATACCTCGTTTTGAAGTCCTACATCGTCAATAACCAATAAAGTTGCACTGTGGGAGAGAAGGAGACCAACACCCAGTAAGTGATTCCTCCAATGAATCAAGTACTATGTTGTTAAAAGGCTTACACCAACTCTGCTGGGTATCTGCTATTGCTCCCATTTGCATGGAGATTTGGGGCACACATGACTAAAAAGGTAGTAAGTGGTGAAGCTTACGAATCCAGGTCAGCTGGCTTCAAATCACATTGCCCTATTTCTCAGATGCGATAAATGGTGATATAAGAAAACCTTAAAAGTATCAGGAAATCCTAAAGAAAGGGCATTAGTTAAAAGGGAGTTCCAATACAGAACTCACTTATTAATTCCTCCTTTTATTTGCTGAATCCTGACTCTGTGTTGGGTATTATAGTCGTGCTGGGGACACCCAGATAAATAAGATACAAAGAGCACCACAATGTAGAAAGAATGTTACTCAAATATGGTGGAATGTTTTTAGGAAACTGGCTCTGACCTACTCACCCCATAGGAAGGCGGTTGTCAAGCTTTTCCCCTCATGAAACTCTTCCCCTGGATGGTGGAGGGAGGGGGATGATGACTCGCTCAACCTCTTTCTGAGCAGCAAAACAGCTGAGTTAACCCTGAAGGGCACCAGGGCTCCTCTATGACCCCATACGAGGGACCTCACTTCCCAGGAGAGTAGCTGCTTATCTCTTCTTGCATTTTAATTTATAGGAAGGGAGGTAATAAGAAACTTGCAAATTAATGATAATGATGTTCAGGTAGTGCTAGAAATGTTAGAGAAATATAAGGAAGAAGATTGGGTAATACATTCATAGAGGCATACTCTAAAAGGGGAAAGCAATAAATCTTTGATAAGAAAAGTTGTAAAAGTTGTAGCTTACTGAAAGCTACTCAGGAAAGAAAAAAACACGTGTAGAAAAGGAAACAATCAGCAGAAGTCTAACTGAAACCCAGATTTTTTCACTTTGGGTCCAGGTAAAATGTTTCCATAAATTCTGGGATAAAGTCTTAAGCTTCTAAGGTTCAAGTGACAGGAAATGACCAAAACTTTCCAGGAAATAGTGTTGTAACAAGACCCAACAAAAAGTACAAGTTGAATAGATTATTCTTGGGAATTGTTTTTTCTTAGGAAAAAAAAGTAAACATAAACATTTTAACATACAGATGTATCAAAAAATAAAAAAAAATAAAAAAAACATACAGATGTATCATGGATATACGTTCAAAGCAATTTTAAAGAAAGGCAAAGATTATCTTTATGAACAAAATCCTCTTCTATCAATAAACTTCATGTAAGTAAATTTTGATTTGTCCTCAGATAATTTCTTATTTATGTCTACTGCCATGCACGCTCTTTCATGTCATGCATGTTAGTGTCAAATGGGATTAAAAACTTTAGAAAAGCAAAATATTGACTTAGTGGTTACAGTAACCAGTTCCAAACCCAATGATCATTAGGATGAATGTTGGAGCTGTTTCTTTTTCACTCTGAATAGCAGTGGTCAGGAAGATGACCTCAACAATTTCTCCTCAATATTAACTTCAGGTAAGATTTCTTCCACAACTTTAAGTGAAACCAGTTCTTTCAAAAATGGGTGGGAAAAATCTAGCTCAATAAAAGTAAAATATGTATAGTTTATAAACTAACACTCAAAGTATCTTATTTGACAATAAAAGACTCATTTCTCATTAAAAGGTATAATGGAAAAATACTGGAATTGAATACATTAATTCAATTTAAATGGTATCTACAGAAACAGATTAGATCTGCTATCTGAACCAGGCTCATTTCTTTCAAGGTTGCCAGATTCTTCCTGACAACTCTATTTGGGATCTGGAGACCAGATTTTCCAGAGTAGCTGGAAAAAATGTAAGAAAAAAATGTATCTCTCATGCTCAATGAATTTTCACTGGATGTTCAGATTATTATCCAAATCCTTCCCATCAGTTATGATGCAGATACACTAGTTTAATATAGAATGTGAGGACAGCCTGCATGTGGATGATAAAGAAAAGACTCCTTCATGTGTTTGCCAGCATCAGGGTCTAGGATGATTGTAGAGGAAGGGGTAAACAACATTCCGAACTTCTATCGTTAGCACCACTAATTACAAAGAAATTTGTTTCTTGTCATGGTGAGTGACAACAGTTGGGTTTACCTTTTTTACTGGAACAACCAAAAATATATGAACCAATAATGTGATAGACACTGCACATCAGGGCATGAAGATTAGTAATTTCTGAAAAAAAAAAAGAGAGAGAGAGAGAGAGAAAACAACCTAATCTCTAAAATTACCCAAGCTTACTGTACTGAATTTCTAGTATGGAAATCTGCTCCTCTGGTGCTGGGAGGAGAAGCCCAGGCAGTATGTGGCAAGTTCTCTGAGTTGAAGAGATGTTTGAGGAGGGTTTAGGGAGGTCACAGTAGCTAAAGGTCAGAGGACTGAGTATCTGAGAGGAGGAAATTATATACAGAGAGAATTCCAGAGATCAAAAAGAGACATCATGTCACTCGGCAGAGTATAATCCAGTGTCATGTATGTAGATGTATATTAGGAAACTACAAAAAAAAAAAAAAAAAAAAAAAAAAAAGGAAACTACACTACATTGGCAAAAGAACCACCCGGAAAATTTAGAGATAATAGTACCTAGTCTTCATACAGGTTAGAGAATAGTGTCTATCTCACCAATCAGAGTAAAAATCCATATGATCATGAGGCATTGTGTAAAGTATACAGAAAAATCTTGCCTCACTAGGGAGGAATAATTCATCCTACACTGAGCACTGTTTTCATCCCTCCTGACAAATTTTACTAAGACCTACTTCCCAGAACACTCTTCATTAGTAATTTTAGCAATACAAAGTATTTAGCACCCAACAAGGTAAAAATAATGATGTCTGGCAACCAAGGAAAATTACTAGGCATACAAGAATGCATGCGATTATGATCTAATAAAAAGGAGAAACATCAATATTGAAACTCACCTAGATTTAAGAGCAATGCTAAATCAGTAACCAAAGTCAGATATTTCATAATATACAAAAAAATTAAATAAAGACACGGGAGATATAAAGATACAAAACCAAGACTAAACATCTACTGATAAAAACTAATGTATAAGAAGAAAAATACAATGGATGAGATTAACAGCATATTAGATACTGCAGGAAAAATACCAGTGAATCTGAAGATGGAGAGGTAGAAAGTATACAAAATGTAACACAAAGAGAAAAGAAAATAACAAAAAAGTAAACAGAGCATCAATGAGTTGAAGGACAATTTCAGTTAGCTTAATATATGTATTACTGGAATTCTCAAAGGGGATGCATATTTGAATAAATATTGGCCTTCAAATTTCCAAATTTGATGAAAACTATATACAAAGAGTGGCAAGATACTTAATGAACGTGAAGGAAAAGAAAAATTATACCATACTAAAAACTAACGAATATAGAAAATCTGAAAAGTAGCCAGAGGAAAAAGACATGTTTTAGAGAAACAATAATAAAAACTGTAGATATCTTATTAGATACAGTGCAAGTGAAAAGAAGAACAACATCTTTAAAGAAGTGAAATAGAAACTATCACTCTAGAGTTCTACAAGCAAAAATATCTATCACCAACAGAATTGTGATTCAAAAAAATGTATAAGTAATTCTTTCATGCAGGAGAAAAATAATGAGATGGAAATATGGACATATACAAAGGAATGAAGAACATGAAGAATCATAATATATGAGTAAATACATGCTTTTCATTAATTAAAAATACTTAAAATATGGTTGACCCTCTTATATTACATAAGCAGTGGTATTATAATATCACTTAAATTTGAATTAATTATACCTTAAAGCAACCACCAATTTACCAAAACAAAAGAGGTAAAAGGAAATCAGAAGAACTTTTAATTTAAAAAAAAAATAAAAAATAAATTAAAAAAAAATAAAATAAAAAAAAAATAAAAAAATAAAAAAGGGATCCCTGGGTGGCGCAGCCGTTTGGCGCCTGCCTTTGGCCCAGGGCGCGATCCTGGAGACCCAGGATAGAATCCCGCGTCAGGCTCCCGGTGCGTGGAGCCTGCTTCTCCCTCTGCCTGTGCCTCTGCCTCTCTCTCTCTCTCTCTGTGTGACTATCATAAATTTAAAAAAAAAAAAAAAAGAAGAAGAAGAACTTTTAATTTATATGAGAGAATAAAGAAAAAATGGGAAAAATTTTTAAAAATTGAGATGACATATCTTAACCTGTACATATTAATAGTCACATTAAATATAATAGTCACATTAAATGTAAATGATTTAAGTACCTCTAATTAAAAGGAAGAGATCATATGTCAGGAAAGATGATTGTCTAGAAAATAGTAAGACTGTCTCCTGATCTAGACAATGATTGTACTGGCAGTAACTTACTGAAGTAATTATTTTGGAACTCTAGAGTACTAGAAGGCTTGACACTTCTAGAAAAATGCATGGTTGGAAGTCACAGTTAATCTGGGTCAAATTCAGCCTTTGGTGTGGTAGTAGCCACCACACATCTCCCATGTTCCAGCCCCATCACAAGCAGTAATGATGGTCATGTGCATTCCTTGTATGGCTTGCTGGGGTCAGGGTGGGCAATAAGGATTTTGCTCTACATGGATCAGAGTTTGTATTGGAATTGCAGGTTGCTGTTTATGGTTATTGAAGTGCAGGGAGAATGGTTAGCTATTATGTTTCAATTTCCATTGAGTGAAATGGCTTCTAAGGGATTTAAAGGAGCCAGATCTGGGATTTTTTTAGGGTGGAGGGGATTCGAGAGCCAACATTTATAAGGAGGAATTGAGAAAACTATCACAGACACCCAGGAAAAGACACAGACTCATAAAAGACCAGGGAAGACCTTTGGCTTTCACCTCAGGCTGATCTCCAGCCAAGACACTTTACAATTTAAAACCAACAAATCAAAACAGAAAATCCTTGGAATCTTTTCCAGAGTTAACACATTATAAGATTAAATATTCAGTTTTCAACAAAATATCATGAGGCATATAAAGAAACAGGGAAGTATTACCTATTCAAAAGAATAAAATTAATTGAAAGAAATTATATCTGAAGATGTTCAGACTCTCGATTTACTAGACAAAGGCTCTTTAGAAACTTAAAGATGCTCAAAGAGGGACGCCTGGGTGGCTCAGCAGTTGGGCGTCTGCCTTTGGCCCAGGACGTGATCCTGGAGTCCCCGGATTGAGTCCCACATCGGGCTCCCTGTATGGGGCCTGCTTCTCCCTCTGCCTATGTCTCTGCCTCTCTGTGTCTCTCATGAATAAATAAATAAAATCTTAAAAAAAAAGATGCTCAAAGAGCTAAACAGAGACATGAACAAAGGCAAGAAAATGATACATGAACAAAATAATGATAGTTATAAGGAGACATTATAAAAAGAAACCAAAAAAATTACAAACAATAACTAAAATGAAAATTACACTCAAATGGTTCAAAAGCAGATTTGAGGGGGCAGAATATTAAGTAACCTTAAAGTTAGAACAATTGAAATTATTGAATCTGAGAAACAGGAAGAAAAAATAATGAAGTGAAATGAACACAACCTAAGGGATCTGTAAGACAACATTGGAGAGGACTAACAAATGCCCTGTGGGACTCATGGCAGAGAAAAAGAAAGGGGCAAAGATCGATCTGAAGAAATAATGGCTGAAAACTTCCCAAATGTAATGAAAGACATGAATCTTCAAGAAGCTTATAAAGTTGCAAAAATGTACACTGAGACAAATTATAATCAATCTGTCAAAAGCCAAAGAAATAATCTTGAAAGCAACAAGAGAGAAGTGATTCATCACATACATGCAATCCTCAGTAAGATTATCAGCTAATTTCTCATCAGAAACCTTAGAGTCCAGAAGGCAGTAAGTTGATATATTCAAAATGCTAGAAAGAAAACAACTGTCAACTAAGAATTCTATGTCTGGCAAAACTATCCTTTAAAAATGAGAGAGAAATAAAGATAAATTAAGACAAACAAAAACTGAAAAAGTTCATTACCACGAGGCCTGCCTTGCAAGAAATGCTAAAGGGAGTCCTGCAGGATGAAATGAAAAGATATCAGATAGTAACTTGAAACCATATGAAGAAATAAAGATCTCCAGTAAAGATAAATAAATGGACAATTATAAAAGCTAGAGGTGTTGTAATTTTGTTTATAATGGCACTTTTTAAATTTTCTACATGATTTAATACAAATTCATTAAAATTCCATGTGGAAAACTTGTAAAAATGAACCATATTCCGGGTAAGAAAACAAATTATATTCTCTGACAACAATGGAAGTAAATTAAAATCAAAAGGAAACATCTCTGGAAAATCTCCAAATATTTGTAAACTAGATAAATGATAGATAAAAGAGGAAACTCAAATGGAATGGGTGACGGGCACTGAGGGGGGCACTTGACGGGATGAGCACTGGGTGTTATTCTGTATGTTCCCAAATTGAACACCAATAAAAAATAAATTTATAAAAAAATAAAAAAAAATAAATTTATTATTAAAAAAATTTTAAAAAAGAAAAGAAAAATACAACATGGCAGCTACTCTTGGGGTGAGCACAGCATAACATACAAACTTGTCAAGTCACTATGTTACACAGCTGAAACTAATAAAAACATTGTGTGTTGGGATGTCTGGGTGGCTCAGTGGTTGAGTGTCTGCCTTCGGCTCAGGGCATTATCCTGGAGTTCTGGGATCAAGTCCCACATCGGGCTCACTGTGAAGAGCCTGCTTCTCCCTCAGCCTGTGTCTCTGCCTCTCTCTGCGTCTCTCATGAATAAATAAATAAAATCTTTAAAAAAAAAAACCACTGTGTGTTAACTATACTCAAATAAGAAAATTTTTAAAGAAGCACTTGGGTGACTCAGTCCAGTTACCATTTGCCTTTGGCTTGGGTTAAAACTCAGGACCCTGGGATCAAGCCCTGCATCAGGCTGCCTGCTCAGCAAGGAGTGTGCTTCTCCTTATCCCTCTCCCTCTACCCTTCCTCACCACTTGTGCTCTCTCTCTCTCTCTGTCAAATAAATAAAATCTTAATTAAAAAAATATGCCATATCAAAGCTTGTAGGATGTTGTTACAATAGTATTTAGGTGGGAATTTGGATTTCAATTTAAATAAAATTTTCTAAACACTTATGTTAGAAAAAAAGAAATATAAAATTAATAACCTCAATTTCCACCTTTGGAACAGCAACAGAGAAGATAAATAAAAGTAAGACTTGACTAAGCCCAAAGTTTAATTTAATTAAGTCAATTAAATAAAAGGGAAGTAGAATAAAAGAAACTAAAAACATGAATTATAATCAATAAACATAAAATAGAACATAAATAGGGAAGAAATAAGGGCTAGTACTTTGAGATAACATTGACAATTGATTAACACCTAGCTAGACTGACCAGGAGAAAGCGAAAGAGGCATAAATTACTAATATCTGTAATAAACTAAATAATACCACTGAAGATTCTACAGATATTCAAAGGGAAATAAATAAATATCACTAACAACTTCATGCCAAGAAAGTTAACATCTTACATGCATAGGCAAAATACCAAAACTCATTCCAGAAGAAATAACCTGAACAGTTTATGTCTACTAAAGAAATTACATGTGTGGTTAAAGACCTTCCCACAAAAGAAAATCCAAGCCCATATAGTTTCACCAGTGAATTCTCCCAAATTCTTCTTCTTATAGAAGAAATAACACAAATTCTAAACCAACTCTTCCAGATCATTGGAAAGCAGGAAATACATCCCAAGTCATTCGATGAGGCAAGCATTACCCCATACCTAAACCAAACACAGCCCAAAAAAAGAAAACGGCCATTATCTGTAATGAAATAGGGATGTAAAAAACTCTAAATAAAATTTTGTCAATTCAAATTCAACAATACATATAAAAAGTTACTACTTGATCAAGTGAAATTCATCCTAAGAATATAAGGATGATTTAGTATTAAAAAATCTCGCCATATTAACTGACTTGACAAAAAATGATTTCAATAGATGCAAAGCACCTGACGAAAATCAAATGTGCACTGTGGATAAAAAAAACTCAGAAAAGTAAGAAAAGATGAGGATTTTTGTCAGTCTGATAAAAAGTATCTATGAAAAGCCTATAAACAATATCACACTTAATGATGAAATACTGAAAGCTTTCCTCCAAAGAGGGAGAACACAACAAACTATCCATTCTCACCACTTCAATTCAACATTGAACTGGAATGTTAGCATGTGTGATAAAACACGAAAAATAAATGAAAGGTATCCAGACCATAAAGGATGAAGGTAAAGTGATAGAATCAATAAACCTGATAGAATCAATTAAAAAATATTGTAGAACTAATATGTGTGCTCAGTAAGGTGGCAGGATATAAGATCAACATATAGAAATCAATTGTATTTTTACATACTAGCAATGAGCAATCAGAAATAAAAATTAAAATTGCCATTTGCAATGGCATTAAAATCATGAAATACTTAAGGGATAACTCTGACAACAGCTGTGCAAAACCTGTGAGTTAAATATTAAAAAGCATTTCTGAGAGATATTTGAAAAGACCTAAATAAATCCAGAGATACAACATACTCATGCATCAGAAGACATAATGTACCCAAGTCATTATGCAGATTCAGTTCAATTCCAACCAAAGTCCCAGCAGGCTTTGCTGAAGAAATTGACAAACTGATTTCAAATTCATATGGAAACACAGAGGTCTTAGAATTGTCTAAACAAACAGACAAATAAAAACTGAACCAACACTACCTACATTCAAGACTTACCAAGCTCTACGCTAGCAGTCCTCCTTATCTGTGGTTTCACTTTCTGCAGTTTGTCAGTTTCCTGCAATCAGCTGTGGTCCAAAAGCAGATGATTCTCCTTCTGATATATAACCAGGAGGTCAATAGTAGCCTAACACTACGTCACAAGCCTACTTCATTCACCCCCTTCACTTTATCACATATTATCTCACATCACCTCAAAAATAGGAATAGTGGATACAGTAAGACATTTTGAGTCTCATTACATGAGACACCACACTCATGTAATTTTATTATAGTACATTGTTATAATTGTTCTACTTTATTGTTATTGTTAATTTCTTACTGTGCCTAATTTATAAATTAAATTTCACTTTAGGTATGTATGTATAGAAAAAAGTATAATATATACAGAGTTCTTGGTACTATCCTCAGTCTCAGGCCCACTGGAGGTCTTTGAATGTATCCCCAGTGGATAATGGGGGGCTACTGTAATCAAGACAATGGTATAGGGATCCCTGGGTGGTGCAGCGGTTTCGCGCCTGCCTTTGGCCCAGGGCGCGATCCTGGAGACCCGGGATTGAATCCCACGTAGGGCTCCCGGTGCATGGAGCCTGCTTCTCCCTCTGCCTGTGTCTCTGCCTCTCTCTCTCTCTCTCTCTCTCTCTCTCTGTGACTATCATAACTAAATAAAAAAAAAAAAGACAATGGTATAAAGATGAACAGAACAATGGTGCAGAATAGAGTCCATGTATAAATGCAATCACATATACATGGACTTGTTTTTTCAACAAAGCACAAAGGCAGTTCAGTGTATAAAGGATAATTATTTCAATAAATGATGATGGAACTATTTGAAATCACCGGTAAAAAAAGGCCTGTAAAACTTCTAGAAGAAAATACAGAATTTGGGTTTGTGTATTTGGGCTTGGCAAACATTTGTTAATTACACACGCAAAGCATGGTTCATAAAAGAAAAACTATAAAGTGTACTTCATCAAAACTAAAACTCTACTTTTAAAAATTTACAGACAAGAGAAATATTTTCAAAAACAGAGATGTGATAAATAACAAATGACCTATATCTTGATTTTCTAAACAACTCTTAGAACTCATTATCAAAACAACAAACAGCCCTGATTTTTTAAAAAAAATCATTTTTTTAAAAAAACCCATTTAAAAAATGGGTTAAATATTTTTATATACACTTCATAAGAAGGCACATGAATGTAAAATCAGCTCATGAAAAGATTCTCAGTCTCTTTTGTAATTAAAATAATAGAAATTAAATTAAACCCACAATGAATTGCCAGCACACACTTATTAGAATGCTTAAAACTAAAAAAAAAAAAAAAAAAAGATCAACCACACTAAGAGTTATTGAGGATATAGAACTGAAATTCCCACACTACAGCATGGTTACATTTCAAAATAATCAGGCATAGTGAGAGAAGGCAGATGTACTCCCTGTCCCTACCCAGTAGGTAAATCATAAACATAATCAGTACATACTATATGATTGCATTTGTATAGATCCTAGAAAATGTAAACTCATGTAGTTAAAAAGAGCACATCAGTGGTTACTTGGGGAATGGGAAGGGAAGAGGATAAAGGACCAGAGAGAAAAATGACAAAGGATATGAGGAAATATAGGTCTGTGTGATATATTCGTTATCTTGCTTGTAACAATGATTTCGTGGATATGTTTATGTCAAAACTTATCAAATTGTACATGTTAAAATATATGCAATTTATTGCATATCAATAATACTTCAAGGAAGCAGTCGCACTCCTTTCACTAAAGGAGTGATAAATAACTAGCATGTTTATAAAAACCTTTGCCAAATTTTCTCAATAAAAAGCCGCCTTAGAGGCTTTAGAGAAAATCAAAATATCTTGCATCATTTTCAGAGCTCATCTATGCTCGAATCAGAGTTGCTCTAGAACTTTAAAAAGAGATCCAATTGCAGAAGTTACTGCATAAGCAACCTTTGGAACATTAGTAAGCCAAGCAGTTATGAAGCAATATCGTTTATTATATTTACTCTCAAAATATTTCACAAGTCAGCTAAATTGACTATAATCAAAGTAAAAAAAATTAATGAAGTGTTGATGCAATTAATGAAAACCCAGGCCATGATGAGAATCTTAACTCTAATAAACAAAATGGCCACACTTTCCAATAAAAAGCTTAATAACTAAATACATTTTTTTTTTTACTAAATACATTTTTGTTCCAAAATGACCTTTCTCAAAAGGACACTTTAGACTTAATTTTTTCATAAGCTGTTATCATAACTTGAAGGAACAGTTCGTCTTTCTATTACAAGAAATTCTATCATCTTTAATTTGCTATTAATTTTTAAAGTTGAAAGGACCTAAATGTACCATCCAGGCATAGTTTATAATACATCCATTAATACCAATCATTTGGAACAAATTTAGGAAAAAAAATGTAACTGCAAACTACATCTTTACCCTTCTTCATATTTTGAAAGAGTAAACATAAAATGAGTCACTTTTTTACCTAACAAGTACTCACAGGAACCTGTGGCATGTTAGGCATGGCTCCAGATACTGAGAGAACACAAAGATAAATTAGATGTGATTTCTGCCCTTGAGTTGCTAGGCCAATCCTCTAACACTCCTCCATGCCCATGACACATAAATGTTATGTGTCAAAGAGAACTAGCTCAGTTCCCCTCTACTAGTTCAAGACTGATGGGCTGCTTCATGTTGCTATGGCTATGGATGTCCCACAAATGGGCTGAGATTGCAGACCCCTGCACCTCTGAGAGGGTAAGAAAGTAGAAAAACTGGCTCACCTAAAAGTCATTTTGGAGACTGGTAGTATAAAGGGTTCTTCAATATTCTAAGAAGGTAGCAGAAACACTACTCTTTTTATGAAGGTGGTGATACTCAATACAGCTAATGGGGCACACACTTCAGAGTTAGACAGAACTGGGTTAAAATGTTGGCTTTGTCACTTAATAAACCTGCGACCTTGATGTGTTATTCAAATAAACTGCAGTCTTGATGTGTTATTCAATCTCTGTAAATCTCAGTTTTATCTTTTAAAAAATGGGCATAAAAATAACAATACCTACCTCCTATGGTTATTATCAAAATTAAATAAGGTAAGAAGTGCAAAGCAATAAACAAAGTGTGTTGTACAAAGTCACATACGAAAATAAAAGCTATTTCTTCATCATGCAACAAGCACCTACAATTATATTGCCTAAAACCAAAATTATAGTGTGAGCTCAAAGTTTACAAATAAAATATATAAAAGATTATAGCCATATGTTGTTATTAAATTTCTGATCAAAGGCTTGAATCCCTATTATTAGACAACTTATTTAATATGTTTATTTAATGAATATCTCTTTACAGTTCTTAGTATGTGCTAGGAATATTTTTACAAATATTAATTCATTTAATATTCATGACAAACCTATGGGGAAGGTACTATTTCTATTATATTTATCCCTATTTTATGCATATTCAAAAACATATGTTTATATATATATACAGTTTCAACTTAGATTTGTCTATGGACTGTGTCTTGTTTTATAGGGAGGACAACAAGTAATAGAAATAAATAGTGCTCAATTTTCCCAGAGTCAGGACTGGCTTTTTTGTATCAGTAATACAGTGATGGTGATGAGACTTTTATGAGAAGACGAAAAAGAGTTATTTTTATTAGAATAGATTCTACTAAGCTACTAGATGCCATGTAAGTTGGAAATCAGTAGATAGAGAAAAACATTACTAACTCAGGCATATAATAATTTATTTAATTTGAAAAAAAATCACAACATCACCAAAATGGCGAAATAGGTAATTTCTGACTTAACTCTCCCTCATAAGAAGAACTAATAGTGAATCAAGAACAGGACACTAGTGAGAGATTTCTAGAACACAGAGGTGATGCTGAAGCAGTCTTGCAACCCAGAAACCAAGACAGGCTGCATCAGAAGGGTGAAAGAAGAAGCTCCAGTTGATTGCATTGCCCTTCCTTCAGGCCAGTGCAGTACCACATGGAGAGGTCCCCTTGAGCCTCCAGTTCCTCAGGAGTTAAAGAAAACCCAGAGGGGGGTGGCTGAACAACCAATGCCTCCCAGCATTATGGTCACTTTGCAGGAGCCCCTACTCAGATCTCACGCCACAGGGATTGCAGGGAAATCTATGGGGTTCAATCACTGGGAATCTGACTATGATGGAGAAATGGGGAAGAGCTTGCAACAACCAGCACACAGATCCTGGTAGAGCGAGTTCATACCTACCATGCCCAAGTAGCAGTCCCAACCAGCAGTTTTGCTCACTTGCAGAACCACGTCAGGGGCATATTCTGACCAGGTAACTCAGTGGGATGCAGATATGCCTGATACAGATCCTCAAAGGAAGAATTTTGCTGGCCCTAGAGTTCACTCTGCCCATGCCCTTGTAAGGAGTAGAGTTGTGTCCCACCAACTGTGAAGTATCTTCGAGCCCCATCTCACCAGGAGAGCTGGCCAGAATTCATGGAAGCTGTGATGTTCAGAGGCTCTCCAGAGGAAAAGCTAATAGTTTTCAAAACAGCCCATGGTCTTGTTCAACCAAAGAACTTGGGGTGTGGATAGACTTAAGAAAGAGCTTTGCTGATTGTAGAGCTGCTTTTCTAGCTGTACCCAAGCAGGAAATCTAATTTGTAGTCCTACTCATCGCTAAACAGCATTCACTCTGTCTAACCAAAGAATCTAAGCAGAGCATATGGGAAGCTGTGTAGCCCATTCAATGGCCCTATGTACATGGCACTTGAACACAGAACACAGACCATGGCTTCTCCCAATGAAAGAGCAAAACTAGAAACTTCATGTAACAAGAGAATTCAGTGCACACTGGCTTGATTTGGGTTCCCAAACAATGGATTATAAAGGTATTGAGTCCCAACTTGTTGCCCTGCTAGGGTAAGGAAGCTATTCAAAGCTCCTTCTGCTTCTAAATATAGCATGCAGTCCTGACTATCTAGTAAGCCTGATCAGATAATCCAGGCAAATGCAGAGTGTATCTTTCAGCCTTACTTAGAAAGGGAACCAAATCAACAGTCCTATTTTACTGTTGTCTGCTAGAGGCATACTCCAAGCATACCCATCGTCAGAACTTGAACAGTTGTCTCTCCTAAAAATAGACCACAATGGCAAGTCCCACTGACCCAAGGACATTACCAGTAGGCACATCCAGAACACCAAACTGAGCTGACTTGTGAAGAACAATCTCTGCCAAAGCAAACTTCTTAAAAGCTGGATGAGGAAGTAAACAGTCAAATGTGCTCCTAACAACATAAGAAATCATGAATCATGAAAAATCAATTAGATAAGACACCACTAAAGGAAACTAATAAAACTCCAATAACTGATCACAATGAAATGGGGATCTATGCACCATCAGATCTTTACCTTTTATTATTATCTATTATTCAGAATAATCATCTTAAGGAAGTTTAGTGGACTATAAGAAAACACAGACAACTAAATGAAGTTAGGAAAACAATGCATGAACAAAACCAGTTCAGCAAGGAAATAGCAACCATCAAACAGACAAACAGAAATCCTAGAGTTCATAAGCACAATAACTGAACTGAAGAATTCAGTAAAGAATTTCAACAGTAAACTCAACCATGCAGAAGAAAAAATCAGTAACTGGGAGGATAGGACACTGGAAATTACCCAGTCAGAAGAACAAAAAGAAAAAATGAATGAAAAAAATGAAGAAAGCCTACGGGAATTATGGAATATTAACATTATGGGAATTACATAAGGAGAAGAGGAAAACAAGGGGAAAAGCATATTTCAATCTAGAATGGCTGAAAACTTCCCAAACTCGAAGAAATAGTCATCTGCATCAATGAGGCTCAAAGGACCTCAATTAGGTTGAATCTCAATAGGAGTACATTGAGACAGATTATAATTAAATTGTCAAAATCAAAAACAGAATTTTAAGAGCAGCAAGAGAAAAGAGAGAAGTAACATAAGACTGTGAGCAGATATCTCAACAGAAACTTTTCAGGTCGGGAGAGATTGGATGACATATTCAAAGTATTGAAAGAAAATAACTGTCAACCAATAATTTTACATCTGACAAGGCTGTCCTTCAGAAATGCAGGAGTGACACAAACTTTCCTGAACAAACCAAAGCTGAGGAAGTTCACTATCACCAGACCAGCCAAATGTTACAGGGAGTTTCTTGAATGGAAGTAAAAGAACACTAATTAACATCCTAAAAACAGTAAAAGATAGCATAAACCTTGCTGGTAATGGTAAACATGGTCATAGTTCTATGAATGGGATTATGGTTCATAACTCACATGTCTAGTTTAAAAGTTTTTAAAAAGAAGTAAAAATAACCATAATTATAATATTCTGTAATTAGTTACACACTATAAAAAATTCTAACAGCAATAACTAAATTGTGAGGGGCAGTAGAAATAAAAGCATAAAGTTTAAAAATTCTATTGAAGTTAAGTTGTTAGCAGTTTAAAATAGGTTATAAGTTTAAGATTTTTTATATAAGCCTCATGGTAACCAGAAGGAAAAATCCTATAGCAATTACACAAAAGAACATAATAAAAATGTCAAAGCATACTGATGCCATCAGTAGCATCAACACAAACACACACAACATACACACACACACACACACACACACACAGCAGACTAAGAAATAAGGAATGATGGTTCTATAAAATAACTGGAAAACAATGAACAAAATGGCAATAGTAAGTCTTCACCTATCAGTAATTACTTTAACCATAAACAGATTAAATATGCCAATGGAAAGACATAGAATGGCTGAATAGATTAAAAATAAGACCCAACAATGTGCTACCTATAATACACTCACTTTAGCCTTAAGGACACACTGAGGACACACTGAGAGTGAAGGGATGGAAAAAGATATTTCAAGCAAAAGATAACCAAAAACCAAAACAACAACAAAAAGAAAGGGTAGCCAAACCTATATCAGATAAAATAGACTTTAAAAATAATAAAAAGAGACCAAGAAGATCATCATATAATGATAAAGTGGTGAATCCATCAAGAATATTTATGACCCCAACTTTATAGCATCTAAATATATAAAGCAAAAAGTAACAGAGCTAAAAGGAGAAGTAAACAGTAATACAATAATAGTTGGAGACTTTAATATCTCACTCTCAATAAGGGATAGATTATCCAGTCAGAGAATCAATAAAGAAATGGCATATTTGAACAAGACTCCAGATCAAACGGGCCTAACAGACATATACAGAACATTCCATTCAACAAAAGCATTATAAATATTCTTCTCAAGTGCACATTTTCTAGGATAGCCATATGTTAGGCCAAAAAACAAGTCTTAGAAAATTTAAGAAGACTGAAATCATACTAAGTATCTTTTCTGACCACAATGGCATAAACCTAGAAATCAATAAGAAAAGTGGGAAATTCATAAACACATGGAAATTAAGCAACATTCTCCTGAACAAACAGTGGATGAAAGAAGAAATTAAAAAGAGGAAAAAAGTCTTTTGTAACAAAGGAAAGTGGAAATATGACATCCCAAAACTTATAAGTGCAGCAAAAATAGATCTAAGAGGGAAGTTCATTGCAATAAGTGTATACTTCAAGAAGCAAGAAAAGTCCCAAATACACAACCTAATTTGACACCTTAAAGAACAGGGAAAAGAAGACCAATTGGATCTCAAAGTTAGCAGAAGAAAGGAAATAATAAAGATTAGAAGAAAAATAAATGAAAAATTGAAAAACAATAGAAAATATTAACCAAACTAAAGGTTGGTTCTTTGAAAAGATAAACAAAATTGACAAACCTTTAGCTAAACAAGGAAAGAAGAGAAAGGACCCAAATCAAAACTTATAAACAAAAAAGTAGACATTACAACTGATAACATAGAAAATCAAAGAATTGCAAGAGACTACTATAAACAACTTCACACTAACAAACTGGACAACCTAGAAGAAGTGGAAAAACTATTAGAAACATACAAATTACCAAGATTGAATCAAGAAGAAATAAAAAATCTGAATAGATTTAGTAAGGAAATTGAATCAGTGATCAAAAATATCCCAACAAACAAAAGTCCAGGACCAGATGTCTTCACTGGTATATTTTACCAAACATTTAAAGGCTAATTAACACCAATATTTCTTAAACTCTTCCAAAAAAAATCAAAGAGGAAGGAATACCTCCAAAGTCATTTTATGAAACCAACATTATCCTGATACCAAAGCCAGAAAAGAACACTACTAGAAAAGAAAATTATAGGTCATTATTTCAAATGAATACTGATTTAAAAATTGTAAGGGAAAGGAGGGGAACTGAGTGGGAAAAATTAGAGAGGGAGACAAACCATGAGAGACTCCTAACCATGGGAAACAAAGGATTGCAGAAGGAGAGGTGGGGAAGGATGAGGTAACTGGGTGGTGGGCACTGAGGAGGACCCTTGATGGGATGAGCACTGGGTGTTATACTATATGTTGGCAAATTGAATTTAAATTTAAAAATGTAAACAAAATTCTATATAAAATAATACAAACTGAATTCAGTGGCATTGAAAGATGATATACCATAATCAAATGGAATTTTTCCCAGGGATTCAAGGATGGTTCAACAAATACAAATCAATCAATGTGATACATTACATTAATAAAAAGAAAGGAAATAACCACAGAGTAATTTCAATAGACACAGAAAAAGCATTTGACAAAACTAAACATCCATTCATGATAAAAGCTCTTAACAAATTAGGCACAGAAGGAACATATCACAACATAACATAGGCCATATGATGACAGCTTGATCATACTCTATGATGAAAGATTGAAAGCTTTTCCCATTAGATCAGGAACAAGACAAGGTGCCCACTATTACCACACCTATTTGACATAGTACTGGAAGTCCTAGCTTCATAAATCAGGCTAGAATAAAAATAAAAATAAGTCAAAAATTGGTAAGGAAGAAATAAAATTGTCTCTATTTATTAAATTATAATCCTAAAGACTCAATAAAAAAACTGTCATATACAAATAATGAATTCAGTAAAGTTTAGGACACAAATTAACATACAAAAATCAGTCATGTTTCTTTTTTTTTTTTTTTTTTTTTAAATAATTTCTTTTTTTTTTTTTAATTTTTTATTTATTTATGATAGTCACAGAGAGAGAGAGAGAGAGGCAGAGACACAGGCAGAGGGAGAAGCAGGCTCCATGCACCGGGAGCCCGATGTGGGATTCGATCCCGGGTCTCCAGGATCGCGCCCTGGGCCAAAGGCAGGCGCCAAACCGCGGCGCCACCCAGGGATCCCCAGTCATGTTTCTATACACTAACAACTGAAAAAGAAATAAATCGATCCCATTTACAGTAGCAGCAGAAAAATAAAATACTGGGAACAAATTTAACTAAGGAGGTGTAAGATCTCTTGGTTGAAAATTATAAGACATTGATGAAAGATATCCAAACAGATACAAATAAGTGGAAAGATACCCTGTATTTGTGTATTGGAAGAATTAATATTGTTAACATGTAAATACTACTGAAAGCTGTCTATGGATTCAGTGCAATTCTTATCAAGATTCCAATGGAATTTTTTACAGAAGTAGATAAAACACTCCTAAAATGTATATAGAAACACAAAAACCCTCAAATAGCCAAAGAAATCCTGAGAAAGAAGAACAAAGCAGGAGGTACCACACTTCCTGAATGCAAGCTATCTTATAAAACTATAGTCATCAAAACAGTATGAAAATGGCATAAAAATGTACAAATATACCAAGGGAACAGAACAGAGCACCCAGATATAAACCCAAACATACAAAGTCAACTGTGCTTCAAAAGGGAGCCAGGAATACTCAGTGGAGAAAAGACAGTCTCTTCAATAAATGGTGCTCGGAAAACTGGATTGTCATATGTAAGAGAATGAAACTAGATGCCTATTTTACATCATTCACAAAACTAACTCAAAATGAATTAAAGACTTAAATTTAAGACCAGAAGCCATGAATCTCCTAGAGGAAAACAGGAACAAAAGCTCTTTGTCATGAGACTTGGTAATGATTTTTTGATATGATACCTAAAGCACAAGAAAGAAAATAAAAAATAAACAAGTGGGAGTGCATCAAACTAAAAAGCTTCTGCACAGCAAAATATATCATCAGCAAGGTGAAAAGACAACCTATGGAATATGAAAAAATATTTGCAAACCATTTATCAGAAAAGGAGCTAATACCCAAAACATATAGGAAACTCCTACAACTCAATATCCAAAAAAGCAAATACCCCAATTAAAATTGGGCAAAGAACCTGAATAGACATTTCTCTAAAAAAGGTACATGAAAGGCCAATAGGCACATGAAAAGATGCTCAGCATCACTAGTCATTAGGGAAATGCAAATTAAAACCACAATGAGCTTATCATCTCACACTTGTTAGAATGACCATTATCAAAAAGGATACAAGATAACAAATAACTGGTATGGATGTTGAGAAAAGGTAACCTGTGTGCTGCTGAACTGCGAATTGGTGTAGCCTGCAAAACAGTATGGAGGATCCTCAAAAAATTAAAAATAGAACTACCATATGATTCAGCAATTCCACTTCTGAGAATATATCCAAAGGTACTGAAAACACTAATTGGGAAAGATATCTGTGCCCCCTTATACACAGCAGCATTATTTACAATAGCCAAGACATGGAAATGACCTAGTGTCCATCAATTGATGGGTGGATAAAGTTGTGAGGTATATATACAATGGAATTTTATTCAGCCATAACACCAAGGAAATCCTCTCATTTTCTTCTTTCTTATTCCTATCATTTTTAACAACACAAATAGACCTTGAGAACATTGTGCTAGGTGAAATATGTCAGACAAAGACAAATACTATATGATCTCATTTACATGTGGAATCTACAACTAACCAACCAACAACAACCCACATTCATAGAAAAAAGATCAGACTTGTGGTTACCAGATGTGAAAAGGTAGGGGAGGGGAAATTGGAGGAGGGTGGTCGAAAGATACAAACTTCCAGTTACAAAATAAGTAAGCACTAGGGATGTACTGTACAAACTAATGACCACAGCCAATGACAGAGTTAACCCTGTCGTGTGAGACATAGCAAAATGGTTAAAAAAGTCCTAAGAGTTCACATTATAAAGAGAACATTTTTTTTCTTTTCCTCCGTCTTTTCTGTTTATTTTATCTACATGAGAAGATGGGTGTTCACTGATCCTATGTGATAATCACTTCATTATATATATTAGTCATACCATCATGCTGTAGCCTGAACTTATATAGCAATGCATGTCAAATATTTCTCGTTAAAATTGAGGAAAAAATCATATTGTGTATGCCTTCTACACCAAAAACTATGGAGAAAAGTAGAACTAACATTTCTTAATCGCCTTCTTTTTTTTTTTTTTCTTAATCGCCTTCTGATTGTAAGGCCTGGGCAGACTGTTGTGCAACACCATCTCATCAATATTCACCACAGCTCTCTCATTTTAAAGACAAAGTCCAGAGAAATGAAGAAACATAAACCAAAGTCCCTCAAAATTAAGAGATAAACCTGGTGTCCAAGAAACACAGTATGAGCTGAAATCTCTAATTTCTTCAAAAGTGAAAGCTATTTACTACATTAACCATGTTAACTTTAACCATCAGGGATAAAGCTATTTTTGAACTTTCTAAATGCATAAATGTAAAACTATCTATTTTTTTTTCAAGCAAAAGCTAAATATTTACCAACACCACAAGTAAGGAACCACATGTACTACAGCCTCCTTAGTTTCTTGCTGGACTTCATATTTCACTAACTGGGGACATGTACCACAGAACACAGCAGTGGGACTGCAGTGGGTGTCCTGAAACTGACAGTGACCTTTCTAGGAAATCATTTTCCCATGTCTCATAGCCAGTGGCCCTATCTGTGGTTTAGAGTTCAGGAAAAGTCTAAACAAGTTTTACTTTATTTTGGTGCACAAAGAGATGAAACACAAGGGTTGCAGGAGACAGAGCACAAAACAGATTGAACAGGGATTTCCTAAAAGCAGTGTGATCAGCAGTGTTAGAGTCTGACAGTACCCAGGCCACCCAAACCCAAAACTGGCAGGGAGACACATTCATAGACAATCATTATGGTTCAGTGCAGCAGGTGCAAGGAAGCAAGTCTGCATAGAGTAACTGCCCAGATAATAATTTTCGGTCCTCACAGACAGAAACATGGAAGGTTCCAGAAGGAGGTGTACGTGCTAGCCAGTAGGATGAAGAAGGAGGACATCTCCAGTGAAGGAAACAGCACAAGGGGTAGAGTAGCTTAATGTTCTCAGAGAACTGCAGTTGAGGTGCCAGATAAGGCTACACTGTCAGTTATGGAAAGTGAGTTTGAATAAAAAACTCTTTTGTGGGATCCCTGGATGGCGCAGCGGTTTAGCACCTGCCTTTGGCCCAGGGCACGATCCTGGAGACCCGGGATCGAATCCCACGTCGGGCTCCAGGTGCATGGAACCTGCTTCTCCTTCTGCCTGTGTCTCTGCCTCTCTCTCTCTGTGACTATCATAAATAAATTTAAAAAAAAATTAAAAAAAAACTCTTTTGTGTGTGTTAACACGCTGTCTACAACAATAAAATCAGGTCCTTTTAAATATGCACCCTACATGATCCAGCATTTGGTGGGTATTCCTCTATTTAATACAACACTCCTCTCTGAGACAAGCATTATTCTCATCCCTATTTTCTATATATGGAAACCCAAGCACAGACCATGAGGTATAGTGGTGCCCAGATGCTCTGTCTAGAAAGTAGCGAGGCCAAGATTCATCCCCTAGGTGTTGGGCTCCAGAGAATGCATTACCATAATCCTCTCCATATCTATCACATTATAAGACAGGGGACCCCCACCTTCTGCTTGATAACAGGGACAGCATTTGGGCAGAAAGTCCTGCCCTGTTGCTGCATGTATGCAGATGAGCTGCTCTTGTATATATGAACCCAGCAGAACGAGACTGGACTGTTAGATCAAGTACTATGTGGATCCCACAGAGAGTAGAACAGATTTTCCATGAAAATGGAAAGGACACCCTTCCTGGGAAATGCTCTCAATAAGTAAAAGGTGAAAATTTTTGGTCCACAACATTTAATCAAGGCTGACATTCTGGAAAATGAGGTTGAAAAGTTTTAGTTTCTCTCAGTTAGATAAACATCCTGTGCCAAAGCTTGTCCACCTGGTGAGAAGCAGTAGCTGCTTCATACATGATGCCAGGCGTCATGGCTGTGTAGGGCACCCCATTTACCGGGCCTCCTGGGTCTACCACACACCTACACCTAGGTCCACACACACCTAAGGTCCTAGGTAGCCATAAGGTTATGGCAAATTGCCCGATTGGATTCAGGGGTTCAAGTATTTATGTTCTTTTGATTTTCCATTTATCTGTGGAAAGTCAATGTCTCTTTTGGCTTCTATTTTCACTTTTCAGATAAGCACAAGTGAACCCTCCTTGAGACATTGAACAGGTCACTTAATCGCTAAAATTCTTTTCAGAATGAAACCCAGAGTTTGGTTATCTTTATATCACCTACAAACTCTGCAAGTCTATAGATATCTGCCAGTGCCATCTTTTAACAAAAAGGTAAAGGAAAAGTGTTAACTTCTTTGGGTGAATTTACATTCTTTACCATGAAAATGGCCTGCTTTACATTTATCCCTGCCCCCCCACCCCTGACTGCTTTCAGATGAAATTCTTGCCAACTGGTTTCCATGGAAAATAATTTAGTTTTTCTGTGCTGTTTTTGTAACTAAACTCTAGATTACTCCAACGCAAGACAGGCACAACATAGCAATCCGGGGCTGGGGTGAAAAGTACATTCTTAGAAATAACTGAATGATAGAATAGCTTACAAAGCCAACTGCAGCAGACCTGACAGGAAAACTGATTGCATTGTTCCGTTTTCTAAAGGACCCACTGGCTTCCCTCAATCAGGAGAAAAAGACAGCATTAAGGCCTTTATTACTCCCTACATATTATTGACATTTTTATGACTAGCATTAGGATAGTGTAAATATAATAAATGAGTTTGTGTTCTTCATGTTTGTTTTTAAACATTTTTCATAGAATAGTTAACTCATGATGTTGGAGATTCAGGCTTTGCTTTTTTCTTTTTTATGTTGTTTTAACCCTGAAATAAACACAAGCTTTTCCTTCTTTAAACATAATGCATTTTCTTATCATCATTATTTTTGAAATAGCACATAAAAAGGGTAACATGGGGCAAATCATTGTCTATTTATTTTACAGAGAATCCTACTTTCACAGAGAAAGGCCTCAAGATCTCTCTCATTCCTTCCTGCCCTTTCATGTTCAGACTTCATATCTTAAAGTGAAGAAGGCAGCAAATGAAGAAAATAAATTTGAGCAAATAAGTCCAATCCCTGAAGTAATTCCTGCAGATGTTCGTGAGAAAGTTCAGAAGTTGGAACAAAAGCCAGTTGAAGACCAGATGAGATAATTTAAAGAATGACCTATCATCCCAATGCTTAACACACACATAATGTTCATTAATAGGGTCAAAAAATAAATGTACATGTTCTAAGTGTCTCCATACTAATTAAGAAAACAATAGACTTTTAGCCTCCAGTCACATCTTCCACCCTGGCCCACATCAGAACTTTTACCTGTTTTATTGAGATAACTTAAGATTAAAAAACAAAGAACCCACTTCTTGTCAGAATTTTTTTTTTTAGATTAGTTCAACTCAAAATGACTTTTGGTATCATCTTCACAAGGAAACGTAGTCAGTGATGTGCTGCCAAACTGTTGCAATTAGCTTTTAATTACTGCCACTGGTTAAGTAGAAGTTTATCACATTCAAATGTGTCTTAAAGCCTTTCAAGGTACCTGCCATTCATAACAATGAAGAACAAATCAGGTCCACCAGCATGGCCCCATTCCTACCCAGCATACTTTTTGAAATTTTAGTGCAGAAAACCTGCAGGACAGAAATTGTCCAAGATTCAAAGCTTCATAAATGTGGCCAGCCCTACAGGTAGGAAAACAGTTGAGGATAATCATATATAATTGGAGAAATCTGAACATAAGCCTACCATCTTTAATCTTGCTTCATGTCTTTCAAAATAGGAAATGGTTGCTGTCTATAGAAATTCCCTTGAAAATACAAAACCTTTGGAAGAGATTACAGGCTGCATTAGCAAAGCCAAATTTTGTTACTTCATCATTTTTGTTAGGGAGACCTTCAAAAATAGCAGCTGTCACTGGGCTCTATTCTATTAAACAAATTATGTTGACTGGTACATTCTTGATCTCACATAAAGTTAGGTGGATTTGTTCTGCAGTTTTATTTTGCTGGATAAACTTCAGAAGAGTGGTCACCAAGTTTTTTATGTGGTTATAGCATTTCAGATTTAGGAAAAATTATCCTACTTTCAAACACAAAGTCTTCACCTTCCCATGAGTACAATCATAGCTATCAAATAATGAGCCCTGAATTTTGTTTTGGAAAATCTGATCATGTGCTTCCTATGTGCAAAACATGGAAGAGAATCACTAATTCTCCTCCTGAGGCAATGTCACTCCTCTACTCTGCTTCTATGCGAACTTTAATCTCCTATTCATTCCATATACTCACCTTCTCAACACCCTTCCTTGGCTAAATGTAATGGAAAATTCCATCACAGGCCTGGAAGGAGCTGGAAGGAAGCACACAATCTCCTGGTTGAAAGAAGATGTCACCTTGGAGAAAAATGAAACTCCAGATCTGTGCTACACCTAGATATGGGATTTCAGTATACATTACTGAGGGAATCACCATGTATATTATCACAATATTGGCCCAGGACTATTGAAATCTCCAGATCCTTGTAGCAGAGGCAAGTACCAAACAGTCCTGCAGAGACTCCTTCACAATTGAGGGAATGTGAGGTTGCACCTTGCTCAATCATGAGTTTTATTTAAATTTAAAAGTAATGTGGGTACTCATCACAGCATTAATGAAGATAGCAAAAATGAGGAACAATTTAAATCAACATAG
The DNA here is from genome assembly GCF_018345385.1 of Vulpes lagopus. NCBI lineage: Eukaryota > Metazoa > Chordata > Mammalia > Carnivora > Canidae > Vulpes > Vulpes lagopus. The sequence continues at coordinate 109,311,544 of NC_054824.1, read as the reverse complement.
TCGGGCAGCCCCGGTGGCGCAGCGGTTTAGCGCCGCCTGCAGCCGAGGGCGCGATCCTGGAGATCCGGGATCGAGTCCCACATCCGGCTCCCTGCATGGTGCCTGCTTCTCCCTCTGCCTGTGTCTCTGCCTCTCTCTCTAGCTGTGTATCTATGAATAAATAAATTAAAAAAATAATAAATCAACATAGTCAATGAAACCATAAAAATCCTAGAAGAGAACATAGACAGTAACCTCTTTGACATCAGCCATAGCAACTTTTTACTAGCTATGTCTCCTATGGCAAGGGAAACAAAAGCAAAGAGAAACTATTGGGACTACAGCAAAATGAAAAGCTTTTGTACAGCAAAGGAAATGATCAACAAAATTAAAAGGCTTCCTGTGGAATAGTAGAAGATATTCACAGATAACATATCAGCTAAAGGGTTAGTATATAAAATACATAAAGAACACTCAAAAAACGAATAATCTGATTTAAAAATGAGAAGACACGAATAGATATTTTTCCAAAGAAGACATAGACGGCTGACAGACACATGAAAAGAAGCTCAAAGTCACTCATCATCAATATAATACAAATAAAATACTACAATATTTTAACTATTGTACAATACAAAATACAAATAAAAACTACAATAAAATAACACCTGACATCTGTCAGAATGGCTAACATCAACAACACAAGAAAAAATAGGTGTTGGAGAGGATGTAAAGAAAGGGAACTCTCTTGCACTGTTGGTGGGAATGCAAACTGGTGTAACCACTCTGGAAAACAGTGTGGTGGTTCCACAAAAAGTTAAAATAGAACCACCCTATGATACAGCAATTGCACTACCAGATATTTACCCAAAGGATACAAAAATACTAATTCAACGGTATACATGCACCCCAATGTTTACAGTAGCATTATCTACAGTAGCCAAATTATGGAAATAGCCCAGGTTGTCCATCAAAGGATGAATGAATAAAGATGTGATACACACACACACATACACACAATGGACTAACACTCAGCCATAAAAAGAATGAAATCTTGCTATTTGCAATGACATGGAGGGAGCTACAGAGTATTATCCAAAGCAAAACAAGTCAATCAGAGAAAGACAAATGCCATATGATTTCACTCATATGTGGAATTTAAAACAAAACAAATGAGCAATGTGGTAGAGAGAGAGAGGCAAACCAAGAAACAAACTCTTAATTAGAGAGAATGAACTGGGATGCCTGGATGGCTCAGCAGTTGAGCATCTGCCTTTGGCTCAGGGAATGATCCCAGAGTCCTGGGATGGAGTCCCACATTGGGCTCCCTGCATGGAATCTGCTTCTCCCTCTGTCTGTGTCTCTGCCTCTCTCTGTGTCTTTCATGAATAAATAAATAAAATATTTTTTTTAAAAAAGAGAGAACCAACTGATGGTTACCAGAGGGGAAGTGGGTTGGGGGAACGGGTGAAATAGGTGGTGGGAACTGAGGAGTGCACATGTTGTGATGAGCGTAGGGTATTGTATGGAGTGCTGAATCACTCTTTTGTACACCTGAAACTAATACTACATTGTATATTAGCTAACTAGAATTTAAATAAAAACTTACAAAAATAAAGTTAATGGAATTGAAAAAATCTATGTGGTCAGAAATCAGGGACTGACTATAATCTATTGATACATTCAAGCACTTTGCAGCCTATGGCAATCACATTTTAGAAAAACATTTCATAACATGGGAGAATGTAAAACAAAAATGTAAGGCAACTTACAAAAACAGTATGTGCATTATGATTCGGAATTTGTTTTTAAAAGGCTCATATATGCCTAGGAAAAATTCTGGAAGAATATAGACTCAGAAATAAATAGCACTTATTTCGGGAGGCTGGGATTACATTTTAAAAAGGTGGTTTTCCATATCCTTCATTATATTTTTCCAAATAATCACCAAAAAATAGGTATTATACTAATGATAAACAAATCAATTCAAATTTTCTAAAAATAAAGATAATTTGGACGAGAGAGCGCATTTGAAAGCTTTTGAGAAGACAAAAATGGCTTGTCTATTTTGTCTCCAAAAATGGATTGTTTTAAGAACAGCCACATCTGAAGCTGGATATATACGCTGAAATCTCTGTGGTTATAAAATTTTTGACAAGTGCCCAAGCAAGATGAGTTTCTTTTGCCACTTTCCAGTTTGTTTTCTTCCAACTTAGAATTTGGGGTTGATAACAATGCACTGGAATTACACCTTATGAAAAAACTATTGTTTTAGATATACAAATTTTCAATCTTTCTAGGACTAAAATGCAATGGCTTGTGATCACCAAGTGAATGGAGGGAGGGTAGGAATCTACAACAAGGCAGTGTATTTATATTTATATTTGTATTTCATTGTTTAGCTAAAAAAGTCTATACCCTAATAAGCAACTTAACTTTTAATGACTTATCTCTATGAAATTATTTGTGATGAACTTTTTAAACTGTTTAAGTGGATCATCTACAAAATGTAAGTATAATTACTTAATATGATTATTATTACATGTAATAAATTATAATTTTGTTTGTGACAATTCGAATGAGTAATAAATACGGCACGTTGTTACCCTATTAGGACTATTATCACATACATCATAGGTTGGTAAGGCTTGTTCACCACTTGTTTGGGTATAAAATATGAGCTAACAATGGTTTTTACATTTTTTGTTTTGTTTTGTTTTTACATTTTTGAGTGGCTGGAAAAAATCAAAAGAAAAATAATACTTCGTGACATGTGAAAATAATATGAAATTCAAATTTCAGTGTCCACAAAACTTTACTGGAGAAGAACCTCATCATTCTTTTAAATCTGTTCGTGGCTGCTTTTCTGCTACAATGGCTTCTTAACATAATTGCGACAAAGCCTAAAATATTTACTAGCCGATCCTTGACACAAAAAATGTTTTCGAGGTGGTTCTGAATATTTTTTATTATTTATTTATTTATTTTATTGGAGTTCAATTTGCCAACATATAGCGTAACACCCAGTGCTCATCCCATCAATTCTGAATATTATTTGTATTTCCTATCCTCAGTCTCTAGATGGCAGAAAAGATCCTTAAACTGGGGGGAGGGGATACTGGCATATAGAAGATACATTCCCAATTAAATCACCCTCTAAAAGTCAGCCCTTCCAACAGACAAAACTTTTTTTTTTTTAAGATTTTATTTATTTATTCATGAGAGACTCAGAGAGAAGGGCAGAGATACAGGCGAGGGAGAGGCAGCCTCCCTGCAGGGAGCAAATTGCAGGACTCGATCCTGAGGCTCAGAGATCATGACCTGAGCCAAAGGCAGATGTTCAACCACTGAGCCATCCAGGTGCCCCCAAAACATTTTTTCTATGCATGTTCAACAGACAAAAAAATAAAAGAAACCAAAGGATTCATTTAGTCTAGAACTTGTGTCTGTACTGAAATTCAGCATTTATTCACTTCTGCCTAAAATAAATAGATATTATAAATCTGCACCATTAATGAGGCTTCTCAGGTGTAACCAGCACAAGAAATTGTAATATATTTAAAGTGTACAGTGTGTTTATTTGATAGACGTGTACACTGTGAAATGATTACCTCAATCTAGTTCACTAATACACCTCACATAATTCTTTTTTTGATGAAAATGTTTAAGATCTAATCTCTTAGTAACTATCAAGTGTACAATATACAATACAGTACTATTAGCTATAGTGAACCTGTGCATTAGATCTTCAGGATTTATTCACCTCATATGTGAGTTTGTACTCTTTTACCAGCTTCTCCTCTTTCCTGCTCATGTCACCCCTGGTAACCACTTTTCTACTGCGAGTTTCTGCGAGTCGGCTCTTTTGTTTAGATGCCATATATAAGTAGACAAATATACAGTATCTGTCTTTCTCTGTCTGACTTATTTCATTAGCATAATGCCTTCAAGTTTCATCATGTTGTCATGAATGGCAAGGTTTCCTTCTTGTTAAAGACTGAATAATATTTCATTGTGTTTATATACAGTATATATATACTGTATTATATATATTACATATATAATATATGTAATTATATATATTAATTATATATATTACATCTATATATGATAGATGTAATATAGATGTAATATATTAATATATTATATTAATATATATATTACATCTTCTTTATCCATTCATCTGTCAGTGGGCACTTAGCTTGTTTCCATATTGTGGTTCCTCAGTTTGTTTGTTTTTTTTTTTATGATAGTCACAGAGAGAGAGAGAGAGAGAGGCAGAGACACAGGCAGAGGGAGAAGCAGGCTCCATGCACCGGGAGCCCGACGTGGGATTCGATCCCGGGTCTCCAGGATCGCGCCCTGGGCCAAAGGCAGGCGCTAAACCGCTGCGCCACCCAGGGATCCCTGGTTCCTCAGTTTTAATGTGTCTATGTAACATTCTTCTCTTTTTAGACTGAATTATACTTGGTAAACCTCCAGATTATGCCAATTGGGTTTAGAATTTGTCAGTTTATAAGTGTGTGTTGAGTACTAACTTGTTTTAACAGGATATAAGTGGTTAGGACTTGAATTTTTTTCTAGACTTGTGTAGACACAGCTACAGACTAGACAGATTTTATGTATGAATTAATAAAAACAAGGTAAGCACACACATTCCTGATTCATATTTACTATCATATGAAAACACAATCAGGATCCCTTGAAAGAAGGATGCAAATCTACATCATGAGGTTGCTAATATTACTCATGTTCTTTTAAATTGAAGGTTCCTCATTTCCCAACAAAAGGACAAAAAACATCTACACCACTTCCCAGACACATCAGAGATAAGGCTACAGGCACTGCTTTCACCCCCCTCATATTCTCTCCCACCATTTCTGTCTTCGCTTCTTTTTTCTATAACTTCCAATTATAAACTTTTCTACAGAAACAGAAAAGTTGAAACAGCACAATGGATAACCCAATGCCAATCATATATTTTCCTATACCCCACCCAACAATCATGCACCTAAGAATTTACAATAATTCTATACAATCAGCTAATAACCAGTGAATGTTGACATTTCCCCCACTTAACCTCAGAATGTCTTTTAGAGATGTGTCATTGAACCAAAATGTCATCTAGAGTCAGTCTTCACATCTGTCTGCTGGGTCTCCCCAGTTATCTTTTAAAATAGAACAGCCCTTATCCTTACTGCCTCTACATACATTTCTCTTCATGATGCTGAGCTTTTTAGAGATCAGATAATTTGCCTCATAGAATCCACATTCTGGGTTTCTCTGTTTTCTTGTGGAGTCATTACATTTATCCTTTATATGTTACTACAATGCAGAGGTTAGGTCTAGAAGTTTAACAAAATGATGCTGTATATGTCATATTGCATCACATCTACAAGTGTGAAATGTTGAGCTATCCCACTTTAGGTAGTACTAGTTTGATCAATTGGTTGCAGTGTTGATCACCACTACAAAAGTTTGATTTTCCCTTCGCCATTGGCAAATGGTCATTGAGGTTATACTTTGTCATTCTGCAAACATCCTTCAGCCCAACAGACCCTTTGTAAAGTAATAGTTTCAGTTTGCAACAAAAATCAGTATTTCATTAAGAACAGAGAGATAGTAATTTTCTAATTCTTTTATTCTTCCCCCTTTCATTACTAGTGTTATCCTGTAAAGGTGGGTTTTGTCTCATCAGCTGAGAATCTCCTAGAGTTTCTTCTAAAAAGTCAAAGCAAATGCTGGATTCTTTGCCTTTCATCCTCATTTTTCAAAGTAAGGAGTTGGTGTAATAGTCGTCTTCAACTGAAGCAAATCAGCTCTCTCTCTTCATGAATTCATGCATTTTTTTATATTTTTATAATCAATTCATTATTATTTTTGATGTTCTATTTGGCCTGTGAGAGCATCCTCCAGCTGGATGCTTTAACACATTACTATTCTTTGATGTAAAATGTTCTCCTGGGATCTCTTTCACAGCTGAGCCCAAATAACAGTCTTCTCTCTCTCCATGTTCCAGCAGCACCTCTATCTGAAGTGACCTTCTACTTCCTTCTAGATTTTGTCATTCAATAACCTGAAAGCACTTGATTGCTTCTCACATCCCCACTAAACCTCTGCTGAACACATGAATTGGCATCAGGAAGAAACCCTGCAAAGTCAAACGAGATCATAAAGGAGGGCTAGCTCCCCTTGAAATGTTTTAACAATTTTTCTTACCTTGCATAGTAGTCATTGGGTGGAACAGCTTCTTGAAAGAATTGGAACTGGTATAAATAAAGTCCAATCAAGTGTCCCGCAGTGAAAATAGCCAGCAGAACACAGAGGCAGCTGAACAGCAATGGATCAAACGTCCGGCACCAGGACCACCAGGTGCACAAACCCAAAAATACAAAGAAGTACACGGATGAAGTCAAAGATGGCAACATCATACCTAAGGAAGAAGAGTGGTGGTCATGAAAAACTGCGCAGAATGAGAAAATAATTTACTACTCAGGAAATATAACTATTGGGGATTATGTACACTTCCTTCATATGCTTTCAGGTATGGGTCAAGTTATTAATATATGAGTCACATTTTATTTATAAAATCAGAACTTATGCTATTTTTGTGAAAAAAGTCATATATAAAGTGAAATTTATAAGTAGAGGGAAACACAAGATGATGAAGAAATTCTTCTCATGGTGTTTGAGCAAAGTAAATATCTACTTTGCATACAAAAGAATTTGGCATATTTACTTGCCTGTTTCCAAGTTTCTACTCCTCCCTCTCCATTTTTCAGGAATACTCTAGGTCCACTCCAACTTTCCCTGATACCACTTTTTATGATAACTTACTTTTTTGTTGTTGGTTAAGTAGGATTCATAATAATACCACACCTGTGGCAAAGTCTCACTAAAACTTTGCCCTACCTAAAAATGATCAATGATTTACACTCTTACCAAAAGGGGACATGTAAAATGAGGTATTTGACAGGTATTTAAAAACTTTTGGGGGGGCAGTTTGAACTGACTCTATTAAAATACTGGGATATATTTCTTGTGAAATTCTATTCTCTTTCCCACTTTTTAATTTTCCTATTAAAAAATAGTCACATCATTTCATTTTGTACAATTTCAACAAAGAGGTATGGACTAAAGTTCACAGTAGCTGTGGAGCAGCTGCCAACCTCAGGATGGAAGGAGGGAGAAGATGAGATAACATTATTATGGAACAAGCAGTCAGCAGCCAAGATTTAAAGGAAGTGAGTGTCTGTGCTGCAAGATTACAATCTAACTGAGAAAGAAAAATAGTATGTCCTGGAGAGTTAAATTAAGATTGCTAATGATCCAATGTAAACAGATAGGCTTTCAGGACCCACAAGTGTGGCTCTGGAGGGGTACACCAACATTGTGCATCATAGCCCACAGCCATTCATGGGCTCTGGGGGAGAAGGAGAGTGTTTTTCGGATCTACACATTCAAAAAAGTGATATCACTTAGGTATAGAAAAAAATTGCTTTGCAGAAGTTGACAGAAACCAACTAAAAACACAAATGCTAGAACTGAATGGGGAAAATTATTTCTCTGTGTGTGCTGCGTACACCTGGCTGGTTTTATAACAGCTCCGGTTATGAGTTTAGTGTCACAAACCAGAATTGTTTCTTTTCGTATATTCTCCTTGGCCCTGTCTCTCGTTATTCGCCAGAGTGCTACATGTGCTCCATCCGGTACCGGAAACTCTCACCTGACGAACCAAGTAAAATTGTCACCACAACTTTCCCAGCGGTGGTTATCATGTTGCCGATAAACTCCTTAAGCTTGGAGGCCACAGAGGCGAGTCTGCGGAACATTTTTAATTTTGTGCTCTCTTCCACCTCGCCTTCAACACCATCCCCTTCGTCTAAATCCTCTTCATAGATCAGTGCCTCTTCTGGATCTAGTTTTTCTCCTCCAGCCTAAATAAAGGAGAAACAGAAAACACTGCAGTCCAGAACTCTGCATGCCCATCCAGCAGATTATATGGTTGGTAATTTATAGGTCAGTCAGTGAGGTGAACTTCACAAACCAGCAGAAAAATGCAGACACCCACTTATGTCCCCCCAGGTCTCGGACAGTGCCTTTGAAAGCCCAAGTCACTTGGATCTTTCCTGAAGAAGTAAACAAGAAACGTCACCAATTATAGGACTCTGGACAGCATGTTATCTGAGCCACATGAAGTCATTTTTTTTATATATATATAGGCAGAAGAAGAAAATGAAACAGCTATTAAAAATCTTAACTTTCATCAATCTTGGTTTGGTTCCTCCCATTTATAGAGTTTGCCATCAAGGTGACAGGTAGTTTGAAGTATCCATGACTTTAACCAAAATGGTGAATCAAATCAGTGCTTATGAAATTTCTTTTCTTTCTGAAGTAAATTTTGTCCACTCTTTTCATGTTTCCTGGCCAAGGGAGGGTGAGTGGTCTTGGGTTACTTGACTAGATACATGGTCACTTCCTATTTTATCCTTTTAGAGACTGATACACAGATTCAGTCCTAAGTGATTCAGCACCTCAGGACAATCATCAGAGATTTAGAGAAGAAACACATGGCTAGAATATATACATATTTCTATGAATTATTTTAAACTGGGTATACAAGGTGTTTTTGTCTGTTTTGTTTTTAGAGAATACATAGAAATGAACTTTTTTTTTTTTTTTTTTCTAATTACAGTCTTTCCCTAGATGGCTTAGGATTTCTTTTTTTTTTTTTTTTTTTTGGCTTAGGATTTCTTTAAGAAATTGTTAGAAACATAAGCTATCACTTTAAGATAAAAGGTTATTTTAGATACAGGAAGTTTTGTTTGCATTTGTCTCTAGGCTGGAGGTCTTAATTTTAGCCCACTGAAAAGATTGCACTGGTGGCAGAGCCAGAAGGATCCTTAGGCCCAATTCAGGCATCAATTTAAGACTTAAAAAATACAGCTCAGCCTCTCCATGTTTCTCATTTTAAAGGTTTTTTTTTCTTGATACACTTAGGTCAGATATTTTAAGAATCTTCACTAATGGTAACTGGACCTCTAGCTAAGCCCATGTACACTAGAGGAAGCCAGCATAGGAAGGCTGATACAAAGTTCAGGTTAGTACTGAATGACCTTGAGAACTCAGAGACCTTCTCTTGGCCTGGAAAGGTATGGGTCACTTGTAACTTAAGCTGCCTCCTGCTGAAGCCAAGGGTACAGGATGCCTGGCCACCCTCTATACCACACACACAGATTTAATCTCAGGCCTACTCAAGTCTATATACCCAAATTGGGTTCTATAGTATTCTATCATGATACATTTGCATTATTTCCTGAAGGAAAAGGAATGTCTCATGCTTATTCAAGAAAATTTCTCTATGTGTTCAGGGCCTAGTGTGTACTAATACCTCATAAGAGATGCAGTAATAAATATGTGAACAAGTACAAAATAAACTAGCTGAATATCTCACAGTAACAAATGCTAGTCAGAGAATTAAAATATGGTGATGTGACTGTGAGTGGCAAGGTGGCTATTTTAGATTCTGAGGTCAGAGAGAGACTTTCTGAGGAGGTGACATTTAGGCCAAGATCTGAATATCACAAAGTCACCAGCCATGTGAAAATCCCCAGTAAAAACATTCCAGATGGAAGGAAGAGCTAGTCAAAGGCTCCATGGTAGGGCCAGAAAGAAGGCATATGTTCCCTGACATAATTCTTCTTCTACCAATTCACCCTCCTCATTGTCAGCTGATGAGCCCACTTCGTACTTCACTGAGAAAGGGTGTTAACCTGTGGCTGGACATCAGTCTACCAACCTAAAACTCACCTGTGCAGCAGGCACTCTGGTTCCTCTGTCCTGTGACTGTGGATGAGCTGTATTCCCTGAGACACCAGGGAGAAGTATGGTCCCAGGCATCTTCCTCTCACCCTAGCATTACCTTGTGCTCCCTTTCTCCCATATCTCCCCATCAACAAACAAAACATGCCTCACTTTCTCCAACCCAAACCCTTCCAACTCACATTTGCCTCTCAAAATGACTCTCCCAGAGCTGACTAAAAATATGGCGTCACTTCCCCTATAGCTAATTTCTCTTGAACTCACTCTAACAGGACTTTGATCGCCAGTCACTCCACATAATGAGGGGTATGACGTGGTGTGTTTCATGTGGTGATGCCACGGGAGACCACAGCTAGGAGGTTATTGCTGTGGTCAAAGAAACAGGAGCTCAAGGTGCTGAAGAGAGGTTTGAGTCTTTGCAGTATGTCTTAAAGGTCAAGTCGGCAGAACTCATCAGTAAATTTGATATGGAGAGAAGAGTGCATCAACGACAGTTTTGTATTTTTGTCATTACTGAGAAGATGGGGATAATCGGGGGTGGAACAGGTTGGAGAATTCAGTTCTGAGATGTCCTTCAGGCTTTCTTGTTGGAGATGTTACAAGGGCAGCCGGCATAGAAATCTAGAGAGAGGTGGAAACTGGGAAGGTCTATCTGAAATTCCAGTGGTAGAGAGATGGTTTTGAAAGTGATGAGATAACCTAGAGAAAATACAGAGCTTGCTCATGTCTCTGGTGCTATCATACCTGGAGCCAGTCTGTCTCTCCAGCCTTATTCCCATCTTTCCCTAGAAACACCCCCTGCAGGCAACCACGTGGGGGAACCCAAAGTCCACAGGCTCTCTTGGCCTTGGGACATGCTTGGAATGTGTCCTTGGCCATGGTATCCCCTCCTAACTCCTCAGGCACTCCTATACCAGCTCTTCCTTTCCACCTGCCCTCGTTCCCCTGAGCAGTTTCTGTGGGGATCCATCCAGTGAAGGTGCTGCTATGGCGTCCACACTACCACACTCAAACTATCTGTTCATGGGATATGTGTTGCTTAATTTCCCCTTCACAACAGGGCGATACATAAAAAAGAAAGTTCAGCCAAAACCTTCAGTCACTGTACTTAAAAAAGGAGACAGGGAGAGACAACACAGCTAGAGCTACCTAGATCCCAGTCAGAAACATACTCTTAACTTTCATAATAAATGGCTTATTATTCAGTTGTGGACTTGCTACGGACATAGATTAAATCAAATAAAATTCTCTGGGAGAACCTTTGTGAGGTTAGACAAACGCATTTCCTTGACCTCTCCTGGGCGGGACTGGGGCCCCTGTGACTTTTATAAACATACCACTGTACTTGAGGGTTTTCAGCATTTTTGTACCAGAATCCCTGGGGCCCTCAGTTGGAAACACGTTCTAAACCTGCCAAGCTGAGAGAGAGCCAAAACTGAGCCAGGTTGGCCTCTGTGAGCCCCTACTGTCCAGGCTGAGGCCAGAACTGCCATTAGTCACATCAGGCCTGCTTATTAACAGGCAGGCTTTCTCCGCCTAAATGATTCGTCTGGTTAAGTATAAATACTGATCCTCTGCAACGGCGTCCACTCACTCGAATATATTTACTAACACGCAGCCTTGCTTGTGGGAGTTGTAATCTCTCCCGGTATTGGAACGCAACTGGACTCTGGCCTTCATTTCCCTGGTTCCAGAGCGATCTTAGAAATTAAAGAGAGAACACTTTACAGTTTAGAAAGGAAAAAAAAATCCATATTATTACTGCCCATGTCAACATCTAAGACTTATTTGAAGACATGTAAATCCTTCAACTTGCCTTTGCTAAAAGTTGCCAGCTTCAAATGTGCCAACAGGTATTCCCGTAGCATCTCTGGGATGCTACATGTATGCAATGCCACACTTTTCTCAGAACCCAGGTCAAGGTCTGAGCACCAAGCAGCCATCACATTTCATCCCACAGCTGCCTCCCTGCACGACCACCTCCACACTTGACACATGCCCAGCAGCCTTTCCACACAACTCAGACAAGGAACACCCAACAGCTAGTTTTGATGGAACACAAGCATCCATTTTTCCTTAGTTCCGAGAAGTCAAAGATTCAGCCTGGGTTGGGGTATGTCATGAAGATCACCCAGGATCCTTTAAGAGGACAGGTACCTAGCTTCACCTCAAACTTCCTAAATGAGAAATTCGGGAGCAAATCTCAGGCATCTGTATGACCAAACAGCAGCCCTACATGATATTTTAAAAAGATTTTATTTATTTATTCATGAGAGACATACAGAGACAGACAGATAGGCAGAAGGAGAAGCAGGCTCCCCACAAGAAGCCCGATGTGGAACTCGATCTTGGACCTGGGAATCATGCCCTGGGCCAAAGGCAAATGCTCAACTGCTGAGCCACCCAGGTGTCTCCCTACACGTTTTTGAAGCAACCAATCTAGAATCCAAGCACAGGCTACCATCCACAATGGCTGATCCACTGGTTCCACACTCGGTAGACTATGCAAAATTGCAAACATTTTGTTGGAATCATATGCTAGGCAGACCCCCTAATTAGAAAATACATCGAAGTTTATCTGTGGAACCTCCTTCCGGTTTCTGTCAACCTTGACATGTTAGCCTAGAACTTCTCATCAGATGAATCCACTTTCTTCTTTGTGGCTAAAACCAAGCTATTAAAAACATTTTGATGGAGTGTACCAAAGTCACAAACAACGAGCCAAAGATCTGGAGGCAAAGGGAACATTTTTCTAAAGTGTCATGAGTAGTTTATTCATTGTTTATTATTAAAAGTTAACAATTTATATTTACAGAATGGGTTCATCTCAACAGAAGAGCCCAGAGAAGGGAAAGGCAAGTGTGGTGCCTCATGTACAAGACAAATGCTACAGGCACTGTGCTGCCTGCAGGAGAAAGCAGAGAGAGAGAGAGCCTTGTCTCTGTGATGTCACCATACATTATATAAGCCTAACAGGAGAGCATCATACGGATAAGCCAATATTTCACACTTGTTTTAGGAAGATTATTTTTCTAAACTTGCAAGAGCAGTGGAGCCTGGTGCCACCATTGACATTCTCCTGACTCATGGACACTCTGATGTCTTGCATCTGAACCTTCAGAAACATCTCAAGTCAAGTTAGAGACTGCACCAGTCTCTGAGAATCAACTGAACATCATTTGAAAGGGAAATGAACAATAATGGAGAGCAGCCAAATTGGACTGACCATTATTTTAAAGGCTTATATCTTAAAGGTTTATTTTGAAAAATCAATTAATTGTATACCATAAAACCAAGTCTGTATTAAAACACATAGACACACAAACACATCCTGATACTATCTAATCAGTTTGTCTCTAGTTATAGAGATTATTACTGACCTGAACCATCCATTTTCTCTTATAAGAAACAGCTGAGTTTAGCTCTTCTAACTGACACACCCCGTGTTCCCCCTAGAAATAAAGAATTCAGGGAGTGATAAAAAAGCAACATTCTGAAGGCACACAGCCCTTCCTGTTGCTCCAAAATTTCCTGAAAGATTCAGGACCCATATAATACCTTCTGATGGACTGAGATGAAAATAAAATATTTGTCTTTGTTATTAAACTATTAAAAGGCTGAGCAGTGCTGGTGTGGCTTTGGAATCCACAGCATTACTTTCCCATCCTCCATTCCTGTTCCTCCCTCCTCTCAGAACTTTTCCTGAGATTGAACTCTGCTCTGAGCACTGGGCCACGTCCAGGGTGGGAATCCACCCTGGCACCCCAGAGGTTTGCACTCACCCGGAGGAAATAAACCAAGTTATATGTAACAGTTTATAAAATAAGAATATAAAATCCTAGGAATATTGAGGAGGGAAAAAGATTATGTCTAATTACCGGGACCTGGAATGCCCAAATCCAGTTATTCTCAAAGCAAACATGATGGAAAAAAAGGACAAATGTCTTGGGGAAAAAACCGAAAAAAAAAAAAAAAAAAAAAAGAACAGTCCCTGTTAGACGTTAGTTTTTGCCCATTCTGGCACATAGTAGGTACTGAATAAATAAGCAGGCCCATGGATAAAAACTCATCCTTCTCTGCAGTCACAGCAAGGAGACATCACTGAAGACAGATGTGTGGGTCTGCCCTGGCCCTGTCACATCTTCTAACAGTTTGGGAGAGAAGCAGCTCTTTGCAGATAATCCTGGCCCAGGGCTGACCGCTTTACAGTTTGTTGCTTTAGTTTTATACTTCGGAGTGCTTTGTACAAGGCTCCATGTTAATTAATCCATGCTGAACCAATTAACTTGATAAGCACATAAGTATTACTATTTGTACAACCTCAAGCTACTATGCTAACTTAAGATTTGCTGCAACAGAGAACACGACAGATGTGACCCTTTCCCTCACTGAGTTTACAATTTAGTGAGGGAGATAGAAAGTAAATAACAACACAAAGAGCAGTATCTAGGGTAATTACAGAGTGTGATAAATGTTACGGATATAACAAGACAGAGAACAGGGGAAAATCCAGGAGAGTGGTCAGCAAAGGCCTCTACGGGAAAGAGGTCATCTGACGATAGAGGAGGAACTAGCCATGCAATGAGCAGGGAGTGAACCTCAAGGCCGAAGGGAAAGAGCTAGCTGGTTCTGGGCACAGAAAAGCACAGGGAGAGGTAGGACAGAGCACAGGATGAGGGTGTGGAGGCAGGAAGTGCCAGGGCCCGCAGGGGCCTGAATTTTGTTCTCATTTAATTAGAATCCAATGAGGTGTTTTACCTAAGGAAGTGACTTAATATGATCTACAATTTTTCAAAGATAATCCAGATGCTGTGTGTGCTATCAGTGGAATAGGGCAAGAATGGAAGCTGGATGTGGGAAGGTCCAGTTGTAGGTTATTTTGAGGTCTAGATGAGAGAGGGGATGAGGACTGTGGCAGTAGAGATAGGAAAGTGAACAGATGTTAGGCAACATGTCAAGGTAGCACCCATAGGACCTGTTGATGGTCATGGATAAGGGGTCCAAGCGGTTATAGCAACTGAGTGAACCGTTATCTGATTAACTTGAGTGGGCAGTCAGCAGAAAGGCTGGGTAGAAGGAAGGGTGAGAGATCTAGCTCCTGCCCTCAAACACACCACCAATACTTTGAAAGAAACATGGGGAATTAAATGACACTGAGTTGGCGACAACACCATCTCAGGAGTATTTACAGTTGAAGGATGGGCAGCAGGACTGCCCTCAAAGAAGTAAGGCAGATTCAGACTTCCTGCAACAGGAGCAGGTGACAGAGGTGGGCACAGAGTTTCCTCCCATCCCACATGTGCCTGACCATGCTACCCTCACTGAAGGGACACTGGGCCTCTGCAATCTCTCCAAACAAGTTTCCCTTGTGGGCAATTTGGTGTTACTTGCAATTCAAATGCACAAAATTGCCTGTCGAATATTCCAAGGACAGAAAAAAAAATACTGAGAATTTCTAAAAACATAGATCTAGACATATTGTTAAGGGTAAATGTCTACTTTGGAGCTTTGATTTTCTTAAAAAAATAAAGCAGAGAATAGGCTTGCACTGTTAAATGTTGTTAAATGGATGAACGAATGGGAGAGAAATGAAGGTGTATGTAATTTGGAATAGTTTTAGTCTAATAACTTAAAAATATTTGAATTGCCTTCCTGATTGCTTATTCTTTCCTTTGTTTTTACTATCAGGCACATTTTCAAGTCCCGTCCATGCAAAGTTCACTCGATTACCTGTCCAATAATATAACGCCCCTGCCTTTCTATGTGATAAAGTAGGTATGCTTTTCAGGTGTGTTTTTCTCAGAGGAGAGGATGAGAGAGACTGCATCTCACCTTGTGTTCAGGTAACTGAAAGATAGTGGTGTATACATTTAGCCATGGATCTAAAGCTAACTTGTCCCTATGATACTCATACTGAAGCTCGTACTGTAATACTGAGCTTTTCTGAAGCTTTTTTAAAAAGATTTTTTATTATTATTTATTTATTCATAGAGACACAGAGAGAGAGAGAGAGGCAGAGACACAGGCAGAGGGAGAAGCAGGCTCCATGCAAGGAACTCGACGTGGGACTCGATCGTGGGTCTCCAGGATCACACCCCAGGCTGCAGGCGGCGCTAAACTGCTGTGCCACGGGGGCTGCCCTGAAGCTTTTTTTTTTTTTTTTTATGATAGTCACACACACACAGAGAGAGAGAGAGAGAGAGAGAGAGAGAGAGAGAGAGAGATGCCCTGAAGCTTTTTGAAGACAACAGGACAATGATTTCCTCCAATTAAAAACTTTCTTCTTATTTAAGCTAATGGCATCTAAAATCACCACAGTGAAAGGTTCCCCTAAACTGTCAATGTGTTTAACCCAGAGAAGACGGACCAAGTGTGCTGCATTTGGGAGGGCAACTGACAGTAAGTTCTTGCCTGGTTCCTGACAGTGACCTTGACAGGCAGCAAAAGCCATGAAGCACAAGGCTTGTAGGGCAACTGGGCACTTGCCCAGCTTCTTACTGTATTGCATGCTGCCATGTTTCAGAAGATCATGTGTGTGTGCTTGAAAAGACAGGATCTAGAAAACTTAAAACAGGTGATTTGGGACTAAATCTAATAAGGCTAAATGCCTTATTAGAAGGGGACAGTAGAAAGATCGAATTCTATCATTCTTTGTTTTTTGCTCTTCCAAAAAAGAATAGTGGGGTGCCTGGGAGGCTCCGTCAGTTAAGCATCTGCCTTTGGCTCAGGTCATGACCCCAGGGTCCTGGGATTGAGTCCGCATTTGGTTCCCTGCTCAGCAGGGTGTCTGCTTTTCCCACTGCCCTTCACCTTTGCTGGTAAATTCTCTCTCACTCTCTGTCTCTCAAATAAATAAATAAAATATTTTTTAAAAAAGAACAGCAACTTGAACCTCAAAGCTGAGACTTGAGGTATAGCCCCGTTGGTGATTTTATGTGCCAGAATGCAGATGCTGTAGAAGCCTAATGGACATTAGGTATTATGAAGAAAGGTACAGATTTTGAGGCTCAAAATGAATTTCCAAATAATGTTAGCAGGATCCAAATGTTGCACCCATGAATTTTTAAAAGATGGTGGATGCTTATACTGAAATATTCTTTTTATGCTTCATACTTGGTTTGTTAGACTATTTAAGCTGACCAAGTCATGACTAAAGTTCCTATTTGAATAAACATTTCATTTATCATAAATTTGGATTAATAACATATTAGAATACTATTTGCTTCCCAAAAAAAGTAAAGCCCGAAATCTGAATAAATAGCTAGAAAGAGCTAGTAGTACAGAAATATACAAGATAACAGCAGTTTGGTGAAATCCCAAAGTGCTTCATTGCAGAGGTAACCCTTTCCTACACAATTCAATTTTCATAACATAACTCATTTTTTTTAAGATTTAAGATTAGGGATCTTTCTCCCAGTTTATGATTTGTAGATCTGCTTCTGAATTGTAATGAACAGGTAAACAAGACCACAGATGTGTCAGTTCAAGATTCTCCTACCTGCTGACTTCCCCTGGGCCTTTTCAAGGGGAATCCTGGGGTCTGCAATCCCCTTTAAAACAGCAAATTTGAGCCTCATTATCAAGTTGAGGAATATTAGGAAAGACTCCGTCTTCTCCAGGGATTAGTTACTAGTTTAAAACAACGCTGGATTTGAAAAGAAATTCTCCCAGGCACCAATGGATTAATCTTGCCATTTCTCCATTGAGATAAATGAAAGAAGAAACAATGCCAGCAAATACTATTCTTTCAAAGGATCCTCAAAAACCAAACATTCTACAGTGCAAATGTCAAGATTTAGAAAAGGGAGAAAATATGTTGGGGCCTTCCAAAACAAAACAAATTCTCCTACTTATTTTGGCCATGGCTTCTATTCTTTTCAGACTCAAGCCAGATTGTTCACAAGTAAGAACTATTTCCTTGTGGACTCATCTCAAAAGATTCACACACCAGCCTGCTCCTTCAGGGCCACCTGGTGGGCTGGAATGAACTAGGTGAATGGAAATTAATACCTAAATGAGGCCAAAACAAATTTAAATGAGAAGAAATTCAACTGCATAATAATGATATTTAGTATTTTCAAAACCCCAAATAATTAATATTTAGAATGTCTATAATCTTTGATAGATTTGTTGTATAGACTTGTTGAATTATATCCTTGTTTTATTGTTTTGTTTTTGATAACAATACAAGGCAATTTGCTGCTTATCTGTGAGGCACATAGTTCATTTGCCATAACTGAGAACTGTCTTCCTTGTTCTCCTTGTCATTACCACTCTCAGAGTAAGTTGTTTCAATTAACTTCAGTTCTGCAGGTTAAAATTCTTGCCAAAACCTCTGAATAACAACATCTGGTACTTGTGTCTTATGTCAAATGTACAGAGTAGGTCTTTTTAGCATTTTTTTCTTTATAAATTTCATCTTTCAATTACCAAATCAATTACTTTTCAAATCAGTGTTGCTGAAACTCACATAAGGAAGTACAGTCACTAGAATAGAGAGCAGGGTTCAGAACCAGATCTGGGGACCGTGATGAGCTGTCTAACTGGTGTCCATACACCTAGTGAGATCTAACATGTTTCCTGATCCTCCTGAAACTCTTTCTACTAAAACACACAGCTAAAAATTAACACACATTTTCCTCATTATTTTTATCTTTTTCCAAGTCTTACACTTTTCCAAAAGTATATCTATTTTTTTTTCTCTGGAATGCTTTAAAAGAACTTCATCAAAACATGCTACCACGAGTCCACTCTGAAGACAAGGTGCACAGACCAGAAAGCTTTCCTTCAGGGAGGAACTGCTTTTTTCTCCTAAAATTACCAAATTTATTAAATCAAATTATTAATATCAAATTATTTTGTGATAACTAAGGTATCTAGACAATGGGTTATAATATGAATTTAAAAGGTTAACCATCTGAGATATTATTAGATGAGAGTGAAAAGAACACCAGGTCAGGATGAATGTCTCATGAAAGGCAGCTCTCATGCTCCTTGAACCGGTTTCTCATGACCAAGGTGTGGATGAGGATGCCTACTCATCAGAACTATACCAGGGCTCTGTGCAAGGTAACTGTTAACACTGAGGCCAACCACCCGAAAGCTTAAGTGCTATGCACATTTCACTTTTACACAACTTATTGTAAGGATTAAATCCCTCAGGAATCAAAGAAGGAGGATAGATGCATGAAGTCAGATTTACCAATTCTTCATTTTCAAACTCTGAGTTATATTGTGCTGTTTCTTCTGTCACTGGTTTCTGAACAATGTTTCTGCAGACGAGCCAGATGGTCAGACTGGCAATGAACATCCCGATATCAGGCACGAACACTCTGATCCCGTTGCCAGCATCAGCTCCCTTTAAGCTACGGAGGGAAAGAAAAGGAGGGGGAGGAAATTTAGTCGTTTTTCTATTTCTATGGTTGAACTATCTTAAAGTATGCCCATATCTCCTTAATGAGTTTTTTTTTTTTTTAAAAAAGCACAATACTTGGGATGCTTGGGTGGTTCAGGGGTTGAGCATCTGCCTTTGGCTTAGGGAGTGATCCTGGGGTCCCAGGATCGAGTCCTGCATCAGGATCCCTGCATGGAGCCTGCTTCTCCCTCTGCTTGTGTCTCTGCCTCTCTCTCTCCGTCTCTCATGGATAAATAAATAAAATCTTAAAAAAAATAAAAATAAAAAAGCAATACCCAATGTCTGCCTAGAAGGTACAAGAAAGCTTTTCATCAACCTCTGAGTCTTATGTAATCTACTAAGATTCAGGAAGGTACCAGGGTTTCACTGGAGTTTCAGAAGTACTATAAAGAATCCTAAGCCAATTGTCACTTCTAAAACATGCTAATGAACCACATTTGTTATTAAATAAGCCACATGTGCAGTCCAGACACAGCTGTCAGCAATCTAGCTGAAGCAGTTAAAAACTAGACACATACTAACAGCCTAGAAATATTTTACCTTACATGTAAATCAAAGCTGGAGGGAAAACAGAAAAAAATATTATAGCAATCCTTGAATGTAAGACCTCTCCATTATTTTGAATACATAGTTGATTTTGTTTTCCATACTGTTCCAAAAAAGGCAGATCTAGTACATTTCTTCCTTTAATCTTGGAGAATGGACAGTGAACTTAGAATTGGAATATTTGGGTTCAAATGTAAGCCCAACACTGATGAGCAGCATTCTACTGGGGGGCTTCCCATGGCCATACATTCCTCCTCTGTGACAAAGAGATACTACTCCTTGTCTTTATCTCATTTGAGTCAAATGAAAGTGACTCAATGTTTATTAGAGACAAAGCTTGTTTAGGGACTAGGCATGTGTATGATCAAATATATACTGGATTCATTTATATTGTGTATATTATATATTTTGACAAAACATAAAATATAATAAAAGGCAAGACCCTTCACTATCTAGAAATAACCATTGTTAACATTTTGGTAAATAAAAGCACTGTTAATAATATCTACTGCTAACTGAGCAATCACACTGTGTTAACAGCTTGGTACATATTATTTCATCCAACTAACTACCATAAGAGTTAGGCATTGTTATTTATCCTCCTTATACTTATAAAAAAACCCACTAAGGCTACAAATGATAATATTATTTCCCTAAAGTCACACAGATAAAGAGAGAGTAGTATACTCAAGCTCCCTTTAGGTACGAATTTAATGCTCTCAACCACTGCTTTCTCATGTATGTACCTTCATGGCTCTCCTTTCCAAGCTTCATCTGTGCCTCGACATGCATTTTGAGAGTTTACAATGCTAAGCTCATATGTTATATATTGTTTTGAAAATTATTAGTTCATTTAATATACCCCTAATAGCTTTACAACTCACTGATGATTTTTAAACATCACCATGTTCATGATCAGATAGCAGTTAGCTATTTCACTACTGTAGTACATTTAGAATGTTTCCATGTATTTGTTACTATAATAATGTGTAAAAGTTAAATATTAATTACTTAAAGAATCTTCTCATCTGTGATATTTCAGGAAAAAAAATACTCAGACCAGTGTAATTTGCTTTTTTTTTAAAAAAAAAAAGGAAAAAAGGGAGCATGTCCCACATAAGCTTCATTATTTTATACATGGCTCTAAACCCTTCTGAACAGAGAAACATGAAAGTGGCAAGAGATCTCTTTACCTCCATAAATGAAAAAAAATATGATTGTGTCAGAGGTATTACAAAATAGCAAATTCGTTTCATTTGGGGTGAGAGGAAGAGAATTCAATTAGGAAAACTTCAAACCACACTGAGATTTAATGATTGATTTTATCATAGGACAAAGGTAGAAGTTTGCTGTATACTTTTAAGGTGATCAAGCAGAGCAAACACAAATTAATATCACTACAATGAGAAGAAAGAGAGGATCCAGGAGAGAGACCAGAACACAAAGGGCAGGCTTCAGTGGATGTTTGTTGTGTGAGGCTAAGGTCAGGAGAGCCACTTGTCTTAGTCAGGTGGATTACGGGAATAGATTATTACACCCCTTTCATGGGAAACAAATGGACTGTGACATTGTACAAAAAGCACCAACCAAGCAGAGTTGAGGGGGAAAAGATTCTTTTTTTTTTTTTTTTTTTTTTTTGCTCAGCATAATATTTTTTTTTTTTAACTTTTATCGGTGTTTAATTTACCAACATACAGAAAAACACCCAGTGCTCATCCCGTCAAGTGTCCACCTCAGTGCCCGTCACCCATTCCCCTCCAACACCCGCCCTCCTCCCCTTCCACCACCCCTAGTTCGTTTCCCCGAGTTAGGAGTCTTTATGTTCTGTCTCCCTTCCTGATATTTCCCAACATTTCTTTTCCCTTCCTTTATATTCCCTTTCACTATTATTCATATTCCCCAAATGAATGAGAACATACACTTGCCATCAGGGAAATACAAATCAAAACCACAATGAGATACCACCTCACACCAGTGAGAATGGGGAAAATTAACAAGGCAGGAAACAACAAATGTTGGAGAGGATGCGGAGAAAAGGGAACCCTCTTACACTGTTGGTGGGAATGTGAACTGGTGCAGCCACTCGGGAAAAGATTCTTAAAGGAAAGGTGACAAGGACTCCAGCTGCAGCCTCAGCTACTTCTTGCCCCACAGCACAGAAACTTAGAAAGCCAGAGCAGAGCCATGCCTTTCCCACCTGTGGACTGCATTAAGCTCCCAGTCTGCTAACAGTCACTACGAGACAACAGTCTCAGCTTTGTGTTTCTTGGTCCCCAAAGATACATTTCACAGCATACATATATTATTGGAGTAAATGAATGCTGTTTGCAAAAGCAATCACTCCACTCGCTGTGATAGAATTCAGCTACTAGATCAAGGATTGGGCTGTGACCCCGATTTGCAATGAAATCATTCAGCCACAGAGGTGCTAACCTATTAACTACTACTCTTGGCTTGTTGAGTTAACAAAGCAGAGCATTTATAGAGCTACCATTGCAGAAACAAAGAAACTTTTGAAGAATATAATGAAAAGCATGTACAATGAACAGGTCACAGTCTAACTGATATATATCATTTGGGGATCATCTTATCAATCAAGTTTCCTTCATCATTGTTCACACCAGTGTCTACTAAAGTACAGTAGTTAGAATGCTAGTCCTCATAAATGCTGTGAATTAAACAAAACAAGGCAAGATAAAAGAAAAAAGAAGTCTTTGGTCAAATAAGTGTTAGAAAATGACAATGCATATTATTGTAGTAAAGAACCTGGGAGTTCTGTAGTAAAATAAGAAGTCTGAGTTTATTTAAGTCTGGGTTTCCCAAATTATTTTGACCAAAATTCATTTTTTAAAATTTTTATCTGATGCCTATCACATTTTACTGAGCTAGTGTTCACGGACCAGGTCTTAGGAAATGTTGGGTTAGAGTCTGCTTCCTGGTCTACATTTTTTATTTAAATGAATGGATAATTTGGAAACTATCCTAAAGTGTAGTTAATCCCTACAAATTTGGTGTTTAATGGTCTCTGATAACTTTTGGAGTCAGTGGCATCTTATTCCATTCTCTCATCTAATCATCCAACTATCCATCCATTGACTCAGCAAGATATTGAAATTATGAAGCTGGAAGCTAACTAGAAATAATCCAGTTTTTCTCATGTGATAGACTGGAAACCAATAAGGGGGAAAGCAAAAAGTCTCCTCATCTCTCAAACTCACTTTTCACATCCCCACTTGGAATATCTTGCATCATCCTTCCTTGACCACTTCCTCCTTTAGAAGCCTGCCATACCTTGCACATACTTGATCATAAAATGCTTAACATTTTATGTCACTCACTTACTTACCATATGAGAGTTTCTTGCCTACTTCCTCTCTCTCTTTCCAAGAACTATATATGTATACTCAATTTGCATGTTGTGTGTATACATATATGTATGTTTATGTATGTATATATGTATATATGCATATATATATGGTACAGTGCACACAGAGTAAAGGCCAGCAGAATAAATGCTATATCTAAACACTTACACTTTACTTTGTATCACAGTAGTTTGTGCAAAGTACTGCTGAAGAATTAGGTGTTTTAGTTCATTTAGATAATTTCATTCAGGAAAAATAAAATACAAACCCAGACAGGAAGAAATGTTGCTTTGCCTGGGAATAGCTGGAGATCAGGAGCTCATGAGTAGTTTCAGTTACTTGGACACAAAGATGTAATTGTCAAAATTAGAAAATATAAATCACAAAATGTATGTGGTTTCATTAAATACATATGTTGGAGAAAACATTTCAAGAACAAGAGATATGAAGTGTATCTAATGAACATTAAATGGTTCAATTTGGCAGAATTTTTTATTGATTTATTCAAAAAATATGTATTAAGCATTTACAACATGCCAAACACTGTCCTGGAAATTGATTGTTGGTTATGAAGGCATGTAAAGGAGATAAAATAAAAAAGATGGGTTAAGTTTGGACTTGGATTTTGGCATAGAATCCACATAACTAGAATTACTGAAAGATTTGGAGTAAGGGAGGAACATAATCAGCAAGGAAACTGAGAGCTGTAGGTGAGAATGTGATTTGGTTGTAGGAAGTGGGCCATGGAGGCCGTGTTTTCATGGTAAGTGTGAGGTGTAGTGAAGAGGCAATATTTCATGCTAGAAATATTTTATTCCACATATGGGATTTGTGCCTGAGAGAGAAATCATGGCTGAAGGGGCACACTTGAGAGTTTCCTTCCATATCTGTTGACTAAAGTCAAGAGAATAAATTAGATTTGTCTAGGGACGGGGCATTGCCTGGAGTAAATCTTTGTATAAGGTTCTCTGAACTAATTGTAAGTATACATATAGAGCATTTAACAGTAAATTAAATTTTATTTCAAATAAATTCTACATTTGAAATCATGCTAGCCAGGTTTTGGGTAGGAGTCTTGTTTTAATGAATTCATGAGATCAATATATTACATTTCCCTATAAAATGTTATCCTAGTGTTTCAGGCATATAACAATTATATTTTTCATATATAAAAGCATATGCTAAACTGCTTAAAACATCATGTTCTCTTAAATGGGCAAATCTTTTCTTTCCAATGTTGATCTAGTCACATTGATCTTATTTGTTGAGAGTGGTTATACCTCTTGAAAAGGAATTGAGGAAGCTGGAAATTGAGAATAACCCACATATCCTTCAAGAAGAAAATGAATAGATTAAATTAGTATACCTCCACAAAATAAAATAAATATTATAAATGAATAAAGTAGTACAAAAACATGTGTAATGCATCTGAATATGGATATATTATCTCATAAACGTAACGTGGAATGAAGAAGAAGAAGCAAAAGTACAGAATATAGATCACTTAGGGATTCATGAACAAAGAATGACATGAAAATGACAAACACATGTTTCTGGGTAGGGAAAATGGATACAATAAACTATTATATAGATACCAAAAATAAAATATTGGTAATGTTCAAGTTCATAAACCAGTTGAAAGCCAGTTGTTAGGTACAAAGGTATATCTTTTAGTACTTAATATTTTTTTAAAAAAATTGGAATAGTCATGCTACCTAAATTTCCTGTTCGTAACCTAAAAATACGAGCTCATTGATCTTAGCTGGAAAAAATAATGACTTTTTTATTGAGGTAAAATCGGTATATAATATTAATTTCAGATGTACGATATAATAATTTGATATCTGAACACACCACAAAGTGATCACCACAATAAGTCTGATTACCATCCATCACCATACAGTTGATCCCTCCTTGACCCTTTTTGCCCACCCCCATCTCCTTCCCCTCTGATAACTACCAATACATTGTTTCTATAAGTTTTGTTTTCTTTGTTCCTTTGATTTGTTTTTTTAGGTGCCACATAGAGGTGAAATCATACGGCATTTGTCTTTCTCTGTCTGACTTATTTCACTTGGGACACTATCCCAAGATCCACTCATTTTGTCACAAATGGCAACATTTCCTTTCTTTTTTATGGCCAAATAGTATACCATTGTGTGTGTGTGTGGGGGGGGGGAGATGGGTGCATCACATCTTCTTTAACATCCACCTATCCATGAATACTATTTCCAAATCTTGACTATTGTAACTAATGCTGCAATGAACATATATCTTTTGCATATATCTTTTCATATTACTCTGTTCATTTTCTTTGGATAAATACCCCAAAGTGGAAAGCTAGTTATAGATTACATGATCTTATTTTTAGTTTTTTGAGGAACCTCCATCCTATTTTTTTATAGTGGCTGCACCAATAGTGTAAGAGGGGTTCAGTTTCTCCACATCCTCTTCAACATTCATTTCTTTTTGATAATAGCCATTCTAACATGTGTGAGGTGCATATTATTATGGTTTTGATTTGCATTTCCCCAATAATCAGTAATGTTAATTGTATTTGTGTGCCTATTGGCCATCTGTATGGCTTTTTTTTTTTTTAATTCTTATTTAGATCCTCTGCCCATTTTTTAAAATTGGATTGTTCAATTTTTTGTTAATGAGTTGTTTGAGTTCTTCATATATTTTGGATATCAGCCCTTATCAGACAAATGATTTGTAAGTATTTTATCCTATTTGGTGAATTGGCTTTTCATTTTGTTGATGTTTGCTGTGCAGAAGCTTTTTAGTTCCAGGTAGTCCCACTTGTTTATTTTTGCTTTTGTTACTTCTGCTTTTGGAGTCAGATCTAAAGATTCAACACTAAGAAGCTTATGGCCTATATATATATATATATATATATATATATATATATATATTTCTAGGAGTGTTATGGTTTCAGAGGATAATGATCAACTGATGCTCTAATGACCATGATTATATTAGGTATGACTCATGAATCAAATATAGTCACCATTCTTCCTGTCAAAGTCCAGAGAACAAGTGAAGCATGTGAGTATTTCCATGGGCAAACCACTTCATTCTTCCAAGTTTCAGTTTTTTCATCTACAAAATGATTTCTTAGGGTCTTCCTGGCTCAAAAATTTCATTTCAACTAGGAAAATCCATGATAAGGGGGCAGTGAATTGCATCAGACTGGGAAAGAAGAAAAACATTGGAGTTTTAGGTATTGCTGAGAAGCAACATCCAGGTACAAATGCAACCACAGTCCTCTCCAGAAGTTCAAAAAGAATAATTTCATGTATGCAACTCTTTTTGGGAGGTAAGTCCTTTGGTTCAGAGTTAGTAGAAAGGTTAACTTCAAAGGAATTCCAATAAATGCTGAAAATATCAATGAACATTATTTAAATGAATGCAAGCTATTAGTATGGTCTATCTAGTTCTCTGGTGGCCTCTGAAGTTCACACACGAAGAGTCGGACTATTGTTTTTCTTAAGCTTAAGTACTCTGTTTGATTGAGGTCCATCAGTCACTCAGATTTCATAAATCAGTTTAAGAACAGACAAAGTGAATGTATATCTAATAGTAAAACCTTAACATAAGAGATAAAACCCTGATTTCAACTTAAAAATATGTGTGGAGGCTATCTTTATATTAAATATATGACTTTATATAGCAAGTTGCATAAAGAAGTATTAAATTTCACATAAAGGAAGAAAGGTATAGATGAGAAGTTCTAGAAAGAAATGTACTATTTATTAAGAATTACTTTCAATATTCAAATCAAGGGATTCCACAGTTGTTGATGCATTGGAGAAGCCAAATAGCTCACTTCCGTGAAGTCAGAAACTTTTCTACCACTAAAATAGCAATTGCAAGCCAATTTCTAATTAAAGGTATGAGTTGATGCTGGATTTTCAGGATTTTTTTTTTTTACATTAGTGGCAGGACTGTTTTTATCCTAAAGGTGAAACACTAGAATATCTTAATCCACTTATCTCATTGTGAGAAATTGCTATTTTCCATTTGGAACACACACACTTCATTCTCAAATGATCATATTGATGGCTTTTCACTTCTGTTATTTATGAGGCAGAGGGACAATTAAGAGAATCCTAAGGTTCTTACTTTGATGAAGGCATTCACAGAAGTGAAGGGGAGGGAAAAGAAAAGGGAGAGGAGACTTCCAAATTTATTCTTATGTACTCAGCCGTTCAGGAATGTGCGGGAGCTTGCTGGTTCCAGCTTTGTGCTCAATGGCAATGTTTATTACTAGCTGGAAATTGACCACCGTGGGAGTATTTACGTCATGGAAGCTGGCAAATGCTGCTAATATGGTATTCTCCCCCCCCCCCCCGAGAGCTGGATGGAATGGAATATTACTCAGTCATAAAAAGAATGAAATCTTGCCATTTGCAGCAACATGGATGGAGCTAGAGACTATTATGCTAAGTGAAATAAGTCAGTCAGAGAAAGACAAGTACCATATGATCTCACTCAAATGTGGAGTTTAAGAAAAAAACCAAATGATCAAAGGTGGAAAAAAAGAGAGAGGCAAACCAAGAAACAGACTCCTAACTAGAGAGAACAAACTGACGGTTACCAGGGGGGAAGTTGGGGTAGCAGGACAGGTGAAATAGGAGATGGGGATTAAGGAGGGCACTTGCTGTGATGAGCACAGGGTGATGTAGGTAAGTATTGAATCATTAAATTGTACACCTGAAACTAATATTATACCGTATGTTAACTAACTGGAATTCAAATAAAAACTTTAAAAAAACCAACTAAAACAAACAAAATACAAAATAAAACAAAACCCCAAGGAAATAACAATAAAATTCACTCCTTTTGCTGTGTGACTCTTTGGGGCAAAATTCTAAAAAATACCCTAAAACATCAAGTCCAAAATCCTCTACCTGATTTCAAGGTTCCCTATCATTAAGCTTATTTCTGGTTCCTCTTAAACCTGTCTTCTTCTAAGGGCCTCACCACCATATGGTAAGGTCATATTCCTTCCAACTTCTGGATTTTTGCTAATGCAGCTTCTGTTACTTTGAATTTTCAACCTCATCTTCGGCAGTTGTCCCATTAAAAAATAATGTGCATGCTCTTTCGAGCTTGTGGATAGAAACATTTGTGTAAGTGATCATCCATTCTATCCACTGGTCTCCCTTCCTGTCAACTTCTCTAAGCATTTGAGAGCTTCTCCTGTGCCTCTTTTTTATTGATTTTGTGACCACGACAGGGCCATCACCAAGAAAAGGTCCTGGCAAAAGCCTCTCAGACATCCTTTCTTACTGTTTGTCAAAAATAATGATAAAAATGCAGCGACCTCAGAACTGCCTCCAGCTGTCCTCTGTTCTTTACTGGGAAACTATATCTGCCCTGCCTCTTGGATTTGTCCTTTTCTTATTTCCTCTGATCTTGCCGAGCATAGTCTGTCCTCTATCAACAACACTAATTCCTATAGATCACTGTTTGGAGTCTCCACATCATTTATTCATAACAAAAGTGAAAACTCCATCATAACATTCATAAAAACAGAGCTGCAGCACCTGGAGCATATCCTAAAGTGACTTGCCTTCCAAGTTAAAAACAAAGCATGGGTCACACTATCCAGCTGGTGAGCTACCAGGTTCTGGAGGAGATAGGGGTTACAAGAACAACATTAAAAACCATCAGAAATCTCCATCCTTAAACTACACTGGCAGTAGACACAACATCCCAGATCAGGTGTTCCCTCTTGCCTGAATTACTGTGTTGAAAGCCTGGAAAAAATGAACTAAAATTCATTTTGTTAAAACGAAAGTAAGACATGTGATGGGTGGCTGCAACCAAGCAGCACATTTATCCTCCTCATAAACACTGGCCCTGAAAATAAAGCAAAAAGGCTTTGTGTGTCACTACTGGAAGTGAATGTGGAATAAAGAAAACAGCATGAACTTTGGACTTGAAGACCTTGAAATGAACCCCATCCCTGCTAATTTAATTCAACAAGTATGTATGAGCATGTATCAGGTCACAGGCATTTTGCCAGGTCCTAGGCAGACGGGACTGAGAAAGACACGGCGCCTGCCTGCAGCAAGGTCTTTGTATAGTAAGAAGCTGATAGGAGGCAAAAGAATTCCTGCAGATGGGTGAACACAACATTATGCATGTGTGGAAGTGTTAGCAAAAGAGAAGGAAGAACTGACTGTATGTCAAGGAGGCAATAGGGACTGTTCTCTCAGCTGGCCAAGTCTGAGATGGGGTTTGAAGGCTAGCTGAACTAGAAATGGTGTGGCTGGGGAATTACAATCAAATTGACTTTGTTGTGATCCACAAGATGAAAATGTATGGTGGGAAACAGGCTTGAAAGACAGTAGGGGGGGATCCCTGGGTGGCTCAGCCGTTTAGCGACTGCCTTTGGCCCAGGGCGCGATCCTGGAGTCCCAGGATCAAGTCCCACATCAGGCTCCCTGCGTAGAGCCTGCTTATCCCTCTGCCTGTGTCTCTGCCTCTCTCTCTCTCTCTCATAAATAAATAAATAAATAGATAAATAAATAAATAAATATCTTAAAAAAAAAAAAGAAAAGAAAAGAAAGGTAGTAGGGTCCAGGCCAGGGATGACCTTGAATGTCATTTGGACACGCAAACACCAATGCCAAGGTATTTGAGGAGCTATTGACCATTATTTATAAGCCACTTGATTTTACGTGTATGTATGCAAGTTATTTAACTTCTCAGTTTCCTATACCATAAAAGAAAAAATATTACATCCCTTATAAGGCCATGACAATAAACAGGTGCTTGCTGTACCCCTACCCACCTCCCCATCAGGCAAATTGTGGATGAATGGAAGAAGCTGTACTTGGGAGTGGCCAGAGCAGTGGGGGTATGATGAAAAAGAACCAGTGTTTATTCCTATTCAAGTGTGTGAGGTTAGAAAGGGAGAAAACGAGATGTCAAGTCCAAGGCATTCATTGGAGAATAAGTCCAGGATCTGAAGAAAACCCTAAACGAGACAGAATGGGCAAACAGCAAGCAGTCTGAGGGACTGACACATTAATCTTACTGCACTCGTGCCTGACACACATACTGCAAATGTGGTTAAATCAAGCAAGCCGGAGCTCAGTCTGGGTACAGGAGGGTGGGCTGATGTGCTCTGTGCATTTGTGTGGGATGAATCAGGACCAGGTATCAGGCCCAGATATCTCCATCTGTGTCACTCCCTCCCTCTGCACCACTGAGAACTTCTCCCACATAAGGACTCTCCTGCATTACCACCATGCATTCTTCCCACTCGGGACATCGACACTGACATGCTACCATCCAATGGCAGACCCCATTCTTATTCCAGCAAATGTGCTGACAATGCCTCCTCCTCCTCTGGGGCCAGGAGCCTCCCCAGGAACATGCAGTGTTCCTGCATGTTCCTGGGGAGGGTACATGTTTCTGTTCAACACAGTAAACAGAACTTTAGTTCAACTTTAAATTTACCTAAAAAATTAGAATTTTAATGTAAATTTAAAATATAATCTAAAAAGGTACAGCTTTTTAGAATAAGGATACAACCTTTCTTAGAGAGTATATATTAATAATACCATAGTTGGCCTAAAAGCAACCATCAATTGAGAAAGCGTTCAAGCTCAACAATTAATATGACTTAATCCCAACAATATTAAATTAACTCCTAATGTTATATTGTGTTAATCTACTTAAATATAGATCTACAATGCTAGTATGAGTAACAAGAATTATTTCTCCCTGCATAAGCTTATATCAGAAACGGATAAACAACTGATAGTTAACAATATGATAAAATTAATCCAAAAATAAAATACTTATCAATCCCATTGTTAACCCAACACAGGTATGCACCCAAGGAAAGATTAAAAGAAGTAAAAGGTACTCAGCAAACATAAACCCGCCTGTTTACCAAAAACATCACCCCCAGCATTTCCAGTATTGGAGGCACTGCCTGCCCAGTGGCATCTGTTCAACGGCCACGGTATCCTGACTGTGCAAAGGTAGCATAATGATTTGTTCTCTAAATAAGGACGTGTATGAATGGCTACACGAGGGTTTGACTGTCTCTTACTTCCAATCAGTGAAATTGACCTTCCTGTGAAGAGGCGAGAATAATACAATAAGACGAGAAAACCCTATGGAGCTTTAATTAATTAACCCAAACTCATGGGTATTATTAATCTATCAGGCATAACAATTTTTATGGGTTAACAATTTAGGTTGGGGTGACCTCAGAATATAAAAAAAACTCCCGAGTGATTAAAATCTAGACTAACCAGTCAAAATATTATATCATTTATTGATCCAATAATCTTTGATCAACGGAACAAACAATTTAGCTGTCGAGTCTCCTCAGTCTCCTTCCATCTGGGACAAGATCTCAGTCTGTCATTCTACGTTTTTCATCCCTGGGCAGTGACTGAGTACAGTCTTCATTATGTAAGATGCTCCTCAAGCTGGTTCGTGCTTCTTGTGAAAATCACCAGATAAATGATGCTGTCCTCAGTGTACCAGGAGGGGTGCATGTTATTCCTTTTCTTTTCTTTTTCACATTTTTTAAAATTTAAATTCAATTTGCCAAAATATAGTATAACACCCAATGCTCATCCCATCAAGTGCCCTCCTCAGTGCCCATCACCCAGTCATCCTGTCTCCCCATCCTCCTCCCTTTCCGCAACCCTTTGTTTGTTTCCCAGAGTTAGGAGCCTCTTATGGTTTGTCTCCCTCTCTAATTTTTCCCCACTCAGTTCCCCTCCTTTCCCTTATAATCCCTTTCACTATTTCTTATATTCTACATATGAGTGAAGCCATATGATGACTGTCCTTCTCCAACTGATTTACTTCACTCAGCAAAATACCCTCCAGTTCCATCCATGTTGAAGCAAATTATGGGTATGTGCCTTCTCTGATGGCTGAGTAATATTCTGCTTTATCCATTCATCTGTCAAAGGACACAGTGGAGGCTCCTCAAGAAGTGAAAAATAGAGCTACCCTATGACCCAGCAATTGCACCACTGGGTATTTACCCCAAAGATAGTGATGTAGTGAAATGCTGGGACATCTGCACCCCAATGTTCATAGTAGCAATGTCCACAATAGCCAAACTGGGCACGTCATTTCAACATATCCCACCTGAATCATTTGGTTGGGTTACTATCGCCATTTTCCTCTTTGTATTTGGCTCATATTTTGTGGGTAGATATTTCAAAATTACAACAATCCCATTCCTTGTCAAACCTCCATCTACCAACCTTAGCCGTCATCTGCAACTCCTGCCAGGATCAACAACCATCAGGATGGCTGCCAAAGGTGGTCAGCTGTGCCGCTCCTTATTAATTGGTGTCCACTCCAAGAAAGCACTTTATGCCTTATCCCCAGTTAATTAATTACTTAGCCAACTGACATCAACGTGGACCATGAATTCCTAGTTTACTAGATAGGTTGTTTTTTGAAACTACCGTTATTGGTTTTGATGCTCAGACTGCTTCTGAACTGGGAGAGTCTCTGGAAGCTGGCTTCTATGACATCCTTTTGGTTCATTAAGCATTTTCCTACTTTCCGTCACAGTAAGGCTTCAGGCCCATTCTCTATTTCCTCTTCTACCAGCCCTTCTACCCTCTGGAACCCAGAGACCTGTTCTTCTTTCAGTGGAGTGTGGTATTCAGAACTGGGTTCTCAGGAGTCTGATGCTTAGCATACTCATTGTTTCTGGGCCACCCCACTCAACAGGGTTGTAAACAGAGAGGTGTGTTTATTTTAACACACATAAATGTACGTTTATAACGATTTCTGTATCTTTCTGTGTGCATATATTTTTAAAATACACAAATTCATTCTCATACTTTCCATTTTAATTCAACACTTCAGGATTCTTTCTGGTCTCTGCCTTCCATGTTTATAAATCTTCCTTCAGATAGTGAGAAATCCAGGTCCCATTATGCTTTATATATTTAGTTATATGCTCAGTCATTTTTTTTTTTGGTTTAATGGAACTAATTTCCAAACCACACCACCTGCCTCATTCCAGCTGCCTCATCTGCCTGGCACAGGGTCACTGAGGATACTGCCTCCAGCACCTCCAAGAGGCCTTCTTTCCACTCCCTAGCTTTGCCACACACTGGCCTGCTGCAGCAGCCCGCACATCAAGGCAACCCTTTACCCTAAAGGCACACTTTGCAGACGCCAACATCTCAATGCTTGATTGCAAAGGGGAAGAAGGAAAGATGGGGAAGCCAGGAAAGATGGGAAGGCTCTCACTGATTTTTGATACGGGGGAGACTTAAGAAGCAACAACAGGAAAGAGAGATGTCAATACCTTTGGGTCAGCCCTTACATGCAGAGGCACTGCCATCACAGACAATACTCTGAGTTCCAAATCTGCTTTACATTCCTCCACCTTCCCTCAGTCCCCACCCACCCATCCATCCACCGAATCTGAGACTTGCCTACTGAACAAAGTACCACTGAGCAATGTTTAAGGAAAACAGCCGCAAATTAATCTAAAGCACAGCCTATTTAAATATAAGTCAGAGTAGTTTGGTGAGGTCAGATTGAGCAATCTTTTTGTTTTGATAATGAATTATTTTCAGGCCTTGGACCAAATGCTTGACCCCTTCGAATGATAAAATTTATTATAATGTCTCTGCAGATTGGATAAATTAATGATGAGCATTTACAGTATGGTTTCTGGAGCCAGTGGTTAAAGGTATATAGACTAATAATCTGCAGTTTAGAGGAAACTCCTCGTTCCTGGGTTGTGCTGCCTCAACTTGGTTAAGGTGAGGCTGTTTCTGGAATCCTGACCCTGCCCTGCAGAGTTCTGAATCAGTAATGTCTTAGGAGAGACCCATATGTGAGCTAGAGAGTGCAAGTGAAGCAGGGCCACTGTGTTTGTGGTCTTCTTGGAGCTGGATGCAGTGACAGACTAAGGGAGAAGTGTATACAAGTCCCCTTGTCCCTCTCCTCCACTCCACACCCAGCCCTTCCTCCAAGAAGCTGGTCCCCACCGGCCAAGGGAACCAGACCCAGTACCACCTGCTTGGGTGAATGCACAGACAGAGCTTCCATGGGCTTTTCCAGAAGCTTTTCACCAGGTCCCACTTCAAGATCTGGATGTGCTCACTTCTCAGATGCACCAGGTCACCTCCGTCTCTCCCCTCAGACCTTCACTTCCCTAGCTCCGCCCACAATTTATACAGTCTAGTTTCTGGAATAAATTCTTTATTGCATCACTGAGAAGCTCTGGTCCCCCACAAGCCCTGGTTGACACATTCCTACTAATTGGCTTGCAAAGATCTTGTGAATTATGGCAAGATGTGGAACAGGTAAAATCTACTCGGTCTGGAAGTTGGGGATTGACTCCAGGTTATTGGAGGATACGCAGCCTCAGGGTGTCCATTTGCTTGATCTCAAGTGTAAGGATTATGAATCTAATCCACACATATTTCTGAGGCAGAGCAGCTCTCATTTGTCAATGTGACAGTCTGCAAATGCCATGAAGTACAAGCATTTGTCATTTGTAGTAATGTCTCATAGTAAGCAGCCAAAAGAGGAATTAACTTCTACTAATCTGCTTCTAGCTTTCTGTATGTCATGCTGGGTGTTGCCCTCCAGCTCAATGTTTTTTGCAAATGCAAGTCATAACTAATTAGTTTATTATAAATACATTGAGTGGCCATCAACCAACATTTTCTTTCTCATGAAGCAATAGAATAAAGTGGAACAAAAATAGAGGAGGAGCATATTGCAGGTGGTAAGAGTAGCAAGTGTTTTTTTTTTTTTTTTTTTTTTGCAACTAATTCATTTGCATTGCATTGGATCATGACATAAAGGATCTAATTCATTTGCAT
The DNA here is from genome assembly GCF_018345385.1 of Vulpes lagopus. Classification (NCBI taxonomy): domain Eukaryota; kingdom Metazoa; phylum Chordata; class Mammalia; order Carnivora; family Canidae; genus Vulpes; species Vulpes lagopus. Next base: position 109,276,562 of record NC_054824.1, on the reverse strand, counting down.
TGCATTGGATCATGAGTGTAGTCACAGTAGAAAAAGCTTGAAAATGATTCTCTAGCACATTCTATCAAACAGGTGGTGGAGAAGTTGTATAGGGCACAGAGGAAGATGATACACAGGTAAAAAACAAAAATAACACATATTCTCTCTCCAAGTCTCTTGGAGTCAAACATATTTCAAATTTCATACTCTACCAGACTTCATAGAGATACATTTTACTATATGATTTAATACTGGCAGCTAGCACTAGGAGAGTGGCCCCATCCAAATACACACCTGCGATGACCCACACTAATTGCAATGGTCTCTTAGCTACCAGGTGAGTTCAGGTCAGGTTAGGTTTTGCCACCGACAAACTGGGCTCTAAAACATTAAGTTTTCAGATCGTTTTTGAATTTGAGATTGTGGGTAAGCGATGTGTATCTATACTCAAGCAAATTATAATAAACCTCAGAAGTTTATAATAAGTACTAAGCTATAAAACAAATCAAAATTGCTCCAGGAATAAATTTAACAATCACATGAACAAAAAAAAATCTCTGAATTTTTAACTGTCAAAATTGTACCCCATAAGTAAATCTAAAAAATGAAAATATAAATCTGTAAAGCAAAAATTATAATGTGCTGGTCTACACTACAAATAGAATTGCCAAAGAGTATCTCTAAATATATTTCCCCATGCAGTTAAAATGTGATTTAGTTGTCAGAAGTTTGTTCAGTAAGCATTTTGAGTAATGGAGAATTGATTAACTGGCCGGCAGACTTTTGAAGGCAAAATAGACAATTTAGAGACTCCCAGGGTAAGAGAAACAAAAATATATATTCACACAAAGACCTAGATGCAAATTTTTTACCAGCTTTATTTATGATCACCAAAAACTAAAAATAACTCCAACATCCACTAACTGGTCAAGAGATCATTGTGATCTACACAATCATCTATACAACAGAATGAGATTAACAAAAGAAGGGAACGAAGTACAGATACTTTCAACTCTGTGAATGAGCCTGAAAAGTAGTATGCTAAGTGAAAGAGGCCGGACACAGAAGGTCACATGCTGCATGAGTCCATTCATAGGACAATTTGGAGAAGATAAAACCACAGACACAAAAATCAGATCAGTGGTTAAGCAAGGAGAGGGCTGACTACAAGGGAAAACAAGGAGGCTTTCTGGGATGATGGAGATGTCATATATATCTTGAATGTGGTGGTGGTGGGTACATATGTTTGTGAAACTCAGAACTATTTACCTAAAAGGGGGTGAATTTCACTGAACATAAATTATATCTCAATAAGAGGTATAATTGGGTATACCTTAACCCAATGAGAGAGAGAGAGAGATTGAAGGAGAGAAAGAGATTGAGAGAGAGAGAGCAGGTGCACGCAAGCATGACAGCAAGCTGGAGTAAACGAGTATGAAATGAAAAGGCAATCTAGAATGACCAAAGAGGAAAAACCAACATCCGAGACAAAGTAAAGAAAGAAACACTGCAACCAAACCTAGGAGGCACTTGATACAAATATACTAAACGGTAGACATTGTTCTGTGACACCTCAACATTCAAAAAGAAAGATGATCCGAGAGGTCCTTGAGCATTTCACTATGGTATTTCCACAGAAGCTGCTCATTGGCTTCTTCTCCCAGGGAATTTCCCTAATAGAAAAATTTATGGCAAGGATAAAATTAACACTGCTGGATGCAGAGGAAATGTTTTTTTTGTGAATCCCCTTGCTTAAAATTCTGGGAAATTATGTTTAAGACTCCAAGACCTATTACCAAATCACCGATTTATGGGATTATGGCTAGGTTATTGAAAGAGTTTCTCCTAAACAAAGATTCAATATTTTTATAAATAAATAAACAACATAAGATAAACACTCCTTGAGGGAGCTGTGGCCAATTGTATGCCTACAAATCTGAACCCAGTGTGTTTCTCCTGTTTTCAGGATATGAGTCTTCTACTCTAGCCAAACTAGATTGCTCAGTGGCCTACACAGGCCACGCCCCCACTCATCCTTCTTCCTGTCCCTGCCCCTCACAGACTCTCTACTCTCCTCGTGTAAACCCTCTTGATTCACCGAGATGCAACCTGTTTTCTTTTTTGCAACCTGTTTTCAACAATAGGTATCTCTCTTTCAGTCCAGACCCATGGTCTCTCCACTTGGGTTCCTTGATAATACAAAAGGTATCCACGTTGACATTATCCACATGGACAACTCTGGGGTGTCTACTTGAGAATGAGTGAGCAATTCAGGATGAGACAATTTCTTACACTTCTTTCTAATTCTCTTCATGCCTACTTCAAGGCCGAGTATGAACTATTTATTTAATTAACACCTTTATTGGACTGTATAAGAAATCATTTTTCATAGTCAATAATTTTGGTGAGACTGGCTGTTCAATAAGTTCATACTATAGTGAAGTTCTCATTTTACCATGAAATTCCACACACACTACAATTAAATGCTCTTTGAGTGCTTAGGCACTATGATGGCTCAAGAGCTTCCTCCTGGTACACATAATGTTATATGTCTGCAGATTCCACAATCTCTCCCTTTCCTTACTGAGAGGATATTCTTTCATAGAGCAAAGTATTTGGCTCATGCTTCTACTTGGCTTTTCCTCTCCTTACAGCCTTCATAGGCCAGAGAGAACTTTTGTCCTCCAGGTGCTTATAAGCCACCAGCTCTGGGCTACTCTTGGCTTGCTTGGTGGAGAAAGCCAATCACCTTGTGAAGCTACTTGGACCCCACACCAGAACCACCAACAGAACACATGGCTTGGGGGATGGTGCTGTTGGCCAAATAATGTGCAATGTCAGGGCCTGAGAGGGACTGGCAGTTGTGGGGGTGCCTAACTCCGACCAAGTAAGGAAACAAACCTGAGCTTATCTACTGGAATGAGTATATTTCTTTCGATCCACAGGTTTTTATCTCTACCTGATGCCCCTCTTCAAAAGATGGAGTGGGTTTTTGGTTTTTGTCTGTTTGTTTTGGCTTTTTTTCTTCCCTTAAAGTAACCCAGAGTAATGAGTGGATAATTTATAATCCATACTAGCATCCTGGGTTGGGAGAGGTGGAGACCAACATTAAGCACTCAGCCATTCAGCAGATGTATCCTAGTAAAAATGAATGAGTCAAGCAGAACAATGTTCATATCTTACCACAATTTTCTTTCAAGAAGTTACACACCTGTTTTCTGGAAAGTGCTAGTGAATACCCAACAGTTGGAGGCAAAGCCTGAGCACTTGGCTTCAGATATCTGGGGACAAGGGCCCCCTAATCCACCAGACGGTAGTGTACATCCATTAGTGCTCTAATACAAAACGCACATATTCACCGAAATTACATTCATTCCAGTATGGAATTCTATTATCTGTGTCGATTTCTAAGTAAATACATTTCACCTGTCAGAGCAGAGCACAGAGAAGACTGTAAACCCAAACAGTTCTCATGATGACCAAGTGAAAACAATTTTCTGTTTATGACAAGCAGGTCAATGAACAGCATCCGGTAGAAGCCATTTGAAACTATCTCTGTGGCTTCTCTGACTCCTCTCATTTAATATGGATACTTCCCTGTGCTATTGACTTGTTCACCGTTCAACATTTTCCATTTGCTCTGTGAATAATGCTCTTGGGTTTTTTAGTGTTCACCGGTCATGAGATGAGGGCAGAAATAAAAGATGTTAGTGAATTTGCTCTGCCATGGAAGTTTATCACCACCTGTCTCTGGCTCTCATTTGAAGAGCAGGTTTGTGTGCTTGTTTTTCCTCACCACCTACTGTGCCAGTAAGAGTTGTGGGGGGTGGGACCTAAAACTATTTCCTTCTCAGGTATGGCCTACAACACAATTTCTGCGGAAAAAAAATTTCACTCAACCTCTCAAGATAAGACAAGCCACTTCTAATTCACCACAGTGACAGAATGCAGCAGCATTGATTCCCAAGTCCTAAGACCTTCATTTGAAAAACTAAAAATACTAAATAATGCTGCTCACTCATATAGCCATGACCACAGATATGCAAAAATATTCATAATTTTTTCACTTTCAAGGACTTTATTTATTTTTAGAAATATTTTATTTATGTATTCAAAAAGACAAAGAGAGAGAGAGGGAGAGACACAGGCAGAGGGATAAGCAGGCTCCTTGCAAAAAGCCTGATGCAGGACTTGATCCCAGGACACCGGATCATGCCCTGACCCAAAGGCAGATGCTCAACAACTGAGCCACCCAGGCACCCTCACTTTTAAGGACTTTAAACACATTTCAATATATGTGGGATGACTTCTGAAACTGTACTCGTAGAGTCAAAGGAAAATACAGTCTGCATTGCCAACAAATTATAATTATTTTATACAATCCTTCTGAAATAAGGACTCTTTTATGTGATACAATGACCTGAGGATTTTATGTGATACAATGACCTGAGGATTTCTAAACTACTCTTCTTCTTCCATCAGAAGAGAATACTCTATCTTCATAAAATATTCTCTCCTTAAAGTTTTCCCTGCTATAAAATGATATTCAGGTAGGCAGATGCAAACTCTGCAAATCCTCTTCCTTATGCAGATGAAAACATTTTTGGATAAAGTGGAGCTTACCAACTGTCTCTGAAATTCGTGCAACAAATGTTATTTTGTATCTGCTCTGCATAAGGCATTGTGCTGCACAGTCAACCATGACTATGGTTCTGTTTAGCATGGATGTATCTGAAAGGTAAAAGGTTGATGAAGAGAAATTACACATAACATGTAAAATCAGGGCAAGGAGGTGTCAGAAAGAGGTGAGGCGACCGCTTAAGGGAGTTTCTCATTAGGGAAATGCCTATACGAGGCAAGATTTTGAAAATAAGGCATGAAAGGGTATTCCAGAAAGAAACAGAGGCTAGAAAGTTTGGGGTGGATTCAGACTACAATCTTCAGAAAACTGAAAATGTGTGTAGAAGGAAGTAGTGAGAGATAATTTGACTGGAAATGTGGGTGGAGACCCAGTTTGGGAAGGTTTGGTATATTAAGGTTGAAGACTTAGAAATTGATCCGGTAGGAAATGAATGGTTTCATTATATCTGTGTTAGTAAAAATGACTTAGTTTTCCTGTCTAGCAGGAAGGAGATATGGAAATATTGGGATAGGGAAATAAGATAATGCAGAAGGCTGTTCCACATTCCCAAGGAAGAATAGGGTGGGCCTTTGTTCATCTAGGATGATGCATTTCTAAGAGTCCTGATGGAAAACTCCAACATTCCTATGAGCTAGGCTTAACACAAACTGCCACTTTTTAAAATAAGATTTATGTATTTGAGAGAGAGAGAGAGAGAGCACGCATGTGCATGAGGTGGTAGGGAGACAAAGGGAGAAGGAGAGAGAGAATCCTCAGGCAGACTCCCCGCTAACTGCATAGCTCAGTGCCGGGCTCAATCCCAGGACCCTGAGATTATGACCTGAACAGAAACCAGGAGTCCAACCCCTGACTTGCTGAACCACCCAGATGCTCCCACAAACTGCCACTTTATGTAAGCAATAATGTCTTGGTCTCTAGCTAAGGTGTTTAACTGGAAAAGAGATTTCATAGTAGTTTGAGGTATTTAAGAGCTAATTTCAGACTTGTAAGTAGGATGTAGAGCAAGTAAGAAATCTGAACCCCATGCCTGTAACTATTAGCATAATTCTCCAAAACATTCTATTTTACAGACTCAACATCCAAATTTTACCTCCGTAATCAAACAGCATGAATTTCCTATTATTCATCATGCTGTCTACACCAAAACTTGAAATCTTTAAGTGATACATTATACAGTTCACTTGTTCATGTCACTAATGAAATCTAAAACATTCCTGCTGATACCTCTAATTTTGTATAGAAGAAGGTGCCAAGGAAACCACCTGAGAATTTAGGTTTTTAATTCAAGAACGCACCATTTTCTGTAGGCTCGATCTTTATCACTCATGAATTCAGACTGTTTATATTAGGCATAATTACCTGCTTAGTGAAGATGGAGATCACAAATCAGAAAATCTTTTTTTCCATCCACACTTTAAAAGAAAGAGAAATTTTAATGAAGGATTACATTTTTTTCTAGAAGAAAAACAGATCTGTTCACCAAATACTTATTAAATGATGTCACTATACTTGAATTTAAAAAGTCACTTTCTAAATTGAGAGCCAAAGTCCTAGGGTAAAGCTTTCAACAGCCTAAGAAATGTAAATCATCCACTTTTGTGTGTGTGTATCACAAACACACACATCTAGTGTGTAGCTTTTAATCTGTTTCAAGTATACACAAGATATTTTGGCAGATCAAAGAAAATGGCAATTTTGATCAATTGCACAAGAAACATTCAATAAAATGGATTACATGTTATCACAGAGATGTAAAAGCCACAAATGTAAGATCTTCTAACTTTTCTTCCAATTGTGTGGAAGTTATAGGCACTTCCTATGCACTGAACGTCTGTGTCCCCTCAAAATTCAAATTTTGCAATCCTAATCTCCAATGTGATAGAATTAAAAGGTGGGCCTTTGGGAGTCATAAGTGTGGGATCCTCATGAATGGGATTAATGCCCTAATAAGAGAGTCCCCAGAGAGCTCTCCTACACTTTCTCTCTCTCTCTCTTTTTAAAGATTTATTTATTTGAGATAGAGAAAGTGAGGGGAGCAGCAGAGGAAGAGGGAGAGAGAGAATCCCAAGCAGACTCCATTCTAGACATGGGGCCCAAGGCACACGGCTCTATCCTGGGACCCCTAGATTATGACTTGAGCAGAAATCAAAGAATCAGCCATGTAACCGATGGAGCAATCCTGGTCTTTCTACCATGAAGGACACAATGAGAAAAACAGCTGTCTATGTATCAGGAATCATTCCTTCTGTCCAACACAGAATCTGCCAGTGCCTTGATTTTAGCCTTCTCAGCCCTGATAGCTGTGAGAAATAAAGTTTGTTTCTTAGCCACTCAGTCTGTGGTGTCCTATTACAGTAGCCTGGATAGACTGAGACAGCACTGAGTGAATGCTTATAACAAGAATGATTGGGATCTCTATCTATTATCCTATGATGGAATACGGCTATCTCATGACCGTGAGTTTAAAGAAAATCTAGGACAGAATTCTGGTTATCTTACAGGTGTGCTTTAGAGCCAGTACTTTATTTAGACTAAGATAAAATTGAACACAGTTGGGTCTTAGTCATAACACAGCAGTTTTCTCTAATGGTGCCTAAGGAGACTGCTAGACACCACATCCTTGCAAATCCCTGTTGTATACATTTTGATTCCAAATGGTGACATCCACTAGGCTAGTCTGGGAGTGTGAGGATGACCACCCTGGCACAGTCCACGGTCTCCTTGAGAATGGAGAGCAGGGGCAGGCGTGCTTCTACTCCCTCCACACCCAGGGCAGGTATCTCCCTGACCTGCCCACAGCATGCATTTTTGCCTAAAATCTTTTAAATTGAGGGCTTTGGTTAGCCACTCGCAATGAATCTGAGTTCTCTGGATATAGTTATGGAAAACAATATTCTTAATACCGTGCTTGATCTTTTATTTAGGGATACATTTTTGAAAATGAACTAATAAAGAGAGAGGAGGAAAATATTTATTAAACAAAACGAAGTCTCTTAGTGACAAAGATTATTTGAAATATGCACGCTACCATCATCTGAGAGAACTCAAATCTGTGACTTTAATAAAAGCTCAGGAAATGTCAAAGAATGATGGTGGAATGCAGAGAGAATTAAGCCATCTGATTCCTTGGTGTTTTTCCAAGCTTGTCTCATTGTTTCAAGGCAAAACGCCTAGGTGTTTGTTTTATTCTATATGAGGAGTATATCCATAGAATTGCTATGAATATTTCTACCATAAGGGGCCCTTCTTTGAACCCCAGGGCTCTCAATTTAGCCTTTCTAATGGTGTGATGAGGATTCTGGATTGTGTGTCAGCTGTAATGGTGTGAAGCAGGGAATGTGAATCACCTACTTTTCTTAAAACATGCTTGCACACATGTGCACACGCATATACACGCACATGCACACACAGTAGGGGGCATTAAGAGTAAAGGACAATAGGGACACCTGGGTGGCTCCGTGGTTGAGTGTCTACCTCTGACTCAGGGCATGACCCCAGGGTCCTAGGATCAAGTTCTGCATCAGGCTCTCCGCAGGGTGCCTGCTTCTCCCTCTGCCTCTGCCTCTCTGTCTCGGCCTTTCTCTGTGTCTCTCATAAATAAATAAAATCTTAAAAAAAAAAGAGTAAAGGACAATAGAGTCATCTTTGACAACTGTCACTGTGGCCTAAGGCAAGAAAGCAGGTTGAATGGCTGGTGTTCAGAGAATAAATCCATCTACTACTACTTACAAGCCCCGTAGACACTGGATGTAGGAGCTCTTGGTTTCTACGTGCATGATCTGGCATGGTGCTAACAGCCACTGCGGCAGAGTGGGGAGAGATGAGGCATGCAGAGTCGTGTCTACAATGCTCGGTTGAATATCATTACTTAGTTGAATAATAATGAAATTATTCTTACTAAATGGTGGCAAAATGAATACATTAGTAATAAAATTCCATTTCATTGAATATATGAAATTTAAACACAGATCTGGATTTTGACCAACCCCAATTTAAAAAATCCTCTTTCTAGCTTTTTGCTTAATTTCTCTGTGCCTTAATGTAACCATCTGCAAAAGAAGGGAGAGATTCCCTTTGGGTTCCCTGGGATATCAAACTGCATTTTCTATGACCCCAATTTAACTCCCATTGCCCATGTAGTTCCAAGTAGTTGAGGGAGGAGAATAAACACTTGTAAATTTTATAATTTGAGAAAGAAATCAGCAATCTGTGACACCACCTATGTTCTCCAAGAAGTTATAAACCAAATTTTTCTGAAGGTTCATAATTGTTGATTAAAATAATAATATTACAAGTAATAATAGGGCTGTTTTGTACTCACAGAATAAATCAATACCAAAGATAAAATTGGTATCTAATGGGCACCTGGGTGGCTCATTCAGTACAGAGTCAGCCTTCAGCTTGGGTCATGATCCTGGGGTCCTGGGATCAAGCCCCATGTCGTGCTCCCTGCTCAGAAGAGAGCCTGCTTCTCCCTCTCCCTCTGTCCCTCCGCTCATGCTTGTTCTCTCTTTCTCAAACAAATAAATAAAATCTTTCAAAAGAATTGGAATCCAAGCTTCTTAGTTTAGTATCAGTTAAGATACCTTAGTGCTGGTATCTTATTTCAGGTTTTCCAAAGGCCAACCTGGACCAGAGGCCCTGGGTGCAGGTGGTTTATTTGGGAAGCCCTCCTGGAAAGTGTGAGAATGCGACAACAAGGGATGGAGAAAGAAAGCATCCCCCAAGTCACTGGGATTTGAGCTTGTTAGATAGCCTAGCATAAGTCAGCAGAATCCAACTCCAGAATGTTGTGAGAATTCAATAAATTAGATAAGCAAAGCACTACTCAGAGAGGTCAGCATTCAATAGGTCTTTAAAAACATCTAACTCCACATTCCTCTGAAAACCCAAATCTAGCCCAGAGGTGGGCACAAAGTAGAGGTTGCTTTGAAAATGTTCAAAAAATAAATGATTAAACGTATAAGTTGGGCTTAATTTTAAACACCAAAACACAGGTGCATCTTTTTCATCTAGTCATTTTCTGCATATAAATTCTTTTGACAAAAATTTTATATCATGATTTCAAAATAACTTGCTAAAGCTTCCAGGAATACTTACATGCAGTCTGAAGGAATTAAAGAATTGAGTAGCTCATCTTTCAGAAAGCCAACACAACAACAGGGTAAATGATTTAATTGAGAAATATCTACCATGTACCTCTGCCGGGCTCACTGCTAGGAGTATGATTGCGCGTTGCCAAAGCCCAGCTACAACCTTCTTTGCTTGACTCCACAGACCACAATATTAGCAATGATGTGATTTGGATTTAATATGTTTTCTTTTCTAGATGCTTCCCCAACAGGCAACATAAAGAAATACTTGTCTTGATCTAAATGAATAGGTAATCAAAATTATCCATTATATCCTACAAACTTATGACCTTAATTTTTAAAATTCGGGAAAACATAGCAGTAACTATAGAAATCAGTATCTTTGTTTCTGTCATAGTTGATTTCACTTAACCACCACATTTCTTGGATGCAAGTTTTCATATGCAAAATCATATATCCATCACTGGAGTGTAGCTTTTCATTATTTTTCAACATTTTATATAGCATTACCTGCAGAAACAGCATTAATTTCAATAATGCAGCTAGTGATTTACACATAAAGCTGGAAGAGCGCAAAGAATTTAAAAATTGGCCTTCATTTCCTAAGGAATCTGTTCATTCTCCAAAGCTAACAGAAAATACAATTTTTCAGAAAGAATAGATTCCATGGGGCTGGGCCGACAGAGAAATGACATGCTAATATTTATTTGAAAGGCCATTTGTGTATCAAGCAGTCATTAAGTGCCTACTATTTGCCACCTCCTGAGCTGACAGTAGAGATTATAAGACAGCCAGACAGAGGTCCTGCCTTCAGAAGGACAGATCTAGTCTAAGACACGGACAAGTACATATAAGCTAATGAATATACCTGGTGGCTTTGTTATAAAAGACAGTATGGAAAGGGAAGACAGAAGAGGGACCCTGGGGGTGGTGGTCAGTGGGGTTAAGGGAAGGCTCTGGGAGGAGGTGGGGGCTGGGCACGAGCAACCGCAGTGTCCTGAAAAGCACCATAGGCAAGAATGGGGGCAAAGCCAATGAAAGGCAATACAAAGATGTTTGCTAAGCCCTCCTCTGGTTCTGTTGCCACAGAATAAGATCCTCACTTCTTACTTCCTTTATCCAGCCATTTCACTTTGCTCATCTAAGTGAGTTAGGTGCAAGGTGTCTCAGTTGACAGGACAAACATGGCTCCTGCCCCGGTGCAGTTCTCAATCCTATTGTAGGGATCCTGTGATGGGGAGCAGCTGGTGCCGAACCAAGAACATTAGACTTGGTTGTTTGAGAGGAAAGACTCAGAAGAATCCATGTTAATAGAATGGTCAGTGAGTTAAGTGATCACTCACACTGACACATAGAATAAAGCCAAGTCTTTGTCCTTATGTTTTCAGGGATGAGTAGGCTGTAGCTGCAGCCTGCCGTATCCTCTCACCAGCTGCTGTGATGCTGTGAAGAAGAGATGCTGGGACCCTGGTCTCCCGCTTCCCAAGAAGCCCACTCTGATATAATTACTCTCCAACCAAATTTCTGGGCCCCTCCCCACAGAGGACTCAGTTCTGTACTCAACACATGTCTGATAACCTAGAATATGGCAAGAGTGCCCTGGGCTCCACAGTAACGAGACAGTCTCATCCTTCACACACTTACAACATCAAGGTCCAAAGGGAGAGAAACACAGAAGATAAAGTTCAATACAATATGTACATATGTCACATAATATGAGGTACTTGATAAAATATGTCCATATTTCATTCACTGTGGTGTGGTACACCATGCCACATGAGAAGAGTGTAGGAAGTGTGGACGGAAGAGGAGGGGCCCTGGGAGGAAGCCATTGGGAAAGATTACACAAAAACAATAATGTTTAAAACTAGAATGGTGGGTGGAAGGTCCTTACAGGAGAGATGCAAGGGAGGAATTATCGACCCCCCCACCGAGACAATGGTTTGTGAATTATGACCACATTGGGAAAAAAAAATCCTTGGAATATTTGTGTTTCATCATAGCAGACTGTTTTCAGGGTGATTTATATTTTCAAGTATTCTTTGAAGGGGAAAGAGACTTCATTCCACAATTCAAGTAGAGCATCAAATAAAGTCACATGCAGTACTGTGAGTAATAATATCATCGGAGGTATTGTGCTGATTCTACAGATTCATTAAGAATAAGTTTTCTTGAAAGGGAATAAAGGGGAAAGGAGAAAACATGAGTGGGAAATATCAGAAAGGGAGACAGAACATGAGAGACTCATAACTCTGGGAAACGAACGAGGGGGGGTGGAAGGGGAGGTGAGCGGGGGGTGGGGGTGACTGGGCGATGGGCACTGAGGGGGGCACTTGATGGGATGAGCACTGGGTGTTATTCTATATGTTGGCAAATTGAACACCAATAAAAAATAAATTCATATAAAAATGTTTTCTGCTTTTTAAGTAAAGAGGGGTGAGAGATCAGTAATAGATTATTATTTTAAAATAGGCAGCAATAAGATTTCCCAGGAATTAGGAACCCAGCTATGTCCTTCTTGTGTTACAATACGCCCCTATAATGAAGTTCCAAAATAAACTCCTGCTATCCCCCACAGAGGGGCAATGTGATTGTCTACAAGGGGAATATAACATATTTTCATGAGCCACAAAACTGTATTGATGTGTATTTATTCTGAGATACTGTATATAATCCCACAGATTCCAGAAAGGAATTGGCTGAACACCATCTCATGGCAAGTGCTCCTGCAAGGAGAACAGGTAGGACAGATCCCTGGGTCTTCCTTTCAGTTACAAAATGTCCAACAAAGGGCACCTTTGCTTTCTTATTCTTGGAGAAGACTTTGAAGCTTTAGCTGACTCAGTCACTTCTTTTCTTTAGATGTGGTCACTTTAAAATAATCTGTTAGCAAACAGATTGATGGACAAACTTCAAAGAACATAGCGACAAAAGGATCAATATCTCCATGCAATTGCTCTAAAGAACCAGATAGCTTCATTTAAGATATAATTGGAATTCCCTTTAAGAGAAAGAAAAGCTTAAAACTCCAGAAGAAAAAAAAGCACAACCACATCTAACAGCACTACCTGACACGGTCTTTGCAACTGTAAATGGACAATAACCCTGAAGATCAATATTTGTTCTATATTTTAAGATGTGGGTGCAATGCAGAGAACACTCACTGTACTTCAGTGAGAAAACACAGGATAATGTGGGAAAATACAAGATGACATTTTAAGGTAACATCTAAAGATCAGGAGGATGACCCAGTCAAGATTACAGCTCAAAAAATAAAGCATTACACAATATATTCTTTAACAATATTTATATTTGCACATCTATTTGGAAAGTTAACAATTTTAGGAAGGCATTGTGATATGAACTTTACACTGTCTGGCTTTATTCAGATGAGAATATCCAAAAAGATCGTGATTTGAGACCATGTGCCCAAAGGCACAGGGGTAGGAAACAGAAAACAACACAAAACAAAAGAGACCTATAATCAAGATTTTAGAGTGTTCTGGTATAAAAATCTTCATATTTGGAACCAGGCAAACCTAGAACTGAATGTAGGTTGGTACTAATGCTGGTCAATGGTCATGGCTATATGGGCAGACGCCCTGACTTCTCTTATGTTTTCTTTACCTGTGAGATGGCAACCAGAGTCTATAGAGGGGGGTCAGTAAATGATGGCCAGCTGGCTGTTTTTGTAAATGAAGTTTTATTGGAATACAGCCATACTCCTCGTCTATGGCTTCTTCCCGCTACAAAGGCAAAATTGAGAAGTTACAACAGAAATTGTGCGGCCCCTAAAACCTGAAACATTTATTATCTGTCCTTTACAGTAACCCTTTGCCAATTCCTGGTCTGTGACGTTACTGTATGGACTGAAAATTATTTAACATAGTGCTTAGTACATGGCAGCTGTTTCATTAGATTATTCAAGTAAGGGAAAGGTTAAGGGCATACAAGCTAGGAAGAAAATGTTTCAACTGTCCAGTCCTGTTGATCAATGAATCCTTAACCATCTGAGAAGAAGCTCTTGCCCAACATACTTCACTTACTTGAGAGAAAAGATCTTAACCCGTTCTTTACTCTATGGAAAAATGATGCAAGATAAATTCAAATTAAAAGGACACTGAGATACTACTTCTCACCTATCAGACTGGCAAAAATCTCAAGTCTGAAAGCATATCCTGCTGGTGAAACTCTGGAAAATAATTACTTTCATGCATTGCTACTGGGAGTGAAAATTGTTGAAATTCTAGGGAGTGAAACTTGGCAAAATTAGCAAAATTCCATATAATTTATTCATTGATTGTTCTTGGGAGTCTAGTCTCTAAGATCTCTGGCAAAAGCACAAGTGTGCACAGGGTTATTCATCAAAACATTTTTCTGTAAGAGCAAAAATAGCCTGAATGTCTGCCCGTAGGGTACTGGAAAAGAAGGAGTTAAAGCAAGTTGAGTGTGATCCATTTTCCCCTGATTACCAAGGAGATACTGGGTTGAGGGAAGAAGGTGAGTGACCTGATTTAGGTTTCTGGTAAACATATGAACTAGATCATTGGGTAAATAGAATAACTAATTTTTTTTCTAGGAAGAGAGTCTTCATTAATCCAAAGCTTCAAGCAGGAACACCATGGTTTAAGATGTTATGATAAACAAATCTTCAGTCCATAGATTGATGAGTTAAAACTCTGGAGAATGTCACATGAGCCTTTCAAATTTCTTAAGTGTAAAACTGGAGATGTTGCAAAATCATGTTTCCTGCTATGTGAGGGACTCGCAAATCTCCTTAGAAACCTCATCTATCACTCTGAGCCAAAAAGTATATATATCTAATATGAAAAAGAAGGATATGAGGAGCCACATAAGATATTCTGGATTTCTCCCTCCATTACCAGTATCCCTTGGTCACTCAAATCCTGGAAATTATTATGAAAGCTTGATACCAGATAAGATCCCTGATTGAACCAATCTCATCCTTTATGTTACCTAAAGGAGTGGCAACTGTAGGTTAACAGAGTGAAGAATACCTATATACACTGATGGGGAATGATTTCCACAATATACTCCTCATGAAAAAAATCTAAGTACAGAATAATGTATACAATATGCCACTCTTCATGCAAGAACAGGGCAAAGATACAGTTATATACAAGTATCTGCTTGCATATGTGAAAATCAACACCAAAAGCTTAAACCAAAAGCTAATAAACCTGTAACTGTGGAAAGAAGAGGGCACAGGACACAGAGCTCGGGTGATGTTTCTCTGAAAAGACTGTATACATATAAAAACATAGAATTTGCTCTGGGAGACATATAAATGTCATATATTCAAAAATAAAAGGAAATTTTAAAAATGCATTAAAATTGAAAAGATTCTGAAATGAATTAAATTACATATAAAAGTTAGAATACAACCACATAGAAAAAAAAAACTTAAGCAACTTAAGTTTTGAGTCCTTAATTATATATCCTTAATGTAATATAAAATTAAGAAGGAAAGCAAATTTTATTTTTTTAAGATTCTATTTATTTACTTGACAGAGAGGGAGAGAGAACAAGCGGGGGGCGGGGCAGTAGGCAGAGAGAGAGAGGGAGAAGCAGGCTCCTTGCTGGGCAGGGAGCCCAATGTGGGACTCGATCCCAGGATCCCTGGGATCATGACCTGAGCTGAAGGCAGACACTCAACCAACTGAGCCACCTAGGAGCCCTGGACAGCAAACTTTAAAACTTCATTTAATATTCCTGGGGTGCCTAATAAGAATACTTCATTTAGTACATATATATACTTCTATATATAAGTACCTATATATACATATATATATATGTTTTAAGTTTTGTTAGGAACCAAAATCTTTAGTGAAAAAGAAAATGAGTATAAATATAGTACCAGGGAAGTTAAAAATTCTGCAAGTCTATGTTTGATTTGGAAATAATATATGAATTCAGGTCATTCTTTTATTTTAAAAAGGTATTTTCAGGGTGCTTGGATGGCTCAGTTGGTTAAGCGTCTGCCTTTGGCTTGGATAGTGGTCCCAGGGCCCTGGATTGAGTCTTTCATTGGGCTTCTTGCTCAGTCTGCTTCTCCCTCTCCCTCTGCCCCTCCACCCCTGCTCACTCCCAAATGAATACACTTATAAATCTTTAAAAATAAAAATAAATAAAAAAGGTATTTTCTAGCTCTAACATGTATTGAAACTGCCTGGAAACACTGGTGGTCCAGATATGATGGGCGTCCCTAGTATTTAGATTGTGATTTCAAAATGCCATTCTCCACAAAGAAAGGGAGGGCTCCTTGGAGGAATGGCTGTCTCCAGGTCTAGAATACTGAATGGCCTTGTGCATCCAGTTGTACTAGAAACATAAGAACTTTAAACGACTGGTGGTCCTGTGTCAAAAGGACAAAAAGTAGATATGACTTGTTCCAAGTGACTGAAAGAAAACAAACTGAACATGCATGAAAGAGGGGGATAGAATAACAAGATAAATGATACCACAAACAGATAAATCCAGAATGTGAGACATTCTCCAAACAATGAATCTGGCTTCTTGACAAAACAATGACATGAAGAAAAACAAAATGAAGCTGGGAGAGAATTGTTAGTCGAGATGTCACGACAAGCTGGAATGTGTGGGCTTCAGAAGCATGCCGACTCAAACCAGTCTCTGCATGATGACATTTTTGAGATGGTCAGGAAATGTAAATATTGACTCGATACTACATGAGGCCAAGGACTTATTGTTATTTGCATTTGGCATGATCAGTGGCACCATGATTCCGGAAGAAAACACCCATTTTTTTCTTTTCAGAGATATGTCCTCAACCTATGTAGGGATTGAAATGACACAACGTCTGAGATTTCCTTTAAAATATTTTAACCCCTTACCCCCCCAAGATAGACAAAGGAAGTGTGACAAAGTCCTACTGAAACTGGTTAATGACACTCCATTTGTTATTCTCTCCCTTTTATATGTTTATCATAATATGAAGGAAGAATCAAAAGAAGGTGCTTTGGGAAAAGATTTCACATAAAATGAAGGAGTGACTTTTTTATGCTTTATTCTAGGTTGGCCTGCGAGACCTACTCATTGCAGGCAACCTCCTGCAATAGCCTTCCTGTGAGGGGATCCCTGGGTGTCGCAGCGGTTTAGCGTCTGCCTTTGGCCCAGGGCGCTATCCTGGAGACCCGGGATTGAGTCCCACGTCAGGCTCCCGGTGCATGGAGCCTGCTTCTCCCTCTGCCTGTGTCTCTGCCTCTCTCTCTCTCTCACTGTGTGCCTATCATAAATAAATAAAATAAAAAAAAAAAAAAAGAAAAAGCACACGTGCAAAAAAAAAAAAAAATAGCCTTCCTGTGAGACCTACAGCGATGGTGCTGATTCAATTGGAGTTTTTGAGAGAAAGAAATAAATCTTTGAACCAAATAAAAAATGGTACAGGAAATGCCACCACAGTCAGCCTGCTGCTGAGCTATTCTCTCTTACTACTGGAGAAAAGCATTTTAAAGTATTTTATTATTTCTCCAAGCATTCAGTGTGATTAATACATATAAAACACATTTTCAATATGATAAAAAGAACCAGCCAAAATCTGCTTTGAGAGTAAAAATGAAATTAAAATCACTTTTCTCTATTCCAATAGCTGTCCCAACATGGCAAGCTCCATGCAAGACACTAAATGCCCCTGGGAGAGATTTGTCACACAGGCTGCCACTCAGCTCCAACGCAGGTGGGTTTGTAACCTTACTGACCCTACCTCTACTTTGTTTAATGTTATGATGAGTCCACTTTGTTTTCTGTTTGGGGAGACACGGGTGTAGGAATGTTTGCAGCCAGGAGAGCTGTGAGCTCAGCTTTTAACTT
Source organism: Vulpes lagopus (assembly GCF_018345385.1). Lineage (NCBI taxonomy): Eukaryota > Metazoa > Chordata > Mammalia > Carnivora > Canidae > Vulpes > Vulpes lagopus. The sequence continues at coordinate 109,258,997 of NC_054824.1, read as the reverse complement.
GGAGCGACTAAGATGTAACAACTTTGACAATGTTCACCCTGTGTGCAGGCAGGGATTTTATAACGCAAAGGACTACTTTACAAGGAAACTGAGGCTCATGTGACAAAATGATGACTTCCTCATGGACACACAGTCCCGAAAGTCCTGGTGGTGAGACCACTGATTTATCATCAGTAAATTACTTAGAATGAATTAGGACGTGAGAACCTAGCATTGAAGACATGCAAACACGCTAACCCCTGTTTACCTTTCAAAGCCAATCTGCCGAAATGTCTTTTCCCACGTGGAACCTACAAACAGAAGGAAAGAACATAATTAATTGATGCACACCAAGGATGCAGTTAGTTTTGTCCTGTTTTTGCACACCCTGGTAAATACTTGGCTTCACAGTTAAGAGGGATGAGTTTTCCCTCAAATGCATCGTTCTCCACCTCCAGTCTCCAAATGGCCGTTTAGAGAACAGTCCACATTACGAGCAAGGTGACAAAGCTCTCCCTCACTTTCCTCTGGTTACACTGTATGCCGCTGAATCATTCTATAAATGTCTGAATGTGTCAGAATAACGAGTAAAATTCTCCTGTCAAAATTAATGCAAAAGCATACTGTAAGTTGTACTCTCTAAAATCCAGCTTTTAATTTCCTGTGGCACATGGACAGCTAGACGACTCTTTAAATGTCCAGCTCATTATACTCCAGACTTTTATCTCACTATTGCTGAAGCATAAGGAAGAACATTTCTTTCTTTTTAAAGCTAAGCTTTTATTTTTTTTTAAAGCTAAGCTTTTAAATCAGAAGTCTCTTGAATGCAAAAATCCTGCTTCCAGTGACATGATTTGAAGAGTTGTATATCCAAATCTATAAAAGAACAGCTGAGTTTAAAAAAAAAAGATTTTCTATAATATTTTTCATGTAACAATTATTCCCTAAATTATAGGCATCATAATTTTCTGAGTACTTGATATAAAGAAAAGTGCCAATTTTTATCAAAGACCACTTTAATAAAAACTCCACATTAATACAAGTTATGGGTCTGTACTAACCCATAGTTTTACATTTTACATTAATCAATGGCAAAATTATTTTGATTCCAGTAAACACCCACCTAGCCCTATATTTGTGAGTTGTGCACTAACTGGTTGATAATCACAGCAGATAATCAGTACCTTTCTGTACGATTTATTTCTGCAAATGGGAAATGGTAGATTCAGCAGTGAGTCTCCAGAGGCAGCTAAAAATCTACCCTGCTTCTTTTCCTACAGTCACAGTTAAGTAGGATGGTGCTATGTTTCTTTCTTGAGAACTCTGCCTCAAATGCTTTACTATCAGGTAACAACTAAGTGTCTCCAAGCATTAGGTCTTGTGGAGAGGCAGGGGATTATCCAATATTTTCCTCAGGGCCCTCTGAGGACTGAGCTAGTCCCAAGGGAGCATGAATATGGTGTTTCACGATGGTCTTTGAGTTCTTATACTTGGTTATGATGAAGCATTTTAAGTATTATACATAATAATGGACTACATTTTGGAAATGGATCACACACACATGCACACACACACAAATTTAAAGCAGATTCAGGCTTATCTCCTTGGATGAAGTCACTCTTATCCAATTGAACTCCAATATGCTTTGCTGAGTAGGAGTGAAAGTCATGGAATTTTAGTTTACCAGCCCAGGAATTTCCCCCATGGCTCCCGGTCCAGGGGAGTAGGCTTGTATGAATGTCATCTTTCCTGTGAATCACATGCAAGACAATTCAAAATCCCTATCTCAGGAATTCTTGGAAGACAATTATCCTGCCCTAGAGATACTAGCAATTAAGACACTGGCAAAACATAACATAGCCTGAGTCAGAAACCACATAAAGACGGCTGGCAACTGCCTGGCCCAAACGGAGAAGTGGGAGAGATTAAGAGTCTCCTGCCAAGTAAGAAACAGACAGTCTGAGCTCAGACCAAGTGGGAAGGGTCTAGGGGAGGCTAGGGTGATTGGTAAGGGGATTCAGATGCTATTCTTCTCGACTTGCTTCCAGTGAGATCCAAAGCACCTTTCATTCCTGCCCCCTCAGATCTGCTCAGTGTATTCCTAAGTTGATTTTTTTAAATAAATTTTTAAGAAACCCCCCTTTTTCATAGACTCAAGCTATTATCAAGGTAAAATAAAAATAAATGATTTGTCATACTGCACTATTGGGCTTTTAAAACATGAAATTTTAATTAAGAAATAGGTTCCATCTTCACATTTCTTAGAAAAGTAAACTTACTCATATAAGCAAAACAAGATTAAAGTTTTTGGTGTGCGACTTCCTGTACTCCTTAGAAGAAACATTCCCAGCCACTCAACCAAGCACAATAGAGAAGGTAGAGAAAGAACATCCTTCTAGTAGGTAGATATTAATTTAATTGGTAATTTGAGCATCTTACACACAACAGGCATTCATCTTTGCTGTTGATACTCTACTAACCATCTTATTCTGCTAGCTATGGGACTGAATATATTAAAATATGGTTTCTGCCCTCCAACACCACATACCCTAGAGGTCTGGGTTTTTATGTCTTTTGTGAGCACTTAGTCATGATGAAATGAGAAACACACAATAAATGGAACAGACATATCCAGATCCTTTGGCACCAAGAATATTTTTGGCAGCTCATTTATTCAGTTGTTGGGGAATTCTTTTAAAGCCATTAACCATGTTCTACATGGTAAGGTAATATTATTCTCCTTTGCTGGAGCAGTCCAACAGGGAAAAAAAAGTAGGGAAAACAAAAGTAGCTGGCAGACCTTCTTGATTCAACACTTTTTAAATGATATTTATAATACGAAGAAGTCTAAAACATGTTACATTCTTCGGGGGAAAGCAAAGGATAGCAACAAAGAAGAGAAAAATATATAGCCTAGAGAAATGGACACAAAGCTTAGGGGGATTTTTCCTTTTTGATCATAGATGAAGTTAGAAATAATGAATTATGATTCCTTGCTTCCAAAACTTCCCCTTGATAGCACCGACATCCAACAACAGAACTGAGATGTGGAATGGAGCATCACGGTGTCCAGAAGCTGCAAACACACCCTAGAATCAAGGTCATTCAATCTGCAGGCAAGTACCCATACCTCATGTCCTGTGTGCCCAAAGTGACAAAATGCCCCTTTGCATCCTGCAGCACTACATGCCAAGGGGGCACTGCCATGCCAAGAAGTGGAGGACATTTCCTCCTCAAAAACATCAATTAGCAAGCACTCCTTTACAAACAAAACTCTACCTACGTATTCTCTCTCTCCCCCTTTCCGTCTCTCCCTCCCTCTCTCATCCCATTTTCCTATTGATCTCTGCAGATCCAAGCTCCAGTTCTTTCCATAAGAGAAAGAAGTTATGGAAACTTTTTTTTTGGGGGGGGGAACCACCTTCTGCCATCAATGAGCTGTTTCTACTGGGGCTCCCAGTCCTACTATCTCTCCACCCTGGCCCAGAAGGCAGGAAAATCTAGCAGATTGGGGACTCCAGTGTCAATGTTCTGAACTTCTTTACTCATGGCCTTGTCATCCTTTGGGGGCTGTTTTCCTGTCTTCCCTTCCTTCTACATTTTCCTTTCTTCATTCTTCCTTACTATCATTCATCTCTCACCCTGAACTGGCTATAATAAGAAATTCAAAACAATTTTTTAATTCTACAAAGTTTTGTGTGTCTGATTATTAACGTTAGTAGCATGTGAAAGCCTCTAGTGGGAGTTATATCATCAACACCTTCCTATACCACCTTTCATTCAGGACCTGTGACTTTCCCTATGTTAATTTTGTTTAGCACTCAGCATGACCAGCAGAAGTTCAATTTGTACAGATGCACAGAAAAAGGCCACATGCCAATATGTAATCTGAAGATGGGACAGGGCTAATTAATTTTTACTTCTTTTTTTAATAAAAAAGATTTTAGTTATTTATTTATTCACAAAAGACACACAGAGAGAGGCAGAGACACAGGCAGAGGGAGAAGCAGGCTCTCCACCGGGCGCCCGGTGTAGGACTTGATCCCAGGACCCTGGATCACAACCTGAGCCAAAGGCAGATGCTCAACCACTGAGCCATCCAGGTGCCCCTTCTTCTAACATTTTTGCAGTAGTATAAAATCACCAGACCTTACTTATTACTTAAAACCACGACATCTGAGTTCCAGGATTGCCAACAGGTCCCTTTCAGTTTGTAATTTTCTATTTTTCATAAATGTTAAGGAAAATGCAAAAACCTACCTTTATGTTGTATGTCTCCTCTGTAATTACTTTTACCAATCATTCTTTCAATCAACTTGTTGCTCGGTTTCCGGTACAAAAAGAAAGGAACTTGATTTTTCCTGTAGACCTCATAACGCAGTGGTGAAACTGGTAGCCAAATTAGGCAAAGATTTTCTTCTAATTGTACAGTTTTATACCAAGTATGTCTCAGATGTTGAGAGCCACTTGAACTTGGACCTGCACCTCTGCTTTTTTTTTTTTTTCAAAATAATTAGCAGAAAAGGACTAATAATTCATAGAAGTAGTAGATTTTTGCCAGCACATTCCTATAAAAATGGAAGTATTTTTATATATCGCAGTGGCTGCCAGGGAGCTGAATATGTGACCTGGCACAGAAACTGGTGATCAAACACAAATATCAGAAAATGATACCGCTTCTAAGTTTTCTGGTGGAAGTTCCATTTACATTACTTTTAACTCTTGAAAAGATTTTCACATCTATTCTGAGTCAAGATTTAACCATGCATGAAATGTTGAATGTAATGTGAAACTCTAGGAGAAAAACAGATCCTCTCAATGGGCCAGTACTGACATTTCACTTCACAATTTCATCATTAAGATGCTCTTGTGTTGAATTGTAGCTAAAATCTATTAAACCACAGAAATGGCTGCTCTAATGAATGATATGAGCCCAAGTAATGCAACTTTCTCAGCCCGTGAGCATGATTGCAGCACTTTGGATTAACTGGTAAGATCTGTAAAATTTTCTGAGTCCTAATTCCCAGATGAGATTTGTCATTAATTGGGTAAAAGTAACCATAAAAGATAGAGATAAGGAAAAAAAATCTTCAACATCCTCTATTTAATAAGTTTCACATTAAATGACTTATATACTTTTTTTTGACATATACTTTTAAAAACATCATTTTCAGCTCTACCTAATACTCTTGTAATGCCCATCATCTCCTTCTCTGTCATTAGTAAATAGATGGCACACCCCTTTATGTACAGTCAGTGTCATTCAGGTTCATACTTTGGTTTTCATTTCACTGACCCCTTTGTCAGTTATTTTCATAATAGGTCTTAATTTTCCATCATTTAGGGATGATTGCTCATAAATGATAAGGGTCAGAATTTTCCATTCTCACTAACAACATGGTGGCATATATAGAACATATGATCAACAAAATGCTTTCCAAAATTAACAGCTTTATATTTTTCCTTATTTGTAAAATAATATACAGTTGACCTTGAACATTGTGGGGGTTAGTGTCACTGACCCCAGTGCATTTGAAAATCTGCATGTAACTTTTGAGTCCCCAGTAACCTTGCCTATTATTAACCTGAAGCCTTACCGATGACATTAACATCTATTTTGTATGTTACATGTGTTCTATCCTGTATTCTTACAATAAACTAAGCTGAAGAAAAGAAAATGTTATTAAGAAAATCATAAGGAAGAGAAAGTACATTGACAGTACTATAGCATATCTATTGAAGAAAATCTGTGTGTGGACAGACCCGTGCAGTTCAAACCCATGTTGCTTAAGGATCAACCATAGACCATTACAAAACATGAAAATACTTATGATCTTTTATTTTTGCATAAACACCCCTACACACTCTCACATTGATACTTGTACATATAAAATAAGGGTCATCCTATTCTGAAACTTGCTATAATCACTTGATAATATATAATGTAACTCTTTCCATGTCAATAAATATAAGCATGCGCGCAGCCCCGGTGGCACAGCGGTTTAGCGCCACCTGCAGCCTGGGGTGTGATCCTGGAGACCGGGCTTCCTGCATAGAGCCTGCTTCTCCCTCTGCCTGTCTCTGCCTCTCTCTCTCTCTCTCTCTCTGTGTGTGTCTATGAATAAATAAGCAAAATCTCTTAAAAAAATAAAAAATAAATAAGTATAAGCATGCAATCATTTTATTGCTCATATAGTACTCCATAATTTTTTAAAAATTAAAGTGCTTATTAATATATAAATTCTATCTACATTTTTGGATTAACCATAGAATGTTTATATGTTTCTTTGAACATTTGTTCCATTAGTTCTTTGAGATAAATTCCTAAAAGTAGAATTAATAAGTCATGATCTATGTATATATTAATAGTTTATATTAATATATATTAATGTATATTTGATAGTATTAATCAAAATTTTACCCCCAAATCTTATTCAAATACATGTCCTTGATTGAATTCAGTTTATGAATCATTTTACCTTTTATAAAATGTTTTATTTTAATTTATATTTTCATAATTAGTAATGAAATTTAACATTTTCCTAGGTTTTTAAGATTTTAATATTTTGTATTATGAATCACTTGTTCATGTTCACTGCCCATTTGCACATTAGAGGTTTGTTTTTTATGCTATTGATTTATAACAACACTTTATATATTACAGTTCATAACCCCAAATGTGGTATGTCTACAGGAAATACATCTGCTTTTCAGGTTAAAAACATGAATACTTAATTATTTCATTTTCCTGAATATAATTTATTTACTTTACTTTCCTGAATGTTTGCATTACTAATTAATTCCATCATTCATTTTAGCTTTTCAATTTTTTAATTTACAAGTTTGTTGCCCCAGGAGGTGGGAACAAATATTACATTTGTTTCTTTGTATCCAAATATTTCAACTCCAGGAGGTCTTGAATGAGCACAATACGTGTGCTCATGCTGTCATCGGAGTTGACTGGTCAGTCTGAAACAAAATCTGTTACCAGTGTTCACTCTTTGTGGAGACTAGAGCAAGCCTATTCAGAATTATTCAAGTCTATTCACAAATACATTATACTCTCCTCTATGAATAGAGGGGGTTTCAATACCTTGAAAGATTTTCATTTGAAAAATTATCTTCAAAGTACTCTAAAATGAAATGTAACTCCTAAATAATTAATCCCCTCATCAAATAATGGACTTTTAAAGATAATTGTTGAGTACAAAATTTCCAGTTTAAGATTGGATCTGGGGCGCCTGACTGGCTCAGTCAGTGGAGGATTCAACTCTTGATCTCAAGGTTGTGAGTTTGAGCCCCATGTTGGGAATAGAGATTACTTAAAATCTTTTTTAAAAAAAAGATTGGAATTTTTGGCAGTCTGTGATGTTTCTTCTACCAACTTCCCACTAGAATAGCCATAGACACACACACACACACACACACACACACACACACACAGAGTAAATTTATTTTCAAGGATCTCAGAGGAACTTTCACAAGTAGGTCAACTGAGCTGAATTGTGAAATTCAGTTTGTAGTGTTCTGTGCATTTGTCTCCCATGGAAACCAAACAAAGCAGCCAGCCCTATGGATGGTAAAACTAGGTTCCATTCTCTTCCCATTTTACTCCCCCTGGTTCAGAAACACAAATCCATACAGAATAGGAAGTGGAAGTTGTGTCTTTTCTGCACAGAAAGCCTTTTTCTGAGGAGGCTAGATTCCTGTCACTGCCACCATCAACCTGCCCTCCCTTGCCTTCCAGATCTTTCCATATCCACTGCAACCCTCAGAAATAACTGGCAACAGGAGAATGTGTGTGTGTGTGTGTTTTCCTATGTGTGTCTATATTTGTTTGTGTATGTATTTATTTTTGTGTGTGTGTGCATGTGTGTGAAAATGATGCACAGGAGGTAGGGATACCAACCCCCTTGGCCCAGTATCTTTTGAGGTACACAGTCCTCATCAGGGAAAAGTTATAGGAATTCTTAGGGTCTGAAAATCTCTGGCAATTACCTATCCTGAGAATTAGAAATCATCTAAATACTCAGTGATTATAAAATATTTGTATGCATTATTTATACACGGTAGAATAACATATGACATTAATATTAGGTTTTTAAAAGAAACTGATCAGATAATGAGACTTCGAACCTTCACAGAACTTAATTGAAATTGTAGTTGATGGGATGTTCCACTCATTCAAATCAAGGTTTCCATGATGTTCAATTATTTTTGCTGCTTCTATAGCAAGAGTGTTTAGAGGCACAAGATAATTAGGGATGGAAGTTGGAGGAAACTAACAATTTTTAAAGAGCTGGTCAAAAAAGATGACCCAGTTATGAAAAAAAAAAGAAGGTAAATAAATGTGAAATGAGGGACAGGAAAGGGGGATTCAAATACGGTAGAAGGATCACTTTGGTAAGAGGGCATTCATTGGAGAAGATGAGTAACATGTGTAGGAAAGTCTCAGTAGAATTACAGAAGAGATCATGCAAAAGAGGAGTGACTGGAAGGTCAGGAAGTGGAGGCAGTGAAGGCAGCCTTCTCTTTTTCTTTTTCAAAGCCAGGCCTTATTGAGGTAGGGAGGAAGAAGAAGGAGATTAAGAGGAGCCAGGGCAAGAATGGTGTGGCTCCCTTAGGTTAAGCTGTATGGAGGTTCCACTAAACTAAAGCGAGGGCAGCAGGATGAGCAGAGGTCAAAGCTACAGAGACAAAGGATTCAGCCTGACTGCTTAGTAGCCAGGAAAGAAGAGTAAGCAGGCAGAGGACTCTGAGACCACAAGAGACAGGTGAGGTGCCATATCTGTAGCAGAGGACACATGGGATGCTGGGCAGTTCATACGGCACTCTTGAAAGAGGACAGGGACTGGGGAACATAAGAAATGGATATACAAAGAGCATCCTGGTTGATTGCCCACTTGATAACTGCGGTTACTACACAATCCATACATAGATTAATTTTCTTCAGGGAATGATGTTATGTAGAACACTGAAATTATACAAATAAAGTGACCCATTTCAGAGATACTAGAAGATACACTTAAAGATCAGCCATATACTTCATTATGAAGAACAACCTTTATTGTGGAAGCTTAGAATGCAGGGTTGCCTCTGAACTGGCCCCATGTTATACTCTGAAATCAACTTTAAAAATAAATGTCTGATGCCCATATTGTTTTTTCATAAGAGTTGACTATAGAAGACATTCCAGTAATGATAGTTTTAGTTGTTTCCAAAGCTAGATTAACGGGAGTTTCCTGCACAGCCTCGTAACAGATGCATTTGCCTAGAAAATGGCTTCAATCTGACTTTGGACTTTTTAGCATACTGCACTGTGATGATATGCCCATTTCCTGGCTTACTTGAATCTCTTAGATGCTTGCTTAAGATTCCATTCTGCTCATTCTTATAGGAAATTCTTGATATGGTTTGAAAGAAAAATTTAATAAAATAAAGATCTGTAAGAAATCAACTAAGAGTGGAAAATCACTAGAAAATATTAATTGTCAGAATTCATAGTCTGCAATTCACCTCTGGCAGTATTCAGCATTGGGAATATAGTGGGTCACAGCTGAAAATTCTGCAGCTGCCATTAAAAGCAGCCCATTAGAAGACAGGCCTGAGTTTTAACAGGAGACCAAGTTAGAGCAGCCCATTAAAAGAAAGGCCTGAGTTTTAGCAGGAGACAAGTTAGAGCATCATCTTAAAGAGGGCATCAGGATGGGGTCCCTGGGTGGCTCAGCGGTTGAGCACCTGCCTTTGGCCCCAGGCATGATCCTGGAGACCCGGGATTGAGTCCCACGTCGGGCTCCCTGCATTGGAGCCTGCTTCTCTCTCTGCCTCTCTCTCTCTCTCTCTCTGTCTCATGAATAAATAAAATCTTAAATTAAAAAGAACTGTCTTTAAAAAATAAAACAAGGGTGTCAGGAGTCTAGCCACCTTGGTCCTCATAAGGTGGTTACCACATCTTCATAAGTCAATATTTAATTCATATATACTTACTTTCTAGGCCTCAAACATACAATTTTACATTTCAGAGTCAATGATGCACAGCTTTTGTCCTTTCTTAAACTAGCTTGCTATTTCATATGCTTTGACTGGATTGCATCAATGATGGTAATTTCTCTCCATTTGGGGGTGTCAGTTCCTTCTCAAAACCAAAGATGAAGTATCTGAAATTTCAGCAGGGCAGGTGGCAATACCTCAGCTCCAGCAGAATAACTTTGGCCTTGAATCTCTTCTCTACTACCTGTCATGGTCAGCTATGATGCTGGTATACTCACTGTAGGTCTCCAGGTTAGTCAAGGCAACTCTAAAATGAGACCAGCAGCACATCACACAGATCCAATGAGAACATGTACTCAAAGCATCTGCACAGTGTCTGGCATACAGTAGGCAGTAGATAGCTAGTAGCCACGACTGATGTGTTGCTCTTGAATAGCATTTAAGTGTACAATGCCACAATGCTGTCAGTACCTGGGAGCCTGAGAACCTTAATTGTACAGAATAACCACAGTCCAATTCCTCGTTGTCCATACACACAGACACACACACACACACACATGCACACACACACACTAATACTTCAACAAAGGCATGCATTAAAATGTATATAAATAAGCTCTACATCATTTCTCTTTTTAATTGGCACATCATTACATTTTGTGATTGGTTTCAGTTAATCCAAGTTGTAATACATACTTTTCCCTTTTGTATGTGTTTGCCAAAACCCTCCTAAAATTATCTTAGGGGAAAGTCAGAGAGTATGTATGTAGGTTAAACCCCTAAAAAACTTTGTTCATTTAAACTTAAGTCTTCAGAAAGAGCTTACCAAGAGAATAAAAGTATTCAAATTGGTGTTTATGAGGTTGTCTCTGAAAGATACACATAAGAACATGAATTGCATGTGAGGGCTCTTGTCATTTCCTATGCTGCTGGTCCCAGGTGTATGCCATATACACAAAAGAAGTAGTGGAATAAGGAGTTGCAAAGTTGACCTACAAAGTCTCTTTAAAAACAACTATATTTTCTCTACTAAAAATGTGCTTATAGTATTCTTCTGAGAGAAGGAAGAAGAAGGTAGATTTATTTCAGTTTTCTTATTTCTCAGTATTTATAGAACATTGGCAACCATTTCAATGGAGGATGCTTAGTTTCCCAGGATGAGGATTTTCACTTTTATGTTCCTTTGGGTGTCTTTTATGACATTACAGTTCCTTTGTATGTTTTGTGGCTTTCTTTACACTAACTACAAACTCCCTTTTGCCAGAAGTGTGTGCCAAAGAGTGATGTTCACTTGTAAAAATTAAATAAAGTAACACTGGTGGACATTTTGATAGCTGGAAATTTTATGAAAAAGAAAAACTTATGAAGCATATTTAGTTGAAAATTGCAACAGCAGCAGCTGAGTCTTTGTTTCCACTGAACATGGGTCAAATATAAAGTGCAGACAAAAGACCGTCATACCCATTTATTATATGGAGTGTTAGGTAGCTGGTAGTTCCTTGTTTTGAATACAGTTGATAAAATATATACTATGCTATGCCATAACATATTTAATGTAGGTAGAAAAACCTCCTCTCATCCTGTCACACATTTTAAAACTTTTCTTTCAAGATTACCTTACTCCTGAGAATACTGCATGTTTCTAAATGATTTTATCTATAATTATTTTAATTATCTTTGCTGTTAAATGTCAGATTTTATCTATGAGTTAATATTATGGAAATAAAATTCACTCATTATTTACTAATACCCATGAAAACAGGTAAGATATTCATTCAATTTATTGAACAGGTTTTATTAAGCCATAATACATGTTAAGCAGTGGTAATATAGCAGTAAACATGAATCTTACATTTACTGGGGGAGAAGTTACAAAAATAATCAGGTATATACATACACAGGCATACACATAAATAGCCACATGCATAGATACTATGAAGAAAATAAAGAAGAAAGTAGGGGTATAGAGATAAAAGTGCTACAGATTTAAAGATTGATTTATTTGAGAGAAAGAGAGAGACAGCAAATGTGAATGGGAGGGAGGGGCAAAGGGAAAGAGAGAAAACCCTCAAGCATACTCCCCGCTGAGTGCGGAGCCCAACACAAGGCTGGGTCCCAGGACGCCAAGATCGTGACCTGAACCAATATCAAGAGTTGGCTGCTCAACCAAATGAACCACACAGACACCCTAGAAGTGCTACAGATTTAAAAGGATTTAAGGATAAAAGTGCTAAGACGTAAATGAAGGATTTATTTATAATGAAGTGAAACTTTAATGATTAAATTTTTTTTGAACCATATTCAAGGTAGATGATGAATTGGAATCTAAGGTTTGACTTTATGGCGGCCTTTGATCATTCTAAGTTAGGCACATCCTCCTCAACTGGTTGCCAGTCTTACTTAGAGAAATACTAACACTGATGCTTTCATTCAGGTATTAGGAAATGCCTCCCCAGGACTCTGATTCAGTTTGCCCTCCAGGGTAGAGATCTATAATGGGAAAGGTACAGAAAGTGTCTTCCAATGTCAGCTTGCACAAGGATGCTAAAGCTCAGGGTTTGACCCTCAGAGACATTTTTTGACTGATCATCACAGCCTGGGGAGGAGGGGTGTGCTGGAGGTAGCTAGCACCTACTCTGGGTCTCTTCCTAACTTCAGTAGGTAGCATCATGCCCATAGCTTGGAGTCACTCATTGTCAAGGTAAGTCAAGGTATTTATGAGATGGAAATCAGTAAATATTATAAGGCAGATGGTTTTCCTTGAATATCTAGTTGAATGTCAAATTCCTCATCCCACTCGATGGGACATATTCCTGGCAGCTGTCTTAACACTTGGAAGGTCTCAATTCAATCAGACAAATGGAATAGGCTAAAATAGGGGGTTTTGAAAATCTGGGGCATGATAAATCAACTTGACAGAAAAGCAAATTACAATGAACCCAACTAGGTAGAAAGTTCAGTAATCCAGACTTCCATTTGATGCTAAGTTGTGCATTTTTTCCCTCCAGTACTCTGCTCTCAGGAAAAAAGAAATAGTTGAAACAAACTAAACACCAGATTTTATGAAAAGGATGGAGTCCAGGTATTTCCTGCCCCTTCAGCAAACACCCCTGTCCTCTCTCCTGGACCAGCCTGCAAAGATGAACAGCCATCATGACTCTGAGATGCTCTTGTTGGAGCAAGAGGACAAGAGCTTCATGCAAAGATCTGCAACAGTGGGAGTCTACAGGGCTATTAGCTGGCTAGAAAACACAAACTGGACACTCTACTGAACTCGTTCTTCTTTTCCCTGAGGTCTTACTGGAAACGACTAGCAACTATGCAGTCTGACTGCTAAATGCCACCCCCCACACCACACCATTCCCATCCAGTCTGCTTCTGTGAAAGAAACAATGAAAACGGTTTCACTCAAGGCTATTTTTCACTTAGTAGCCATCAGGAAGGAGGGAGAGGCGTGTGCTTGTCATCTGGGTCACACACAGGAGAAGGAGGCAAGCTGCAAACTTCCTGAATGTCCTTCCTGTTCTCCCCAGAGACTGGCAGACACTTTTCCAAGTATTGTTATCTGACTCTCTCAGACGTCAGGATTTTCTTTTCTTTTATAATTTTTTTTTTTTTATTACAAAGACCCCTTTTGAAAGTTTGAATTCCTGGCCCAAAAACAGCATCTGTGGAGAAACTCTGCCTTCCACACAGAAACTTGAAATTGGTTAGCTGGGGAACTCTATGGGGAGTTTCCAGGTCCCACATAGGGGATCCCTCCTCTGGCTCCCCCAGGCCATGGGGAGAGGCTGATGGAAGATAGTTCTGGAACAGCTGAGCCTTTGCTTCAGAATCATGCTTTTTACTGATATATAATGTGAGCACGACATTCACATTTCAGAATGTCTGACTAATTTCTTGGCACAGAGTAGTCCCTGAGTTTTAAATCTAAACCAGCTGAAAAGCGATCAATACACATTTAAAGAGTGCAGCAAATATCAGGCATTTTAAAAGTGGGTAGGCAGAGAGGTAGATAGATAGATACCGCTTTTTTCAAATCTGAAGTATTTAATGACACCTAAAATGAAGAGCAAAGCTCTCTTGGACAAACTACAGAATTTCCCTGTCTCTCTGCGGTTTTCCAGTAGTCCAGCTCAAATCAAGCCAGACAAACACTTGCGGACAGACATAAGCTTTTCTGGGGGCTGATCACTATAGCAGGCTTCCTTGATTTTATTGTATACTCGCCATGCTTTAGGTCAAATTGGATATATAAAAGCTGCATTTTTAGGGGAATAAAATGTTTATGATGAGGGCAGGAGACCAAAGCCTGAAGAAAGTAGACATGGATTACTGTATTTAGTCTGGGGAGGACTCAGAATTTCATAAGCATCCGCTTCCTTAATAACAATACCATACCTTCGCATGGCCACATGGTTCCTACAGCAGCCTTTCCGAGGGAGCTTCCCGTGGAAACACTAGGGGCAGGCTTGCACACAGACCAGTAGGAGAGAGGACAGCATCGCGCCTCTTGTCCTACAGTGATTTCTCCGCTTCACACGTGCTTCTCACTCCCCCTCGGAGGTAAGGAGCTAGGGTCTCACTTTACTTTTTAAAATTTTTCAAAGATTTTATTTATTTATTCATGAGAGACACAGAGAGAGGGAGAGGCAGGCTCCCTGTGGGGAGCCCGATGTGGGACTCGATCCCAGGGCCCCAGGATCACAACCTGAGGCCAAAGGCAAATGCTCAACCACTGAACCACCTGCGTGCCCCTCACTTTACTTTTTTAATCCTCAGTTCTTAAACAGTGCCTGATACATAAATGCTATAAATGAAAAATGAAAAGGGGGTATTACAAAAGACCACCTATGATAAGCAAGGAACCTGGTCTTACTGCCATCACCTTCAGGTCCACAGGGACAGATCAGGAGCAGGAGATTTTTCCAGATTTAGCATCACAATAACAAAAGTTCCCCCTTATTTATTAGTGATCTAAAGTGATCTGTGGCCACCTTCCTAGGAGCATCCATTCGTCCCCTCTTGTCCTGGCCAAAACCTCTCTTCCCAGGCCATAATTCAAAGCAAAAGAACATTTGGAAACAGACCCACGCAGCACTGGGGATGAAAGGTGCCGAATAAGACAAGTCTGGTCATAATGTCTCAAAGCTGAACATCGCACTTTCCTATTTCTGCAAAACTTTCAGAGCACTTCACCTTCATCCCTGTTTAATGGTTTAATTCAGATGCATTAACGGGAAGGGAAGAAAAAGATTCTTGGTTTGTCTTAGTGCTGACTCCAAAAGATTTACAGTGCTTTGCTCAGGTTTTGGCTGACTTCAGCTTCCCAGCTGCTTTTTGAAAAGGTATCCAAGCATCAGTCTTTCTGTAAACACTCACAGCATTAACCACAGCTGCAATGTAAATTAGAGCCACAGAAAATATTCTTGTTTATGGGATGAGGTGTAACATCTCCACTGACGGCCCCGCTGAAATATACAGAAGCTCAATAGAAGAATCCGGAAAAAGGTGTGATACGAGCCGCAAATGCTCACAGACCACACCAAGGCCTGGTGAATGGGAACATCCCGCGCCCGCTGTCCTCCCTGAACTAATTCAGAGTGTTCAGAACCGCCCCAGGCGCAGAGAAGGTCTGAATGATTTGGACCGTATTCCTACCCCTATTCCTGCATCTTCGGGTAAGACTGGAATGTTTGAACCAGAGAAGAAAAAGCTCTGACTGATCGCTGAGTGTGAACAATGATTTTTGCGTTTTCAGAAGTTTCACATTTGGGGGTCATTTCAAATAAGGCACAGGTAGGCTGCTGGCTGCACACACTCTCACCTCTGAGGGGCTGGGGAGCAGACCTCACTGGCAAGGTGGTGACTGGAGACGGCCCCCACCACCCCCTCCCACCTCGTTCGCTGCAAGCCCTTAGAGCACAGGCGGTTACTCTCACCCATCATTTTTGTGAAAGCTCTTCTACAGTGTTTAAAGGAGTTTGACACAAATTGGTAAATGGATGGGATGTCAGAGTAAACATATGGGGGTCCTGAGTTCACAGCGCTCTGGTGGCTTCCTAGCTGCGGCTGAAGGAGGGGACTGACATATACCAAGGCCCCAGGATGTGCACCAATGGACCTATGCCATCTGCTCATAGCTGCTTTTTCAGGTTCTCGCTACACTTTGCAGGGAATGAGATTATAACTCTAAGATACTATTTCAAAAGAAAATATCTAGGGAGCTATTAAAGATAAGAATTTTGTAATTCGGTTATAAAGCTCAAATGTTCCTTAAGTTCAGAGAAAGAGGTATTGGACACCCCTGTAGGGGATCTCCTATCTCCTAAAAGCACCACAGTGTGATATCAGGAATGTTCCACTTGATTTTTCTCAGCCCTTTTAGTTGAAAACAGAGAATAGTTCATTTTAAATTGCAGAACTTTGCACTTACTACCCTGGACTTCAATGATAAAATCAAGAACTCTATTATGTAACTGTATTAAATATAAGTCACTTGTGATTTGGGAAGGTCTGAGGTATAGATTTCAATTGAATTGTAATTGTATTCCTCTCTTCCTTATTTATCTGCTATCTAGCATCTAAACATATATCTACCTATAATTTTAATATGTTCTAGAATTTAATATTTTCAGAGGATCTTTCCTTATAGCACAAGTAATGGATATTCATTTAAATCGTGAGTATCCCCACCATCCATAAATTAACCATTGTTAATATGTTGGGATATATCCTTCTGGACTCCTTATTGATCTTTAGGGTGTGTGTGTGTGTGTGTGTGTGAGAGAGAGAGAGAGAGAGAGAGAGAGAGAGAGAATCATATATACTGTTACATAATGTACTTCGCTTAACTTCATGTGGTAACATGTGTCCTGTCAACAGGACACAAATTCTTAAATTTCCAATGCAGGGATGAATCCTAACTAGGCTGTTTCAATCTTTTTTATTATTATTACTAAATTATCAATAAGGCTGTGAGTATGTATATATATATGATATATATATATGATACGTATATATATATATATATATGTATATATATATATATATCCCTAGATAAAGAAGTAGCAAGCAAGATATGGGCATGTTTACATCTTTTAATACTTTCACCTAAAAATGTCCTCTGAAAAATCATATCAAATTACAAGTCAAACCATGTTAAATTGATAAGAGTTGACAAAAATTCTGGCCTATAAAAATCATTTCCTATGACTCAACAAGCCATAAGCATAATATTTTGAAAAGAATCTTAATAACCCAACTTAATTAATGTATTCAGTCATTTGGAAAATATGAATGGAGCAGCCACTCTCTGCTAAGTATTATATTAGGCTCTGTGTATAAATCAGTGACCACACTACCCGTGGTTCCTGCCCATTTGCAGCTTACAGTCCAGAGCAAAAGAGAAGAAATACAGACAATTAGATGATTAAAAATTAAACCAAGTTTTAAGAAGTAGAAAAAAAGATGGGGAGGAAATTGGGAGGTAAAGGGGCATCAGAGCAGAGCAGACAAAGACCAGAGGCGACAGGAGGGATGCAGTGCAAAACTGCATCTTTGAGAACTTGCTGGAGGCAGGTCAGAAGGGCTGAGAAAGTTGTAACTGGGGACAAAGCCACAGACTGCAGGTGGAAGAGCAGAAAGGGGCCATTCACTTTTTACATCTTTACCAATTTTATAGGTCAAAAATATTACCTAATGCTTCTTTTAACTGACATTTCTTTAATCCTAATGACATGGATTCTTTTCACACGACACTGGCCATTTAAAATTCTTTTTTTTTTTTAATTTTTTTTTTTTTATTTATTTATGATAGTCACAGAGAGAGAGAGAGAGGCAGAGACACAGGCGGAGGGAGAAGCAGGCTCCATGCACCGGGAGCCTGATGTGGGATTCGATCCCGGGTCTCCAGGATCGCGCCCTGAGCCAAAGGCAGGCGCCAAACCGCTGCGCCACCCAGGGATCCCCCATTTAAAATTCTTAATTGCCTGTTTTGTATTTTCTCTATTTTCCTTTTTTCCCCTTTGTTTCTCTATTTTTCTATTGGAGTAATCATTTCCTTATTCATTCCTACAATTATGTATGAAGAATGTTAACAATTTTTCATTTATTTTTGCTTTTTTTTTCTCCACTTGTTACCTCTCAACATGGAATTGATTAGTGGGTGCTATGCTACATGCTGCAAGGGCCCCTACCATCAGGGGACAGACCCCATCAGACACATCATCTGTCATTTATTTAAGATGATGGAATTACACCTTCTCTCTATCCATCCAACATACTTGGGGGGGTGGGGATTCGAGAGTCCTGTCGATGACCACTGCTTGGCATGCAGGTATATCATGTAAAGTATCTTTTCCTGAGTTCTAATTCAGGTGAACTGGTGGCATTACAGAACTATTTTTCAAAGTCTAAAAAAATGCCAGCCCAGGACAGTCCTTCATGACTTCATTAGCTGTTTTATGCCATATTCAAGTTTCCATGAAAGGATTTTTATAAGGAAAATGAATGAATCCCCATTGAAAACTTGTCATGTTCTCTGTCAGCAGAATTAACCACTGTCATTTCCCAGCACTTGAGTGGAGGAGGGCGGTGGTATGTACCTTCCCCATCAGAACAAGAGCTTCAGCCCCTCACAGACTATGTGTCCCCAGGCAGCTGACCGAGGCCAAAGATAGGACAGGATGAGCCCTGGAAGCCCACATGGCTCTCATGGTGTGTGTATTTCAGCAGAAGATGTGGACAGAGGTTTCTGCGGCCCCACTCCCAGCCCAAATCAGGCAGAGAATCCACTTTAATTCATACATTGAAATTACAGAAAGCATATGCTACTACGCTAAGGCATTCTGACTAATTTCATGGGTAACTTGAATCTTATGCAAAGACGGAGAAATGAAAAGTGTCAGAAACTGTCAGTATTATTAATATATATTGACAGACCATATATTACTTTTTGCAAACACACAGTGCCCTCATTGATAATTTTTTTGAAGTATGTTATGTCTATTAGGCACAGTAAAGAATGCCAAAACCGAAACATCCAGGAAAAAAAAAATCACTTAATTTAATAGCCGACTCTCCATTCCTTTTGATACCTGATCCAACAGGACAATTTCACCCTGGGTCTCTCTTACGAGCCCATGCTCTAATGGCCCCCTATAAGCATCCAAAGAAATAAAAAAAATGTCTTTCTTCTTAAATGACTTCCTTCATCCTTCCTTTCTTCTATCCTTCCTTCTTTCATTCCTCCTTCCTTTTGATCTAATAAGCCATTTTATAACACTTAACGTGTATGAGGTATTATTACAAGCCTTTACAAATATTAGCTCATTTTATTAAATCCTCACATTTCCTTTGGGAGATAGAGACTCTTTTCTTATTAGATCCATTTTACAGATGTGGGAGCTGAGGCCCCCAGAGAGACTAACTAACTTGCCCTGAGTCACACAGCCATTGTGGGAGAGTCAGGAACCAGCATATGCCATTTGGCTCTATTGTTCTAAACACCATGTTATGGTGCCACTGCTCCCCCAGGATACAGCTATGCATGGCTTTTGGACTAAAAAAAAAAAAAGAAAGAAAGAAAACAAAAAGAAAAGTATGTCATTTTTTTTTTAGTAACTGGGGAGAATATCATAGTAAAATTCCTAGGGGACAGGGAACTGTGGGACTCTCAGAAAGCATTCCCTACGGTACCACTGTGCTTGTGAGGAGGAATATTTACTTGGCAAGAGGAAGCCTGGATTACTTAGTGGGCAGTTGACAAAGAGGAAGGGAAACTTGACAACTCTTACAAACTTTCTAGTGCAATGATGCAGGAGAGAAGCTAGGCTGCTCGGCACTACTCAGAAGGGAGGAATTAGAAGTTGTGGATGAAAATGAAAATTCAAAGGTTCATGCGGCTCCTTCTAAAAAGACACCACTTCTGAATTAGACTCTGTGGATGGTTATGTGGATAAAATTCAGTGCAAAGGTGGAGGGAATGAAGCAAAGCACCCTGCAAGTCTTTCAAACCTAAGATTTCCTGAAAAGGAGCCTTAGTGCACATAACAAAAACCTGCTAAATTAGAACCGTGAACAAATTCTAGCTATAATTAAGGCAAACTTTGTTCAAAATCTGGATGGCTTATTCAACAGCCAAGTCTTCATTCTATCGCCGGTCAAACCCACCTCTCTGCCCAGGGCTTACGGAGCCTTCGCCTATCTCCAGCACAGCTGTGGCCACTGCTTGCTGCCTTGACAGTAGCAGCACCCTGCCCACAGCATTCCTCGGGAGCACCAGACATGGCCCAACGTAGAGCTCTGTAGCCCACGTTGACCTGGAAGGAGATTCTAAGTCTCAAAACGCTCTTCTTTCTATCACATTTGAGGACAGATTTAGTGGGGTGTCCTCATGGGAGGTAATTCATTTAAAATGGTCCCCTTAAAAACCTAGTTGATATCTTTGAGGAAGTCTAGGGCAGTCTAGATAGGGAAGCAGATCCTAATGACTTCTCAGAGCAATGGCAGAGAGGCTCTGTGGGGTGACATTCAGCACTGTAAGCTAGCACCTGCTTTCCCCACAACTCTCTCCTGCTAAAAATGAGGCTTGCTGTCTTGGAGCATGACTGCCTTTCCTGGGGCCCTGCCTTACTTTCTGCCAGAATAGTTTTCAGATCAGAGTTATGAAGTTGCAACATCTCAATTCCTTTTTTTATTCTCTTTAAAGTAATGCAAACTTTACAGTTCATAAACCTTCACTGGATTTATAAAGGTGGAGCTTGCTTTGGAATGTCTCCTGCAGTCTGTGCACATTGAGATTGCTTTTTAACACACTCCGAAAGAAAGAAAGAAAGAAAGAAAGAAAGAAAGAAAGAAAGAAAGAAAGAAAGAAAGAAAGTCTGCCTTAAAATCACAGCAAGGAGGCTTCATCCACAGCCAGGCTATAGTAAGCCCTTGGTGCAGTGTCACTGATATAAAAGTCCTGCCCCTCACCATCCCTTCATTTCTGCTGACTTGGTAGTTGATGTTAACCCTCCTGGCCAGGAAGAAGTTCAAGGCCTGGCAGCTATGTTGTAGAAGTTTTGCCAAGATTAAAATACCTGGGCTAGAATTAACAGTCTCTGAATGTAGGAAGGAAATAGATGTCACTGCTCCAGGCCCGGCAATCAAAAACTTACCCCAGCAGAACACTTATCTCATCTTCGCTAAAGATAAGAAAAACAAAATGCTGCCTACATTCAGTTCTGCTTTCAGGACTGTGTAGACACAAACCAACTGCACTGTCAATACTGCAGCTGTTCTGGCTTGAATCCTGTGAGGACAAGGCTTTCTCTCCAGCTTTGCCTGATAGACCTAAGGGCTATCCTCCCCTTGAGCTCCCTCCTGGACGACACCCCCAGCCCCTTGACATCACTGGAGACCTGGGCAGTTTTTAAACTTGTTTAGAATGCTCATCTTAGTCCACTCTGGTTTCTCCACCACGACAACTTCTAAACAGACAATCCAGCTTACTGTCATCAAGAGAAATGAATATTTAGTTTACAAAGAGTGAACTATTTACTAGAAAATCACATGCAATGACCAGGAGATGGCACGAAAGTAAGTATAGCTTCTGAATGCAGCTGAATGGAGCTATGCCATGAGCTACTACAGGAATGAATGAAAAGCCACCTCCTGTTTGTTCAGTATACCTCCTGTTTGTTGCCGATTTCAGAGTTCCATCGCCACAAACACTAGGAGTCTTAATTAACTCTTTTCTGATTTTGAGTTTGGCATCTTAATGGAGGCATCTTAGACTTATTACAGATGTCCTCTTCACACCAGATTTGCATGTGACATCTTCGCGTATTCTAAGCCTATAACGCTCACGGGGAGTTTTGTACATGGAAGAAAGGGTCACTGCTTCTCCTGTGGCTGGGATTGGGTGGATTTGGAAAATTCTGACAGATTTCCCTAAATTTCTCTGTTGTCGCCCCTGTGTAAAGAGCGGGTGCATTATAATGTCTTTATGCTCCCTGTGATAGATGGAAGCAATTTAAAAATAGCCCTCTATTATGGTCAAAACTGGATTTCCACAAAATCAGATTTTTTTTCTTTATTCCTCAAATTTTACTAGTGTTCTGTCTCCCAAATTGTGGGAACTCCCTTCTAAGCACCTAACCTTCCAGCCACTTCCAGTCCCTCCTGAGTAATTTACTAGGTTCTAGGTGTCCTTTCTTGTCAACTTCCCTGATGTTTTCTTGAGTTATACTCCAAATTCTGAAATGCTTTGCCTTGGCTGTGATTATCTAGGAAAATGGCAAATTGACTCATGTAAGAGTGTTCCTTTAAGAAAAAATAGCTTGAATTCACTTGGCTGAGACACAAATAGTGGATTGCAGACAGCAGCCCAGAGGTGAGAGAAATAACTCTCAATAAGAATTAAGAATTATGTAGGAAAACTTCTAATAGTCTTGTATGTGTGAGTTTATGTACATTTTTGCTTTTGTATGTTATATTTTTAATATGCAAATAATTTAGTCATCTGAAATGGCATGTAAAGGTCTCATTTATAGCAAATTCCACCTTATAATTCACCAAAATGGGAACAAGAGAAAGAGCAAACTTGGTATTGTAACATATGTGGTTAAATCTTCATTGAACCTTGACTAATTCTGACTATGGGCTAATGGCCTCAGGTTTCTTATCTGTAAGATGAAATTAGTAATACCTGCTTTATGTGGTTCTTAGCATTAAATTGAAATAATAGCATGGAGAGTGCTTTGCAAATTGCTCAATGCTGCAGAAATGTAAAAAACTGGATAGAAGTTAATATACGAGGCATCTAATAAGTATTAATAGCAGCAAGGTCTGACCACAGGCAAACACCTATTTTAAGCTCTGGCTTGTGCCAAAAATCCAGGGCCAGACAGCGGAAGGAAAGGCCCATAAATCAGTCTCCTTAAGAAGTCTCCTTAGGAAGTCAGCAAAGATTTAAACATTTTTAGATTTCAGTTTAATTAGCATTGAATAAGTCCATAAAAATACTGAAAATTAATTATTTAGCCCTCACATGTCATGAATAAAACATATTATTTTTCCAACAACAATAAACATATTGAAAGAGTCTTCATGACCAGAAAAATAGACGATACTCAACACATTTTATAAATGAATCTATAAGTGAATTCATTTTATAAATGAAGATGATTTACCAAACAGCAAATTTCCAACACACAAAAGAGATAATCAGGGTACGATTATTGACATTTCAAAAGTAGGTTTACATGCTCAATACAGTTTCAAGAAGAGACTCTTTAAAATGCAGGAGGCTTAGTGAATATTATAGATTGTACCAAAAATTAAATCCCAAGCCACTTTTTAGCTCATAGATGCATGTGCATTTATGCCAGCAAAAGATCTGAGACTGATAACGAGGATCCAAAAAGAAGAATCATCACATACCACAAAAGTGATAACTGTAACAGAAAGTATGCACTTGGAAAATGCTTCAGCATAGGCTGTGTGAGATCTGTGTGCATTAGCGGACTTTCATCTGCACCCCAGGAACAGTCGGTTGCCTTTATCAGAGACACACCCTCCAGGGGTGGTTAGTCAACATTTCCTTAAAAAAGCCACACTCGAAAGGGGCTTCTAGTGCTTTGGCTCTCTTGATCACTGATTCACACAGGTATTTGTTATTTATCAAAATAAATGTTCAAGTGAGGCTTCACAGGTGAAATAGGTGATCAAGCTATATTGCGTGGTGAGCACATGGTAAAGCCCAGGTACGAACATGTAATATGAGTCTAGTGAGCTCTTTTCCCAATTTCCAAGTACAGCTTCAGTTGAGAGGACTGATTCTGTCGCAGTGCTGGGTCTACCTACCGACTTCACACCATTTGTGCTGCACTGATGCCGACAGGAGAAATGACTCATACTGCCTATAGAATGTCATGGAGTTTCCCCCTGGGGAACATGTCACACTGGGTTCTCAGAGTTCTTTCTAGGATTAAGCACAGGAAATTTGTGAACCATACAGGCCAGAATGTATCACGGCTTTTACGCCTGCTGATAATGAATGTTTACAACTCTAAAAATATTCAATCTAAGGTACTAAAAGATGGGATCTGAGTACTCATAACCCAAACAGAGTTATAGAGAAAAAACATATGGCCCTAAATGTTCTCTAAATATCAAGGACTACTGGTCTTTACTAAAAATAACTTAATAGTTGTTAAGCTATGACTGGGGCACTTGGGAGGCTCAGTGGGTTAAGCATCTGCCTTCAGCTCTGGTCATGATCCCAGACTCCTGGGATGAAGCCTGCATGGGGCTCCCTGCTCAGAGGAGAGTCAACTTCTCCCTCTCCCTCTGCTCCCCTTCTCACTCTCCCATGTTCTTTCTCTCTCTCTCTCTCTCTCTCTCTCTCTCTCTCAAATGAATAAATAATCTTTTAAAATAGTTGTATATGATCCAATTTATTTGGTCCCATTTACAATTCTGACACATTGATTTGAAAATATGAAATGTCTCAAATTGAAATATCTAAACATAAAGGACTTCCATCTTTGGCTATATAGCCAACTAAATACCCTAAATGAAAATTTCTCCCAACTGAAAAATAAAAAGCAAGAAATGTTGAGTACAACATTTCAAAAGACATTTAAATATATCGCTGACCTGAGAAAAACTTAAGGAATCCTTAGAGGACAGAGAAGGAATGAAGGGTAGACCTGTGCTCCAGAAGTATCTGACTTACCCAGGAATGTTGATATAGTCACACAGACCACTGTGAAATGGTTATCAGTCCCAGGTTCCACTGTAGTAGAGAAACCAAATGGAGACATCTGGATAAAGTTGCCCCTAAATGGTCACACCTTTCATATGAATTTTGAGTGGAAATAATGCAATCCATATTTTAAAATTCCCCTGGCTATTCAGGGTCTTTTCTGATTCCACACAAATCTTAAAATAATTTGTTCTAACTCTCTGAAGAAAGTCCATGGTATTTTGATAGGGATTGCATTAAACGTGTAAATCGCCCTGGGTAACATTGACATTTTCACAATATTAATTCTGCCAATCCATGAGCATGGAATATTTTTCCATCTCTTTCTGTCTTCCTCAATTTCTTTCAGAACTGTTCTATAGTTTTTAGGGTATAGATCCTTTACCTCTTTGGTTAGGTTTATTCCTAGGTATCTTATGCTTTTGGGTGCAAATGTAAATGGGATTGACTCCTTAATTTCTCGTTCTTCAGTCTCATTGCTAGTGTATAGAAATGCCACTGATTTCTAGGCATTGATTTTGTATCCTGCCACGCTACCAAATTGCTGTATGAGTTCTAGCAATCTTGGGGTGGAGGCTTTTGGGTTTTCTATGTAGAGAATCATGTCATCGGCAAAGAGGGAGAGTTTGACTCCTTCTTTGCCAATTTAAATGCCTTTAATGTCTTTTTGTGGTCTGATTGCTGAGGCTAGGACTTCCAGTACTATGTTGAATAGCAGTGGTGAGAGTGGACATCCCTGTCTTGTTCCTGATCTTAGGGGAAAGGCTCCCAGTGCTTCCCCACTGAGAATGATATTTGCTGTGGGCTTTTCATAGATGGCTTTTAAGATGTCGAGGAATGTTCCCTCTATCCCTACACTCTGAAGAGTTTTGATCAGGAATGGAGGCTGTATTTTGTCAAATGCTTTCTCTGCATCTAATGAGAGGATCATATGGTTCTTGGTTTTTCTCTTGCTGATATGATGAATCACATTGATTGTTTTATGAGTGTTGAACCAGCCTTGTGTCCCAGGGACAAATCCTACTTGGTCATGGTGAATAATTTTCTTAATGTACTGTTGGATCCTATTGGCTAGTATCTTGTTGAGAATTTTTGCATCCATGTTCATCAGGGATATTGGTCTGTAATTCTCCTTTTTGGTGGGGTCTTTGTCTGATTTTGGAATTAAGGTGATGCTGGCCTCATAGAATGAATTTGGAAGTACTCCATCTCTTTCTAGATTTCAGGTTGTACTACAGAGCTGTGGTCATCAAGACAGTGTGGTACTGGCACAAAAACAGACACATAGATCAATGGAACAGAATAGAGAACCCAGAAGTGGACCCTGAACTTTATGGTCAACTAATATTCGATAAAGGAGGAAAGACTCTCCACTGGAAAAAAGACAGTCTCATCAATAAATGGTGCTGGGAAAATTGGACATCCACATGCAGAAGAATGAAACTAGACCACTCTCTTGCACCATACACAAAGATAAACTCAAAATGGATGAAAGATTTAAATGTGAGACAAGATTCCATCAAAATCCTAGAGGAGAACACAGGCAACACCCTTTTTGAACTCAGCCACAGTAACTCCTTGCAAGATGCATTCAGGAAGGCAAAAGAAACAAAAGTGAAAATGAACTATTGGGACTTCATCAAGATAAGAAGCTTTTGCACAGCAAAGGATACAGTCAACAAAATTAAAAGACAACTTACAGAATGGGAGAAGATATTTGCAAATGACCTATCAGATAAAGGGCTAGTTTCCAAGATCTATAAAGAACTGATTCAACTCAACACCAAAGAACAAACAATCCAATCATGAAATGGGCAAAAGACATGAACAGAAATCTCACAGAGGAAGACATAGACATGGCCAACAAGCATATGAGAAAATGCTCCACATCACTTGCCATCAGGGAAATACAAATCAAAACCACAATGAGATATCACCGCACACCAGTGAGAATGGGGAAAATTAACAAGGCAGGAAACCACAAATGTTGGAGAGGATGCGGAGAAAAGGGAACCCTCTTACACTGTTGGTGGGAATGTGAACTGGTGCAGCCACTCTGGAAAACTGTGTGGAGGTTCCTCAAAGAGTTAAAAATAGACCTGCCCTACGACCCAGCAATTGCACTCTTGGAGATTTACCCCAAAGTTACAGATGCAATGAAACGCCGGGACACCTGCACCCCGATGTTTCTAGCAGCAATGGCCACAATAGCCAAACTGTGGAAGGAGCCTCGGTGTCCATCGAAAGATGAATGGATAAAGAAGCTGTGGTTTATGTACACAGTGGAATATTACTCAGCCATTAGAAACGACAAATACCCACCATTTGCTTCAACGTGGATGGAACTGGAGGGTATTATGCTGAGTGAAGTAAGTCAATTGCAGAAGGACAAACATTACATGTTCTCATTCATTTGGGGAATATAAATAATAGTGAAAGGGAATATAAGGGAAGGGAGAAGAAATGTGTGGGAAATATCAGAAAGGGAGACAGAACATAAAGACTCCTAACTCTGGGAAACGAACTAAGGGTGGTGGAAGGTGAGGGGTGGGGGGTGGGGGTGAATGGGTGACAGGCACTGAGGGGGGCACTTGACGGGATGAGCACTGGGTGTTATTCTGTATGTTGGTAAATTGAACACCGATAAAAAATAATTTAAAAAAAATAATGCAATCCAGCGGTAAATGGCAAGATGACTTCACATTTCTATTAAGAAAGGGAGAAAAACATTTCCCTTGAGAAATCACACCTACAAAGTACTACACACACAGATGTGCTGCATGACTTCACGAACCTATGTGGTCTGAAAAATTTCTTCCTGAGAATTTATTTTAAGGTGATGCCAGGTTGGTAAAGCCCCTGGGTGCCTGGTGAAAGCAAACAAATTCTCTTGGAAAGGGACCCACTTTCTAAATTTCTAAGTATTCCTGTAAGATGAATTTCCCAAGAATAAGAGATGACAATTAAAATAATAAGAGTTAAGAATCCAAAACATCATGATTGACAACCAAAGTAACTACTCAGAGTTGAGATATTAGAATTATGAGAAAAGACACAAAATATAAAATGAGTTGGTTTAATATATTGACATAAAAATGAAGATTGAAAATGTTAGTAAAGAGGAAAAGACCAAATGACAAACAGGAGGATTTTTAAAAGAATCAAAGAACTAGAAAAAGAAATAAGAACTCAGTGGATGAGGAAACCATCATACTGGGCATAAGTGAAGAAAAGGATCAGGGATTGGAAGACTGAAAAAAAAATATCCAAAATACATGAGTTCTACCTAGTCAGAGTTCCAAAAGGAGAGAAGAAAAAGAAAAAAGAAACAATTCAAAGATATAATGTGTAATAATTTTCCAGATTTGACTAAAAATGTGAACTCTTGAGCTCTATCACAACAATCCAATGAAACACAAACAAGAATAAACACAAAGAAATTTACACAAACATCTTGGTCAATGTAAAGATCACCAAAAGACATAAGCAATATCTTAAAATCAGCCTGAGAGCAAAAGCAGATTACCCGAAAAGAAGGAATAATTAACCTGCCACAGCTCTAACATCAGAGGTAGAATAATATCTTCAAATTGATGAGTGAGTTTCCACTTCCAGCCAAGCTGTAATTCCAAGAATCAGATTTATTCTCCCATTAGGGATAATAAAAAACAAAACAAAACAAACAAAAATATACCAAAGACTAAACTATGAAACAATTATTTTCAAGACACTGAATCTCAAGCAACATTGGACAGTGGTCCTTGAGGAAAAGAAAACAAACTAAACGCCCAACCATTCATTGGTCCCAGATTACCACCATGAGAGTATAATATGTAGCATATAGGGAAGGGAGGCTGAGTTAGTCCAGGGGATTCCCTGAGTGGAGGAGACAGAGCTGAGCATCCAGGGAGACCAAGAATGGTACATTTCACAGCAGAGAGTACCAGAGGTTACGGATCAGCACAGAAAAGGGGCCCTGGATATGTGTAGTGTTCTCCTTGGGATTAAGCCAAGTTGTGGACAGCACATGGATATGAGGAAGCTACATGAACCTGAAGGAAAAACCATCTGAAAGGATTAAAAGGAACAGTACCTACCTTTCTTACAAGGCTGACAATATTGCCTACCAGCCAGCAATGAATAAAATAGTCAAAAGGGTGCTGCCTCAGTAATGAAGAAAAATTGACCATAGACTTAATGCTGTTCTAGTTCTGTCTCATAAATGTTAAAAACAAGACCCAAAAGGGTAAGAGTTTTTCCAAATAACTTAACTTCATTTAAGAACAGAGTATTTATAGGAATTCACAAAGTGGGCATTGAATCAAAAATTACCAGATATATAAAGAATCAGAAAAAAATACCTATTGAAAAATCAATTAAGATCCTCCCAGAACTGCCACAAATGTTCAAATGAGCATATGTTCAAATGAGTAAATTAAAAACAGCTCTTTTATTCTATACATTCAAGAAGTTAAGTAGATGCATGGAAGATATAAAAAAACAAAACAAAACAAAAATTATACTTCTGGTGATGAAAACTATATTGTCTGAGATGAAAAATACACTGGAAGTGATTAATAGATTAGATGTTGCAAAAGAAAAAGTTAGTGAGCATGAGTATATAATATCAGCAAGTAACCAAAATGAAACACAGAAAAGAAAAGCAATCGAAACAAAAATAAAAATAAAAAGCAGGGGTGCCTCGGTGGCTCAGTCAGTTAAGTGGCAACTCTTCATTTCAGCTCAGGTTATGATGTCAGGGTCCTGGGATCGAACCCAGTGTTGGGCTCCCCACTCATGGGAGAGTCTGCTGCAGGATTCTTGCTCTCTTTCTGTCCCTCCCCCTGCTCACTATCTCTCTCTCTCTCTAAAATAAATAAATAAATCTTTTAAAAAATGAAAAAAGCATCACTGAACTATGGGCAACATCAAGTAACATAGTATACAAGTAACGGACCCTGAAATAATTGTCAAACATTTTCCGAATTTGAAAAAAACATAAACTTATAGATCCAAAAAGCTCAATAACTTCCAGGAACAAAAGAGATGGAAAAACATCACCTTATGGCATATCACAATTTAAATGCTCAAAATCAATGAAAAAGGAAAATCTTAAAAGCAGCCAGAGATAAAAGACATGCTAGAGACAGGAAAAAGATAAGAATGCAGATTTTTTTAAAGATTTATTTATTTATTTGAGAGATAGAGAGCAAGGGAAAGGACAGAGGAGAGAGAATCTTAAGCCAACTCCCTGCTGTGCAGAGCCTGACACACCGCTCAATGCCACAACCCTGAGATCACGACTTGAGCAGAAATCAAGAGTCAGACGCTTAACCAACTGAGCCACTCATGTGCCCCTGACTGTAGATTTCTTATTAGAGATAATGAAGTGAGAAGACAGTGGCACAACATATTTAAAGCATTGAGGGGGAAAAGCCTATCACTTGTAATTGTATCTCCTGCAAAGATATCTTTCAAAAATAAAGGGCTGCTTAGTTAGGAACACTGATTTCACTTCTGCTGTGCAGCAACAGAGAGGTGTGACTCTGCTTCCCATTCCCTGGAATCAGTAGGTTCAGCAAGGAGCCACGCTTACACTTGAGAGGAATGGGGTGGTATGAGGCAATGCACCATTTTCACTAGGAAGGTATAAATAGGGTCAAAGGAGAGTTGAAATTCATATCATGTATCTCTAATAAGGCAATGTAAGTCAACATTCCACTTTTCTGGGCT
Organism: Vulpes lagopus; assembly: GCF_018345385.1. Classification (NCBI taxonomy): domain Eukaryota; kingdom Metazoa; phylum Chordata; class Mammalia; order Carnivora; family Canidae; genus Vulpes; species Vulpes lagopus. Next base: position 109,228,540 of record NC_054824.1, on the reverse strand, counting down.
GGTTTTGGCAGGGCTCTGTGGGAAGCCAAACACCACCTAGCTCTTGTGCTACACCCCAAGAGGGAGACTGTGTGTTTTAAAAAATATATTAGGGCAGCCTGGGTGGCTCAGTGGTTTAGCACCACCTTCAGCCCAGGGCGTGATCCTGGAGACCCGAGATCAAGTCCCATGTCAGGCTCCTTGTGTGGAGCCTGCTTCTACCTCTGCCTGTCTCTCTCTCTCTCTCTCTCTCTCTCTCTCTGTGTATGTGTGTGTGTGTGTTTCTCATGAATAAATAAAATCTTAATAAAAAGAAAATTTTAAAAAAATATATTAAATCAGATCCAGAATCGTATCTATAACATCTAACATGTCCAAGATACAACTGAAAATCAATTATCCTCACCAGAATCAGAAAAATCGCAACTTGAACAAGGAAAAAAAAAATTAACTCAGGCCAACACCAAGATGAAGCAGATTTTAAAGTTATTTGGCAATGATTTTAAGTCAGTAATCACAAAGTTTTAATGAACAATTATAAATTATCCTGAAACAAATGGAAAATGGAAAATCTCAACAAAGAAATAAGCTATTTAAAAAACTAAATGGAAATTTTAAAACAAAAATGCAAATCCAAAATTGTTTTTAAAAACTTGCTAGAGTAGAGTAGTAGAATGGACATGAAAGAGTATAGAATCAATATGATGAATCTGAAGAACAAAATTATAGAAACTGTCAAATCCTAAAAATAGACAAAATGGAATGGAAATGAAAGGAATCAGGTCTCAGGGACCTTTGGGTCAAGAACAAAAGAGCTAACATTCATATCTTGGGATCCCAGATAAAAGAACAGAAAGTAGAGCTAAAAAATATTCAAAGAAATAATGGGTGAAAACTTCCTAAATTTGACAAAAGACAAACCTAGATTCAAGAAGCTGAGCAAACCCCAAATAGGCTCAACCCAAAGAAACTCTTGCCAAAACACATCTTATTCAAGCTTCTAAAAACTAAAGACAGAGAAAAAAACTCTAAAAGCAGCCTGGGAGAAACAATGCATTATCTGTGGAGAAGACCAATTCAAATTAGGACATATATCTACATATCCTCTCATTATAAATATGATAGTTTTGTTAGGGAGCCTAGGACTCCCTCTGCTACAACAAGTACACTCCTGTCCTCTAACAGACTGTTTGAGCAGGGATGGAGTGCTCACTACAGATGTGCCCTTGTAAAGTCTGTGTTTACCATTATCATAAATATTCTGAGGCAGCGTAGGTTCCATGTTTTTGTTGGGGGGTAAAAAAAAATTTCCCCACTGTTGGTTTTAAATTTCATCCCTTTTCTCTTTTTTTTCTTTGAAGGTTCAGTAATACATTTTTTGGGGGGGGAGAAAATAAGTATAAGAAGTTATTGATTTTTTTTCCCTGTTTTAGTTAGATTTCTGGAGTACTTGCTGCCATAACTATTCTGAATCCAGAGTCAGATCTTCCCACAAAAGATATTGGACTGAGCCTTTTGTGGACAAATGTTCTCATTTTGTGAACCTTTGGTTGTCTCCAGATTCTGTGCTTTCTTACGGAAATTTTAGTTAACAATGTTTCAAAACTGTCCATTCTTATAACAAATATTTTCATGCTGTCTTAGCCCTTTAAAAAATTATTTCCTAAATTTTACCTTTGAAAAAGCATAAATCTTAAAAAAAAAAAAAAGAAGATGAAGGTGACACAACACTTTTCAAGTATTGAAATAAAAGAACTGTCAATGATGAATTCTATGGTAAAAATCTCTTCCAGGAATGAAGGAGAAATAAAGACATTCTCAAATGAAGAAAAACTAAGACGATTTCTTTACAGCAACTTTATCTTTTAAGAATAACTAAATAAGGGGCACCTGGATGGCTGAGTCAGTTAAGTGTCTGACTCTTGGTTTCAGTTCAGGTCATGATCTCAGGGTCATGAGATGAAGCCTTGGTCAGACTCTGCACTAAGCATGGAGCCTGCTTAAGATTCTCTCTCTCTCTCTCTCTCTCTCTCTCTCTCTCTCTCTCTCCCCCTTTCTCTCTGTACCTTCTCTCCATACCACAACTCCCCCATGCACATTCACTCTCTTTCTCTCCCTCAAAAAAACAAAAACAAAAAAGAAAGAATGACTAATGATATTATTTAAATAGAAGTGAAATAATAACAGAGGAAGACTTGGAACTTCAGAAAGAAAGGAATTTGGAATGGGTAAAAATTGGGCTAAATAAACAGACTATACTTTAAAAAAAAAAAGATTTACTTGTTTATTCATGAGAGACAGAGAGAGAGAGAGAGAGGCAGAGACACAGGCAGAGGAAGAAGCAGGCCCCCTGCAGGGAGCTGGATGTGGGACTTGATCCTAGATCCAGGGATCACACCCTGAGCCTAAGGCAGATGCCCGACCGCTGAGCCATCCAGTTACCCCAACAGACTATCCTTCTAAAGAATTTCTTAAATTATATTTGATGATTAAAGTAAAATTAATAACATCATTTGATATGGAACTGAGTGTATGTAAAGGAAATAATTAAGACAATTATATTTTAATGAGGATAATAAAGGGACTTAAATGGAAGTAATCTATCTATACTTCATTTTAAGTGTTAAAACACCAATACCAATTATCTGTGATATTTATATATGTATATTGTAATACCTAGAGAAACCACTAAGAAAAGCACACTAAGCAATACATTCAAAATGCTGCAAATAAGTTAAGATTTTGCATAACCCACAGGAAAATTAAAGAGAAGAGAGAGAAAGAAACAAAAGAAACAAACAGAAAACAAATAAGATGGCAGACTTAGGCCCTAGCATATCAATAATTACCTTAAATATAAATGGTCTAAAAATGTCGATTAAGATTGGCAGAGTGAATAAAAAGAAAAAGAAAAAACATGATTCATCAATATGCTATATACGGTATCTCATTTCAAACAGGACTTAGGCATCATGAAAATAAAAGGATGGGCAAAGATATATCATGTGAATGCCAACCAAAAATGAAGGTGAAATAGATTTCTTCAGACACCAGGAGACCCCTACTAAAGAAGTCCTTCAGATAGCAGGAAATGATACCAGGTGAAAATATAAAAAGATGAAGAGCACTGGAAATGAGAACTACATGGATAAATATAGAAGATGTTTTATGGGGACGCCTGGGTGGCTCAGTGATTAAGCATCTGCCTTCAGCCCAGGGTGTGATCCTGGAGACCCAGGATCGTGTCCCACATAAGACTCCCTGCATGGAGCCTGCTTCTCTCTCTGCCTGTGTCTCTGCCTCTGTGTGTGTATGTGTCTCTCAAAATAAAATCTTTAAAAAAGGAGATGTTTTATGTATTATACATATTTCTTTGAAAGATGACTGAATAAACAAAAATAGCAAGTGTTTTTTTAAGCTTATATAAGTAAAATGTGATGAAAATAGCAGCATAAATGCTAGGAAGAGATACATTCTAGTACACTATAGCAAGGTTCATAATAAAGTGTTATCACATCACATGAACATAGACTGTGATAAGTTAAAGGTGAATATCATAAGCCCAAAGAAAACTACATATACATAATGTACAATACAGTAACTATAGCTAATAACACTGTATTGCATATTTGAAAGTTGCCAAGAGAGTAAATCTTAAGAGTTCTTAACACAAGAAAAAATATTATAATTACATGTGATGACAGATGTTAACTAAACTTATTGCGGTGATCATTTCACAATATATACATATATCAAATCATTAGGTTGTACACCAAAACCTGATGCAATGTTACATATCAATTATGTCTCAGTAAAACTGAAAGAAAAAGAAAAGAGTATTAAAAGAACAAAACAAAGAGTTTAGGTAAAAACAAGAGGGGGGATAAAATTTTTTTAAAAACTGAATCAAAAAGAAGGTAGAGAAAGAAAAAAAGGAGGAAAGGAAAGACAGTACAAATAGAAAATAATAGGGGGTGAAAGTTGTAAACCTAAACATATCAATTACCATATTAAATGTTAATGGCCTCCAGATTGTGGAAGGGCACACTTGAGACTACTAAGATATATGTAATATCTTAGTTGTATTCTTAATCTTTTTATTTTCAATATAATTTCAATATATAATGAACAGTTCTCTCAAATAAATAAAATCTTTTAAAAAATTAAAATAATCAGAGCTGTTCATAGAATCTCATGCTAACAATTGCCATAACAATATTCATGCATATATATTGGAAGTATTTTTATGTTCTGATCTCAGATGCTTATGAGATATAATTAATTTTGTTAAATTAGAAGACTTTTCTATAAAACATGCATTCTTTTGTTCTTGAGGTATTATTTATTTATTTATTTATTTATTTATTTATTTATTTATTTGAGAGAGAGAGAGCATAAGCAGGAGAGGGGCAGAAGGAGATGGAAAAGCAGTCTCCTCTCAAAGCAGGAAGCCCAGTCAAGGGCTTGATCCCAGAACCCTGGCATCATGACCTGAGCTAAAAGCATGACCTTTGTGTCACCCAGGCATCCCTCCAAGACATGTGTTCTTAAGAAATCCTATGATGCATGTTTTTTTATTAATGCAATCTTTGAATACCAGCAAATGTCAAATAATCCTAATAAAATCTGACCTGGTTCTCAAATTATTGCATTGATGATGTTTTAATATTTATACATTTTTTTGGTTCTTTGATTGGAATGGGTGTTTGGAATGTATTCACTGTGGTCAGAAATGATAGGAATCAGTATGGTTAAGAGGAGAAAAATAGTGAGAGGAGGCAGGGAGGGGCAGGAATTGCTTAAAGCTTTACATTCTCAAAGGGGAAAAATATCTGGAAGCAGTTATAAAAGATCAGTTGGTTCTTTTCCCAAACTATCCTAGCATTCCTGAATAGTAATTCATAGAGATATAATATACTTTACAAATTTTAACTTATAATAGAGAATTTGACTTCAGATTTTATTTTATAATGTGTTTGTTCATGCATGTGTGTTAACAGAAATACAAAGTATGCAAATAAATGACGTGTTTTGTATAGATGCATGTGGATATATGCATTCACTCTCATGACAATATATGTGGGGGTGTTAATGCCTGTTTCTAAAAGCCAGACTCTTATAAACATTTTGATGTTATGTATCTGCACCAAATACAGATGGAACCTGTCTATTTCAATGCAAAGCAAAAAGTCCCCAAAAGAAGGCTTAATAATAATAGAACTGAGTATTAACACTGAGATAATCATTTGTTGGTTAGTAGAAATAGTAGTTATATCTATTTTGAGATAATATTTCCCAGGAAGCAATAATGTAAGGCTTGAAATTTTGTAATTGGCTTATGACTGAGAAATAGGAAGCATTTTTTTTCCTCATTTCCTGCCACTTTGTAGCAGCCTAAATCAATAGCAATGCAGGATATGAGAGAAGAGTCTGTGTACATTTGCCCTTCACATAAGCAAAGCAACAACCCCTACAAGAACAAGAAAAATCGAACAAATTACATCAATATCAACCTGAATATGCTCAAATAATTTTTTTAAAGGAGATTGGACAACTTTATGAGGCTAAAGATGTCCTGCTCCTCAAATATCCTTCCTAGCAATCATCCCAGGGCTGTATTTTCTAGCCCAGAGGTGACAGGAGGGCCCCAGGAGTCCCTATTCCCACCTCCTTAGTCGAAAGAGTTCAGGTGGCTTCAGGCAGAACAGGAAACCACACAGCTCCCAGGCCCCATGCAGCAACCTTGCACAAAGTTCTCCTATGCCATCTGAATGAAAGATCTCAGAAAACCATTCAATCTGGCCGTGACACCAGCCACCCTGGCAGGAAAATCACTGCCTTCAGACTGCTAACAAGGCCAGTAAAGCAGATTATCTGAGAGGTATATTGGCTTCATCCTATATATTTTAACGAGAGCTAATATTGAAAATAAATGATGAATGACAGTTTAACTCCGGTGAGGGAGTTAGCACAGATAAATCTACTATTTTCTAATACGAATTAATGGACATGTAAAGTGCATATAGTAAAATGAAGAAAGGTCAATAGAGAGATACCAGTCAAGTTAGCAGTTTAAAAACTGCCTACTATGTGCCAGACACTTTGCTTGAACCTGAAGTGGAGAGAAGTAAGCTTCTTTGAAGGAGTTCACCACCTAATGGAAGAGGCAGGTACAAAAACAGAAAACACAAGCTTGAACAACTGAATGGAAAATGAGAACTGAATGACACACACTGCACAAACTAACTGATGATATTTTGTCATTTCAGCTGAAATCCCTGATTGCCAATCGAATACAGCGATCTTCAGCTCTTCTGTTTGAACTATGGAGCAGGAGAAGTAAGTTACTGTAAATGTGGCTTCATCTATTACCAACACCCTGATAACCTCCATGTCTGTGTCTCCAAGGTGTCTTTTCTGAACCATAGAGCTATTTACACAATGACCTATTGGACATTTCCACTTATAAAGCACACTGATCTCAGGACAGACCCATTGATCTCAGGATTTCAATTTAAAACACTGAACTGACTCCCAACTTCCCTCCGCCTTCCACTCCTTCCCTCCCCTCTGTCAAATCTGAGCTTCTTCATGTGATCTTATACTGTTTAAATGGCACCTCTATCCACCAAGCCAGCCCTTCTCTTTCCTCCTTGTTGAATTAGACAAGGAATCCCATTTTTTTTTCTAAAATTCTTCTGTAATCTGCTTGGTTCAGATACCACTCTTCATCTAACAGTCCCGACTGCTCTTCTTGCCCCCATTGCCCTCATCTGTCATCACACACACATCTACACCGATACCCACCTATACACTAAAATTAACACTGTGACCAAGATGGCCTTTCTAAAACATGATTTGCTCATGTTTCTACAACTACTTAAAACCCTCAGTGGTCCTATCACCTACAGATTAAATTCTAAACTCTCTAAATGATGTACAAGACCTTCCAAGTTCCGGGACCCCTTTTATGGCCCCACAACTGGAGGAGTTTTTCAATCATTCCTTTGGAAACCACTTTACCTTATAGCCATCTTCAGTAGCTTCATCATGCATTGCTCCAAGGATCTGTCTATATGTCAACCTTGCCTCTTAGATGTGCAACTCCCCAAGGCAGGGAGCAATAGCTTCCTTATCTGTGAGTTCCTGAGGCTGGCACACTTCTTGGGACACAGTATGCCCATATATTCAATAAATATTTGTTGATAAATGAATGAAGAAAATATAAGATATAAAACTGTTTCAAAAACATTATCTAATTTGGTATTTACAATAACTCTTGACACAAGTAATATTGATCCTGAGAACTTCTAGCCAGAAAAAATCTACTGCTGCAATCTGTCCACTCCTCCTTTTTCCTTTTTAGAAGATTTTATTCATTTATTCATGAGAGACAGAGAGAAAGAGGCAGAGACATAGGCAGAAGGAGAAGCAGGCTCCATGCAGGGAGCCCGACGTGGACTCAATCCTGGGTCTCCAGGATCACGCCCTGGTCCGAAGGCAGCGCTAAACCATTGAGCCACCCGGGCTTCCCCTGGTCACATCTCCTTAAAACCCCAAACAAATAATGAGGGAAAAATCCAATTTGTTCCAATAATGGTCACTGACTTTTAAAATCTTTTTTCTTACTAAGGTATAATTTATATAGAATAAAACTCACTGCTTTTTTTGTGTATAATTTTTCAACTTCTGATAAAGGCATACAGTAATGTGACTACCACTTCTCTCAAGATACCAAGAAGTCTCATCTGCCCCCAAATTCCCCATGACATTTGTAGTCAACCATGCCCTAATCCCTTCACCACTGGTGACCACTGATCTATCCCTTGTCCTTGGAGTTTGACCTTTTCCAGAATATCATATATATACTCTTAGAGCATGTAGTATTCTGAGACTGGCTTATTTCTCTTAGCATAATGCATTTGAGATTCATCAATGATACTGTGGGTATCAATATTTTGCTACTGATTATTGCTGATTAATATTCCATCAAAAGACCACAGTTTCTTTATCCATTCACCAGCAGAAAGATAGTTGTTTTATTTCTCCAGTTTGAGGTAATCATAAATAAAACTGTTATAATCATTTGCTTAGAGATTTTTGTGTGCACAGACATTTTCATTTCATCTGAATAAATATCAAACAGTGGGATTGTTGGGCTGAATAATAAGCATATGGTTAACTGTATAATATACCACCAAACTGTTTTCAAAGTGGATGTATAATTTTGCATGCTCACCAGTGATATATTTAAATTCTAGTAGTTCCACATCTTCGTCAGAACTTAGTGTTATTTCTTTTTTCTTTTTTCTTTCTTTCTTTCTTTCTTTCTTTCTTTCTTTCTTTCTTCTTCTTTTTTTGGCCAATCGAAGAGGTATATAGTGTTAATCTCATGTTTTAAGTTTGCATTTCCCTAATGACAATGCTGTTTATGCATATTCGCATGTTTTTATTTGTCATATATATATTTTCTTTAGTGAAGTGTCTCTTCAAAGTATTGTCCATTTTTAAAAATTGAGATGCACGTTTTCTTCATATTGAGTTTTGGGAGTTCTTCATATATTCTAGATATAAGCCCTTCATCTGATAAGTGATTTGCAAAAATTTTCTTCCAATTTCTGGATTGCCTTTGTATCATTTGCACAGTGGATTTTGGGGAGCAGAAGTTTAACTGAAGTCCAATTTGTCATTTTTTTTCTTGTATGAATCATGCTTTCAGTGCCATGTTTAAGAAATTTTTGCCTTTGTCTAACCCAAGATCATAAAGATTTTCTCCTATAATTTTTAAGAGTTTGATCGTTTTAGCTTTTACATTTAAGCCTATAACCCATTTTGAGTTAATTTCTGCATACAGTGCAAGGTAAGCATGGATGTTGTTTTCTGTTTTTTAAAAGATTTATTTATTTATTTTAGAGAGAGAGAGAGAATACACAAGCATGAGGAGCAGAGAGAGAAGGAAAGAGAATCTCAAGCAGACTCTGTGCTGAGCACAGACCTGGACTTGGGGCTTAATCTCACCACCCTGAGATCACACCTGAGCCAAAACCAAGAGTCGTACACCTTACCAACTGCACCACCAAGGCACTCCTGTTTTTTGTTTTTAATATGGATACCCAATTGTTCCAGCATCATTTGCTGAGAAGTCTTTTCTTTTTCCATAAGATTGCTTTTGTAACACTGCTGAAAACCAATTGATCATATACATGTGGGTGTATTCTGGACTCTCTTATTCCATTCTATCAATGTAGATGTCCTTTCACCATTAGCAAACCGACCTAAAGTTTTGTAGTGTTCTGATCACCTCCTGTTCACTCCTTGGTAAGGGAGGGATCCCCTGCCCTAAGTAGCATGAGAAGGTCATACAACACACAGAACTACACACATCAGGTTGGCAGTAGTTTCTTAGCCACATGTACTCACAACCTTGGCAAGGAGGACACTGCATACCACACAGGGTTACTGGGTTGCACTCAGAAACAGAGCAAATCAACAGGGCTGTGGAAGGCAGGCTTTGTAATGTGAAGAGGATAGGGTAGCCCCCAGTTACGCAGGAGGATGAGACTGGCTTGTTTGAATGATTCTGTGGGCTAGCAGGGAATCAAGCTGAGGCGGAGGATGCTGAAGCTCAGCGGGTGCAGCTGATAGAGGCTTTCTGGCTGTGGGGCGTATATCCAGTGAGAGCAGAGGAGCTTACAGTTTGGCCTGGGGCACTGTGAGGCTCAAAGATGTCAACACAGCACGTGAAATTTTAGACCTTACACTCCATAAGTAAATCTTGAATTCATATACTGTAAATATTCAAACTTACATTTTTCTTTCTCAAAATTATTTTGGCTATTCTAGTTCCTTTGTTTTGCCATATATATGCATTAGAATCACCTGGTTGATTTCTACAAAAATGCTCTGCTAGAGTTCTGCTTGGGATTATGTTAAATCCATAGATCATTCAGGAGATAAATGTCATCTTGAAAACACTGAGTTTTCCAATTTATGAACATAATTTATCTCTCCATCTGTTTAGATTTCATTTGACTTATTTTAGCAGCATGCAGATCTGCACATCTTTTGTTAGATTTATATCAAATCTGGTGCTATTCTGGTGCTATTAAAAATAGTACTTTAAAAATTATATTTCCAATTGTTGATTGCAAGTATGTAAACATGTAATTGACTTTTGAATATGGACCTGCAATCTTGCAACCTGGATTGTTTGGAATTTTCTACACAGAGTCCCTGACAGAGCACACGTTTATATAGGTATGAGAATCATTTATACATGTACTGCACAGAAATGAGGCTGCTTAAATCGGAATACAAAAACAAGCAGCAGGAAAACAACGATTTAATCACTTAAATGAGTCTTTATCAGGTTCTTGAACTGCTCCTTGCAGACAGGTTTTAACTCCCAATTAACAATAGAAAGAAAGAAAGAAAGAAAGAAAGAAAGAAAGAAAGAAAGAAAGGGGATTTGGTGGACCTTCTGAGCCCATCCACACACCTGTGGTATATTCAGAGCTTGGGAACAGTGATGACTGAGGCATGACAGCACATGGAGCCCAGGGCCAACTGAAAGCCCAACTAAAAGAACTGGAGCCACCTGAGATGCCGTGGTTCTGTTAGTTATGCCCTGGAAAGAAGCCCATGTGGCAGTAGAGAAGCCATATGTCAGATGCCAGGAATGCTGAGCCAGTTGCTCACATTTCTTGGTAACACCTTGTTGAACAGATACCTGTGCTTAAGGCAGGGAGCATTGCAGGCTTCCAGCCATCTACAGAAAGAATTCCCTGGGTAGACTTAGTCACTAAACAAATAATAATCATAAGAAGTGCCTTTTTTTTTGTCCTGCGCTATATCCATTCATTTATTTTCAAGAATGAAAATAATTTATGGCTGTTTTCCAAATTTTCAAAAATGATCAAGTGTTCATGACACTAGTTTTTCTCTAAAGCTGACACATACTAGAACAGGTTGGTGAGTCATGAGAGCTAATAAACAGTTGAACAGGGTCTCATCTCTATGGCTTATTAGCAGATCAGATCTAAGCAATATGAAACAGCCCCCAGAAAGTTCTGCTTTACCCTCCCATCCATCCTCTGCACAGGTAGGCTGGCAAACACATACCTTGTTTGGTTTACCTAAATAAACAAACATGAAAGCTGTATTTAGAATTTCTAGAGCTGTCTTATATCTACAGATGGATATATAAGCTTGATTATTATGAAGAATATTTGGTTCTAAGTACTTGAAGCCATGGGTATATAGGAAAGAGGTCATCACCAGGAGCTCCAAGACTAGGGACAGCAAGCTACAGCATGGTTCTCTCAGCCCAGGTTCCCCAGAAGACAGAGCCTGAGGAACTTTTTTCAGGAGGGCAATCTTGAGGATCAGGAGTGAAAAAGCGAAGTGAAGTAGGGAAATGGACATTCTAGCAACCTGGAGACACTCCTAACTTCATCATGCAGGACTGTCTACCAACAGTAGACATAGTAACTGCCTCTCAGGACAATCCATCTTGGGAGAGAGAGAGAGATAAATCTATCCTCCTGACATGCACTGATGGAAGGTTCTTCCCTTGAAGTATCAATCCCCCCACCCTTATGTATGATGAGCCTCATCTCTAGCAGCCTCCATGCAATCACACCTCAACATCACCAGAAGAATCTGTGGGCAGGAGGGCGAAGTCTGAGCCTGGGCGACTGGTGGCAGCCCACTGAGAACAGGTTGCCATGATGATGGCTATGGCTGACACAAGTGACGAAAGGCCCCAGAGACAGGGAGATTGAGTGTCGGGTACAAAGGTGAGCAGACTCCACAGGGTGCTGCCACATTTTGCCCTTAATGTCCTCTCCTCATGATGCCCCACTGGGAAGGCTTCCTTTATCTCATGCATGGGTGGTGCGGAGATCACAAGATGTTAGTTTCTCTACATTCTTGTGGCACTTGAAACAATCCTTCGTACATGTGACTGTTCAATAGAGAAGAGTAGGAAGAAAAGAGAGATGGGACAGGGAGAAGGAACAGGAGAAAGGAGAAGAACAAAGGAAAAAGAGGAAGATGAAGTGGAGCAGAGCTGAAAGGAAGTGAGTATGTGCTTCAAACTATAGAAGAACATGTGTTCTGATCTTGTATTTCTTTTTTTTTAAAGATTTTATTTATTTATTTATTTATTTATTTATTTATTATTTATTTATTTATTTATTTATCCGAGAGAGAGAGAGAGAGAGAGAGAGAGAGAGAGAGAGAGAGACAGGCAGAGGGAAGATAGGCAGGCTCCCTGCAGGGAGCCCGATGTGGGACTCCATCCCAGGACTCCAGGACTGGGCCGAAGGCAGACGCTCAACCGCCGAGCCACCCAGGCGTCCCTTGATGTTGTATTTCATAGTGGAATTGAAATACACAAGTTCAAACAGAAACAAATTTCTAGAAATCAAGTCCAAATTATCTTTAGACAAGGTCACCTTCACTTCCACTGACAATAGGGCCTGGGGGTGGGAGGAGCAAGGTTGGGCCCTAGCAGGAAAGGAGGGACCCCAGAAATGTCTTATGATGAGGCCTGGAGGCGCCTGAGATGCTAATAGAAGTTATTTAATTCTGTCTCATGTTTCTTCTCAGTTACCTGTTATCTGGGATCCTGAGGTGGGAAGCATGTGGACACAAAGTCACTAGAACAGAAATACTTGTGTTTTCATGTTTTTTTTCCCCTGCTATTTAACATTTCAGCTCTATAAACAACTCCAAGGAGTGTGTGCTTTGGAAGCAATTGCATCTGAAAATAGAAGTTCTATGCAGGAGAAAGACTGCTGCTGTATTTTTTCATGTTTCCACTTTGTGTGTTTCCACAACCTCCCTATCTAGAATTTCAAGCACAGCTGACTTCAATATTTCATTTCTACTGTCCTGGATTAATTTTCTCCTTAGCAATTATTACCATCAGAATGTTATGAAGCTCACTTATTTATACCTCTTCCATGTTACACAGTGCTTGCTCCTCAAGAGCAAGGGTTTCGGCTTTTGTTGTTCTTTTGCAGAGTCTTTATCCCCAACATCTGGAACAGTGTCTAATACATTGTGTTTGACTAGTAAATATTTGTTGGGTGGATAACCAGACTTGAGCTGTGCTTTCCATGACTCTGACATTCTTGGGGTGGGGAACCGGGCGCATCCTCTCTCTGTTTATTTAAAGTAAGCATCTGCCATTATTTCCAGGAAATTCAATATAAGGCCTTGAATGAGTTGCCCTCCTGGGAATGATGAGTCTTATCATGATCCAGCTTCAGGATTCTCAGCCAGTCCCAATGTTATTATAATAACACCTTGGTTTCACCCTGTTGGAAACAAAAAGCCTACTTTTTCCAGTGCATGCATGTACTTCAGGCAGCCTATTGTTTAAAATAAGTATTAAGGCCATAAAAATGTAGACATGTTCATTTTCTAGGAAATAAATTTGGTCACTCTGACTTTACAACATAAATAAAAATACCAACTCTATGAGGATTGTATATTATCAAGTATAAAGTCTACTGGTATAGTTACTGAGACATAATAAATTTAAAAATTACATCATTATTGAGATTGTTTACTGCTATGACTCAATGTCAAGGAAAATAATAATTTCAAGAGTAAAATAAATGCCAAATACTGTTAATGATAATGTCTAGCTATAACTGTAGCACAAAGATACCAAATATATTTGAATATGTTAATTATTTGATCTTACTACAAAGATGCCTGTTGCATTTCACTAGCCTATTGATTCAAATTTTAAAATATGAACTAATAACTCAAAGAGCTGTTTTAAATGGAAAATGGATTTTGTTTTGTCTTGTTTGCAAAACTTTCAAGGTAGAACTGTATGCTCACCTGTATCTGAATTAATGGAAAGGGCAAGTTATTTCATAAAGATTTCATCAAAGATTTCATATCCTATTTTTTATTTTAAGCTTATGATTATCTAAAGGCAGAATTTTAAATAATGTCTTAAGTTCTAGATCACTTAATTTTTTGGATTGAGGGAAATGTCATGTGGCCAATATGTCAGAACATCATCATGACAGAACATCATATAATCTACTGCAGGCATGGTTGACGTGAGATGTCTTGTAGCACTTCACCCAAATATAATGAGTAAATTCTTAAAATGTATTATGGCAACTCTGCACCGCACTCTGTCAAACAACACTTGTGCATACCAACACCTTCTGCAAGATTTTTGATCAGTTCATATGCTCCCGCCACTACCCTTTAATTTTAGGAAATCACAAAGTCTGCTGAGGAACAGTGACTTGTCCGAGGGCAGAAAGTCAGAAGAATTTTAGACTTAGTTAAGAGCCTCTGGTTTAAGTTATTGCTCTAATATAGTAAGCATTATATCTTTTTTAAGTAAAATATTCATTCTACATACCTTCAATAAAGTCAAATTAAGTGACTTAAATTTTGATCTCATCATTGAGTATATCAATAAGTTTTTATTGTATCCTAGGTACTTAGAAATAAATGTCTCCATGTCACAAATAATCAAACTATTAAAGCTGCCATATTTTATAGTTTCAGAAAATCTTTAATTTATATTATATATGGATACTAATTTTTAATATTTGTAAAAGTCAAAAAATTATCAAATTGAGGGGTGCTGGGTGGCTTAGTTGGTTAAGTGTCTGCCGTAGGCTCTGGTCATGATCCTGGGGTCCTGGGATTGAGCCCTACATTAGGCTCCCTGCTCAATAGGGAGTCTGCTTCTTCCTTTCCCTCTGCCCCTGCTTGTGTGTTCTCCCCCCCTCCCTCCCTCTCTCTGTCAAATAAATAAATAAATAAAATATTTTTTAAAATTATCAAATTGAAGTATGGAATAATTTAGATCATAAGGCTCTGAGCATGATCTTACAGAAATGCAGTTCTGTTTTTCATCTTTTTATTGAAATTAGGAAATCTTTAATTTATTTATTTGACAAAGAGGGCACATGAGCACAAGCAGAGGTCTGGCAGGCAAAGAGAGAGAGAGAAGCAGACTTCTCTCAGAGCAAAGAGCCTGATGTGGGGCTTGATCCCAGGACCCTGAGATCATGACCTAAGCCAAAGGCAGATGCTTACCCAACTGAGCTATCCAGTCGCTCTGAAATTAGGAAATCTTTAAATGCCAAAACAATATTAGTATGTACTTTAAATATTAACATTGGTTTTATTCAACCTAATGCTGCAGAATTCATTTAAAATGTTTTAAACATAGCTTTAAAAGGCTACATCATAGTTAAAAGCAAAACTTCTTATATGTCCAATTTCCTTTTTGTAAGGAAAACTGAAGCCAGATTCTACAACAGAAGTAGGAATTCTCTAGCCTAAAAGCTCTTGTCTTTATACTATTACTTATCTTCATTCAGACTCTAAAAAATAATTTAAAACATGAAGTGTGGTATTTCTAGCCCTAAAAAATGTCATTTATAGACACAGTATATTTTAACACCTTTATTGACATCAAGAAGAAAACAGTAGTAAGAATGATATGGCTATGGCCATATCAAAATGAATCGCCATGGCCCCCCAAAATGATATGGCTATGGCCCCCCAAAATGAATTTTCTAACTTTATGGTAAGCATCCAGTTTTACTTGATTGGTTTTCATAAACCAACTGTGTGTGCATTTTTTTTATTCCTGCATTGACAACCCAGACCAAAAAAAGTGCCCTAATCCTAATTTTAAAATTATATTCCCAGTTTTCTCAAAAACTTTATTGGATGAGCAGTGGACGAGGTGTCCTACTGCGATTTTTGCAATCAGCTCTCAGTGACCTTGGGAAAGTCATATCATTACTATGTCTCTGTTTGCTTATTCCTTAGAGTGAAAAGGTTGGATGGGATAATCTGTAACATTCCACTGGGTAGAAGAGCCCATTATCCTGTGGAGATAGATATTTAAAAATGAGTTGGCACATAGAGAATACAATTCCCAGGAGAGTAAATTCCATTTAGAATGGTGCTTCCAGGTATCCTCTTAAGTTAAAGATTAAAACAGGCAGTTTTGCTCTCTTTAATTACACTGCTGGGGATCTAACTCCACAGAGGATTTTTTTGTGAATGATAGAAGGCTACACTTATCCAACCTTAAATGTAAACATCAATATGGCCACATGGCTCTCGTGCCTAAGAGACAATAAACTGAAACAAATAACAAAGGAATAGAAAACAAGGACTTTCCCTAAAATGTCTCACAACCAAACATCAGCACTGAAGAGTGTTGGCTTTCCCTGAAGGATGTATAGAAATTCAAGTGAGCCACCTTACTGTTGAGGCTGCGTGAAAAGCCATCCAGGTATCCACTCTGATTCTCACAACATTCACACTTTTTCATCCAATAATCTATGACCAAAGGCTATAATCAATTGCATGAGTGAGACAACAAACTCTTTATACTGTAGGCTTATACTCATTCCCTAAATTGCAATTGAATTAGAATTGTTCCTACATGCTCTGTTCGATTAAAGAGCCTCAAAAGGAGTGCAAAAGAATTGCCTCCAGGCTGATGTGTGTGTGTGTGCACGCGCGTGTGCCCATGTGTGAGAGAGAAAGAGAAAGAGAAATGTGGCTTTTATCTCATTTCTTCCACAAAGATGTAAGCCCTCCTCATCTTCTCACCTGCCTGGCCCTGCCTCCTCTGAGGGGAATGGACATCCTTGTGGGTGTGGTAGGTCAGATCTGCAACACTTGCCCTCCTGCTCCTCTACTGGTCTCTCCCCTCTGCTGGCCCACAGCTTCTCCTGGGGACTCACTGCCTTCCTTCCCAGGGTCCAGAGCCTCCCATTGACAACCAGTATTTCCTTACAGTGCATTCTCATTTGGTTCAGTGAGTGAGTGGAGTGAGGAGTCCACTGGACTTGGAGTCCTGGAACTAAACACAGGCTTCATTCACTACTTGCTCCTCTTCTTGGGATTCATGGTTGATTTTCACCCAGTTTCAGCTATTACGATGGCAGAAGAACCAGACTTTTGTGCTTCAGATCATTGTGCCACATTGCCCCCTCCTTCTTCCTTTCCCTCCTCCACTGACACACTTTCAGTACTCAGCCTGAGATCCAGCATCATTCCTACGATGTGTCCATTATTGAACATATATTGAAACAACCCTCTTTCAATGGACAGATCCTTTCTGGTGACCACATTCTATGAGTACATATTAGCAATATAAGTGGTTACTTTGCCCTCTAAGCTATATAAGCTGATGGCTATTTGTTGTAACAACCGTGAAAGCTCCATTCGATCAAGAAGCGCATACACTTCAATCATCTAGTGGACTCTAAAATATTAGACTTGGCTCTGGGGCTATAAACACCCTCACAAACATTCCTTCAATCAAGAGTCTTGCAGAAATAGCTTCAGAAAGAATCAGTTTACTGAGACTTCAGATAGCTCCTTAAATAGTAGCACTTTATAAACTAAAAGCAACATTTCTATATCTCTGCCTGGAGTCTAATTGAAGAACTGCATCAAATACATATCAAATTTAAAGTTGAGATCTTGACCAGATGCATAACTTCTGGAAAAAGTCATAGATGGTTTTCCACATTAACTTGTTACACTAGATAACAATAAGGAAAAAAATTTATTTCTCTTCTACTTTTATCTTCTGTTGCTCCCAAATAGATAAACTTATCCATACTGACATAATTCATGGAAGAATGACAGACAAAACACCTATAAATGAAAGGTGAGAAGATCTGCAAATATATGGTATAATGTTACCTTTACCAGAAACTATTTCTCAATTTTACAATTTGTATTAAGACACAGAGTTATGTCTTCTTCTGAAATAAAGGTGATTTAGCATATCAATAGTTGCTAATTCAGGGTATTATCTGCATTAGGAATCTATATTTTTCTACCTGCATTTTGGTTTTTCAGGCTTATTCAAAATCTTCCTCAAATAGAGCTTCAAGTTTCACAATTAAAAAAAAAAAGCATGAAGAGGGGAGCAGAAAGCAGGAGAAAGAGAAGCAGCAAGAGAAGTAGTTGTAGTAAAGAAACAGACTCTATCATGTGCTGAAAAAGCCACCTTTCTACCAGGCCTCAGAGAAGAGTGTCTTGTTCACGAGTAAAGCTACCCCACTGGTACACAGAAAGGAATATTTAATCAAAGGTAATGGGAAACTTAATAGATATTTTGGTAAAAAAAATCCGTCCTCCAAGGATTCTATGCAAAATAAATTCTAGATAAATTAAAGAATTGCATATATCTTAGCAGGTTAAAAAATAAAAAAAGTGGAATACAACAAATATCAGCTCTGTAAATTTACAGCATTGAAGCTCTAAGAAAAAAGTTGGAATAACGGATTACAATTATAAACATGAGGGGCGCCTGAGTGGCTCAGTCATTTAAGCATCTGCCTTTAGTTCAGGTCATGATCCCAGAGTCCTGGGATCTATCCCCACATCAGACTCCTTGCTCAATGGGGAGTCTGCTTTATTTCTCTGCCCTTCCCCCTGCTCATACTTTCTCTATCTATCAAATAAATAAATAAAATCTTTTAAAAAAAACAATTATAAACATAAAAAACTCTATAGTGAAAGTTAACAGAAATCAGCTTTACAAATAGAACCTGTTAAATATATTTATAGAGAATAATATGAGCAAGTCTTCCACAAAAACAAATATAAATAGTAAACATATGGGAAAATGTTTGCTTTTACCAAAAGTTATTTTTAGAAAGAGCATTGGGTTATTTAGCATCTAGTAGGGTGGCAAAAATGTTTTCTTCAAATGCTGACCAGATTTCAGTGAATACGGTACACTCCTTTATTTTTTTTTCCTTTGTGGAGATGAAGTTCAAATACTTATAGTTAACCATTTGAAAGTAAACAATCCAGTGGCCTTTAGTACATCCATCACATTATGCAAACATCACTTCGCTCTACTTCTAAAACATTTTCATCACCCCAAAAGAATATCCCACACTCATTAAACTGTCATCCCCCATTGCTCCCTCCCCACATTTGGTTTATCCATTCACCCATTGATGGATATTTGGGTTTTGTTCCATCCTTGGCTAGCTATTATGAATACTATAGCCATGAATATTCATGTATAAGTATCTGAACACCTGCTTTCAATTCTTTTGAGCATATACCTAGAAATGGAATTGCCAACTATGAGGTATGTTTTATATTTTAGAGAACTACAAAATTGTATTCCAGCACCATTGTGTATTCCCCCCAGTAGTGTCTAAGGGTTCCAATTACTCCACACCCTCACCAATGCTTGTTATCTTCTTGTCTTTTTTCATTACAGCCATCCTAGTGGGTGTGAAGTAGTATTTTATCGTGGGTATGATTTTGATAATCCTAATGACTAATGCTAAGCATTTTTAATGTGTTCACTGGCCATGTGTATGTCAGAATGAGGCTGTGAGTGAGGATTTCTCTGAGGCCTCACGGTGTTCCAAGGCTTCAAAGTCTATGACACATCCTTAAAAATCTACCTACCTATCTACTAGCTAGCTAGCTGACTAGCTAGCTATTTACTTATCTATTTATCCATCCATTCATAATTTATTCCAAAAGGTACAAGCACATTGATAAGAAATCTGCTTCAGTAGAGGAATTTAAATTCGTTGACATAGTAAATCCACTCTTGGAAATTTATCCTAAGGAAGTAAACAACAGATTTGCATGTATAACTGCTCACCAACAGTACTGAATAGCAAAAATCAAAACCCTCCAAGGAAAAAGTTGGGATGGTCTTATGTACCAACATGAAGAAAAATTATGCCAGAAATGAAATATTTATAAAAATGGTATAGAAATGTGGAAACATAGCACGTGGCAAAAAAAGAGTTCTGATTTCCATCAAGGCGACCCAGGCTTAATGTCAGTCACAGGGACATAGATTTTAAGGAAATGTACTCACACTTTGGGTTTCTGCTTCAGCATAACTTCAGGGAGCCTCCCACCTCAGGCTAAAGTAGGTACAGACTATGTATATTTCAATAGTTCTTTGTATCACCTTAATAATAGTGCTTATCACACTCTATTATTGTCACTTGCTTATTTGTCTGCCTCTACCTTCCACTGGCAGACTGTAAAGTCCATGAGGGCAGAGCCTGTGGTGTCTACTGGCTGCTATCTGATAAGCAACCAACAGAATAAATGCACACAGTAGGGATTTAATGAATAGTTATCAAATAAATTAATATGTGCCAAGATTGTGGGATTATGAAAATCCTAACTTACTTAAAACTAATTTTCTTTGCAGTTGTTATGGTATCTACTTTATGGAAAATATTTTCAAAATTGACAATGCAAAATATAATAATTATCATTATTATAATTTAAATGTAGCATTCTTCCAAATTTCTCAATTAGAAAATTCTTGTTCTGCAAAACTAAAAAGAAGGAAATCTGTGCATGCTCTATCCTGATTAGATTAGTCTAGTTTATATGTCATGATTGCCTTGGTTTTTGTTACCCCATGGCAGTGAGGAAGACAGAATCACTATGTGAGAATTTTTGGAAACCAGCCATTGATACTTCCTCCACTGCATTGCTTCTTAACAATGGTTTGGGGCCCTTTGAGATGATTGTTTGCTCAAAAACTAGAGATTATTAGTAAATAACCATGCAGGATAATTAAAGAAGGGGTGCCTGGGTGGCTCAGTCAGCTAAGCATCTGCTTTTGGCTCAGGTCATGATCCCGGGGTCCTGAGATCAAGCCTCACATTGAGCTGTCTCTGCTCAGTGGGGAGCCTGCTTTTCTCCCTCTCCCTTGCTAACTGCCCCTGCGGCTTGTGCTTCCTCTCTCTGTCAAATAAATTAATTAATTAAATCTTTTTTAAAAAGACAATTAAAGAAAAGCATTTGAAACCATAGTTATCAATGTGACACGTTTGCAAAGCAAATACTTTTTCAGAAAATAAATGATAAAGCAATTATGCAAAACATCTGTCTGTAAGTGTATCATAACACTTTAGAGTATCTATATTCTATGTAATATCTTCTATATATGCCCATAACCCACAATGGGAATGTCAGGAAATGTTTAAATGTCTCTAAAAATTAATGTAAGAGTGAAATTACATTAGTAACGTCTTTGCAGAGCTTCTGCATCCTTGAAATATATCTTCAATACATGAAATCAAGAGGGATTTTCTAAGTCCAAATTTCTGTTTATAGGAAGAAATGGTATTCACTTATGAATCCACATACCAAAGCCCTAAGATATGTAACAGTTTTGTAAGTCTGAAGAATAACTGGACTTGTGTCATACGATTAATATTGTCTGAAATGTCATGATAATATGTGGCCCAATTCTGCTGCTTCCACTCTGCCCTTGAAATATCCTTCCGCTACACCATGAGTTTCAAAACATACAATTATAGCTTTATGTTGCCTATCACTTTGAAGTTAAGTTTACTCCCCATACCACACAGACTTGCCTTAGTGCTTTTATGGTAAATAATTTACACTAGAAATGCTGCATCATGAAACCGAGGTTAGGGAAATTGTTATTTAAGCAAACACAATCGATTCCAAATCATTTTAAATTTCCTGCCCTGTGATTTATCTTACAGCAAGGACCAGTGGGCACGGGCTGGGCGCAAGGAGCTCCAGGAGAATGGTATGCTTTTTATCCTTCACAGGCTTCTGTTTCCTCCCTAATTATTAATGAGGCCTCTCTGCTACAGCACACCCACCTCTCACAGCTCTTTCCTCTCCCCCCCCCCCCCCCCCCCGCTTGCTATCTCCAGCCTTGTTTTCTCTACATTCATCCCCAATTTCCCCAAATCCAAATGGGAATGTAGACTTCCTTTTGCAAAGAAAATCAATACCAAGTTGCTTCATTTGGTATATGATTTTTAAGCAGAAACAAAAGCCCTCAAGTGAACGGATCATTCTTGTATTTCCTCCTGAACTGAAAAGAGGGGAACGCAACAAGTGTAAGAGTCGGATCTTCAGGAGGCACATGGGAGACAGCTAGGAGAGTAAGCTCCCAGCAGAGGGGACGCTGTGCATGACAGCTGTTCTCATTGGTGGCTTAGCCACTTTGATCTTTGATGGGTAGGGTTCCACTTAAAATTGGTATCCCCTTTCCTATTTGTCACATTTTCATTTCTTGTGTGTGTGTGTGTGTGTGTGTGTGTGTGTGTGTGGCTATTAATCATTGATTTTTCTCTTCAAACATTTACGGAGCAGCATACTATATATTATGGGCCACTGCAGTAGGTACTCGGGTCTCGGGTTACAGAAATAAACAAAATGTGATAGTCCCTGCCCTCATTATGATCTTACTCTAATGGGAGAATATATAAAATCAGTGATTATAACTCAGCACCAGAAGACCAGTGACCAATGCTTAGAGCACTTGGGAAGCAAATGGGCACCTGACCTAGTTGGTCCAGGCCTCCTGGAGGAGGAGCTCAGTACAGAAAGGTGGGTCCAGTGAAGGAATGGGATGGTGGTATGGGTTAGAACAGTCCCCCAGGGGAAGAACGAAAGCAAAGATATAGATGGGGAATTGGCGTTTTGCAGGATTGGGGAATGGGAAGCAGAAACAACACCCATGGAGTGGGGAGAAGTAAAGCTGGTGAGGTCGTCTTTCTGCCTTGGCTGTACCTCTTCCTCCTCTGTCTAGATGAGCCCACTGACCTGCATCATAACAGGCTTCAGAGAGCCAGAACCATCCTCGGGACCCTGCATGCTATTGTCACATTTCTCACTTTGTTATTTAATCAGGACCTAATTCTTCTGTTGCTGCTCAGTTTCTTTATCCACAAATGAGTAAAATAGCAAACACCTTGCTGAATTAAGAGGAATTGAAATATTACACAGAAACTATGACTGACCTATATAAGGAGCAATTAGACATGGAAGCTATTACCAATACTGACTTAGAGCAAAACTTTGAACCAACACAATGTTATTTTAAAAAAAATGATTGGAGAAGCAGGGTGTGAGATATGGTGAGGTGGAAGCAAGAGTGAAGGAAAATAAGACTTACTGGGTGCTTGATCTGTGCCAGGAGCTACAGACAATTTTACCTTATTTAGAGATGAGATGGGGATGACATATGGTAAAGAAAGAGTTCTACTCAAGTAGAATCAAAATCCCAAAGCAAGGATAGGGGCACATCTGCCTTAAGGAAAGTTGGATTTCACAGGAAAGAGATTGGATATTTTAGGTAAGAAAAGATCTACATGAAAAAAAAAAAAAAAAAGAAAAGATCTACATGGCAAATATATAATATATGACAGACCCATAATTTTAGCTGATGGGAAAAAAAGGACTGTTTCTAGAACAAGAAAAGTGACAGCCTCATAATGTTTGGCATTAATGGAGCCGCAGCTACCCTACTGATAAGACACTGATGCTTTCTTATCTAAACATACACACAAGATCTTGATGAGCTGAGCAGATAGCAGAGGGGAGGGACTCAAGACAGATCTGAAAAAAAAAAAAACACTTAGATGTGACATCATTGCTGCCTTCAGATAGTTGAAAGACTGCGGTGTAGAGAACAGCTTAGACTACACTCTGTCATTTTGGAAACAGCCTCAGGATCCTGGATCTCAGGGGTTCACATTTCAGGCAAAGAGATTTCCACATACAAAAGGCATCCCGTATATTTTTGTTGATTTATTGACTGATTTACATCTTCAGAAAAAAAAAACCCTCCAATTTTCTCAGGCTTGAAGAATACAGGTTAAAACCACTCACAGAGCAAAAGGTGTCCATTGTTAGCAAGTTGACACAGGATCCACCAGAAGTGAGGCAGGTAGGAGCAGTGGGTCGGGCAGGAGTAAAAAATAAGCATCTCCCCTGGTAAATGTGCCCCCAGGCACTCAAACATGCAGGCCTGTAGAATCCACATTGCTCACTCTTGGGGATGAAGGCAGTTTTAAAGGCCAATATTTACCAAGTAAAACATACTACCAACCATTAATGCTTTATGTAGAGTGAGTATGTCAGATTAATTACCCTCTCCCCAAGCAGATCCTCCCAAATTTATGTATTCTAACCTTATTGATTTCTCAGAATCGAATTAACCAAAGCCCAATTTCTCCATAAAATTTTCCCTGCACACCCACGTGGTTGCATGAGGCACTGAAAAGAATACGAGCTATAGAGTACAGAAGACCTCAGTTTGAAATCTGGCACTACCACTAATTGGATGACCTAGTGCAAGATGCTTCCCACCTCTGGTCCTCACGTCACTGTCAATAACGTGGTAGAGCCTGTCTGTTTTAAGAGACATAGGAGGATTTGAGTGAAATAATATGAGTAAAGTGTTAGTTCACAAAAAAAGAAGGAAAGAAAGAGAAAGAAAGAAGAAAGAAAGAAAGAAAGAAAGAAAGAAAGAAAGAAAGAAAGAAAAAAGTTAGCACCTCTCTTCCTAACATTTTCATCCTTTGTCTTGTCTAAAATTCCATAACATAGAAAGGGTAATAAATAGTGAATGATATATTAGTACTTATTCCTCTGTGCTGGAGGGTATGGGGTGGGTGACAAGCTTTGTGGCAGGGAGGGAATGGGGAGAGGACAGTAATGTATTCACCAGTCCAGATCAACTGTAGCCATGGGGCAGGTAAGGAGGGTGCTCTTGAAGAAGAGAAATAAAGTGCTGAAGGAGACTGGCAGGTCATAAAACATGCAGGTCATTGACACCACCTTCCAACCAGCACCGTTTCACCTTACTATCCAGGACTTCAGCCACACAGCGTGGAAGGGGTATAAATCCAAATATAACAGAATTAGTAGGATATTAGGATAAAGATTGAAATAGAGAATTATTTGGTACCATGTAAGTTTCCTACATTTCATAATTTCAAAGTTTCATCCACGTGAGTATAATTTGGAGACAAGATTTAGTTCTGAGCACTTCTGTTACCTTGCAGTAGTGCGTAACCCTGGGCAAGAAACCTGACTCCTCTAATAATAATGAACAGCAGTAATAATAGCTTATACTTAATGTGCGCTTACTATGGGTCGGGCACTGTTCTAGGAGCATGCACTGTATTAACTGAACCGCCACAACAACCCTTTGAGATGGTAGACTGTTAGATTTATAGTCAAGGACACTGAGGCACAGATGAGTACCTGCCCACAGTCACATAAGATCCTACATTTATTCCTATATTGAATAATATAAATAATTCTCCTGAAAAGTCTTTCTCCCAATAAAATGCTATATTCTGTTTGAAAAACGCTCTGAAAACTGAATAGTACTGCATGCCTAGTACTCCAAGAGAAATCAAGATATCGACAAGGTACTGGCCTAAGAGATTTTCATCCTGAAGGGGTTTCTCTTCCACATGTGTGCGGTGCCATCCTCTCAATCCTCCCTGTTGCCTATAGAATTCTGGCTTTTGGCAGGAAAAACTGCATTTGTTCTTCCAAGAAAGGAGCTTCCATCAAATCTCAGGGTGCCAGAGTTCTCTCAGCAATGCTTCCCATCCAGGGACTACAGATCATAAATTAGTCTTAGACTGGAACTGCCTTCCTTGCCCACAGAGCTGAGCACCAGGTTCCATCACAGGCTGGCACATGCCTAAGTGTGTTGGGGGATGGAAAAAGCAATCTGCATCAATTACCAGGGGCTGAGGGAAATAACACCTAAGGCTAACTGCACTTATAATAGATGTGATTGGAAGGTGTATGGATGATCCAGATACTTTTAGACTATTTTAGTTAAGAGAAAATTAGACCAATACCTTCACCCCAGCACAAATGACCAGAGAATCAACTTGCTCTGGATTTTTTCTAATTGTTGCATTGGGGGGCACTATGCCCTTTCAGGAAGCTATCAGGGAAGAGAAGAAAAGAAGGATAATCAAGGCGCTTCCAGTTGCTGTCTCTTGGGGCCTCCAGGCCACCTTCCATGTGAAAGCAAGCAGCAGAAAGTGACTTCAAAAATTACTCTAAAAAAAATTACTCTTAAAGCAAGCACAGAGTTAGTTTCCTTTTACCTATTTTGTCTCCCACTTCATAAATATTAACTCTTTCCTTCACAATATTGTGTCAAATATGAAAAATAAAGACTATCCATAGGGATTATTTATACAAGGATGGACTCATCAGGTGACTCTGCACATCTAGGGGTCTGTATCTGAAATTGACACAATTAGTGATGAGTATGACAACTGATGGAATTTCTGGCTACATGTGCTAAAGCTGAGTCAGCACTGGCATCAAAAAGCAGAGTGTCTATCAGAAAGCTCACTCTAAGCCTCCACCTCACAGTCATCAAGGTGAGATGCTGAACTACCAGGCCCAAGTCTGTCCCTCAGTGTTTTCATCATATGCTAATGTTTCACACATTGGGTCTCAGCACGGGGACCCTCATATGTTATGAGCACAGAAGAGCAACAGGATAAAGTACTATTAAAGCCTATAATAACCCCTTGGTCAGTGGGCTTCTAGGCTCAGGGCCCTGTTCTCCTACTGAGGAAAATCAGAATTCTAGATGCTCTTCCTCCTAAAGGGGTAGAAAGCAGGTGATCTGAGGAGTCTGCCCTTAGGGGGAAATGACTCTAACTGTGAATACTACAACTGAATGAAGCAAAGGAAATACTGGAAGGACATATCAGAAATGTCTTCAAGTCCTGTGATACCAGACTAATCCAAATTCCTAAGAAGTGCAATGGAGGAAACAACCCTAAGCAGGTGATAAATAAGGAGTTCCCCCAAATAAAAGGAAAGAAGGTGGAAGGCCAGGCAGGTCAGTGCTCAGATCCAGTTCAGACATAGGACAGCTTGGGTGAATCACCTGCTCTCCTGGAGTCAATTTCTTCACTGTCATGCTCAATGCTACCCTCACCCCTCTTTCATCACTCATTAGCTTCATCCCTACCTCAGTGCCACCAGCTGACAGGCACTGCATTTATTCAAAAGAAAGGCAACTCCCTGGGGAAGATAGCTCACAGGGGCAAGGCTTGGCCAGCAGACCGCCTCTTTGTAGGAAAAAAAATGATCCCCCTGTGTCCAGCTTAATCCAGCTTGGAAGAGGCTGCCAGCCCAGTGCTCAGAGCCTAGGGTGGATGGCAGCTACCACCCCCCTCCTCAGGGAACCCCACAGGCAGTACACAGCTGTCCATGTGCACAGCCTGACCCACCCCAAAGACTTGCTCAGAGAATGGAACTGGGTCATGTGTACAGAGTGCCCTACTTAAGAACGTTCGAGCTTATCTAGAACAAAAACAACAAAAAATGAATCGTTAATTAGAAAAGGAATATAATAATCCCTGGGGTCTGACAGTTAGTAGGTGCTCTACAAATAGTACCTGTTATCACCACAAATTTTTTCTTCATAGTTTTGAACTCAAAAGTTTCTTTCAATCAATAACATGCTTTAGCAGAACACAAGGATCCAGACTGGCCCCGAAATTTCACTAACATTGCCACACATCCACCAGTTAGTCAAACAAACTACTTCTATGGAATCTGTAATGACATAATTGAAACCGGGTTTACATTTATTTAAATAGTATAGTTATTTATTTAAATAGTATAGTTTTGATGGAATGAAAATATTTTAGTAAGCGGCACAACACATGTTTGAGGAAAATTTACAGAGGTACCTCCTGCCCCATAGATTTCCTCACTTACCTATAAGCACCGTTTTGGAAATGAAGAAAGAGAGAGAAAGAGGGAATGGGGAGTTAAGTTTCAGGTCTGCACAATGGTACCTTTAACAAACCTGCCAGCTAGTCAGAAACTAAATAGGCCATTTTGAAAAAATCTTTACTACTGCCAGTTAATATTCACAGGGCTCTAGGGGAATGAGAACTTTCAATGACTCAATATTTATAAAAGCTACTGTTGTCCCCCGATATGTGACTTAGATTCCTGAGGGGTCCTGGGAGCTTTTGCTCTAATGAGGGTGAAGGTATGTGAGTTTTAAATGGGGAGAGGAGTAGGTAGGAAAACAAAATTAAACATAAAAAATGAGCACTTGGTGGTCTTGAATTTGAATATGACTTCAATGATTGTGAAATCTGACCTGTGTGGGTTATTGCATTTTAATTTACCAATGTCTTAAACAGAGAGAAAGCATTCAAACTGCACAGTCCTGCTGGCCAAGACATTTTTTTTTGTCTTTTTATTTGAAATTGTACTGCTTTGTGTCTACAGATGCCAAAAAACGCTCCCCTTCAAATGTGGGATATCAAACTACTGAGTTTGTGTTTACAACTCTGATGGTATAATCAAAACTCCAAATGCTCCAGGAACAATAACATTAGTGAAGTGAAGTCAACTCTAAATTAAAAGTCAGTGTTTCCCCACCATTTGAAAAAAAATAAAAATAAATAAATAAATAAAAGTCAGTGTTTCCATTACCCACTCTCACAGTATTTTCTGGAGTTTATATAACTTGATCATTAAAAAATGCTTGAGGCTGAAAACCTGGTCTGTGTCAATCTTGGACTAACATAGTTTGCAAAGCTCTGAAGTTTGTTTGCCCTTCCCTTTTATCCCTTTTCAAGAATGTATTACTTTTAAATACTACACGTGAAACTGGACCAAAAAAATCTGTAACTCCCGATGAGCCAATGCTGTTACATGCATCACTCGTTTCTCCGAGGAAATTTACGATTTCTGTAAGCTCACTTTCAAGGTGCCTGAGACTGAAAGTAAAGGGTTCACATCCCCTTTCCTAATTCAGTCTTTAACACATCCCTTCTCTCTTGGTGACCTCATCAAAAATATTGTAACTGCAAATTGGAATATTAATTTTTGTAGGAATAAACTTCACACTCGAATTTAACTTGGTAGAAATAGAGTTTACTATTATGACTTCCATTATATCAGCTCTCTGTGGAACAGAATAGAATTTTTATATGGGGACATCAAAAAAGGGAGGGAGGACAGTGTATGAGATCAGGACATATTCAAGTTCACTGCAGGGAATAAGGCCAGTAGATGGTAATTGTGCACAAATAAAAATATCTCTGAGAGAGACACATGGATATATCTTAGTATCTGGAAGCCAAATACTTAGGATATGAGGTTAGGAAAGGCAGAGTTAACTCCCCAAGACTGAGTTGTAAGGAATGCTTATGTCAAGAGGCCAGCTCTGACTACTGACTATACTCCAGATGGCCTCTACACCTTCACCACTGAGAAGTGCAGACTTCTTCATGGCATTAATGCAGGACCCATTCAAAGGGGCCAGGTAATTTGGATCCTTGCCTGGGAAAGAGGAGACAAGAGAAAAACAAATTTGTGTGTGTGTGTGTAAGTCTGTATGTCTTCCCATCTGTCTGTACCTTATGGGGGAGGCCATGCATAGGGTAAATATAAATGTGGAATGAGAATATTGTTTTAACATTTCATATTACATTTTTATTTTTATTTTTGTTAAATGTGTAAAATTATCCTTTTTAAAGTTCTATTTATTTATGTCATCTCTATACCCAACTTGGGGCTTGAACTCACAACTGCAAGATTGTGTGATCTTCTTACTGAGTCAGCCAGACACCCCAAAAATCATCACCTTGAATAAAAATTAGAAATGCCTAGACTCTGGGTCAAAGAAATGGGGAATTGCACTTCCTAATCTAGACACCCTCCAAGTACCGTTGTTTCCACAATATCACCCAGCATCTAAATTCATTAGTAGAAATGGACAAGATATATATTTATAAACTCAAATTTTAAAAATCTGATGAGTTATAAAATATCTTGGGATTAAACACTTCCAGTAATGAATAACTCATTATCCTTGAAACAGTCTTTTATTCAGACAACATTTTTGGTTAAAAAAAAGTCTTTCCTTATCTCAGGAATGCCTTCTTAACATGTATCCAAAGGATTTGTGATTGAGAAACATGAGAAAATACTGCTGCTAACATTTCTACTAAATACAAAAAATCTGAAACTGGTCAAATACAATAATTGCTTTGTATCATTATAATATAACTAAAGTACCATTATTTAAACATTTTATTTTATCAAGTTTTGAATGATGAAGTGACTTTCACCAAATAGTAAAGCCACATCTTAACAATGGAATATTATTCAGCCATGTAAAGAACTGGAGTACTGTAGGACATGCTACAACATGAAATTTCAAAACATCATGCTCAGTGAAGGCAGCTAGACACAAAAGGTCACATATTGTACAATTCTGTTTAGATGAAATGTATAGAACAGGCAAAATCTAACAGATGTAGAAAGTAAATTAGTAGTTGCCTAGGGCTGGTTGGAGAGGGAATGGGTAATAACTGTTCCATGTGGAGGGGAGCATGGACATGTTCTGGAATCAGACAGTGGCAAAGGTTGTGCATTCTAAAGACCACTCAACTGTATTCTTTACGTAGGTGAATTTTATAGTATATGAATTATATCCCAACTTAAAAAACAAGAACCACATCTTAAATCACAGATTTTAAAACAAAACCATTTTGATAGGCATTATCATCCAATGAATTCTGAACTCAATAAAATGGCCAAAATGAATACTAAATTTATATCTCTGAAGTGTAGCTTTCTAAAAGTTATATGCTGAAAGATATTGAATAATTTATAAATATGGATTTTACTAAAGGATCTCTCACCATACTTCTGTAAAAAGTCTTTGACCCATGAAGAATTTTTTATCTTTGTTATTTTACTGGGAAGAGTAGGTT
Organism: Vulpes lagopus; assembly: GCF_018345385.1. Lineage (NCBI taxonomy): Eukaryota > Metazoa > Chordata > Mammalia > Carnivora > Canidae > Vulpes > Vulpes lagopus. Next base: position 109,197,956 of record NC_054824.1, on the reverse strand, counting down.
TACTTTCTATTACTTGTGCTTGCCTTTATGAGATACCAGGAGATTTAAAACTCACAACTGGGTTCCTCAAAGGAAAACTGACAATTTAAAACTTACTGTAATCTAATTCAAATATGTCAGGGGTTTCTTTAGGTTTAACTTAAAACATGAGGATTATGTTCCATCTACTTGAAATGACAATCAAACATTCTATAAAAAAAATTGAAAGTCGAATTTACTAATAGCAGGTTGATTTTGGAAACATGATATGCTGCCTGGACAAAGAACAGATGTTCCCACCTAACAAAGAAACTGTGTCATTACGCTTTTCCCATAAAGACACATGAAATCTTACATTATGCTCTAGAATAGGATTGAGGTCATAGTCATATAATGTTATTTGATTTTTGTACTCATATTAATCATGTTAGAAATGATACATGTCTTGCCTAGCTGTACTGTATGCTCCAGGGACTAATATAAATCTTGATTTTTTAGATTAAGCCCAGTAATAATGTCTTGCATACAGATAGAGGCCTAATATCTAATTTTTGTTGAAGATTCACTAATTAAGTTGCTTGCATTACACTACTCACTATTTTCCATGACAGTTTCTTTATATGTATTTATAGAACAGATTGCCAAATGACCAGGAATGATCATGAATTTTATCATGTAATTGGTGTATAGATTTCTATGACCATTATGACACATAGGTTTATTTACATATAATCTGAAGGAAAAAATCACCATAATACTCACAGTTGTAACCAGGTCCAATACGGTGTTGAGCTTCCAGGCTAGCCAATGTGATGTGGAAAATGATGTGCAGCAACAGGAAGGAAAGACTGGTGAAGCACAGAGACTTTAATAACCGGCCCGTATGTCCTAGAAAGTAAGAAGCACAGAGACAATGAGGGAGCTTCAGATGCAACACACTCACTCTGACCTTTGTAGAATTCCACAAGGATCCTATTTCTGCCTAATATGTTATATAGACACACTTAGTAGTGTAACAATTGCTCTCTTAATTATTAGTCTAATGGTAAAGCTATCTTATTCCCTTTCTAAAATTATATGACTAACATGGATTAAAAATTCAATGCAAAGAAATATGTTTTCCTACTTATTGGATGACAAAGTACCACAAAATGGAACCAAAAATAGACCCGAGCCCAGAAAATTTTGTAAGAGTTCTGCCAAAGTTGAAAGAACAAACAACCTCTATCTTATAAAAGTGGTTTCAGGGAGTAGATAAAGAAGAGGAGTTGCCTAAACCATTTTACAAAGTTAGAAAAACTTTAAATTCAAAATAAGGGATGCCTGGGTGGTTCAGCAGTTGAGTGTCAGCCTTTGGCTTAGGGCATGATCCCGGAGTTCTGGGATTGAGTTCCTCATCAGGCTCCCAGCATGGAGCCTGCTTCTCCCTCTGCCTGCGTCTCTGCCTCTCCCTCTCTCTTGAATAAATAAATAAAATCTTTAAAATAAATAAATAAACAAATTCAAAATAAAATAAGGGTAGAAAACAAAAAGGAATCATAATCCCATTTTACTTATGAACATAGACATAAATTATTAAAAGATACCTGCTAACCAACTGAACTAACAAGGTTGTGTAACACATCATAATAAGCTAGGCTTTATAATAGTAGAATCAGACCTACAAACACAAAGAACAAACTAGTAGTTGCCAGAAGAGAGAGGGGTGAAGGGATGGGCAAAATGGGTGAAAGAGAGTGATACAGGCTTCTAGTTATGGAACAAATAAGCATGGGACTAAAGGCGCAGCATAGGGAATATAGTTAATGATGTGATTGCATCGTTGGTCACACTTGTAGTGAGCAGAGCATAACACATAGAAAAGTTGAATCACTATGTTGTACACCTGAAGCTAATGAAATATTTTGTGTTACCTATACCTGCCTCACCCCCCTAAATTGTCTAAGGTTTATTTATCAAGAGAAACAAGTGTGATTCAACATTAATAAGTGTATATGTGTAAGTCACATACCAGTGGGCTGATATTATAATTTTCTAAATGGATGTAGAAACATTTCATAAAGTTAAAATTTTATTTATGGTAAGAGAAAATAACACTCAATAAACTAGGAATAAAAGAAAATATCCTGTCTGTGATAAAGGATTTATACTATAACTAAACCAAGCATCCTGTTTGTGGTGGAATTTTACACATACATTAACATCCGAGAATGATCAGGACACTTGCTATCCTTGCCACCACTTAACATATCACTGGGTAAATTGGCCATTGTCATAAGATAAGAAAAAGAATGAAGAATTGCAAATAACTCCAGTTTGGCTGGCCCTTGGTTATTTACTGAAATACGAATCTAGATGTTGCCATGAATTTAGAGATATGACTGAAGTCCATAATCAATTGACTTTAAGTAAGGATATTATTCTTGATAATCTGGGCAGGCCTGATTCAGATTCATCCAGTTGGAAGTCTTGAAAACTAGTCTTAAGAAAGAGAGAGAGAGAGAGAGAGAGAAAGCATGAGAAAGAAAAATGAAACTGTCACCTGTGCACAGTAGCTTCAGACTGTGCCCAAGAATTTCAACTTCCCATGACCATACTTCTTCCCTTCCTGAAAGTCTACCCTATGGATTTTGGACTTGCTTAACTATATATTTAGTTCATACAATCAATAGTGCAAACCAATCTCTTGTCATAAATTATATACACATAAACATATCTTACAGGTTGAACCTGAACTAAAAAAAAAAATGTAAGAATTAAACTTAACAAAAAATGCACAAGACCTTTCTGGACAAAACTGTAAAACCCAACAGAAAAACAAAGTAAAAGACCTGAATAAATGAAGAAATACACAACATTCATGAATGAGATGACTTCATATGACAAAAACATCAATTTTTTCCAAATTTAGTCTACAAATTCAATGTAATTTCAAATTAAATGCCAGGAGAAATCTTCAGGCCACCAACAGACATATTTCAAAACATATAAGAAAGGAATTTTTCAGGAACTCGGCAAACTTATTTAAAAATATATTTGGAGGGCAGCTCCCGTGGCTCAGTGGTTTAGCGCCTCCTTCAGCCCAGGGCGAGATTCTGGAGACCCAGAATCCAGTCCCACGTCGGGCTCCCTGCATGGAGCCTGCTTCTGTCTCTGCCTCTCTCTCTCTGTGTTTCTCATTAATAAATAAAATCTTGAGATATATATATATATATATATATTTGGAAAAAAAAACAAAAACCTAGGAATTGCCAGGCCAATTTTGAAATTTTGAAAAGTAAGATAAAAAAATGGGTGAGGTTTGTTTGTCCTAATAGAAGATTAAGGTATGCTATAAAAGCATAAATTAAAATAAAACAAACAAACAGGGGATGCCTGGTGGCTCAGTTGGTTAAGCATCTGCCTTCAGCTCAGGTGGGATTGAGCCCCAAATCAGGCTCCTTACTCAGTGGGGAGTCTGCTTCTCTCTCCCCCTCTGCTGCTCCCTATGCTCATGCTCCTGCTCGTGCTCTCTCTGCCAAATAAAAAAAATAAAATCTAAAAAATAAATAAATAAATAATAAAATAAATTCTTTAAAAAAAATAAAACAAACAGGAACTTAGATTCCTTACAGAAAAGAAAAAAAGTCAAATAGAATACCACATAGAGTTCAGAAAAAAAAAACCTAATTTACATATATGAATTTGATAAATGTTAAAGTTGGCCCACAAGTCAAGAAGAGAATAGGCTATCTAGCAGATAAAAAAAACTGGCTTCAAGAAACAAAACAAAATAAAACAAAATGGCTTCAATAAAAAAATAAAAATAAAAATAATGCTAGATCCCTGCCATGAAGGTGGTCTTCAGGTGAATAAAGACCTAAATGTGAAAGATAAAACTCTAAAGTCAATAAATGAAAATATGGAAGAATAACTGTGCCTTTTCCATGGGAATTGCCTTTAAAATAAGACTCAAAACATAAGTTATAAGCCAAAAAAAGATGAATTTGACCACATTAAAACTGAAAATTAAACAAATGCCACCATTAATAACATTCACAAACAGATGATTAACTGGGATACCTAAGATTAAATATGAGATTAATATTTCAAATAGATAAAGAATACCTGCATATTAACAAAATGACAGGTCAACCAACAGAAAAGAGAGCAAAACATCTAAATGAGCATCTTACAAGGGAAAACTTGAGAAGGCACTATGCATATATGGAGGAGCTAAAACTGTAGAGACATTTAATAGAGACATTACAGCCATCAGATTAAATTATACAAATTCATAATATTGAGGGGCCCCTGGGTGACTCAGGAGGTTAAGTATCTGCTTTCAGCTCAGGTCATGATCAGGGTCCTGGGATCAAGCTCTGCATCTGGCTCCCTGCTCAGCGGGGAGCCTGCTTCTCCCATTCCCTCTGCGTGTGCTCTCTGTCAAATAAATAAAATCTTTAAAACAAAATCATAATATTGTGGGTTTTTTTGTGAGTGGAACCAATGTTTTGTTAGTAGCATGAAGTTGGTACAGTCTTCCTGGAGGTCAGTACTTAAGTACGCCTAAGTCTCTGAATTGACAATCACACTGAGTTATAAACTCCAGAGAAATTTTTGCAACAGGTCTATCAAGGGGACTTGAGTCATGACATTTTTCACATCCTTGTCTGTAATGAACTGGAGTAGAACTGGAGATATTCCAATTTTCTGCCACTAAAGAGATGAATATGTAAAAATGAGGTGAATGTGTATCTTGTAATATGTTCAACCGTTAGGTGTATACAAGAAGAACAACATATGTGGATCTTAAAAACAAATAATAATACTTAGCCATTAGAAACGACAAATACCCACCATTTGCTTCAACATGGAGGGACCTGGAGGGTATTATGCTGAGTGAAATAAGTCAATCGGGAAAGGACAAACATTATATAGTCTCATTCATTTGGGGAATATAAAAATTAGTGAAAGGGAATAAAGGGAAAGGAGAGAAAATGAGTGAAAATATCAGTGAGGGTGACAACACATGAGACACATAACTCTGGGAAATGAACAAAAGGTAGTAGAAGGGGAGGAGGAAGGGGGATTGGGGTGACTGGGTGATGGGCACTGAAGGGGCACTTGGCAGGATGAGCACTGGGTGTTATGCTATATGTTGGCAAATTTAACTTCAATAAAAAATATTTTAAAAATAAAATAAAAAAAAATAATAAGAAGAAACAAAATGGACACAGACCAAAGATCACTCAGATAAATTAAGAGCACAAGAGATATGTTTAACACAAATGTGTTTATGTATATTTAATATATGTATAAGACACATTTGTGGAGACGCCTGGGTGGCTCAGGGGTTTAGTGCCTGCCTTCGGCCCAGTGTGATGCTGGAGTCCTGGGATCGAGGGACACATTGGGCTCCCTGGATGGAGCCTGATTCTCCCTCTGCCTGTGTCTCTGCCTCTCTGTGTGTCTCTCATGAATAAATAAATAAAAATCTTAAAAAAGAAAAAAACACATTTGTGTAGTTTCATATGGGGACTCAGGAAATAGGAATGAGAATGGGGTATTAACAAGCAAGAGTAAATCAATAAAATGATAGACACCTTGAATAATCCTGAAATGAAACTGTTCTGTAAATTGGAGAGTACACTGTTGCAACACTTCTCTGGAGAGGACTAGGTGGTGTTAGACTGGATGACCTACATTCTGGCCCTTCGGTCTCCTCTGGCTATGCAACGCTGATTAGACAGGCCCCCAGGCCTTTGAAACTCTAAGACTTTAGACATAAATAAAATTTATCTGTGTGGCAAACATATACATGATAGATATGTGGTATACTTATGTACTTATGTATGTATAAATAAATTTTAGATTTATATTTACATAATATATATAAGCTAAATATATATGTAATATGGTATATATCATTTTATACTTAAGTATCCGTGTGTAAATTCACACACAGATCTTTAAGATCTAACCAAAATTTACATTATCTCATTTCAGCTTAAAATCCTTCTTTAGTGGTAAGAAAACTACTTGCCGCAGTCTAAATGACTTGATTACTAATCTGAGGTCAGGAAAAGTGAGACACTAAATGAAAATATCGAGATGCCATAAACTGAGTATCTTTCAGGTCTAACATTCAACATGCCCATACTGAAAAGAGGGATTTCTCCATAGCCTAAGAGAAGATTCCATTAAAACCTGTACAGGGGACACCTGGTGGCTCAGCAGTTGGGCATCTGCCTTTGGCTGAGGTCTTGATCCCTTAGGTCCTGGGATCAAGTCCCAGATCAGGCTCCCCAAAGGGAGCCTGCTTCTCCCTCTGCCTATGTCTCTGCACCTCTCTCTCTGTCTCTCATGAATAAATAATAAAATCTTTTAAAAAAACTGTACATAATGTATCTTTCAGGCAAAGTGGGGTCATGGGAAACCATCCATCTCCTAGCCCACTCCTTTCTGCCATGGCATTACCTGTCTTGCCCTCTGCTGCTCTCCCCAGGCTCTCTCTAAGCTCAGAATATTTACTCCTGTGTTTCTAATGTTGACTTGCAAACCTCAGCGAACACTGCCCCTGTAAAACGCCCTCGGGAAAAATGTGGAACTGCCAAAATAAAAAAAAAAATGAAGCTTAAAAGTTTAAAAAGTCAACACACACACACACTGTATCTAAAATATGCATTTCATTCTAAAATGCTTTTTCTTTAGATTTTTCTAACTTTTGACGTAATATAGTTTTGGCATGTAGTCAGTTACTTAAGGAAGCTGAATTTTATTAGCCTTTTAAGGGAAATGAAAAGTTTAAAATAAATGTAAGCAGAAGGCAAGGGAATTAGTCTTCTGATTTCTTCTCAATCCTACTGTAGCTTTTATTGCTTTCATTAGGGACAACTAAGGATTAAATAATGTATAATTATGTGATATGAATAATTGGGTTTTACTTGTCATGTACTCCCTTACAGCAATATTTTCTGAATATATATATTTCCTAAATATATATATTTAGGTAATATATTTATATATGTATTAGCAATATTTCCTAAATATATACATAACACATATATATAAGTTCATATGTATATTATATATACACAAAGATATATAAAAATTCAATGGCATTTAGTACATTCGCAGTGTTGCACGTTGTCATTATTTTACAAAACATTTTCATCACTCCAAAGCACCCACTGAGCAGCTACTTTTTCAGTATTCCGTCTTCTTCTTCCCACTGCAAACCACAAGTCAGCTTTCCATCTCTGGATATTTCCCATAAATATCATATGGTATGGGGCCTTTTGTGTCTGGAGTGTTTTCCCTTAGTTTAATGTTCTCAAGGTTCATCCATGTTGTACTATGAGTCAGTACTTCATCATTTTATGGCTGAAAAGTATTCCATTGTATGTATGAACATTTGTTCATTTATTCATCTGTTGATGGATATTTAAGTTGTATCTAAATACTCTGTATCTAAATACCTTAACTACTGTGAATAGTGCTGGTATGAATGTGTATGTATGTGTACTTGTTAGAGTACTTTTTCCACTTATTTTATGAACATACTTAGGAACTGAATTGCTGGATAATATAGTAATTACATATTTCGTTTTTTGAGGAGCAGCCAAACTATTTTCCATAGCAGGTGTAGCACCATTTGATATTCCTACAAACCATATACAAGAGTTCCAATTTCTCCATATCTCTGTCAGCACTTGTTACTTTCTGATTTTTAAAATTATTATAATAATAATAATTCTAGTGGATATCAAATGGTATCACGTTGTGGTTTTGATTTCCATTTTCCTAATGACTTCTGATGTTGAGCATCTTTCCATGTACGTGTTTTGGCCATTTGCATAACTTCTTTGGAGAACACTCAATTTTATTTTATTGATCTACATTTCTATTCTTATAGAAATACTATATTTTGATTACCATAGCTTGGTAGTAAGTATTAAAATCAGGAAGCAGAAGTATGAGTGCTGAAACTGTTATTTTTCAAAACTGTTTTGGCTCTTTGGGACCCCTTGCAATTCCATGTGAATTTAAGGATTAGCTTTTTTATTTCTTCAAGAAAGACCATTGAGATTGTGATAGGGATTGGACTTCATCTGTAGTTTGTTTTGGGTAGTAATGATATCCTAAGGATATTAAATTTTCTAACCCATAAGCATAGGATGTCTTTCCATTTATTTAAATCTTCTTTAATTTTTGTCAGTATGTTTAACACATTGGTGAAACTTATTCCTAGTTATTTTATTATTTGATTAGCTCATGTAAATGGAATTGTTTTCTTAATTTCTCCTATAGATTGTTCATTGTCCATGTACAGAAACATAACTGATTTTTGTGTGTTGATCTCACACCCTGAAGCTTTGCTGAATTTCTTTATTAGCCCTGGTATTATTTTTATGGATTCTTTGAAATTTTCTATATATGGGAACATGCCGTCTTCAAACAGGATAGCGTTACTTTTGGTTGTCCAATTTGGTAGTCTTACTTTTCCTCACCTAACTTCTCTGGCCAGAACTTGCTGTACAATGTTGAGTAGCAATTGTAAAAGCAGATGCATTAATTTTATGGGGCTAGCAAAACAAAGTTGCACAACCGGGAGGCTTAAACAACAGAAGTTCGTTTTGTCACAGTTCTGAAGACAAAACAACCAAGATCAAGATGCCAGCATTTTCTAGTTTCTTCTGGGGTCTCCCTGTTTCACTTGCTGCCTTCAGGTGGCTGTCTTCTCGCTGTGTCCTCACATGGTCTGTTCTCTGTGCACATGCATCCCTGGTATCTCTGTGTGCCCAAATGTCTCCTTTATATAACACCAGACAGACTGGATTAGGTCTCACTCCAATGGCTTCATTTTAACTTAATCACTTCTTTTGTGGCCAAATCTGAGTCAATCGAGGTGATTATGTTTTTGTTTCCCTTTTCGTCCTATTCATGGGGTGCATACATTAATGTACTTGCGTTGAACCGCCCTTGCATGCTAAAATAAATTCCATCTGTACACAATGTACAATCCTTTTAAAGTGCTGTTGGATTCTGTTCACTAGCATTTCACTGAGGACTTTTGCATCTCTATTCAAAGGGATATTGGACTTCAGGTGGTTATTTGTCCCCTGTGTTGTCTTTGGCTTTGTTTCTGGTCTCACAGAATAAATTAGGAAGTATTCTCTCCTACTATTTTCCATTTTGGAAAAGTCTGAGAAGGACTGGTGTTACATTTTCTTCAGATTTTTGGTAGAATTTACCAGTGATGCTATCTGGTACAAGACTTTTCTGTGTTGAGAGACATTTAATTACTGGCTCAATTTTTTACTTTTATACATCTGTTTACATTTTCTGTTTCCTTTTGTGTCAATTTTGGTAATTTGCATGTTTTTAGAAAGGTCACCATTTCAAGTAGGTTATCTAATTTTTTGGCATACCCTTGTTCTCAGTACTCACATATAATTATTTTAACTCTGTAAGGCTGATAGTATTGTCTCCACTTTCATTTCTGATTTTATTATTTTCATCTGTCTCAGAACCTTAGATTTGTGAATTTAGCTAAAGGATTGTCAATTCCATTCGTCTCTTCAAAGAATCAACTTTGAGTTTTGTTGATTCTCCAGCAAATTCTCTCTCAATTTATTGAATTTTATTTGAATTTATTGATTCTCTCAATCCAGTGAATTTTGGTATATTGCATTTGTTTCCACTTATCTTAAAGTGTTCCCTAGTTTCCCTTATAATTACCTCTTTGACCCACTGATGTTTAAGAATGCATTGTTTAATTTCCGTTATCTGCAAAATTTCCACATTTACTTCTATTATTCATTTCTGGCTTTATCCCATAATAATTTGAAAAATACTTTATATGATTCAATCTTTTAAAATTTCTTGAGTATTCTTTCATGGCCCCACATATGATCTCTCCTGGAACATATTTCATGTAAACTTGAGAAGAATATGCATTCTCTTATTATTCAGTGCATGATCTCACTCTCTAACTCTCTCTCTATATATATACATATAGAGATATATATATATATCTATATGGATATATATCTATATATAGATATATATCGAGAGAGAAATTATATATATATATATATATAATTTCAAATCTGAAATTTGAACTTATTAGTGAGCTTTTCAACTATTGTACTCTTCAGTTCCAGAATTTCTTTTTTGGTTACATTTTTATAATTTCCATCTCTTTATTGATTTTCTCTATTCGATTAGAAGTTATTTTCATTTCCTTTAGCTCTTTCCTCATGGCTTCCTTTAGCTTTTTGAACATACTCAACACAGGCAACATAAAGTCTTCCAGTAAGTTCAATGTCTGGTCTGTTTCCTCAGGGAAGGTTTCTGTTGATTTACCCTGTGAACAGGTCATGTTTTCTTGTTTCTTTGCATGCTTAATAATTTTATGCTGAAAACTAGACATTTTGACTATTACCATGTGATAATTCTGGAAATCAGATTCTTCTGCTTCAAAATTTATTTTTATTGGTTACTGTAGGCTACACCTGTATGTTACTTTTTTCAAGATTTTTTATTATTCACTTGTTTGAGAGCAATAGAGCATTAGTGGGGTGGGAGGGAAAGGGCAGAGAGAGAAAGGAAGAAGCAGATTCCCTACTGCACAGGGAGCCCAACACAGGGCTCAATCCCATACCCTGACATCGTGATGTGAACCAAAGGCAGATGTTCAGGCACCCTGAGCCACTCAGGCACTCCTACATGTTACTTTTTTAAACTATTTTTTTTATGAAATCTGTATCTTTTTCCATGTGTAGTCCATTCCTTTGCGTTGTCTTTCACTAGTGTTTACACAGAAATGTTTTTGAATATCAGGGATTGTGTGTGTGTGTGTGTGTGTGTGTGTGTGTGAAAGAGAGAGGGAGAGAGGGTAGGCTGTTTACAACTCTGCCTTAGCCTACACTTTCGTACTTGCACTGAGATTAGAGATCTTACAGAAGTGAAAACTTGGAGTCTTCTTAGGCCTCTTCAGAATATGCATCCTGCTCTGGGCATGCATGACTTTCTATACTCCTCAGTATACATGGGCACTTTTGAATGCCATAATTTCCCAAAGAAACTCTCTTTTCAGCTTTTGCTCCCAGGCTTTCAGCACTCTATTGTTAGCCTCAGCTGTAATCTTCTGCAACAGGCAACTGTGAGTTGTTAACTTCCTTTAGAAACTTTCAAGAAATGCATGCTCTTCTCTACTTTCAGTGAGTTCTGAATTAGGTAAAACAAGTGTCTTACATCAGCCTTTCAGGCAGCCCCAGACAGACAAGAACATACAAATACAATTCTTTGAGCATAGGTCTGCTCTCTTCCCCCCTGGAATGAGGGACCAGGGTCCCACAAGGGAAATGTTGGCAACTGTCTTCAGAACCGCCAACATGCTGGGCTGGGCATGGAGAAAAAGCAAATAAAAATGACAAAACGCTATCCTGCCATTAAATAACCTTCTTTCTTTTCTAAAGATTTATTCATGAGAGACACACACACAGAGGCAGAGACATAGGCAGAGAGAGAAGCAGGCTCCATGCAGGGAGCCTGATGTGGGACTCGATCCCAGGTCTCCAGGATCATGCCCTGGACCAAAGGCAGGCGCTCAACCGCTGAGCCACCCAGGCGTCCCTACCTTTTTTCTTTATTTAGCATTTCTTTGGTTGCTGTAAATCTTTCACAGTTTTCTAGAGTTCTGAAAAAGTTATTCTACTTTTGCTTGAATTTTAGCTGCTGCTCTGGAGGGAAAGCTCTTGTTGCTACCTCTTTTGCCATTGTCATTGATGTCTTCTTTTGGTTTCAAAATATTTTTTATTACAACTTCTGTTTTTCATTTCCTGTATGTTCATGTATTGTGTACATATATTGTGCATATATATACTCTTTCAAAGTAATTGAATAGGAGATGATTACACATTTATATAAATAAATTGCAACACAATAACTAAATCCAACTTAGGTAATATACTAAGAGCCATTAGTAATGTCCTGCTGTATTCCCATAACTTCCTGCTAATAAAACCAGGTTAAGAAATTGGACTATAAAAACTTCAAATATGTACTCTTTCAAAACTTTTTTTCTTCTAATCCTGCTCCAAAGACTGTCCCAGTTGCAAAGCTTCACTGCTGTTACTGCCCTGAATGCATCTAAAGTCCTCACCTTCTCCCCCAAAATTCTATCTCTCTAATCAGAGAAACTAGAGAAAGGGGTCCCAAAAGCTAAAGATTAAAAGAGGAGATACTGACAAGAAGAAAGCCAATCTCCCCTTTAATCTATTACAAATCAATACAAGTTTGCTCTCACCCCAAACTACATATGTATAGGATGAACCCAAAAGACCTTTGAGAACTGCACTATGATATAATGAACTACTCAAGTACCAGTCTGTCCCTGAGTGGTACACATGCAGGGAAGACCCAAAGAGACAAGCAAAGATTTTGAGAACTGAATTGACATTGGAACCACTACCCACAGAAAGTAAGACAAAACTTGTGACTTGAAACCCACAGAAGCAAAAACAAATCAACAGTTTCCCAAAGACATTAACATGACCCAATGTCTCATAAAATTATCTTCAAAGTGACCAGGATACAATCCCAAATTACTTGACATACAAAACACCGGGAAAATTTGACCAATTCTCAAGAGAAAAGACAATAAAGCCAACTTTGAAATTACCCAGATGTTGATATAATTACAAAATGATTTTAAAACATCCATTACAACCACATTCCATGAGGTAAAGGTAAACAACTTTGAATGAATGGAAAGATCAAAGTTGTCAGCAGAGAAATAGAAAGTACAGGAAAAATAAATAAAATTTTAGAAGTGAAAATATACAGTATCTGAAATTTAAAATTCATTTGATGGGCTCCATAGTAGAAGAGAGATAACAAAGGAGTGAGTGAGTAAATGTAACAGAATTATTCAAAACAAGTAACATAAAGCAAAATATTTTTAAAAATAAAAGACCCTCAAGGACCTTAGGGTCAAAAGGTCTGTAATTTATGTCACTTGTGTCCTCAGACTTATCAAAGGAAAAGACACTAGTGTGGAAAAAAATTCCCCAAATTTGGTGCAGACATAATTTCCGCATTGAATAAGCTCAGCAAACTCTAAAGAGGATGAACTCAAGGAAACCTCCCTGCCACATAACCAAACTGCCAGAAGCCTAACATAAAGAAAAACTAAAAGCAGCAGGAGAAAAATGTCACATTACATACAGGGAGACAACTATTTGAATTATCATGTATTTTTCATCACAAACCATGAAGACTAGAACACAATAGAACATCTTTCAAGTTATAAAAGGAAAGAACTATGAAACAAGAATACTATATCTTGTGGAGATATCCTTCAGGAATGAAGGCAAAACACAAACAATCTCAAAAAACAAACAAAAACTAAGAGTACCTGACATCAGAAATTCTGCTCTAAAAGAAATGCTAACAGATTCTTCAGGCTGAAGGGAAATGGTACTAAGGGAAAATGGAACTTTAGTCATGAAGAACAGCAACAAAAATGGATAAAAAGGTATGTATTCACACACACACACACACACACACACACACACACACTTAATTATAACCATGCTCCAACTGAGTCATGGCATTTCTAGAAAGGATCCCTGGCTTTTCTGGTTTTGGAAATATTTTGTACGTGTAGAATCATTGAGAGTATTATGTTGCCCATGTGTTTTGAGTAGTCATTCTTATTTATACAAGAAATATGAAATATCCAAAGATATGTCACCTAATAAATAATCACTCAGAAACATAAGAAAATGGGGTATATATTAAAAAGAATTAAAAATTTATATGCTAACTTCAAGATGATTTGCAAAAGTACCTTTTTTCTTGGATTCTATTTATTTGTCATGTATTTCCTCAAACAGAACTTAAAAAAAAAAAAAAGCCTATTATCACTTTATGGATTTCACCCAGGAACAGGGATTTAAACACAGGTATAAAGGTAACTTAGGTATAAATCTAAACATAGGAATAATAATTTATTATACTTTTGAAAGTAATTCAGAAGTAATTTAGCCAAAATTTCCAATTCTCTAGCTTTTAAATGATTCAAAATGTGACACGCAAATGTAGAAGATCCATGGTCCTCATGACTGTGCCAATATGTGTAAGCTAATTTTGAAATTTTCCACTGAAGAAGTAAGGCATTCCAAAAAAGGAAAAAAAAAAAAAAAGGAAGTAAGGCATTCCATAAACTTAGCCATTCCTATAAAGGAGAGTTCTGAGCCTTGTGGTCATTTGCTTTTTGGTGAAAATGAAACAGCAAGAAGTTTCACTGGTATGGTTCTATAGGCAAAATAATGAACTGAATGAAAATTCTGCATTAAGACAAAATTTGAAGAGTTCTATATATATTTCAAAGTCTTCACCTTACATCCCCAAGATATTTTTTATTATTTATTTGCAACTTAACTGGAAAGAACCTAGTAGAAATACCATGTAGCCAGTGCACATGTTATCTAGGAAAGAATACCTCAGGATTTCCCATAATGTTATACTCCAGATAGAACAAATGAAGCAAGTTGATTCTTAAAACTGAGGTTAAATATAGATACCTATTAGCTGGAAAGAGTGACTTCAAAATCAACTAAGCAGTCAAGCTAAAAGGTTGAGTACATGAACTTGCTAATACTAATCATTTTGATCTATAAGAATGGCCATTTCATTAGCATCAAACTCCCACAAGTAGAGAGAAGAAATACATGTCTACTACACATTCTATTTGAAATCTTATTGAGGTCACCATTCCAGCACTTCTCAAGACCTTTTTTGCTAAAAAGAGTAAGACAGTCTTTCTGTGAACACTACAAAGCTAATGGAAGAATGAATGACAAGATCATTTCCTTCAGAGTTCTCGCCACCTTCACAAATTAGACTAAAAACTTCCACTGAATGTCTCCAAGTGGGACTTGGAATTCCCCACCACACCCACCTCTTAATCCTCTTTTGCAAAAGCTCAATTTTCTATTTCCAATTTTTTTATTGACATATTGTTGGAGCCAAAAAAAAGATTTTTTCCCTTTTGCCTTCACATTTGGATCCATCCTTTATTACTTTGGCTTTATGTACAATTATTTAATAACTTTTAAAGTATTATAATTTCTGCTTCAAGATTCCCTGCAATGAAACTGATATAATCAGAGAGGAAAATGGTTCCAGAAAGAAAAATGGTGCTTTGGGCACATAAAAGAATGATAGGGGACTAGGAAAAGGACATGAAGTTGCCAGAATCACAAATGTCCACTCCTTCCTTCCTTCTAAATTTATCATTCATGACCAGGTACCATGTCTTATCTATCTTTCCTTACTACTTGGACCCAAAGGGACCTCTTTCTGAGTCCTGTATTGTATAATGCCTTTATCTGACATTTGGAAATATATATATTACCATGGCATTTGCTGTCCTAGGCTGGGTCACCAGGAAAAGACTCAGATTGAGATGGGTATACAGCAAGTTACTTGAGGGGGCTCTCAGCAAACCACCAACAGGGCAGTGAGGGAGGCAGGACTGGGCCAGGAGAAGAGCTGGACTGGGGATGCAGCTGCAGTGGAGCCCTCGGAGGGTCCTTAGGGAGATGTGGAGCTAGAATGGCCCTTCACAACTGTCTAGAATGAGGCAAGAAGGCTGAGCCTGTGTATTCCACTCACTCCCATCACTGGCCAGAAGGTGGATGTGGGCTGTCCCCAGAGATTGGTGTTACATGAACAAAGCAGCTTCTTACAGCAAAAGATTGCTGTGAGCAGTCTGAATCAACTCTCCATGAACCTGGGGGATCAGAGCCACCATCATGGAGTGGGTAGGGGCACTCACACCCCACAGGGCAACTAGGTCCTCTTGTTCTAGACTTTCATTGTCCTCACATACAGTGTAAGCATCCTGAAGGCAAGGGACTACTCCTGGCATAAGATGTCAAGTTTAACAGGTATCTGGGGCAAGAGTGAACTAAGAGTATGAAGCAGAAGGGCTTTCTCACTACAGAAAACTCTGGGGCCTGGGACTTCCAGGGCAGAGTGCAGTTATCACTTTGAAGTACCTCCTTTGCCTTAAACACATGGAGATATAGTTGACACTTAGACCACAAGGGTTTGAACTGGGCAGGTCCACTCATACACAGACTATTTTTTAAGAGTTGACAGCAATAGCAAGAAGACACTTCTGTACAACTGCCTGCTCCGATCTCCACAGGACCTAATGTAAGGTGATCTGCACAAGGGCCATGCCTGCTGCCCTCTGAGGATCTAGGAGACTCCCTGGGTGGCCCAGGTGATGGCAGGACCTGGCAGGACTGCAGGTCACCCTGTGCATTGATGGTGGTCGGGGTGAGCACCAGGGCTGGCAAGCAGGAAGCTTGGCTGAAGCAAAGGAACTTGCCTAAAGGGCAAGGATGGGATATAACAAGAAGCCCTCCCACCTCCCACCCCACCCCTGCTTTGGCCCCTGTCCCACTGCAACACCTCAGCTCTGAAGGCCAGTACACTCATGTGTGGCTTTGGCTGCTGAAGGCCACTGATAGTTGGCAGTGTACCTCCAAGCATACAGGCATCTGTCCTTGCCTGAAGTAACCCCTTGGTAGCTAAGTCAAGGCCCCCAGGCTGCTGAACACTGCCATGCCGCCTGGGGTGGGACCCAGGACCCACCCTGCCCCTGCACTCATCCCAGCCTGGCCTGTCTATCTCTGTTTTTTTTTTTTTTTTCCGATAAATATACATAAAGTACTATAAATATATTTTCTCTTCCTTAGGATTTTCTTATCAATATTTTCTCTTCTCTAGCTTACTTTATTATAAGAATAGAGTATATAATGCCATAACATATAAAATATGTGTTAATTGACTGTTATCAGTAAGGCTTCCTGTCAATAGTAGCTTATTAGTAGTTATGTTTTGGGGAGTGAAAAGTTACTGGTGGATTTACCTCTGCATGGTGTAGGGGGGGCAGTACTCCTAATTCCATCTTTGTTCAAGGGTCAACCATAATAAATGAATTATGAAGCTGATAACCAAGAAGACATAACCACACACCAGCCTAAGATAATCACCCTAAGGGACAAAACTAGGAGAGAAATGCAAAGCTGAGTGCAGGCTGCTCTTGAAGCAGGCAAAAAAAAAAAAAAAAAAAAAAAAATTAAAGTTGGCTTCATGGTGAACATCTAATTACATGCTTGGTATGAGTAAGGAGGCCATTGTTAGGAAGACTGATTAAAACAAGGATTTGGGTTACAGCTCCTCAGATTTTAAAAGGATGCTGGGAAAGTATCTGCTCCTGGCCACTTCATGATTTACAGTTTACAAGGTGCTATGTGCTTGGGTAAGAGGGAGAACATGGATACCACACACCCAGGAAGCCCATATCTCTAATGTCATCATAGGACAGATCTCTCAGTCTCAACTAGGATTCCATGGGTGCAGGTGGGAGCAACCAAAAAGCTTTAGAAAGAAAGATGAGTAAGGAGGATGTGGAGAAGAGAACTAGAACCAGAGCAAGAGAAAGAGGGAGAGGCTGAGACCAAAGAAGCTTTCTTGTTCAGGATGAGTAAACAAAGTATAATTCAAACACAGGAAGAAACATGAATTCACTCAAGGTAAAATGAAAAATTATATAACATACTGAAAATGACTTTAAGTTTCTTAGGGTTCTCCAAAAGACAAATAAAGTAAATCCTAAAAAATGAACAAGAGGGATCCCTGGGTGGCTCAGCGGTTTGGCGCCTGCCTTTGGCCCAGGGCGCGATCCTGGAGTCCTGGGATCGAGTCCCACATTGGGCTCCTGGCATGGAGCCTGCTTCTCCCTCCTCCTGTGTCTCTGCCTCTCTCTATATATGTCTATCATAAATAAATAAATAAATCTTAAAAAAAACACACACACTCAATGAAAAAAAAAATGAACACGAAATTATTTTTTCAAAGATAGAAGACATGAAATAAATTAGGTAACACTGAAAACCAGTAACCAAATGTCTTTTTTAAACCCAGTCATTTAACTCGTTAAGTAGATCAATAGGAAAGCTACACCCTGGATCAGGTGGAGACAAAGATAAATATTGTGAACTGGATGATAAGACTGAGGAACTCACCCAGGACTCAATACAAGGACTCAAAGAACAGTGGTTAGGAGGGGAGCCTGGGTGGCTAAGCAGTTAATGTCTGCCTTTGGCTCAGGTTGTGATCCTGGGGTCCTGGGATCGAGTCCTACATCAGGCTCCCTGCAGAGACCCTGCTTCTCCCTCTGCCTGTGTCTCTGCCACTTTCTCTGTGTCTCTCATGAATAAATAAATAAAATATATTAAAAAAAACAGCAGTTGGGAGACATGGAAGACGGATGGAAAAAACTCAACACAGATGGTTAGGAAAAGGTGGAAGAAGTATTTGTTTAATTGCCTTCCATTTATTTGTGAATTTATTCATGAAACAAACCATTGTTTCACAACTACTGTGCGAGAGACATCTTGTTAAAAACTTCATAGTCTTTGGATAGAATAAGGCATAGTGTACCCTTGAGCTCATATATTTTACTGAGAAGCAGAAAATATGCTAGGTACATCATAAAGATAATAACAATTAGAAATTGGAAATAACATTTTTAAAAAATTAGTTAAAAACTATATTTGTAAAAAGACATAGTTTACTCTTAATGTGAGTGGTTAGGGTTCTCCCACACACAGTAAAAAATCCACATATAACTTTTGACTTCCCCAAAATTTCACTTCTAATAGTCTACTGTTGACCAGAAACCTTACCAACAACATAAGCAGCTGATTAACATATATTTTATACCTTATGAGTATTATATACCATATCCTTACAACACAGTAAGCTAGAGAAAAGAAAATGATACTAAAAAATCATAGGGGTGCCTGGGTGGCTCAATTGATTGAGTGTCTAACTCTTGATTTTGGCTCAGGTCATGATCTCAAGGTCATGGGAGGGAGCCCTATGTTAAACTCCATGCTCAGTGTGGAGTCCCCTTGAGATTCTTTCCCCTTGCCCCTGCCCCTGCTTGCGCATGCTTTCTCTCTCTCACTAAAAATAAATAAATCAATTAAAAAAAAAAAAAAAGAAAAAAGGAAAATCAGAAAAAAGAGAAAATACATCTATAGTACTGTATCGTATTTTCTGGAAAAAAAACAACATACACATGGGCTTGCACAGTCTAAACCTGTGTTGTTCAAGGGTCAACTATACACGTACATGAACACGTAGAGTTGGGAAGGAGCCAAAACTTTCAGCAGAATTGGAAATTCTAGGTCCTCTAGCTCTGAGAGCCAGACAGTAAATATTTTAAGCAAGGTCACAATTCTGTCATTATAGTACAAAAGCAGTCACAGACAATACATGAACAAATTAGTAATGGCTATATTCAAGTAAAACTTTATTTCTGGAGACTGAAATTTAAATGTCCCATAATTTTCATATGTCATGAATTAGGTTGATTTTTTTTTCAACCATTTAAATTAACTCACAGTCATATAAAGACAATGGCGGGTAGAGAAGTGTTGGCCTGTGGGCTGCAGTTTGCTGACCCCGGCTCCAGCAGAAGAGAGCACACTTGACAGCAAAATATTCTTGATATTAAAGAAATTTTCTAGTAGGCATTCCACAGATTCCATGATGTCTGAGGGTCATTTCTCATTTATGTAGAAGTAACAAAGTACAGTGTTCACACCAGGTGATAAGAGTTTGCCCTCATTGTCTACACTCACATGGTTTGTTCCTTGGAGAAGACCACCCCCTTTCTACACACACATACACACTTTTACTTTCTCTAATTTCAACATTTCCAAAAGAAGTCAGGCCAAAAATCACAGCTCAAGTTGTAAATATATGCCTCATTCCTATTATCAGGAGGTAGTTGTTCTGTTGTGATGTTTTATTAGAAGGAAAAAAGATATTCATATAGAAATATATTAATATAAACAGAGCCTTGTATAAGCACACTTACAAATTCCTGCTAAGGTCTCAAAAGCTGAACTATGGAAAGGAGGCCAAATTGGGTAACTCAAGCACCCCCAAAAAATGGCTTTCCTTGCACATTCTCATGGCCCTCCACAGGCAGGTTTGGCAGAGAACAGGCCAATACAAACATCCAGTGTGGATATGAAGAATTTCCTTTAGTAGGATCAATTGATTAACCAGTCCCACTCACACAGAGGAAGGCATTTCCAAGTGCAGCAAGCATTGGGGCTTCCTTGTGGATTGGCCAACACCTTTGCATGAAGCCAAGGGTAGAGATCCAAACCCAGGAGACAAGAAGTTGCTCAACCTTCTGCAGAGCACCTCAGTGATGAGCCTTGTCTTTGTCCTTCCAGGTCTTCCTTCTGGAGGGGAGGAGAACACTTAGAGGCTGAATGATGCTGTAAGAGTCAAGACTATGGATGCTATTTACTAGAGTACTGAGAAAAGCTTTCAGGTAAAAGTGAAACCTCTGAATTGGGGCTTTCTTGCCCCAATTCAGTAAACAAACTATAGGACTAAGAGAACAGAGCAATATTTTGGAGTTTTTACCTTTTTTTTTTTTTTAACCATGCTATGACTTTGGCAACTCTTACTGTAAACAATTGATGGTTTCCATGTTTTTCTGCTAAGGCCTGATAAGCATAGGGTGTGAGTGGGGTCTTTCCACTGCAGAACCCTCCCCTCCCCATTACAGATGTCTTCTGATGGCAGACATGTCCTGCCCATGCCCCTGCTAGTTCTCAGGGATCTTCATATGGCACATGGGGCAGGGAGTAGGGAGCACTGGGAGTAGGGGGCGATTATACTGCTTTCTGGTTCCCTCTGGAAGAAAATCCTGCAAATTTCAGAGTGAAACTAAAGAAAGATAAGAATTTAGATATTTACCAGACTTGGCCCCATTCTACCTCTGATTCTGTGACTTCACAGACTTTCCAGACTGAGTTGTCCCCCCACATTTATCCTCAAAGAAACCACATAGCAATTTATCTTTATCAGGGAGTAGCCATTTGGGAATAAAAAGCCTTAGTCGTTTATTTTAGATGATTCAAGCTATGAGAAGTATGGTTTGCTGTCCATACATTTTATTTCAGCTACAGAGGATGTGGAAGGAAGAAAATACAAAATAAACAAGTAGTAAATGAGAAAAACCTGCTCTGTTGATCAAGCTGTCAAAATCAGAAGGGAGAATTTTTTTAAGGAAATTCTGAACTTATGAATGGTCTCATTTCTAAGAACTTCAGTTATCTCAATAATTCATTGTTGAACAATAATTCATTGTTCAAGGGAAGAAGAGCTCTTCTGAAATTTGTGTGTCCCCAATTCTCACCGCATTCAACACGATGCAGTTTTGACAGAGAAGTCCTTTCCAACATCTTGCTCCAGATAATTGATTTGTGCACTTCCTAATGTTGACCAGACTGTAAGTTCCTTGAAGGTAGGAGCCAAATATCACACCTCTCTAGACACTCCCGAGTGTCTAGCACAGCGCTTTGCACATAAGAGTCCCCATTAAATGGCTCCTGAAAGGACATAATAAATGAAAATCACATAAATGAGAGAAGGTGGTCCTTGTGTACTGATCTCATTATATGTTGGCAAGAACGTTTCACATCAAGCCAACAAGAAGTCTACATACTTCTTGTTATTTTATTAGGCCAGGTTGCCAAATTCTGCACCAAGGGACCTACAAATGGTAATGAATGGGAGAAAACAATTAGGCTATTGAGTCCATTCCCCATCAAGGCAGTCTCATTCCCTGTGGAGCATGCTTCCAGCAATTAGCTTTAGATGCTTTCTGCACAGAGTTATTCTACAATTCCTTTAAGAAAACAGTGAATTCAATTCTGAAAAAAAAAAGTCAATTCTGCTACACTTCATTCTCTTACCCCACGTAATTTTGCCTTTGTCTCTTTTTTCTTTCACATCTCTTCAAAAACTCTCATTTAGTTCCACATGTATCGTCAGACATGAAGTTATTGCCTTCAACTTCATGTTGATAGAGATTAGGAACCTTGGGGGGGAGGGCAAAGTGGAGAGTGTCCCCACACACCTAAGAATGGCACTCATCAAGGGCAGGTGGAGATTAGGGACTGTCAGCATGCTTCCAGCTGCTCCCCACTTTCATTACACTTCCCTCCTCCCCACCCCCAGCTTTCTGCATTTCCATCAGCATGAGATACCCAGATTAGTTGGCCAGGATAGACTTTCTGTCTTGGATTGCTAGTCAAGACAGACTTTTGCCCTGTTAACAGCTCATTTTTCCCACAGTGACCATGTACCAGGTCGCTATGACTAACCGCCTTGTGACCTGCTGTTTATGCTCTCTATCCCTGAGCTTTCTTGTCAGGCTGTGGAAGCTAGGCAGGGCAGCTGTCAGCCAGCACTGCCTTCTGTTGGTTGTTTGTGCTTGCAAGCACCAAGGAATGACTCATCTGCAAAGGGGGGTCTCCAGTAAAAGGCACATATTATCCTCAACATCTCTCCTCAGAAAGAGGAAAGAGCCTAGTACATTTTCAAAAATCGGCTTTTAATTAATTTTTCGCCATTGCTTCAAGGGTATGTTGTAATTTATCTTTAAAGCTGGCAAGAAGACAAAGCAATTTCTCTTTATATATTGCACATGCCTGTCTCCTTCCTTTTGCTCAGGTCTCAGTTCAGATGTTTAAGCCTTCCCTGGTCATGCAAGCTAAAACGGACACCATCTCCCCAGATGCTCATGGTGCCCTGCTTTGCACACCTCACTACTTGCAATTACTTTATTTTATTTCTTTTTTTTTTTTTTTTGTTCTCTGTCTCTGTCTCTATCTCAAATGTAAGCTTCACAAGTCCAAGATCCTATTTTTCCTGCTCGGTTATCACTGCGCCCATCGATGCATAGAAAAGTGCTTAGCAGATAGTTAGCACACAGTAAATATTGGCTGAATGAATGAACACATGAATGAAATGTAACAGGTGAACATAATAAGTCATATGTTGATTTACGGGTGTTAACACAGCCATATGGGGGACACATTGAAAAATCTTTATCTTTCGCCAGGGTAAAAGATTAAAAGATGCAGGGCATTAACATATTAGCATGTGGCAGGAAAAGGAATAGGCACCATTTGTCTCCTCACAGTTAAATTCATGGAGTTCAAAAATTTACCTACTATTAGCTTATTGGCATTGCATTCACATTCACACTCCTACATCTGCTATGAAACACAGCAGCCAAATCCACAGATCCCTCCTGCCCACCATTTTCAAATTCATTCATCCTTTTCTTTCCTTCTTTCCTCCCTTATTTCTCTTATTTTTAAGATTTTATTTATTTACTCATGAGATACTAGAGAGAGGCAGAGACATAGGCAGAGAGAGAAGCTGGCTCCATGCAGGGAGCCCGATGTGGGACTCGATCCCAGGACCCCGGAATCCTGCCCTGAGCCAAAGACAGATAGATGCTCAACCACTGCGCCACCCAGGTGGCCTGTTTCCTCCCTTATTTCCTCCCTCCCTTCTCTCCTTCATTCCTTCCCTCTTTTCTCATTCTCTCTCTCTCTCTCTCTCACATATACACATGCATTCTTAAGATGCTTCCCTTTTAGTTTTATCTATTATTTGACTCTTGGGTATATTTTTAGTATGAAGATCCTTCCTGAATAGACTAAAAAATGATTTTAAGTATTTTTGTTTCTTATTATATTACCTATTTTTTTCATTTTAACTAGGACTTACATCATTTAGAAGAAAAATATATTGTGCAGAGATTTAAAAGTGTCCTGAGAAACAAAATAGTAAATTGAATTCCCACATTTAGTCATAACAGACTCAGTTATTAGAGAAAATACATCTGACTCCCATAGGTTACACTTTAAAAAAAAAAAACATAAAAGCTTTAAGTCATTTGACTAGACGGAATAAAGTGAAACTATAGGTATTTAATGTAATGATTCAATGAGTTTTGGCAAATGTTTGCATCTGTGAGACCATCGTGACAAGATATAGAACAATTATACTACCCAACATGTCCTTCATGTCCTCTTTCAGTCATTTCTCATCCCTCCTAGAGATTTAAGAATCTCAATGAACCCTAAGCATAATAAGCTCAAAACGAAACCACTGTGGGATACATCACGGTCAAATCACTGAGAGGCTAAGGTAAAGAGAAAATGTTAAAGGAGCCAGAGAAAAACACGTTAAGTAAAAGAGAACAAAAATAAGATTTATGACAAACATCATCAACAACTATGGAAGCTAGAAGATATTGGAATGACAGTATTTATCATACAGAAGCAAAGAGGGAAAAGTCTTTTAACCAAAAACTCTCTATCTAGTGAAGCTATCTTTCAAAAGTGAAGGCAAACATGGACACTTTTAAACAAACAAACACCAAGAAAATTCACAACCAACAATTCTGCACTATCAGGAATATTAAAAGAAGCTCTTCTGAAAAGGAAAATCACACTACCTGATAACTCCTACGTACAGGAAGGAATGAAGAATACAGAAGTGTTAAGTATGTGGATAAATAGAAAAATCTGCCCCTCGCCTATACCAATTTAAGTCAGACAGAGTCTTACTGGCTCCCACAGCCTTCAGAGGGCACATTTTCCTCCTCACTTGTCAAGTAAAATGTGTATGGGACAAAAGGGTGATGTATGTATCTACAGAGTAAGCTGTAAACTTGAGAATCCTTTTTCCAATAGCTTTTTCTCCTCACTTTGTGGGCATTGAACTCCCTGACTTTAGAAATGTCCCCTGAAAAAATATTTTTTTTTTGCCAGATCATTTGGAAAATGACCAAATTACTTTTGCCTTTTGTGCCTTTAATACACATTTCAGCCATATCAGCGACCTTGTACTAATCACCCAAGATGCTACTTCTGCACTGAAAGCAGGCCAACCACACCAGAGCACTGGGTTCTGTCCAACCAACAAACATCAAAGTGAATCTCAAATACATGCCTTCATCTTAGTTACAACTGCTAGTTAATACTTGTGGCTGCCTTGCCTCCTGGCTACCTGCACAGTTCTCGACTCAGTGATGACTTTCCCAATTCCTCAACTGTTTTCCTATGCACATCTGTATTTGGTTATCCACTGGGCCCCCCGTATTATTGAGCCCATGGCTTCTGCAAAACATCCTGGCTTTTGACCTTTGGTCACTGATACCTCTGGCCCTCTAGTTCTGATCATCTGGATTCCAAATCACTTTTATGATCCCAAATTCCATCTTTTGCATATCTCTTACTCATTCCCTGATCCATTGTGGCATTTGCTAGCTGCATACTATATGCCAGCATTATACTGGGTGCTATAGTGACAAAGATGAACAATACATAATCCCTGCACTGAAACCACTCACATTTCTGAAAGGTTGAAGGATCGGCTAGTTGATTAAGGGTAGAGGGGATGACACGGTGTTCTAAAGGCTTAAGACTCAAAGAAATGTGTGCTATTTTTCACCAACTTAATCAAAGATCATAAGTATTTTAGAGCCCTCCCACTATTAATAATAATAAATCTTTCAGTTGATTAATTAAATAGGGAAATGGTCATAGAAACTTTTTCGTACAATTATTGTTTTTCTTAACTTCTCATATTATGCCTTATACTGTGCTGCAGATTAAATTTGCTATAAAACTACTGAAGTGATTTTCTTTAAGTTCTTCAGAATCTTTGTGACATACTCTCTTACCACATCAAATTGGAGGTTGCCTCAAAGCAGAAATTGTGGTTGACTGTTCTTGAGGTGTAGTTGCCATTTAACTGGACAATGTATGCCAAGGGTTCTTAAGAAATACTTTTTAGCTAAGTCCTGAGTGTTTGAAGGGTACAGGGATTCACAGAAGTCATTAAAGCTACTTGGGGGCCTTTACAAAGAGAATGGCCAAACTCCACTCTCAGAGCTTAAGATTACATTGCTCTGGGACAGGTTAAATCATGGATTTGTTGTCAAGGTAATTCTGCAGTAAGTGAGGGCCAAGAACTACTGTTCAGAAAGTTCTGGAGGAGGGAAGGTTAGGCCTGGCTGGGAAAGTAGACTCATTAAGGTAAACCATAGAAGTATTTTAGAAGTTTTATTTTTTTTAAGACTTTTCAAATTATTATTCATGAGAAACACAGAAAGAGGCAGAAACATAGGCAGAGGGAGAAGCAGGCTCCACGCAGGGATCCTGATGTGGGACTCTATCTCAGGATCCTGGGATTGCGACTTGAGCCAAAGGTAGATGCTCAACCACTGAGTCACCCAGGTGCCCCAAGTTTAGAGGTTTCAGCAGTTCTTAATTTTTAAAGATCCTTAAATTTTATTTGTATTCATAGAGTAATGATATAAGTAGAGCACTGCAAAAATATATGTTGTGGGCTGAACTGTGTCCTCCACAAATGCTTATATTGAGGCCCTTATCCCCAGGAGCTCAGACTGTGACTCTGTTTGGAGACAGGTTTTACAAAAAGGAAATGTTTCCTGTAAGTTAAAATGAGGTCTGGGACGGTGTGTCAGGGGAGTGCTAATCTAATATAATTGGTGTCCTTACAAGAAGAGATTAGGACACAGACACACACAGAGGGAAGACCATGTGAAGATAAAGGGAGAAGATGGCCATCAATAAGCCAAGGAGAGAGGTTTCAGAAGAAACCAACCAGTGCTGACAACTTGATTGTGAACTTCCAATCTCCAGAGCTGTGAAACTTTGTTATAGCAGCCCTATCAAATGGATATCTGTGGGCACTCCATGAAAAGAAAAAGATTATGAAGGAATTTTTCCTGAACCTTTAAGATATTTTTAGTCAATAGATCCTCCACCAAGTGCTACATAGCTTCAATTCAAGAAATAGGTGCCAAATACCTACTAGGTATAGTAGATTGCATCTGCCTTTGAATAACACATAAACCAGAGGGAAATAGCTCTTAAGGAGATCAGCACTCCATGCTTTGGTTTCCAAAATTGTCACACTGAGCCATTCAAAATATTCCCTATCTGCTCCCCGAAGGTCTTTGCCAGATCATGATTTAATGCTTGTAAAATGCTCTGAGAAGGATGGCATGCCATATAAAACCTGGAAATGACAGAAACCTAATCCCACAATCCTCTTGAAGGCCAGAATCTGGCCCCACACACTTCATATACATCCATAAAGTCTCTGAGGACAGAAATGCACCAATGAAATGCATCTTCACTCTTAAGTGTGCATAGATCGAGTCACTGATTCAAAGGGTCTTTATTCACTAACCGTCATTTATCCTCATTAGTCTCCAGCTGTTTTCTTAGAAAAACTCACCAACTTGGAATGGGTGTCTCTAAAAAAAATGGAGAAAAGCAAAACTACAAGCAGCCTTCTGTAGGTCTTTAACAATATAAGAATCTAATACATTGACTATTACTTTGCCTCATGATAACTGCCATGAGGATGGGGCTCTTGCCTATATTCTATATGTTCATATGCTTAGTCCAAAGATGTACTTGGCCCAGAGAGCACAATCAATACTTTTAAGAGAATAAGTCTATAATTATATACATCTTCCTACTGAATCAACAAATAGCTGAAATGTTAGCTTTTAATGCACTGAATTTGTTCATTCACTATCTATTCATTGTACATTTCTAATGTATAAGACACTATGCTACATAGCGTGAAAAAAGAGAAGGCACAGCCCTTAACTACAAGTTGCTACATCCAGTCCCTTAGCCATAACATGCAAACATCTTCCTATGAACTACAAGGATAAAGGACTTAGGACCTTTTAAAATATTTGTTCTTTGATATTTGAATTTTCAAATCTTTTATTTATTTATCCATTCATCTATTTGACAAGGATTTGTTTACATATGTTCTATGTTTCCTGTAAGTGTACTTTTAAAGAGGGTCTTAATTCAATTATGTTACCAATGATTGAAAAATGGGGTTAAGGTTATAAGCATCGGTATCGAATTAATCTTTCATGGCAATTAGAACCTCTTATACTTGAGTCAGACTTTTTTTTCTCTTATATAAGACTTTTTTCCTTTTGTAGTATAATGAAACTTACATTTCAATATTTCCTTCCCATAGCTAATGAAGACCTTATTACTGCATGTATTAGCAAATTTATTTTTTAAATATGCTAGATAATTTTCCTTTAAGTCTCTTGCATATAATAGAATTAGAATTCTTTTTTAAATAGAATATTAAAAACTTTGCAATAGGCATTAATATTTCTTTTTTAGCACAATTCTTTTCCATCACTCAACTGCTAGAACTTCACCAGGAAGATCCATGGCCGAGATAGCTGATACCACACTGTCTTAAAAGAAACACCCTTGAAAAAGGCAGTTAGCTACTTTTTGACTTGCATTCCCAAGGAAAATTAAAGCTACAATACTTGATATATCTAGGGCCATCAAAAAATTAAATATAATCATTCTTATAATTGAAAACAGGTATGTTACCAATGGATTTCATTGCACAGTCCCTTAGCAAAAGGAAAAAAAAAGTTCTAGGTTGTGTTCTATTCCTGAAGGTAAAATAATTTCAAAAGTACATAAACCTGAATGATTGTTACTTATAACTTTAGAAAATCATTTTCAGCATCCTCTTTGACTGCCTTAAGTGCTCCATTAGACATCTAAATGTGAGCTAAAGCATCTATCCACAACGTTTAATAAGCAGGTTTTTTCTCAAGTACCACACATCCTCAGAAATCATCTATATTCCCAGCACCTAGGACAGATACAGCCATTCAGTCCTTATTCACCTTATGTCCACTCTCCATAGACACTGTGAAAAGCCTATTAAACTCCTCTAGATGCTAAAAGTATTTAATTAGGCTTCATTTCTATTTAGTAATTAGAGAGATGCAAAAACTTGTATGAGCAATTTAAAATTAAATGTCTGATTTTCTTGGTACATACTAGGCTGCCAGCTCAGGTGGTGATTTAAGTTGATTTTTTTTTTTTTTTTTTGCGTTTCTCATTATATCACATCATGCAAAAAAAAATCTTTAAACCAGAAAATGGATGGCCATCCTTTTTTTATCCATTGTCTGTAAACTAATGTAATATTTAATTTGACTTGTATTGGCATTGGTTATCAGTGTATTCTTCCAAAACATTACATTATTCATATATTCTACAATTTTCTGATTAAATCTTTTATTTCTTCATTATCCATTTGAAAAGTTACTTGGCTAAATAACGGTCCTTGAGGATGCCCACAGCCTAATCCCCAGAATCTGAAAATATGTTCCCTTACTTGGCAAAAAGGACTTTGCAGATGTGATTAAGTTAAAGAATTTGAGATGGGGAGATGAGCCTGAATTATCCTGGCAGTCCCAGCGTCATCACAAAGGCCCTTACCAGGTTAAGATGAAGGCAAGAAAAAAGAGGACATTGTGAGCAGGACAGATGGAAGGGGCCATGAGCCAAAAAACAAAATGCCCTGGAAGCTTCTAGAAGCTGAAAATGAGAAGAAAATGGGTCCTCTCCTGAGCCTCCAGGAGGCAGAAGAGCCCTTAATTTTAGCCCATTTCAGACATCAGACCTCCAGAACCATAGGAGAATATATTTATGTTGTTTTATGACATAAAGTTTGTGGTAACTCTTTATAGCAACAGTAGGAAAAAATAGGTCCCATCAACATTTGACCTTGACTTTGCCATTTTCTTTTTTTTTTTTTTAATTTATTTATGATAGGCACACAGTGAGAGAGAGAGAGGCAGAGACACAGGCAGAGGGAGAAGCAGGCTCCACGCACCGGGAGCCCGATGTGGGATTCGATCCCGGGTCTCCAGGATCGCGCCCTGGGCCAAAGGCAGGCGCCAAACCGCTGCACCACCCAGGGATCCCAGCCATTTTCTATTATACTTTAGTCATTAATTCTAAATCACCCAAACAGAAAAATCTGCATTTTTAAATAATTTGGGAGGTTGTAAATAGACCAGATGGATCAGCTGCTACCCCTACCAGTTCCAGAGCCAACCATATAATGGTGAACAATGGAATGCAACATCCTAATTCATTAGGAGCATTACAGCCCACGTGGGTGGTCTGATGTAGGCCTCAATGAGAAACTAAATGAACTCTTTAAAGTGGTAATAAGACAAATACCCACCATTTGCTTCAACGTGGATGGAACTGGAGGGTATTATGCTGAGTGAAATAAGTCAATCGGAGAAGGACAAACAGTGTATGTTCTCATTCATTTGGGGAATATGAATAATAGTGAAAGGGAATATAAAGGAAGGGAAAAGAAATGTTGGGAAATATCAGGAAGGGAGACAGAACATAAAGACTCCTAACTCGGGGAAACGAACTAGGGGTGGTGGAAGAGGAGGAGGGCGGGTGGTGGAGGGGAATGGGTGACGGGCACTGAGGTGGACACTTGACGGGATGAGCACTGGGTGTTTTTCTGTATGTTGGTAAATTAAACACCAATAAAAGTTAATTAAAAAAAAATAAAAAAAAAATAAAGTGGTAATAAGGGAAACCTAATATTTAGATAAAACATATTAAAGAGACTTCTAATAGCTGGATGGCACCCAAGACTGTACTGTTTCAATCCTCAAATGTGTTAGGCCTCCTCAAACAGAGGTCATTCAAAAAACATAAAGTTCCAAAATTCTCCCAAGTTTTATACAAGTGATACCAGAGAGCTAATGCGACTTTAAGAACATCTTGCAAGTGGGTTAAGAAGCCCAGAGGGGGAAAAGGTAAAGGATGGTTTATCAAGTCAAGAATATAGAGACCACCTACTCAGTCCCTAATGAAATCCACAACATCTGTTGGCATTAGCAGTTTGGAGGCCCCATCACTTGCTTCAGGTGTTGTTGCAAATCCAAATGACAGACACCTGGGCCTCTCTCCTATGCTCCAGAGTCCCAGTCACACACACATACACACAGTGAAAACCCCTGAAGATGCACAGTTTCAGTCAGAACCGGGTACAGATTCATGTGTGTTCAACTTTGTATTTTATCTTATTTTATCTTATTTTAAGATTTTATTTTATTTATTAATGAGAGAGAGAGAGAGAGAGAGAGAGAGAGAGAGGCAGAGATACAGGCAGAGGGAGAAGCAGGCTCCATGCAGGGAGCGCCATGCGGGACTCAGTCCTGAGTCTCCAGAATCAGGCCCTGGACTGAAGGTGGCGCTAAACTGCTGAGCCACCTGGGCTGTCCCCAACTTTGTATTTTAGATATTATTTTGAAGATGGGAGAATACTTTCCAGGTATTTTGTTACGTTTCCTTGTTTCAGTCACAACTTCAGCCTTTGAAAATCGGCTCTGCGTTAGTGACAGTCAGCCAGGCATCGGGCACCCTCTTTCATCTTGCCTTGCTTGTCCTTTTCTTTCCTCACCTCAGTTGTTTCTTCCTCTTTCCCATCGCTCTGGTACACCAAAATTAACAAAGACAACAGAAACTCTTATTAACCTGTGTTTATGCCTCTATGTAGCAAACGTAATCAGTACTGTGAGTGGGAGGAAGGAAATAAACCTTCAATGACTCTCTAGAGAGCTGGATGCCCACAGGGAGAGAAACAGGTTGAGTGGCAAAAAGGGGACAGACAGAATGACAAGGAATATGATCATAATATCTGGATAGATTTGAACAATTAAGGTACAGAAAACAGGAGCAAGAAAGAGGCACAGACAGAAAAAGGAAACAGGAAAGCCACAGGTAAGAATAAAGGGTATTAAACAAACAAACAACAAACAAAAGCCCAGACAATTCCATTCACAATTCTCTCCAGGAGAGAAAGTGAACTCTGGGGAGCCTCCACAAGAACTTAGGAGACCAAAGCACTCAACAGAGGATAAAGCCAGAAAAAAAAATGTAGTATGTTCATCAAAAACAAGCAACAAGGTATTCAGGAAAACAAGTGATCAGGTGGTAAAGAAAGAGATGCAGAAATTGTATGCAGATTGAGCTCTAGGAAGGGCAAAAGCAAAAATGTGTAACAACAGACACATGGCCTAGATCACTTTCAATTATAAAAACTGTTTCCAGGTATAGAGTATATTTTCATTGGAGACATATTCCCTTTCAGTTTTTGTTCATTGGAAGCAGATTTTATATGTTTATTTAGCTCTTTTTTTTTATATCATACATGGGAAAAGTTCATTCTTTCATGCTCAGTGCCTTTTGTTATTTCCTTGAATTTGAAGGGACCAGTCTTCACCATTTCCATTATTAATATATATTGTTTTATGTAATTTCTCTATTTCTTCTCATTTTGGAATTTATATTTTCTCAGGAATATGTTTATTTTATCTAGGTTACCCTCAGTATTGATTTTTTAACAGAAGTCTCTGACCTGCTGGTGTTTAAATCCAGAGCTGGGAGAGATGCTAGTGAGCTGAAAGGAGGGCTGGGAAGCCCAGAGAGTTGGTGGGAGCCAGAAACAAACTTGGATGGAAAACTCTGGCACACCAAGCTAGGGAAAATTCTCACCAGAAAGCAGCATTCACACATCTAAATGGCTTTCCAAGTGATGAGAAATGGAATTTAATTTTGAGATTTTTCAAAGAACAGAACTCAGGAAAATTGCTGAAGTCATTAAAAGATGTGTTTTGCTCTCTAAGGTCAAACATCTAAATGTCAAGTGGTTCAGCTGCCTGGAAGTCAATGAGTTCCTTATCTGACCGGAAGTATTTAAGTAGAAACAAAGTGACTTCTTCGTAGTAATGTAGGAAACGTCAGCATTAAGAAGAGAGTTCTTCAGGAGACGACCTCCTTACTGATTCTGAAAATGGGTATTTTTAATACTCTGAAGAAGTGCAAATGACTCTCACCCTAACACATTTCATTGCAAGTAGGCAATTGTTATTAAAGGCTGATTTTTCTTATATTCACTGGGTATATATAATATAATATAATATAATATAATATAATATAATATAATATAAAATTTCTATTTCAACCATTCCAGGAATGGGAAACATGCTATAAAACTTCATTCCTATTTATTTTCTCAGTGTTTTTGATAGTTGCATCACACAATAATTCCTAAGTATAAATGAGATAGCAACATGCTGCCTAAACAAGTGCTCTTCACTCTGCCTGGAACGTTCTCCCTTAGGGTCTTTGCAGTGATGGATTCACTCATCCTCAGATTCAGACCTCTTTCTCTTAGCCCACACAGACTCTTGTAACAAACCACCTTTTTAGGCATTATATTAGCTTCTTGTGGCCGCCATAACAAAGTACTACAAATAGGTGTCCTAAACCCCAGAAATACATTGCCTCATAGTTCTGGAGGCTGGAAGTCTGCAGTTAGGTTGTCAGCTTTTATCTCTCTGAAGGTGTGAGGGTAGAATTGTCCCATGCCTCTTCTAGCTTCTGGGGTGGCCAGCAACACTGGTGTTCCCCGTCTTACAGCTGCATCACTGTGATCTCTGTCTCAGTAATGATGTAGTACTGTGTGTATGTGTGTCCATGTCTCTCTATCTTCTTTTAAGAACACCAGTCATATTGGATTAGGGCCCATCTACTCCAATATGACCTTATCTTAACTAATAACATATCCAATGACCTGGTTTCCAAATAAGGTCATACACTGGGGCACTTG
Organism: Vulpes lagopus; assembly: GCF_018345385.1. NCBI lineage: Eukaryota > Metazoa > Chordata > Mammalia > Carnivora > Canidae > Vulpes > Vulpes lagopus. Next base: position 109,164,476 of record NC_054824.1, on the reverse strand, counting down.
GGTGGATCAGTCAGTTAAGGTCTGACTCTTGATTTTGGCTCAGGTCATGATCTCAGGGTAGTGGGATCAGGCCCTGTGTCAGGTTCTGTCTTCAGCACTGAATCTGCTTGTCTCTCTCCCTCTGCTTCTCCTCCAGCTTGTTTTCTCTCTATAGATAGGTAGATAGATAGATAGATAGATAGATAGATAGATAGATATAGATATAGGTATGAAAACTAAATCTTACATTTTAAAAAATATAAGGTCACACACTGAGGTACTGTGGATTAGGATATCACCATATCTTTTTGAGGCACAATTCAACTCATAACAGTTATCTTTAATAGGACGGACCAAAAGTGAATCTCTTAATTCTATCCGAAAGGAATTCCCCACTTATTTCTTTCATTGTCAGTAAATATCAGCATAATCCATCTACTTGATCAATGCAAAAACTCAGGAGAAATTCTTGATTTTTCTGCTTCCATCATACTCCACATCCACTCCATTCCCCAAACCTGCTGAGTTACCTCCCAAATGTCCACTAATCCATCCTCTCCCCCATATGCACTGACATCTCCACTGAACAGTGAGCCCAAGCCACCACCACCTCTGTCCTGAACTGTGGAAAGCAACAGCCTTCTAAGGAGTCTGCCTGGGACCTTTTTCACTCCCATACCAGTTTTGATAGAGGTCCTATAAAGACATTGAGTTTCTCCCACAATCCCCTACTTAAAACCATTCAAGATACCCCATAGCATTGAGAATGAAATTAAAACTCCCTACCAAGGCCTATAAGATCCCCAGTGCCAACTTTACCATGTTGTTCTCATACTGATCTCATATTGTTCTCCATCAACAATATGGGCTTCCTTTCACATCATGGGAATAAAGCAAGCCTTTTACTACCTGAGAACTTTTATACTTCCTGGGTGGTAAACTCATCCAGAGTTTACACCATAAATGTGTACCATGTCAGCATGACTAGCTGCTCTCCCTCCTTCAAGTTTTTATCTAAATGTCTGTTCCTCTGTGAGGTCTTCAATGTCACACAAAACATTTTTCTAGCTTCTCTCAGCCTGGTAGCAGTGTTTGATGTTGGTGCCCTTGCTGGACTTCAAACTGGACAGAATGTCCTTAGTTCCTTACCCCTATACACAGAAATGAGAAAGAAATGCTGATTTCTATTTTCTTTTCATTCAAATTCAAGTAGCCAACATATAATACATCATTGGTTTTAGATGTAGTGCTCAATTGATCAGTTGCATATAACACCCAGTGATCATCACATTATATGACCTCCTTAATGCCCATCACCCAGTTACCCCATCCCCCCTCTACCTCCCCTAAAGCAACCCTCAGTTTGTTTCCCATAGTTAAGAGTCTTTCATGGTTTGTCTCAGTCTCTGATTTCCCATTCAGAAATCAGAATCCTCTGTGCTCTTTCCTATATTCCACATATGAGTGAGACCATATAAAAATTGTCTTTCTCTGATTGGCTTATTTAATTCAGCATAAGACCCTCTAGTTCCATCCACGTCGATGTTAATAGTAAGATTCCATCCTTTTTGATGGCTGCATAATACTTCATTGTGTATATACACCACATTTTCTTTATCCATTCATCTGTCCATAAACATCTTGGCTCCTTCTACAGTTTGGCTATTGTGGATATCGTTGCTATGAAATGCTGATTTTTGTATATCACTGGGACATTGTGATTGTTTGTTATACAGCATAAAGTGACTGATAAACCTTCTATCTCATCATTCTGCTTCTTTTCTTCATAGCACTAGTTACACTCTCTAATGGAATTATGTACTTAATCACTTCCTTGTTGATTAGCTCTCACTAAAGAGTAAATCCACAAAGACAAGACGCATCTCAGCCCTAATATAGTGTCTGTTATGTGCACAACCACTGTTTTGTGGAATGTAAGCAGAACTCCCTTTGGGGCTGATTTTTTTGGGGGGGTTGGGCTGATTTTATGTAATCTTCATTTGACCCAATTTCTACTTTCTCTTTTAAAAATGCTTTCTATCGGGAACACTGGGTGGCGCAGCGGTTTAGCGCCTGCCTTTGGCCCAGGGCACGATCCTGGAGACCCAGGATGGAATCCCACGTCGGGCTCCCGGTGCATGGAGCCTGCTTCTCCCTCTGCCTATGTCTCTGCCTCTCTCTCTCTCTCTCTCTGTGTGACTATCATAAATAAATAAAAATTAAAAAAAATTTAAATGCTTTCTATCAATTAAATTAGGCACTTCAACTTTAATTTCCTAGTTGTCAAAATTTGGGATTTGGAGACATGCTTAAAACAAAACAAAACAAAAAAAGCAACTTTCCCCTCAGCACAGCAAAGGAAAGACAACACAGAACAGAATACTTTTACAAAGATTAGATGTGACTTTTAATCGTATTTTATGCAAGTATAGTTTGTAATACTTGTAGTCAGTTGCCCTCTGTCTGATGGGCTCTATTAACATCTCAAAAAAAAAAAAATCTCAGAATTACTATCAGAGTTCTAGGGCTCCAATGCTTTGGTTGGTCTACCAGTCGTTACCAAGCAACTTCCCATATTAATATCTTTGCTTGGCTTACATTGAATTGGCACTTGGGGTACAATTATTTCCCATCATAAGTTCATGTCAAAACGCAAAAATTAGGTATTTCTAATTTGCACATTTACATACTCATTTTTCTGTCTATGCCTGGCACTGATGAATTACTGTATTTTTCTAGAAAAAAAGTAACACTCATAGGTCTTGGGGCTATGGATAAGATCATGGCAGACAGCTCTTGTCCAAACTGCTCATAATTGCAGAGTAGTGTTTTGAAAATATTAATATCACAGTCTCTAGCAGTTTTCTAACCACTAAATAGAAGTTGGGAATAAGGGACAGCCAAACTCATACTTTATATTTCACAAAGTGAGCCCTGTCTTTTTAAACAGTTAGTGGGTCTCACTACTATAATCCTTTCTTGAAGCCCAAGGCCTCACAGGCAGCTTTAAGAATTCTTGAGATTCATTATTTTATAAGAAAGTGACTAACCTGCTATCGTATTCTTCTGTCTTATACTTTGAGTTATTTTTTGTTGCTGTCTTTCAAAACAAAAAAAGAAATAAAAGAAATAAGCAAACATGAACCCTAAAGAAAAACAAAAAAGTATAAGAAGTGAACAGGTGAGAAAGCAGACAGGGATTACAACTATTTCATATCCTGAAGTGGACATACTTGCCTAGTCCAGGAGCACCAACAGGTGTAGCTCCACCATATGAAGCATGTTGTCTGGGCTAGGAGATAAACCCAAACCCCACTGAAGGTGTCTACAGTTATTTTCTGGTTCATAAAAAAGGAAACTTCAACCATTCCCACCTGTCCCTGAACTATACCACCTTAACCAGCTCAAAATCATAACTCAACCCAAAGGTGCCCATCATAGGTGCCAAGGAAATGGGTAATCCCCTCTTGGAAGAACTCAAGCTGGTTTTTCATGGAGTGAAATGGAAAGTAATGTTGTCACTTCCAGTTTCCCCATGTCCTCCACTCTGGAGAAAACACTTTCTTTTCCCTTCAACGAAAGCATCCTACCACATGTAGTCCATGCAGTCTGGGTGCTTCTGAAAGATTGTCTGTCTTCTTCTCTCCTCCTCTGGGCCACACAGGCTCAGTGTGCATGCTTTGCTGGTGTGGTGTTGGGAATGTGGGATGAGCTTCTGGGCAGATCCTAATGCTCCATCCTCTGATGGCTTTCCTCCTCTGCCATGCATTCTCTCAAGGATGAGACACAGAGTCATAAAAGCCCTACATGTGGCATCTGGGAACTTCCTTTTCCTCAGATCTCAGTATCTAGCCCACACTAAAACTGCTGAAAGAATGAATGAGAAACCTATGTCCTTTACATCGGTACCTTCATAACCTCAATCTACTCAGCGTGTGCATATGAACACCTCCAGTGTGTTAGGCATTATTCTAGAACTGGGAATTACAAACATAAGTGAGGGAAACACCCTGCCCAGACTTGGCGCCATTCATCTCAACCTTAAAGCGATTGTCCAGGAGCCCAGTATACTTGACAACATCTTTTGGCCTTTCCTTTTTCCAGTTGTTCCTCAAGCACTTCAGCAAGGCTTCCAAAAAATAAGATGGGTCCGCAGGAGAGCAGCTCATAAGCAAACCCCATGCGTTCACCCGGTGTTTGCAATCTCCTATGGCTGCAAAGTTTGCAATGCTTATGACCTGTCTCTACCAGGGCTCACTCACTTTTGGCAAGCAGACTGGTTGCATGAAAGAGTAGGGTGGGAGGAGGGTGTTTACAATTGAATAGATGTTGCCAGTGCTTCCAGTTCTTGGATCCCTAGAGGCATGGCATCCTGCCCATGCAGGGCCGCATGCAGTGGCATAGCATCCTTGCTTCTCAGCCTGATCTTTGGGCAGGGTGCAACAGTAGCAGCATCCTCAGGAAAATTGCTCAGTTATTGTTCCAAGGGGAAAAAAAGTGAACTCTTTAAAAATTACACTAGAAGCAAAGTCAGTAAAGAGCAAGGCAGTATGTCAGGCATATTTCTACTGTTTTCATTTGCTCAGGATGTCATAACAAAGTACCACACACTAATGACTTGGAAATATACCTTCTCCCAAGTAAAGGCGGGGGCTAGAAGTTCAGAATCAAGGTGGTGGCAGGGATTTTCTCCTGAGGCTTCTCTCCTTGGCTTGTAGATGGCTACCGTCTTGCTATGTCCTCAGAGAGATGTGTGACAACCCCTGTGTGTGCAATGTCTCCCATCTCTCCTCCTCCTCTTATGAAAGCAGTCCTGTTGGATTAGGGCAAGCCCTTATGGCCTCATGTAACCCTAATTACCTCCACAGAGCCCCCACCCCCCAACACAGTCATATGGGGACAATGGCTTCAACATACTAACTTCAAGGGCACAATTCAATCCGTAACAACTACATAATGACCTTACATGTGAATAGAATACTGGAGCTTCACCGTGCACAATTCTGTTTAATTACATAAATAAAAATATCTGTACTTGGCTGCAAAAGAAAAGGAAAAAGAAAAATGGGGGAGAAGTAAAGAGGGAGGGAAGAAAGGAGAAAAGATTTAATATCTATTTAAGAGTTTTAAAAGTAATATTTACAGTATGTAATTTTTGCCTTACAGGTGATCGCAGAACACATCTACCATGTGAGGTGGACCTCCATTTTATACCTAAGCTTTTCTGTAGATGTCAGCTCTTTGGGGGAGCGAGGCTGACTGTAGTGAGGAGGAATGTAATCTATGCCAAACTGCCTTCATTCACATCCCAGCAACTACAGTTAAGAGTGGTGAGTCCTTACACTTTTGCTGCCCTCTGTCCTCATCAGTAAAATAAAGATGGTAACTGACATATCCTCCTCATTTTTTGGTCATATTATATATTGTAATAATATATAATACTCTTAAGGTAAAATAAAACAAAATAAAATATATATATAACATTCTTGAAGCAGTGTCTTTTAAATAGTAAGCCACAGGTCATGTGTCTTATGGTTTTTGATCCTGACAAATCTTATGTGAGGTAAAGGCTGACATGTGTATTTGTTGTCTTACAGGAAATATTCAGGGTTTGAAAGGATTCCCCACGGATGCACAGCAAGTTCCTAGTGGAGCCAGGATCTCGGGTCTCAACTCCTCTAGTCCAGGGAGTACAGGGAAAACCTGGAAAGGGATAGTGGGCTTCCAAAGGGCAAGGGGAATGCTGGAGGTCTTATCCCAGAAGAGCTCGGGGAACTCTGCTCCTTTCGCCATCCCAGGATGGATATGTTTCTTTGCCCTTCTGGAATTAAAAGGCTCCCTGTTTTTGACTCTGACATTTCCTGAATGCCTGGCCCTCAGTAAGACTGTGAAGACACAAAAGGAGGCCCCCTAAGGAGCTCAGGCCCTCCATGGACAACTGTTCAGAAAATGAGAAAGTTCCCTAATTTACTCTCCCCTATGCAATGGCTGGGGGAAGATTTGGCTGGCCCCAGTTGAGTAGTGCACAACTCTCGCTGAGTCAGTAAATGCAGAAGATGGAGCTAGGCTTAATTCCACATGTTTTCAACTCTGGGTTCCACTCAGCATCAAGCCTCAGGGGACACCAGTCCCTGCTGGGGCCCCGTTTTTAGAGTGGTTCCACATAGTTACAGGTCAGAAGTGATGGCCCTCCCAATTCTTGTCAACTGGTTGGTAGTGAGACCAAGAGAATGCACTGCCCTCCAAGTTTACAAGGATCTCTCTAGTATTCAGCTGGGGGTGGGGGAGCCCTCCTGATGAGCCCCTTCTTTACGAATGTGCTTTTAAGTTGTACCAGAAGCCATTACTAATACACAAGGCCACCAAAGAAATGACAAAGCACACAGTCTGGAGCTGTTCTGGGTGATTGTCTTTAATTTTTTCACACACCATGCTTATTTTCATTAATATTTTGAAACTGTGGTTGCATTTAGAGTCTGTTGCACAACTAAACAAATCTAGTCAAAGTGTATCAGAATGGAAACAATGTTTCTGGTGACCTCCCTGGGTCTCAATGTTACCCATAAACAGAAAGTTAGCCATTCTCATGTACGTAGAACCCTTCCATGGCTTCGATGCCTTGGATAGCTCCAAGATCCTGGGCATAATCTGTGACCTGATCTCATCCACATTTCCATCTTCTAGGACTCCTTGTCTGGAATCTACTAGCAAATAGTAAAACCAAACTAAGGGCAAGGCCCTGATAAGTGTGCATTTTTTGCTCTCAGTGCTCCTCCCAGTGCTCTGGATAGACTGAACTTCACTTACCAAACTACTGCTCAGCTTCCTAGGGCTTCATGCTCTGTCTAGAACTCCCTCCACTGCCCCCCACCTGCTCAATCTTTCCCCTGAATTCCCAAAGGCTCAAATGCCTCACTTATATCTCCCCAACACTGTCTTCAAAATTACATTGCTTTACTTATGTATTATGTATTAAATTAATTCCTGATGCATCTGTCTCCCCAACTAACATGTAAGTGGCTTAAAACACAGACCACATCACATTCAGCTCTGCATTTTCAGCTCCCTGACAGGATGAGGGAAAAAGATGCATTTATTAAATGTGTGTAGAACTGACTCATGCAGAAGGAAGGAGATAAAAAGGAAAGCCCAATCCCCTGGAAAGAACCAAATATAAGTATCTATGGCAGCAACTGAACTGGTGTAAATCCCTTCCAAGTTCTGTACAGGATTTATGCTTATTAGATTTGGCTCTGCTGGAGAGCACCTTACAAACTATTTGGTGACACAAGACCAACATAAATGAAATATCACAGAGCAGTCAATTGCTCAACTGTGTAAGAAATGTGAGCTCAATCACACTCTAATGATAGAGAGGAATTCAGGCAAACTGAAGAAAGCGCCAGAACACACAGGGGGTGGCTGATGGAACAGCCCCCAGAGTGAGGATAAGACCTGAAGAGATGAAAACAAACAGAAAGAGCTAACTGTGAACCCTGATCTCTTAGCTCCTGTTAAGGGAGGACCCAGATCTGCTGAACGCATTCCTGAATAAATGAGGGGCTACTCAAACTAGTCAAGCAAATAATGCAGGGGCCACCAGGCTGCCTTGAATGCTCCTGTCTGGGAGCTTTGGTCATAGGGCTCAAGAGGTTAAAAAAATCAAATTGACAGTGAAATGGGAAATATCATTTAAAATTTAATTTTCAATATAACCTAAGCTTTGTATGAGAGCCATATGTAAAAATCATCTGGAACGATCTTCAACTTCACATTTTATTTGCATGGGTTTCTTCAGAAACCACTGCTGGTATATTTAAAAAGAAACAAAAACCTGGAGAAAATGTAATTTAAACATCTGTCATAGGTAATTGGTTGATGGACAATGGAAGTTCAGCGGAGCTTAAGTTCCATTTGGGGAATTCTTTCACAATTATGCTGTGCAAACAAACATAGAAATCATTAGCATTAAGAGAAAATAGCCATTCACTGTAACTCCAGGTCTAATAGTGATCTTGATATATCATTTAGAGTTTCAGCTCAATACTGGAATCTCAGTTTATGACTTGGTAAGTGGTTTTTTCCATTTAAGAGGTTTTTACATTGCTTTTTTTTTTTCTGAAATAGCAGAACAGACTTAATTGTTAAGCAGTCTAAAAGAGTTTTACAAAAATAAGATCTTTTTTGCTAAATTCTTCAAAAACCCTATCTGAGAAGGACACCACAAAACCAGGAGATTTGCTATTCATGGTCAGTTCAGAGGGACCTGCAAATAAAGTCCCTAAGTTTCCACAAGTGCTGTCACAGAACGACAAGCAAGTGGGGACTTCTGTTTACAGATCTGATGCTCACATTCATATTTAGGTGTGGTGGCACCCTGAGATGTACTGCTGAGAAATTCCAGTTGGTATTCTGCTTGAAGAATCAAATTCCAGGAAAGAAACCAGGCTTTGCTGCACTTGGGGCAGGAGCATCATGTTCGAGTGACAGCATAGTCACTGAGGTTTACTTTAACATCTCCCATGATGATGTGTGACAAAGTGGAGCCAGACCACAAAGTCTGCCATTTGGGGCATTTGTGTTACCTTGGATAGATCCTAAGATATTTTGGAAAGAGATACAACTGACAGTCTGAGCAGTTTTGAGTAGTATGTAGCCACCCAGAGTTGACCACAGTGTTGAGATCATTAATCTTGGACTTTCTTGTACTTGGTACTTTATCAAAAGACCTACTAGTTCATTTCCTAAGCAAAAATTCATCAAGTGCCCCCATGTCAAAGACCATGGTCAATATCCCAGGAATAGACTTGAAAGAAAATTAGCTATGATGGCAGGGAGCATTTTACTTTACATCTAAAGCAACAGGGATTGCAAGCTGCACCATCAGTGACTTCAGTAACAGCTGCGCAACACCATGTTAACTGTAAAATTTTACTAATTTATAATAGCATAAGATTACCAGGATATTACACTAAATTCCCACAATCACAGTTAAAATTTAACCTAGGCTTTCTTCATATTCCACTTGAAATTATATCTGAATTTGGCCCACATGGCAGCACTGTTTGGCAGATTCCTTGCCAACCCAAACATATCACATCTAAAAGGAAACTGATTTTTCCTCCATGAGCTCTGCACTACCTTCATTTCAGTAAATGTGCACCACCACCCAGCCAGTTGCTCAAAACTTGAAACCAAGAACTTCTTTAACTCTCCTCTACAAAACAGATGACAAAGGTCTGCCCCTCGTGGCTGGTGTCCCCACGCTGACCCCGCCCCCCAGGTGGCCCTGCCCCCTCCCCCGTCTCCATTTCTCTTCCCACTCCAGCCTTGGACGGGTTGTTTTCTGTATGTTGAGCTACGCTTGACATGTAGTGTTGTGTTCGTTCTAGGTGCACAACATACTGACGTGGTGGTGTATATATTGTGAAATGATTAGCAAAGTATGTTCAGTTAACATCCATCACCTTGCAGAGTTATAATCTTTAAAACAGCACATAAGACCATTCTCCTGCTTACAACTCATTAAGGGTTCTCCACTGCTTAGAATAGCATCTAAATTCTTGGCCAGAGACTACACAGCCCTGCTTATCGGTCAGAGCCCCGGCTCTGGGCATCTCTCACTCCTGTCCATGACAGCCACTCAGCCTCCCCCCCTTCCTCCACAGGCCAACAGGCATATATAGTTCTCTCCCTCCAGGAGGATCCCCTCTGTGTCCCCACTCTGCGCCATTCTTCACTTGGCTGGCTTTTTTTCCTTCATCAGAGACACCTTACCTGTCCCTCTAAAGAAGGTGACTCCTCCAGCACCTGTTTCCTGTCTCACACCACTGCCCTCATCTTCTTCACAGCACTGAACCCAATCAGTAACTACAATCACTGTCACCTTCCAATCTGCAATGATCTGAATGACTTTAACCAGCCTGAAAAGATTTTATCTCTTCTGAAAAATTTGGGGATTCTTATTGCCTTTAAGTAATGTAAGAAGACAGTATTCTGCATACACATCTTTCAATGCCAATGCTTCTCATACTATGCTATTTCTAAAGAATTTTAAGTGACATGTTACCATTCAAAATTTCAGCCAAGAAATCAATCCCTCTGTGTTTTTTGTTTTAGTTTCAGAGGTAGAATTTAGTAATTCATCAGTTGCAAATAACACCCAGGGCTCATTATATCAAGTGCCCTCCTTAATGCCTCACACGGTTACCCCAACCCTGCACTCCCCTGCCCTCCAACAACCTTCAGTTTGTTTCCTAGAGCTTGGTGTTTCTTATAGTTTGCCTCTCTCTTAATTGTTATCTTATTTTATTTGTCCTTGTATACAAGTGCCCTTATGTAAACAAATTCACCTAAGGCATCAAGCATCTGAATAGATACTATCCATGGTCAAATCCACAGGTGTGATGGAAATAGAGACTATAAGACAGCTTGCTCCTCCATTATGAGCCATTTTATAATTTTCAAAATTCCAAAACAAAAAGAAAAATATATCTAGGAATCAAGAAAAATCAGCCTTTCTTCTTAGTATTCTCTATAAATTTTCCTTTAGTTTTGGGACCACCTTTCCTTTATTATTTAGAAGTATCCTTATGTACTCCTTGAGTTCAACCCCTGACCCTGTGATGAGAAAAGAAAGGCCCAAGTAGGTGACTTTGTCCAAGATCAGGCAACTGCTCAATGTAATTAGGAGTGCCCAATATCAGTTAGAAAGCCCTAGCATTTATTCACCTGATAGCTTCATCAAGTTTTACTTCCATTCTGGTTTCCAAAAGTCAAATATAATGTCAGCTTGGCTCCCTCCCCAGTGAAGGGCCAGAAACTCTGGTCTCCTCTGGGTTCGTGTTGAGGACCCAGGTTGTCCAGGCAGGACTGGCGCTGTCCACTTGTGGATTCTTGGCAAGGCCTAGTCCAGGGCTGGGCACATTCAAGATGACTCATTTATTGAGACTGTAAAGTATGTTCATAAAGATGAGCATCTACAGAAAGGTACTTCACTAAATAACCACTTTTTTTATTAACTTGGGTTTTGTTCTAGTTGCTCTGTGAAAAGCATTTATACTTTTAGTAGGATTCCAGAGTCAATCTCAAATAAACTACTTCACAATGATAAAATCTTGCTTTTGTAATTTCCTAATTGGCCCATCAGGATCTTGAACAGGTCTACTTTTTGTCTACAAGAAAATAAATTTCACACATCATGATTTTTAAAATTATATCCTACTCTTAATTCTCAGATTTTATATCAGAAAAACTGTTGGTGAAGTCTACTAGAATTTTTAATTGGCCCACTCACTTCCCAAAGCAGCTGAATTTTACAACTCTGGAGCTTACTATTTTGATATTTTAATCTTCACAAAGGTAATACTCAAATTGTCCTATTTTTATATTTTTATAATTTTTCCATTAATAATATTCAAGTTACTTAACACCAGTCTGACCCAGAAACCATATGCTCAGAACTAATGCTAGTTTTATCCCTGGGGAAGGGTTCTGGGGGTCTTTAGATGAGTCCAGTGTAACCCTCTAGATGCTGTATCATAAGGTGGTCTCATGGCTGTGGAGGAGGTATTGAGAACTGGGACATTAGGGCAGTGGAGATGGGGCTCAGGGCAATGGCTATTTATTAACCTATTGGTTATATTTTAATACTCTAGAATCCATTTAGTTGCACGGGTGCATGCCAGCTAAATATCAGCCTAACCCTTTATTTTCACCACCACATCTTCAACACTCTTTCTCATGAGTGTACACACACACACACACACACATATTTACATCTGATTCTAATGATGATAATAATAATGAGAACTAACACTTCCAAAGACCTGTCATGTGCCAGAAATACTTGATATTAATTATTTTATTTAATTTGAAGAATAAGACTATGAAATAAAAAAAAAAAAACCTTTGTGAATGGAAGGAATTTAAAACTCCAATAAATACAGCAGCAGATAGCTTTCAGTTCCAACACTGATTTTCAGGTCTCCAGTATGGTCTGAAGGATAGAAGACAACATTTGAAACAAACAAAGCTCAGGGGTCTCTTAACTAGGCCACAGAGATTTCTGAAAAGGAATCAGTGACATTGACACCACTACTGGCCATTCATTTCCGTGTCTGCAGACAGAAGGTAATAGCATCTGCCCGTTATAGCCTTCCCTCACCTGGGAATAAAGACTCACTCAACCTCAGCCCATACTTTCTTAGTACAGGGAGCTATTCTGGGACTGCCCTAGAGCAAGTGTAAATACTTTAGCCACTCTGGTTGGCATATGGACAAGGAATGGGAATTCAAGGTCCTGAGACCCTTCCATTCAAAGATAGTGCTCAACTCACAGTCCAGGAAAAGAAGGAATGAAGGTAAAAGTGACCAGTGGCATCAGTCACCCTTCTTCTAACTGGTCAGATATGGACAGGTAGGGAAATAATGATAGCTAATATCTGTTAAGAATTTGCTCTGAGCCTGGCATATTGTGTCACTGAATGCTCCTTATGACACTGAGGTGGGTACTGTTTTTTTTTTATTGAAGTATAATTAACATACAATAGCTTATTAACTTCAGGTGTACATAGTAGTGGTTCAATATTTTCATGTTACAGAATGATCCTCATGACAAATCATGATAAATCTTACTATCACCATAAAAATTACTATAATATTATTGACTATATTCTCTATGCTGTACATTACATCCCTATAGTTTATTTATTTTATAACTGGAGTTTGTACCTTTCAATCCCCTTCACCTATTTCACCCACTAATAGCCTCTTCTGCTTCAGGTAACGAACAGTTTCTTTCCTGTATCTGTAAGTCTGTTTCTGTTTTGTTTGCTCATTTATTTTTTGTTTGTTTGTTTGTTTGTTTGTTTAGATTCTACATATAAGTGAAATCACACAACATTTATCTCCCTCCATCTGACTTACTTCACTTAACATAATACCCTCTAAGTTGTCATAAATGGCAAGATTTCATATTTTAAAGCTGAGTGATATCCCAGTATGTGTATGTATGTATATTTATATACACACACACCATATCTTTATCCATTCATCTAACAATGGACACAGTGTTGCTTCCATATCTTGGATACCAATAAATAGTACTGCAATGAACATATAGGTGCATATATCTCTTCGAATTGGTGATTTTGTTTTCTTTGAATAAATCACCAGAAGTGAAATTTCTAAATTGTACGGTAGTTTTATTTTTAATTAATTGAGGAACCTTCACACTGTTTTCCATAGTGTCAGCATCAATTTACATTTTTACCAACAGTGTATGAGAGAATACCATCAAGGATACTCTACCCAGCAAGGTTCAGAGCTGAAGGAGACATAAAGAGTTTTCCAGGGGATCCCTGGGTGGCTCAGCGGTTTAGCACCTGCCTTTGGCCCAGGGCACAATCCTGGAGTCCCGGGATTGAGTCCCCTGTCAGGATCCCTGAATGGAGCCTGCTCCTCCCTCCACCTGTGTCTCTGCCTCTTTCTCTCTCATTCTCTCTCTCTCTCTCTCTCTCTCTGTCTATCATGAATAAATAAAATATTTTTTTTTTAAAAAAGAGTTTTCCAGACAAGCAAAAGCTAAAGGAGTTCATCAATACTAAAACAGCCTTACACAAAAATGTTAAAGGATGCTCTTTCAGCAGAAAAGAGAAGGCCATCACTAGAAATAAAGAGAATATATGAAAGTAAACAATCTCACTAGTAAAGGCAATTATATAATAAAAGCAGTGAATCAGCCACTTAAAAAGTTATTATGAAGACTAAAAGACAAAAAATAGTAAAATTAACTGCAACTATAATAGGTTGCTGCAATTAAGGGATGTGTAATAAGTTAAGAGACCCACATAATAAAAAGATGTAAAATATGACGTCTAAGACATAAAATGGGGATGGGGCAAAAAAAAATGTAATGCTTTTAGAATGCAGTCAAATTTAAGTGACTTTCATCTTAAACTTTTCTGTATATACACATACATATACATAAACCTCACGGTAACTACAACCCAAAACTTACAATAAATACACAAGAAGAAAGGAACCCAAACATAGCACTAAAGAAAACCATCAAGCCACAAAAGGAGAAACCAAGAGATGAAGAAAGGAGCAAAGAAGAACTGCAAAAACAACCAGAAAAAATTAACAAATAACAACATATCTACCAACAATTACTTTAAATATAAATGGACTAAATGTTCTAATCAAAAGATAGAGGATGGTGGAATGGATGAAAAAATAAGTCCCATTTATATGCTGCCTATGAGAGACTCACTTCAAAGCTAAAGACACACACAGGTGAAAGTGAAGGGATAAGAAAAGATATTTTGTGCAAATGGAAGTGAAAAGAAAGCCGGTGTAACAATACTCATATTAGACAAAATCAACATTAAAACAGAGACTATAAGGGGCGCCTGGGTGGCTTGGTCAGTTACGTGTCTGCCTTCAGCTCAGGTCATGATCCCAGGGTCCTGGGATGGAGCCCCACATCAGGCTCCTTGCTCAGGGGAGAGCTTGCTTCTGCCTCTTCTCTCCCTCTGCCTGCTGCTCCCCCTGCTTGTGCTCTCTCCCTCTCTGTCAAATAAACAAATAAAATCTTTTTTTAAAGAAAAAGCCAGTATAACAAAAGACAAAGAAGGGCATTACTTAATGATAAAGGAGGCCAATCTAAGAAAAGGACATATGTTCATAAATATTTATGCGTCTAACACAGAAGCACCTAAATATATAAAGCAAACACTGACAGACATAAAAGAAGAAGTGTGCCCTAATATAATAACAGTAGGGGGCTTATCTACCCACTTACATCAGTGGTTAGATCATCCAGATAGAAGATCCATAAAAAGATCCATAAAGAAACACTGGCCTTAAATGACACATTAGACCAAGTGGGTACTAGTTTAATCTTCATTTTACAAATGAGGAAACCAAGGTTTAGAGGCGCAATGTGGCTTACCGAAGCCTGAGATTATGCAGTGGAGAAGGCAGGATTTGATTCCAAGTTTATGGAATTTCTGAGTGTAGACACTAGACCACTAGCAATTCGGGTCGATGCTAGCAGGCGATGCCCATCTCTTTCCTGCCAGTCTAACACAGATATGGCACCGACCCTGCGCAAGCCATCTGTCTGTCATGTATTTGTATTTAAAGTGTGATTAATCTCAAAGTTAGCATAATGTTGACTTAGAGGAAGACTCATTTTGCCATGTTTTTTTTTTTGACAGCACCACCTAGAAGATGATGGAGGGGCACATTCCATGACAAACGTTTGACTCCTGGAAATTGTCTCCAAAGCCTAATGTCAAAATAACTGCAGCTCACTGAGAAAGTCAGTCTCAAAACATAAACAACGTAACAAGAGTCAGACACATGTTTCTCCTGCCAGAAACGAAACACTCTCTGTGGTGCAGCTCAGCCGTGCGGAGAGGAAAAGCATTGCTCTCACAATGGCTGCTCAGAGGACCTCAAAATATGATTTAAAGTTGGCATATGACTGAACAGGCATGGGATCTTTAACATAATTAGGTGCATAATCACAAAGAATGTGCAAAGCTGACAATGTTTTTATTTTTTTCCCAGCATCCCAGCAAAAATATTACCTGCAGATTTTTACTAGGTTGGGTTATATAACCCAACACTTGAAAAACTCATCCTAACGTCGTGCTGAGTTGAAACTGAAGGGACAAAAAAGGTCACGTTTTAATGTCTGACACTGTTTTGAAAAGCCCCAAGACTTTGGCGGGATGCATGAGTGGCTTCCTCTCCCCTGGTGCTGTGCATGCACATTTGCAAGGATGGCTGGAGCTGACCGCGTCTTTCAGGTGTGTCTAAGGTCATGCTCGCCGGCCAGCTCTCCCGAGCTGTTTGAGTCAAAAGTTTCACTTGACTCCCTTCTGGCTCAAACAGAATGACATTCTTTTCTCTTTTAAGGAAGGACTGGGGGAAGGAGGAAAGTCTATTTATGAAATTAAACGTGCCATCTTTTTAGGATTGTGTCCGCCCAGCCCTGCTGACTCCCTGCTCGTGAGTGGAACCGAAACAAACACCTCGGTTTCCACCTGTTTAAAAAATCCACTAGCATCAAGTACCTGCAGTCATAATCCTTCTGAAGCCATGGATAGTGTGCTCAGCAAGTGGCTGCTTCCTGACTGCCAGGCTGTGCTTTTCATCAACACTCGAAATGAGTCAGGAGGTGGCCCAAGACCATCCTTAGCCCGCGGAGCCAAGGCAGGTGCAGCCCCTCCTCGGCGGGCCCGGCCAGCCTCTGGGCCAAGAGCACATCTCGCACGCAGCGTGCAGCGGCCGAAGAGCAGCAGGCCACTGCGCCTCCTCCAGTGCGGGAATCACAGGCTAACTGGCAGGAGAGGGACACAACATCCAAGACCACCAGTGTGGAGGGGAAGCTGCTTTTGCACCCTGAAAAGTGTCCACGGAGGGCTAAACAATAAGATGACGATGAGAAGGGAGGCCGTGCTAACCAGGAGCAGCAGCTCCTTGTAAATCAGCTATCTTCCAAAAAACATGACACTCTGACTCTAAGAGCCCACTGGGTTCTCCCCTAATGGGCAGCAATAGTCTATATACTCCAGGTATCTGCTAGAGGGCAGCAATTCAAGATCTCTGTCACTCCCTATCTATGCCTGTTGGCAAGAAGTTGGTGTCTGGAGGATGGCCTGGAAGCCAAAGCGCGGCCCCGGGGGGAGCTCTGCAACACCGGGTCAGAGCTGCCCGATGCCAGGCCCTCATCCACATAGGTGCAGCCGACTGGAGGCCTAGGTACAGATTCAGCTTGCAAGCCTAATGTGGCTGTGACTGCAGCATGGAGAATCTCAGCCGCAAACAAATGCAATCCTCTGTTCCCTTGAAGAATCTAAATTTTATCTTACAGGGGTGTAGTCCCCAGAATTTTGTTTCCTGAAGAGATTGTAAGAAAGAGAGTCACAGCATCTCACGGGCTCCCTGTCCTGAGGATGAATAAGAATGGACTCTACACCACAGTATTAGGAATTGTTATACTTCTGAGAAACCTAACGCTTTCCATCATAGGGTCTCTGCCTTCTTTAGCGGTTTCCCTTTTTCACTTAGCTGCTAAAATGCTTGGTCTTTCCTATGAACCCACCTCTGCTAAAGTCTGCAGAACTTTGGCTATTAACTTTATCCCTAGATTTATCTATTTGGAATAAAGTGGGTTATAGATTTAAGAACTGAATATTTATACTTGATAAATATATGTAAATATTTTATATAAACCTTTTGATAGGGGATCCCTGGGGGGCTCAGAGGCTTAGCGCCTGCCTTCGGCCCAGGGTGCGATCCTGGAGTCTTGGGATTGAGTCCCATGTTGGGATCCCTGCATGGAGCTTGCTTCTCTCTCTGCCTGTGTCTCTGCCTCTCTCTCATGAATAAATTCATAAAATCTTTAAAAAAATAATAAACCTTTTGATAGTACTGAAGGCATTGACTTACTAGAGGCTGCTTTCACCTGTGTAACCAGTCCAGGCCTATTAGGTATGTCCTATGGGATAAATTGAAAGAAAGTATCACTAAAATCATAATAAAATGAATTATATTTATATCTTCTTGATGCTGAATTATTCTAATATTAGGTAAGTATCTGCATGCCAGACCAGGTTATTCCGATGATCACTGTTACATCCTACTCTTGAGAATGATGAATCAAGACACTGCACTCACACCGTAGGAAGGATACACTTTACTCAAGGCCAAGCACTTTGTGTTCACAGTTGGAACTTTTAAAAACACCCCAGGCCTCTAACTCATAAAACAGGAGTCTCATACAGAATCATGTTGTAACACTTATCACAGGTAAATTACATATTTACGGAACAATCCATCATTTCAGCTCAAAAGCAGGTAGCCTATATTTGGCAAAATAAAGGTGTATTAGAAGCAGAAATGAAAACTAGTATTGATAATTTATCCATTTAAAAATAAGCTAAACTACACAACTCAACACTCTAAATACAATTAATCCAATTTAAAATAGGCAGAGGATATGAACAGACATTTATCCAAAGAAGACATCCAGCTGGCCAACAGACAGATGAAAAGATGCTCATCATTATTCATTATCAGGGAGATAAATGCAAATCAAAACTACAGTGAGATATCATGCCACATCCATCAGAATGATTAAAATCAACATGAGGAACAACAGATGCTGGTGAGGATGCAGAGAAGGGGAACCCTCTTGCACTGTTGGAATACAAAGGTGCAGTCACTCTGGAAAATAGCATGGAGATTCCTCAAGTAGTTCAAAGTAGAACTACCTTATGATGCAGCAATTCCACTATTGAGTATTCACCCAAAGAAAACAAAAACACTATTTTGAAAAGATATGTGCACCTCAATGTTTATTGCAGCATTATTAACATGGCCAAGATATGGAAGCAACCCAAGTGTCCATCAACTGGGAAATAGATAAAAAAAGATGGTGTACAGATACACAATGGAATATTATTCAGCTATACAAAAGAAGGAAATCTTGCCATTTGTGATGACACAAATGGAGCTAGAGAGTATAATGCTAAGACAAATAAGTCAGAGAAAGACAAATACCAGATGATATACTCACATGTGGAATTTAAGAAACAAACAAAAAAAATGAGCAGAGGAACAAAAAAGAGAGAGAGAAAGAGAGAAACCAAGAAATAGACTCCTAACTATAGAGAACAATGTGATAGTTACCAGAAGGGAGGGGGCAGGGGGATGGGTGAAATAGGGGATGGGGAAAAAAGAAAAAGAAAAAGAAGCTAAACTACAAAGCAACTATTGAGCTCTCACTCTGTCTCCTATAAAGAGGTTAAAATAAAAGGAAAATACAATCTGGTTGGAGGCACAATTCACACTTATCAGAATATCCCCAATAATTGAAGATATCTGAGGAGCCCTTACTTGTAAAGTTGAGACATTATGTCCCATAGGGTGCAGAAGAGAAAGCTTGTTATAGATTCGAAGGAGAGGGAATTACACACACACACAGAGGATGACATCCTTCCACTGCTTCTGAAAGGACCTTCTGTGCTTCCAGCCCTGCTTTCCAGAAGACATCCTGGCTGACAGACGCAGATGAAACCAGGGATAGGCATGCCGGCAGTCTGCCAGACAAAGTGTCCTACCTGAAGAAAGACGAAGTAGTGAAGCCTAATAACCTTGTTGGGATTTCTCTCAGGACCATAATTCCCCGTGGAAGTCCCCAGAGCTCTGGGAATAACTGGGTACTCTGTGACTTCTCAGGTGCAATCAAGTGTGTAAAATTAGAAGCACGATCTCCCAGACCTCCAGGTGGGTTGAAAAATGACAGATAATGAGGACAAACTGGATTGGACCTAACACTTTTTCATCCAAGTAGGATTATTAAACTTTTAAATGATTTTTGCTTGGGACGCCTGGGTGGCTCAGGGTTGAGCATCTGCCTTCAGCTCAGGGTGTGATCCTGGAGCCCCAGGATCAAGTCCCACATCGGGCTCCCTGTATGGAGCCTGCTTCTCTCTCTGCCTGTGTCTCTGCCTCTGGGTGTGTGTGTGTGTGTGTGTGTGTGTGTGTGTGTGTGTGTGTCTCATGAATAAATAAATAAATAAAATCTTTAAAAATTAATTAATTAATTAATTAGTTTGGGCAAACTCATCTTCTTTTCAAGTTTGAGTTTCCCCAAATAAAAAACACTCTGGTCCTAATAAGAACCTGAATGTCTCTTTACCACATGCACTCATACATGGACACACACCTCGACTTCTCAGTTAAGTAAAACAAGCCAGAAGTAACACAAGACGGATGGTATCACACTTGTTTTTCTGTTGGCACAAACACTATACAAGATGTTCACCACACCTTAAGAGAACTTTAGCAATATTAGAGCCTGTATAGCTTTCCTCTTTCCCAGATCCCAGGCACCAGAATCGCTATAAAATAACATAGCCATAAACATCATACCTCCAATTCACAAAGAGTTCATCAAATTATATTTGGATAACATAAACTCCTTGCAAGGAAAAGCCATAAGTCTTCAAACTATGTAGCTGAGCAATATTATTTCTAAGTTGTATTTTTCTCCCTAGTTTTTAACCCAGACTTACTCAATGACAGGAAATTAAAAAGTAACCACTGACCACACCAAGTGTAAGTCTTGAGACTTATTTGAGAATCTCCATCCATTCCAGGAGTGTTAGGCCCAATTCATTTTCTCCTCATCACCTGTCATTTTTCGACACTCCGGGGGTCTGGAGGATCATGCTTCTTATGAAAACTTCCTCCAAGCATCTATGACACATAGACACAAAGCCGGTCCGTGTAAAGCACTATGGTACTAAGCAAAGAGCACTGGATTAGAAGTCAGAAATGTGGGTTCCTGTATGGATTTCACTTCTTGTTTATTACTTTATGGCTTTGGATAAATTATGTAACTTCTCTATATTTAAATCTCTTCATTGGTAAAAATGTAAAAGAGAAGGAAAGAGAAAAAAGAAAAGGAAAGAAAAAAAAGAAAAGAAAGAAAAGAAAAAAGAAAAAAGAAAAGAGAAAAGGAAAGGAAAGGGGAGAGAAGAGAAGAGAAGAGAAGAGAAGAGAAGAGAAGAGAAGAGAAGAGAAGAGAAGAGAAAGAAGAGAAGAGAAGAGAAGAGCTCCACGCAAATCATAAGCATAGTTGTGAGGGATAAATTAAGGGCTATGCTTCATTTTCCCAATTTTTTTATTTTTCCATTTTTTTGAGATTATAGCCTTGAAACTACCCTAGCCTTGACTGGAAGCACGTTGGTAGATGTTGAAAGCATCCTTAAACAAAATAAGTGACCCAGGGCCACTGTTTATAGCGTGTCTAATTTACAAAATTAGTTTTAAATGAATTCACACCATCTGTACAATCGATCACATGAAGCTGAAGAGGAAAGGAAAGGAGGGAAATAAAAGGAAGGGGAGGAAGCAGGTGTACTTTCGCATTGAGGGGAAGAAGCAGGAGTGCTCTGGTCTGCACGCAGAAAGTCCACGACCACTGCCCTCTCAACCAATGACTAGGTGATAGCAGCAAACTGTCTGCAGAAGGTAACACCCCAAAACTCACTTTACTTTCTCAGACAAATGGAACATTCTATAGGCAGAAAGGAAAAAAAGTTGTGCCAGTTTCTATAACATGGTAGAGACATCATTTTAACAGATTCCTTCTAAAACCAGTTTGCTCTGGGCAAGGTCTTTGTTATGTTCCAGTTCTGGCTTGGTGTCATAGAACAGTACTATTCTTTCAAGCATGCGGGCAAATGTTGAGGTAAATTCTCCTGACTTTCTCATTCTCCCAGTTCTTCTCATCCCCTTGACTGAAATAATCCACTTCTTAAATTGGATCTATTTTAAATAGACATGTATGTACTCCCCCCACAGACACACACACATGTACATGTACACATGCACACATACAGGTTCACGCAAATACACACATATACCCATGTACTCAGAGATACACATGCATACACGTGCACACGTGCATGTGTACACAGAGACACATAAACACGTGCACACGCATACACATATGCACACACACTCTCCCTTTCCATCACTACCGTCAGGATTGAGAATTAAGAAAAACAAATTTAAACACTGGATATGCTAAGATTCCCCCAAGGATTTCTTTTCCTGATGCTTTTCTATTAACAGGAAACACAACTCTGTAAAACTCCCCAATCTTCCTGGCTGCCTTACAGACACCCAAATGGACTCATACTTTTTAATCAAGAGAGTTGTACAGTTGAAACAGCCCTTGGATAAACTGTATCCCAGAAAACCCCAGATACAGCTCTTCACAGCTGACACGGATGTGCTTTCACCCTTTAGGAGAAGCCGCAAAATACACAGAGTTGTTATTGGCCAAACGCTGTCTGAAAGATGGGGTTAAATATTAATTATGTCAAAGTAAAATCAGGACTTTCAGTAGTTGCTCCTCACCACTCAGGACAAGCCCCCCCTCTTTAGTTACATAACCGTGAACTCTAGTTATTTGTGCTATTATTCCTACCACTGATGCAATGTGACATCATGTAACATTACTCCCCAGTAGAATCTCAGAATTAGATGGTAAACTCCATGAGTATAGATACACTGGATTCTTTATATTTCTTTGTATCTTACATCCCAACTTTAAAAATCTTCCATAAATATCTCAGAGGTAATGAGTATACTGATGAGAATAGAATGAGAACATAGCTGTCATCTTCACTATTGATAAAGTAATCGCATCACATGTTTCTGATATAATGAAATTAGTTATGTAAAGCGGTATTTTGCTGCTCTTCTTGAATTCATGACAGCACAGAAGGATGTGCCTGGGGATGCTCTCTAATGCTCTGCGTTCTATCATCCACATAGAAATACAATCTACTATTATCTATGTACCTGCTCATAAAGGTCACTTTCTGCCTTTGTACTTATGGCAGTGTAATTCCCTTTCTGAAATCTTTTCTCCTGCTCTCTGGTCCCCAGCCCCATCATTAACCTCAATTTAGAGGGAAAGTGTATTTTGGTTTCAGCATTAAGTCAGTTCTTGCATTAACGCTACTTTTCTTTCCAGTAAGTTTGATTTTCATGAAACTGTGTTCTGTTGGTCTCCTTTTCAAAAAAAAAAAAAAATGCTGGCTGTTCTCACAATTAAAATTCAAATAATAATCAATATAAGGATTATTGAAATTTATCTTTATTTTTCTAGAGAAAAGTGTAAATGAGGTCAATTAAATGGGGTTAGTGGGAATTGTCTGAAAGGCCTGGAATCCCACAGTTGGTGAACTGTTTGGGGCAACGTGGCTCCCTCTGGTGGAAACAGAATCCCCTCTCCAACAAGACAGGTTCCAGAGCCCAGAATGTTCTGCTGCCTCCTGAAGAAGTCACAGGGAGGAGGGGGAGTCAGCTATTAGTATTTTGATAGATCTTGGCAGCTGGGAAAACTGAAGAAAATTCTAAAACATGATTTACCAAGTCGTTCCCACTCCACTATACTGTTCTTATCGTTGCTTCCAACCCTCTGAGATAACACGCCAGTGGAACCCAGGACAGTGATGTGTGCCCTGAAATACGCACACTTGGGAGTTCAGAGGAGCTGCTGAGGAGGTAGTATGACATAGCTCATGGGTTCCCCAAATGGAATCACGGGGCTCTAGGAATGAACAGAAGGAATAATTCGATTATCAAGCGCAGGGGCTGTTAAGGATCCATGCGCGAGAAGAAGCGTGAGTGGGGCAGCATGGCCCTGGGCTCGTGAATGGACAAAGACATGATTTCAAAGCAAAAACAGAGGACTACAGAGCCCATCCTGTGTTCCAGACAGCCACTCTCATTGTTTCTAAAGGTCAGTGGGTTTTTAAACTAAATAGTTGGAACCGGAGGAAATCATGATGTTAGTCATTGTTTGTTTTACCATATTATCTCCCCACATCTGTGGTCATTTTGTGTTTAGACTAAATGTGTTCATCATTTTTCTGCTCTGTCCTTTGTATGGGTCTTCTTAATGTGAGAAAAATGTTACAAATCAGCCTTGCTTTAATGCAACTCATAAAAATGTAAATGCTGTGCAATTTGGAAAGTTAAGTAAAAGTTCCTTAAGGAACTAATCCACTTGCTACTTCATCCAATTCTCCAGTGGAGTAACATCTGCTCACTCAACACCTATAGTGCCACTTGGTGCAAAATCCAGTGACACTGAAAATTATACCTGCAGGACACCTGGGTGGCTTAGCAACTGAGCGTCTGCCTTTGGCTCAGGGCGTGATCCCGGGGTCCTGGGATCGAGTCCCACATCGGGCTCCCTGCAGGGAGCCTGCTTCTCCCTCTGCCTGTGTCTCTGCCCCTCTCTCTGTGTCTCTCATGAATAGACAAGTAAAATCTTTAAGAAAATTATACCCAGAATCGAACTTTTAGAGTGTCTATTCACCCACGACAGCCATGTCCCATCTGACTTTCTTTAGCTGGCCGATTTTATCCCAGCTCCTGGTTGGCGGTCTTCTCACCATGACATCTATTTCACAGCATTTGTAAAGGCCAAAGGTCCTCTCCAGGAAAGATGCATCCTTCAGCAGCCTTTTGGGGGAAGGCTACACAGAGCACTCTCACCAACTCTACCCTGAGACTTATGATATATGTTTTCATTTGGATCAACCAAGAGAAAACCTGCCTCTGACAAAGTGAGATGCTAAGAAACGTAGTGTAGAGACAGAGCCTGGGTGTCAGCCCCAATCATCTGTTGTCCCCTCCAATGTCAGGAGAACTCAGCCTTCACAGCCCAGCCGTGCAGTTGGCATCCCACACGCTCATGCCTCCTGGCCGGGGCACAGGCTGTGTGCACTTTGTATGCACAGCTCCCACTGACCCTTGTGTGGCCAAGCATCAGATGGCCAGTGTGGGAAAAGGAAGTTCTGCTGCTTCACCAATAAAAGCATTCCAGCACTTGCCAGATTGTGAGTAAATACCACCAACGATTACTCAGTGGCCTGTCAGCAGAACAATGATGACCTGGAAGTAATGCTGCCCGAAATGGCAGTCTGGAGGGTAGGGACAGAAATGAAGAGGACCTCTTGAGGGCCTGGGAGCAAGCTATCAGAAGGCCAGGTGTCACGGTGAGCAGGATGGGCGTGTCTGATGGAGGACGCACCAGGATGTTACTGTACAGCTGTGAAAGGCAGGACTAGGAATGCCAGAAATCAAACTCATGGCAGTTTAATTGTAAAATGTAGGCACTTTGAGCTAAGAAAGTAACTTGGGGACCGTGACCAGCCTCCTAAATTGAATTAAATTTATAATTAAATAAGATATAGAAAAATATTTCTTTACAATATTCTTCTGATAACTTCCAGTTTTAATTTTTTTCAGTAAACTGGTTCTGACCCCAAAAAAATGTTATCAAAAAAGTGTTTTAGCCTATACATGGGGAGTATTCTAAAAACAAGTTTAATCCGCTAACTATAATCCCAACCTGATTAAATTTTCCATCTCTTTTGTTGTTAACATGCTACATCTGTATAAATAAACAGCTGGTAGAGTAAATCAACATTTTGCTTTAAATTATAAAGTGGAATTTAGAAATGCTCAGTATGGAACCCGCACTCAGCCAAGCAAATGGTAATTTTAAAAAGTAGGGGATATTTCCTCCCTTTACAAACACACCCACATACATACATACACACACGATTATTATCAAGGTTACCAGATTTAGCAAATAAAAATGCAAGAAATCCAGTGAAATCTGAATTTCGAGTAAAAATGAATAATTTAATTCTGTAGTATTAAGCATGTTTCATGCAACTTGGGAAAAATTACACTAAAATGTTATTCAGTGTTTATCTAAAATTCACACGTAACTAGGCATACTGCATTTTATCTAATGATTATAATGAATCCACATACATATGTACATATAGGCTATCTATAATTTGCATGGGTTTTTTTTTTTTTTGATGTTTTGCTTCTATGTAGGTGAGACAGAGGTTGTAAAAAAGAGAACAGACCTATAGGTTATACAAGAACCAAGAATTAAGAAATATTCATGATATTCATGGAGAAGAGGGTACCCATTTTCTGCCTAAACAGAGAGCTTACTGATATGTTTTAAAATAATATCAATTAGTGAAAATTGTCTCATCAATATGCTAGTCCTGACATTATCCAAGATACCTAATAATATTCCTTTCACACACTTCGTAATCTGGATTCATTAGATCTGCAATTGGGATTGAAAAATCTAGGAGAAACTTTATATGTATATATTTATATAAGCATCTAGCAAATTAACATGAACATATTTCTCATTTGTAAGGCAGGAAAATAATAATACCAATCTATTAGGATATTGCTGGGAATGTTATAGAAATAAAAACGAGTAGAAGTCTTTGTGAAATGTAAAAACAATTATTATTATTATTCAATCAATGGATAATTTATTTAAACTTTGAAAATTTCAAAAGTGCAAGCGTCCCTCACACCCCTCCTCTATACCCTATCTGTAAGGATAACACGTACCTAACATGGTGTGGCACTCTCAGAGATAGACCTGTGTCTCAAGTTTAAAATTCCAGGCCTCTCAGAAAAAAGTTCAGAAAAGAGACTGTTAATTGCAAATCAGAGAACTTCTTGCCAAAGAGAGAGTTACAACAAATTCATGGAGGCTCTCCTCAGCCACACTCTCTCCGAGGCTGCTGTAACATAACTCACGTTAAAGAAAACTCTAACTGCACTATTTAAGAAATCCTTTTCAAACGATATGACAGTCATACTCTCCTACTTCAAGCTCTATATTACTATAACCCTACCCCTCACTTTCTAGTGCCAAATGCATACAGTTGACTCTTGTTACTCAAGGTAGTTATTCTCTATAACGCTGCTGTGAACACTGAATTCGAGAATACAGAGCCACTGCTCCTTGGGGAAACACAGGGTTAGGCTCCTGAGAATCTCTGGCTATGGTATTTTCATCAACCAATCAATATATAACTTTGTTTCATATGTTTGCTTAAAGACACATTATTTAATATACATTGTGGATTCATTCACACTGAACTCACGGCCAACCGCACTGTGACTCAGCTTTCCTGATAAACGTATTGTCCCCATAGGGCACCCCCACACCCTTCTTGCCCTGGGGACACGAGGCGGTATGTCAGCACTATGCTGGGGACCATTTCAAACAGCAAAATCACAGACGAAAAGAACAAAATGTGGAAAGCGTGGCACTAGATAGGCTGCAGAAAGGACACGTGTTTACAGTCTGGGAGCTCGAGCAAGAACGCAGAGCTTCAGCTTGTTCTTCCTCAACTGAGAACGTGCATGGTGGGCCACTCCATGTTTCTGCCACTCTGCACATGTTCATGAAGGAGAGCATTGCCAGGGTTATTCTAGCATGACAAGTGAATTTTAGCAGGTAGACGAATTCACCGATGTAGAATATTTGAATGATGAGGACTGTCTACATTTAGACTCTAGAACGTATTATAAAAAACTAAATGTGCACTTCATCTAGAAGTGAAGATATAGATGGTAAATGGATGACAAGCCTTTGTTTATTTTTGCTTGCTGTTGTACTACTGGGTCGTAACATACTGCCTGCAAAAAGTAAATGCCTCATAAATATTTGTCAGATGAATCAATCAGTCAACACTTCACCTTGCCCTGCCACTCCACATAGCTCTATCTTCCTTGAATAGATGGCTCCACGAATGAATATAGGGGACCCATTCATTCAGATTCTGTTAGGGTGTTAAAAAGTTAAAAAATAAATCAGCAAAACCCTGGACCGCAAATATTTTTAGCTTTCCCAGGTAACCATTCTCCAATCCCTTCCCTCCTTCCAACTAGCTGGTACTCAGACAGAAAAAAAGCCAAGCACAGCTTTCAGAAGCTGAGGCTCCTTATTCCCTGCTGCACATGCATGAGCCTATAAAAAGCCTTTGTAAAAGCTCTAGCTGCTGAATATTTAATGAGCAACATATGGCTGAACGATAGAACCAGTTCCTGCTGTTCAAAGGCAGATGCAGCCCAGTCAGCACCTTGTCACTGTTTTCCACTCAATCAAATGGATAAGTGTTTGCTAAACACTCGTTTTTATGAAAAAGTGGTCTTCGAAGCCTGTGTCCATGATCATGGCTTTCTAATAACCCAGCCATTGAGTGAGCATGGTAGTAAATAGATAATTAATCCTGAGCTCCTGTGCACTCTGTTGGGTAGTCACTGTGGAACAAAAAAAGAGTGTCAGGTGGCGACATAGCACATGACCCACAAGACCTCATCCTGCAACTCTGTTGCCCATTACTCACCTCTTCAAGGACCTTGCCTCACCATTAGCCACTTCCTCTGCACACTCTGTTTCTCGAGCTCTTAATAACCTGACGGCTTACTGACTCTCCATATGGAATAAAGCATTGATGGCCCATTTCAACCATTCAGGGCTGCAACCTGCATGGCAAGGGTGCTCCAGGGAGACAGAGGCAGGGACCTCATAGCCTGAGGGCTGCATGACACCCTGCCATGTATTGGCGTTTCTCAAGAGTGCCGAAGAAATCAGGAGGGGACATTTACAGGAATGCTCTGAGTAAGACAGGGCTCACCTTCAGGAAAACTGCATTGCTCTAAAATGCGTGCTCTCATACCTTGTTCCGCAGGGCCACTCTTAGCTCACCCATTCCTCTGGAAGCAAGTGATTCCGCAGTAGAGTATTATTTTTTTAGTCAGCAAAATAGGGGCCAGAATTCAGTCTCCACTAGTCCTCTTGGATAGAGCCCCAGTGTGGAACAGGGCCTGTCTGAGCGCTCTGAGCTGCCGTTTCCCAGCACATGTCCCCCCCGCCAGCCCTACCCCAGGGTCACTGCTCTGTGGGGTCTCTCATGATCACCATCCTTGCTCTCAGAGGGAGGGATGGGGGAATGTGGACAGAGCACTCTAGATCCACGACAAGGAGAGTTAAGGCATTCCCCAGAGACTACTGGAGTTTTACCTTGCCAAGTATCCTTGCATTCTAAGGGAGCAATTTTCATTTTTCAGATGCCATTAAACCCAAAGGAAGGTGATATAAGGTAAAATATATATATATATATATATATATATATATATATATATATATACTCATATACTGATATATGAGAGTAACAATCCTTGGCACCCAATTGTAAAGGGGTCCTGTGACACTGATCATGGCTAGCCAGGTCATAGACTAAGAAGAAGAAAGAGTCTACCTTCATGATGTGAAACCACTCCAGAATACACACATGCAATACACAAATACCCACGTATTCTAGGCCTTCCTCCGGCCAGGTCTGGAGCTCTGGACAGGGGCTCCAGGCCAGTCCGCCCTATGCCACCTGTAGAGGCAGCATCACCAGCACCACGCGCCACCTCTCACAGCTTGAGAGCTCTAGCCCCAGGCCACCTGAAGGAGCTGCTGGTGGCTTTCTCCAAATGTTCCTTAAAGGCGCATGGTATTGGCAAGTGGAAATATAGAATATATACTTAGGCAAAATTAACTTTAAACAAATAGATGGAGAGAGAGCAGATAGGAAGAAGGGAGAGGAAAGAGAGAGGGAATGAGGGGGACCAAATGGTAAGCTGTAGGATTAACAGAACCAATGTTTCAGTTACTTGTGGCTTAGTACCAGGTTGATTGCCTGGCCCACTTCAGACAATGAATAATGTTTATTCAGTAAACAAGCAACAGTTAATGCATATTTTGTATCAGTATCCTCAGTGTACTCTTTGCTGCTTAAGAAATATACTAAAAAGTGCTTAATGTACAATAATTGTCCACTTTTATTGTTACAAGGCAACTAGACAACATGTATAATCTCTATATTTTCACTCTATATTAATTTTATAATAAAATATAGTCAAATGAGAGAAATGTCTATGTAGGTAACCGAATTATTTATATTAGATGTTCTCACACATTGAATCAGTTTAAAACTTGTTCATCTCAGGAATTATTCTTCAACCTCTGTGTGTTTCTCAGTTTCCTTATCTGTAAAATACAATAACACTACTACTATCTCATAAGGGCCCCGTAAAAATTCAATGATTTACTGTCCTAAAAGCTTGAAGTGCTGCCTGGCATGCAGCAAGCACTGTACATATTCTTATAACTAATCATCAGCACTGTTTAAAAGTTACATGTAACTTTGCATCTCAAAAGGTTATTTTGTATGAGTCTGTGCAAACACAGGTAGGTTGTTTAAGAGAAATAGTCACACATGAAATAAAGTCCAGACTCCCTAACATATGAATCAATCAGAAATTAGTCTTGTCCCGCCTTTGAAGTAAATAAACCAAAGTCCAAAACTGAAATAAATGGATTCAAGATACATAGTTAAGCATATCAAATCAGTTGAACGTGTTCAAAGGGAAAATAAATTTTAAAAGTAAAAGAAGCCCCCACCCCTCTTTTTCTTGATGAATCTGGCTTAAGATTGATCGATTTTACTTAGCTTTTCCAAGAACCAGCTCTTAAGTTTCATTGCTCTTTTCTATTGTTTTTTTGTTTTCAATCTCTGTTTTATTTCCTCTCCAATCTTTATTATTTCCTTCCTTCCACTAACTTTTCATTTTGTTTGTTCTTTTTCTAGTTCTCTTTGGTGTAGTGTTAGATTGTTTATTTGAAATTCTTCTCTTTCCTCAGGTAGGTCTGCATCACTATAAACATCCTTCCTAGAAGTGCTTCTGCTGCATCTCAAAGATTTTAAACTGTTGTGTTTGTTTTAATTCATCTCAAAGTATTTTTTGGTTTTCCCTTTGATTTCTTCATTGACCACTGGTTGGGTAGCATTTAGTAGCTTTTTTTAGCCTCCACATGTTTGTGTTTTTTCCACAGTGTTTTTGTTGTTGTTTCTTTCATTTTTTCTTTTGTAACTGATTTCTCTTTTCATACTGGGTCAAAAAAGATGCTTGATATGATTTCAGTCTTATTTAATTTACTGAGACTTCTTTTAGAGCTTTATATGTGATCTATCCTGGAAAATGTACCATGTGCAGTTAAGAAGAATGCTGTATTCTGCTGCTTTTGCATATAATGTTCTGTAAATATTAAACCCCTCTGGTCTAGGGCACCTGGGTGGCTCAGTTGGTTGGGTGTCTCCCTTTGGCTCAGGTCATGATCCTAGGGTCCTGGAATCAAGCCCCACATGAGGCTCCCTGCTCAGCAAGGAGTCTGCTTCTCCCACTCTCTCTGGCCCTCCCTGCTGCTCCCTCTCTTTCTCAAATAAATAAATAAATTTTGAAAAAAAAAATCCCTCTGATCTAATATGTTGTTTAAGGCTGATGTTTCCTTGTCAGTTTTCTGTTGGATGAGATATCCATTGATACCACTGGGATATTAAAGTCCTCTACTAATATTTTATTACTGTCAATATCTCTTTATGTCTGTTAATATTTCCTTTCTACATTCAGGCACTCCTCATTGGGTGCATAAATTTTTACAAATGTTAGATCCTTTTCTTAGATTGACCCCTTTATCATTATATAATGCCCTTCTTTGTTTCTTGCTATTGTCTTTCTTTTAAAGTCTATTTTGTCTGATACTTACCACCCCAGTTTCCTATTAAAAAACCAGAAAAAGACAACCCCAAAAAAAGGAAAATTATAGGCCAATATCCCTAATGAGCATAGATGCAAAAAAATCCTCCACAAAATGTTAGCAAACCACCTTACCAAACAAATAAAAAACATTAAAATCATATGATTGTCTCAATAGATAAAGGCATTTTATGAAGTTCGACATCCACTTATGATTAAAAGAAAAAGTCTCAACAAAGCATATACAGAGTGAACAACAATCCAATTTAGATATGTGCAGAGGATCTGAACAGACATCTCTCCAGAGAGGACTTACAGAGGGCCAACAAACACATGAAAAGAAGTTCAATATCCTTAATCATCAGGGAAATACAAATCAAAACCACAATGAGATACCACGTGTACATGGAGAAAAGGGAATCCTCGTGCACAGTTGGTAGGAATGTAAATTGGTACAGTCACTGTAGAAAACAATACAAAAAATTCCTCAAATACTTAAAAATAGAACTACCATATGATCCAGCAATTACACTTCTAGGTATTTATTCAAAGAAAATGAAAACACTAGTTCAAAAAGATAAATACACCCTATGGTCACTGTAGCACTATTTAGCCAAGATAAAGAATCAAAATGGAAACAAACTAAGTGTCCATTGATAGATGAATGGGATATATATATATATGTATATATATATATATATATATACACACATATATATACACACACACATACACACTCTATATACATATGTAAAGTATGTACTTATTGAAATCTTGCCTTTTGTGACAACATAGATGACCTAGAGGGTATTGTGCTATGTAAAATATGTCCGATGGAGAAACGCAAGTACTGTATGATTTCAGTTATATATGGAATCTAACACACAAATGAAAAGCAGACTTACAGAAACAGAACCATCTGGTGGTTGCTGGAGAAGGGTATGGAATAAATAAAATAGAGGAAGAGGATTAAAAGGTACAAACTTCCAGTTATCAGATAAATAAGTCATAGGAATGCAATGTATAGCAGGGAATACAGCTAATAATATTATAACAACCTGTATGGTGACAGTTCATGGCTAGATATATTGAGGTGATCACTGCATAATATATGTAAATGTTGAATCACTATGTCATACACCTGAAATTAATAAACAATGTAAGTCAACTACAACAAAAAATGTAGGAGAGGAATTATGATTCCTAGCGCCCTTTAGCCATCTACTCATCATATATCACACACTAGGTTTCCATAAATACGAACCCCACAGGTAGATCTCTTAATATTATATCTAAGACTTAGTGTCAAGGACTCTGAGAGTGTAAGGAACTTGCCCAAGACCATGCAGTTAATAAAGAGCAGAGTTGGCTTCATGTCCTGGGGACAAAGAGCCTGTACTATTTACCTTAGTATATCCAGCTGCCCCGTACAAGTCTTGACAGGGTAGGCACCAGTAAGTGTTTGTCAAATGAATAAACAAAAGAATAGTAATTTGAAGATGAGATCAAGAAACTGATATCAATCCCGGTGAACTGTCTCACTGTAATGATAGGACAGCATTTGAACATCAACTGAAGCCATATTAGAGGTTTGATTTATCATAGCCAAATAAATAAAAAAGTGTGGGACTTCTAAAAACCTATCCCCAAGCATAACATAACATGAGCCAGTGTTTCCTGAGCGGAGAAGTACATGTATATTCCCTGAAAGTCCCTCTGTCCGAGCAGTGTTTGCCAAATCTAAAACAATAGAATATAACATCTGTGCCATCCCAAAAAAGGACTTATAATTAATTCATTCAAAAATTCAAGAAAAGAGCATCTTATAATTTTTGCTAGCATTCCTCTTGGTGGTGAGCTGATATTAATAGTAACACACCTAATAATTTACTCAATTAAATATTTTCTTGCTCTTTGCTTTATTATGACATAATAAAACGTAGTAATAATAAGTCTAATGGTATAAAGACTAACAGTGTTTTTAACAAAAACCAGACGCAAGCAGTTTTAAAATATCTGCTACCATTTCCTCTCCAATGTCTAAACATGTTTTTACAAGTTAACAGACCTCTTTGCCTCTTCACATAGGCAAACTGAGTATCATTCTTCTTTTCTCAGGGTGTCATTAGTGACTCTGGTAAGGTCCATCCTGAGTGAGAACCTCAGAATCAGGTCCTTTTGATGATTATTTTACACACACACACACACACACACACACACACACACACACACACTGACTTCTTATGGTTAGTGCAGTACAGTTTCCTCCTTAACTAAGACCCTTGTTTGGAGATGGAGATAAGAAACTATCTTTTTTTCTTAGAATAACTCAGACAATTGTTTACAAAAGTTAAGTCAGCCTGATAAAAATTTCACTTGCTCACATGTTACCAACACACAATAAAGCTTCTCCTTTACCCACTCCTTTCATCACAGGGAAGAAAAAGGTCTCCTCCACAAAAACCACATATTGAGAAGTATTTGAAGGCAAAGCCAAAAACAGTTAGCAGTGTGTGGCTTTTATTCCTCTGGCAATTTGGATGCCCTGGACACAGAACTGGGCCCACTACCTGTGCCTCACCTTCTCCAAGAGGAGCTAGCCATTATAACTGATGAGACAAAACTTACAGACCCACACAGGCACCCAAGGTCCATCCCTTTCCCCCACCATTGGGAGTTTTGTTCTTATCTTTCATGGGGTTGCCCAATCTTAGTGAACATTTGGAAAGAAGGTTCTCAGAAGGAATGTGGTTCCTAAGACCAGAAGACGACTTTGTCATTAGAAATAATTACACACCTTAGACAAAATCATCTTCATTTGCCTTAGTGTGTGTGTGTGTGTGTGTGTGTGTGTGTGTGTGAGAGAGAGAGAGAGAGAGAGAGAGTAAACATTTCACATGTGAACTGATGAGATGATGATGCTTCTAAGCTATTCTTATTGTAGGTCAGTGGTTAATATTACCCAGGGAGTGCTGTTGTCTTGCAATTTGGAGAATTCCTATTCAAGTAGCCCCCAATAAATAAATGACTGTACTAGTTGAATAGTACTATGAATATAAGACTCTCTTATCCACTAGCCTGTAGGAGAATACATTAACAAAAATAACTTGTGGGCAGGACCACCCAAACAGACAGAAGCAATTTCTAGCAAATAGTAAATTTCACTCTGTAAATGCACACCTCTAATATTAGAGCTATTATTATCAAGAGTATATGAGGGGTGCCTGGGTAGCTCAGTAGGTTAAACATCTGCCTTCAGCTCAGGTCATGATCCCAGGGGTCCTGGGATCCAGCCCCACATCAGCTCCCTCCTCAGTGGGGAGCCTGCTTCTCCCTCTACAGCTTCCCCTGCCTGTGTGCACGTGCTTGCTCTTTCTGTCAAATAAATAAAATCTTATAATTAAAAAAAAAAAGAGTATATAAAAAGATATAAAACCTCCTGTTGAAACCAACTGAAAAATGCTCTGGACTCCGAGCAGTTACAGAGTCAAAATCTAAGAATTTATAGTCAGGTACATGAAAAGAGGTATCTTCCCCATCTTCATGGGAAGGGATTCCTTTGGACACATGGAAAGACTTGGTAAAGCAGTATGGCACATGGAGAACAAGAATCTAGTCTGGCCAAGATGTGACTAAGTCTCACTAACGTAGCTCTCTCACCAATTCCTTAATAAAGAGAAGACAGTCATAATACCAGCACCTCACTATGTATTATTCCTCATTTGTTAAGTGGATTTATAAACCAATTCACAATAAATTTTTTTTTCATTCCGAAGTGGAGGTTCTACCTTTTTAATAAATCCTTTTTCTATCTTTGAATTAAATAAGTTAGTACATGGGAAGTACTTAGAACAATACCTGTGACATAAAAGTTGGCTACTTTTTTTTTTATTAATAACATCTTCAGTTCAAGGGCCACTTCCAAATATTACATCCAATTCTGTGATCTGAGTCAAGTAGGTGTTGCCTAATTATCATAGTCAAGATTCCAGAGTAAATCTAGTTAATCACTACTTCCTTCAGGATTCTGAATTCTTGTCTGGGTATCTCATCTCATAATTGCATTCTGGAGGTAATGTATCCTTATGTTACCTATATCTATCATGGAAAGATGCTCCATGTGTATTTGTCACTTGTATCAACAATGGTTATGTATTCTCATTCAAAGAAACTTTAAACATCCTCATTTATAATGAGGGGTGACCTTCACATATGTTATTTTATTGAGTACTCTGGGTTTTTATCTTTTTTTTTTTCTAAAATTGACATGACTAATTTCATCATAAGTTTTTATTTTTTCCATTGAACTTGACATCCGGTGTTGTACATATCAGACCTACCTTAACAGGACAATGGCTTGCAAATTCCTAAGGCAACTTCAGGGAAGTAATGTAAGATCAGTTTAAAGAAATGACAACATCACTGAATAAGTATATGGCTTCCAAAGATGACATCTCTGCAAGAGGTTATCTCATTCAGTGAGATATATAACATCCATGTGTCTGGGAGGCTACTCCAGTGAAGAACCCTGTTTTCTTCTTTTTTTTGATCCTTCACAAATCCAAACACAGTGTTGTGTGAAGGGTAGTCTTTCAATTAATAGTTGTTGAAAGAAATAACCAGTCACACTTAATAAGATATATTTTCTATAAAAAATAACATGTATGTCATCAATCTGCACCAAAGCAAATTAAAATATTTCCTTTAGTATATTCAAACTATTTCACCAGACCATTGTACACAGGGCCTGGTGATCTATCAGCCAACAAGTATTTATAAAGTGACTAGGTTTCCCTTGTCCCTTTGTCCCTCGCAAATCTCCAGAAGGACCTTCTATTGTTCTGTCCTGGGCATGAGTAAGAACAACACAATAGCTAAGAGTGTAGCCAACCACAATGGCACCTGTGTGTCCTAGGGATTGTACTCAACCCACCTTGAATTCAGTCTCTGTCTGTCAGGACTTTTTATAGCAGTTTTTAATGATACTAGCAGCTCTCTCAAAAGGTCATTGCGAAAATTAGACTAATTCATGCATAATATGAACTAGTTATTATATGAATATATCATCACAAATAAAAATATTTACTTAATAGGTAGAGCTATTGGCTCTCTAATAACAGATTACTTGACTTATATGTTATTCAGCAAGAAACCCTGTAAATCACCTAATTCTTAGCTGGATATTTAAAGAGTACTAAGAAATGTCCTGAGGTAAATATAGGCAATGGTCATACACATAAGACTGAGATTTCTAAATCTTGCTCACTGTCATGTTCAAAGTAATAAAGTTGTTCTTCAAAATAAATATTATTAGGCAATATATGCTGAGCATTTACCATGGTCCTTTTCTGTATCTCATACATTTTATTATTTATATTCCATCCAAATAAAATAGAACTCTTTCCCCATATTGGCTGATGTGGCTTATGCCATAAGGCATAGGGAACCCATGTCTAGTTAAAGAACTCAAGTTTGGATGTTTGGGCCACTTATATCTAATTATGTATTCGTTAATCTTTAATGGAGTGCAGTCTCAAATCTGTATACAAAGCACATCATTAAACAGCAAAAAAGACATATTTCCCTTTTAATATTATATGCTTAAATAAAATGCCTATAATTTTAAGTATGAGCATAAAACATCTTGATTTATTAAATTTCTCATGATCCTCTGATCCTTATTAAATCTAAAATAGCAAAATTTCATGGCCCATTTTATTCCAAGCTTCTGCCTCCAAAGGATGGTTATATGCAATAAACCATCTATGATGGTTTCTATCTATGATGTTTGCTTTGTTAAATCTAAAATAGCAAAATTTCATGGCCCATTTTATCCCAAGCTTCTGTTTCCAAAGGATGGCTATATGCAATAAACCATCTATGATGTTTGCTTTCTTCTATGATCTTTGCTACCATGGATATTGAGGTACATTTAGGACTATAGCTGTGTTATAAATGCTTCTAAAATGAGAGAATCTGAGTAAATTCATTCATTCAACCCATATTTACTGACTGCCTACTATACACCAGATATTGCTTCTGTGTCCTGGAAATACAGTAGTAAACAAAACGGCAAAATCTTTCCCATCTTGAAGCTTACATACTAGAGACTCAACAAATAAATGTATTAAAATGGGACTCTGGCTCAGTCTCAGGTGCAACCCTGAAAAGGCACCAAGACTCCCTCATTTTCCAATAGCCACTACGGCAAAGGACATGTTTTCTTTTTACAATTTTATTTTATTTTAATTCAATTCATTAACATACAGTGTATCATTAATTTCAGAGGTAGAGCTCAGTGATTCATCAGTTGTACATAACACCCAGTGCTCATCATATCACGTGCTCTCCTTAGTGCCCATCACCCAGTTACCCCCCCGCCCCCATCCACCGCCCCTCCAGCAACCCTCAGTTTGTTTCTTTAGTTAAAAGTCTCTTATGGGGATGCCTGGGTGGCTCAGCAGTTGAGCATCTGCCTTTGGCTCGGGGCGTGATCCTGGAGTCCTGGGATTGAGTCCCACATCGGGCTCCCTGCATGGAGCCTGCTATCCCTCTGCCTGTGTCTGCAGTCAAAGCCCATCCCCTCACAACTTTACTATAATCTAATTATGCAATCTTCTAAAAACTGTAATCCTCCAGCCTCTGTTAATCCTGTCTTTATTGCTCCACGTTGGATACTATAACTTCGGTTGTATCCTTATGCAGCCAGGCAGACTTCAGGTTTATCCAAGAAAGAACCACCTAAGGCTTCCTGGAGAGACAGGTAGTTCCCAGTCCATCAGTGATTACAAAGAGGCAGTGCACACATTGTGGAAGAGCTTCCACCATTGGTTGCCAGAACATGTTTGGTGACTCCTAAAAGCTCTTCCAACTCTAGACTCAATGAGGCCCATGAGCAAGCTCAGTGTACTAGCTCCAAGCCTTCTTATAACTTGATAACATTTCAGCATATGACTGCTAAGTGCACCTGACCTTCCCTCCTCAAGAAGGTCACTTGTAGCCTTACAGCAAATTTTTGCTATGTCACAGGTATGGTGAGCGCCTCCATAACACTGAGGTGTTCTGGGTACCACGGATGGCACTGAGATCAAAATAAGTAAACATCCTTGTCCTAAACGACAGCAGTGGAGAGACTGGGATGGACCTTCAGAACTATCCCAGGAACCGCCAGCCTCCACCTACAGCTCTGAAATTCTCCATGCGCTGGGCCCTCTAGGTACATACGTAGGGGAAAAATAATCACACAAGAGAAAAGTAAGTTCAATAGACAAAATGCAGGGCAGGGCGTCAGGGATTAACTCTTACATGTTTGCCCTTTCAGTCAGGGAGTCTACGGCATTGCAAGGTCCCAGCAATGTGCACAGATACCTTTGACTCAGAGGCAATCCGAATTCACGCATGATTTCAGGCTGACTGTGAGCGGGCAGTGCAGAGACTGCTGACAGTTCTTTCATTCTGACAATGTACTTTTTTCCTGACTCATGAGAAATGAGTGTGAACATGAATTTGAAGGTCCCGGTATGTGTGAGCCTGAGTCTTCCTGCAAAGCCACACTGCGGTACGGTGACTCTTTCAGACCCATTACTATTTGTGTCTACATCACGTTGGCTGCGATGTCCCAGACTACACACCGCCAGCAGTGCCCAATGTGGGATATCTCAAAACACAGACTTTAGAAATGCCTGGCTTGTGAGTGTGACATGTTCAGAAAAAAAAAAATGTGTGGGACATCCTCTCCTAGAGACCCTCTGTGTTCTCATAAACAAACAAACAAACAAACAAATAAATGAATAAGGTTATATTGAATATCAGTCATGCTTCCTGGTGCTAAAATGCAGGAAAGAGGAAAGTAGTCACAACACTGCTTCCACAATACTAACCGGAAAGATGCCTGTGGGTTTACCTTTCAAGCCCAGTGCTTCCTTCTCTCCCATTATGAGTAACACCAGCAGACATGTGCTCATTGTGCTTTGTTTGTGCACTGACCTCGTAACACTCTGTAGATTCAGGATATTTCTTTACATAGAGAAGCACTGCTTTTTTGCTTTTGATTTGATGTTTCCCCTGTGAGCTTCCTGACATCAGTCCCTGGCACACCAGATACATACAGTGGGCTGCCTGTCTCGCCCTTCAGGACGTAGTTGCACATCCACTCCTGCAGAGACGGAGGCAACTCAACAGAAAGCCAGGCTGGTTAGCTGGGCAGAAGGCAAAGCCACGGGCTGCCACCAACATCTAAAGGGGAAAACCCCTTTAGATTTCCTGATTTCCTGATCAAACGTATCAATAAGCAGATACTTTGATATAAAAACAAGAGATCATTTGATTGACTAGATACAGGTACTCATTGCTAAAGCACTTTCTTCTGAATGTGTAAAAAACCTGGGTTTTTTTGAAGCATGCACTCCAGGCATGAAATACAGGTTGCCTGTATGGTATAATCTGGTTCTGTGGCCAAAAAACACTCCATTTCAATGTTTTTGTTAATTTCAAACTGTTGGAATGAGGCTAGAGTGGGTGTGGTCCCACAAACAAGAGATTTTGAGGTTTGATGAGGATTTGTACACCTCCATTTTTTTTCGAGCTCTTCTTCCTTTTATGTATTAAGGATTTAAGGGACTTAGAAGAGCTGTTACTTAGGTTCCTCCTCAGGCGGAAAGTCATCAGAGCATCTGCACTCCTAACTTTTCAGATGAGGAAACATAACATGCATTATAAATGCAATAATTAAGGGGAGGGGAGAATGGGAAAGAGACATTATTTGCTATGCTGTGTACACCGAGTCTTCACTTCTTTTCCTGGAGAGTCACCACCATGAGCTGACGAGAACAACCGATGGCCTTTCCCATACCACTCCTTTGGTGGGGTCAAACACAACGCCCTTTTTTTTTTCCATGTGAATATACAGCATCATGCTCACCTAAGACACTAGGCACAGTCCTTATTTCTGATACTATATTTGGAAAAATATACTATATTGATCCAGTGTGGTTTAATGTATATACTTGTGGAAGAACCCCAAATATATAGATTTACAAGCCAGACCATGCTTCCTAATTAGAACCTTAGAAGAAACACATTCTTTTCTATGCCTGCAGATTCTTGCAGAGCAATGAGAAATGGATTAAAAATTTGCAGTAACATGCTTGAGAAACTATCCCTTAGACTCAAGTTACTCTCTTTCAGGGCTTGATTGAGGCATATGTAAGAGATGTATAAACAAGTCATGACTGGGACCTGGTCTTACCCAGCTCTCCTGCTACGTGGCTTGGAAATGTAAGGGGATGCTCTGCCTCCTTTCCACTGGCTACCACATTCTTCCCGGTAACTCAATATGCAAAGCATGTGCCAATGTTCATTGCCCTACCCTCTACCTTGTTTTATTTATTTTTTTAAGATTTATTTATTTATTTATTTATTTATTTATTTATTTATTTATTCAGAGAGAGAGAGAGAGAGGCAGAGACAGGCAGAGACACAGGCAGAGGGAGAAGCAGGCTCCACGCAGGAAGCCTGACGTGGGACTCGATCTGGGTCCTCAGGACCACACCCCAGGCTGTAGGTGGCGCTAAACCGCTGAGCCACCAGGGCTGCCCGCTACCTTGTTTTTTTGAAAATACACTGCATTCGTCTTAACTGACCAAAATGTTCCAGATACTCTGCAAGCCTACCAAAAAAGGCCTACTCGGGAACTTGTATGGGAGGATAGCTGTGTAAGTGACAAAAACATGTCACCAACAAGCTCCACACTACTCAACTTGCAGCCACCCGAATGCTTGATGCCTGCTTCTAGCTGGATCAGCATGATGCATAGATA
The DNA here is from genome assembly GCF_018345385.1 of Vulpes lagopus. Taxonomy (NCBI): domain Eukaryota; kingdom Metazoa; phylum Chordata; class Mammalia; order Carnivora; family Canidae; genus Vulpes; species Vulpes lagopus. The sequence continues at coordinate 109,123,642 of NC_054824.1, read as the reverse complement.
GCACCTCTCTCTCATTAGATAAAGACAGACCAAGAAGCCCAACAAAATACATTCAGACGATGGTAGGGAACAGTAAACTTCTCTTACCTTGCATAGTCGCTTTTGTTGGTTCTGAGAACAAAGGGATGAGCAAGAGGTAGATGAGGTAGACGAAGGAAAGCCCATTGTACCGGAACGCACACGCTGCAGTTGGGAAGAGAAAAGAGAGGGAGAACATCGTTAGTAATGGCAGGCTGCTGAGACCAGGGTACACAGGCCTGCGTGGGGTTACTGTATCAGGGACTGCTGCATCAAACGGCGGCCCAAGTAGGCATGTCAACTAGGAAGCAAACGAGCATTTATTCTGTGTTCATCACTATGTTGAGCATCATGAGAAATGCAGAGGTAAAATGCATGGTCCCTGCTCTTAGAATCTAACCAAGAAGTCAGCACCCATATACCTGAAAGGAGGCAGTCCATAAGTAAGTTAGAAATTCAGCTGGAGAAATTAAAACTGCTACAAAAATATAGAGGGCAATGGGATTGGTGAGGGTTTGGAATGTTCAGGTAAGTCTGTCCATGGAAGAAAGGAGACAGAAGAGAAAGAAAAATAGAAGAATATTTGCTCGATGCTCCATGGCAGGGCTTCACACAAATTATCTCATTTAATCCTCATTTTATAAGTAAGAACGCTCAGGCTCAGAAAGACTCAGTAATTCACCAGAATCTCCCAACTAAGGTTTGACTGAGTTAGAGTTAACCTCAGGTCTGCCAGGCTCCTGACCCTACACTCCTTTTTCTGCAGTGCTTATCTTATCTGCACAGAACTCCAGAGACCTGCTCCAAGGCAGGGCGCCTTACCTCTCCAGGTTTGCATTTCCCCATCTGCAACAGACCTGTTAATTTTCTCTAACTCATAGACTCACTATGGGGAATAAAGACAATGATATATAATAATAACCATGGCTTAGCATCTCATACATGAGAAGTCCTCAAAAGCATGAGCATTTATCATAAACATCCTCATTATTATCCAAGGAGAAGAAAGTGTACAGTGTTTCGTGCAGAAAGAAAATGAGCATATTATAGCTATAAAAAAATAAATTTATTGGATGATTAAAGAAAAACTAAAGATGAGAAGGACTAACTATTAGTCTACGGGATGAGGACATCTGTTAAATGATGACGCAGATGGAAAAATGTTGGAAAGAAAGTTGGTGGGAGAGAAAATGGAGGGCACAGAATTATGGAGTTGATGTTAGAACATAACCATAATAATTATTATTATTACTAGAAAATAATAGTGGTACCTGGGTGGCTCAGTCAGTTAAGCATTTGCCTTTGGCTCAAGGTCATGATTTCAGGCTTCTGGGATCATGCCCCATATGGGGCTCCCTGCACAGCAGGGAGCCTGCTTCTCCCTCTCCCTCACTCTCTCCCTACCATTCCCCTTGCTTGTGCCATCTCTCTCTCTCTCTCTCTCTGTCAAATAAATAAATAAATAAAATCTTAAAATAATAATAATAATAGTAATCATCTAGTGACTGTACGAGATCTGGACTGAGGGAGAGTGAGGCTGAAACATTATGATAACTAGGGATTAAATGAGGACTCCAGGTGGTGCAGTGGTGACAGCAACTTTAAAAAACAGCAGATGGAATAAAAAAAGCATTTTGTGAAACAAAATGGAGGGGTGTGAGGAAAAATTATACAACAGTGACTCCAAGGCTTGTAATCTAACAATGATAAGGATTACTGCCACGAGGAAGATAAGAGATTTAAGAAATGGTAAGTGTACCTTTAGACACACTCATGGAATTATTATTTTTTTAAAGATTTTTTTCATTTATTCATTAGAGATATATATACAGAGAGAGGCAGAGACACAGACAGAGGGAGAAGCAAGCTCCATGCAGGGGGCCCGATATGGGACTCCATCCAGGTCTCCAGGATCCCGCCCCGGGCTGAAGGCGGCACTAACCAGGTGAGCCACCAGGGCTGCCCACACTCATGGAATTAAATCATGGGGTGTAGACCAGATGGAAATGGCTATAGTGTGGACAACATCGCTGCTAGGGCTCTAGCAGGAAAGGGAGATGCAGCCTGAGCAAGGTGTTCACTGATAGAACAAGAAGGAATGAGCTCTCCTATGGCAAAAGCTATCAATGGAGAGAAGCACAAAAGACAGAAGCATCTGCCTTGGCTGTTGCCAGCCAATGGGTGATGGAAAAACTGGCAGGTATGAAAGAAAAAAAGCAGCAGGAAATTTAGGACAGATATGGAAAAATACAGGAGGGTCTGGTCTCACATGAGAACAAGTTTTCACAAAAGAAGTTCCTGACCACACAGAGATGAATTGATCACCAGTAAGGATGTCCTCAAAGTCTCTGAAGAAAGGGTCCAGGCCAAAGAAAGGATGGAGGTCATCAGATGGAAATGCAAGAGAAACACTGTTGTAACCAAGAATCAAGAAATAAGAACGTGAGTCAGGGAGTGTCAAGAGACCACAAGAGGACCGAGTAGGGAAGACATGGCACAGGCAAGGCCTGGGTGCTCCTGCTCAGAATGTGAAGCATCTGGGAAGACAGGACAGTCCAGTGTGAGATGCACATCAGGATTCAGTACCCAGACAGGGAGACCAGATCAATAAGTGCAGAGTCTCGAGACAGGATTTGAACAAGAGCATGGCATACGCCAGCCTCCAGCCCTTGCTTCTGCTGGCTTATTCTGGAAGCCAGCAATCAGAGACACAGTAGAGCAAAGTGAGGCATGGTGTCCTAGGGAAGGAGAGAGCCCACAAACAGTTTTTTTTCCTTCCAAAGGAATCATGCATGTATTTGTGACTTTTTATACCATCATTGACATTCCTAACCTCCTTTATGAAAGACCCAAAGCAGGAAGAAACTTTCACACTTCTGATGGGGCTGATAGGAAAATATATAAATGAGAACATGTAAAAGAATAAAAACGTATGGCTGAATTATCTTTGTTTTTACTTCTGCTTCTTAATTCTCACCAATACTGAAGCTCATTAAAATCAATTCAAATATATTCGGTTATTGATTCAGTCAACAAATATCTATTTACTGAGTATGTACTACGTGCTGGGACCCACAGAGATCCTTTTCTACCCCTGGGAATTTACATTTTGGTAGGGAGAGGTATGATAAACAACAAACATGATAAAAGGTCAATCACAAGGAATGTTGGAAGACAAGTGCTATGTGAACAGAAGGTCAGCAAGGAAGCAGGGGAGCAGGGGGCGCTGGGGGTGAGGAGGACTGGCTGCAGCATTCACTGGGAGCACTGGAGGTAGATCTCAATGAGAAAGTGAGATGTGGGCCAACAGGTGTGAGCCAGCTGACAGAGCCTCTGTGGGAGGGGGTGCTAGGAGGGGACCTGGAGCAGAAGAAGGCCTAAGCTGTGTGACCTGTCCCAGAAAGCCCCACAAGGAGCCGGGGTGCCGGTGGAGACCTGGATGGGGTCAGATCATGTGGATCTTGCAAGGAATCTGAAGGTGTCAGTTGTTACTCTGAGGTGTCAACTGAGCGCTGGTTCTCACGGTTGGCTCAAGGCTGCAAGCCTGGCTCCCACCTCCACCTGCAGCCCCATGCCCCACCAATGCATACCCTGCGTTCTGCAGTGCTGCCCAACTAAACAACCAGCATTTTCCATATACTTTATTGCTTCCTGCCTCAAGGCCTAGCCAGCACCATGTGCTTCAACTACAAGACCTTCCCATCCTTCCTCCATCGGGCATATCGCTACATGGCTTACAAGTTTCCTTTTCTGGGTCATTGTCCACTGAGGAAATTTTCCAAGATGAACTTTGGAGGGGGAGAAAAGAGCCTGCTTTTGGTTTCTCACATCACAACCTTCTAGTTACCATTATTTATAGCCATGTCCAAAAAGCTTAAGAGGACAAGGATAAGCCAGGGTGATAGGCAGCCTCCAAATGATCCCCAGTTATGGCCACCTCCTGGCTGTCATGCCAGTATGTAATCCTCTGCTCTTGAACATGGGCTGGAACTGATAACTCACTTCCAGCACACAGAATCAGTACAAGCATGGTGATACTGCATGGTGGCTTCCATGCCCGGTGCCCCTCTGTCTCTCCCCTTGCTCCCTGTGAGGGAAGGTCTGCTGCCCTGTTGTGTGTTGCCCCAGGGAGAGGCATATGGCAAGGAACTGAAGTCTGTAGCCAGTAGCCAGCCCTCACCAGCCAACAGCCACTTTGGAAGCAGCTCCTCCGGAGACTGGGTCCTCACCACCCACTTGGTTGCAGCCCCGTAAGACAGCCTGTGCCCACCCAAGCCACAACTGGCTTCCTGAATCCCAGAAATTCAGAAATGCTTTAAGCTGCTAAATTTGAGTAATTTGTATGCAGCCACAGATACCCAAACTTTAAAAAAAAAATCAAGCTACTTCAAAAATCCAACTACATTTATTTTTGTCTGAAATGATCCCATTTGACTGATGACAGTACCCCAACTGCTGAATTCCCTGCTTTACTTTTTATGTGTGAAGTTGCTACCCAGGAGCTCACCTAGGCTTACGGGGACTTGGAATGACCTTTCTAAGTGAGTTAATCCCATCAAGGGCAAAATACACCTTTGAACTTGTCAATAAAACACATTTGAGTTAGAAAATCCTTACAAGGCAAATGGCAACTGCCCCTTTATCAAGCATGATGTTGCCTTTGTTCAGGAGCATATTCATTACTCTTCATGGAGCTCCTGTGTTCCAGCTGCACAGCGTGCCCCTGATCCCTGACCCTCTCGCGGACTGTCAGGGCACCCGGACCTCTGCCTTCTGCCTCAAGAATTTTACGATGAAAGTACAGTTTTTTGAAATGCAGACCCAGGTGTTCAAAAGGATTCTCTGATTTGGTTAAGAACGCACTGTAGTTTCTATTATTATTTGAACTGTAAACGATTGAACTCGCCTCGTTAACAAACTTCATTTTCCGAAGATGAAAGTTGGCAAGCAATTTTGGCAAAACTCTCCAAGCAGGAAATGATTCGACTTTACAATTCAGTTTATCAAACTAGAAAGGGGAAAAATCTCTTCCAAGTATGAAACTGTTACCCTGGCCGTTTAACATTTATAAACATACTTGATTGTAGTTTGTGTACAGGTGTTCCTCGACTTACAATGGGATCACATCCCAGTAAAACCAAAGTAAGTTGAAAACAGAGTAAGTCGAAAATGCACGGACTTGGGACGCCAAGTCCCAAGGTGGCTCAGCGGTTAAGCGCCTGCCTTCGACCCAGGGCGTGATCCTGGAGATCCGGGATTGAGTTCCACGTCAGGCTCCCTGCATGGAGCCTGCTTCTCTCTCTGTCTCTCATGAATAAATAAATAAAATATTTTTAAAAAAGAAAATGCACGGACTACACCCAACCTCCTGGATGTCCTGGCCCTGCCTCACCTGCCTTAAACACCTGCAGGACGCTCACACCAGCCTATGAGCGAGCAGATCATCCGACACAAAACCAATCCTATAATCATGTGTTGAATAGTCCGTGTAACTGACTGACTTCCGCACTGACAACGACAAACACAACGACTGTAAGCAGACAGAGTGAGAAGAATGTGACCCTCCTGCCCACATGGTGGACGCGGAGCAGCTGCTGCTGCCACCCAGCATCATGGGAAAACATTGCACTGCGGGTCGCTGGCCCAGAAAAGGACCCAAATTCCAAAGTCCAAATACGGTTTCTATTGAACGCATATTGCTTTCACTACCCTCGTAAAGTCTAAAAATCTTTAGGTCGAATCATCGTTAAGTTGGGACCATCGTATAACAATTTCCCCATCATTACAATACGACCATGGAGAAATTTATGCACACTTTAATTTGCCCTTCTATAATAGTTGGAGACAATAATTTTAGATTATGTTATTAAAGGTAAGTGCTCTCAGAGCTGAATTTTTAGCCAGATGTGATCTACTTCCTCCATACCCTTTAGCAAGGCTAAACAACATCTCTCTATTAATGGCCTGGAAGATAATGCTTTAAATGTTTAGAATCTCCATTTCAACTAAGTACATTCTAAATGCTCTTTATTGCCTCAAGGAGCTTTGTTTATTTTAACAGTTGCCAGAGCAGTAGATACACATTACTCAGAATAAGCAACTTCAATACCAAGTGACAAAATAGTTCTGTCAATGCAGTCATTCCAGAAAATTTTTGTTCATTAGTACTTTTCATATTTTCCTTTCTCTACTCTGAAGCAACCAATTGCTTTTAAAAGAATGTCCTCTCAAAATTCTGATTATTTTATTTAAAAAAAATGACAATAAGAGAATCAGCTGCAAGTATTTATAATGGAACAGGAAAAAAATATTTACACAATGGTAGATTTTTCCTAAGGAAAGCTATCAAAGAAATGAGAGACAGGAAAAAGGCTGTTATGTCACCCGATTAATTGCCTATTTGTGTAGAATTCTCTTTCCCATTATGCACTCTTGTGGCTTACGTCCGGTTAAAGTTATAAATGTCTCAAGCAGTAGTGCTTTAGAACTGACAGTCAAGACCCAGTGCACTGAGCAATTCCCTTTTCCTTTATGTCTGACCTCCACATCCATGAGAGGTCTTGTCTCAAGAGCTTCCTTCAGAAAGTTAAAAAATAATTTCATCAAGAAAGATGCTACCAGGAGGTCTTCCCACTACAGTTCATAAAGGCAAGATATATATATATATATATATATATATATATATATATATATATATGCTTGCACACTTATTTTTATCATGTAGTACTGTCATTATATTCTTTGTGCATACCATAAGAATACACATACATCTGTGCCACAAAAGGCCAATAGAAATAATTTTCGAGTAAGAAAACATATTATCACGTTGAGGGATTTTTACCCAGAGATGTATGAAAAGCAACTTTGGTCCTGGGAGTTTGTCCATGTAACACTGAATCCGACTGTTACATATATCTCACACTTCAAGGAACAGAAATATCTCACCACAAAAAGAAATAGTAACACAATGGATGTGACACAATGGAGGTGTTTAGCTACACCATAGTGGCCATCATTTTGTGATATATAAGTGTGTCAAATCAACACATTGTATACCTTAAACTTACACAATGTTATATGTCAATTATACCTCAGAAAAACTGGAAAAGAAGAGAAATATTGTATATTAATTTCTTGTTAAAGAAGTTGGTTAAAAGAACGTAATTTTAAGAATAAAGCATCAAGGAAAATCAGACTTTTATAAGGTAATGAATTGCAAGGTCTTAGAATTAAATTGTAGTGGGAGAAAGTCATAGCCATTACTAACCATAACCATTGCTAACATTTCTAAGTCAGTTTAAGGAAAATTCAGGTGAAAGCATCTCATTTATAAAGGATAGAAGCCTTTGATCTGAGTTTTCTACTTATGCAAAATAGCCTGGGATACTATCTGTAAAATACGAGTTGAACGGGGTGGGAGGGGGTCACTAAAATCTTAGATTTTTTTTTTTTTTTTTGGCCTATGAATTTAAACATTCATTGCCTTTTAAGTTGTTGTAAAAAAGAAGGACTCGGTTTTCTATTTTAATCAATTTAATATACATCAACAAATATTACTAACAGTATTAAAAGTTTAAGTGAGTTTTCTAAACTCATCCTGATTGATTGCAATTTGCATAAACCAAATTTTAAAGAACACAGTGCTTTTTCCTCCTTTATAAATATTTTTTAATGTGTTATCCACCATTTTGTAGGTTTCCCCATAGAAAGCTGTCATATTGCAATCCTTCTGCTCAAGCTCGAGCTCGTTCATGCCACACATCTCTCTCTGATCCAAGAGAATCACAGCACAGATCATCTCTGCAAATGGCGAAACAAAGCTTTTGTGCTGAGAGTTCCTTAAGCTATCTGAAAAAGTATATTAGGAATTAGATCTATTTCATGAGAGGTATGAAAGAGCCTTGAGTCTAAGTCCATGGTTTCTCAGCTTTCCCAAAATAAAACTTGCTCTCTTACCACCATGATGAATAAGGCATAGGGTGGGCGAGTGAATGCTGACAAAGGTCAAACTTTACAACTGTTTATTCACCCACTTTTTATCCACTGAAGAGGAGAGTCAGTATTTGCAGACAGGGAGACGGGGAGTGAAGACAGGGCTAGCTTGCGGTTCTGGCACTGTGTTTACTGACTTAGAAATCACTCCTTGGGCAGCCCCGGTTTGGCATTGCCTGCAGCCGTGGGTGTGATCCTGGAGACCCGGGATCGAGTCCCACACCGGGCTCCCTGCATGGAGCCTGCTTCTCCCTCTGTCTGTGTCTCTGCCTCTCTCTCTGTGTCTATGAATAAATAGATAAAATATTTTTTTAAAAAGACATTATTAGAATAATAAGGCACTTTTTTAAAAAAAGAAATCACTCCTCTTTCTTCATACACTTATTCTCACTGGAGGAAGATACCTTTTAACTCAGCCTTAATTCACTTCCATGGAACTGAACAGTTTACAAAGCCTGGGGATCGTTAAACCTCTAGAGCAGTCTGTTACTAGCAGAAAATAGGTCCTTCTTTTAGTTTTTCAAACTATTGGTTGCAATGAAGGCTTAGCCTGTCAAAAGATTAATTGTAAGAATTTAAAAACATATTTTCCTCAGTAAAAACATTATTTTTAAAGTAAGAGAGTTTACTGTCACTCATGTTTAATTTTATACTAACCTCTCAGTTCTAATTTTTTACTTTGAATTAACTGTCTTCATGAACTCAATCTTACTTACCTTTAATTAATGCTGCTTTTCTCTAATTTTCCAAAGGTTAATTTCTCTTCCTAAAATATATAAATTCGACTCTATGGCAAATTCACTGTAGCTGGGTTTTTACATCATTGGTCCTCTGAAAAACCTATGAGAAGTGCTTAGGATGCTAATGATAAAGCAAAGCTCCTTAGTGAACTTTTGCTTACTTCAATTTGTTAATGCCATGATCTTTCACAAGTTTACCTTTATAGACTCATTGAGACTTCAAATTTAGAAAGTTACCATCCATCCATGTGGGTGTCAGTATCTCTAAACTATTAGGTTGAACCACTGAACTTAATATGTCTTAAATGGTTAAATATTAGCAAGTTCATATGATTCAAACTGAGTTATGAGTGGATAATAAACATCATTTCCATTTCAGAAATAAGAGAATCAACCACAATGCCATCCAATCTGTAAGCAACTTGAGATACCTATGGAAAAGGCAGGACGGCCAGGACTGGAATACAGATGGATACTTGTATGTGTAGGCTTTGTGTAAGTAGCAGTGGCTTTTTAGTAGCAGGATTGATTTATTGCCTGCTAGTTTCCTTCTTTGAAGCATTCAGTAAACTGTGATTTTTGCGTGTAGGCTTTCCTCATAGGTTGTAGAATATTCTCCATTATTCTCGGCAGCATCCTTCCTGGACTGATAATGTGCACTAGCAGAAGAAGAGATCAATGCAGTTCAATGCACTTTCAGCTGAAGCACGCAATGCTGCTCAATGCTGTATCTTGTTTAACAACTAATATGACTCAAAATTGATGAAAAATGACTGTTTTTATCTAGACAAATTTCCTTTGACATCTTGCCTGCTTCTTCCTGGGAACGCCCTTTTCCTTGACATCTATGGATCTATTGTTATTGGCTTCAAAGATTTCTGTTGCCAGAGAAGTTGCAGACACACCTTTTGTGGCATGAATTCAGCCCTTGACCATGTCTGGGGTTTATGTTTATGATACCACACTAATGAGGAGCAGCTTCTGACCACGGTGTCAAATCCTTGCTCCCAAAATAACATCCAAAATAGCAATGAATTGAACTATTGCCTCAAAATTAGCCTCTTCCGCCATATCTCTTTATTCTGTCTGAAACCGTGTGGAGTCTTTGACCTTGGATTCAGTCCCTTTATCATCACTTCAAATGCTGATTGCACACAAAGTCTGCACCTCTGAGAATGGAGCGGTACAAAAGAATCCTTTAGTATAATCTATAGAGATAACTAGGCCTGTCCACCCAACCTCATCCCACTCCCAGGCTGCATTGGCCACTCTGGCTCTTTGTTACCCTTCTTTTCAATATACACCACATCCTCCCACTTTGTAAAATTAAGATACTTTAAAAAGTGTTGGTAGGGTGCTCTATTTGGAGAATGAGAGTAACAATTCCAATAAAGTGTTTAAGCTTACTCTACGTGTTTTCATTGGCTCACAGCCTTGATCTGATAAAGTGTTTAATTTTTGATCAATAGATAAAGAAGTCTTGGACCTCCTGAGTTTCCAGGCATTCGATGACATTTTACTCTTCCTGACCCATCATTATGACCTATATTTACTAGATGATCCATAATGTGTCAGAATTTCCTCCAAAATACCCCCAAATGACACTGTTTGGATAGGCCGGTCTATCTCCAAAATGCAGGTATGAATTATGAGCCACTGGTAATCTAAGCTGGATGGTTCATATCAAACTTCTTCAAACTTCTTACCTCTACAAATGTCTTTGGTAAGTCATTTGGTAGTATTTCACTGGGAGACAAGGAGGCTGCAAGACCCTGCCACTGTTGGCCTATCTCTTGAAAAAGTTCTAACAACAATGCACCTTTAAATACACCTCTGTTCTAGCCAGAGCCCCTATTAGCCATTCTTCATAAAGGCATATCACCAGGCCCTAGGCCACTTCCAAACAGGGGCTCTTTCCTGTTCATAAGTCTATTTCAAGTTTCTCTTCTTTTATTATTATTATTATTATTATTATTATTATTATTATTATTTGTGAGAGACACAGAGAGAGGCAGAAACACAGGTAGAGGGAGAAGCAGTTTCCCTATGGGAACCTGATGTGGGACTCGATCCCCGGACCCAGGAATCATGACCTGAGGTGAAAGCAGACACCCAACCACTGAGCCACCCAGGTGTCCCACCAGTTTCTATTCTTAAACACAGTACGTATTAAGCAAATATTTAATGAAAGAGTATAAATTCTTGCCTCCTTCTCTGCCAGCCTGTTAATGTCCTCTGCCCAATAGTGTATTACAAATTCCTAAGCATCCTTCGATCTAGCTATGTTTGTCTTCTCCCAGAGAGTGTCCTAATTATCCTAATAATAAAGTAATATTTTCTGAATAAAAAAGCACATGTGTCTAGCAATAAGGGAGTAATTCAATAAATATTGCCATACCATGCAACGCTATCAACAGTACAAAGAATTATTATTGCACATGTGAACGAACATTAAAAGATGTTCATAATACAATTGGTTTAAAAAAACAAGTTATAAAACTGTATGGAATATGACAGGTTGAAGAGGTAGATATTAACAGTATCCCCACTTTCAGGATGGTAAGGCTCTGAAATGATATGTAACTTGTCCAAGGTCAAGGTGAAATTAGGATTTAATCCCACTCAGGGATTATTTACCCAGGATGATTCCAGCATCTGTACTCTTCACCATTGTACTCTGCTACCCCTCTTATGCATCGAGAACATCTTGAACGTGTAAACTGACAAAGTCATCCAGGTGCTCCAGTAGTCACCTCTGGGAAGAGACATTGAAGGAGAAAGAACAGTGTCTTTTTATCTTATGATGTTAAAGTTTCCTGTGTATGTGTGTATTTTGTATTCCAATGTAAAATTAAATATAAGATAAAGTAATCCCTTCCATCTCTGAATACATACATTTAGCTTTCTCACTCTTGTGCCTTGACTACATACAGCCCCGGTAGTATTTCACCATGAAAACACGTTACTTTCTTGGTTGAACACTTTAAAAGCAGAGCTTGGCCTTCACTGTGTCTTTGGAAACCTAGTATAATGCCTCACACATTAGCAGCACACAATGACTGTGCAGAATAAATTCAGAAATGAAAGGCTGAACTCTCACTGCCCTTAAAAACAGAAGGGTCAGAGAAGAACTATCATAAACTGACTATGGTGTAAATGTTCATCAGCTTTCACCAAACAGATCATTCTGCAACACTCCATCTGGCTAACATGATATGACGTGGCTACGACAACATTGAAAAGGAATGTGATGAAGGTATCTGTTAGGAAAAAAAATTAAGGGGTAATAATTTTTTTTTTCTCAGGCATCCAGGAAGAGGTAAGAAAGAAGAGAGCTTCTTGAACCATGAACCTTTTTTCTCACAAAGAAGTGAAGTTCCAGGGAGCTTCTGTGGGAAGAAAAAGGTATGTGAAGTTAAAACTCCAATCCTTAACCTGTATTTATTACAAATGGATTCAGTGAAAATCCTACTTCACCACAAGAAGCTCTGTGAAACTTTGGTCAGCTCTCCAGGGATGGAAAGACGTTTATTAACCTTATATATAACAAGGAGAGTGGAAAAAAGAGGCTTTCCGCTATCCATCTTTAGCAAACATTCACTGAAACTCATGACTCCTAACTTCTGACAACCAGAAGAGAAAGTCAAAATATTAATCCCAGTAGAGCCACATTAAGACAAACCTATTAATACCCCAGATCTCAGCTTTCCTTCATAAAAAAAGGAACTATGTCAGGGTAATTTTTGTATTGTTACTACAGGCTAGTTCAACTAGAAATGTTCAAATAGCCATGGGATGAATCACAAGGAGCCTCCGTGGGGCCACTTCACTGCTAGCGAGACTGAGTTCCCAGCTGGGACAGCACCTGCCAGAGGTGATCTGAGTGAGGATCACATGTCCATCTTGGGGGCTGGAGGAGAAACATAGGAGCAGGAGCGTTAAGAAAAAAAAAAAAAAAATCCAGTCAGCACAAAAGCAAACACAGCCTTCAGGACTTCCAGTGAAGTTTTCTTCCTTTTCTTTTTTAGTTAAAAATGGGCAGAAATCTCGCAAAACTAAACTTACACGGTTTGGGGTGAATGACACAACAGCCAATAAGTCACGCCCAACCACCTCATTGGCAAGAACCAGCATAGCAAACCAACTAAATCTTCATAGTAATAACAAGGAGGAGGGCAAGGCCAGGGACATAGCAATTATGAGCTGTCATTGTCTTCTATTTGAATCTACATCATCCGAGGTTGCTTTGTATTTTTAGGTAGACTAACCCGTTTTTTTAAGATTTTATTTATTTATTTATTTATTTATTTATTTATTTATTTATTTATGAAAGTGCATGAAAAAGAGAGCGAGCAAGAAAGTAAGTAGGCAGAGGGGCAGAGGGAGAGGAAGGAAGAAGCAGACTCCCCACTGAGCAGGGAGCCTGATATGGGTGCTAGATCCCAGGACGCCAGGATCACAACTTGAGTCCAAGGCAGATGCTTAACTGACAAAGCCGCCCAAGTGCTCCTTGACTAGCCCTTCTTTGGCACAAATGAATCCCGAGGAACAACCAATTCTTATTTTTGTCTCAGAAAAAGAACAAATTTGTGAGTTTTTTCAGCTATCATCTGGAACCTGTTAATTTTTGTAGCAGATTGCCTAGAAATATAACCTGGAGAGTAGTGGGAAGCAAACTCCAACTTGCTACTCCTTATTCGTTTTCTTTAGAAATATACTCTGGGGCCCCCAAATTCCACTTAGCAAGGCCTCTTCCAGACTGCAATACTGGGGAGGAAGAGGCATTTCAAAGGAGAAAGAGCACAATTTGGTCCTAGAAAATTATATTAAACTCATGCACTAGCAGGTAGGAATGTGGAAACACACTGGACCAAATCAATTTGTAGCTTCCTGTGAATGGGAGACAATACTTTCTGTCACAGAAGTCATAGTCACCAGAGTGGCCATTATACCTCCTTCATTCTGTAGAACTCACTCAGGGTGAGCCCAGCAACCCACTCCACCTGCCAACCCCCACCATTCACAGCCTGAAGGGCCAGCCCATTCCACTCTTTTTCTTTCCTGTTCACTCCTAACCAGCAGCTGCCATAAGGACAGTTCTCTCACTCAGGCAAATCTGAATGTGATCGGTTTTACAGATGAAGACCATTAGGCAGACTGACTTACATGTTTTAACTTTATTTCATGTCTAGCTACTCTAAAAAGCTGATTTGTTGTGTTTTATCACAAGATGAGGGTATTTTTATTCAATTAGTAGCTGGAACTAGAGTTTCTCTTAGAAAGATAACTATTTGTTTGGACGTTTGTGTGATAGGTTCTTGGGGTAAAATGAGAAACGCTGAGGAATCCAGGAATCCACAAATGCTGTGCTGGAGAGGATGATGCTGTCTAAGCTTCAAAAATGTAGGGAAAATAGAGAACACTGAACATGGAGGTGAAGCCACTCAGATGTGTAAGTCCTGAAGGACATGACATGGCCTCCTCTGGGGACATAAGGAATCCACAAAAGGTATGATACAAGTGCCTAAAAAGATTGTTCTTTGCATCCAACTTCACATGAGGCAGAACAGTGAGATAGGTGGCAGACATAGAAAGCCCCAAGGCAGAAAGGCTTGGGGAATTTTGCAGAAATCATCCTCAGAGAGCTCTGGGCTCTCACAGGCCAACCAGTAGGGGCTCAGGAGACAGGCTCATATAACAACGATTGTACGTGTTTGATTAAAAAGCCAATCAATTCACTTAGGAGAAAGAAGAAGTAGAAAAGGGAACCCTAGTTATTTGATATCCTATAGAATTAATTTTCCTCTTTATAACCCTCTGTTGAACCAAAGTTTAAAGAGCACTTATCAGGTTCTAGGAAAAAACTTTCTAGGATCATTCAGGTTACCAAGCCCTTATCTCATTTGATACATGCTGCAGTCCTGTGAAGTAGGAGATATTATCACTCCTTTTCAGAGAACACATACCACACAAGAATTAGGATGTAGAACCAGAACTCAAACTTTGGATTCTAAAAGCTTTCCTTCATTCACATGGGCCATTCATCACCATAGAGACACAACTACAGGGAGTTTGTCCTACAGACTTCCTCCTTTCTCATCCCTTCCTCTTGTACGCACAGGGTTTGAGTTTGGCTCCCATGTGATTGAATTTACTTATCTTTAGAAGCTTTTATCCTACTTTTGTTCACCTTTTTTATCTAATGAGACCTTAATTCTAATAATTTGAGATGGTGGAAACTCCACAAGACATCACACCACTAGCAAATGTGAGCTTCCCAATTCCCATCTTCAAAAAACTAAGTTTGAGATGGAATAGAATGCAAGGCTCCCAGCATCATGTATCTAAGATACAAATGCGATCATGTCCCTCATTTGCCTTCAACTAGCTGTGTGAGAATATCCCTAATAATGACTATTAGTCATATACATATTTTGTTATCTATTAGTTGTCCTTCTCTTAGAGCCTCGACATCATTTGGCCCATTGGTTTGTCTGCTTCCCCCAGAATGAGGATGCCACATAGCAGTTGCTAAGTAAATGAGACGATAGAATGAATCCATACATGAATATACTTTTTGTCTTCCCAAAGCCCCATGTGGTACCGTCATTTTTATTTTAAAGATGAACACATTGTGACTCTGAAAGGATATATTGCCCTTAGTCATGTTGGTAGCTAGAGGACAACAGGACAAGGTGGATCAATCTCTCCATTTCAGAATTCTTCTTCCCAACACCTACTTCCATCCACAATAGTCCACACCCTTTAAAATCTGGACAACCCCTATCAGCCTCAGGCCTTGTCATACTGCGAACTCCAGGCACTTGCTTGCTTTTCCTGAAATTCTGTTTTCATTCCTTATTTCTTTCTGAAGTGATGTGCTATTCCATTTCCTGGAAAGGAACACTCTCCTCTTCCTTCCCCTTTAAATGTATCTGGTGAAACCAGCTCCAATAGCATGTGCTGGTGGAGCTTCACCCCAGTCTCCCACATACCTCTCCAGCTTAGGGGGTTGCTACACACACCTTTTATTCTTGAAACTGTTTATTGGTCACAAACAATGACCCAGTATTCTTATCTTGATAAATTATGTATCTCTTACCCTTCCTTCTTCCTGAGCCCCTCTTCCCTTCTCTATTAAAGATGCAATTGCCTAGACCTTAATGAGAGGCTAAATGTGGAATGACACACATCACTATAAAAATATAGGACATTTTTAAAAAATCTTACTTGAATTATAATGTTTACTGGAATACACACACACACACACACTCAAATACCATTTTGAGAAGGAAGGAAGAAAGGAAAGGAGAGGGGAGGGAGGGAGGAAGAGCAAAAGGGAGGAAAATCCTACTTCCCATAATGAAAACCCTAATGAGTACATGTGGTGATCTGAACCCTGCAATTTCCCAGGACAGAGACCACAAAAGATCCTCTTGCACTCCCAGCATCTAATACAACCTTCTGGCATGGAGTGAGTGAGTCCAAATATATGTTGTGTTGAACCAGATTGACATGATGTACAAGAAAATAATGTTTATCATGATACACGCAGATTTTTGAAAATTGAGAGCATGCCAACAGTGGGAAATGTCAAAATTATGAGTAGCCATAAAACTTAAATTAATGTGAAGTTGACTTTTAAAGACATTATTCTGCCTGTTAGTGATATGAAAATTCAGTACGGAAGTGCTAAACAGGTTAATGAGACACATGAGTAAGTGGAAAAAATAAGTAAAAGGAAAACTTGATACTATTATAAAATCACCAAACAATAAGAGCAAGTTTACAAATTTGCCAGTAATTGTTCTGAAGGAAGTGATAGATGGGAAAAACACAATCATGTGGTGAGAATGGATCCCTGCTTATCCAGCCAAACTTTCTCATAACAAAAAAAAAAAAAAAAAAGAGGCAAACAAATTATTCAAGGGGTTTGTTTTGTTTTGTTTTTTATGGGAAGCATTTTTTAAGGTGAAGAAGCTGAATATGTCATATGGAAAAGAAACAGGATTTTTAATTCCAAATTGCACTTCAATCTCCAAGGTTTCTCCTCTCAAGGAATAATATAAGTGTTGTGTGTTTTGGATAAAAACAAGTGCCAAACCCGTCTGTGGCGTGGCAAGAAATTGGCCAAAGCCATCGGTATCCCTTTCAGCTCTGAGGCCATCAGAGTGGATGCAGCAGCACAGGGCCAAGCTTCCTTCTCTATAGACAGGAGCCTGTGTCTCTGCACAGGCATGTCTCCCCAAGCAATACTCTTGCTCATTCATTATTGTAATTTAAATATATTTATTTGCTTCTAGACAATAAAAGTGTTCTTCCTCTGCAAATAAATAAGAATGTGGTGCCAATGCTCTGGGAGTTTATAGCCTCAATGTACAGTGACAAGAGAACAGCTTTATGCTCTGGGGCTTTCTATGAACACTGATGATTTTATTACCCACTTTGTTTCTGTACCTCTTCACACCCCCTAAAAACACCATACTCACCTTCTCTTCTGCACTCTTTCCATGACTTTTCACCAAGAGTGCCTAAACCCCCACATCAGGTTTTCCTTTGTGCTTCTGTCCAGCTATATCCAGTTTTCACCTTTCTCCAAGGGGGGCCCTCGAGGGTCTGAAGCAAGGTGTGGTAACAGGAGGGCTCTGCATGCAGCCCAGAGACGTGCGTGCATGGGCTCTTCCTGCCTTTCCACCTACCACCTTCTAAGCGCACTCAGAATCTCAGACACAACAACCTGCTGGTAACTTCAGTTGCAGTTGCTTCTTTTCTGGTTTTCTCTTTGCCTTCATGTTAAAACATACTGCCTCCTGTGTTTCTTTCTTAATCACTCAAGTGTCCCTTCCAGTAAGTCATCTCTTGAACACAATCCTGGGCGAGGCACTTCCTTGGCTATATTCCCATGAGACCTCATATAGACTCTTATGTGTACGCAATACTTTAATTATTTTCGGCCAGAAGTCCATCCCCTCACCCACTTATAAAACTATAAGCCCCTAAAGGCATCAACTATGTCCTATTTTTTCCTGTATCCCTGGGACTTGACACAGAGAAGGTCCTGAAACCAACACATGAGAGCAGATTTCCAAGATAATTAGAACAATGAAGAACTCTCACTTTGATGCTCTTATAATAACTGCTTGACTGAGGAAACCTAGATGAAATGAAGTGCTAGGACTCATACCCTGAAATGAGAAACCAGAACATTCTCTGTAATTGTCTAGTCATTGAATTTCCATATTAAGGAAGACTTCTTCAGCTCTACACAGCAGAAGTAAGAAATGTTAATAGGAGAACTTTAAAGCTCCTGGTCAACTCTGAGTGAACTGTATGGATAGGTACTGCTATGTTCTCATTTTCTTTATTCTTTGAGCCCTAGTGTAATCAATTTAGTGATTGCTTTCTTTAGCATACGTACCACTTCTAGCTACAAATAAAGAAGGCCAGGCCATGTCAACCAAGGTCTTAGCAGAACACAGGCTGTTACACTCAAATTGAGTCACTGAAGAAAGTGTAAAGAAGGGGTTATATCCAGTGGGGTAGTCTAGGCTACAAAAAGGTAAAAGGATGTCAGAGAACCAGAGCATCACCAATAGTAGGGAGCCACCACACCTGCACACTCTCCTCCTACCCTCGGATCCCTTGCCAGAGCTGGTCACTGGCCAAAACCACCCAGGATTGCAAGGACAGAAAGGCACCTCAATGTAATCCTTGCAGGGCAACCTCCCAGTGCCCAGGAGGGTGGCCTGTGGTCTAGAGGAGTAAATGGAAAATTTCCAACACTGTGACTGATGCCCACTGAGACTGGCAAGTACAGAGAAACAGATTGCCCAGGGAAATTAGCCAGGTAACTACACAAATAACATTTAGTTTTATTTAGTTACCATGGAAACCACTCCTTTGATATACTGTTTATAAGTCAATTACAGCAATTATTAACATGTCTAGTGTTAATAATATGTGCACATGTGTGTATCTTCTTCCCTGGTCAGCAATCCTTACAACTGGCCATGTCACAATCTTTAGGGCAGTCACATTCACACTCACTGAGTCCTAATCTCCAGGAGTGGGGCCTCGACAGCCATATTTTTCCAATATATTCCAGGCAATGTAGATGTGCATAATGATTGATAACCATCCCCTGTAAACTCTCAGAGCTTAATTCACCTTAATTAATTTTGACAATGGAATGCTTAACAGGATACGCTGAGGATCTCCCTAGAAAGACTTAAACACTGCTGTTGGATTGAACTGGAACAGAGCACAATACTCCATCGAGCACTTGCAACAGAAAAGACGTAACAGAATTCACAAAACATTGCCTTCATCAACAGATAAGAATCCAAAGCACTGAAGACAGCTAACTGCATCTGAATCACTGACAGTCTCCTTAACCTCCCAAGATGCCTTCCCACCCTGGAACTCCGAAAACAATGGGGAAAGGATATATGTACAAAGATTAACTGTCAAACTCTTGAAATTAGTTTTAAGAGGTAAGCTTGTGTAACTGAATTTCAGGTGAAATAATGGGGGCAGTGGGAGGGGAGAACCATTCCTTTTTTGAGGAATGCTTCAGAGGTCCTCAGTGGGAAAAGAAGATGTTCATTTCCGTGTCTGCAGGGCCTGAGGAGTAAGTAGTGTTTCTTTTTTTGTTTTTTTTGTTTGTTTGTTTGTTTTTTTTTTGTTTTTTTTTTTTTTTGTAAGTAGTGTTTCAAACACAGATGTCTTCAAGCTCTGCGCAAGCACCATGTCCTGTCCTTGCCCTTCACTACAATCTCTGGGCTCTGATAAAAATCCAGGCTATTTTAAGTCCTATGAAGAAAACCTATAGATCTCGCAAGCCGTAGTTTCAAAAAGCATCACAAAATCTGACAAAAGATGTCAAAACCTTTCCAATTCATCTTCTCATTACAGAATAGAGACGTGAACAAAGAGCTTAATTTGAAATTCTAAAATGGGCCTCAAGGTAACGCCGAGCCAGGTAGGGCCCTTCTGAAAGGAAAAGGATGGGGAAGCAAAAGAGGGAAACTAACAGTCCAGATGCCCGATTCCACTGGTTTGTGCCTCTTGTTCAGCTCAACTTGCCAAGATTTTTCTTTTCTATCGATTCTCCATTACAGAGCATCTGTAACGGTGCCTTTTCCTGGAACAGACGGCAGAAGTCCCCTCTGACCTTTGATAAACTGGCTTCTGAATCTGACCTACCAGATTAAGTGGCAAGAAAAAAAGAAGAGAGAAAGAAGATGAGGGAGGTGGGGGGGGGGGGGGAGAGGGAGGAAATATTAAAAACAGAGGGAAAAATAAGGAAATAAGGATTTATATTTGGCTTTAAGCTTGGAAACGGAAGTGAATGTGAGATCTTCAATGTGGGATGCACCAAATTTGACAATCTAATGGCTTGACATTATCCACTGGCTGGACTGGCCAAACACTATGGAAACCTATTTTGGACCTGAAGGGGTAGGGGCTCTGGTGAGAGGAAGAGGGCAAGGGGAGTCAATTCCCTCTAGACAAACTGCCCAATAAGCAGGCTTAAAGTATACATACAAGGCAAAAAATAGACGTGCAACCATTTTATCTTTCCAATCAGTGTCACAACCACATCTCCTACTTCCTTGAAGAGTCTGCGTGGGACACATTGTTCCATGAAAGACAGCACCATACAGTTCCATAGGGAAGACAAATTTGTTAAGAAAGCCTCAAATGTAGGGCTGTAGGGACCCTGATTATACACATAAACCGTCGCCTCTCTAACCTCTTTAAAATTTAGCAAGAAATACTCCCTAATAAAGTTACAGGTATGGTAGAGAAATGATAATAATGATAGGTTTTGAACACTGGCATTAATAAGGGATGCTTATATTGAAAACACTCTCTTAGCAACTCACAGCACATTTGGCATGAATGTTTCTGGTTCTGTTATCTCATCTACAATGGAAGGAGAAGAAGACTACCTATTCTCTGGGTGACATGGGAGGGGGTCAATAAGAAAGGGCTGCCCATCACGAGCACAATAAAAGTATTTCTTTTGTTCACAATGCTATTGCTGTTATTAGACTGCTTCTCGCACACAAGGTGTTTTCTGGGTAAAGATCTTTTAACTGCCGATCTTTGATTCAGCTCGCAGAATCAGGACTGAGTGGCCAGACGCTAGCTTCCAAAGATAGTAGCCCCAACTCAACAGCACAAGGCAGGTCTCACCCGTCTGTGAGGGTCACAACTCAGACATGATCGGAAGAAGTCCTCCATCCACCTCAACACCCTCCCAGGGCAGAGCATGCTGGGTCATGCAGTTTAGCAAAGGGTACAACAGTAGGTTTTCCACGGCTATTAGTGAAACACAGCCAGTATTCCAATAAAAGACTCCTCGGAGTGTGTGACAAATGTGGCTTTTGATAAGAGCTTAATTTCACTTGAAAGAGGTGGCTAAAAAGTCAGCTCTCAAGAGGTTGCCTGACATACCTTCGCTGGAAAAGTATATTTTGTTTTTAGGATTTTATTTATTTATTTGAGAGAGACAGAGATAGTAACAGAGACAGCAAGAGAGATGAGATGAGCGGGGAAGAGAAGGAGAAGCAGACATCCCTCTCAGCAAGGAGCCCCATGTGGGGCTCAATCCCAGGATCCCGGGACCATGACCCACGCCAAAGGCAGACCCCCAACCTTCTGAGCCATCCATGTGCCCAGGAAAAGGAGATTTGAGGATAGAGATTCATGGAATATATTCTCTTCCAAGATCAAAAATACAGCATTTCAAACACTACTGATAAAAGTAAAGAATCATAAAAAACAGTAGGTTATAGATAAAGTTAAAAAACATTAAGGGAAGTCCAAATTATAGAATACTATTCACTCATCTCAAGTCATGTTAATGATGAATATTTACCAAGAAATTGCTAAATAATTACAGTGAATTACAAAAAATATATAGCATATGATTACATTTTATTAAGATATCATACAAAGTGATTTGATATATTCATTTGATAAAAGCTAGGGTTAGGGAGGATAAAAAATAGTAGTAGTAGTCATTACTCGGGAGAAGAATATGATTGATTTGTATTCTGTTATTTACAGATTTCAGTCTATTTTTATATTTTCTCGAATTAACGTAGGTTACTTCTGTAATCAGGAAGTTTTTAATTGTAAAGTTTGTTTCAAATTCTCACGAAAAAACCTAGACACATTTTTTTTCACAACCAAGAATGAACTTAACTGGGCGGGGCACTCTGGATTCAACTTTGGACACTGAAGAAATTTGAACAAAAAGAGTTTTGTGAAACCAGGAATGAGATCCACAGGTGAAGTTCAGTTTTTGCTTGTTAGGCAGAATCATTAGGGTTGAAAGTGAGAAAATTATGGTACATGGGGCTCCTCTAATCACCTTCTCCAACCTCACAATACCCACACACCTAATTTTTGAGCAAGTAGCAGAAGATGTGCATACTTTTTCTTGCCTTTCCCTGTCAAAACCTTTCCTCAGAAAAAAAATGGTTTAATTAAATGTGTCTAAGGTATTACTTAAAATCATACCATTACTTACCCTAAGGTCTGATCTGTACAGAACTTACAATATTGAATGTTTGAAGCCAGAGGCAGTTGGGTTCCAGAAGATTTTCCAACCAGAGAATAATTTCTGGAAACATTCTAACTTTGGTAGTTTTGCTTACCAATGATACACTGGAAAAATAACATGGAGTAGATTGTTAGGCTGTCTAGAAGAAGACAGTATCTTTCCTCTCTGATCTAAAGGTGACTTGCCACTTCCTGAAATGCTGTGTAACCTAAGTAAAGCAGGGACACCATTTTGAGGCAGTGGCCCAACCCCACCACTCCAGCTCGTTCTGGACCAACACCCTCTGTGGTAAATACTGTTGATCCAGTATGAAGATCCTGAGATAGTTCTAAAATCATTTCATTTTAATGTATGTAATTTAATGAACAAACACAATAACTAAATGTGGGGTTTTTTTTCTCTTTTTACAATTTCATGTAAATCCACCAAGAATAAAACAAGCTTGTTCTGATGATATAACTGGGTGATTATAGTCAACTTAAGTTTGGGGTACCAGACACGGAATTCCCACTTTACAGATTCTGGGTAGATGCCAAAAAAACGGATTTCTCTTTGGTATCAAATCTATTCACTCAACATCTTAAACTACATTGAAAGACACTTTGAAAGTTTTAAGTCCTTAGCATTGGTAGGCTAGATAAAGGGCTTTTTCTCTGACTATAAGTACCATGAAGGTAAATAACATGCCTTTTTTGCTCATCCCCATACACTCAGCACCTGGCACAGAGCCTAGTGCATGGTGAACACTCAATAGATGGGTTTCAAGTGACAGAAGGTTAAATGTACAGCCATATAAGTCTAGTGGCTGTACATAATTCAACTTTTCCACTCTGATAATCTGATCTACTGTTCAGGGTTCAACCATTCACATGCATATAATAGTATCCCTCCCAAACCCCTGGGCAAGCTATCTACCATAAAATGTTATCATTGAGGCATCTGTGGCAAAGTCAATTTCACAAAGTCACACGGAAAGAAAGTAGCTACAGTAGAACTCAAACCCAGGCCTCTGACTCCACATTGATGACTTTTTCGACTCTTTCAAGTTTCCTAGCAGGTGAAGCAACCCCATTCTCTTAGAGACCTGGTGCCAGAACACAGGAGGTCAGACAACTGTGGGTGCCTGGAGGCAGTGACAGCATCTGCCCCGAATCCATTAATCTCCACAGGTGCTCAGAAGCCCTGCCATTCACCCCTGCTGGCCCCCCAAGCCTTCCTACTAACTCCAGCTGATCTTTTGAGTTTCTTAATAAAGTGAAGACATTCCTTCTCAATTTTCTGTACCGATTCTAAACAGGAAAGAAAAACAGGAGCTGGATGAAGAGCTGATTATTCTACATAAATTATAAAATATCTTTAAACATTGCCTGGGACCATTTTCCAGTTCTCATAAAAATGTCTCTTCTATGTAAACATTAGTCTGTAAATTTAGAAGCACTTAATAGAAAGTCAAGCGAAGCACCACAGGGATGGCTGGAATTGAAAGCGGTCTCAGGAGCTCTCTGATGGCCCTTCTTAGGAATCTGAAAACCATCCACTGGAAGGTGGTCCAAGGCCCGCTCAGCACACCACTGCCACCAGATGGCCTCATCCCTGCGGGTAGGGAGGTAAGTCTGCTGTGGTCCCACCCTCTGCCCCTGCTCACCCCCTTGGGGTAGGGTCTTCTGGCTCGGGGCAAGATGATGCTGGTTCTGTTCTTCTGAATGGGACGGAGATTCCAACGTTTGCCAGGTGGTTAAGTGAAAATGGCTGCTAACCACGGAGACCCATAGAAGAGTAGCCATTTCTCTTCTAGCTGTAAAATCACAAATAAAAACATATACCTAATCAGGACTTGGAGTTGAAGTCTAGGCACTGGGCTCCTTCGCTTTCCTCTGAGGCCCAGTGAGAAAAAAAGGAAAAAATTCTCCTTCCTTGTCATGCAGGGTATACAAGCTACTTATGAAGAAAAATGCCCAAACTGTGTTTGGGGAATCATGGCGTGTCTGACCTAGGTGGCTTTCATTTGAAAAGCAAGGAAACTGACAGCCAGCCAGGTGAACTGACTTGTCCTAGGTCAGAGCTAAACCAAAACTCAGGTCGAAATCAACTTAGCATCCTTTTTATTCCATCCCACGACTTTGCTTCCCCTTTTATTTTTAAGATTAATGCAATCGTGGCCTAAGATATTCCTGAACAAAGTGGAACACATAACAAACTTGTAGAACACAAGTGAAAATTACTTTATTCATCCCAATCAAGAATCAAAAGGGAGTGGGAAAGAATTAGGCATATCCTGTTTTGTGGTTAGTAAAAGCTAATAACCTCAACATGAACCCCTTTCATGAGATTCCTGGATCCTAATCAGGACGTCAACGAATTTGGAAGATTTGATCTAAAGAGCCCAGAAATCCCCTGCAGCAGATGAGAGGAGAGACAGAAGTGAATTGGGCCCTTTTTCTTTGACTGGCCCCCATGACATCCAAAAATAATACTCTGGCCCAGCTGTTCAGTAAGGCTTTTGGTTTATTTGTAGTTCGTTGAAGTAGAAGACTATAAATTAAATTCAGATGCCATGAGGGAGAAATGTCAATCCTTCCAAATTCAATATTGAAAAGTCTTTCTTGTTTTCATGCTGAATGAAAGACCATGAGAGCAATGGAGCATTGACCCAGTACTCCACCGATTCCAGGATTAAAGGTCCAGAAAAAAGTGGGAGTTATTCTAAAACGGCTCACATTCTCTAAACCAGCAAGTCTACTCCAGTCCCTTGTTTTAATCCCCAGAGGTACCTCGGCAGCAGCAGATCTTCCGAGAAGCTGCACGGCAGCTGAGCTACGGCCAGACCCCTGGCCTCCCTGGGCAGGGCGTGTGGGCTGAGTGAGGCAGCCACGGGAGGGACCACAGCGCCCTTTCTCCAACCAAGCCTGTCCACCAAACACAGCCTGCCGGCTCCAGGCATCAGGTTCCATATCCTGCTACCAAATACCATTTCATTGGCTTCCCTGCTATTTGCTTGGCTCCCAATGCTGAACCCTGTCCAGAGGTCTGGGGGCCCCAAGCAGGAGTACAGAAGCCCGAATTCTGAGTTCCAGACCTGCCTCTGCCACTGTAGACGGGCAACCTGAAACACACACCTCATTGTCTCTGGATTTCGACCTGCTCATCCATACGGTGAAGACGCTCCACTGGGCCACCCGTGTGGCCATTTCCAGCTCTTCTCACAAAGATTTGAGGGAAAAAGGGTGTAGACTACCTTGGAAATCTAACTTCTCCAATGTCGTTTCTTTTTCTGCGCCTCACCCTCACCCCCACTGCTACTTCTGTCATTCAAACATAGTCTGTCTGAAAACTGGGACGTGGGGAGAGGAGGAGGCAGCCTGTCACCGCAGGAACTGGGATCAACAGGCCCACATCACAAGCATCCGTCCTCCTGTGTCTCCTGCAGCCTGCAAAATTAAAGACCTGCTTCTGCCCACCCTCCACCCCCACCCCGGGGTGAGGAGAGCTGGCAACAGATTTCCACTCACTTTGTCTGAGAAAGATTTCATATATCTAAAGACAACAAGGTTTCTCCCCTAGCAGGCTGTAAGACAAAAACAGCGAATGAGTTTGGTCTGTCTCCCCTTCGGGATCTTTCTTTTGTATGTGAGGCCAATTCCATCCTCTCCTTGGAAGACGTTGCACTTACATTTTCGATGAAGCAGTGTCAGCAAACCCTCTCCCATGGACCAGACCCTGCCCCACAAGCTAAAAATGGTTTTTACATTTTTAAATGATTGGAAAGAAGTCGGAAGAATATTTCACGAAATGTGAAAATTCTCTGAAAGTCAGATCTCAGCGTTCCTAAATAAACTTGACAGCAGCACAGCCCCACTCTTTCCTTTTCATATTGTCTACAGCTGCTTTTTTGCTATGACAGCAGAATAGAGCTTTTGCAACCAAGCCTCTGTGGTTGGTGTGCAAAGCCTGAATACTGACTGTTTAGGCCTTCGCAGAAAAGGTGTGCGATCCTGGATGGAGAAGAATCAAGTCCCAAATTTAGGACAAAGCAAGCTCTAAGCTGGGAGCCTCCTGACAAAAC
Organism: Vulpes lagopus; assembly: GCF_018345385.1. Taxonomy (NCBI): domain Eukaryota; kingdom Metazoa; phylum Chordata; class Mammalia; order Carnivora; family Canidae; genus Vulpes; species Vulpes lagopus. Next base: position 109,097,253 of record NC_054824.1, on the reverse strand, counting down.
CCAGGGCTTGGCCAGAACTCACCAAGTTTGAGGAGGACAGAAGCTACTTATGAGCAAAACAGCCCACTGGCCACTAGTCAAGTCCTCTTCTCTGACCTCTTCTCTCTGCAGGCTAGTCTCAAAAAAAGCACTCCAGTTCATTTTTCACGGGAATATACAACCTCTTTTCTTACATTACCAATGCTTTTGTTTACTCCTTAGAAAGATTATCTTGTTTGTATTAAATGGTTGGAAAGACTGTTTTATGGCAAATGAATATTCCTAAATCAAACATTGTTTGACCCACTTGGCTGTTTTTCTGAAGACATCTGTGGGTTTCTATGTTTTTCCATTATTTTAAATGCTACCTGTTGGTGACAGAGGAAACATGTGTGAGCCTTTTATTTCTCACCTCCCAGTTTTCCGTTCTATGATTTTCAAACTTCAGTTACACTACTTATATTATAATAATGAATGGGTAACTAAACAAATGCTCATATAGTCTAATCCAGTAAACTTACTTCTAGGAATTTGTTTTAAGAAAATAATCAGAGATGCAGGCAGAGATTTCTGCATCAGGATGGTAGTCTCAGCAGCAGCTATAATACTTAAAACTTAGAAACAAAATTAATATCCAATAATATGGAACCATTAAATTAAGTATGATGTTGCCCTGGTGCAGGATATCATAAGCCACTATCAAATAGGATTTTTCTGAAAATACTGATATATAGAAAAATCTGAAAACAGGAGACATACACACACATATGTGGAAATATATAGATGAAAGTATGATCCTAAAATGCTAATACTAGTCACATGTAGTTGGTGAAATTAGGGGTGCCCTTTGTCTCCCCGTGTTGCTTTATTTTCCATTTTTTTTTTAAATTTCCTTACGAAATAATAAATGTTCTTTATAAAATTTTCAACATGTAAAAGTTCATAAAATAAAAAGAAAGTTCCCCACCCCCTACCATGAATTCCCTTCCTCACAAGTCCTCCTTATTAACTTTAATGTGTATTCTTCCAAACCAGATTCTTTTTCATAAAAACAAGAATATATTACAGGCTATGACTTGCCTTTTTCGGTAAACAATCAATTTATTATGTTAGTACATAAATATGTATTGTATTCCTTTTCAAAAGACTGCATAGTTTCCATAGTTACCATGATTTATGGAACCAGGCCCATGTGACCGGGCCTCAGATTTCAATCCTGCATTCAGCCACACTCTACAGTTTCCAGAGATTCCTGTGAGACAGTATTTCTGTAGGTTAACATACTAGTGGGAGAAAACATGGGTATATTTTATAGTTTTATTGATAATACCAAACTGTCCTCCAAAGCAAGTTAAAAACATATGCTCCACAAAGAAGTTCCTTATTAAATGCACCCTCAGCAATATCAAATGAGTCCACATATTTTTCAAAAGGTGAGGTGTGGGATTTTGTTATCATTTAAATTTATAGTTGTATTTTAAATGAGCTTAATTTTATTTTTCTAGAACTTATGGTAATTTGTACTTCTTTTGTAAATTGTTGATAAGTACCATTTTCCATTTTTCTTGTAGGCTCTTTCTCTTTTATTCCAGCTGAACTGCTCTATTCTCCTACATATAAGGGAGATTGTTAGTTATATGCTCTACAAATGTTTTTTCCTAATATTTCACTTGCCTTTATACTTTATGAAGTCTTTCACCATTAAAAAACCCTTTTAATTATTATTTTTATATTAAGAAAATTAAGGGTATTTTAAAATAGATCAATATAAAGCTTTCAACAGATATGGATAAAATGGAAAGTTGAAGCATCAATACACTGGCCATTTTTTCCCTTGCCTACAGGTACATTAAGTTGCATCTTGCTATGCAGGAAAGATTTAAAAGTTTGGACTTAGGAGAGTTTCCATAATTATTCAAAAAGAATGAGGTTTTTAATTGAATACACCCATTGCCCTAAATCCACAATCATTTGATTGTCTTGCTAAAACAATTGATGTTTCAAATGATTGCTCCATTTGATTTTTCCTTCCATCTGAATGCTTTTTAAAAAGCAATGGAATTAATTATCATAAAAATTTTCATGTAATACAGTCAAATGTCTCTGGAAACTAAAGGGATGATTTAGATGATCTAGCTGGCTGGAACTCAGCCAGCTTCTACCCTAAATGCCACAGACAACAGCATTTTAAGTTTGTTCTGCCCATGGAGAATTTTAACTGTATCCTGTCAAAAGGTGTTTCTTTACATATCATGACACCACCTTTGATTCTGTCCAGAGCCATACTCACCACATTTTCACTTTTGTAATGCTCCAAAAGTGCTTTGGGCCATACAAAGGCGAGTAAAAATGAGTAACTTAACCTTGTGGCCATAGCAAACACAGGAGTTCACTCCAGGAGGGACAGCCTTCTGAGCTGGAGATGCACTTTTGGAGGTTTAAAGATGATTATGGCATCATATGGGGTCTGGGTTTGGTTCAGCCTTTTTACAAACTCCCTAAAGTGAAATGGCACCCCCACCCCAGGTTAGGTCCATCTTACTCAAGCCCAGTTTGGGTTCCTTCCAAATGAGCCAACCTGAGCCTTTTACTGGCCTTCTCTAATCTTCAAAACATCCCTAGAGATTTCTAAATCCCTTTCAGAGTCTGAGGATTCGGTTAAATCCATCTAGTGGCTCTGGGAGCAGCAGCATGCACTGCCCCATGCCCCCCTTGCTAGCCCCAGGACACTTTTCGGAGGGCCCTGGTGACAGAAATGCCAAGTGGTTCTCCTAACATTGTAGGAAATTGTAAAAATGTCTGTTTTCAGCAATTCTCTTCTTTGTTATACCATCTTATACAAGAGATCGACCATGGATTATAAAGCACAACATCATTGTTATTGCACCAGTCAGAAAAAAAGCTGCCAATATTTTAATGTCAATAATTTAAAAATATATTACAGAGTCACTGACATTTTTTAAATGAAACAAATGTGATATTTCCCCTGTAAAATTCCATTTTTCACTTGTTAATTTGGCAAAAAAAAAAAAAAAAGATAGTAATTACATTTAGTGTGTATACCCTCACAAAGAATTTCTTAAAGTTGGGTTGCTCACTTTCCTTAGGTCACTGTAAAAAAAAAAAAAAAAAATGCTACACAGAAACCTGAGGAAACCTCCACGGAGACATTCATGTGGCCAAAGACCTCTGATATCCAGGGGGGCCTGGGTGGCTCAGTTGGTTCATCGAACAACCCCTGAATTCAGCTCAGGTCATGATCTCAGGATCATGAGATTCAGCCCTGCATAGGGGGTCTGTGCTCAGTGGGGAATCTGCTTGAGATGCTTTCCCTTTACCCTTCTCTTCCTCTCCTCCCCCCCCAAAAAAATAAATAAAATCTTAAAAAAAAAAAAAAAAAAAGGCCTCTGATGTCCAGGGCAAATTTTCTAGGACACACAAACTCTCATACTTAGCTTCCTAATTATAAGCTATCAAATGTAAAGCCATATATCAACATGTGTTGAAAGTGAATAAAAAATGGGTCACACATCTCTATTTTTCAATGCAAGTCCTTTTAAGATTCCTTGACACCCTCTCTTTGCTTTCCTTATTTCTGCTATGTATTTTTTCTAGACCAATGACACAAAAGTGATGGAGATTTATGGTTGTCATAGGACTTGTCCTGATAATTGTCATTTTAGAAATTCTCAGTAAAAAATAAGGATGTCAATTGTTACAAAGAGATAATCATAAAACAATTGTGGTTTTCATCTTATGGTATGGTATGTATTCTTTATTCAGTTTAGGCTTATCTCACATAGAACATTGTATTGCATAAAACTTTTTTTTTTTTAAACTTCAAATTCTAAGTGGCTTGACAGTAGAGGCACATGGTTTGCCAGGTGAATGGACCTTGTCAGTCCTGTCTCCATCACTCTTAACAAATAAAGATCTCTTTGATATTTAAAATAAAACTGTTTTCAAGGGCATGAAACATATTTACAAAGCCTTCTAAAGTTACTGAATGTTGTGGGTTATACATTTAATTAAGCATCAGTTATTAAATACGAAACTTTTAGAACATATAGCCTCTATATTCAAAACCACTCTGTGACAATTCTGGGACATCATGTAGTAGAAATCTGGTTTACTTCTGCATCTTCCCCCTCATCCTGCAGAAACAGCACCTTTTTGTTCAGAGGAATAACATTTAGACAACTCCCCAAACATTTCTTCGTAGTGATTGTCCCAATCCTAGTACACCTTGGCCCTGGTCAAGGGTGACTGGACCATGGCACACCCCTGACCCACAGAAGACCAGTGAGGAGTCCCTCCTTGGGGTTTTCCAAATTATCCCTGGGAAAAGAGGCTTGATCCCTCCCCATTGGCAAAATGGGGAAGTACAGTGCCCTAGAGATGGATTGGCCAAATTTCTAGACTTGCAATGAAGAGTACTGATTTGGGATAATAGAGTTTAGCCAGAGAGGGAACTAGAGATACCCAAAGTTAAAGTAGAATCCAGGTGGCATTGGAATTCCTGATCCCAATTTCCCTGATGCCATCTGTATTCCTGACTTTACTACAATCACATAAATATTCCAGAGCTTTCTCCTCTTTATCTAAAGTAGTCTGAGTTAGACAACTGTGACTTGGAAGCAAGGGTCCTTATGGACCCATGTGTGACAAAATTGAACTCTGTGTTCTTCCTGTTCTAAACACTAAGAGGGGGTTGTGTTTGAATCATATATAAAATACCTCACCACTCTTTGGACATCTAGAATATTCCCATTGAACTATAAATGCAAGTAAGATTCACAAAAGAAAGAAGTAAAAAAAGGTCATTATCCATGTGGTCGTTCACAAACAAGACCCAGATCTAACATCTCTACATGGTGACTTACAGACAATGGGGGTTATACCAGCATTAGCTATGTCCTTGGCTGAGGATTCAGTTTGACACTGGAACCAATCAGCTGGGTGAAACTCTATAGGCCCTCTTTGCCTCTCTGAGGCTTTTTGTCCTAATTTCTAACATGGAAATCTGAATATGTAATATGTAAGGTATTTGCCAGTTCTTTTCATCTCCCACAATGCCCATCTAGAAGATTCTCTTCCCTCAAGCAGCCATTGTCTGAGAGCAGTATCTCTGGATAGTAAAAAGAAAAAAAAATCTAAGTAAAGTCAAACATTCATGCTGGGTTTGTGACTAGGAGGAAGTCATGTAACTGCTCTATACTCAATCTGTCACACAGAAACTGCCAGTTCCTCCACTCTCTCTCCACTCCTTCCATAGCAGGAAGTTCTCGGGACACATATCAGAATAGCTCCAGGAAGAAAAGTCTTGAGGAAAGGCAAGGCAAATGAGCTCACTGGCAAGTCAGAGTCCTAGGAATATATTTCACAGCATGTATTATAAAAGCTATTTTTTCAGCCTTTCAAAGTACTCATGAAGTTTAATAATTAACCTACTGCCATAGTCCCAAGCAAAGTTTTCAGTATAAAGGGTTCCTAAAAGTCATCTAGCTTAACATCCTGGCCTATTCATGAATCCCTTCCACTAAGCAGATGTGCGCCATCTTTTCCATGGCTACCTGTACCCCTTCCTGGGACTTCTCCTTACCTGAGAAGATCCCAGGTACTTACACTCTTCATGACTCCGCACACCCCCACTTGGCCTACATGCTCTCAGAAGGTGGGCCCTAGAACTGACTGTGACTTGAGGATTCACTGCAGCAGAGTCCGCTGTGGGCATGCCCCATTTGGCCCAACATCCCAGGTTTGTGAGGGCCTTTCTCTCACACATTTGAGGACTATTAGCTACCATTTTCTGACTGCCTTTCTAGTGTATTATATTATTGTTCACAATCATGGCTGTAGCCCCAGAAGGCCCATTGCAGGAGAATCACATGATCCACTGTACTGATACCAGGCTTGATTTCGTGATTTGCTTGACCAGCCATATGAAAGTGCAGTGCACTTTTGAGCAGAAACTTTAAGAGCTGAGTGGCCAGCCACCTCTTTTTCTCTGCCATAAGATGAGCAGTGCCCGATGAGCTGTTCCATCAGCCTGTCCCACAATGAAGAAGCCTCAGGACAGGGCTGTGGACAAACTACAGTGACTATGTTTAAGGCCAGCAGGAGATGTACTTTTGCTGTTGTAAGCCAAAGGAGATCTTGGAGTCCTATGTTGCTGTAGCGTAACTGCACCTCCTCCTTTTGGGGCACACTCTCCTCCACCACAGTTTATATAGTTCAGAAGTGGTTGACAATATTCTCCAGTCTTAGATGTGACCTGGTTGGCCAGTGAGATTCCTTCCCCCAACCCCCTCCCACTTGATTCCCACTAAAATCCCAGTAGGACCATTAGCATTGTCTCAGGGGATTTTGTTGGAGCTGGTGGAAAATAAATTATTTTCCTGGGAGTCACCAGTGGTATGTCCATTACCGTAGAACCACCCCATGCCTCACTTGGCAAGACACAGCTAGACTAAGAATGACATCAATACAGAAGAAAGCAGGACCAGGGAATCTGAAAGGAGAAGTGAGATCTGGACCCCAGGCCTTGCCATGACTAAGGAAATGCCAGTGAATCGTCCACTTTCTGTAACCAAGATTTTGCTTCTGAAACTTGCAAACAAAAACTTTAGTTCAAAACACTGTGAACCAAAATAGACTCATGTCCCCTGTTTGAGGGTGTCCAGGTGAAAGGGAACTTGAAAATCAAACTTCTTGGCCTATTAACCCAAACAGAAACTAAGATATTCTCAATTAGTAGGACTATGCCCTGTTTGAAAAACACCCCTAGGGATATGTAAGAAAGAGCTTGATGCAGAAACTCATTCCAGCATTTAACATCATCATCACAGCACGCTCCCATACTTGCAACAGCTGCTTGGCAAGCATCTCTATCTCAATTTATCTCCATCTCCCCAGCCACTTATCAGCACAGGAAGCTTTAGGTGTGAGGTTTTAACAAAATGGACTCAATTGTCTGCATAGCACTGGAGTCAGACACAAACGACCCCGCAGTAATCATGAAGCCCGAAGCAGCCATAGAACAACATTATGGCATCACATGTCCTGCAAGGGTCTGAACTGAGGAGTATTTCATTGAATGCCATTGCTTCCTGAGGTTTGACTGTAAAGCTCCATAACTGCATAAAAATTACATTATAAAATATAAGCAAAATTATGTTGGACAACAACCAGCAGAGCATTTAGATTGATCCTCCCTCCAGGCAAGATTCACTTGGTAAGTATCAGTGGCCCTAATGGACCACACAGACTTCCTGAACATCTAGTGCCTCTGCTGTAGGATTATCTGACTTATTAGGTCATTCCAAGGGCTTCTCAAAAGAGCCAAAAACTTCTGTTTATTTGAAAAGTTCAAGCTTCATTTTTTGGTACATGGGAGGAAAAGCCATTCATGAATAAATTTTAAAAATGTCTTCTGGTCATTGTGCCTAAACATACCTGAAAAATGCAGCTTTAGGCCAATACTCATATGGCAGCTGATTTTATCCACAGTAGCCCATGACCATTCAACCATGACTCAAGGGTGAGTGGGGGGAGGTAGGAGAGACAATAAACTGAAAATAAACACAAAAGTTAAGTATTTGAATAATATAAGAATCTAGTGGGTAAGAAAATACGTTTTTGCTTCTCCAAAGTAAAACATTCAAAAACTCAGATGAGTTAGTTTTTTTCAAAAGAAAGCTTTAAAAATTTATGTAGAACATTATGGAGTTGACTGGACAATAGACTTCTTTCACAGACATGCTTCTACATGATGGCATTACAGAACATTCAAAATTGCAGACCCAAATTTAATACTAGTGAGTTTGAAAATTTAGCCCTGCCAAAATTTGTGGGAGGTCACTAAAAATTCCTTTAATTTCACTTTATATTTAGATAAATCAAAAGGTTAATTTTTTTGTTTGGATGAGAGAGGCTCAGAAGTATCATTTAATTATGAAAGTTAATACTAAAGTCAGCAGCAAAGAAAAACAAATCCTTTTCCTCTGAGTTTCTCCATTACTGAGTAAATCCAGAATTCATATTTGTATTTTGACAGTGGCTTTAAGTATACAATATACTTGTTCAAACTTCTATCCTTTATATTCACTTGCTCTGACTTAATCTACGAGTAGAGTAGGTTTGGGGGAGAATCAAAGTCAACTGGATTCCACAAAAACAAAGAAGCCATATGAATTCACATTTGCTGGTGTTGAGTACGTTATAATGCTGACTTAATAAAGACCCGCGCCACCTCTTTTATCACTGAAATATCTGATGTAAAGTTCTCATTGAAACTCCATGCTCAGCATATTGGTGTGCTCCGCATTTGCTTGAGAAAAAGTACAGAGCAGAGTATTACACATTAACCAAACACATATCCAGATCTGTACCCTCAAATAAAAACACAGTATTTTAAATCTAAAAAAATAGCTAAATTCTACCTGTGGAATATCAGAAAGGAAAAGCATCACAGTATCAAGTGCTAAGTAGGAAAAGCCATTAAACAAAGTGCAAGATTAGCAACTGACATTTAGTTTTATAGTTTAAAACATATTTCCATGCATTATCTAATTTTATCCTCACCACACCCCTGAGAGGCAGGTCTTGTTGGTCCTATTCTTGGTGCAGGTGTAGGCACCAAGAGTTAGCTCCCACATCACAGTTGCTACGTGAGCAGCATGGGTAGCAAGTTGAAGACCAGTGCTCTTTCCACTGTACCACACTGCCCTCCAACACACGCATAAAAAGAGAAATATCACCAGTGGCGGTGTTACAGAGTCATGTGGATTTCATCTTGCACAGGAACTCTTTCCAAGAGATTTTCAAGGAAAGGTACCCTTTCCTTGGATGGAGCACAGCCAACACTGATGTGGGGTGAGCAGCCAGCAAACTGTGTCTGCAGCTGCCAGAGGTGCCCTACCTCCAGGGAATTGGGGAAAGGTGAGATCATGCCAGGGGATCGTAATGACACTGAACAAACAGTCTTTAGAACTCACAAGGAACTAGAGGGTATTATGCTGAGTGAAATAAGTCAATTGGAGAAGGACAAACATTATATGGTCTCATTCATTTGGGGAATATAAAAAATAGTGAAAGGGAATAAAGGGGAAAGGAGAAAAAATGAGTGGGAAATATCAGAAAGGGAGACAGAACATGAAAGACTTCTAACTCTGGGAAAGGAACTAGGAGTGGTGGAAGGGGAGGTGAGCTGGGAGTGGGGGTGACTGGGTGGCGGCCACTGAGATGGGCACCTGACAGGATGAGCACTGGGTGTTATTCTGTATGTTGGCAAATTGAACTCCAATAAAAAATAAATTAAAAAAAAAAAAAAAGAACTCACAAGCCACACCTCCACAACTCCACGGAGCCCTCAACCTCATACCAGAACAGCTGGAGATTTCATTTGTTTCTTATTATCCACGTGATCCTTTAAGGAGGGGCAAAAGCTTCTTTGGCCAGAGGTATTGCTGAATTAAATGACATTACCAAATCTCTGAGATGAAAATTACTGTACTCTCCATGTATTTGCATTGGGCCTCCTCCCTTGGCTGTTTATATCCCACGTTTGTGGGTGAGGGAGGCTATCTTTATTTCAGTATGGAACTAAACACAGCAAATCTAATGCCAAGAAGTAAAAAGCTGTGTGCTTTGGTCAATTCTTAACACAGGCAAGATGCTGAAATCTTAGTTTACAGACCCTGCCTTTCTTGCTATTTTTTTTTTTTTTTTTTTTTTTTTTGCTAAAATTTCTAGTTAGGTTTGACTTTATAGGCATCCACTTTAGGAACAAGGCAATTTTTTCTTTCTCTCTTGCTCTCTTCTTTTCTTTTCTTTCTTTCCCTTTTTTCTCTTTCTTTCTTTCTTTCATCAGAAGGTGAAAAGAAAGTAGATGGCTAGCACTGAAACAAAGTTCCCATTTTTATAACATAAGCCTTCAAAACTGTGCTCCCTCCCAATCCCTGGGCACCTCTGGTGGAGAAAAGCAAGTTCAAGAGTAGCTGGCAGCTCTCCATTTTTCAGGGGCTACAGCTCTGGTATTTCCAGCCCCACTTTTCTTTCTTTTTTAAAAAATGTTATTTCTTTACAAACAAAAGACAGAGAGAGACACAGGGACAAAGGCAGAGGGGGAAGCCGGCTCCCTGCAGGGAGCCCAATGTGGGACTTGACCCCAGGACTGGATCCCAGGACCCCAGGACCAAAACCTGAGCTGAAGCCAGATGCTCAACCACTGAGCCACCCAGGTGCCCCTCCCCACTTCTCTAATAAACATACATATAAAATGTCTTAAAAAGTAAATGTTAATTGTTTCTTCTACAAAAAGATCCTTCTGTTTTAGAAGAAGATGACCTTTCTGTGTTAAGAACTGACCCTCTTTCTACCACATTCTCTCTGACAGGCCTTTGTGATGGGTAGTGGGGACCTGAGTCCTCCAAAATCCAGTGGTTTCCCACACGGTTTTAGCCCAATCATTTACCTTACTGTAATATTGGGATTTGTAATAGAAATACGTATTTGGTCTTTGTTCCTGTTTTTGGCACAGAGCTCCTAGAAGCTTTGGAATATCCTAAGTGCTAAGAGAGCCAGAGTGTTTTTTGTTATTCCTAAAAGTCAGACTTAATGAGGTGACTTTTGGAAAGCTGCTAGGGATGGGGCCTGGTTGTGAAGGGAACCAATCAGGTGATTGGAGGTCTGGAACTTTCAACTCCACCCTCCAACCTCTGGAGGTTGAGGAAGGAGCTGGAGATCACCTTAAATCACCAATGGCCAAAGATTTAACCAATGGTGCCTACCTAATGAAGCCTCCAGGAAAACCAAAAAGGACAGGGTTCTGAAAGCTTCCTGACTGGTGAACAAAAGGAGGTGTTGGGAGAGTGATGTCCCCAGAAAGCATGGGAGCTCCGCCCCTTCCCCATACCTTGCCCTGAGCATCTCTTCCATCTGGTTGTCCCTGAGTTATATCCTTAAAATAAACCAGTAAGTAAGACATTTCTCTGAGTTTTATGAGCCCCTCTAGCAAATCAATGTAATCCACAAAGGAGTTATTGAAACTCCCATCCATAGCTGGTTGGTCTGAAGCCCAGGTGATAACCCAGGTTTGTGAGTGGCTAAAACTAGGCGAAGGGGGAGAGTATTGTGGGACTGAGCCCTTAACCTGAGGTATCTGAGGCTATCATCAGATAGATTATGTCAGAATTCAGTTAATTGCTTGACGGTATTGGAAAAAAACACACATCGGACGTATTCAGTGTCCAGATCTTTCTTTGAATAAAAGAGATATCACAGATGTGAGGGAAATGGTAGTTGTTCCACTAATTCTCAGAGATCCTGGGAGTTTGGGACAGAGGAACAAAATGAATTCAATAAGCCAGGCTTGGCAAAATCCTTAAGTCGATCAAATTGATTTAGTGTCTTGCCATCTCTTCTGAACCAGCCTGCCTCCTGACGCCTTTCTGTCCATTCTGGGTCCTGTGCTTCCTGCCATTGCTCTCGTCCAGCTGACCACAGGCAGCTCTGGCCCACACATGCATTTTCTTTGGAACACACAGCGCTGGCTAGCACAGCATTTTCAATTTGAATTATTTGCCGAAATACCAAGTCCAGGAGTGGGCTGGGTTGTCTGCCATCCAGTCTCCACCACGACCACCCCCTTGTCAGGCCGTCTGTGCACATGAAGGAAGGCCAGGGCTGCTCTGCCCAGAAACCTCTACTCCAGAAGGTTCTGTGTAAGAGTCTGCTGGGAGCAACACTATACAGACTCAGAAGGGAGGAGAAGTTGAGATGCTTCTGGAGCAGCTCACACAGACGTGCAGGCAGACAGGTCAGGAGCAAACATGAAGGTCTCAGCAGCCTCCCAAGGGCCCTGGGAACGACCCACTTCATTGCCATAGGGACCAAGACTGATGGAGGTGGCTTCTTTGGGCTCCTAGTGACTGGAGCTGCCAACCTACAGAGTCAGGGCATTCTGAGATCAACCAAGGATGCCAGGTGGTAACAGCGACTGCATCCTGGTACCACAGAGAACTGTGGGTCTGTGAGAACTTCCCCTATTCACAACCTTCCCAAGTGGTGTAGACCTGTAGTTCCCTTACTTAGATAAAGTGGCTTCTGTTTTTCTGACCAAATCTTGAACTAACTCTATGATTTCTTATAAACACCTGGTTTTCCATTTTTTTCTTTTATTGTACTATCTGCAGAACCAGGCTCATGTGTCACCTGGTCACAACAGTCCCCAGCAGCTTGCCCTTTCAGAAAAGCACACATCCTCCAGTGGCCAGCATCCCCCAAGTCTGGGACACTGAAGCCATTCTCCGCGCCACCTTCACCTGCCTAGTACCTGCAGGCACTTGACCTTGAGAGTCCTCATCCAGTCCTCCTGCCACCCTTACTTCCTCCTGTTTTCGGGTCACCCTGAATCCCTACTTAAACTTGAAGCAGACACAGTTTCTCGAAGCAGATACGCTCAGCCATGGTGTAAGCCTGCCCAATATCCCTGAGGCTTCTGGACTGCTATGTTATTCTTGGTGAGAAACAATTTTTAAGATATTATTTTTGTATCAAAACAACTATGGGGATCCCTGGGTGGCGCAGTGGTTTAGCGCCTGCCTTTGGCCCAGGGCGCGATCCTGGAGACCCGGGATCGAATCCCATGTCGGGCTCCCAGTGCATGGAGCCTGCTTCTCCCTCTGCCTGTGTCTCTGTCTCTCTCTCTCTCACTGTGTGCCTATCATAAATAAATAAAAATTTAAAAAAAATTATTAAAAAAAAACAACTATGGATAAATTATGAAGTAGAATAAAACTGTGTCTCTTTCAATATAAAACACAAGATCTCCAATAAACATTTATCTCAGGCCAGCCACTGCATGGGTACTCACAAGTTCTCACTGAAGAGAGAAGCTCTGTACTGGGTTTGAGGAGCTCTGGATGAATTCTTTATACTCCTGACAGTATGGTATACTAATAAAGAACTCTTCAAAACTGAGAGGATTAAAGCAGGCTAAAAGTCATTTAACTTTAAAATAGGATTTAGGAGGACGCCTCGGTGGCTCAGTGGTTGAGCATCTGCATTTGGCCCAGGGCGTGATCCCGGGGTCCTGGCATCGAGTCCCACATCGGGTTCCCTGCATGGAGCCTGCTTCTCCCTCTGCCTGTGTCTCTGCCTCCTCTCTCTATGTCTCTCATAAATAAATAAATAAAATCTTTATAAAAAGTAAAAACAAAAGTAAAAAACAAAATAGGATTTGGGGGGTTGTGATAAACTCCTGTGAATGTCCAGATATTCCTATTTGGAATTTATTTTGTAGGTATTTATTACCTACAGGATGAGGTTTTGAGCATTTGCAAAGATAAAAGTGAGTTTATAGATTCTGAATAAACAAGTTTTTTTTATTTGGGATGTATGTTTGTTTGTTTATTTATTTATTTATTTATTTATTTATTTATTGTATCGGGAAGATCCTTTGAGTTTAAGATCAATTAAAACCATTGTTTGAAAGGACTGCTTTGGTCCATTAGAGATTTCCCGACTTAAAGAGGCCTACGACCTCAGAATCTAAGTATCAGGACCAAGATGCACACTCCATCTCCATCATTTATTTATATGGCACTACTAAGAGTCAAGGTTCCAAATTACAAAGCAGTTGATGACTCCTGTGTACATGGTCTAAGTTATCATAGATTGGCACTGCTGTAGTTGTTGAAATCACATAAATGTTTGATGCTGATCAGGGTCTCGCTAAGGCTGTGAAAAAGAGTTACATACTTAGTCGTAAATCAGTATTTTCCAAATCAAGAACAGAAAAAAACCTAAATACATTCTGAAAATTAAGGTAAGAACGCATGCTCTGCTGTCTACTGTGAAAACGCATAATGGCCCCAGGATTTGCCTAGAAATCTGGATCCTGTCTCTTCTTCTGTGGATAGTGTATGTACAAGATGAGGAGATGCTCTCAGACAAGGAAATGCAAGGCTGCCCAGAATCCAGACACCTTGATCCTTGGATGGTCTCAAACACAGTCCCTGGGTTGACCACATCTATAACTACCTCCCCAGGGTTTTGTGAGAATCAACTCAGACCTGGAAGAAAAAGGTTATGGTTTGTTTACTCATTTTTCCCACAACCCCATGCCCAGCACAGTGTAGACACTTAAGAACTGTTCACTTGAATTGGTTGATTCATGCAATGCTAGAAATATACCTTTGGAATCCATAAGGTGACAATATAGAACTTCAAGTGAGCCCTGCACTCCCGGAAAACAGCAATGGTTAAGAAACTCCCCATTCATGAGTATACTGGGAGCCCAGTCACACTTTGGGATTCAAGGAGTAAGAAAGAGATTTGGGTAGTGTGTGCAAAACCAAACTTTAATACCTTATCCTTTTAAAGCAGATGTGACATACCTGTACATGATATAATACTTGTATATGCAAAATCTCTGTTTGTTTAATTTGAGCCATTAAATCTAAACCAATGTACATATTTACAATGTACACATTTACAATTTATTTTCCCCAGCACAATACAAAATAACCATTGTCTGACAGTGAGATTTGCACATTTGACATTAACAGCTTTGCTCACTTCCTGACAAGGGTGATTGCCAACTCAGTTGGCAATGGAGCCCAGGAGTACAAAGTTACTTTTAAATGCATGTACAAGTAACTGTCAAAAGTAATGTCATTAAAATGCATTTATTACCAAAAGAAAGAAAGGAAAAAGAACCCCTTCCCTTTAATGTTCCAGGAAAAGATTCACTGCAAAGAATTTCCCTTCCCCTATGATGTGGATGAAATTCTCAGATGCTCTCCTTGTCTGCCAATAACAAGGCCAACCAAACACAGATCCTCTGCACTCTCATTCATTGTCTCATAAATTATTAACAGATTCATCCCCACTGACCAGATAAGACAAACTACCACTTTCTTCACTTGACCAAACTTCAGTCAGACCCTACCCATAAGGCCTTGGACATAACTCACCCATGAGCACAACACCCCACTCCTTAAAGGTCCTCCTGAGAACAGACTGACCTCAGGGAAACACACTCCCCAGCAACTGAGAGGACTGTCCACGAGGCCATCCCACTCCCCACACCTCCTTCACCTGTTTATTCCTCCCTATGAAGGAAAAGCCCTTTCTTCTTGACCTTTGAGGTGCTTGCAGATCTCATAGCCAGAATGCCCTCCCCTCTGCCACACGTCTTTTTGAATGAAATCTCCCCTTACCCAAATCTGAATTGGGGCTTTTATTTCACAGAAGGAACTGCTCCAGTATCAGCAGATAGGTTATCCCCTTACATGTTACCTACAATAGTGCAGGTCCTCCCAGTCACCACCTCCCCAACCCACTCCAGTGATGTGATTAGGGGGAAAGGCTAGAAGTTAGAACCTGACTGTCGGTGTGTTCCCAACCAAATAACCCTATCAGACATAATTTTTTATCACTGTCCTTTTTTAATATTTATCATACCACTACCCTGACTATGATGAAATATTTATGCTGCTTCGATAGCTACAGCAAAGCCAAGTCTATGACAACCCTGCTGATGCACAATGGAGTCCACTGCATTAATGTAATGGATACACTAAGTCATCAAACATCACTGTAGGCTGATAATCTACTTCAAAAATATATGCTTCTTTAATAAGTAATTAATACTAGTCTAGTTGCATACACAGCCTTAAAATAAGCATCTTAAGATGTTTAGACTAAGGGAGAGTCTTTCATGATTCCCCTCCATACAAACTCCAAGTCCTTTAGTTTGGCACTTAAGGTCCTCAGAAGCCTCCTCTCAAACCACATCTCAAGCTTATCTTGAAATGATAGCCATATTAAAATAGGGCTCTTTGTCACAAGGAGGAGGCAGGTGCAACTGTCTTCAGTAATTGGGATTCTTCTGAAGCTACCAGACAACATGAAATCTTCAATGGAATCCTCATCTTAGCCACAGATGCTGGATTCCAAGGTTAGAAATCCTCATGAGATACCCAGGAAAATAGTTTGGCATCCCTCAGAATGCCATCTGCTCTTCCGTGATTTCCTCTCCACGCAGCTCCACTTCAGAAATCCTGAAAGGGAGGATCCCTTCAGGTCAACTGCTCACCACCCTATACTGAGTATTGCTAGTAGCATTAGCGCTGCACCAAACACTTCAGAGGCACATCGCTTTTCTGTGAACAGTTGTCTTTGACTTAAGAAGGAATCATTATTTGATTAATCAGATCGGTTTGTGGGACTGGTTACACTCAAAAGAAATGACAGGAGCCCCAGGTTATCTGGTTGTTCTTTCCCAGAAGCACCCTGGATTCAGGCCCAGAATAAAGAAACTCCAACGTCTGCCTTCCCTTACATCCCTAAAACTTGTCCACATGGAAAACAAGCAGAGCCTCTTAACTTTGATTGATTGCTCAAGCCCCAGATTTCTCCCCTACTGCACACTGTTGTCAGGATCTGCCACCTTCTTAAATATTCTTCAGTTTTGCAGCACTTTCATCTGACCAACTACATGTTTATCCTTTTTTTTAAATAATGAAGTTATTTTTTATTGGTGTTGAATTTGCCAACATACAGAATAACACCCAGTGCTCATCCCATCAAGTGCCCCCCTCAGTGCCCATCACCCATTCACCCCACCCCACGCCTCCTCCCCTTCCACCACCCCTAGTTCGTTTCCCAGAGTTAGGAGTCTTTATGTTCTGTCTCCCTTTCTGATATTTCCACCCATTTCTTCTCCCTTCCCTTATATTCCCTTTCACTATTATCTATATTCCCCAAATGAATGAGAACATATAATGTTTGTCCTTCTCCGATTGACTTACTTCACTCAGCATAATACCCTCCAGTTCCATCCACGTTGAAGCAAATGGTGGGTATTTGTCATTTCTAATGGCTGAGTAATATTCCATTGTATACATAAACCACATCTTCTTTATCCATTCATCTTTCGATGGACACCGAGGCTCCTTCCACAGTTTGGCTATTGTGGACATCGCTGCTATAAACATCGGGGTGCAGGTGTCCGGCGTTTCATTGTATCTGTATCTTTGGAGTAAATCCCCAACAGTGCAATTGCTGGGTCATAGGGCAGGTTTATTTGGAACTCTTTGAGGAACCTCCACACAGTTTTCCAGAGTGGCTGCACCAGTTCACATTCCCACCAACAGTGCAAGAGTGTTCCCTTTTCTCCGCATCCTCTCCAACATTTGTGGTTTCCTGCCTTGTTAATTTTCCCCATTCTCAATGGTGTGAGGTGGGATCTCATTGTGGTTTTGATTTGTATTTCCCTGATGACAAGTGATGCAGAGCATTTTCTCATGTGCGTGTTGGCCATGACTATATCTTCCTCTGTGAGATTTCTGTTCATGTCTTTTGCCCATTTCATGATTGGATTGTTTGTTTCTTTGCTGTTGAGTTGAATAAGTTCTTTATAGATCTTGGAAACTAGCCCTTTATCTGATACATCATTTGCAAATATCTTCTCCCATTCTGTAGGTTGTCTTTTAGTTTTGTTGACTGTATCCTTTGCTGTGCAAAAGCTTCTTATCTTTATTAAGTCCCAATAGTTCATTTTTTGCTTTTGTTTCTTTTGCCTTCCTGGATGTATCTTGCAAGAAGTTACTGTGACTGAGTTCAAAAAGGGTGTTGCCTGCGTTCTCCTCTAGGATTTTGATGGAATCTTGTCTCACATTTAGATCTTTCATCCGTTTTGAGTATGTCTTTGTATATGGTGAAAGAGAGTGGTCTAGTTTCATTCTTCTGCATGTGGATGTCCAATTTTCCGAGCACCATTTATTGAAGAGACTGTCTTTCTTCCAGTGGATAGTCTTTCCTCCTTTGTCGAATATTAGTTGACCATAAAGTTGAGGGTCCACTTCTGGATTCTCTATTCTGTTCCATTGATCTATGTGTCTGTTTTTGTGCCAGTACCACACTGTTTTGATGACCACAGCTTTGTAGTACAACCTGAAATCTGGCATTGTGATGCCCCCAACTATGGTTTTCTTTTTTAATATTCTCCTGACTATTCGGGGTCCTTTCTGATTCCACACAAATCTTAAGATGATTTATTCCAACTCTCTGAAGAAAGTCCATGGTTTTTTTGATAGGGATTGCATTAAATTTGTAAATTGCCCTGGGTAACATTGACATTTTCACAATATTAATTCTTCCAATCCATGAGCATGGAATATTTTTCCATCTCTTTGTGTCTTCCTCAATTTCTTTCAGAAGCGTTCTGTAGTTTTTAGGGTATAGATTCTTTACCTCTTTGGTTAGGTTTATTCCTAGGTATCTTATGCTTTTGGGTGCAATTGTAAGTGGGATTGACTCCTTAATTTCTCTTTCTTCAGTCTCATTGTTAGTGTATAGAAATGCCACTGACTTCTGGGCATTGATTTTGTATCCTGCCACACTGCCGAATTGCTGTATGAGTTCTAGCAATCTTGGGGTGGAGGCTTTTGGGTTTTCTACGTACAGTATCATGTCATCGGCAAAGAGGGAGAGTTTGACTTCTTCTTTGCCAATTCAAATGCCTTTAATGTCTTTTTGTTGTCTGATTGCTGAGGCTAGGACTTCCAGTACTATGTTGAATAGCAGTGGTGAGAGTGGACATCCCTGTCTTGTTCCTGATCTTAGGGGAAAGGCTCCCAGTGCTTCCCCATTGAGAATGATATTTGCTGTGGGCTTTTCGTAAATGGCTTTTAAGATGTCGAGGAATGTTCCCTCTATCCCTACACTCTGAAGAGTTTTGATCAGGAATGGATGCTGTATTTTGTCAAATGCTTTCTCTGCATCTAATGAGAGGATCATATGGTTCTTGGTTTTTCTCTTGCTGATATGATGAATCACATTGATTGTTTTACAAGTGTTGAACCAGCCTTGTGTCCCGGGAATAAATCCTAGTTGGTCATGGTGAATAAATTTCTTAATGTATTGTTGGATCCTATTGGCTAGTATCTTGTTGAGAATTTTTGCATTCACGTTCATCAGGGATATTTGTCTATAATTCTCCTTTTTGGTGGGGTCTTTGTCTGGTTTTGGAATTAAGGTAATTCTAGCCTCATAGAACGAATTTGGAAGTATTCCATCTCTTTCTATCTTTCCAAACAGCTTTAGTTGAATAGGTATGGTTTCTTCTTTAAACATTTGATAGAATTCCCCAGGGAAGCCATCTGGCCCTGGACTTTTGTGTTTTGGGAGGCTTTTGATGACTGCTTCAATTTCCTCCCTGGTTATTGGCCTGTTCAGGTTTTCTATTTCTTCCTGTTCCAGTTTTGGTAGTTTGTGGCTTTCCAGAAATACGTCCATTTCTTCTAGATTGCCTAATTTATTGGCGTATAGCTGTTCATAATATGTTTTTAAAATTGTTTGTATTTCCTTGGTGTTGGTAGTGCTCTCTCCTTTCTCATTCATGATTTTATTAATTTGAGTCTTCTCTGTCTTCTTTTTAATAAGGCTGGCTAATGGTTTATCTATCTTATTAATTCTTTCAAAGAACCAACTCCTGGTTTTGTTGATCCATTCCACAATTCTTCTGGTCTCAATTTCGTTGAGTTCTGCTCGAATCTTTATTAACTCTCTTCTTCTGCTGGGTGTAGGATCTATTTGCTGTTTTTGCTCTAGCTCCTTTATTTGTAAGGTTAGCTTTTGTATTTGAGTTCTTTCCAGTTTTTGAATGGATGCTTGTATTGCGATGTATTTCCCCCTTAGGACGGCTTTTGCTGCATCCCAAAGATTTTGAACGGTTGTATCTTCATTCTCATTAGTTTCCATGAATCTTTTTAATTCTTCCTTAATTTCCTGGTTGACCCTTTCATCTTTTAGCAGGATGGTCCTTAACCTCCACGTGTTTGAGGTCCTTCCAAACTTCTTGTTGTGATTTAGTACTAATTTCAAGGCATTATGGTCTGAGAATATGCAGAGGATGATCCCAATATTTTGGTATCGGTTGAGACCTGATTTGTGACCCAGTATGTGGTCTATTCTGGAGAAAGTTCCATGTGCACTTGAGAAGAATGTGTATTCAGTTGAATTTGGATGTAAAGTACTGTAGATGTCTGTGAAATCCATCTGGTCCAGTGTATTATTTAAAGCTCTCGTTTCTTTGGAGATGTTGTGTTTAGAAGACCTATCGTGTGTAGAAAGAGCTAGATTGAAGTCACCAAGTGTTTAAGTGTATTATTATCTAAGTACTTCTTCACTTTGGTTATTAATTGATTGATATATTTGGCAGCTCCTACATTTGGGGCATATATATTGAGGATTGTTAAGTCCTCTTGTTGGATAGATCCTTTAAGTATGAGATAGTGTCCCTCTTCATCTCTCACTACAGACTTCAGGGTAAATTTTAGTTTATCTGATATAAGGATGGCTACACCTGCTTTCTTTTGAGGACCATTTGAATGGTAAATGCTTCTCCAACCTTTTATTTTCAGGCTGTAGGTGTCCTTCTGTCTAAAATGAGTCTCTTGTAGACAGCAAATAGATGGGTCCTGCGTTTTTATCCAGTCTGAAACCCTGTGCCTTTTGACGGGGTCATTAAGCCCGTTCACATTCAGAGTTACTATTGAAAGATATGAGTTTAGTGTCATCATGATATCTATTCAGTCCTTGTTTTTGTGGATTGTTCCACTGAACTTCTTCTTAAAGGGGAATTTTAAGAGTCCCCCGTAAAATTTCTTGCAGAGCTGGTATGGAGGTCACATATTCTTTCAGTTCCTGCCTGTCTTAGAAGCTCTTTATCTCTCCTTCCATTCTGAATGAGAGCCTTGCTGGATAAAGTATTCTTGGTTGCATGTTTTTCTCATTTAGGGCCTGAATATATCCTGCCAGCCCTTTCTGGCCTGCCAGGTCTCTGTGGAGAGGTCTGCTGTTACCCTAATACTCCTCCCCATAAAAGTCAGGGATTTCTTGTCTCTTGCTGCTTTAAGGATCTTCTCTTTATCTTTGGAATTTGCAAGCTTAACTATTAAATGTCGAGGTGTTGAACGGTTTTTATTGATTTTAGGGCGGGAATCTCTCTATTTCCTGGATCTGAATGCCTGTTTCCCTTCCCAGATTAGGAAAGTTTTCAGCTAGGATTTGTTCAAATACATATTCTGGCCCTCTGGCCCTTTCGGCGCCCGCAGGAACCCCAATTAAATGTAGGTTTTTCTTCCTCAGGCTGTCGTTTATTTCCCTTAATCTATCCTCATGGTCTTTTTATTGTTTGTCTATTTTTTCCTCAGTTTCCCTGTTTGCCAAAAACTTGTCTTCTATGTCACTCACTTGTTCTTCCACCTCATTAACCCTCGTCATTAGGACTTCTAGTTTGGATTGCATCTCATTCAATTGATTTTTAATTTCTGCCTGATTAGATCTAAATTCTGCAGTCATGAAGTCTCTTGAGTCCTTTATGCTTTTTTCTAGAGCCACCAGTAGCTTTATAATAGTGCTTCTGAATTGGCTTTCTGACATTGAATTGTAATCCAAATTTTGTAGCTCTGTGGGAGAGAGGACTGTTTCTGATTCTTTCTTTTGAGGTGAGGTTTTCCTTCTAGTCATTTTGCTCAGTGCAAAGTGGCCAAAAACAAGTTGTATTGGGAAAAGGAGAAAAAGAGAGGAGAGAAAGAAGGAAAGAAAAGAGAAAAAGAAAAAATAAGGAAGAAAAAAAGAAAAAAAGAGAGAGAAGGAAATGAGAAAGAAAAAGAAAGGAAAAAAAGGGTGGGGAAGCAAACAGAAATAAAAAAGCAAAAAAATAAAATAAAATAAAATAAAATAAAACACGGGGAGTATCTTCTGATTCTGTATACTTTAAGTCCCTTGACTTCCCCTGGAACTTGTCCGTCTCGCTGGTCTTCTGGGGGAGGGGCCTGTTGTGCTGATTATCAGGTGTTAGCACCTGGGGGAGCTGCTCTGCCCCCTGCCTGGTGCAGGGCTCAGTGGGGGTTGTTTACTCCGTGAGGCCCCAGGAGGAACAACCGCAGTGGCGGGGCCAGCTCTGCAGCCCTGGAGTCAGCTCCCGCAGTAACTCCGGGGCTCTCCGTCTGCAGGGTCTGGATGCTCCAGGGGCAGGGCCGCTGATCTGCTCAGCTCGGGGCAGGAGCGTCCTTGCTGTCCTGGGCCCTCCCGGCCTCTGCCTGTCCCGGGGGAGGCCAGATCCTGGGCTGTGTCCCGGCGCCCTGTGCTCCGGGGCCTGCGCTGTTGGATTCGCGCTCCCAGCCCGCAGCCCCCTCTGCGGAGCCGCCGCCCGAGCCCCTCCGAGCTGCTCCAGGTCCCGCCGTGTGCGCTGCAGCCCTTAGGGAGCTCGGCGCACTCTCCCGGGGCGCAGGTGCCTGTTAGTGTCCCCGGGAGCCCGAGGGCATCCCTGCCCTCCTGGGTCCTGCTCCAACTCCCTGTGAACCCCTTTCCGCCCGGGAAGGTTGGTGCAGCTCCTGCTCCTCCGGGACGGGGCTCTCCTGTCCTGGGGACATTCGCCCCGGCCTCAGCCCGGCTCCTCGCGGGGCCCCTCCCCCTTGGAGGCCTTTTGTTTCTTTATTTCTTTTTCCCCATCTTCCTACCTCGATAGAAGCGCGAACTCTTCTCACTGTAGCATGCCAGCTGGTCTCTCTTTAAATCTGAGGCCGAATTCGTAGATTTTCAGGATGATTTGAAGGTTGTATAGGTAATTTGGTGGGGACAGGTGACTTGGGAACCCTACTCTTCCACCATCTTGCCCCTCCCCTTATCCTTTTGTTTTGTTTTGTTTTTTAAAACATCTTGCTTTCTTCCTGAAAAGATTCAAGGGAGCCCATATAGGAGTACATTTTCAACATTACAAACAAGCATGGCAGGAATCCACGAAGAAAGCACTGCAGGTGGCTACCTGTTTAATTATCATTTAGTATAATTAGTACAAAGCGAAGACTGTTGGGGGGAAAAGCACATCGAGATAAAAATATTTTGTACCTATGAAGTAATTCTGAACAATCTGAAGAAGTGTGCTATCACAACACTCTGGGAAGAAAAAAGCACTTTAGTGAATCTACAGTGACCCACGCACACAATGCGAAATGCTATCAAGATATGACTTCATGTGTTGAATGGAGATACAGTTTCTGATGAAAGCATTTACTTATTTTCTGTAAATTCCATGAGAAGGAAATTAAATGACTAAGTGACACCTGATACTGAAAAACCTAAACTAAACTAGGAGTAAGATGACTTTATCCTAAGATTCACTATTAAAATTAATTTTCATAAAAGCTCAGGAAGGAATTTAAAACACAGTTGAAATTTATTCCAGAGGACTAATCCTTCTAAATTTAGGGCATGAAAATATATAAGAACCCTGTTTCAAATTAGAACAAATTTTATTGTATCTGAATAAAAGATAACCCAAACCTCCTGCTTATAAATTAGGGAAATGAATCTAAATCTTGATTCATGCCAACACCATTTCTTTAGATTTTTTCCCTACCCAATTAAAATCCAAGTCAGATTTTGGAGCTAAAATTTTTCTAATTGGAGTAAAAAAAATCCTACATGGCATAAAGATATTTTATTTATTTTTTAATAAATTTATTTTTTATTGGTGTCCAATTTGCCAACATACAGAATAACACCGAGTGCTCATCCCCTCAAGTGCCCCCCTCAGTGCCTGTCACCCATTCACCCCCACCACCCGCCCTCCTCCCCTTCCACCACCCCTAGTTCGTTTCCTAGAGTTAGGAGTCTTCATGTCTGTCTCCCTTTCTGATATTTTAAAATTATAGTTGTGGAGGGTAAGCTTATCAAACTTTCATATAGTCTAAGGAGATTTACTTTCCAAATATTTTTCTTTTATTAATTGAATTATAATTAACATACAGTATTATGTTAGTTTCAAGTGTACAATTAATGATTCAACAAGTCTATACAGTACTCAGTGTTCATCAAGATAAGTGTACTCTTAATTTCCTTTATCTATTTCACCCATCCTCCACTCACTTCTCCTCTGACAAAACAATAGATTGATCTCTGTATTTGAGAGTCTGGCTTTTTGTCCCTTTTTTTTCCCTTCTATGTTTGTTTTGTTTTGTTTTGTAAATTCTACATATGGGTGAAGTCATGGTGTTTCGCTTTCTCTGACTCACCTATTTCACTTAGTATATAATGCCCTCTAGATCCATCGATGGTGTGCACATGGTAAGATCTCATTCTTTTTCATGGCTGAGTCATATTGCATTGTGTGTGTGTGTGTGTGTGTGTATATATATATATATATATATATATATATATATATATGCACATCTTCTTTATCCATTCATCTATGGATGAACACTTGGGTTGCTTCTATATCTTGGCTACTGTAAATAATATTGCAATAAACATAAGGGTGCATCTATCTTTTCGAATGAGTGTTTTTCTTTTCTTTGAGTAAATACCCAGTAGTGGAATTACTGGATCATATGGTAATTCTATTTTTAATCTTTTGGGGAACCTCCATAGGGTCTTCCACAGTGGCTGCACCAGTTTACAGTTTCCTGCCAACAGTGCATGGAGGTTCCAAACTCCCAATAGACAAAGTCCAGAACCAGATGGCTTCTCAGGTGAACACTACCAAACATTTAAAGAAAAATCAATACCTATTCTTCTTACACTATTCCAAAAAATAGAAGAAGATGGGAAGTTTCTAAATTCATTCTCTGGGATCCGTGGGTGACTCAACGGGTTAAAACGCACCTGCCTTCGGCCCAGAGCACGATCCTGGAGTCCTGGATCGAGTCCCACATCAGGCTCCCTGCATGGAGCCTGCTTCTCCCTCTGCCTGTATCTCTGCCTCTCTTTTTCTCTGTGTCTCTCATGAGTAAATAAAACCTTTAAAATAAAAAATAAAAATAAATAAATTCATTCTCTGAAGCCATCATTACCCTAATTCCAAAATTTGATAAAGACATTACAAAAAAGAGAACTACAGGCCAATATCTCTGATGAATATAGATGCAAAAGTCCTCAGCAAAATACTAGCAAACAATTTTATAATACGTTAAAAAGTTCATCCACACAATCAACTGGAATTTATTTCAAGTATGCAAGGGTAGTTCAATAGTTGTACAACAATTTTTTAATAATTTTACAAAAACTTAAATGTTTTCACTTTGTGAAAATATAGTTTATCAAGAAAACCATGTCCTACAGTAACAACAAAGATTCATTGTAATAAATAATGTTATTTACAATGTCTTGAAATTTGACCTAATATAAATTATGGACTTTAGACGATAATGATGTGTCAATGTAGCTTCATCAACTGCAACAAATGTACCACTCTGGTGTTAGATGTTGATAAGTGGGGGAGGTTTGCATGTGTGGGGAGCAAGGAGGATATGGGAAATCTCTATTTTCTGCTCAGTTTTGCTGTGAACCTAAAACTGCTCTAAAAAATAAAGTCTATTTTAAAAAAAACAAAACTTTGATGTACTACTATGAAAAATAAGTATCTGAATTGACATCAAAATCATCTTCCTTCATCTTTTTTGTACCAATTATAGCCCCAGATTCTATGAGATAAGAAAAATGAACTTGATACTCTCCCAGCTACATGAATCCCATCAAGTTCCTTGCTCATCTAGCCTTGAAGCTAAGCAACCATTTTCGAATGCCCTTACTTAGCACCGATTAAGCATGCAAAGCTAACACAGAGGGACTTTAGAAGTGTTTTTCTAAAATATTATATGATGTCACTAAACAACAACAGAAAGTTCTAGATACGGAGAACAGATCAGTGGCTGCCACAGGCAGGGGTGGGGAAGTGTACAAAATGGGTGGAGGTGGATCAAATGGGTCCAAAGGTACAAATTTCCCGTTGTAAAAATATTTAAGTCCGGGCAACTCCGGTGGCTCTGCGGTTTAGCGCCGCCTTCAGCCCAGGGTGTGATCCAGGGGTCCCGGGATCGAGTCCCACGTTGGGTCCCCTGCATGGAGCCTGCTTCTCCCTCTGCCTGTGTCTCTGCCTCTCTCTCTGTGTGTCTCTCGTGAATAAATAAATTTAAAAATCTTAAAAAAAATATTTAAGTCCTAGGGATGTAATACATAACATGGTGACTGCAAATCACAGCACTGTCGTATATTTGAAAACTGCTAAGAGAGTAGATCTTAAAAGTTCTCATCACAAGAAAAATAAAAGTAGAACTATGTGTGGTGATGAATGTCAACTAGAC
This sequence comes from Vulpes lagopus, assembly GCF_018345385.1. Taxonomy (NCBI): domain Eukaryota; kingdom Metazoa; phylum Chordata; class Mammalia; order Carnivora; family Canidae; genus Vulpes; species Vulpes lagopus. Next base: position 109,071,118 of record NC_054824.1, on the reverse strand, counting down.
ATAGTGTGATCATTTCTTAATATGTACCAACATTGAATCATTATATTGTACACCTGAAACTAACATATTATGCGTTAATTATATCTCAATTTAAAAAAACATCGTTTTTCTCATCCTAAGGTTTCCAACTGAGGAAACATTTGGCCATGCTTATCTTAGTACAAGAGCTCTCAAATCACCCTGAACACTTGACAAAACACAGGCACCTAAGCTCTACCCTCAGCTTCTGAGTTGGTGTGTCCAGGGTGGGGGTTGGGAATTCCCATTTCTAACAAATTTGAGGTGATGCTGATGATGCTGGTTTGAAAACTGAGCAATATATTTATTGTATATATCAGGAAACTCCAGGAGGTGGGTTTTAGTACATAAAGGAGCAAAGTTCAGAATATATATGCACAAATATATATTTGTATATTTATGTATGTATTATATATGTATTGCAGCTGGTTACAATAGGTAAATATCCACTCTATGTCCTTCAATGTCAATTAAGGCAGAGCTGTTTTTTTTTCTTCCCTACTTTCAAAAGGCAGATGATAGCTAACAACAACTAGGCTATCCTGTTCTATACTGAACATAAAGTTTCACAGATTATCACAGATGATCACCAGGGGTAAGATAAGACTAGTGGGCTTCAAAAACAAATAGAAGCTCACAGACTATTTCTAAATCTGTCAAAACTCTGATCAAGCTCACTAATCAACAACAGAGGAGCGACTACTTTGATTTTGAACTAAATAGGTCAGGAGTTTTGTATCACTTCAATCTAGTTATAGATACGAGCAAACATAAAGATACGTAACTACTAAGATATTTTGTTCTCCTTTTATTCTTCGGTCTCTCTCCAAACTTAATATCTTACACGTCAAGCAATTATTATCTATATGATATTCAAGAGCTTTGAAGATTTTGGTACCTACAAATCTGGACACATAGGATTGATGGTTTAGTTATGAACAGTTAAAATGAGTACTCATGGTGACATGGAACTCAGAAGTAAATGCTCACACTTTAAGTATTTGACATTTTAAAACGTATGTTCACTTATTACACAGTTGGTAATTGACAATTAACTTGTATAAGTGATTATTTATTCTCAATGAGGAAGCCCTGGGAGCCTTTCCCCTAAGATCAGGAACAAGACAGGGATGTCCACTCTCACCACTGCTATTCAACATAGTACTGGAAGTCCTAGCCTCAGCAATCAGACAACAAAAAGACATTAAAGGCATTCGAATTGGCAAAGAAGAAGTCAAACTCTCCCTCTTTGCCGATGACATGATACTGTACGTAGAAAACCCAAAAGCCTCCACCCCAAGATTGCTAGAACTCATACAGCAATTCGGCAGTGTGGCAGGATACAAAATCAATGCCCAGAAGTCAGTGGCATTTCTGTACACTAACAATGAGACTGAAGAAAGAGAAATTAAGGAGTCAATCCCACTTACAATTGCACCCCAAAGCATAAGATACCTAGGAATAAACCTAACCAAAGAGGTAAAGGATCTATACCCTAAAAACTACAGAACACTTCTGAAAGAAATAGAGGAAGACACAAAGAGATGGAAAAATATTTCATGCTCATGGATTGGAAGAATTAATATTGTGAAAATGTCAATCGGAAAAGGACAAACATTATATGGTCTCATTCATTTGGGGAATATAAAAATTAGTGAAAGGGAATAAAGGGAAAGGAGAGAAAATGAGTGAAAATATCAGTGAGGGTGACAAAACATGAGAGACACCTTAACTCTGGGAAATGAACACCTTAACTCTGGGAAATGAACAAGGAAATGATGTTAACATAAGTTAACATTACAAAAGGATGAAAATCATTGTTTAAGTTTATCCCTATCCATGCTCCACTTTCTAACTCCCTTTCAGGTCAAGAAACAGAGGTTTTGATTATTGCTCTAAGTAAAAATAGTTGAGACAACCTAAATGTTGAAAATAGTGAACTGTTAAATAAGCATGTTATTAATTATATGCTGCCATTAAGTAATAACTCTGAAAACTATTTATTTAACAAAATAGAACTACTATTATGTTGTAGAACTGACTAAAAAGAAAAATGCAAAATTCACATAAATGTAGTGTCACAATTATGCACAAAATATTTAAATGTGAATAAAACCATATGTAACCCTCCAAAATACTTCAAGGAGTGTACTATACTAAAAAAAAAATGATGTATTGTTTATCTGAAATTCAAATTTGACTGAGAATCTTCTATTTTATCTGGCAACCCTAATATGAAATGAAAATGCTTATACTAAACTATAAGCATTCAAAATATTTGACGTATTATAATTTAATTGAACAAGTTTGTACTAAGTTGAGGGTAAGGATAAAGAAGAGCATCACAGCCTATAAAAAGAAGTTTTATTCCTCAAAATGACAAAATATTAATATTTATACACATTTGGAAAAGGAAATTTAAATGTCAATAAATATTTTCACTTCTCATTGGTTTGGGATAAACTTCTCAGACCTTTTTAAAAAGGAAACATAAGTACAGTTGACCCTTGAACAATGCAGAGGTTAGGAACGCTGACTCCTGTACAGTTAAAAATCTATATATAATTTTAGGCTTCCCAAACCTGATTACTAAGAGCCTACTATTGACTGGAAGCCTTATCGAATAACGTAAACAGTTGATTAACACATATTTTGTGCATCATATATATTATATACTGTATTCTTACAATAAAGTAACCTAGACAAAAAATATATTTAAGGAAGACTAAGTACATTTATAGTACTGCATTGTATTTATTAAAAAAAAAAAAAAAAACATGAGTAAGCGGACCCACACAGTTCAAACCTGTGTTGTTCAAGAGTCAGCTGTAGTTGAAAGGAAAATCATTTTCACAGTGCTGGGAACTGGTAATAAACACAATAATAAGCTTCAGAAAACACCCTATAAAAATACAGTAGCTGAAATAACTGCTAGTTTCCAAAATGTGCCATAAGAAATTTCAGAAGAACTATAAAAGTGAACAATGAGTGTTCAATATCTAGCCTTAGATATTCTATTTGGTATTTGATTTTGGAAACTCCCAAGGGTGTGGGGCTCCCATGATGGGCAGTGGATCCAAGACTCAGAGATCCTGATAGGGGATGCACTCAGGAACCTTGAGAAGACAGCTTCAGAAGGCATGAAAATGCCCCCTCTGTCATGCTTGATTTGTTTCCTGGACGTGAATGAGCACGATTTGCAAACTTCCTTTCTTATCCCATGGCACTGAGTTGAAAATCATTTTTCTTATGAAAGAGAACTATACCTAAAGTTAAAAGAGCTCTAGTTAAATCTCAGTGAAGCCTTCAAACTTCAAAGCCATCAGACTGCAAGCAAAAACAGACACTGAGAAGCTAGGTGACTAAAAGACTCATCATGGCTGAAGTTATACAAGTCATGATTTTATTGAGCACTTAGGAAAATAAAAGTTGCTTTACCACCTAAGGATACTCTAAAAAATTATCCCAGTATACAGATTTCACAATATGATCTGTAAAAAGCCAACACAAAGAATTTGACTGGCTGGTGAGCTCACATTTTAGTCTTGGGAATCCTCAAGCTCACAATTCCCAGAAGTCATGGCATTCTGAAAAGCAAGACAGGACTAGTGACATTAAGTGAAACTTTCCTCTGAATAAGGAGACGCAGATCCTCTGCTGATGTGTAGAAGCTGAATGTAATAAAACAAGTCTTTTAGCACTTTTCCCCTACATTTGACTAATCACCTACAATCAGTGGGTCTTAAAATTTCCAAAGTCTAAGAATTTAAAAATTTCTAGTTGAGACAGAAAATTTGCCTTTGGATGTTTGTCTGTGGGATCAAAACATGGCATCGACCTGAAAGACCCAGCTAACCCTTGAAAGAAGGTTGGATGGGAAGAGTCTGTGGAATCAATGGGTTTCTTCTTTAGGTGTCAGTCTTCACCAGGAGCATCATCAGGTCCAACAGAGGGACATGAAGTCAGTGCCCTCTGCTTCCAAAAGACTGAATTCGGCAACGGTATCCGTGCTCAAATACAGCTGCTCCAATGCCAAGGGATACAGAGGCTGCATTCAAAGATGTTCCTAAGAGCAACATGTTGGCTTCTCTTCCACTGATTCAGAATACTAAGCTTTCTGTTTATTTACTAGTTGGATGTCTAAAGGTTTATGTTGTCAGCAGACATGTACCATTTTTTTATATTTCCTTCAATCCCCATAAACTTCTTGACACATTCCACAGGATTCACATTTATTTTTACCTCTGTTAAGTTCATCATCTACTCATACTACTTGTGTAAATTATGTCTTGGGGTACTGTTATCACTAAAAATGGGCACAGCCAAAGCACAGCTTATGCCAACTGCCCACCATCGACAGCCAGATGTGAACCTGAGTATTCATGTTTCACTCTGCATGATCTTCACTACTACACACTCTGTCTCTCTAATCCTGTGCTTTTGAGGGGCTCTGGGTCTCAGGTGTTGCCCAAGGCTTGTTCTCTTTCACACTTGTTTCCTTTTTATTTCATTGCACAATTGATTGAGATGCCTGGAGAGAGAACTCCAAGATGTGTTAGCATCATTCATTTCCAACTGGCCTAAGCTGAGGACAAGCTATTCCAAACAGCATTAGAACATTAGACAAAATAGTTAAGGCATGATCGATTGAGCCTAACCTTTGGATCTCACTCAAATGCCAAACAATGCCAGAATGTTTCATAATAGAAATAATGTAAAAAGAAAAAAGTACCATAAAAAATGGAATGAGAAGTATGAGAAACGCCTCACATGCCCTTCTGTTACTGTAGAATAGTTTCCTAGGGATAAATCGCTGACACAAATTCTGGTTGAGTACCATTGTTTCACAGTGTTTTAACTTAAAGAATTAGATAAAAATCATTCATCCATCAGATCAGGTTAATTACACCAAAAAGAGTCTGAAGCACCAACTCTGTTGAAAGAATTTGCAGTTCAAGCAAATGGGTGGATGGTAGGCAGAGAAAGACCCAGGGCAAGAAACAGGAACACTAAACTGTAGACAAATTTTTAAATCCCCATCTTGAGTGGCACCAGGATGGCCCAGTCGATTAAGCCTCCAACCCTTAATTTCAGCTCAGGTCATGATTTCAGTTTTAAGATCCATCCCCAAGTCGGGCTCCACACTCAGCGGGAAGTCTACTTAAGATTATCTGGGATGCCTGGGGGGCTCAGTTGGTTGAGTGTCTGCCTTTGGCTCAGGTTGTGATCCTGGGGTCCTGGGATAGAGTCCTGCATCGGGCTCCCCATGGGGGAGCCTGATTCTCCCTCTGCCTGTGTCTCTGCCTTTCTCTGTGTGTCTCTCATGAATAAATAAATAAAATCTTAAAAAAAAAAAAAAAAAAAGATTCTCTCTCCCCCTCTCTCTCTCTAAAAAAAAAAAAAAAAAAAAAGAAGAAGAAGAAGAAAAAGAAAAAAAGAAAAAATATTTATAAATCTTTGAGAACAATTGAAGCCTAAAAAAAAATCTATCCCTAGGGAAACCTGTATCCTGTCATGTGGTTAGATAACTAAAGGGATATAAATTTAGCGGAAGATGAAGCTAGGAGAGTTGGATGAAAATTCTTGCTGATTGGTAGCAATACTAAAAAGATAAAAAGAATAATTCCTTGAGTGGATGAGGAGAAAAGCAACAGAATAAACATTAGCAGCTGATTACAAATAAAACCAAGTTACTATGGTTCAATTAAAAAAATCATCAACTGATAACTGTCTTTGCCTAATTATGTTTGAAAAGAATTCTGTGTGTGACTGTCTCTCAATTAACTTACTGAAGTCGATGTGACCTCTCTGGTTTATATTAACAATGAAATATGAAGGCAGCAGTGTTGCAGAATAGGGAGGAGGCAACGGAACTGGGTTCTTGAACGTAACTCGGCCTGCGAACCACCGGCCTGCCTTGAGTCTAGCTGTTAGAGACCAATCTGAATATGGTCACTGCCAGGACAATCAATGCAGGAGATGACTGGTTCAAACAGCTTTCCTTTCTGTGGTTTAAAAGGTACTAAACTGAGTCTCAGAGTTTCTCGCAGTAAATAAACAATCTGAACAGGAATACCGTGAAATGTATGAACGTGAATGCAGTGAAAACTAACCACAGGGGATGCCTGGGTGGCTCAGGGGTTAAGCACCTGCCTTCAGCCCAGGGCCTGATCCTGGAGTCCCAGGATCAAGTCCCACATCAGGCTCCCTGGATGGAGCCTGCTTCTCCCTCTGCCTGTGTCTCTGCCTCTCTCTGTGTCTCTCAGGAATAAATAAATAAAATCTTAAAAAAAAAAAAAAAAAAAACTTCAGTGGTTTTGGTAATCAGAATATAAATTTAGAGGTTGGGTTTGTTTCTTATCCTAATTTGGAATTGTTATAAAATAATTGGGATGATTTTTGACTGCATCAGTCTGAAGCAGAATCAGAATCAGTCTGAATCACCTAGGGCATGACGTCTCCCCACCTACTCACTGATGCTGCCATCATGGTGCCAATCAGCCTTCCAGACTCACCTATAGCTAAAATGACACCCAGCCACAGTTACCCCCAACCCAGAATTAACACCAAGTCACGCAGCATTTTAAGCTTCACATATGTTACAAGTATCAGCAAGATCATACCACCATGACCCAGGTGGGGATTCAGTGGTATCGTCTTAATGAAAAATATTCACCACAAATTAGATTCTCCTCTGAAAGCCATGTTTTGTTGCTTTACATTGTTAGCTAAAATTTCTTCAGTGCATGTTTCACATTGTTAGGGAAGTTCGGAATTTCAGTATTTAAACAAGGCAAATGTTTACCTACTTCCTGGTTCCCACCCAGGGAACTGGCAGAAAGAAAACAGTGCAACACATTTTATTAAGCACCTACTATGTCAGGAGGACAGGGAGGGCTACCAAATAGGAAAATAAACATCTGATTCTGCCCACCATGGATTCAAAAGATTGCCAAGCACCCTGTGACCCCCAAACCTTAAAGTAAATTAAATCACATCTTATTTTGAACAAATCACCTTCATGAAGAAATATAAAATTATATTAGAAATACAAAATTCAGCAAAACATCATGCCAGTTCTATTTTTTCCATTAATCAATAAAGTTGATGGAGTATTATTTCATCCTGACATATCTGAGGAACTGGGCTTACTCCATAATGGTTCATGCTCCCCAACATTCTCAAATAGCTCTTGGCAAGTCTCCCTTTCAAATTCCAAAAGATATTATAGCATAAAAGGCCAAAGTCTTCTCTGACAACATGTGGCAAAGCAGTGAAAACTATATTACAGCATTAGATCCAGTAATGAGAGGATGTACTTGTACATACTCCCATGACCAAAATATAGGTGTATGCAGTCTCTCATTTATCTGTAGATAAGTTCTCCTTCACGAACTCTCTATGACTCATTTCAGTGATGATGTGAACTGAACATACACACTTCATGACAAAATCATGCATTAAATGAGAAGACTTCTTTTTTTTTTTTTTTTTTTTTTTTTTTTTTTTTTTTTTTGAGAAGACTTCTTTTAATCTCATTTGGGACTTTTCAACTTTTCCAATGCCTTTGATAGACATTATCATGATTTGCTTTCCAAAAGTCAAGATTTAAGCAATTAGTCAAGAATTGTTTTGTAACCTCTTACAGCAGATGTAAATGGCAATGAGTAACATCACTAAGAATTTTATTTCACAAATTTTATATAAAACACTGAAATGATAATTTCCTTCCTTAAAATTCCAGCCCAAATATAAACATTCACACATACTTTCCACTTCATATGGTTGGTCAGTCCTTTTATTTTAGATCTAATTTCATGGTAATTAGTAGCAATACTGAATGGGAAACAAACCAAAGTTCTGAAATAGATTTTTCAAAATAATTATTCACAAGTGGATCTTTCTATAAATAAAAAGTGAGGTGAAATTCATTAGTAACATTAGTAGGGAGGGAAAGTCTCAGTGTCTTGTCCTTTAATATAGCAAGTTTTGTCTACAAGACACTTGGATAAAATTCTACTCATCCAGGTGCAGCCAGCAAAGTCATTCTAATACAGCAATAGTCTAATTTTATAAAATACTTAGACATTGGAGTTTTAAAGCATCATTCCTGGAATGATTTATTGTTTCAGCCCTTAGAAATATAACAGCACTGTGCAAGAAGAAAAACAATCCAAAAACGCTAGTTGGAAACATCCATAGGACATATGTTCATACATTCATGGCAGGTGTCCCCTGAAGAAATGTGCAGAATGAGGAACACCTTAAACCTTAGCAGTTAAAGCCAGGAGATCTCAGGGAGGACAGTTAGACAAGAGAAAGTGCCATGACCATGACCTCCTCCTACCTGTCACTCTACACAGCAGCCAAGACCCTTCCGTGCACTAGCAGAAGCCTGACTCCAGGTTGGATGAGACCCTCAGAGAGATGACAGCATTGTCCTTCCTGCTGGCAGGGTCCCTTTATCTGTTCCTCAAAGTAACTATCACACTCTATTTTTAAAGCTAAAGCTACATTTTATGCCTTGGTTTTTACATGGTCAGATTTTCAATTTAAAAAGACCACCTAGGTGCACCTGGGTGGCTCAGTAAGTTAATTGTCTGCCTTCAGCTCAGGTCCTGATCCTGGGGTCCTGGGATCCTGGGATAGAGAGTCTCTCTCTCTCTCTCTCTCTCTCTCTCTCTCTCAAATAAATAGATAAAATCTTTAAAAAAATAAAAAGAAAGAAAAGATCAGTCTGGCAGAAATGGAGAAAATAAATGGAAAGATCCAGATTAGGAGCATTCGTGAGAATCAGTCAGTACTTGTTGAGATTTTTTTTTTTTTTTTTTTTTTTTTTTGTAGCTGGGAATCACTTTTTTGTAGACTAGACCACAACTTCGAAAATAATATCAGAAGCCCAGGTCTGGGTTCAGCACCTTTTTGATACTGGACCCCCAAAATGTTAGTTTTTCCAAGTTTTCATCTTCTCACATAAAATCTGTTTCCTCCTTCCATTTCCTGGAATGAAAATTCAACATAATGATATCTATTTCTCACAGCACTTGCAAATGAGAGAAGAATGCTTATATAGATCTAAGAACACAAGCATGCATACATACGTAAGTACAGTGGGTCCTCTATCTGCCAGGCAGACTGAACCCTGGGAGATGGGATGAGGACTGGAGTGAAAAAGGAAACCACAGTCTCTGTACCTCTTGAGCTTACAATGCGAAAAGTATACGAATGTTTTGTAAATTGCAATGTGTTAGATAATATCCGGTCACCAGCACTGTTATAGCACTTGCTATGATGAATGCACCATTTCAACAATTTTAAAATCCAACTTTTGCCATTATCTCAAGACACTTGAGGAAGGAAATAAGTCATTTCTATCACATATACAACTAGGTCACTCTGTTTACTGACACAACTCATGTTGAGTGTTGAAAGACCAGCACACTTCATTAAACTGTTGCATTGTTTCCTCCACATATCTAAGGAAACTGAGACACACTCCATTCCTAATAAAGGACTACCCTTCAGGGAAGAGCCTGGTTTTGTGAAGCCCTGTTGTAACCACAAGGAAAGAAAGAAACTTCAAAGCCAGGATTAAGCAGTTCTATGCCATAAAAAGAGACTCTAGCCCAAGACCAGACAGCTTTCTAGCCCTGGCTGACAGTAATTCTGGATCCTCTTTTCGAGCAGCGCCAATTTTTCTGAAGTTTTTAGATGTCTATGCCAGCACTGGCTTTTCTTCAGTTTGATTGCATGAAGTGACTATGCATGTCCAACCTAAGGGGATTACAAGTTCAAGGGAACTACACATAGAGTAGTTCACGTCTGCTACTGCACAGACTTCCAGTGCAATTCTGGCACACAACTTTAGAGGAAAGATACAGCCTACCAGAAGATGGACAAGTAAGAAGTCACAATGGTTTTATGCATGGACAGTTGTCCTCACCCCAAATCAAAGAATGTGAAATTCTAGTTACTTCTCCAAATATGTTGGCTTCAGTGTCTATTTTCCCCTGGATCTGCCTTACAGGAAGAACAGCTGGTCAGCCGAGCCCTGTCAACCTCACGGGCAGCCGAGAGACCCCACCACTTCATCTTTGCCTATGCCCACCAAAGGCCTATGGAAAGGTAACCCACATGTAAAACTCCACACTTGAGATTTGATTCTTCGGTGTAAAGTCTTTGTCCCCTGCTCTAAATATTCCCCAAAGTATCGACATATTATTTTCAGTCACAGTTCTGTTTATTACATCATTTTCTGAAAGTGAGTCTTGATGATGAGCGATGGCCTGTTCTCCTTGGCCTTTAATCCATTCTAGGATTCATCTCCCTGGACTGCACTGGACTGGACTGTGAGCTCCCAGCTGGCAAGTACTGTGACTTTTCATATTCATATCCCCCTACCCTTATTCAGTGTTATTATTTGCATACCCGGAATTCCTTTTCCTACCCTTGGTTGAGTTTCTTGTTCACCTCTCACCATCATTCAAAACATTAAGTGGGCATAATCAAGTGGACACCATTAACAATTTTCCATTCTGAATAGTATAGCGAATCTGGGCTACGTAAAGTTTAAGGAGAATCTTAAAGGTAGGAACCATGCCTTATACATTTCCTTGTATTCACAGAATCCAGCCATATTGGTTGACTATTGAATGAATCAATGAAAGATGAACATCATAATTGTTTTTATTAAATGGTTACTATAGGGCAGCCCCGGTGACGCAGCAGTTTAGTGCCGCCTGCAGTCCAGGGCGTGATCCTGGAGACCCTGGATGGAGTCCCACGTCGGGCTTCCTGCATGGAGCCCTCTTCTCCCTCTGCCTGTGTCTCGGCCTCTCTCTCTCTCTGTGTGTGTGTGTGTGTGTGTGTGTGTGTGTCTATGAATAATAAAATAAAAAATCTTAAAAAAAGGAAAGTGTTTGAAAAATATATAAAAAATAAAAATAAAAAATAAATAAGTGGTTACTATATGCCAGATCCTTCGTTAGTAACACTTTAAGTGGCATTATTGTTTTAATTTTCCAGTTACTGTGTTAAATAAATAGTATTATTGTCTCCATTTTACAGATGAGGAAACTGAGACACAAGTGAATAAACAAATGAACATGATGATACCATGCCACTATCTTTGTATAAACATTAATGTAATATATTGAATTGTATGCTCACTGTAGGCAAGACCCTCTTCAAGAGGCTGAAATCAAATCAGAGTGGTGAGAGGCATATAAAGCATATCTTAGAGATACTGCAGTTTGGTTCCAGGCCACTGCAATAAATTGAGTCAACTGAATTTCCTGGTTTCCCAGTGTATATAAAAGTTATGTTTATACTATACTGTACTCTATTAAGTGTACAATACCATTATGTCTTAAAAAGCAACATTTACACCTTAATTAAAAAATACTTTACTGCCAAAAAAAAAATGCTAACCGTCATAAGAGCTTTCAGCAGATCATAATATTTTTGTTGATGGAAAGTCTTGCTTTGATGTTGATGGATGTCAACTGTCGATCAGGGTGGCCACATCAATTGACTCTCCCTTTCATAAACAATATCTCTGCAGCATGAAATGCTATTTGATAGCATTTTACTCAGAGTAGAACTTCTTTCAGAATTGGGGCCAATCCTCTCAAACCCTGCTGCTGTTTTATCATCTAAGTTCACAGAATATTCTAACTTCTTTGTTGTCATTTTAATAATCTTCACCAGAAGTAGATTCCATCTCAAGAAACCACTTTCTTCATGATTCATAACAAGCAGCTCTGCATCCATCCAGGTTTTATCATGAGACTGCAGAAATTCAGTCATGACTCCAGACTCCACTTCTAATTCTAGTTCTACTGCTGTTTCCACCACATTTGTAGTTATTTCCTTCCTGGAAGTCCTGAACTCTTCAAGGTCATCCATGAGGATTGGAATCAACTTCTTCCAAACTTTTGTTTGTTGATAGTTTGACCTCTTCCCATGAATCGTGAATGTTCTTTTTTTTTTTAATTTTTATTTATTTGTGATAGTCACAGAGAGAGAGAGAGAGAGAGGCAGAGACACAGGCGGAGGGAGAAGCAGGCTCCATGCACCGGGAGCCTGATGTGGGATTCGATCCTGGGTCTCCAAGATCGCGCCCTGGGCCAAAGGCAGGCGCCAAACCGCTGCGCCACCCAGGGATCCCGAATCGTGAATGTTCTTAATGGCATTTAGAATGGTGAATCCTTTCCAGAAGGGTTTCCATTTATTTTGCCTAGATGTAGCAGATGATTCACTATGTATGGTAGATATAGCCTCACAAAAATGTATTTCCTAAATAAGGCTTGAAAGTCAAAATTACTCCATGATCCATGGTTTGCAGAATGGATTTTGTGTTTATAGGCATGAAAACATTAATCTTGTACGTCTCCATCAGAGCTCTTGGGTGACCAGGTGCATTGTCAGTGAGCAGTAATATGTTGAATCTTTTTTCTAAGCAGTAGGTCTCAACATTGGGCTTAAAATATTCAGTAAACCATGTTATAAACAGATGTGCTGTCATCTAGGTTTTGTTGTTCCACTTTCAGAACACAGGCAGTGTAGATTTAGCATAATTCTTAAGGATCCTAGGATTTTCACAATGGTAAATGAGTTCTGGCTTCAGTTTAAAATCACCAGGTGCATTAGCAATGAACAGTAGAGTCAGCCTATCCATTGAAGCTTTGAGGCAGGCACTGACTTCTCTTTTCTAGCTATGAAAAGTCTTAGATGGCATCTTCTTCCAAGATAAAGCTATTTTGTCCATATTGAAAGGTGTTTAGTGTAGCCGCCCTCTTGAACTATCTCAGCTAGACCTTCTGGATCACTTGCTGCAGCTTCTACATCAGCACTTGCTTCTTCATCTTGCATATTTATGTTAGGAAGTCTCTTTCCTTAAACCTCACAAAGCACCCTGTGGCAGCTTCCAGCTTTTCTCCTACAGCTTCCTCACCTCTACCTCTCTCAGCCTTCACAGAATTCAAGGGAGTCAGAGCTTGACTCTGGATTAGACTTTGGCTCAAGGGAATGCTGTGGCTGGTTTGTCTTCTATCCAGACTACTAAAACTTTCTCCATCTCAGCAATAAGTCTGTTTTGCTTTCTTATCATCAGTGTGTTCACTCGAGTAGTATTTGGTATTCCTTTAAGAATTTTTCCTTTGTGGGGCACCTGGGTGGCTCAGTCAGTTAAATGCCTGGTTTCAGCACAGGTTGTGATCCCAGGGTCCTGGGACTGAGCCGCACAATGGACTCCTTGTGCAGCAAGGGAGTCTGCTTCTTCCTCTCCCTCTGCCGCTGCTCATATGAGCTCTCTCTGTCTCTCTCACTCACTCTGTCTCTCAAATAAATATATAAAATCTTTAAAAAAAAGAATTTGTCCTTTGTATTCACCAGTTGGCTAAGTGTTTGACCCAGAGAGGCCTAGCTTTTGGCCTAACTCAACTTTTGACATGCCTTTCTCACTAAGTTTAATCATGCCTAGCTTTTGATTTAAAGTAAGTGATATGTAACGCTTCCTTTCACTTGAACACTTAGATGCCCCTGCAGGATTGTTAACTGGCCTAATGTCAATATTGTTGTGTCTCAGGGAGTAGGGTATGCCCGAGGAGAGGGAGAGAGACAGGGAGCACTCAGTTTCTGGAGCAGTCAGAGCACGTACAACATTTATTGATTAAGTTCATGTCCTTATATGTGCACAGTTCATGGCACTCCAAAACAATTACAATGGTAACACCAAAGAGCATATCACAGATCGCTGTGATAAATATACCACTAATGAAAAAGTTTTAGATATTGTGAGAATTACCAAAATGTGACACAGAGACACAAAGTGAGCAAATGCTGCTGGAAAAAATGGTTCCAATGGATTTGCTCTATGCAGGTTTACAGCCTATAAATTTGCAAAAAAAAAAAAGAAAAAAAGAAGAAGAAGCACAATAAAGGGAAGAGCAATTAAAAGAGGTATGCCTGGAATCACAAAGAAGCTCACTAACATGAAAGGAATGGGAGAGTAATCAGCACTGTGGAGCCCCTTACAGCAGTGTGGCACAGCAGTGCCTGAAGCTCTGGGGTTCCAGGGGGTGTGGGAAGATGTCCCTAAGAAGTGACATTCACACTGAGGCCCTAGTGGAAGCTGCTCCATAAAGCAAACAGCAAAGGTAAAGACCTTAGAGCAAAAGTAGCTGCATCTAAGTTTTGCAAATAATTCCAGTGTGGTCAGACAGTGCAGGAACCATGGGCTTCACAGGCCAACTTGGGGATTCAGTATTTGTTTGTTTGTTTTAAAGATTGTATTTATTTATTCATGGGAGATGCATCGAGAGAGGCAAAGACACAGGCAGAGGGAGAAGCAGGGCTCCCATGGGGAGCCTGATGCGGGACTCCCTCCCAGGACTCAGGGATCACACCCTGAGCCAAAGGCAGATCCTCAACCACTGAGCCACCCAGGCATTCCCAGTGTTTGTTTTTTTAAGTGCAATGAGAAATGCTCCAGGTCTTAGAGCAGAGGGATGACATTTGACTACCTGACTTAAATGTAGAAGATCACCATGACTAGCCCGTAGAGAAGGGACAGGACAGAGGCAGATGATGCAGAGAGACCTTCAGGGGGCCACCATAGTGTTCAGTCCAGAGGTGACAGCAGGGAGGCTGAAAGAAGTGGTCCAGCTTATTTTAACCCCTTACTGCTCTTTCACTCTGGTGCTGCTAGGCCTGGAGATGTTGACAGCCTGCCTATTCGCAGGTATTCTACAACAGCTGGAGCATCTAGTTTTTCAAATGGTTTCTCTCCCTTTGACCACTTTGCTTTTAAAATAAGCCATGGTACAAACATAAGTCAGCAATTGTATATAAGAAAAGTACAATCAGGGATCCCTGGGTGGTGCAGCGGTTTGGCGCCTGCCTTTGGCCCAGGGCGCGATCCTGGAGACCCGGGATCGAATCCCACATCGGGCTCCCGGTGCATGGAGCCTGCTTGTGTCTCTGCCTCTCTCTCTTTCTCTCTGTGACTATCATAAATAAATAAAAATTAAAAAAAAAATTTTAAAAGAAAAGTACAATCACCTTTATTCCATCCTATAGTAGGTTTGACAGGGACCACCAGTCAGGGTTGGCTTCATGCCCACACCTAAAAGGAAAGTGGAGGTCTTCTGAAAGTCTCCCCCCCATCCCAGAAAAAACTCCTTCATTGATCCACCAGTTAGTCCAAAGTTCCTACAGAATTTTCCAATATGTGCTCCCCAGAGCACCAGGGCCAAGGGAAACAAGTAGACGTTCTGTGGTCAAATAGATTTGGGAAACTGCATGTTATACAAAATTCTTAGAAATTCATAATTTGCATAAGATACTAAATTCTGAACGTATCATCATAAAGATCATTTACATTTTATTTAGCCTTGTGTTTCTCAAAAATATCTAATTATGAAACTCTTATTACCTCACTATCATGAAATGCTAGATTAAGATATTGAACGTTTATGTAAAATGGGAATATTTCCTGACAGGAATTACATCATAAAATTCAAAGAGCCCCATGGGGAAGAAAGAGCAGAAGATGATTTACTATCATTCTCTCTGAGGCCCAACGTCACCCCTGAAATGGCTAGGGTAGCATTTTTCACTCTCTGTGAACAACTGAGTCACAGTTGTTCACAGTTGTTGTTCTGTGATAAACAACCTAACTCCGTATTCTACTCACTGAGTTCAAGACCAGACTTGGCCAGGATCACAAAGTGAGAGTGTGACAGTACAATATCAAGAATCCAGCTGGTCTACAAAACCCATGGAAACACACTGTCATGGGCACCTTCCCCCCTGCAGTTAAATCCTAGCTCATGCCTTCAGAAATAGTTGGGAAGCACAATAGACCTGTAATCTTTGGAATCTTTGTTTTACATTATTTTTTTTTCTTTGTTTTACTTTAATATAAAGTCATAGCTCTGTGACTTGAGAAAAATCACTGAGACTATCTAAAACAGTGTTTTCACCTATACAGTAAGATTTAATGCCTACTTTGGAGAGTTTTAAGAATGAACAAGGATTGATGTATGCAAAATACCTGGGATCTAGGTTTCTCTTTTAGCTCATTTGTTTCTTTTGCATTTATTTATTTATTCATAGTCACATGCAAAAAAATTACTAAATTTTATTAAAAGATTGAATAAATCAATCAACTATTCCAAGTAATTTTTCATATTTCATATTTCATATTTCAACTATTCCAAGTAATTTTTCATATTTCAGGTATTTCAAGTATTCCATGTCAAAGACATATAATAATCCTAGATATTTTATATATTGAGGTTTAAAATATGCCAGGCACTTCTAAGTTTTATCCTCTGAACAACTCTATGAGACAAGTCCTATAATAATTTCCATTTTATGCATGGGAAAACTGAGGTACAGACAGTACATAGCTATGTCACACAGATCCCTTGTTGTAGAGGTGCGATCAGACCGGTGAGGGCTAACTCCATACCAGATGTTCAGCTACCAATGATCTGGTGACTATTTAACTCTGTGTAGTGACTTTCTGTGGCATACTATGAGCTTGACAGTAAGGTGGAAAAATTAGACAAATGAAGTAGAATGTTAGACGCACTTTATTTTTTAAGTAGAATCAAGGCCTGCCTTGATTTGACCCACTCTAGAATGGGTCAAATTAATGGCTGTTACCATATGACAACATGTAAGTTTTTGCAAAGGTGTTTAAATTCCCCAACTGTGTCAATTAATTGCAATAAGTAAGGCATCAGTTCTGAGTTAACAAATTATTGTTTTCCACACTGACAAAATATCCAAAGCTTGACTTCATTATTTGCTCATTCCTTTCCCACAAAGGGAAGGAAACTGGCTAACACCTGGTAAGTGTCACCTATACAAACGTTAATGAACAGATTCAGAACTCTGCAGTTAGTGAGTCTTTCCATTTATTTTTAAATTTTTATTTTCGTTCCAGTTAACATAAAGTGTTGTATTAGTTTCAGGTGTACAATATAGTGATTCAACACTGCCATAAGTCACTGGGTGCTCATCACAACATGTGCACTCCTTGATCCCCCTCCTCACTGGTAACCATCAGTGTGTTCTCTATAATTAAGAGTATGTTTCTTGATTTGCCTCTTTCTCTCTCTTTTATTTTATTCCCGTTGCTTGTTTGTTCTGTTTCTTAAATTCCATACATGAGTGAAATTGTACAGTATTTGTCTTTCTCTGACTTATTTCAGTTAGCATTATACTCTCTAGTTTCATCCATTTCATTGCAAATGGCAAGATTTCATTCTTTTTATCAGTAATATTCCATTGTGTGTGTGTGTGTATCTTCTTCACTGATTTCTATTATAACTAATACTGCTATATACATGGGGTGCTCATATATCCTTTTGAACTAGTCTTCTTGTATTCTTTGGGTAAATACCCAGTGTGATTGTAGTTCTATTTTGAAGTTTTTGAGGAGCCTCCATACTGTTTTCCAGAGTGGCTGCACCAGTTTGCATTCCCACCAACAGTGCAAGAGGTTCCTTTTTCCTCATCAATCCTCATCAATACCTGTTGTTTCTTTTGTTGTTGATTTTAGCCATTCTGACAGGTGCGTTTCCACTGATTTTAATACATCACAGATCTGTGGGAAGGCTTATGACCCCTTAACATCTCTTCCTGGAACTTAACAGGTTCCTACATTTGTAGTCTGCCTGTAAGCTCTACCCTGGAATTCCCAATAAGGTTGTATAAGATACCCAGTAAAAAATGCAAATGTAGCTTCAAACTTCAGGTCAACTATGTTAAAATTTCATGAAACTCAGTCTGACTATATTGGGAGCTAAGCTGAAATAGCACAGCCCACTGCCCTCAGGTACTAGAAATCTATGTGACACATACTGAAAACGTCTTCTCTGCAGGAGTTTTGATGTTATTAAAATTCTTGACACCTTCATGGTATTTAAAATATCCCCAGAAAAAAGCACCTGGGTGGCTCAGTCAGTTAAGCATCTGACTCTTGATTTCAGCTCAGGTCATGATATCAGGGTCCTGGGATCCAGCTCCTCATCAGGCTCCAACCTCCCAGGGGAGTCTGCTTGAGATTCTTTCTCTCCCTCTGCCCGTCCTGCTCCCTGCCCCATCATGCATACCAGCCCACACCTTCTCTCTTTCCCAAATAAATAAATAAATCTTTAAAAAATATATACCCCCAGAACATAAGATTAAATAATTTAATTTAAATAACAAGATAAGATTAAATAATTTATTTTAAATAATTTATGGAAAAACATTTGCTCTCCTTAATGTCTTTCACTTATTACAAAAATGATTAATTTTTATATTATAGATAAGCAGAGAGAATCACATTTGTATTCTGTCTTTGAAGTTTTCTCTCTTATTTTTTAATTTTTTTTTAAGATTTTATTTATTTGTTCATGAGAGACACAGAGAGAAAGAGGCAGAGACACAGGCAGAGGGAAAAGCAGGCTCCATGCAGGGAGCCCAATATGGGACTTGATCCCAGATCCCAGATCCCAGGATCACGCCCTGAGCCGAAGGCAGACACTCAACCACTGAGCCACTCAGGCGTCCCTTTTTTCTCTTCTTTAAATTGTGCAAAACATGATAGTCTTTGATACCATTTTGGAATTCTCAATATTGGGCTCACCTAATAACTATCATAAAATCATTCATTCTTAAATGATTCTTGAAAAATGTTTAAGTCAGAAAACTATAATTTTTAGACCATCCAACTGAATAAGCCATCCTTAAAGGAATCCCTTAAAAAATACTCTTGGAAGATTAATTTGACACCTAACATACTTTATTTGAAGCAGGCTCTAAAGGCAAAAGAAATTATCCAACTCCACTCAGATCTTTGTAAAATTACCTGATATAACTTAAACCTCAAATCTGAAACATGTTCCCTCAATTTGATATCCTCAAAATTACAATTAGGGAAAATTAAGATATCCAAAACTTAAAATATAAGACATTTTACACCTATTAAGTTCAGTGTCCGAACTAATAATAAGAAAAAAAATCAAAAAATAAACTCAGGTATCAGATACATGGCCCTGATACTTTACAGGACTTGAAAGTAAGTTTTATTTACTATATATTGTATCAACACTGCCTTCACATAGCAAGCCTACGACATGTCACTATTGGATAACTTTCATCAATGTCAACCTCCATTTAAGATGGATCCACCCCAGTTCCTACCCTTTGCACATTTTACCAAAGAATTATAACTGAATTGCTTGCACCATGAGCTCCACAGAACTCACTTTACCACCATGTTGGAAGCAGACCTTGTCTTCTGTTCTCCTCATCAGTCACTGAATTCCCAGCTTCATAACTGCCCTCTTTTTGGTAACAGCTTTATGCCTACTTGATATCTGGTGCCCCTGGGAAGCAAACACATGCAGCCAATAACACTTTCCCTTGATGCCTGACCAATCCACAGGGTTCTGAACCAGAGAAGCTAAGGCCATGATATTCAGGGTCCAGTGTTCAGAAGACACGTGGGTAAGGAGAGACCCAGGCACATGGAAGAGAGAGGAAGAGAAAAAACAGAACACTCAGTTAACCCTTCATTTGTTAGCACAATGCTAGGCGCTTGACTTACATCCTTTCATTTACTCCTTACTAGTATTTTTGTGATACATGGGATGTCTGCCATTTTTTAGGCTGGAGACTGAGGAGGGACTGAGGCTCAGAGAAGTTATACAACTTCAGCTTGTCTTCATTTTATCACTAATGAGGAGTTAAGCAAACTTTTGAATCCTTGTCTGATTAACTCCAGGTTCTTCCCTCGCCCATCACCCTTCTGGAAAAGTCCTGGAAGCCCTTGGAGGAAGGGAGAGGGAAGAGAAGGTAAGGAATTAGTTATTCCTGAAGGCAGGCAGGCGGGCTCAGTGGGAAGCTGGGAGCTTGTTTGGACATGTTCCATTTTTGCCTCGGACAGCTCTAAGTTGGAAACCCTGTAACTCTGAGAGTCTATAAACTGTAAAACTCTACTTAATGATAGATAGCTATACTTTGTATTTATGTAGCCACATGTCAGACCCATTTCTATGGCTCTAGAGAAAAATGTTGAGAGTAAAAGAAAACATGTTTGTCCTGGACTCACGGAAGGAAGAATATCAAGAAGACAAGAGCTGTGGTGCTCAGCTCTCATGTTCATGAAGCAACTGCAATTTCATTACTTTTGCTAGAAACACACACACAGGAATGAGTGTATCCATGACAAAGACCTTTCATGAGCACCTAACAGCTTGCTGCCAGCAGGGAAATAGGAACCCTGGGACCGAGCGGCCTCTCGCCATAGGCAGTGGGGGGCACACAGCCATTGGTAAGGACTTCAGTCTGGGGTCCACACTGAACTACCACACACACCATGGATGATCTGTAAACCTCTCTTATATTTATCCCTCTGTGCTGTTTAATGTTTAAGAAGAAAGAAGAAAATAGGTGACCAAAAAAACATATATATTTTTTCTTACACTTCCGTTGAGAATTGAGCTGAAGCGCCAATAATTGATCTAGGAATACATGGGTGGGAAGGTCTAAATGGTAATAGTTAGAGAACTTTAAAAATAAGATTTTAAAAAATTGTCAAACTCCTCTTGGGCATTTGCCAAAAAAAAGAAACCTAGAAAGCAATAAAATCAAAAGTGATACAGAGAGATGAATCAGCAAACAAACAAACAAACAAACAAAAAACAGCCATCAGTTTTCTTTGACATTGAAGTAAACAAAAGCCAACACTATTTTAAGATAGGAAAAATGGGATACATTATGAAAATCTTGGATTACTGTATTATTTGAGTGCATTCTGGGAAATGTATAATGGAAGAAAAAATGGCCCAAATCAGAAGATAATAAAAAATAATGAAAGAAGCAGAGTCATCAAGGACTATTAAAATCACATTTTAAATATATTCTTTTCAAGAAAATGAATTTTATGCATATTCAAATTTATGAAATATGATTATAGTGTGGCTCATAATTGGAAAAATATTCTAAATGGAGTTTGACTAGCACTGTTCCCTTTCTGGTAGACCAGCACTACATTTATTATTTTTCTTGACTTTAAAAACCTTCTGTTTTAAAATTATTTTGGGCTTACAAAAGAGTTGCTAAATTAACTCAGAAAGCTCCCATGATGACTTCACCCAGCTTCCCAATATCCTGCATAACCTTAGTATAATTCTCAAATTGAGAAAATAAGCGTGGAACAATACTTTTAACTAAACTGTCAATTTCATCGGGTTTTACCGATTTACCACTAATACACTTCTTCTGTTCTGGGGAGCCAATCCAGGATGTCACAATGCATTTAGGTTCTTGTCTTCTTTTTCTCTTCCAATCTGTGAAAGTTCCTTAGTCTCTCCTGTCTTTCATGATTGTGATGTTTTTGTATAGCCAGCACTACATTTAAAATGGACCTTCTGGGGGGATCCCTGGGTGGCTCAGCTGTTTAGCCCAGGGCGTGATCCTGGGGTGCTGGGATCGAGTCCCACATCGGGCTCCCTGCATGGGGCCTGCTTCTCCCTCTGCCTGTGTCTCTGCCTCTCTCTCTCTCTCTGTTTCTCATAAATAAATAAATAAATAAATAAATAAATAAATAAATTAATTAAATCTTAAAAAAAAAAAAAAAAAGGACTTTCTGGGACTAGATTTAAGATACAAATCCGAGTATTGGAATGGATAACGGATCAGTGTCACGAGGGTAAGATAATTCCGGAGATTTGTGCCCTTCTAGGTAGTAACTTTTAGTAGTAACCCTTATTCTAAAAATAAATGCTCAAAATATTTTGATATCCAATTTAACAAATGCCTTTGGGGCCTCTACAGCATCCCTTTTAATTAACCTCTATGGTGGGAAACTATTGCATATCCAGAGTGGTTTTAAGGTCTGAAAATAGCCCAAGGTGTGCATGAGATGGAGGTTGCTGAGAAATGCCAGCATGGGTCAGAATACAGTATAACCATGTGGCAATGCAACAGCAAGAATGAGGACACTTTGAAAATTGTTGCTAAAGAAGTTTGTTGTTGTTAATGATAAATTCCAGGGAGCTGGAGGTTTCTGGAAAATACTGGCTCCCCAGAAACAAACTCCATTTTATGACTCTCCCTCTTCCCATAGCCTTGTAACCTGACCTATAACTGTCTCTCCTGCCTGAAGATGACCCACCAGAGGCTGACTGCTACAGCAATTCTGTCTGGCATGGGGGTGTCAAGCCTGGGTCCATTAGGAAGGCTTCACTGCTTATCAGCTGTGTGACTTCAGGCCCCAAGGCCAACAAGAATCAGGATTCCTCTGGTCAGGCTAATTTAAAAGATTTTTATTTTTATTTTAAGGATTTCATTTCTTTTTTCACGAGAGATACAGAGGGAGGGAGGGAGAGAGGCTGAGACACAGGCAGGTGGAGAAACAGGCTCCAAGCAGGGAGCCGGACTTGGGACTACATCACAGGTCCCCAGGATCACACCCTGGGCTGAAGGTGGCGCTAAACAGCTGAGCCACCTGGGCTGCCCTTAAAGGATTTTTAAAACCTGAAGATTAAAAAGATGGAAAGAGGAGAAGGAAGGGGTAAGAGGCTTTGAAGTGCAGGAAGCTCACACCCAACAGTATCCCCGCAGCTCAGAGAGAGCCCTGCAGGTACAGGAGAGCTACTCCCACCTCCACCCCGGCCTTGGACTCTTATCTACACACGCCTGCAGTTTTTGTGCTTCTCCCATGTCCTTGTCTGGATAACAGAATGGTCCAGCTAAAGTCTCATAAGATCTTACAACGTCACTGACATGCTACATTTTGTGATAAATTCAATATTGTGCTCAAAATAAATCTTTTCCTCATTCAAATGTTCTATATATCATCCTAGGTCTCTACAGTTTCATTTAGCTTCAATTACTAACTCTACATGTTTTGGTTTTCTTTAAGGCATGTCTGACCTTTATAAACGACGGGTGGTAAAATTCATTTAGTTCCGCAAAGCCACACACAGCCAGTGACAGACCAGCTTTGACCACACATTTTGTTCTTTATTATCATCACCGATAATCATCTGTGTGTGATTCTGTGTCGGGAGCAGGTGACAGAGAGTCACTGAAATGTTAGGATTACAAAACCTTCATACCAACTGTTGTGAAAAACCCTCAAATACCTAACTTGATATGAAATTATTTTCCTTTTCTTTCCTAACAGTTCTTTGAGGTCAAGTGTGAAATGATTTATGTATGATGGTTATTAAGAGTCCAGAACAATTTAGATATAAAATTTCTGGTGTGTTGGTTAAAAAGCAATGCTTTATAAGTCATATCTTTTAGTATTGAAAAAAAATATGGGCAGAAATATTACCGTGAAGACCATGAAAATATTTCTCAGGCTTGAGCACCTCATATTTTAGATGATGTAATTGAGGAATAGGGAGTTTCTGTGACTTGGCAAAGTCACATAGCTCATTATTAATAGGGTTGAGACTTATTCGTTAGACTTTCAGACCAGAGCCCTTTGCAAAATACTCGCAGAGTAGATTCTCCAGCAAGAGCACATATGTCTGTGGTGATACCAAAGCAGAATGCTGCTAGCAGGCAAGTGTAGTCTGGGGAATTCAAAAGGAGCAAAGAAATGGCAGAAGCAGGAACCACTCAATGCTGCACAGATTTATAATTCATTTCCATGGAAGTATGGTTCAAAATTACCATCTTGTTAAGGATCTCCACTGTTCCTCCTTCCTGCACCTGTGGCCAAAACTGCTAACCTAGCGGGTTTGACCACAACAGAAAACAAATCGATTTGTGTGGTTCCAGGAGAGCTGAAAACATTTTAAAAAATCATATGCACTTCAAGGAGGATGCTCCGGTCAAGCTTTACCACTGTCAAATGCACTTTGCCTTCTCTATTCACTGCAAAGTAAATAAAATTTATCCATCACTATGTTGATAAAATTCACATTTTGAAAGTCCCAGAGAATGTAAATTAGACTATTATGAATTTTATATTGGAAGACATAAAAATCAAGAGTTATAAGATGCTAGACCTAACTGAATTTTCCCACTTCTGAGATATTCAAGAAGAAAATATTTAGCCCATGAATTTCTTAATTAATTGGCAAATATTTTTTCAGTATTCACTGGATGTTACAGCCCTTGCTAGACAGCTAAAGTAATGATTGGATACAATTTTGCAATAAAAAAAAAAACTTCTAGAACTTCTAAAATTTCTAATATATATAATTTTATTATTATTATTATTATTATTTATATATATATATATATATAAATACCTACTATGTGTTAAGCGGTAAGTGAGAGCTAAGGAAATGAAGGATTACACAGAGTCTCTGAATTTGCAGATACATAGAATGGAAGACAGCAATCATACAACTAAGTACAAAACTCTGTGATAAAATGAACCTAGTGCCAAGTGAACACAAAGGGAACACTTCATTCTGCCTGGGAAAAAGAATTTTAAAAAAAGGGAGAAGATGTCACATTGTTTCAAAGGTAACAACAAACAATGGTGCAGAGCATTCCAGTATATATGATGGAACGGGGGGGGGGGGGGGGGGGCGGGGGGGGGAGTGGCACGCATGTGATCTAGACAGTCTTCAACTTCCAACAGGTCTCATTCCAAAGCTTCTTTGGAAGTTGACTGGAACTCCAAATCAACTGCACATTGAAACCACATTGCTCCTGATGAACAGGTCCTCAAACTAGCCTTTGATTAATAGCAATGCCTAATTTCTGAGTCTGGAACTAATCATCAGACCTAAGACCTATTGAGTGTTTACTGTATCAGGCACTGCATCAAGTCTTGCAATCTAAGCCTTGCAATAATGCTCTGAGTTTGGTACTATTTTTTTTTAAGATTTTATTTATTTATTCATGAGAGACACAGAGAGAGAGAGAGAGAGGCAGAGACACAGGCAGAGGGAGAGAAGCAGGCTCCATGCAGGGAGCCCGACGTGGGACTATTATAATCAACTCATTTCACAGAGGAAATAACTGAAAAACAGAGAGATTAAACAACTTGATTAAGGTCATTCACATAGCTAGTATGACAAGCCAAGGTCTATATCTAAACAACTAGACTTTAGAGCTGGGGGCTTAATCAAAACAATTTCCCCTTGAATGTCAGAAACCATATAATACAAACAAGAGGAAGAAGAGGGAAGGATTTTTATGTTCTGTTTCCTGTATATAGGGCTAGCCCTAGGAAAGATGTGATGCTTTTGGCATTGGAATACTTCCTGGTAAGCCCCTAAATGTCCTGTGATATTATGGCTCAAAAAAAAAAAAAAATCCCTAGTATCTAGACCATACCTGTATCTAACATTTAGCAACTGTGTCTCCTTATTCAGTTCCAATGTCCATTCCATTTCAAGTAGGTGAAAAAAGGAAAATAAGCTATTTGAACTAACTTATATTAACATGTGGATGACAAATAGTAAACTTATCTTTCCACAAATATTTACTCTTTAAATGAAGATACTTATTACTCAAAGAAACAAGGTGAGGATGGTGAAATGGAAATGTAGTTGGCCACATAAAAGGACCTTGTCTGCTATTCTAAGTTAACAGTACTTAGGGCTTTTCTCAGCATCAATTACATTCCAGTCTTCACTAGTCAAATCAGGCAAACTGTTGTTGCCATTCCACCTGCAATACAGTGCTTAGCTACCAGCCCAGAAAGTTTACATTCTTGTCCTGGTAGCAAGTAGATCCTTTTTTTTTTTGTTTCTAGTTGATAGATGGCTCTTTTGGGCACTTCGAAGCAGACATTTCTGTTCTTCCCAAGTCTTTCATTCAAAGTTCTGAGTCTATAAACTGGCTCAAGCTTGGGAATTGATGGAGGGGCTATGACTCTGGGTTGATGATTCAAGTCAGACTTTGGTTCATTTGTCCTACAACTCTTCCATGTATACCAATCAAGTCAGAATTTAGTAGATTGCTTATCTATTTCACTTCTAGGACACTATGAACAAGCCAAAGGCCAAGTTCCCTTCAGGTCAGACTACTTTGATCACTGCTTTGACTCCACTGACCATTACAGTAACTATACCCACCTTGGCTTTGGAAATTAAGTGGGCCATTTGATGCCTGGGACCCAAATATCTCCATCGTATCTAAGGATTCCCAGTCAGTGGTAGCAGTGTCCACTGTAATTTTTGACCTACAGAGAAAAACAACCACAGAGTTCTTCAAGAATTTTGAGAGTCTCCTCACAAATTATTTCTCATTTGTGGAGAAACATGTGTCCTCTAGACCAAGGTGCATGAGTTATTCTTGCATGATAAATTGACTCTATCATTCCAATCTCTCTAAGCTTTTGGATCTCTTCCTCTACAGTGTACCAAGACAGGTCTGGCATTACAACTCAGTGTAGGTCACCCTTTTCTCCATGTTCCAGCCAACCAACCAACCAGGCAAACAAGCAGAGCCCTTTCTAACCCCTAGAGTAACAACAATGAATCCAGAGTTTTTTCTTAGTGGTTTCATATCAATAAATTTGGCCAATCAAACCTTATGTTTCTTCTTTATGTTATCCTAAACCCTTAACACCCATTCCAACATATATTCCTCAAATTTCTGTCTATATAAATTGGAAAACTCAGTTCTTTTGGATTTTCATGGGTCACACTTTGTACTTCACCTTTAGGAGCCTGCTGGAACCTGAGTCTAGTTATAGGTCTGGAAACAAAGTGGAGATGGCAGTTAGACAAATTAGCAGTGTCTGCAAGGTACGTTAAATTACCCTCATCTATAGGAAGCATAGACTGGTATTTGTATGCCGATATTCATTTTTCTTTTTCTCTATCACTACAACAGAACCATCTTCCCCTCATTTTTAGCTGAGCTCATTACCAGCCAAACTAAAAATATTTTCCAGATTTCCTTGCAGTTAGGTAGGTATATAATATTACTAAACTCAAGCTAGTGGGAAGTGAGTCATTCAACTTTCATATTGTGTCCTTACAGGGTAAGGAAGAAGTGTTCCTTCTGTGTTTACTTCCTCTATCTCTCAGCTTGATGTAAACATGGGAACAGGCTACCTTGAACCACGGGGATGAGTGAAACACTTGTAAGATAGCAGAGCAACAGTAGCTTCCCCAGGTAACATCATGGAGCATAGTTAACATACCAGCGTTGGATCACCTATATCTTGATTATCATGTGAGAGATATAAAGTTTATCTTATCTAAGCCTCATTAGCCTAAGAAACAGAAAAGTCTTGTGAAGAATAGAATTGTCCTTGCTTGAAACTGGCCGAAAGGGTCATCTATCGACTGGAGAAAAGAATCCACTTGCTCCCAGGAGAAGAATACAAACTTCTTGGGCTGATAACCAAGCAATAGTGGTTTGCCTGATTTGACTGGAGTGAGACTGGAATTAATTGATGCTGACAAAAGCCTCAAGTTCTGCTGAATTGATTGTGGAGAGCTTTGAGCAGGGGAAGTCACACCTGGAAAGGACGGAAAAGGTCAAGAGGCCAAGATGAAGGTTTGAGGTTCTCTAACACTACAGGACACACAAATGTGAACCCAAGATAACCCTGTTGTCTGGGATGAAAGAGCAAAGACAAATCTAGAGGAACATCTCTGAACAAGATATTTGATTTATTAAAAAACAAAAACAAAAACAAAAACCACCTGCACCTGAGGGTCAGTGCCACCAACAGTATCACTGTAAATGTACAGATCAAGGAGAGGAGGGAAGTCTTGCACTAAGCTCACAAGAGATGGCTGCAGAGGGAAGATAAGAAGCTTGGTGTTGACCAAACCAATTCTCAAGGCAAGGAGGAGGAGGGGAGTCAGGTGAAGAGTTCAGAGTTGGAAAAATTATTTAAAGAAGGATCCATCTGAGTTTGGGTGATAGAATAAATAACTCCTTAAGAGATTGATTAATGCACTAACAATGAAATTAAAAAAAAAAAGAAATAAAGAAATTGATTTCATTTCCAATAGCATCAAAAACAATAAAATAGTTAGGAAGAAATTTAACAATAAAATACTAAAGAGATGAAAGATATCTATGCTGGGGTACCTGGATGGCTCAGTGGTTGAGCAGGACGTGATCCCGGGGTTCTGGGATCAAGTCCTGCATCAGGCTTCCTGCAGGAAGCCTGCTTCTCTCTCTACCTATGTCTCTGCCTCTCTCTTTATCTCTCATGAATAAATGCATAAGATCTTAAAAAAAAGAAAGATATCTATGCTGAAAACAAGATATTGATGAAAGAAATTGAAGGCAACACAAATAAATGGAATAGTATACCACGGTAATAGTTTGGAAGAATTAATATTGTTAAGATGTAAATACCACCAAAAGCCATCTATAGACTCAATGCAAACTTATCAAGATTTCAATGGCATTTCTTATAGAAGCAGATAAAACACCCCTGAAGTTCATATGGAACCACAAAAGACCCTGAATGGCCAGAAAAATCCTGAGAAAAAAGAACAAAGCAGGAGGCATCACGATTCTTGATTTCAAGTTATAAGCTATCGTCATCAAAATAACATGGTATTGGCATAAAAACAGACAGACAAATGGAACAGAATTGAGAGCCCAGATAGAAACCCAAAATTACACGGTCAACTAATATTTGACAAGGGAGCCAAACTAATCAAGCTACATCAAACTAAAAAGCTTCTGCACAGAAAAACAACAACAACAACAAAAAGTGAAATGACAATCTATGCAATGGGAAAAATATTTGCTAACCATCTATCTAATAAGGGGTTAATATACAAAACATTAAAAAAAACTCCTACAACTCAATAGCAAAAAAACAAATTTACATATACACACGCAATGAAACATTATTCAGCCATTAAAAATGAGGAAATCCTATCATTTGCAACAACATGAATGGACCCCGAAGGCATCATCTAAGTGAAATAAGTCAGAACGAGAAACACAAAACAAACACTGTATGTATCATTTCACTTATATGTGGAATCTAAAAAAAAAAAAAAATGCAGGGAGTGGAATAGGGAAGGGGATTGAGGAAGTTGGTCAAAAGATAAAACCTTCCAGTTATAAGATACACAAGTACCAGGGATGTAATGGACAGCATGATGACTATAGCTAACCCTGCTGTGTGAGATACAGCAAAGGTGTTAAGAGAAGAAATACTAAGAGTTCCCATCACAAGAATTTCTTCTCCTTTATCCTTTGCTTCTTTCTATTCTTCTATGGTATCCATATGAGAAAATGAATGTCACCTACGGTGGGTGGTCACTTCACAATATATGTAAGTCAAGCCATCATGCTGCACACCTTTCATTTACACAGGGATGTATGTCAGTTATTTCTCAATAAAACTGGAAAATAAAAATAAAAGGAGTAAAGTCTTAGCAACATCTTCATCTCCAGATGACTGGTGAAATTGCAACAGAAAATGAGAACTAACCACACAGATAGATACAGAAGATCCATTGTTTTTTATAAATGTATCTAAAATTTGAAATTCACATGCCAAAAAAATTAAATATGTCCATCCATGATATCCTAGTTGAACGTGGGATTGTGTCTACAAATACAGCAAATAGGATAATTCAAAAGTGGCAGTCAGAAACTTCGCCTTCCTGTATGATAAAATGAAGCAAACAAAAAAATATATATTCTGCAGGAAGCTTGAAATGCATTTAATTACCATCATATATGTAGTTTTTTAAAAATTCTACCTATAAATAGAAGAGATGCAAAAGTTTTAGGTAATCACTATTAAATTTTTAAAAGTATTTAGCTAAGTGCTCCACGCCCATTAGATAGTTTGGGGGTAGGTCACAATTATGAAGTAGTCAAAAATGTCTGGCGTGTTCTCTCCACAGATTCTGAGTATGTATCTTTCTTGATCCTGCCATGTCCTGATGGTCTGAAAGGCCAAACGAAGGATCTGGTAAATGTGATAAGCCTCATAAATGCTTATCTCTTACAGCCAAAAACTTTAAAAATGTTTTCCAAAACAGCTTTGTGTTTAGCCTCGATTCAATGATATATTTGTTTTATTTTGTACACCTGATTCCATGTCCTCAAAACAACTGTTTAAATCTACACATTTTACAAAATTTAATGCTTTATTAAAGCAATCACCATATTGCTCTTAATCAATTGTTCTTAAATATCCAGGTATGCTTATGCTAAGTTCTGAATATTTATGGGAAAATTTAGAATATCATATACTGGTATATGAATTTCAACTTCACATACAATTATAGTAGCAAAGGAACTAAAGGAAAAATGCCTGTGTAAAATAGATAAACAAAATAATATTCGATAAAGACTATGAAAATGGTGGTATAGTGTAAGAAAGTCAAAAGTAAGCACTGCTGGCATAGTTCTAAGGAGACCATATTATTTAACCAGAGGAATGCAATTGTGCATATGCAGAATATTGAGCAAAACCGGTGTGGAAAATCCTGATAATTAAAAATTCTTCCACAACACACACATACCCACGTTCGATTGCATAACTTGGCTGTAGGAAGGTACAGAGTTGCTTTCATGTGAATCCCACCTACACATATCAGTATCCTTATGACCCATGTCACTACCTGTTAGTCTTAATTTCTGTTACAACTTTCCTCAAGCATCCTTGCTCTTCTGTTCATCGACATATATGCACTAATGCCTTCCATTTTGAGGACCTGCAGAGTGTCAAGCATTATACAAGGTGCGCAGAGCATACTATCTTCCAACTGCCTAAGGAAGGAGGCAGTGATAATTCCCTTTTACAGAAAGAAAGGAGAAACAAGCAAAAACAATTCTATGATCACATAGTAAAGGGCAGAGCCAGGATGTGAATGGAGATCTCTGAAACTGCCAAGTCACATATTTTTCCTGAAGGTGAGGTCCGAAGCAGCCTGCTTATCATTGATTATGAACAAGCATATATTGCTTGTAAAGTAACACACCCACTGCCAAACCTACAGGCTGGACACACACAGTTCCAGCTTCCACAGCCCATGCAACAAAATGGTCGTATCCATCTGTGTTTACAAAATATTTTATTTTAGAGTTTAACTATATATGTCTTATTCTTTCCACTATTACTTTTCTATTTTCTGAAAGTGATAAATAGTATTGACCTAAATGAGACTGGGAAGGTGTAATAGGAAAGAAAGTAACTTCAAACACTGTTAACGCATCCTTCAACAGCTGAAATTTCCTTCCCCTGAGAGCTACAGCAGGGGCAAGGGAAGGAGACCTCCAATCAGGCATCATCTATAATTTTTGGGGTGTATATAAGTGTGATTTCAAAATGCCACATGCCACATAGGGGGAAACATATTATGCTGTAAAGAAAAAAATATATTAGGTAGACACACCCATACATAATTCAAAAACAACTCCATGGTTTTGCTTTTTTATCCAGTATCTCTAAAAGGAATTTCAGAAATCCTTCCAGGATTTGCACAATTACCCACGTGTGTGATTTCTTTTCTCAGAGCATTAGTTGGTTGTTGATTCCTTTTGTGTTTTATAGTCTCCTGTTCTGCTCTGTTCTTTTCTAAGCTCTAGTCACTTCATTTAGGGTAAGCATAAGGCAGTGATGCCACTGTGGCTCTGCCCCTCCTGGACCAATCTGTTCTGTCCAAGTCAGCTCCCCTCCTCTGCCCTGAAAACGGTCAAGTTGGCTCTTTAGGCAGAACATTAGGAAACTCCAAGCAGCACTGGGCAAAATGGAATGAATGGGTCAAGTGCATATGAATTAAAATGTACAGCTCCAGTTCTGACCCAGGAATAGACTCAAATCATAGTCTTAAAGACGGTGGGGGGGGGGGGGGCAGTACAATCATGTTAAAAGAAAACAAGTGCAAAAACATTTGTAAAGTACTCAACAATGATCATTTTATGACTATTAGAGATTTCATAATATCATGGAAAGTTTTGTCTTTTTTTCCCCCATGTATTATTTATATAGATTAAAAAATCGAAATGGCTACCCAAGTAATCAAAAATAGTTAGGGAGATCTTTAAAGTTTTCAGTTTCTACTGAGGCGGGAAAATCTGTCACTGGATATTCATTTTGGATGATAAACATTATAGTTTTTATTTTGCTTTTAATGCTTAAGAGCCACATAACACCTGCATAAAAGAGGCCTGAGTTCACTTCTCACTTCTCTGTAAACTTCTTTCAGCAGGAAAAAAGAAAAAGCTTCAGTGTCAGTTTAAACACAAGGGCAGCTAATTTTCACATCTATCATTAAGTGAAAAGCCTAGAGCGTATCTGTGTGCAGAAAAATGTCAACACCAATATTAGAGAAATGTTTTGTTTTGTTTTTAAATACACAAGCTTCTGCAAAGGCCTGGCTTTGAAGGTTGCCTTGCCCAGATATAAAAATAGATGGCTAAAATGTAAAAATCGATTCTAATGGCAAACAGATCACTGCACTCTCCGTGACCAGGATATTAGGGAGACCTGAATATTTGATTTAGTAGCACCTTGGGAGTGGGCAGACCTGAAAACCCTCCAATAACCTTGAAAATATCCACTTCTTGTTGAGACTTGAACCCCCAAACCAGGTGACACCTACCCAGTCCCTTTTTGTCGCTACAAGTACAATGATTAGAAGGCATCTAGTCCTTGGTAAGTGGTTGTCTTTCCTAAGCGGCAGCCAGCAAGTGAGGGGGTCCTCAGAGTATCAGCACCCCGTCTTCCAGGAGCTCTTGCAGGCAGGGCACGAGGTCCGAGGTCCTTGGGCTGCACCTTCCCTTAGGTTCAGGGTCGGGGAGGAAAGAGACTGGGGCCTCCACCGCGGCCACTCCCCGCACACACACTCGCACGCACCCGCGCGCGCACAGGTTAGCCTCCCTTCTGTTAGACCAGAAGATGCGTGGAAATCCAGAAGCGCGCGCTGGGACGGGCAGGCGGCCTAGGCTCACCCGGGCGACAGGGCTTTCCCGGGAGCCAGGGAGCGGGGCGAGG
Organism: Vulpes lagopus; assembly: GCF_018345385.1. NCBI lineage: Eukaryota > Metazoa > Chordata > Mammalia > Carnivora > Canidae > Vulpes > Vulpes lagopus. The sequence goes on along the minus strand of NC_054824.1, from coordinate 109,038,177 downwards.
GGCGGGCCGGGGCTAGCCTCTGAGTCCCTGGAAGCGGCCGTCCTTCCAGAAGGGTCCCCTCCGCGAGCGAGCCACTGCGCGGAGCCTACCTACGGAGCCCAGCGCCCAGGAACAAGCCACAGGGCGGGGGTCAGGGCCCGCTCCGCCCCGCACCCCGGGGAGCCTCGGCGCAGCGCCCTTGTCGCCGGCTGGCGCCTCGCCTCGGGCCGCGGGAGCTGGGAGTGCGGCGCGCTCCTCTCCTCCGCAGGACAGAGCTCAAGGAGTCCTCCTGATGGGCTCTGCGGTGTAGACCGCCAGTGATTAGACGGAATGGCACAGCCCGGATGGCCCGAGCAGCCACGGAGCGTCCCGGGCTGCCGGGAGCCGGGTTCTGCAAGGGCCGACGCTCAGGGAGGGGTGGGTGACCAGGCAAACGGCGGGCAAACCCTGCTGCCACGACATTCAGCCCGGAGTGGACCGCGCTGGCAGCAGGTCACCACCTGCCCGACTCTTCCAAGAGTCAATAATGGTCAGCTGCTACCTGGAGGGGAGGCTGCAGAGGGAAAGGCTGGGGAGGAGGAAGTGAGGATGGTAAGGAGGGAAAAGGACGGGGCATCAGAGGAAGAGAGTGCCTTCGGACCCTCGCCACTCCCCAGGCCCCCTGCCCGCCTCGTCTGCAGGGACCATCACAAATCAGCCCTCAGACTGAAAGCCCCTTGTTAACTCAGGCACTGGCTTCCACTGGGCAAACAGCAACCGTGCCAGGCACGGTGCCAGGTGCCTCGGATACACAGATGATGCCCAGACCATATGTATATATGTAAGGCAGCAGTACCCCGGGTTTATTTCTCCCCCATGGCTCTCTCCAAGCCTTTTCCATTCTGAAACTGAAGCAAACTGACACAGAGAGAGAGAGGTCCACATAGACTTCCTGGGTGCTGTGCTCCTCACCTCCATGAGTGGTTGTTAAGGCTGAAGATCCCTGCAACATAGCCCTGCCTAGAAACTCAAATGGCAGAGAAAGACCAGCACGTGCCACCATGCCCCTCCGGCTGCCCCCAAGACCTTCATGTCTTCCCCACAGACTATTGTCACTCTGAAAGCCTTCTCACGTTTTCTGAGGAGGTGTCTGATACCCCAATACTAGACTACAAAGACCTCCCAAGTAGCTGGGATTTAAGACACTCAGGAAACACTCTAGATGTCCCCCCTTTATACTCCCTGCACAAATAAAACACTTAGCATAAGTGTGATCTTGAGTCCTCAACCTCTAGCACACTGCAGAAAGGTGGCTTTTTTCTGTGAAGCCCATGCTTTCTTTGTAAACGCAGCTGCTACTTGGCAAAAGGTATTTTGTTTTCTAGCTCTGGTTGGGGAAGTAAAAAGTAAGGCACTTCTAAAGTAAGGTCATTTCTAGAAGTGGGATTCAGTGTAATAGGCACCTTCTATTAGAGAAGAAACTCAGAAACTCTCACTGCCGGCAGGCTGCCAGTCTTTAGACTTGACACCCAGTTGCTTTTAACGCCCCCGCTGGCCCTGTAGAAATAGTAAAAGCCTGTACTGGGAGTTGAAGAGGCTCCCTTCTGGCCTTCCCTTAACCCTCACTGGTCCCAGGGAGTCCCAATCCAACTCTCTAACCTTTTAAAGATCTGTGAGGGACAGGGGGTGGGGGGTGGGAGGTGGGCTGGACGGCGGAACAGGGTCTTGGTCCTCTAGGGCCCCAGCATCCAGAGCTTCTGTTGTAGGGGCTTTTGTGGAATAAAAGACAGTAAGCGACCTCAGGGCACTGTTTCCCTGTGCCTTCTAACTTCTTTTCTTTTTAGAGCGGCCAGAGTGCTTCACTTCTTCCGTCACAGCTGCTGGGATGTGGAGTGGGGGCGGAACGGCTTAGGTACCCCCTGGACACACCATGTGCTGTGCGTCTGCGGACAAGGGGGCGGGGGGGACTCTGGTGCCATGCTGCATGGCACCCCGGAAGACAGTCTGCCAGATCTGCATCCTTTGTGCACAAGTCAGTACTCTACGAAAGAAATTCCACGTGTAACTAAATTCAACACAAAGAGTCTTCAGCACATTGCGGATCCCGGCCGCCAGGGCCCTTAGCAGAGACCCCGGGTCGTGCGCCCCAGCGCGGCAAGTGAGAGTGCGCCGCTGTGCCACCCGCGACAGCTCGCGCCTGACTCCCCGGCCCCGCCACCGAGGCGCGGGCTCCCCCAGCGAATCCCCAGCACTAGAGCCCTTAACTTAGGTTTGCTCGGAAGCCTGGCCCGCTCCCTCCCCAGGCGCCCCCGCCCCGGGTAACCTTGGCGAGTGGACCACACTCACCTACTGCCAGGCAGATGGGGAGCAGCAGCCTGAAGATGAGCCCGCACACCACTTCCGAGGCCATCGCGGCGGTCCGGCGAGCGCAAACCCAGGGGAGAAGCTCGAGGGCCCCTACAGCGGAGGCGCCAGGTCCATGCCCACCTAGGGCGGCGGGCGGCGGGCGGCTCGCAGGCGACCGGGCATGGCCCGAGGCTGGGCCGTCGCGCCGTCCGCCCCGAGGGCGCGCTCCCCGGGCTGTGGGCCGCCCGTCGCCGGGCTCGGGCTCGCCGCTCGCAGGTCTCTCCGCGGCGCTTCGTCGGGCGCTCGGCCGCCGCTAACCGGCTAGGGAGCCCCCTCGCCCAGCGCCGGAGCCCCCCACGGCCGGCCCATGAAGCGCGGAGGCCCCGATCCCGCGGCGCCGGCCTCTTCAGCGGGCGGCCGGGCGCGCTTCGGAGGGTCCCGGGGCGGCGCGGCGCGGCGCGGCGCGGCGAGGAAGGGCCGGAGGGCGAGCTGTCCTCTAGCCCGCGCTCCTGGGGCGTCGCTCGGGCCGGGACGGCAGTTTTCCTCGCGGAAGCCCCTCCCGAGCCAACGCGCCTCTGCCGCCTGCCGCCTGCCGCCGCGCGCCGGCCCCTGCCCACGCAGGCTGCGGCGCGCCGCCCTCCGCCCGGCCCCCGGAGCTGCCCGAGGTCCGAGCCGCCCCGCGGCGGCTCCTCGAGCGGCGGCGCGGCTCAGCCTCTGCGCCCCCCGGCTTGGTGCCGGAGAGACCCGGGTGCGAGCGGCCAGGCGCGCGGAGCCATCCCCGACTGCACCGGCTCGCGCTGTCGGTCCGGGGGCGGCGCTGCGAGTCCCTCCCTCACGAGGAGGAATCGGGCGAGCGTGGGCAGAAATCGAGACGAAAGCGCACAGCCGGGGGATCCGGCTCCAGTTCCCTCCTCCACGGCCTCAACTGAAAAAAAATAATAATAAAAGGAAAACCAAACGCCGTCCGGATGCCAGCGCGCCCCCCGCCCGCCGAGGTGCAGCCTCGCCCCAGCGGCCAGCCCGGCTCCCCGGAGGGCGCGCACTTCTCCACCTTCAATGAAACTTTCGAAGCCTCACGCGGGGACGGGCGTGTCCCCGGGCCAATGGGACCGCGGCTCCGGGGCCGGCGCGGGGGAGCCCGCCCCCACCCGCGGCCCCCGCGCGCAGGAGCAGCCCGGCCTCTGCAGCCTCCCGCCCGGCTCCGCGCCTTTTCCACCGCCGCTGGCTCCTGCAGACCCTCAGCTCGGCCCTGTCCAGTCACTCTGCATAAACAGAAGCCACACATCCTGGCATCCTGTCCCCTGGGACTGCCCCGGAGCTTGCCCCAAACCCAGAGAATCCTTAGGTGCTCCAAGGAAACTGCACAGACGTGTCACAAGAGCAGCCAGGAGCTTGAACAACTCTGTGGGACTGGCACTCAGGCCAGGTTCACTTTACAGTACGCAACTTGCGTTGATTGAGAAGAATGGAACCCAGAATCAATCCAGACCCAATGACCCCGTCCATATTTAACTTTGTGAGAAGTTTCCATGCTGAATGGGCTCTGAGAAATCCCGGGTCTTTCTGGAAATGGGTATGGGCTTTCAGATACGTACCCGCCTAGTACAGTTTGGAGAATTCTTCTTTTCGCCTCAAATGTGTTTGCTCCTTGTTATGACTCCTGGGGAAAAGAGTATATATACTGTTTCCCTTTTCTCCTAATAACCTCCCTTTTTTCTTGTTCCCTGGGCGAGATCTAGAGAAATCTGGTACCAACAGGGAGACACCAGAGTGTCTGAGTCCCTCATTTCACCATTATCCAAGAGTTATCCAGCTCCTTGCTGGGGCACTGTTGGAATCCTCAGAATCCGGAGGCAGATGCTCTGACCTGCAGGGAGGGCCATTCAGAACTGGGGTTTCCACAAATGGGACAGAGAGGATGAATTTAACTTCATACAGCACCAGCATTCTAGGCTTGAATTGGTTGATGATGGAAAATCTGCTGATTTTTTTATGCAAACCTTGGTTCTCTGTGATAAACAGGTCTTCCTTTTTCTGAGATACAATAAACTTGTGTTTTAAGGTCAGATGCCTTACCAAATTCTCTAACAATGACAAACTGAATCATGACGTTTTTTAATGAAGACTGGAAGTAACAAAATCTTGTGAAGATACCCCAAAATTTAGATCATTTGTGTGTTGTGGAGCTCTGAGGAAGCCTGGATATCTAAACCCCAAATGTAGCTATGTGTCTAAAAGTAGAGGTAAAGGAGACAATAGGAACTTAAATTGTCAGCAGATCATTGACCACTACCGAGAAATGTTTTGCAGTTTGTAGACTCTGCACCCTTTCTGACCCGCCTAGCATTTGGATGTTCATAGATGGTGTTCCCCCTCTTTCTCTCTCCCTCCCTGGTACAACTTGCTCTTGAGACTTAACTAAGAAGTCACAAAGCCCTCCGGAATTTTAAATGGTATTGTGTAACTACCTGAACTCTCAATTCTCTCTGAATATTTCCTCACATTCTTTCTAGGCTTTCCATATACCCGCTGTGTAGATACCTTCAAAACAACTAACTCGGGTGCTTAAGTGTCTTAAGAAGACACAAGAAATGTAGCAGATAAGTGATCTTACCAAATGTAGTTCTTGCTTTCTCTGCCACATTGTGTGCCTATATGGCTGTTCAGGTTTTAAAGATACTGGGATCCCTGGGTGGCTCAGTAGTAGAGTGTCTGCCTTTGGCTCAGGGCCTGATCCCAGGTCCAGAGATTGAGTCCTACATCAGGCTCACTGCATGGAGCCTGCTTCTCCCTCTACCCATGTCTCTGCCGCTGTCTCTGTGTCTCTCATGAATAAATAAATAAAACCTTAAAAAATATATAAAGATACTAAGAACTGGATCCCGCTTTTTAGTCTTACCAACACATATACCCAAGGAGTTTTAACTGTCTAGACTACACATATAGTAGTAGTGGCCGCATATGCCAGTCACCTGGGGAGCTTTCGATGGAATCTATAAATGCTCCATCTCCATATCCAGAGATTCTGATTTAATCCCCCCACCATCCCCTCCATGACTGTATTTTTGTGAAAGCTCTTCAGGTGATGCTCAGGTATACAGTCTGATTAGAAAATCACACTCCTCACTTACATATCAGAACTCAGGAGACGCGCTATTGGTTTTCAATACTAGCCTCACCAAGCCAAAACCACCTATTAGGAGCTACATTTTCACAATGCATATCAGTAGCCAGTGGCATTGTCTTTACAAGGGCTATTTTACCCTAAATTTTACCTAAATCGAGAAGTGGTAGGTTTCTAATGTCTAGACAGCTTTTGTTTTTAAGGACTCTCCAGCCCACAAGAATATTGATCCCATTGGTCAGGAGTCCCTGCATGGCTAGAGAACTTGATCCTCAATCTGAGCATGAAACCTGGCATAAGGTAGCAAATACTTTGGGGGATAAAATTAACTACATAGAAAATTCACAAACACATTATTTTGATAGTTGATGAATGCCATATGATCCCCCATATAGCACAGGTGGTGAATTAAGCACCAGTCACTCCATGCCTCTCTGCATCTACATAGACAATAGTGACTTCTTTTGATTATTACTGAGAGTTTAGGGCATTGGAGTCCTCATCTAAGGTGAAGAAAGCCACACACCTACATAATACGCAGTGGTATATACAGAAAGAGACAATTTACAGAGTAATTAACCCAATTTACAGAGTAAATTAACCCAAGTGTCTGGTGCATAGTAATCATTCAATGAATATTAACTGCCATCATTACCATTATTATTACTATTGCCATTGCTATTGCTGGAAAGCCAGGACTGGTTTTCTGAAACTGTCATGCTGAAGCACAGTAACCTGCTCCCATACTTAGAAAGTTGCACTGGCCCTCAGTAATATGTTTAAAAACTGTGGCACAGTTGAGTAATAGACTTTTTTTTTCCCTCAATGTTTGCGTTTCAGCAATAAAGAATATGGCACTTTGTGCCTTGCATGGGTTTCATCTCACCTGTTTAGGTTTTATCTTTTCTGAACTTGGTTTAATGCTACCCTGATTGACAAAGTCATCCAGAAACATCATCTTTGTCCCCCGTGCTAATTTTCTCTCACATGCTCTATAGGCAAACACTGTCCCATATCATGTTTTGCCCTATGTCATTTACCATTCCCTCAAATGCTTTGTTAGCTTCTTTTGGGAGATCTCAGGGGTGGATATTGTCTCATAGGGTCACTTTGCAAACCAGTATTTCCCAGAGGAACCTAAAGTTGTCAACCTGGCATTTTCTTCTCCCAGTGAAATCTGCCAAAATTCCGCAGCGCCATCTAGCCTAGAGAATAGAGTGCTTCCTGCCAACTAGAGGATGTCTTCCAGCATTGGCAACACATGTTCTCCTTACACATGTACCAATACAATATTTTTAGATGTATCCATTTCTGTGTTTTCCTTTATAAGTCACAGTATTTGTTTAGAAGTTATTTTCATCAGGAGCCATATAGTTTTCGGCTGCTATACTTGAAAAAGCTTGGAGGCATAATGGAAGCTTTTTTCGTTTTGCAAATATATTCAGTGGTTGCAACCTTTTTAAGCTGTCAATTTAATGTTTATGGCAGAAGTATTTCCAAGATCTCTGAATTCCAAAAACTTAGACCACTTCTAATTTGTAGGAGACACCATCGTGTAATACTTCTGCTACATAGGTTATCCTCCAAATGGTCTTAACCGGAATCATCCACAAATGAAAGTGCAAAAAAAAACCCTCTTATGTAGCCAGCAGATTGCTGACTTCGTGTCTGTCCAAGAATCTTGAAAAATCAGCTGACATGTATATGTGTCCTATTTTTCCAGTCAGATTTTAGGTTTTCAGGGCATGGACAAAATTTCATCCACAAAGCAAGGTATACAGTCGGCTCTACAGCAAAATGCTGCTTCTAAGGACTGTTTCTAAGAATGCAATGAATTGCATTATATTTATTTGCTATTTATTTGTTTCCATCACACACACACACACACACACACACACATATATACACATGTACACACACACACACACACACACACACACATATCTATTACCAGGCAAGAAAGATATCATATGAAAATAATGGAGCATGTAAAATTTTATTTGTTTTTTGTAAGGTTGATAAATAAAGGAAGAGATTATGAATTTGTGGGGAGGGTGCTCTGCCAAAGCTGATGAATTGCCTTGGGCAAACAGGTCCCCAGATGGCTGACACTAAAACATAGAAACCACCATTCATTATTCACAGCCAACACCAAGAGTAGATTTTTATCTCAGAGGTTGTCTGGTTTCTTTCTGTGTATTTGCTCCTGAAGTCTTTGAAGAAGTTACTGGTTTTAACACTATTTTGTCTAAAAAGGCTTATCAAACCCTGGGGACAGCTTTAAAAAGGGAACTGGAATTGGGGAGACAATTTAACAATGAATTACAGTCATTCGAAGCAAGTTAATAAACAAAACAAAAACATGAGATTTTCTCTTTACCTATACCTGCCCATACCCTAGCAGATATTTATTAGTTAATAAATACAACTTCAGAATGATTTGGATTCCAACTGTATGTGTTGAAACTCCATCAAGATATTTTCAATGGTCTTAGAAATGGTAATATTCTCAGTAAGCCTAAATAATTTTCACCCACTGGCCTTTTATAGAGGTTTCAAATTATGGGTATGCATTGATTGTAAACAAGTTTTGGAATTGGCTTTATCTAGTTACTATCATTAACCGAGTTAACTCGGTTAACTCGGTTAACTATCATTAACTATCATACAACCCAGTCAGCTGGTTTAAAGTTTCATTCACTTATTCTCCTGCAGTGCCACCTTTTGGCTAAAAGTATATTGAAAAAAAATACAAGTACTTAGAGTAGACAGCCAGCAATTAGCACACAACAGAGGTCTCTTGCAGCCATAGGTATACTGATGCCAGCTACGGATCCTCCACAGCTTAAACAATGATTTCCAATTGGTGTCCTTTCTATCTTCTTTTTAATTCAATTGAAAGAGTAATAAACACTCACTAAGCAGAAGTAGAATAATGGACACAGCCAGGCATGTTAAAGGAATGACAGTCGCCCCCCAAACCTGGGAGGTTTTTCAGTCTGTAGGGACTTGTCTCTGTGCTGTTGCTCTGCACTGAGATTCAGTCTCCAGATCTGGGTCATTGCCACTCTGGCTGAAATGACTGTAAATAAAGTCTCTTGACCCTCCTGGATTTTGTATAAGTTTTCCCTACTTTGGAGTTTCTGTGTGTATAATTTACCTTCTTTTAAATCTTTATACAGAGAAAGCATATTTATGTATTTTCTGGACCTGTGACCACAGTGTAGCCAATGAGATGCTGCTCGTTAGGCCCAGAATTTAATCATGCTGTCCTTTCACTCTTTAGTAGATGGAAAGCACTGGTGGTTATGAGCAATACTCACCACACTTGCCAAACAAGCAAAGCAGACGACGTTGGTGGACTTCCTGACTCTGGAAAGTCCAATCCATTTTCTCCATGGATCAACATGAAACTTTCTGTTTGCTCAACGATGAGATAAACATCATGGGTTTTTCCAAGATTTTTTTAGGACCTTCAAACAGGCATTTTGCTTATTTGTTTTGGGATGAGAGGAAATGGCCCCTCTTATTAAAATAAATATAAGACACCAGTCTCCTTTCTCCCAAGACCGAAGCACGACATCCAGGTTAGAAGCCCCCAGTGAAGCAGGGTCTTCCTCCTCGCTAAAGAGCTAGACCTATGTTTTGCTTTACCTCCCTTTCTAATAGGGGAGAAAATGCCTCTTTTTGTATCTTATTAAGAAGCTGAGAAAAGCAGACATTTTGAAAACAAAGAGTGCTACAAAATTAAAGGAGAACAAACCACAAATGTTAGAAGATGTCTTTTCCAAAATACAAGTTGCTGGTGCTACACATCTCACAACACCAGCGGCATTCAGGGACAGCCTAAAATAATTGGTCTCCCCTCCCTCCCGGAATGAATCCAAGGCCAGCTACACAGTTTGCGAGTCCCAGGGCAAAATTATTCCAGCGCAAAATGTGGGTTCCTTGTTCACAAAGCAGAAGAAAAGTGCTGCTAAGACACTAGAATATAAAGTTCTTCTCTTTTTCTTCCACTGGCTCTCCAATTGCTGCAACATTTTTAACTTGCCATTTAATAATGTTCTATGCGAAAGAAATTAAAATTATTTAAACTATTTTCGTGGATTTAACCATAAATCTTGTTATTCTGCAATGCCAGTTTTTTTTTAATTTTTTTTATTATTATTTATTTATGATAGTCACAGAGAGAGAGAGAGAGAGAGGCAGAGACACAGGCAGAGGGAGAAGCAGGCTCCATGCATCGGGAGCCCGACGTGGGATTCGATCCTGGGTCCCCAGGATCGCGCCCTGGGCCTCCAGGATCGCGCCCTGGGCCAAAGGCAGGCGCCAAACCGCTGCGCTACCCAGGGATCCCTGCAATGCCAGTTTTAAATGCAAATAGAAAAGCATGTACTTCATATGCAGAATCTTTAAAATCACATAATTCATATTCTACAGCTTGTGCTGCATTTGTATTTTGTTCTCAGGAAAACAGTTGACACAAAACAAATTCAACTGTTTCTATTTCACTTCTTGATACACATACTTGCTACCAGCACTCTGTACTTGCAGTTTACTGATAGGTAGGAAAAGACTAAGAGGAAAAGGAAGTGTGGGGTGACTTTTTCTCTCTGTCCATGTTATCGATCAGAGCATATGTAGTTGGCTAACCCAGGGAAGTCACAAAAGGACATGACAGATAGGGTCCCTTGGTCATTAGTGGTTTTTACAATGCCATTGCCTTCTCTCTGCCCTTTTGTTCAAATAAAAGGTATGGACTCTGGGGGCTGTCAGTTATCCCCCAATTTCCTGTCATAAGTAACACACCTGCCGTGTACTCCTCTGCATCATGGGTCCACTGGAAGGCTGTTCGCACAGGCATCAGGAAGGTCAAATGTGAACAGGGAGGCAAGGTACGGTGGACGAGCATATCACATGTATCTCTCTGCTTATGTCATGTTCCATTATCCCATGGATGTCACTTGCAAAACACAAATTCAAAGATAAAATTATTAAAAATTTCAAGATAGGAGGAACAGAGCATTAAACCAAGTCTGGAGCTCCTCTTGGATGGGGATCAGTGGGGGAGAGGTTGTGTGACTTGTCAGGTGGCACATGAGTGAATCCAGTCCTGGGATCCTTTTCCTAGGCATCCTTTTCCTGGTCGTCCACTCAGCTCCTCCTCTCCGGCTGAGTATCCACTCGTGTTGCTTCACTCCAACATCTAACTCCATTGCAAGAAGAATCCCAACTGCTCATATGATCAAAACCTATCAGTCTACCTGCTTATCCCCCTTAGGATTCAATTATGTAATTCCAGGTTCTGCTCTAAATAAGCTGCCCAGATTTAAAAAACAAAAACAAACAAACAAAAAAACTATGGTTCAGGTTTCCTGCTAGCATGTCTGGACCTTAGGAAGCTACCTCTCTTTCGTATTCTTCACTCCATGAATCCTTCAAACTCCCCATTATCCCTCACCATATACACCTTCACAAAACTAGGCTTGCACAAACCTACACAGAAAATTTTTCAATATTTTTAGACTTTAACCATTCAATTAAAAAAGTATGATAAGAATTAGCCTCATGAAAATGTGAAAAGAAAACAACTGACTCAAGGGGATATTCAGGATATTCACAACATATATGACAATGAGTTGCAGTTGTTATCCATATTGTTTAAATAATTCATAAAATTTACCTAGGAGAAAAATAAAACACAGGAAGATAATCAACCTCATCAAAACTAAGATTAGAAAAACTAAAACAAAAATGAGGTAGTTTTTCACCCATGAAATACATAATTAACTTTTAATGTAGTAAAATGATGTTGGCAAAATTATGATGAAAGACAAACATGTGTTTCTTGTTTAATCCGATGTAAATTTGAAGACTCCTTTCACAAAGGAATGTGAGAAAACACATCCCACATGAATCCTATAAACCAATCTAGTTCTTTAGAACTAATCCAAAATTGGGGAGTTTGGATTAGTTCTTTTCATCATAAAACACTCATTAAAACGTTGTTTGATAATAGGGAAAAAAAACTGGAGATAACACCTGATTCTCTAGCAATAAGGAAATGTTAATAGATGCTCACTTTAGGTTATTACAGAATAGTATTCAAATATTTTAATTATGAAAAAATCAGTAGCAAGACGTTTCTGATATCTTAAAAAACCAGAAAATTCTAGCTAAGCTATGATTACATTAGGTGAAGTGAAATATGCTAAATAACAGAACAAATTAATATAGTTTCATTCAGTCAGTGGTAGGTTTCAGTATTTTGCCCTTTTTTCTTGGGTTGTCGTGACATTCTATGGTATTTGTTGGACAATCAAATTCTTTTTGTTGTCATTAAATTCATATACCATTTAGTTTTCTCAGTAATTATGTGGTGACACTGATTTATGATTTGGCATAAGCAAGCCCAACTAAACACATGAGGTTGTTGGAAAAACAAAATGAGGAAACCCATGTGAACCTATTTAATAGCCTATAAACTATGAAATGTAAACCAATATGGAATATCGTTATCGTCACTACCATAATTTTTAGTTAACAGCCATCAGCTTTGAGAAGAATTCTCCAACAAATAATGTGTATCAAGCATATTTTTCCCCATGAGTCCTGACTCCATTTATTTTATGCACCGGAAGAGCAAATCATATTAGATTTGACAACTTGGAAGAAAGTTAGATGCAAGGCCTTTAGGGCATTTCTTTTCCCCATGGAGTGAGCAATATGTTTCTTAGGATAGTTTCTAGAACACTGTCAGCATTAGTGACTTGAGGAAGAAGTTCTGATTCAGAATGGAAAAATAATACAACTGAGGAACAGGACATGAGCCAGAAAGCCAGGAAGTCTGGGTGTACGGCTGCCTCCATGGCCTCCTTGCCAAGGAATACAGCACAAGCCACAGAGCCTCTCTCAACTACAGCTTCGGCAGCTATAAAACCTAAGCAATAATATTAACAATCCTTATTTCTCAGGGCTATTATGAAGATCGAATGTACCAGATACTATAAAGTTTTGTATGACTACTGCCATTGATTTCGGAGACTTTATGGAGGGACGGCCTCCATGCTTTTTGGTCACACACATGCCCACATACACACACCTATCAGGAAAGGGTTTTGTGTATATGCCCCAACCATGAGTAATTATATATTTATAAGTTATAAAATAAATATATAGATATTGAATACATTATCTGTATCTGGTAATAGCTAAATGTATATTGTTATACATGATATTTATATTTAGAGTATGTTAATATGTATGACCTTTGTATTTATATGCATAATATATATTTATACATTTATACTTATATATAAATATGATTATATTTATATTTTTATATATGGCATTAATATTTAGCATATATATATACACACATCTCAGTATCATCACCTAATAAATCAGGGTACACAAGAAATTTAGGACAAGAATCGTCATTTATAAGACCTATTTCCATGGGTGGTCCTATGCTAGTGCTTCTCTGCCATAACATCTCCAGCAGCTCAGGCTGCTTTGGTACTTTTTGTCCAGTCATTGTTGGGCCACTGATGTTTCTCTTCATGGCGACTCTCAGGTGTGCAAGACAGTTTCTCCACCTCTAGTGCCCAGCCTGCTTTCCAGGCTGGAAGAAGACAGTGACAGGGAAATGAAATATGAACTGGTTAGTGTGTCCAGGTGTGTTTGGAGGAGAAAGCCCCTCAGGTTAAGAGGTGGTGACTTCATCTTCCTTTCTCGCCTCTAAAATGTACCATTAAAAAAAAAAAACAAATAAAATATACTTTCCCCCTCCTCCCCAACTCCCATGGCACCTGCCTTGCAGGAAGGTTTGACTTGTTCGAGGTCTCTTGGCAAGCAAGGGGCAGAATTAGGACCAGCAGGCAGATGAACAGACTCGACCAGAGTTCTTTTCATAGCCCTATGGTGGCCCCAGGGCAACAGGCACAACGTATGCCACAGAAGGCACCAAACATACTCTGGGGGTGCCTCAGGATGTGCACTCACCCTCAGCATCCATGTCATGGCATTGACCCTGAGATCCACCAAAATATGCATATACTGTGGTTCTTGAACACAGGGCTTTTAGGGCATTCAAGAATTCATTAAGAATGATGAACATGCACCGTGAGGTGAAAGGGCTCTGCCCTCAAGCCCTTAGCACAAGATGAATACACATACCTGCCGCAGCTGGAACTGCCACACAGTGTGATTCAACTTCGTTCACTTCCTCCCAGTTTCTCCTCATCATGGAATCAGGGAGGTTAGGGAAGCTATTTCTTATCCTCAGAAAAACAAAGGTATGAGAGGAAGGAATGTGAAGTTAAGTGGATCAGCATTCAAACATCAGTATGTGCACTTGGAAGCTATATGACCTATCACAGGTTACTTAAAATTTTGTAGTTTTGTTTCTGTTAAAACAATGATGATGAAATGTGGCCAGAGAGAGCGGCAAACTCACAATCTGTACAGAAACCAAGGGTCTGGCCACTTGGGTACAGGACTGCTGAAAAGGAAAAAGCAGCTTAATTGTTTTCCCAGAAGCATGAAAGTCAAGCAGAATATAGTGACTAAAATGATGATACCTTGCACTTATCTGGTTCCTTTCTCTTAAGAGCTCAGAGTGCTTCTCAGACATTATCTCATTAATTTGCAAATCATTCCTGGGAGTTAGGTAGGAATAAAGCCAGATAAAAGTTTCTAGCTTACCACTTCACTAAGAGCCAAAGATTGAAATATCCTCTCTGCAAGCAGATGCCCCTTCTCTGCACGGATACACTATTATATGAAACATGCACAGGGAAGATCGGTCTGCAGATTCTCATGATCTTTAAAATAATACATATCTTTCAGAAGATAGGGTATTAAAAGCTTCTTTGATTTCTTGATAAATGAAAGGGTTTATGGAATTATGCTCCCAGAAGTGAAAAGGAAATGGGTGAGATTCAAACCTCCTATTGTATTTAGTATATGTAAATGTGAGCTTTCTCTCTCAGCACACAGCAATGATTGGAGTATGACTGTCCTTTAAAAAGAATAGAAAAGTATGGAGAATGGAAATAATATTTTCCAGTGACCAAGTAAATGTTGTGCAATAGAAAAGGACACTGATCAATACACTGCCAATATCTGGTCCCATTAGCAAGGAAGTTCCTAGAGGGAATGTTTCCCCTGACATTTGTTTTTGGCATAAGTATAAGGAGGTAAACATGAAGTCCCTAAGCTCATAGAGTCTGGGAAATAGACATCCAACTGGGGGCAATCGGCCAGGCAGAGAGCAAAGCCCTTGTCAAGAAGGAAGATGAACCAGCTGCCTTAGATTAAGGTCCCTAGAAGCCCAGCCTGAGCATGGGTTTTGGTGCAAATGACTGCTGGAGGGGGGCTGTCAGAAGAAGAAGAGGGGTGAGAAAGCAGGTGGGCAGAGGAGGGACTCTAAAGCAGGATGGGGACTCTAATATCACACGAAGCACCCAGAAATGCAAATTAGATCACAGAGATGGCACTGTTTTACAAAGGGGACTCCTGTTGCACCTTTTTATCACCAGTCACTGGCCATGAGGTACCCAGGGCACGTGGTAGGACCATAACCTCCCTAGGGAGGTGGCTGCCATTCAAGCAAGGGCAATGCACTGCAAAGGGGTAGCTAGCCAGGACACAGTGTGCTTGGTGAGGCGGTAAAGGCCAGGTGCTGAGGATAGCTTCTGGGTTAGCTATTGCACTTTTCAATGACCAGGCAACCACCGAAAGCACTCATGGTCTCTCCTAAAACACACTTTGCGGGAGCCATTCTTTCCTTACCAAATACCTTCCCTTCTCTTCTAATAAACCCATACACAGGCATCAAGAAACCAACTAATCAAACAAAATAATAAGTCGGTGAGTCATGAGAAACAAGGTGTTCAGTAAAAGCTATGAAATGCCCTCTGTTCTCAAAGGACAGTGGCCCAACAACTCCTCCCCTTCTCTTCACTGTTCTAAATCCCATCCATCAACTTATGCAATATTTTGGGGTGTTTTGTTTTGTTTTGGCTTGGTTTTGTTTTTGGAATTTGCTTTATTTCAGGCACTGTCCTTGGATCTGGGCACACAATAGTAAAAAAATGGAGTCCCTGCTCCATGCCCAGTCTAGAGTAAGACCTTTTTAGGAGCCATCTCCACTTAGCACAGCCTGCAAGATCTCACACACAAAAAGTGTTGGGTCACAAAACCAGTGTTCTCTCTTCATTGGCTTGGGGTGTTACTGAGACTCATGTCAGGTCTTTCCTTGCCCAAATGGACAGTTGCCAATTAGGTCTGCTTCTCTGTTCTGCAAGATTCAGACAGCTGCCAGGGGCTGGGCCATCCTGGCTGTGCATGTTGCAGCCAATCCTGTCCCACAAGGTGGCCCAAATGTGGTTTGACAACTCCTCCTTACAGAGTAGTCATGAATCCTGGCCAAGGACAACACGTATTATTTCTAATATACTTTCTATATTAAAAAGGATTAGAAGTGGGCATTGATATTGGCTGAATGCCTTGGACATGCAGCTAGGCAAGTGGTTTTGATTTCACTCCACATGAAAACACCAAGTTCTTTTTCTTTTTAAGGCTTACACATCTGGTTTCTCTCCCCAAAAAGCTCATCTTCCCTGTCTTCTTGTGAAAGGTGTTGTTCTCATTCTTCCATCGTGGTTCAGGTCCCCTCCTGAGAGAAATCTTTCCTAACTCCCCAGTCTGTGGCTTCTGTCTCTCCTCCCAAATTCTCATTATTCTACTTCTCAGTGAGTGGTTCTTTTTCTTCATAGCAGTTATCACTACTCCAAGTTTTAGCTTTATGTGTGTGTGCACACATGTGTCTATTTGCAAATGCTGTCATACTAGATTAAAAGTCTATGAGGGCTGCAAAACGTGTTTTGTTCATCACTCAGATCCGATTCCTAGAAGAAAGCCCAGCACAGAAAACATGCTATTTGAGGAGACAATCTGGTGCAGTGGCTAAGAGCATGGACCCAAAATTCAAATCCTGGCCTACCACTCACTAGTTCTGGGGCCTTCAATCTCTCTAGGCTTCATTTTCCCTATTAATGGAGTGAGGATATTGATATAGCCTATGCTTATATGTTATTTAGATGGAATACTTCACGTAAAGTGCACATAGTAAGCACTTACGTGAAATATAAGCCACTTTTGTTTATAGCTTGGATGAAGAGGTACAATGTGTACAGCACTTCAAAATCCTGTGATTCTAACAGCTCTCTTTGCACAAGGCAACTGATTTGGAAGAATGAAAACTTTCAGACTCTCTATCGAGTACTTCTCTTAAAGCTTTGAAATTTTTGTTTTGCTTGCCTTTCACTTATTCCTTACCATCCTGGTGAGAGATGAGAAAGTGAATGCTTGCTTTCTCTTGGTGCTACCCCCGCTGGCCTCACTGTAGGGAGCAGAGAAATGGAAGCAGCAAGCCCACTGGATCCTTGCTAAGCAGGTGCAGCACTTCCAGCACCACACAGCCTGACAATTACTAAAGCAGGTGACGAACAAGTTCCTGGATGCCTGAGCACTCCATTGAACCGGACAGTCACTACTGTTCACCATAAAATGTGCTACCTTATGAGAAGACCGTATAAGCACAGATGCAAAGGAAAATGATGACTTGCAAATGGAAAAAGATTAAAGGAGGTGAATTTATTTTTATTGTCTACGGAGAGGAAATTACACCCGTAGAGACACAAAAGAAAAATATCCATGCCCACAAGACATTTATTACATAGGAATTCAAACTAGGCTCAAACTTAGCCATAAGGAGAAACAGCAATGTGAGAATTTGCCCACACTACAATCATGAATCCCATTTGCTTTCATGGAGGCTTTCCCATATTTAAATTTGAATATTTAGAGTATTTAGAATCTTGATTTGAGAGGCCGTATCTGTGGATATAAAAAATGCTAGTGAAATTTAAGCAAAGTTCCGTTGATGAGGGAGCCACTTATTCTCAATTGCTCTGATAAACAAGTGTCTGAGATCGCATGGCATAGGGTTATTATGGGTTATTATGAAGCACTCACCCTCCTTGTGAAGTGGTATAGGGTTATTTGAAAGTGGACTTGCATATTGCAAATTCTAAGGTACCCACTAAAAAAAGTAAAAAAAAAAAAAACCTATAACTTACTTGTCATCTCTATAGCCTTCTGGGAGAAAATATTTGCAAAAGACACATCTGATAAAAGACTGTATCCAAAATACACAGATAAATTCTAAAACTCAACAATAAGAAAATAAACAACTTGATTTTAAAAATGGACTAACGACCAACCTCATCAAAGAACATGAAGAGGTACTCCACATCACATGTCGTCAGAGAAATCTAAATTAAAACCATGAGATACCACCTCACACCTATTCAAATGAACAAAATGCAGAACACCAACACTACCAAATGCTGACAAGGATGTGGAGCATCAGGAACTCTCATTCATTGCTGGTGGAAATACAAAATGATATGACTACTTTGGAAGACGGTTTAGTAAATTCTTACAAAACTAAACATATTCTTACCATGTGATTCACCACTCACATTCTTCGGTATTGATCCAAAAGAGTCGGCGAATTAAGTCCACACAAAAACCTGCATATGGATGTTTATAGCAGATTATGCACAATTGCCAAAACTTGGAAGCAACCAAGGCGTCCTTCAGGAGGTGAGCAGGGAAATACACCGGGGCACATCCAGCCCATGGAATCATATTCAGAGCTAAAAGAAATGAGCTATCAGGCCATGAAAACACATGGAGGAACCATATATATATATATATATATATATATATATATATATATATATATATAACTAGGTGAAAGAAGCCAATTTGAAAAGGCTACATACTGTATGATTCCGACTCTATGACATTTTGGAAAGGGCAAAACTATGGCGACTATAAAAAGGCCAGTGGTTGCCAGGGCTAGGACAGAGTCCAGACTGCCTCAGGAAGAAATAAAAGGTTTGATTTGCTTCATAGCCAGTAAAAAAAAAAAAAAAAAAAAGTTATTTATTTTATTTTTAAAAGATTTTTTATTTATTCATTTGAGAAAGGGAGAGAGACACAGAGAGAGCACAAGCGGGGGGCAGGGGCAGAGGGACTGGGAGAAGCATGCCCCCCATTGAGCTGGAGCCCTATGGACACAGGGCTCCATCCCAGGACCCCCAGGGTTAATGATCTGAGCTGAAGGCAGACACTTAACCATCTGAGCCACCTAGGAGCCCCCACAAATTATTTTTTTAAATTAACATCTCCAAACCAAGAAAACCATAGTTCCAGATATTATTGGTAAATTCCATAAAACATTTAAGGAAGAGTTGCTATCAATTCCACATACCAACTTTCTAAAAACAGCAGAGGAAGAAACACTTCCGCGGTCATTTTATGAGGCCATTTTTGTTCTGACACCAAAATAAAAAATATTACAAGGAAAGAAAATTGTAGATCAATATCCCCAAGGAACATAGACTAAAAATTCTTATGAAAATATTAAATCAAATCCAACAATATGTAAAGAGAATAATACTTCATAATAAAACAGTGCTTGTTTTAGGATTGCAGTATAGTTTCAAATTTGAAAATCTATTAGTATTAGAATAAATAAGAAAAAAGACACATGATTATCTCAATAGATGCAAAAGTCAACCTACAGGTGGGGATAAGCAGCTATGGAACATGGGTTGCGTTGCTGACTTATCCCCGCCTGAGGCAAAGGGCTGTGAGGTAACTCATCTCAGGAAAGATCAAAAGGCAATTTTCTGGAGAAAGGGGCAGTAAAGAGGCAGTGACTGGACATTGGGTGTACTAGCCAATAAAGGACACCTTTGGGGAAAGGGGTACCACAACATCTTCTATATTATATATATTCTAAAGTATGGCATTTCTTCAATTTGTCTCTTGTAGTTTCATCAGGAGATCAAATGGTTAACATAGCAACGTGTGTGTGTGTGTGTGTGTGTGTGTGTGTATCTAGTTTTATATTGTTTGAATTCTTGGAACATATGAATACATATCTATACAAGAGAGAAAGAGAGAGTAAGAGAGAGAGAAGACAAATATCAAATATGAATGTAAGGAATTTTTGGATCTTGGGGAGCCTGGGTGGAAAGTCAGTTAAGCATCTGCCTTGGGCTTAGG
This sequence comes from Vulpes lagopus, assembly GCF_018345385.1. Taxonomy (NCBI): domain Eukaryota; kingdom Metazoa; phylum Chordata; class Mammalia; order Carnivora; family Canidae; genus Vulpes; species Vulpes lagopus. Next base: position 109,018,601 of record NC_054824.1, on the reverse strand, counting down.
TCATGATGTCAAGTTCCTAGGATTGAGCCTCACATTGGTCTCCCTGCTCAGTGAGGAGTCTGCTTCTCCCTCTCCCCCCCACCCCCGCTCATTCTCTCTCTCTCTCTCTCTATCTCTCTCTCTCTTTCTCTTACTCAAGTAAATAAATGAAATCTTTAAAAAAGAAGAAAGTTTTGGATCTATGTAATGGACGTATAAGCATTTATTGTATAGTCCTTTTAACTTTTTCTGTGGGTAGTAACATTTTGAAGTCAATGAAAACTAAGAGTCTCCTTTAGGTATAAAATAATTCTAGAATAATATAAAAACAACTCTTTTTCCTCAAACACATAGAGAGTGCTCAATAAAGCTTTACTGACTTTAGGAGGCTTACTTCTAATTTAGTTGTATGCAAATGACAAACTGCTTATACGATTAGATTTTCTGAGAAAAATATGCCCCAGAAATATGCAGATCTTAGAAAACTGTGAAGGCAAAATGCCTTTTAATTTTCAAATGGTTTACGTCTTTTTGTATATACAAATTTTTTAAATGATTTTAGCATTTAGGGTTTTTCATATGTCTCAGATATAATTAAAGGAAGGCTTCTTCTGACTTGCAAAACTTTAAAAAGTTAAAAACCTTAAAATTACTTGAAGAGGTTTTATGAAGTTTACCAGAAATATGCAGCAGTTTTGTGACTGCATAGCTTGGCACGCACCTAGTATTTTGGTTTGGCAATTACAGAGCTATGGTATTTAACATCAAATCTTTGCAGTTTTGTCACCATATTATGCTATTCTGCAGCCAGAAGGAAAAATAGCAAACCGTTTTTCATCTGATCCCCCCCCCCCAAAAGAGAAACAACACCAAGACAATGAAGCCAGGGTATTAAATTCACAAAAATCTGCAAATTCAAAAAAAGTAGCTCTTCCTAGCTTTGAAGTGCCTGGCCAGAAAAGATTCACCTAATTCTCCAATACTTTCTTTTTCTCTTCTCATTTTTGCTGTCTCTTCTGGGGCATCTTCAGAAACAGGAGGAAAATGACCATGCTGGTTCCATGAAAAAAAAAATCACAGACAGCTGTATTTCTGGGAAATCCAAGGTGCAAAAAGCTCAGAAGACACAGGTCAGCAAAGCACCAGCTTATCTGCCATGCGGCCCTGGCCACAGGACCGCTTCTACTTTTCATTCAGAGAGAGTCCCATGATCCTCTCACTCCCCCCTTGCTTCTCTACATCCTAGGCTCCTTTCCTCCCTCCCTTCACTTCCGCCCTTCGCTGCCCCACTGCCACTTCAGTTCAATATGTAGCCAGCTAAGTCTGTGACAGCCATGTGTGTCCTCTATTACATCACTGACACTAGAATCTGTCCCTTCTCTGGCCCTCCGTCCACTCCTGAAGGCCCCAGACACACTCAGAAGTCACAGTAAAGAGAGGGGTGAAAAAAATCTTTGACATGGAAATGCAGTGAACGCGTCCCTCCAAGTGCCCTATATTCTGTGTCACTACGCTCAATGTAGTCAAAATATAAAAGTCAATCTGTGATATAGTAACCCTACCTTCAAAAAATATTTTACAAGAAAAGTCATATGTAAGTTGATTGACCGGGTTTACGGAAAGGATTAAAGTCATTTGCAAAGTAAAAGAAATCCCATTGTGACCATCATTACTCTTCTTGCTTTTAATGTCACAGTTTATCACATGCAAAACAGACACTGGATTATATTCATGTTAATAATGAGGAAGAGGTGCAGGGCTCAAAAAACAGGTACTAAATTCCAGTTGTGTACAGATTCAGATATCTTTAAGTAAAACTGTTGGAATAGACTCTCTTTTCATAATATTTTACACCTGCAACAGCGCCTTATGATTTGTAACCTCGGCCCCAGACACATCCTGGCAAGCCCTCCCTAATCCAGGATAGTTAATATTAAGTGTCTCTTGGAATGTTTGTACTTCTCAGGCTATGCCACTTGGTAAATTCCATGATGTTTTGGCAGAGTCTATCCACCTCCTCCCTCCACAAGTCTCAAGATTGCCAACTGAAGTGATTCCATGTGACTCAGACCATCCCTGGTCCCACATCTCCTGCAAAACCCATCAGAAGTCAGTGCAGAGTTGAATAAAGCTCAAGAGAACCATCAGGTGATAATGCATTTTCCTTGGAACATCAGTCCTGAAATAACCTCTTCCATGTCCAGGTCAGGCAATTCCCCCTGGAAGCATCAAACAGGCATTACAGCTTGAAAAATAAAAACTGGACTTCCCCCAAGAAAGAACTTAAAAGGCACCAATTAGTGATACCACAAAGCCACAAACAAACCTGCCTCCTTCATCCTGTCCTGCTCTTTTAATTAAAAACATCAGTAAGAGTGTTCAGAAAACATTTACTGAGCACCTACTATAGGCTGGGCAGCTTCTACTCTTCCTCTGCTTGGCTGGCAATTAATCATGCCTGCCCCCCTTCAGTCCCTGCCACCATGAGCTTCATTATGGAACTTTTCACACACAACTGCAACTTTCTTTTTACTAACTGTTTGGTCACTACTCAATCCCAAGCTCTTTGGTATGTCTTATTCAGAGTTGTATCCTCAGAACATAATTGGGTGCTCAGCACATAGTAAACACTCAAAGAATAGCTGTTGAGTGGATGAATTATCAATAGAGGACTTGTCAGGCACCCTGTTGGAATTTGAACATTAAAAAAAATCTCTTCTGAAAAAAATCTCTTTTGAGATCTTGCTGTGCTATAGGCACTGTGTTTAAAGGTAGCTTATGTAGTTTCATTTAGTCTTAACAACAGCTCTGCAAAACAGGTGCCATGATCCTTGGATTACAGAAGAAGTCATTCAGAGATCAGACAATGCATGCATGGCCAACAGCAGAATCAGGATTTGACCCCAATCTCTCCGGTACCATAGATGTCCCTTGTCCTCAGGGAGCTGAGGTTTTCTGGAGAGAAGGCATAGGTGACCGTAGCCTAAGTGTCCTAATTACGCTTCACTCAGATTTCTGTGAGGCTCGAGGGGAGCTCATTGTCGATGGGATGTGGAGGGAGAGAAAGAGAGAGAGAGAGAGAAGGGTAAGAAAGGGTTAAGCTGACCTGTGAAGAACACAGAGAGTGGGGAATTTGGAGAAAGTTCTAAACCAGTAAGGACATAAATGAGCATGCTTGGGAAACAAAAGTAGTGTGTCATCATAGACCAGCTGCCTCTCAGGGAAATCCTCTTGAGTCACCAGACAGAGCCAGACTGTTCTCTGGCTGGTGGAGGAGCTGATAGGGTCACAGAACAGCATGACTAACTCCCATTTGTGGGTCAGAAAAATGTTCCTAGCTACAACGTGGAGTGGGGTAGATCCTGGAGACAGGGTAAGAGCTAATTTCTAATTAAAACTAGAAGGAAAAATGAATGAATATGAAGGATGAAGAGCAGAGAAGAATTCAAAATGAACTCCATCTTAGAGAGTTATGTAGAGAAGTGGAGAGGTTGTCTGTAGAGGCTCCAAAAATCTTGATGAGTAAATAAAGTAGCAGAAGTGGTCTGATAGAGTTTTGGAAGGATTTGCATATGTGTATGGTGTTTTCACTCAGTGATTCTTCTCACTAAGGTATTGGTCTGAAAGGCATTGCCCAGCCCAGATCACTCATTACTATAGAATAACTCTGATGTAATTCTTGCTTCCTGGTCCTCTGACTGTGTCATCTCTTGTCATTCCACCACAGTTCCCTGTGGCTGAACTACCCAGGAGAAGTCATCAGAGAACCTGAGTAGCAGACATGGTGATTTCTCCAGGCATAGAGTACACAGCAGGCAGATCTTGGTTCAGTGAAGGCCCAACATATTCCACTAGGGACCTTGTCCACAATGGTAGGTTGGTGACTGAACATGTCTCCATAATGAGGTTCAAAATGTAAGAGACAATGGGATGCTTATCTGGGATTTTGGAATGTGGGAAAGAGACAAGCTCTGGCTAAGCGCACCCTCAGCAGGGGGAAGAAAATGTAAACTTGGTTCAATGCAGCCTTTTCTATGCATCCAGAACCTGGTGTCCTTTCATAATCAACTCACTGTCACACTGTGGGTCTGCTCCAGTCCATGAGGGGTATGCAGGAAAGCCCACTCCTACAAAAGAGGAGTATCTCTTTAAGAGGAGTGAAACCCAGGGTGCTTTACAGACACCATTTGGAGCTCCCTTCTGTCATTAGTGACAGCACAGATACCTATAGTCAGGTACCAGCTAAGCTTGGAGATGTGGATTTGGAATCAAGCCACCTGATGTGGGGGTAGGAACTTCTCTGGCCTTGTCTTCTGGGGCCTGACTGATGGTGGACCTAACAGATAATAGGTAGTTTTGCAAATTCAAAAAAAGATACTCCTCTTTTGTAGGAATTGGTCATTTTTTTTTTCCTTTGAAAACTCCTTCCTCTCCTTCTAGCTAATTGTTATGGGGAGAGAAGGGCTGCATTACCTGCGAAATAAAATCATGTCCTAACCCCTGGGGCTTAAACAAAACATGACCTAGAGAGAGGGTGGGTGTGGGAGAGACAGAGAGACAAAACTAAATGTGTGTCAGGTATTTGAAATAATGAATATAAATTAGTTTATTACAAATGTTTTAATAACTCCTGAAAATTTCACTGCAGAGATTTTGGTTTTAAAAATCTCTCCTCTTCAGTATTTTGGAAGAATCTGAGGACAGGTATTATATCTTCTTTGAATGTTTGGTAGAATTTGCCTGTGAAGTGGTCTGATCCTGGGCTATTTTTTTGAGAGGTTTTTGTTTACTGATTTAATTTCAAACTTATTATTCTTTCCTAATTTAGTTTTAGAAGATTGTATGTTTCTAGGAATTTATTAATTTCTTCTAGGTTGTCTAACTTTGGCATATAATTATTCATGGTATTCTCATGATCATTTTACTTCTGGGGTATCAGATATAACCTCTGTTTCATTTTGTATTTTATTTATTTGAACCCTTTCTCTTTTTTTTTTCTTGTTAAATCTAGCTAAGGTTTTGTCAATTTTGTTGTCCTTTCAAAAAACCAGCCCTTATTTTCACTGATCTTTTCTATCATATTTTTAGTTTCTTTTTTATCTATTTTCATTCAGATCTTTGTTATTTCTTTCTTTCTACTAAAGTTAGACTTCATTTGTTTTTTTCCCCAGCTTCTTTAGATGTAAAGTTAGAGTGTTTATTTGAGATTTTTCTTATTTCTTGAGGTAAGCCTGTATTTCAATGAACTTCCCTCTTAGTGCTACTTTTCTGAATCCCATAGATTTTGAAATGTGGTATTTTAATTTTCATTTGTCTCAAGGTATCTTTAATTACCTCATTGATCTCTTAAATGATCCATTGATTGTTTAGTAGCATGTTGTTTAATCTTCACTTATGTGTGATTTTTTTCAGTTGCCTTTTTTTGGAATTTATTTCTAGTTTCATATTCCTGTGATCAGAGGTGTTTGGTATGATTGCAATTGTCTTAAATTTATTGAGACCTGTTCTGTGGTATAACATATGATCTGTCCTAGAGAATGTTCCCTGTGCAATTGAGAAGAATGTATGTTCCACTGTTTTCAGATGGAATGTACTCTATAAGTCTATGAAGTCTATCTGGTCTAATGTGTCATTTAAGGCTGATGGTTCCTTATTAATTTTCTGTCTGGATAATCTACCCATTGATGTAAGTGAGATATTAAAGTCCTTTACTATTTTTGAATTGCTGTCAATTTCTCACTTTAGGTTTGTTAATAATATTTGCTTTATATATTTAAGTCCTCCTATGGTAAGTGCATAGACATTTACAAATATTACATTGTCTTGTTGGACTGACCGCTTTACCATTATATAATGCCTTTTGTTGTTTTTTTACTATTGTCTTTGATTTTAAATCTATTTTGTCTAAGTATAGCTACTCCACCTTTCCTTTGGTTTCCATTTTCATGGAATAGCTCTTCCTATCCCTTCACTTTCAATCTCTGTGTGTCCTTATATCTAAGGTGAGTCTCTCATAAGCAGTGTATAGATGGGTACACAGACTTTCTTTGTTGAGCGGAGTTAATGGCAGTAGACTCTTAAGCTCTCATTCCTTCTAGAGTATTTTAAAATTGACTCAGAAAAGAAAGGAGATCAAGTGTTTTAAATATATTTTTGGCTTATTTTCCATCCAGACTTACTCAGTTTTATAAAAATAAACTTATTTTTAAAGAACGCAGCCTTTGTCAATTTCATTGAAGAATCCATGTCAAAGCACAGAAGTAATTTAACAGGGATATTGCTATGCTTATATGCATTCATAATATATGCTCTACTTTAAAAGAGTATCAAGATGGCACTTTTGTAAATCTGAAAGTGTCATCAGAACAATATATCCATTCATTTTACTAACATATAACAACTTCCAACAATAGTATCATACTTCTTGAGAATAATCTATCTCAAGCATCTAAGAGAAGAATGCAAATTAGCAAAATGATGCGTGTTCCAAAAGTTTAATTATATGTCAGTTACTTTTGCCTTAAATCCAGAATGGGAAGAGGTTACAATGGTAATAACAGATAAGCAATTCATTCAGGATAATTTAATCCATTATACAATTAAGTCACATTACTTCAATATCTAACCACCATTTAAAACCGTGTTTCTGGAAAACACACACACACACACACACACAACAACAACAACAACAACAACAACAACCAAACAAGCATCATATTTCTTTAACAAATAACTCACATTCCAACTTAGGATACTAGGGGAAAAAACAATCCCACCCCTCCTCAGTTCATCACCTAGTAACTGCTAGCTTGGGTGTGAAATCTGGGTGAGGCACTGAGCCCCCTCTACTGATGACTTCTGTCATCCTGCAAAGGCTCCAGCCATGAAGACCAAATGCCAGTCCAGCAGCTTCCTTGGGTTAGGGGCTTATTTCAGAGATAGGGACTGGCAAGGTGCTAAGAAGCAGAGACATCTTTCCTCCTGTTTCACTTCATTCCCCTCCTGGCAGGAGCCTGATAAATATTTAGTTGAAAGATTGATTCATAAATGAGAAGTGAATGTGCTTTCCCCTCACTGCACAAAAATAAGTAATTAATTATTTGTAATTATATATCTAATGCCTCCTTTTCCCACTAGGCTTTCAGCTCCAGGGTATCAGGGCCCTATTTGTCTCATTTTTTTTGCTGGCCATCAGCACAGACCCTTACCCATACTAGAATACATTTGTATTAATAAAACAAATGGAGAAAACTGTGTGAATCAATGGGTGTTACTGATGACAATAGATGCTCAGACAATAATAATGTTTATTATGTATTTTCTTCTTGCATTAGAAAAATCACCCACATGGCCTATTGTCATATGGTATGTCAAGAACAAGAGGATTTACAAAAGCTTGGAGTGCTCCATAAGTAAGATTCCCATATATATCTTGAGGGACCATCTTGAGGGACCCCTAAAGCAGTTCTCTGAATAACACTGGGTTGTACCAGGAGGGCTGGAGATTCAAATATACGTAAGATCCCAAATAGCAGGGAACCTTTCAATCGCAGAAATCTCCACTCTGTATTAGACTGCATTGATTTGCAGGTACTACTTCCCTCCACCCACTTCAGGGATAATCTTGAAAGTGATCCTGTAAGGAACATTGCAGTTCTTGGAAGTCAGAATTTAGCAGCGGACCTTGTATTTAAGGTTTACTAAATCTCAAGTTTCTATTGATGTAGCCAGTTTCTTGTTAACAAAATTTGGGGTTTGATCTAAATTGTTACACTAACTAATGCATTCATACATTTAGACAAAGGTGTTTCAAAAGTAGAATCTACTTTTGGAAGCTACTTGAATACAAAGGGAGCAGCAGATGGGTTAATCCTGGCTCTGGAAGGTCAGGACCTTGCAGTGAAGAGCTCCATTGACCAGGTGTGAAAGGAGCACTTTTACTTCTTTCCTCAACATTTCTCAACAACCACCCCATTCCTAAAAATTCTACAAGTGAGTTCTCTTCAATTTATATTCAAGAGATGAATATCCCTTGGAAGCTTGTTTAAACAAAATTCTCTAAAAACTTAAGTGAGGTTCAAACATGTGTGCTTTGAAAAAGAGCTTAGGCCAATTTTGAAATGGTTAGGAAGCTCTGTTCTAGAGTAATCATCTTCAAGCTCTTTCAATCACAACCTGCGTGGTAAGAAATGCATTTTCCTTCCAGGCTACACACGAAGTACACAAACACATGAAATCAGAAACAAAATTTTGCTGAACAATCAATGCACCATGTGGCCTATTTGCTATTCTTTTCAATTTTATTAAATTTAGTGGTGGGGTGGGGAGGTCATGACCTATTAATGGGTTGAGACTTTTAGCTCAACAAACACTTTTAGAAGGTACTAAACCTGTTTCTAAGGTCATTATTTAATTAAGATGAATCAAATGCAAGTTTCTACTAATTAACTTATTAAATTCACTTTAACCTTACCAATTAAGAGCAATAATACTAATAATAGATCTCTTGATACTTTCTTCATTTAGGGTTAAACAACAACATAGTCAGCTAAAAAGAGTTTTTGATTCTAAAGAGGGAGGGGTCCTGCTCCTAGTATTTAACACCTATCTCAAAATTAATGTGTCAGGTATTTGAAATAATGAATATAAATTAATTTATTACAAATGTTTTAATAACTCCTGAAAATTTCACTGCAGAGATTTCGGTTTTAAAATGACAAAAGAGAACTGTCTAGTGTTAACAACACAGGATAACATCATTATGTTGTTAAAAACTACTCAAAGCTGAAACATTTCAACAGTGAAAATTATTCAATCACTATACTGAAACCTCCCAGAAATATTATTTTTTCCCAGAAATATTCTGAATAGAGCATAGAGAGAACATGTTTCTATTTCAAAGTTACCAAACTGGAAGTTCTTTTGAAGGCATGTAGGCAAAAATGTACCACTGTCTTCCTAAGGAAATACTTCCAGAAGTGTCATATAATCAGGCAGGTAATTGTTTAATGATAAGATATAATGTATTTGATTAGTTTTGGCTGAAATTGATATTGCAAACAAAGATTAGTTTCATCAACTATAAAAGTAATAAATTTAAACAGGGCAAGTCCCACAATTTCCAAGTAGATCTGTGATAGGCCAGAGTGAACGAATAAAATGTAAACAAGAGAACTAAAAGCATAAAATCAGTACTTGTTCTTTTCTCTTTTTTTTTTAAGATTTTATTTATTTATTCATGAGAGACACACAGAGAGAGAGAGGCAGAGACACAGGCAGAGGGAGAAGCAGGCTCCATGCAGGGAGCCCGACAGTGGGACTCGATCCTGGGTCCCCAGGATCAGGCCCTGGGCTGAAGGCAGTCGCTAAACTGCTGAGCCACCCGGGCTGCCCAGTACTTGTTATTTTCAACATAATTCATGATTAAGCAGAATGGAGGTATCACTTTGAACACAATGTGAATAATTAATGTGCTTAATAATCTGTTGAGTGTATAAAATTTTACACATTGTCAGAGGCAAGAAGAAAAATAAAACACCAAGGTAATAAATGACTCGTACATGCTTTTCAAGTGAAAAACACCTACTTATTAATGGAAATTATGACTATGTAGAATGACAGAGTTAAAGCTAAACATTGTCTGCTTATGGAAACAATTAAAGTACAATTTGTCTTTTATCTAACTTAATTATCACAATTATAAATTAATAGGGTCTGCCTTCCCAAAAGTCTCTACCCAGTTTTTAGAGCATGACTCTCAGCATTTGGAAAATCATTCACTTCTATCACTCCGCTAAAAGGTTTCAAGAGCCAGAGAAGCTGGGTCATCAGTCTGGAAGTCATACAGTCAAAGAAAAGTTAACCACAAAATGCAAACTTGCTTTTAAGTTCACAGGGCAGTTTATAAAGGTTACTCCCATACTTACTGCAAATTGAATCACACAAAAGTCAATACATAAAAATATATTGCCTTTGTTCGATAAGGAAGTTTTTGCCGCCCATGCCAAAGTTTTTACACAGACCTCTGCAGAGTCAGCAAATCAACTAGGAATTCAAATCTATGGAGCCTTTAATTCACTTCTGGGGTAAGGGTGAAGGAAATGAGAACAATGATGTGATAGCCTAAATGTTCAGTAATCTCGGACTTTTTTGTTTATTTAACAGAAAAGCACAGCAAGGGAGTTGAATTATAAGAAATCCTTTAGGTAGTGGTCCTTTGTGTTCTGCTTGTTGTTTGCTTTTCTAATGAAAATCATCTCATTTATACCATATAATAATGAAAGCACTATTAAAATGTTTAGTCATTCTTTATGCCAGAAAAAAATATCCTAATATACAGTATTTATATAATCTTTTGATTCATTAAATTAAGGGATTTATAAGAAATCCTGAGTTCAGTAGCATAAGAATTTGAGGAAAATTTACAGTTATAAATGCAAAAACAAGCCCATTCAAGTATGCTAAATTGTTCTTTCTTCCAACTCACTTTTTTTTTTCATGCTTATCCATTCTGTGAAGCACCTACTATCGTGACCATTTGCCTTGGGACCTGATGTGCTGGGCTATGCCTAAGCAGCACTCTGGTGATTGCTGGTCTGCTAGCTGACAAGGTATGGAGATGTGGAATGGCCTGAGCTTTGGAGCATGTACATATGATGGCATCTTCTAAGATGATTTTCTTTTCCAAATAACCTATAAGAATGCAGCCACATTGCAGGTACAGATGCACAAGAAGGCCAGAACAAGGCCTTCTTTACTTTCAGATTTCTCTTGAATTGTTTTGTCAAAAGCCAAAAGTGGCAATAAATGTCTTCCTTTATTCTCTCTTTAGTACTTGTTTAATTTGGAACATCAGTTTCAGTATTAGTCAAAGATGTGCTATTGTTACCTGAAGGCTATAATTGTATTTAATTGTTTCAAAATCAGTTGATTTCTGATGAGCAAATTCTTAGTTTGAAAATAATATGATAGTTGGATTGCTAATTAGCTGACCTTGAAATAAGGAGATCATTCAATTAAAACATGGATAGAGGACCTGAATACACATTTTTTTTTTCCAAAGGAGGCATACAGATGACCAACAGGTACAAGAAAAGATGCTCATCACAACTAATCATGAAGGAAATGCAAATCAAAACCACAATGAGATATCACTTCACACCTGTCAGAATGTCTAGAAAAAAAAAAAGATAAGAAATAAGCAATATAGGCAAGGATGTGGAGAAAAAAAAGGGACCCTTGTGCACTGTTGGCAGGAGTGTAAATTGGGGCAGTCACTATGGAAAACAGTATGGAGATTCCTCAAAAAATTAAAATAGAACTATCATATGATCAAGTAATTCTACTACTGTTTACCCAAAGAAAACGAAAACACTGATTCAAAACAATATGTATACCCCTATAATCACTGCAGCATTATTTATAATAGCCAAGATATGGAAGCAACCCAAGTGTCTACTGATAGATGAATGGATAAAGATGTGGTATCTAGCTACAATGGAATGTTACTCAGACATGATATTAATATTTATTGAGGGCTTACTATGCATCCAGGGGACACCTGGGTGGCTCAGCGGTTGAGCATCTGCCTTTGGTTCAGGTCATGATCCCAGGGTCCTGGGAGTCCCACATCAAGCTCCCTGCAGGGAGCCTGCTTCTCCCTCTGCCTCTCTTTCTCTGTGTGTGTCTCTCACGAATAAATAAATTCAATCTTAAAAAAAAAGATACTATGCAATGTCCTTCCTAAATATTTAATCAATTCCCAAACAACCTTATGAGGTAGATATAAAAATATGCCCATTTTATCTGAATGAAAACCGAAGCTTATTGGTATTCTTTTGTCCCAGGTCATACACCTGCTAAGTGGCTGAGCTGTGGCTTGAACCCTGACACCTACATACTGAGCCTACCTTCTCATCACCCCACAATTCTGGTTGGCCAACTGCTCACACACTCACCAAATATTTCATCAACCAACAAATATTTATTGAGTACTCACTATGTGACAGACAGTATTTCATGTAACAAGGTTATAGCAACAATTTAAAAAAAGATAATGCCAAGCTCTCAAAGACTTTGCAATCAATAGCAATTGATATATTCAACAAATATTTTTCAAGTGAGCTTATCGTATGCCAGTTATTATGCAAGGGCATTTACTGAATGTTAGAGTTTACAGCATCTAGTATATGCATCACAGGCATATAGTCATCCCACCTAAAGTCATTGTCTGACACATCATGGCCTGTCCCATACAAACTTAAGTTTTTACCACTTACCATATGGAGGGGCTCTGTTTTCACTAAACAACAAACAGTAAATCTGACAACTGCTGAAATTCATCAAAGCCTTGAAGACTCAAACCTTACTGCTACCTGGAAATGAGAAGGAAAACAGTGTCAGAAAAAGAAGTTTTGTACATATCAGGTACTTTACATTTACTTAGTATTATAATGTTTTCAAATTATAGTAGAGATACTGCAGTTAGACTATGTTCCGGTTTCTAATTGGAAAGGACATTGTTTAGTGGAAGAAAAGATATGTATATTACACCAAGTCTTAAATTTGCAAAAATCTCTACCTTTGCTCTTACACAATTTCAGCAATGATGACATAGAATATTGGTTTGTTGAGCTCCTGCCTTTCATCATAGATTTCTTGTGAAAGAGTTTCAGGCTTAAAATGTCACAAGAAAGCAGTATTTATTCATATCAACTTTTATTCCAAAAATAATCTATGGTAGCTAAATGTCAGAATTTTAAGGATTCAGCAAGTAAATCCACTAAATACATAATTTTAGCAGATTCTCTAAAAGGGCTTAATCTTTGTTCCTAAAGCATCACAAATCTTCACAAGATATCATGTTTTAAGAATGTGTTATTTCTCATTCTGCATAGCCATAAATCACACCAGAATACCATCATGGAACTTGATTTTTATAAGCTTTTAAATTTTTTGAAAACCATATTTTGATAAAATCGTGTTGAAATGGTGGGCTTTGACTGTGGCAAAAGGAAGAGTACATGCCTACTTAATAAATTCCTAAAGTGAAGTGGGCATATGTAGAGAAAGCAAGGGATAAGGGGATATGATGGATATGGTTCTTTCTACCCCAAATGACTAAATCCTAGACAAAGTTCAGTGAGAATATAAACTTTTGTACTTAAAATGAGAAAAAATATCTTGGTTATACAGATTTTTTTCTCTACCAACAAATTTTTAGTTTCCCTCAAAAGGAAATATTAGAGATTATTCTCTGAGGCCATACCACATGTTTCTGTTTCCAGGAATACGTACTCTCCCCACTAACGCAGCAGAGTATCATCTTTCAATGGATTATTCCTTCTATAAAAAGAAAACAGGTTTTGTTTTTGATTTGTGCCTTGTTTACAGGAGTCCCCTTCCTCCCCTGGAAATTAGCATATAAAGTAGGCTGTACGTGTAAATGTGTGGTACACACACACACACACACACACAAGCATACACAACCTCACAATTGCTCTAGATATCCAAAAAGTCAAGTAAGAGATGGAAAAAAGGTGGTCGATCTGCTTTTGAGGAAAAAAATACCATTCATTGTAGAGAAAGACCCAAACCTCTAGCAGAATTAAGAGGGAAAAGGGAAAAGGGAATCAACTTGAGTAGAACATCTCTATGTGCAAATCCCCTTACTGGGTTGCCGGGTGGTGCAGAGACTAAACATTAGGGGTTCTGGAACTTTTATTGCAAGACTCCAGGCAGCTCAAGATGACCACATGGTTGGAGGGAAGAGAAGACCAGGGAGGAGCCATCATCCTTATGATTCAAACATAGGCTTTACGAAAAGTCCTAGGATATTTAGGAAGATGGTCAGAAGATTTGTTTTCTATGCAGCATCTACTACTAAAATGTTTGCTTTGAAAAGATAATTATAGAAGGAAGTCATTTTTTACCTCATCTGTTTTGGGAAGAAAGAATATTACATTATAAGTTAATTAAAGAAAATAAAGGAACAGACTTTTAGTGCTGGAACTCAAGTTCAATTGCAGTAATTCTAGAAGGGCAGAAGGATAAAAAAGCCAAATAGGAGCCTTGTCAGCAGTCACAAAGACTCTGCATAGAGCTAAAGAAAATGCATTGCAGGTGTCCTCAATTGTTTAATGAAGATTTCATAGCCAATGGTAGACATCTCCAGCCTTGGCAGTTCTGGCTTATCTGAAATGTTTGCCTATAAATTTCAGTAGGCTGCTGACCTAAGTGTTATTTAAAAGGTCTGTACCCATTAGATCTGGAATGCCACAGATAAATCAGATTGCTAGTTTAATTTTAAGGTAAATATGATTGATCTGAAACCCCCACAGTAAATATGTACCTGGTAAACATCTGTCTGTGTAGACTGCTTTTCAACTACTTCTGTAGTTAATGTGTTTGCATAATGAAGATTTTTGATGGGTAAAGGGATATTTGGATTTTTAAAATATAATTTTACCAAAGTTCTTTCTATATTCCAATTTAGGTTAATAGTAACCCTTTGAACACAAACACTTCTAATAGGGATGGTATTAAAAATCATCTTGTTGGGAAGCCTGGGTTGCTCGGTGGTTAGCGCCGCCTTCAGCCCAGGGCATGATCCTGGAGTCCCATGTCGGGCTCCCTGCATGGAGCCTGCTTCTCCCTCTGCCTGTGTCTCTGCCTCTCTCTCTCTCTCTCTCTCTTTCTCTCTTTCTGTGTCTCTCATGAATAAATAAGTAAAATCTTTTTAAAAAATCATCTTGTTTTAGAGAGTCCATCTTGGTATTAATACAACATTACAGCCATTGTCATTTATAGGAAATTCCTGTGTGTGGAGAGGAGTTTAAGAGGCAATGATAGACCCCAGACACTTACTCACCAATGTCTTCGCTCTTTGGAAGGTCAAACATCATGAAGCCGTCTTGCCCACAACTGGACACAGAAACCTTCTGTATATCTCACAGCAGCCCTCATCCTTCTGTTGACATCAGGCCAGAGGCAGCCTGAGACCTTGAGTCATTTCTGTCTCCAAAGAAACCTTTTCTGATATTTGAGATATCTGGTGTCAGCTACTTCTTCGTGGACTTCTCATTCCCACCTTCTCTTCCTACTCCTCCCCTATCCTATACAGAGCCTCATCTGTGCCATATCTCCCCACCATACTTTCCCAGCCTCCTTATGGTGATGAACCCAGCCTCCTCTCACATCTTTCCAGTGTTTATTCCGGAACTGTCAGTTATAAACAAATTCTCTTACATTACTGTGTTTTGAGGAAACATTCTTTCTATCCCCTTGCCTCATCACTTGCAACCACAATACAGGGGGTATAGATTGTCAATTCACATTTTCCTGCCTCCTCACTGCCATGTATGTCCTAGTACTTTCTTGCTAGCTCTCCTTGAGCCTTTGAAAGGAAAACAATTCTAACCAAACTTTCACGCTGTTATCACTTGCTACTCTCCATGTAACCATGATCTCAAGCTCTACCCTAACTCTTGCCTACATCTTAGAAGACTTACTATCTACTACAACAACCCATCCAACTATCTAACTTTACAATGACTACACGTTCTCTGACACTCAGCTTCACAGATTGACTTCCAAGGTCACTACCTTGATCTTGTTTTCACTGGAGCTTCCTCAACATCTGAAATCTTAAATAGCAGTGTACATCCTTATCCTTCTTTTTTGCTGTTTTTTAATCCACTTTTATTGAGGGGTAATTGACATATATTAAGTATTTGGAGTATACAATTTAGAAAGTTTTGACATATGTATACTAGCATAAAACCATCACCATAATCAAAAGAATGAAGAATTTTATCATCCCCCAAAGTTTTCTATCTTTTTTAGAATTCTCCATTTCAAATCATTCCATTACCTGCACCTTGTCCGAAGCAAACATTGATCAGCTTTCTATCACTATACATTAGTTTGCATTTCCCAGGATTTTACATAAATGGAAATATAGAATATGTTTTCTTTCTTTGTCTAGCTTTGTCAGTCAGTTTGATTATTTTAAAGTTCAAACATGTGTGTGTGTATCAATAATTCATTGTATTTTATAGTGTGGAGAGATATACCATTGTAAGCATACATCATAATTTGTTTAGCAATTCATTTGTTGGGTTGTTTCCAGTTTTTAGCTATTACAAATAAAAGCTGCTGAGAGCATTCATGCACAAGTCCCTGCATAGACTTTTGATTTCATTAGTTTTGAGAAAAGATCTCAAAGTGAAATAGCTGGATCTATAGTAGGTAAATGTGCAATTATTTAAGAAATTTCCAAACTTTTTTCCAAAGTGATATAAAATTTTTCATTCCCTTCTGCAGTGTTATGAGAGTTCTAATTGTTGCATGCCCTTGGCAACACATAGTAAGGTCTTTTAGTTTCAGACATTCTAATAGATACATAGAATATTTCATTATGGTTTTGGTTCGCATCTACCTAATAATTAATAAAATTGAGGATTTTATCATGTGTGTATTTAACATCTGTATGTCTTTAACATCTGTATGAGAAATATCTATTCTTTTGCGCATTTTTATTGGATTTTTAAATTTTTTTTAAGATTTTAAAAAAGATTTTAAATCTTTTTAAAGAGAGAGGCACAGACACAGGCAGAGGGAGAGGGAGAAGCAGGCTCCATGCAGGGAGCCCTACCGACATGGGACTCGATCCCAGGTCTCCAGGATCACACCCTGGGCTGAAGGCGGCGCTAAACCGCTGAGCCACCCGGGCTGCCCCCCCCCCCTTTTTTAAATTTAATTTATTTTATTTTTTAATAATAAATTTATTTTTTATTGGTGTTCAATTTACCAACATACAGAATAACACCCAGTGCTCATCCCGTCAAGTGCCCCCCTCAGTGCCCGTCATCCATTCACCCCCCACCCCCCACACTCCTCCCCTTCCATCACCCCTAGATCGTTTCTCAGAGTTAAGAGTCTTTATGTTCTGTCTCCCTTCCTGATATTTCCCACACATTTCTTCTCCCTTCCCTTATATTCCCTTTCACTATTATTTATATTACCCAAATGAATGAGAACATACAATGTTTGTCCTTCTCCGACTGACTTACTTCACTCAGCATAATACCCTCCAGTTCCATCCACGTTGAAGCAAATGGTGGGTATTTGTCGTTTCTAATGGCTGAGGAATATTCCATTGTATACATAAACCACATCTTCTTTATCCATTCATCTTTCGATGGACACCGAGGCCCCTTCCACAGTTTGGCTATTGTGGACATTGCTGCTAGAAACATCGGGGTGCAGGTGTCCCGGCGTTTCATTGCATCTGTATCTTTGGGGTAAATCCCCAGCAGTGCAATTGCTGGGTCTTAGGGCAGATCTATATTTAACTCTTTGAGGAACCTCCACACAGTTTTCCAGAGTGGCTGCACCAGTTCACATTCCCACCAACAGTGTAAGAGGGTTCCCTTTTCTCCGCATCCTCTCCAAAATTTGTGGTTTCCTGCCTTGTTAATTTTCCCCATTCTCACTGGTGTGAGGTGGTATCTCATTGTGGTTTTGATTTCTATTTCCCTGGTGGCAAGTGATGCGGAGCATTTTCTCATGTGCATGTTGGCCATGTCTATGTCTTCCTCTGTGAGGTTTCTCTTCATGTCTTTTGCCGGGCTGCCCTTTATTGGATTTTTTAAAAGATTGTTTTAAATTTATTTATTAATGAGAGATACAGAGAGAGAGAGAGAGAGAGAGAGAGGCAGAGACATAGGCAGAGGGAGAAGCAGGCTCCGTGCGCGGAGCCCGATGTGGGACTCGATCCCGGGTCTCCAGGATCAGGCCCTGGGCTGAAGGTGGCGGTAAACCGCTGAGTCATAGGGGCTGCTCCCCATTTTTTATTGGATTGATTGTGTTCCTACAATTGAGTTATGATAGTTCTTTATGTATTCTAGACAGAGGTCCTTTATCAGATGTAATTTGCAAATGTGTATTCCAAACCTGTAAAATTTCTGTGTCTAAGTTCATGAAAAATATTCATCTATAGTTTTCTTTCCTGATGTTCTGTTTTGTTAAGTTTTAGTGTCAGAGTATCACAATCCTCATAAGATTATTTGGTAAAGTATTCTCTCTGCATATATTTTTTGAAAGAGGTTATATAAAATTGGTGCTCATTCTTCTTTAAATGTCTGGTAGAACTCTTTGGTGAACCTGTCTGATCTTGGCTGTTTTCTCTTCAGAAGCAGTATAATTTAATTTAAATAAAAATCAATATTTGTAGTGTTATTCAGATAATCTATTTCATGTGGCTCAGTTTTGGTGGTTTGTGATTTTTGAGGAATTTGCCAATTTCTTTTTTGTTATTGATTGGTGATTTCTTGTCAGTATTGCTAAAGGTTCATCATTTTTATTGATTCCTTTTTGGGAATCAGCTTTCTGTTTTCATTGATTTTTTTCTACTGTTTTCTATTTTTAGTTTCATTGATTTCTCTTTTGATTATTACTATTTCCTTCCTTCTACTTTCTTTGAGTTATTTTGCTGTTCTGTTTCTAGTTCATTAAGGTAGGAATTTAGATAATTTGTTTGAAGGCTTTCCTCTTTTTTAATTAAGTATTTAGTGCCATAAATTTTCCTCTTGGCATTGCTTTAGCTTTGTCCTACATATTTTGATATACTATATTTTCATTAATCCTATGCATTTAAAACTTTCATTTGAGGGATCCCTGGGTGGCGCAGCGGATTGGCGCCTGCCTTTGGCCCAGGGCACGATCCTGGAGACCCGGGATCGAATCCCACATCGGGCTTCCGGTGCATGGAGCCTGCTTCTCCCTCTGCCTATGTCTCTGCCTCTCTCTCTCTCTCTGTGTGTGACTATCATAAATTTAAAAATAAATAAATAAATAAATAAATAAATAAATAAATAAATAAATAAATAAAACTTTCATTTGATACTTGCTTTTTGACACATGGATTATTTTGAGATATGTGTTTGATTTCCAAGTGTATGGAAAATTTATCTGTTTTTGACTTTTCAATTGATTCCATTATGATCAGAGAACATACTTCATAGAATTCCAATTCTTAAATTTAACTTTTTTAATATCCCAGGATACAGGCTATCTTAGTGAATATTTCAAAGGTACTTAAAAATGATTCTTCTATTGTTGAATGAAGGGTTCTTTCATACATGTCAATAAAATCCAGTTGGTTGATTATCCAGTTCTTCTGTATACTTTGCTGATCTTCTATCTAGTGCTTCTAGCAATTACTAGAAGTTTGGAGTGTTTAGTCTTCAACTATAATTGGGGATTTATCTTTTTCTCCTTTCAATCGTATTTTTGCTTTGTGTATTTTTTAGGCTTTGTTATTTGGTGCATATACATTTAGTATTGTTTTCTGGAGGAATCATCCTTTTATCATGTTATGATGTTCCCCTTTTTATCTCACCCTCAAGTCTACTTTGTTGTTAGTAGAGCTACTTTTGTTTTCTTGTTTTGTTTTTTCTTATTTTTTTTTGAGAGGGACAGATTATAAATAGCATGATATATCATTTCCCTTACTTTCACCTTCAACCTACCTATGAAGTGAGTTTATTGTAGACAGCATATAATTGGTTCATGGGGTATTTTTAATGCACTCTGCCAATCTCTGTCTTTCAACTGGTATATTTAGAATATTTACATTTAGTGATTATGTCCATTATAAGGTTTAAGTCTGACATTTTACTTTATATTTTCTGTTTGTTTGGGTTTTTTTTGTTTGTTTGTTTGTTTCTTTTCCCACTTCCCTGTGGCATTTTGAAGAATTCTATCTTGTTTTATTTATACTGAGTTTGAGCACATTACTTTGCTTTGTATAATTCCTTAGCGGTTTCTCTTGATGTTACAATATACACATAGAACTTATTACAGTCTACAGGGATAGATGTTTTATAACTTTGGGTCAAGTATTGAAATATTACTGCCATTTTCATCCCTCTGTGTTCACTACTATTAAAATATAATTGTCTCAAGTATCTCCTCTGCATATATGAGCCTAACATCAGATAATGTTATCATTTCTGCTTCGACCACCAAAAATGATTTAAGAAAACCATGGCAGGGATCCCTGGGTGGCGCAGCGGTTTGGCGCCTGCCTTTGGCCCAGGGCATGATCCTGGAGACCCGGGATCGAATCCCATGTTGGGCTCCCGGTGCATGGAGCCTGCTTCTCCCTCTGCCTGTGCCTCTGCCTTTCTCTCTCTCTCTCTCTGTGACTATCATAAATAAATAAAAATAAAAAAAAAAGAAAACCATGACAGTAATGATATTCTATTATATTTATCCCTGTTTTTACCCAGATGTTGTTCTTTCCTTTTTGAGGTCCAAAGCTTTTGTATGTTATCATATTCTTTCTATATTGAGAACTTCTTCTAGCCATTCCTTAAGGGTTTATCTGCTAGTGAAAAATTATCTTACTTACTTTTCCTTTGTCTAATGATGTGTTTATTTTCCCTTTATCCCTTCATTGTCTTGCTAGAATTAAAATTTGCTATTGACAGCACATCTAGTGCTTGAAAATGTTTTGTCCCTTCTTTCTGGCCTCTATAGTTTCAAATGAGTTACCAACTCCAACTCAAATTGCTCACCTTGTAGGTAATGCCTCATTTCTCTCTAGCTCCTTTAAGATGTTTTCTTGGCTTCTAGCTTTCAGAAGTTTAATTACGATATATGTTGGCCTGAATTTCTTTTGGTTTATCTTCTTTTGTGTCATTCAACTTCTTGAATCTGTAGTTTATGTCTTTTGGTAAATTTGAATTTTGGAAGTTTTCTATCAGTACATACTTGAATAATTTTTTTAGTCTCAAACTCTTTCTCTTCTCCTGCTTCAAACTATGTAAACTGCAATAGATCTTTTGTTATTGTCCACAACTACCTGGAAATATTTACTTTCTTGGAAATATTTACTTTCTTATAGTCTACTTTCTCTCTGTTGGGTTGAATAAATTATATTGATCTGAATTGATCTCAGATTCACTAACTCTTTCCTCCTTCATCTCCAGTCTGCTTTTGAGCCCATCCATTGAGTTTTTAACTTTGGTTATTATACTTTTCACTTCTATAACTTCCTTTTGGTTCTCTTTATAACTATTATTTAATTCCTGATATTTTGTATTTTGAACTTACTTTTGGAGACATTTTTATGATAACTGCTTTCAAACTGTCAGATAATTTTAACATTTCACTGTATTGTGATTTTTTATTTAATATTTTATCTTTAGAAAGCCAACATTTTTTTTTTCATTGTTGTTCAGAAAAAATGATTTTTTATTGAATCCTTGGCATTTTCACATTATTTTAGGAGAATCTAGATTTGATTTAATTCTTCTATTTTAGCATGCATTCTTTCTGTTTAGGTTTAGTGGGTAGATTCTGGCTTTCTTTGGCGGGCTGTGATTCCAATGATAATTTAGTTTTCGGAATCCTCTCAGGTGATTCTAGTCTGCTTTATTTACCTGTCTCCACTGAGGCACTTGCTTAACTCCAGATGGTTCCATCTTCAGGGACAAAAGACATTTTTCTTGGCCTATTATTATTAGGTAGGACACATGAGTTACAGATAGAGAGAACTTTCCAACAACAGTTGGAAATCTTTTTAAAAGATTTATTTATTTATTTATTTATTTATTTATTTATTTATTTATGAGAAACAGCACTCACAAGTAAGAGGGGCAGAGGGAAAAGAAGAGAGAATCTCAAGCAGACTACATGCTGAGCACAAAACCTGACACGGGGCTTGTTTTCAGGACCCTGAGATCATGACCTGAGCCAAAACCAAGGGTCAGAGGCTTAACCAATGGCAGCACCTAGGCACCCCTCTTCAGGAATATTAGGGGTTAGGGTTCTACATTTGGAAATCATAATTGGGGGATCCCTGGGTGGCTCAGTGGTTTACCTTCAGCCCAGGGTGTGACCCTGGGGTCTCGGGATCAAGTCCCTGTCGGGCTCCCTGCATGGAGCCTGCTTCTCCCTCTGCCTGTGTCTCTGCCTCTGTCTCTCTCAGTCTGTGTCTCTCATGAATAAATAAATAAAATCTTTAAAAAAAGGAAATCATAATCGCATAAGGTATGAAGTTTAGATAGTATATTTTGTACATATGAGTATCCACTTATCACAACACCATTTATTGGATGTTATTCTTTCTCCACCAAACTGCCTTTGTACCTTTGATAAAAATTAATTGACCATGTATATGTGGGCCCATTTCCAGAGTATGTATTCTATTTCATTAATCTATGTAGATAAAACTCTATGCCAATAGTGTACTGAATTGATTGCTGTAGCTTTATAATAAGATTTCAAGTTGGGAAATGTAAATCCTTGAATTCAGTCCTTTTCTAAAAAGTAGTTAGGCTACTTTAAGCTTTTTCCCTCCCCATGGTAATTTTAGAATCAGGATTTTAAATTCCACAAAAAAAGTATGTTGGGATTCTGATCGGGCTCACATTGATTCTATAAATCAGTATGAGGAGAACTGACATTGAATCCTAATCTACAAACTTGTAGATCTCCTCTTATATTTATGTCTTTAATTTTTCTCAGTAGTGGCTTACAGTCTTTAGCATCGAAGTCTGGCACATCTTTTGTCAGATTTATCCTTATATCTCATTTTTTAAGTTATCCACTACTATTTTTTATATATAGTTGAATTCTATGTACTGTGATTTATTGTTAGATTTTTTTGCATTTATGCTTATGAAGAATATTTATCTACAGTTTTCATTTGTTTCCATATCTTTGTTTTTAGAATCAAAGTGATTCTTTGGGATTACTTTGGGAAGAGTTGGGAAATACCTCCTAACTTTCTATTTTGTTTTGGAAGAATTTGTCTATAATTACTACTATTTATTCCTTAAATGCTTAGTAGAATTTGCCAATAAAAACATCCAGGCATGGAGTTTTCTTTTTGACTACATTAATAAATATAGTGGAATTCAGTTTCCAAATTTCTTCTTGAGCTAGCCTTGTTAGTTTCTTTCTTTCAAGGAATTGTCTATTTCATTTACATTATTGTTTTTTTGTCTTAAAGTTGTTCATAGTGTCTCACATAATTTTTCTATACTTGTATAATCTATTGTGATGTCACCTATCTGATTTCTGATGTTGGGAATTTTTTCCCATTCTCTCTTTCTGTTACCAGTCTGAATATATGACTTCATTTCATTAAATTCAAAATACCCTCTATCATGCTCCTCCTTTATTTCTCCCTTTTTCCATGGACTATTTAGTATACTTCTTCATTTCTTAATATTTGGTGATTGTCCAGATATTTTTCTGTCATTGACCTTTAAATTATTTTCATTGTGGCCAAAGAACGTACTTTGTATGACTTGGATTTTTTTTTTTATTTTGAGGATTTGTTTAATGGCCCAAAATACTCCGTTTTGGTAAGTGTTCCACGTGGATTTCTGAGCACTCTACCCGATGCCCCATGAATTATGAGGTGTTCCACTCTGGCTCTTTGGAACAGGAGATGTTCCCACCTGATGTGCACTCCAGCTTCATTTCCTCTTTTCCTTTTGGGTGGATCTTTCCCCAGCACTTGGTATTTTCCTTATTTTCATGTAGTGACTCATACATACTCAACTGAAGGCTCAAGGGCAAAGATCCCCAGAGTTCTTTATGAAGCTGGTTCTTCCTGGCATTCCTTCTCTGTGAAGTCCAGTAGTTTTGCCCTCCCCAGAGTCATGGCTTCCCTTCTTTACTCAGTAAGATCGCCCTACTCTCCCTAGTTCCCCTTTCCTTGTTCTTCATAGAGAGTGACTGGATTCTCATTATTTGTTTCCAGATTCAAACTGTTGGGCCAGGGGTAATGGGACTGAGGCCTGCATTGGGCTCAGTGCTCAGTGGGGAGTCTGCTTGAAGATTCTCTCCCTTTCCCTTCCCCTCACTTCTCTTGACACAGTCTCTCTCTCTCCTTCAAATGAATGAATAAATCTTTAAAAAAATAAATACAAAAGTCAACATGGTTAAAGGAACAAATAACATCTTAGTTTTATTATGAAAATAGTTTTAAACTCCTGAATTCCTTGAAAAATCAACAGAAACTGCCAAGAGTCCAAATTTTGAAATCCCACTTTGTGAGTTACTGGCTCAGGAAAATAAATATGATTACACGTTATAACAATTAATTGAATCAATTCTCTTGAGTCAAATTGACTCCCAGACTCTCTGCTACCTCACCCCAAATGTCTTCTCCATCTTATGTCTGCTACCTGGTAGAGCTATAAAATGTGGTAAGGTGAAAGAGATAAATTCAGTTTTTCTTTGCAGCCAAGTCTTACTTTGACCACCTTTTTCTTATTAGCTTTCATGTCATTCTGCATTTCATTAGGTCATAGTTACAAGAGCTAAAAGCACCATTTTTTTTTCAGAGTTAGAGACTTTATTGCCAAAAGCTAGCTAAGCTATGTTCAGACAAAGTTTTCTTTCTTTTCATCTCAAGGCAAAAGACACACAAAAAATGTCTAAACAAAAGACATCCAGACCAAGAGGTTTGATGCTGCTACTGAATTTTAATGTGCAGACATACCGTCTTGCCAGAAATCTGACTTCCAGCCACTGACTACTGCCAGGCCTCAAGTTATTTTGTATTATGTCACTCGTAAATTGGGTTGGGTGGAAAGGAAGAAAGGAGGGGATATCTTTTAGTTGGGAAAATATGTATTCTCTTTGACATTATTTTAAGCTAGTTATTGACTCCTAGGATTAATTAAAACATATTTGCATAAATATACTTTATTTCACTAGTGCAAATGAGACCTAAAAGATAAATCATTTGAAGATTAACATTTCATCGTGGGTTTTTTTTTTTTTTGTGTGTGTGTGTGTTTTGTTTGTCTTGTTTTGTTTGTTTGTTTTTGTACCAGCACTTCCTGTTTATGATCTGCTGGAAAATCCTGGTCATCCCATCCTAGAACGCACCATGCTATCAACTGAGCCTTGCAGTTCTATCCCTTTCCAAATGGTCTGCATTTGATTGAGAACAAGAATCTGAGGCCAACTAACAGAGAGACTCAATATGTAGCACCTTCCTATTGAAAGTATTTGAGGGCTCCATAATAATCCGTGAAAATTTTTTAAATGATTATTATTTTAGCTTAAGATACTGATGATCCATTAAACATGGTTCATGTTACTTGGGAGAGGTAATATGCTACTGAAGTATTACTCTTCACATTCAAGATGAAATATCCCCACATATTCAGCCAGTCACCAAGGAAGATCATGAAATATGAAAGAGAAGACAAAGTTTTAAGAATATGAAGAGGTGGAGGGCACTGCATGAGAAATCTGTGGCATCATGTTCTTCGAGAGATTCAGATAACTTCTAGTGCATTGTCAACAGCAATGCTTTATGTCACTCACCAATGACCATATTTTTCTTAACCCCGAGTTTGAGTCAGCATGGAAATAATTGTGGAGAAATCACTACATAAAATACATCTCTATTTAAGAAAAGAAACAACAGTCCAAGCCCATTTTACAGGGATATGAAATAATTTTTGTTAGAGAAAAAAATCCTGCTTTCCTTAAAAATCGTATGCTAGTTTGTTAAGAGCTGGAAGCTTGTAGAAAACGAGATAACAACTACGAATTGTAGCTGAAATCTCAAAACTCATTTCCTGGAAAATGGTAGATGACACAAGCCTACTGATCTCCTAATTAGAAGGAAAACGTCATAATGTTTAAAATATCCGGACTTACCCATTCTTTCTTTGTTCTCTCTGACCTGAGGGAAAAGAAACAGACAAGGAGCCAACGGAAGGGAAGAGGGAGCCAATGACTTGGACTCACATCAACAGCATAATTTAAATTATTTTCCCTGGATCCTCTGAGAACTTTGTGCACAAACAAGCTGCGGAAAGCCTGGAAACAGACTTTCATAAACAGTGAAGGGAAGCAACAAGGAAAAAGAAACACAATCAGTGAAAGGGAAGATACAGTTGCAGATACACGAAAAATGGTTTGACTTTTATTTTTGTTTCCGTTATGTCATTTTATGGGCCCTGTGTGGAGGGCTATTCTGAAATCCCCGCTAGAAGCGCTCCCGAAGCCTGGTGCTGGATGAGGAAGGCGGGGCTGCCCCGCGGCGGGGCGCACGCTTCAGGTGCAGCAGGGAGAGGAAGGGCTCCGCGCGCCCGCAGGTGTCAGTCCCGCGGGCGGCCAAGGAGCTCGAGCCCTCCAGGCCCCGCCCGGGGCGCAGAGGATCGCGCTGCCCCAGGTGACATCTGCTACCGCGGCTCTTAGCCCTCCTGATAGAAACGTTCAGAATGAAACCTCCTCCGCTCCACGCTGCGCCAAATGCCCCACGGGGATGTTTATGTCATTAGAGAGAACATTAATCACGTTTGAGGCTGCTCAGTGTTTTTCAAACGACGATCTAAAATTTGAAGAATTTCAACCCCCGGGCAAAGCCAGAAACTCACCTCCCACGTCCCCTGCAGATCTGGGCCTCCCGCGGGCTCCGGGGGCTCTGGGCTCCGGGGTCACATGTGAGGCAGCCAGAGCCGGGGTGGGGTGGGGGCGGCGGTGCGGGTGCTGGCGGCCTGGCTGGGGTGCGGGGGGCTGCGCGGCAGGGGCCGCGAGGTCCCCGCTCCCCGCTCCCCGCACCCCGCTCCCCGCTCCCCGCACCCCGCTCCCCGCTCCCCGCACCCCGCTCCCCGCACCCCGCTCCCCGCACCCCGCACCCCCCCTCCCCGCACCCCCCTCCCCGCTCCCCGCACCCCGCTCCCCGCACCCCGCTCCCCGCACCCCGCTCCCCTCACCCCGCTCCCCGCACCCCGCTCCCCGCACCCCGCTCCCCGCACCCCGCTCCCCGCTCCCCGCACCCCGCACCCCCCTCCCCGCACCCCCCTCCCCGCTCCCCGCACCCCGCTCCCCGCACCCCGCTCCCCGCACCCCGCTCCCCTCACCCCGCTCCCCGCACCCCGCTCCCCACTCACCCCGCACCCGCTCCCCACTCCCCGCACCCCGCTCCCCGCACCCCGCTCCCCGCACCCCGCACCCCGCACCCCGCACCGGAGCGGTCTGGGTCTGTGCCGGGCGTGCGGACCTCCCGTCGGGCCACCCCAGGGAGGAGGCGACGAGCTAAACACCCTAACACACATGAGTTTCCAGGGTTAGGCGATAGCGGAGTTGTGGAGCTTGCCCCCGGGACCGTGCGGAGGCTGTGTTCGTCTCCTCCCCGCTAAGGGTCCCTGAGAAACCAAGGCAGGTCCCCTTGAAGGTTGGCAGCGCCAGGTGCTGCTCATGGCGCCCTCGACAGCCTGTCGCAGGCTCTTCGCGAAGCTGCGAGTCCCGCCGGCGGAGGACTCTGGCCTTCAGAGTCAGGACGAGGCAGGTGCAGGGAGACCCGCTGCACTTACACGGAGAGTAAAGCGCTTAGCATGGGGGTCGCCTGGCCCGCAGTAGGCACCTGTGGTTGTTATGAATACATTGTATAGACCAGGAAGTAGAACCTAGAAAAGATAAATAATTATCATAATTAGGCGGCCAGCACAGATTGAGCTAAGATTCAAATCCAAAACCATTTTCCATTTCCAAAGTCCATCCACCCATGTCCTTTCCATGCTGCAAGGCTACATAAATGTCTGGAGTTTAGGGACAGACCTTTCTTTTCTTTTCTTTCCTTGTTTAAAGTTCCTACATTGAACTTTTGATTTCTTCAATAGACCAGACTGGCACTTTCCGTCCCATGTCCACAGCTGTGGTGACTGTCTTCGGCTCCCAACATGTGGTGTGTGAGCGTGTGGAGTTATGTGGGACAGGGTCATCGGGGCATTTTGCATTGGGAGATAAGAAAGAGAAAGGTAGCTTCTACCTATCTGGTAAGTTTTACTTATTACTGTGCTTCTCAACACTGAATAGGATCAAGCAAAGTGAACAGAAAACAGAAATATACAGAGTGGCGTAACAGACTGTCTTTTGTCCCTTTATTACACTTGGATTCTTTCATTGGCTCCCTTTTCCCCACATAGAGTAAGACTTCTCATGGTCTTTCCTGTTTATTAATGACAAAAAGCACTAAAGTTCTCTTGAAATAGAGTTGTTGGTTCACAGCGCACCTTTATAATTTATACAGATATTTATTTAAATACTACAGAGTAGTGCCTAATAATTCCTAATTCTTGTGTGAACTGAATTTTCTAATGTCTATAGGGCAGACATAAAATATGTCTTATTCTTGAGTAACTCAATTAATTTCCATACTCTCCTTTTTTTTTTTTTTTAATCCTTGGAATGATGCAGACTTTGGAGGAAGGCAAACATGCTCTACTTTCCATTTCTGCCCTAACATATACCACAAACTTAGTAGCTAAAAACAACATCCACTTATCATCTCATAGTCTGGATGTTGGAAGACATGTCACAGTGAAGCTCAGTTGGTTCTCTGCTCTAGGATTCACAGACCCCAGAGCAAGGTGTCAGCAGGGCTGTGATCCCTCCTGGGAGCCCTGGGATGAACTGCTTCTGAGCCATGCTGGTTGTTGGCGGTTTGATTCTCTTTTCTGGCACTGAGCTTCTCAGCTCCCTGCTGACGATCAATCGGCAACCATTCTTGGCTTCCAGAGGCCACCTATCTTTGGCTCATGGTCCCCTTCTTTCATCTTCCATGCCATCAACAACAGGCTGAGTTCTCTTCGTGCTTCAAATCACTCTGACCTTCCTGTGCCACGTTCTCTGGCTGGCTCAACTGTCTCCCTCTTCTGCTTTTAAGGATCATGAGATTCCATTGGGCTCACCCGGATAGTCCAACATGCTTGCCCCATCATAAAGTCAACTATTTAGTCACTTTAATTGTGTCTGCAAAGTCTCTTCACAGTAGTACTAGATTATTGTTTGGTGGAATAAGCCAGAAAAAGGAATCTCAAAGGATTGTCTCTAGAATTCTCAAAGGAATCTCAAAGGATTGTCTCTAGAATTCTGCAGATCCCACACACATGAGTGTGACTCCCATTTAACAAACTGAGTAATCCTTGAGTAATCTATTAAGTTCAATGAACCTTGATTTCTTTTTTTTTTTTTGTAAAATGGAATTAATTACCGTATATTTCACAGAATTGCTATAAAGATTAAAAGAGACTACAAAGTGCTTGGCTCCGTGGCTTAGCAAATAGTAGGATGTTTAATAAATTATAGATAGTAGCAGGAGGAGGAGGAGCGGGAGTAAAAGTATTGTCCTTAGACCAGAGTAGGTGCTTAATAAATGCTGATTTTCTTCCTTCCTACATACATTGGATTTAAGCACTAAGCTTTTTATCTTGGCTCTTTCAAGGGATGTTATACTTTGATGGTCCTGGAGCCTAAGATGTCTGCTCTTTGCAGATCCTTCTTTAGCTCTCATGTAGCTAACTCTATCACCAACATGTGGACAATTTTACGTGTATAGTAGTCATGTGGTGGGACATTGAAACCTATGAAGAATGAGGCAAAGAGTCTGTTTTATACCTAATATTGAATTAAAACCAAAAGACCAATTCATCAAGAAGACATAACAATCTTAAGTGTTTATATACTTAATAACAAAGCTTCAAAATACAAGAAGCCATAACTCAGATCTGCAAGGAAAAATAGACAAACCGACAATTATAGGTGATAGTTTCTGTATCTCCCTTTCAATAACTGATGGAACAAGTAGGAAATCTGTATGGATGTTAATGATTTTATCAATTATCAAACCATCTGTCCTAATCAATATTTATAGGACATTCTATCCAACAACAGCCAAGTACACATTCTTTCCAAGTGCGCAAGAACATCATAACACTTACCAAGAGAAACAGTACTTTGAGTCATAAAACAAGTCTCAATAAGTTAAAATTAACAGATCCAAGTCATACAAAGTATGTTCTGTGATCATAATGGAATTGGATTACAAATCCATAGCAGAAAAATCTCTGGAAAATCTTCAAATACTTGGAAACTAAGTAACACACTTCTAAGTAAGGCATGGGTCAAAGAAGAAACCAAAAGAGTAAGTAAAAAGTACTTTCATGTGAATGAAAACAAAAATACAAGATATCAAGATCTGACAAATAATAAGCTGGGTGGTTGCCAAAGGAGAGGGGTTGGGGGATGGGCAAAATAAATAAAAGGGGTTAAGAGGTACAAGCTTTCTAGCTATAAAATAAAAAGTCCTAGGGCGCCTGGCTGGCTCTGTCAATTAAGCATCTGCTTTTTGGCTGAGGTCATGATTCCAGGGTCCTGGGATCAAGTCCCACATCAGGCTGAGAAGAGAGCCTGCTTCTCCCTCACCTTCCGCCCCTTGTGCTCTCTTTCTCTATCTCTCTCTTTCTCTCAAATAAATAAATAAAATCTTTAAAAAATTAAAAAGTAGAACAAAATAAATGTTACAGAAGTATAAAGTCCAGCATAAGGAATACAGACACTAATATTGTAATAACTACATATGGTAACAGATAGTAACTAGACTTGTGATGATCATTTCATAATGTATAAACATATTGAGGCACTGTATTGTACACCTGGAATTAATATAATATATTATGTCAATGACAAAAAAAATCAAGATTTGTGGGATGCTGCCCATAGGAGAATTTTTATAGTGCTGTTTTGAAAAGAACAAAGTCCTCAAATGATCTCAGATTTTACCTTAGGAAATTAGAAAAAATCCAATTAAATCTAAAGTAATATTTAAAAAGGTGATGGTAATGTGGCCAGCAAAATTTAAGATGGCCTCCAAAATTATTTCTCTTTGATATATGAACCCTGTATAATATTCTCCTTTTGAGTGTGGACAGGTTCTGTGAATAAATTAGGATGTCACTTCCAGGTTGGCAAAGGAATTTTGCATGTGTTATTAGGATACTAGTCAGCTGATAGTGAGTTGATGGAAAGACAAAAAGGTCTTCTTGGGTGGGCCTGACCTAATCAGGTGAGCATTTAAAAG
This sequence comes from Vulpes lagopus, assembly GCF_018345385.1. Taxonomy (NCBI): domain Eukaryota; kingdom Metazoa; phylum Chordata; class Mammalia; order Carnivora; family Canidae; genus Vulpes; species Vulpes lagopus. The sequence continues at coordinate 108,987,715 of NC_054824.1, read as the reverse complement.
AAGGTGCAGCATTAGAGATGCACTTGCTGTCCTTGAAGAAGAAAGCAGAGCAACACGTTGTGACTTGCCAATGGGACTAAATGGCATCTAGCTGCTAGGTGACCCTAGGCCAACAACTAGAAAGAAAATGGAAACTACAACCATAGAGAACTGACTTTTTTCAAAACATGATGAGCTTGGGCTAGGACTCAAGCATCAGATGAATCCACAGCACCAGCTTACACTTCAATTGTAGCCTAGTGAAACCTTGAACAGAGGGTCTAGTTAACCCGTGCCCTGACTCCTGATCCATGGAATATTCTTCTATGATAAATTTGTATTAGTTTAAGCTATTAAATTTGTGGTAATTTATTATGCAACAATAGAAAACTAATACAGATAAAAAACCAAACAGAAGTAAAATAGAAAACAGAAAAATGATAGAGAAAATCAGTAAAATCAAAGCAGATGCTGTGTAGGAAGGTTTTAAAAATCGATCCACTAATCAGAAATAAAAGGAAGCGATACAAATCCTCAATATCTGGAATTAGAGGGGTGACACCACTACAGATTCTATAGATAGTAGAGGAATCATAATGGAAGATTATTAAATTCATGCCCATAAATTTGAAGATTTTATGAAATGAAAGAATTCCTTAAAGACACAATCTTCTCGGGATCCCTGGGTGGCGCAGTGGTTTGGCGCCTGCCTTTGGCCCAGGGCGCGATCCTGGAGACCCGGGATTGAATCCCACGTTGGGCTCCTGGTGCATGGAGCCTGCTTCTCCCTCTGCCTATGTCTCTGCCTCTCTCTCTCTCTCTCTCTCTCTCTCTGTGACTATCATAAATAAATAAAAAAAATAAAATAAAAGACACAATCTTCTCAATGCTTACTTAAGAAATAGATAACTTGAATAGCCCTCTATACATGAAGAAATTGGACTGAAAAAACTATCACAAAGAAATCTGTAGGAGTAGATAGATTCACTATTAGGTTCTACCAACTGTTTAAGAAGTTAATGACACAATTCTTCAGAAACACTCCAGAAAATTGAAAAGGAAGGAATACTTCCTAGCTAATTATATGAAACAGCATTACTCTGATACCAAAAGCAAACAGATACATTCCATGAAACTATAGTAAATGTAAAATACAGACCAGTGTCCCTCAGGAACATAGATTTAAAAATTCTAAGCAAAATTCCAGTAAATCAAATCCAATTTATATAAAATGATTATATATCATAACCAAATGGAGTTTATCACAGGAATGCAAAGCTTAATTTGAAAATTAAGCAATATAATTGCCCATATTGACAAATTAAAAAAAGAAAAGCCATATGTTATCTGCTTAATATATACAGAAAAGGCATTGGACAAAATCTGACATCCATTCTTTTTTTTTTTTTCTGACATCCATTCTTGATTTAAAAAAAAAAACTCTCAGCAAACTAGAAATAAAAAGGAACTGCCTTAATCTAATCAAAGAAACTTCTGAAAAATGTAGAACTATTATACTTAATGTTAAAAAATTGAATTCTTTCCTCCAAAAGATGTCTACTCTTACCACTTTTATTTAACATTGTACTGCAAATTCTAGCCAGCGCAAAGGCAAAGGAAAGATATAAAAGGCATCCAAATTGGAACATAGGAAGAAAAATTCACTTTATTCTCAAACAACATAATGTCTGCAGATAAAATATGAAATTTACAAAAATTATACTGGAATTAATAAACATGTTTAGCAGTGTAGCAGGATACAAGATCAATATATAAAATTCATCTGTGTTTCTACATATTATGAATGGACAATTGGGATTTGAATTTGATAAAACTTAGTAATAAATCTGAAAAAACTGTGCAAGACCTGTGCACTCTACACTGCTAAACATTGCTGATAGAAATTAAAGAAGGCCCAAAGAAATAGATAAACGGAAAGATATACCATGTTCATGAGTCACAAGCCTGAATCAATATTACTATGACATCAGTTCTCCCAAAATTGATTGATAAATTGAATTTGATCCCAGTCAGAATTCCGGCAAGCACTCTTGAAAAAACTTGAAAACTTGATTCCAAAATTCATGTAGAATTGCAATGTATTTACAATAGCTAAACAATGTTAGAGAACAAAATTGGAGTACCAACACTACCAGATATTAAGACTTCTTTTATAAAGCTACAGTATTCAAGACGGTAAGGTATTGTTACCTTGATAGACAATTTGATCAACTGAAGTAAATAGAAACTCCAAAAGTGGACCCATTTGTTTATAAACAACTGACTTTTGACAAAGATGCAAAGGGAATTAGTGGGGAAAGGATGGTCTTTTTAACAAATGGTGGTAGAACAAATGGATACCTATGGGCAAAACTGTGAAGTGCAGTTCATGCCTCACACCATTTACCAAAATTAATTCAAAACGGATCCAATACTTGAATGAAAAACCTAAACCTATGAAACTTGTAAAAAAAAAAAAAACAGAATAGGAGAAAAACTTTGTAACCTTGGATTAGGCTAAGATCTCTTAGCTATGACACTGAAACACAATCTGTTTAAAAAGTTGGTGAATTTATCAAAATCAAAAATGGAAAATATAAGAAAATATTTGAAGTCGTATGTATGATAAAATATTTGTATTCAGAATTGTAAATGTTTAAAAAGTCAATAAAAAAAGAAACAGCTCAACACAAATGAACAAAAATTTGAAGAAACTCCACCAAAGAAGAATGTAAAAAATGGTCCAAATAACTGTCAATTTCTTAAATAGGTAAGTCCTATACCTTCCAACGATCCAGCCATTTCAATTCTAGATACTTACTCTAGAGAAATAAGAGCACAGTTCATATAACGATTTATACATGAATGTTCATAGTAGCCTTATTTGCAGTAGTCAAAAGATGGAAGCAACCTCAAAGTCTATTAATGAGTGAGTGAATAAACATTGTGCTATCTCCATACAATGGAAATTAGCAATAAAAAAATGAATCACTGATACATGTAACAGCATCAATAAATCTCAAAAAGCATGCTGAGTGAATAAAGTCAGACAAAACACAGCCCTATTATATATTTCTACATAAAATGCTAGGAAATTAAAATTAACCTAGAGTATCAGAAAATAGATCAGTGTTTGCCCCTTGAAGAGCAGAAGGGCAGGTGGAAGGATTGTGAAGGAGCATGAGGAAACTTTTGGGGGTGAAGGGTGTGTCTACCCAACTCAAAATGGGTAGTTTCAGCCAGGATCTCTTGGAGATGACCCACGGCCATATACTCCATTTCTGCCGAAGCTCAATAACTTGCTGAGAACTCCTTTCCATTGATGCCTTGCTACAGAACCCCGGGGGACTGCACTGTCACTCTCCAAGTCAGAGACTCCCTAGGGATATATGTATTCCACTGATGACTCTGTGGCATCTGCCACATATGGCCCAAGGTAGTGGGCTATTTGTTTCTCAGCAGGAATCCGAGGCAGAACCTTCTCTCTTATAGATTCCCCTTAAAACCGACAGCCTTTCATGTCATTTGGTATGTGAATTGGAGCAAAATTCCAAACTGTGGTATATGCTGGCTTCAAAACCCAGAGGCCTTCCAAGCACTATACTCTTAGTGGGAGGAGGTGCATGGTGCAATAGCTTGTTCTTTCCCTTGGAAGAAATGTCCTGACATTTCCCAGGTCATTGGACTTCACTGATGTGACAGCATGTCCAACTCACTAGCCCATGTGTACTTACCAGTGTATTCTGGTACACAGCGATACATGTGATTGCACAATATAGGGAAACAATGAAATGGTCTATGAAACATCCAGATGACACACTGTAATAAAGAGCAGGAAAACTAAAGTAGCCCTGAGCAAGACTAGAAACTCTGATGGTTCTCCTCCTGAAAAGCACTCATTCATCAGATCAATAACCTCATCCCACATTGATCTGCTCTCATATCATTGTAGCACAGCAACCAGGATTAAGATTGTGGCTACTACTTTACTACTGTATTGTCTGCAGTGGTTCATTGTCTTTGGGCTTTTCCTTTTCTCTTCTCTTCTTCCTCTCCTCTCCTCTCCTCTCCTCACCTCTCCTCTCCTCTCCTCTCCTCTCCTCTCCTCTCCTCTCCTCTCCTCTCCTCTCCTCTCCTCTCCTCTCCTCTCCTCTCCTCTCCTCTCTTCTCTTCCTCCCCTTCCCTTTCTCTCTCCCTTTCTCTTTCTTTCTTTCTTTCTTTCTTTCTTTCTTTCTTTCTTTCTTTCTTTCTTTCTTTCTTTCTTTCTTTCTTTCTTTCTTTCTTCTTTCTTTTCTTTCTTTCTTCTTTCTTTCTCTTTCTTTCTTTCTTTCTTTCTTTCTTTCTTTTTTGCTCCTTCTTTTCTTTCTTTCCTTCCTTCTCTTTCTCTTCCACTTCCTCTTTCTCCTCTTCCTCCTCCTCCTTCTTCCTTTGTGTGTGTGTGTGTGTGTGTGCTTTTGTTTTCATTTAAGTCCCTAGAACAGCCTCTACCTCTAGCTACACAGTAAATTTAAAATGACACCACATTCCACATAGAATGGGAGAGATTTTCATGGTTCTTAAAGAAGAAAGGATGCAGGGGGTGTGTTCGCAAATATATCTACATTTAGTTCACCAGTCTGATACCAAGATAGAAACATATATATTATAGACTTTATATTATATTTAAATTTTTTATATTTATAGGTTGTAACCAACAATGCTTTGGATAAAAGGTCATGGAATAGATCACACCACTACAAGAAACTCCTAAATATAATGCAGTTCTAATGCATTTTGTGGTGAAAACTACACCTCTGAATTCAGGTAGACATCCCAGGGAAAAGGACAAATATTGATGTGGATTTTCTACTTAAAAACTAATACAGTATGGGTCACATGGGTGGCTCAGTCAGTTGGGCATCTGCCTTTGGCTCAGATCATGGTTTCAGGGTCCTGGGATTGAGCTCCACATTGGGTTTCCTAGTTGGTGGGGAGCCTGCTTCTCCCTCTCCCTCTGCTGCTCCTCCTGCTTGTGCTCTCCCTCCAACAAATAAATAAATAAAATCTTTTTTAAAAAGTCATGACACCCTTCAGTGGGCCATATGCTTGGCAGATGATTGCCAACATGTAACTTGGGAGGTAGAAGTTTCCAAAGGAATTTTTAATATGTTAAAGGAGACTTACAGGATCCTCGGGGGTGGGGATCAGGATAATGTTAAGCTAAAGTTGCTTTTTGCCCTTAGCAAAGTGTCAACATCAACACAGCTAAGTTCCTAGATGAATGTCACTCTGCCTGTTTCAAGGATTTGTCAATGGGCTGTAAGTAGTAAAGAAATTTAGTTTCTCTTTTGCTTCACAGTCAAACATCAAACCTACTTGTGTGGCATGGTGATCAGTCATGTTCCTTAAGCTTAGTCTAAGATCAGGATGTCCTCAATGTTCTATTTGCAGAAAGTAAAGTCAGCTAAGACGAAGACAATCTGGCCCATTTTTCTTTCATGTGGTATAAATCTGTAAGTAACAAAGCCTAATTAAAATGAGCTTAAAAGGGTGCCTGAGTGGCTCAGTTGGTTAAGTGTCTGCCTTCAGCTCAGGTCATGATCCCAGGGTTCTGGGATCAAGCCTTGCATTGGGCTCCCTGCTCAGTGGGAAGTCTACTTCTCCCTCTGCCACTCCCCCTGCTTGTATTCTCTCTCTCACTCACTCTCTCTCTCAAACAAAAATCTTCAAAAAAAAAAAATCAAGCTCACAAGAAAATGAGGGAATTTAGCAAAACTATACGTTAGCAGTGGTGGCACTAGCCTTCCAAACCTTTCACTTATACCCTAACAACCTCAGAGTCTCTCATGCCTCTGGGATAGCTTCCTTATCCTTCCTGCAAGTGATAAACCCTCTCCAGACAGCAGGCAATGCACCACAAACAATTGTAAATGCACATTCATCTAACATATTCAGGCCCAGGAAGAGAGAAATCTCCCTCTCCACCAGCTCCAACTAGAAACATTCCAGGAAGCTCACCATTGTCCTAGCTTTTTTTTTTTTTAAATAATTTTTATTGGTGTTCAATTTACCAACATACAGAATAACACCCAGTGCTCATCCCGTCAAGTGTCCCCCTCAGTGCCCGTCACCCATTCACCCCCACCCCCCGCCCTCCTCCCCTTCCACCACCCCTAGTTCATTTCCCAGAGTTAGGAGTCTTTATGTTCTGTCTCCCTTCCTGATATTTCCCACACATTTCTTCTCCCTTCCTTTATATTCCCTTTCACTATTATTTATATTCCCCAAATGAATGAGAACATACACTGTTTGTCCTTCTCTGATTGACTTACTTCACTCAGCATAATACCCTCCAGTTCCATCCACGTCAAAGCAAATGGTGGGTATTTGTCGTTTCTAATGGCTGAGTAATATTCCATTGTATACATAAACCACATCTTCTTTATCCATTCATCTTCCGATGGACACCGAGGCTCCTTCCACAGTTTGGCTATTGTGGACATTGCTGCTAGAAACATCGGGGTGCAGGTGTCCCGACGTTTCATTGCATCTGAATCTTTGGGGTAAATCCCCAACAGTGCAATTGCTGGGTCGTAGGGCAGGTCTATTTTTAACTCTTTGAGGAACCTCCACACAGTTTTCCAGAGTGGCTGCACCAGTTCACATTCCCACCAACAGTGTAAGAGGGTTCCCTTTTCTCCGCATCCTCTCCAACATTTGTTGCTTCCTGCCTTGTTAATTGACTTCATTTGCCTCTTGACCCAAGCTCTATGCTAGCAGGTTAGGACTACCATTCGCCTGCCTCTGTTGCATGTGACACGTGTGATTAGGAAGACAGGCTGTGTTATGTTAAGATTGGGGGAGATAAGAGCAATCAGCACTACCCATGCTTTTTACTTTGAGCTGACAAGAAACTTTTGAAGTATACCAAAACAAATGGTATAGATCCTTGTGCATATCCTTTTTCCACCTAGTGTGTGGAAGGCCCTATGCAAGTTGCAAAGATCAGCATGATATCTCAAAATTACTAACCTGAAGAGGTTTAATGTTTAATAAAGAAAATAGCAACAGTAACAACACTGGCATTGAAGGGCTAAACAGCCAAGTGCTTCTAAGAAAGATACTAGAATCTATTGTAGTTCAATGAATTTGGTGGAGAACCATATATTTATCCATCTACCCACTCATACATCAGAATCACTCATGGAGCATGAAAAATCCAGACAACCGGGTAAACCTTCAAAAATGCTGATTTGAGAGTCTTGGATAAGGTTTGAACATCTTTATTTTGAAGAACTTCTGTGAGACATGCTTTAAAGCTGCAAACCCAGTTAGTGTTCAGAGCCAACATTTGGAAATGTTGACTGGATCATTATTCACTCTACCATAGGTGCTTTTGATAGTCAAGTCCTCCATCCCAAAGAAATATATTGCAAGCTGTGCAACATAGCTACTCACTGAAAAACTGGATAGGGAATGAGGCCAGCCCCACCCATGAAATTCCCTTTTTGGAAAGCCTTGGGTAATCTTGATAACAGACTACTTGAGTGTGTGACTTCTCATCTTACTTCCCATGGTCTAATTCCTACTGTGATATTTTTTAAAAATATTTTATTTATTTATTGCTGAGAGACAGAGGGAGAGAGAGAGAACGAGAGGCAGAGACATGGGCAGAGGGAGAAGCAGGCTCCATGGAGTGAGCCTGACATGGGACTCGATCCTGGGTCTCCAGGATCAGGCCCTGGGCTGAAGGCAGCGCTAAACCGCTGAGCCACCAGGGCTGCCCTACTGTAATATTTTAAATTTACAGATCAAAAGGGAAATGAACCTATGAAACCCAGGCACCCCACTCTTTACCCCAATTAAGACAGAGCCCAGGTAGGCTTCTTCTTCTTCTCTCTCTCTCTCTCTACTTATGACCTTGTGGTATGGCCCTAGGCATCCTTTAGAACTGAGTAATAAACCTTCATGTCTCAAAGTTCCCCAATGATTGTGCCAACCCAGCCCCAACATTGGCTCTGGTTGAGGACATGTTTGTTGGGGCTCTCCGCAATAAGACGTACTGGCCCAGCGAGTGCCTCAGGCATTCTTATGTGATAACATCACTATCAATAGGCTCAGACTGACAGGAAACATGCACTTAGTATAAAATTTATATAATTTTCAAGTAACAAATTTGGAGGAAATTAGACAAAGGTTATAAAACTCTTGATGTCAAGTTTACAATGCTACTTCAATTTAAAGTATGAATTGGTGGTAATAGTATTAGTTCAAATATTCAGATTGTATTAGTTATAAAAGTATGCATCTGAATTGCTTGGTCCCTTGGCATCCATCTTAGCAATTGAAAGTTATCACCTGCTTATAGTTTGTAAGTTTCCTATGTTCCTCCCAAAACAGCTCATAAAAACAGATAATTAACACAAGCAAGATAGGACAGACAGCTTGAGTAGATCCGTAAGAGTGGGTTGTAGGTGTCTCTGTCTACAATGGAATCCCAATTTCTACCTTCCATAACATACAGAACCTAGTGGCTGCCCCAACCTCAATTATAAAGGAATATATCCACTTTTTTTTTCATACAGAACATTTTCAGAAGGTGACAGAAACCCAGTGTAAAATTCTTTAAATTTACCTAGGAAGTCCAGAGGCAAGTTGAATTTCAGTTGGTTGATGCACTGGTTCAGTAATGCTACCTGGGACCAAGGTGCTTTCTGCTGGGGTCAGTTTTGTCAATCATGGTCTCACATCACCTATCTGTCCTCTTTCATGGTTATAATAACAGCAAATTGGTTCCTCATGCTTCCTTGTTCATGGACAGCCCCATTGAGGTGGAAGCAGGAGCCTGGTTTGTGTCTAGAAAGAACTTCCCCCAAAGCCTCCATCAAACCACTTCTCATACCCACTGACTAGAATTGGGTAATATGTTTATTTTCAAACAATCATTGGTGAGAATAGGATTACCAATCAGACTCACTCCTAGAGCCAAAGTGACTTATTGGAACCACATTACTGATACTCCATGGAGAAGAGAATGGAATAAACATTAGATGGTAGCTGTGATGCTCACTACCACCTCAGAAATTAGTGCTTACATTTGCCTCCATTTCTCCTCTTCTGAGGGGCTACAGAAGAAACCCTTGGCTGATGACAATAAAATAACAAGATGAATATTTTTTATGGTTGTAAAGAAAGTAAAAAAAAATATGACTAAGATAAAGCCATAAAAAAACCCTCTTGTCTAAAAAAAAATAATAAAAAAATAAAAAAAATAAAAAAAATAAAAAAAAAAAACCCTCTTGTCTTCACATTCTGGAAGCCTACTGGTATGGAAAACAGACACAGTCCCTGATTTTGTGGGGCTTATAGTCTGTCTCAGAGAGTGATGAATGCACTCACATGGGAGATTGCAGGAGACATGTTCCTTCCAGGGTTGGTAGGCTGGTCACGTAGTATGGGAGAAAGAGCAGTGTGAGCACAATCATGGTGATGGCAAGCATAGACTCTGAGGACAACACACAGTACAACTTAACTATAGGACATATATAAAGGGGTAGTGAAATAGAAGGTCAGAGAGGACTTCTGAAAGATATTGCAGCAAATCTCAAGCATTAGACCAAAGAACTTGTACTTTCTTGTTCAAATGTAGACTATGTGAAACTGATGGAAATTTTAGAGCAGGAAAGTGAAATGATTGAAATCGAGCTTTTAAGAAGGGATCTTGCAGTGGATACGATATGCTAAGATCATCTAATGCATGACTTTGAGGATGTTAATGATGATGGCAGTAGTAGACAAAGGAGTAGATGTGATAGTTGTTATTGACAGTCTTATCAGTGGGACCTGGAAACTGATCAGATGACAGGGCAGGGTACAATAAGAGTCAGGAGTGATCCAAGATTTCATGTCTGAATGGCTGGAAGAAAACAGGGTTTTTATTTTATTTAAAAATTTTTTTATCGGAGTTAAATTTGCCAACATATAGCATAACACCCAGTGCTCATCCCGCCAAGTGCCCCCCTCAGTGCCCGTCACCCAGTCACCCCAACCCCCCACCCACCTCCCCTTCCACTACCCCTTGTTCATTTCCCAGAGTTAGATGTCTCGCATGTTTTCTCACCCTCACTGATATTTTCACTCATTTTCTCTCCTTTCCCTTTATTCCCTTTCACTAATTTTTATATTCCCCAAATGAATGAGACCGTATAATGTTTGTCCTTTTCTTTTTTTTTTTTTTTATTTTATTTTATTTTTTTTTGTCCTTTTCTGATTGACTTATTTCACTCAGCATAATACCCTCCAGGTCCCTCCACATTGAAGCAAATGGTGGGTATTTGTCGTTTCTAATGGCTGAGTAATATTCCATCGTATATATATACCACATCTTCTTTATCCATTCATCTGTCGATGGACACCGAGGCTCCTTCCACAGTTTGGCTATTGTGGACATTGCTGCTATAAACATCGGGGTGCGGGTGTCCTAGCAAAACAGGGCTTTTAATAAGAAAGATAGGTCTGGGCAGAAAGGTAGGAATTTGATTTCATTCACCAATGGAATAATCATATGATAATAATCAGAAGGTAGGTGGCTAGAATGTTGGGACAGAAGCCTTCACTAGAGTCAGAGATTATCACTTTTGACAAAGGTAGCTATCTGCCCGTGTTCTAAACATGAGCCACTGAAGTAGAATCTTCAAGAGTGGACTACAGAATCTGTGTTTTAAAAAAAAATAAAAAAATAAAAAAAATAAAAAAATAAAAAGCATCCTGGTTGATTCAGATGCACAGAGTGCTGATAATCACCAACTACATGCTACTTTTCATTGACAGAGTGCTTCCACATGGAAGCTGCCATTTTACCAACATTTTACCACTTATAGACTGTGTTTAGACCATTTTTTCCATTTATTTAAGTCAAAAGTCCATTTAGTATATCCCACCGAACCCCTTCTCTCAATACATGAGAGCAATTAAAGGCCAATCACTTTTCTAGGACTTCAGCACTTTTAAAAACCACATTATTGTAATTTATCTGTGTGCTGTAAATGTTGTCCTAAACAATCAAGCTCAGCTACATTCTTCAAATCAGTTTGAATGGAGTACATATTATAATTTCTATCCCTGGATTTTAGAGAAGAAAAGACATTTAAATGACCCACATTGTGCACACTCTTTGATAAATGATACCAGCAAACCAGAAATTTGAGGTCAACAGGTCTTTATCATAAAGTGCCATTTCTGGGGTTTCCCATAGTGTGTACATAAGTAACAAAGTACTGCTTTTTCATGCACTATTTCTATTAAACCAGAAAAGAGATTTTTAAGAAAAACATATTTAATGATTGTACCTGCTTCACAATTTTGCCAAGTGTTAATCTTAATTTAGTTCAACACAAAGAGAAAGTAGTGCAAAAAAACAGAGTGAGAATAATATGGACAACAGACAAAATATTTGTATTGCATTATTATAAGGGATATCTACATTCAACTTAAAATAAAGGTAAATAATCTTGGAGTACATATGGCTTATGTATATAAAGAAGTCTACTTGGGGAACCCTCTTATCCTGTTGGTGGGAATGAAAACTGGTGCAGTCACTCTGGAAAACAGTATGGAGGCTCCTCAAAAGGTTAAAAGTAGAGCTACTCTATGACCTAGCAATTGCACTGCTATGTATTTATCCAAAGGATGCAAACACAGTGATTTGAGGGGCACCTGCATCCCAATGTTTACAGTAGCAGTGTCCACAATAGCCAAACTGTGGAAGGAGCCTCGGTGTCCCTTGACAGATGAATGGATCAAGAAGATGTGGTCTATATACACAATGGAATATTAGCCATCAGAAAGAATGAAATCTTGTCATTTGCAACGACATAGATGGAACCAGAGGATATTATGCTAAGTGAAATAAATCAGTCAGAGAAAGACAAATACCATATGATTCCATTCCTGTGTGGAATTTAAGAAACAAAACAGATGAGCATAGGGGAAGGAAAGGAAAAAATAAAGTATGATGAAAACAGAGAGGGAGGAAAACCATAAGAGATTCTTAACTCTAGGAAGCACATAAGGTTGCTGGAGGAGACGGGGGTGAGGGGATGAGGTAACTTGGTGATGGGCATTAGGAGGGCATGTGATGTAATGAGCACTGGGTGCTACATGCAAATAATGAATCACTAAATTCTACCCCTGAAACTAATAATATACTATATGTTAACTAAATTAAGTTTAAATTAAACAAAAATTTTAAAGAAGTCTACTTAAGAAACAAAATAAATAATAAACAAAATAGAGTATGTTCAACTTATGAATCAACAGTACTAAGGCAACAAGAAGATTCTGGTTTTTTTTTTCACCTACCATATTGGAATAACTAAAGACTTTGACACTTTGATGCATTTAGGATGTGGAGATATTGGTGGTTTTGACTCATTGTTGATGAACATGTAATTTGGCACCCTCCAAATGAATTTAGCAGTTTCCGTTTGTATATTTATTTTTAATTTTTTACTGCAGTTAACATAAATGGTATACTAGTTTCAGGTGTACAATATAGTGATGCAGTAATTCCATACACGATGCGGTGCTCACCATGATGAGTGCAGTCGCCATCCATCACCATACAAAGTTAGTACAATATCATTGACTCTATTTCCCTATGCTGTACTTTTAAACCCCAAAACTTGCTTATTTTATAACTGGAAGTTTGTATCTTTTCATCTTCTTTAACTATTTTGCCCATTTCTCCGCTTCCCTCTCTTCTGGCAACGACCAGTTTGTTCTGTCTTTATGACACTGCTTCTGGTTTGTGTGTGTTTGTGTGTGTATTTCTTTTTTTCTTTTTTTAGATTCCACACATAAGTGAAATCATATGGTATTTACCTTTCTCTGTATGACTTATTTCACTTAGCATAACACTCTCTAGCTCCATTCATGTTGTTGCAAATGACAAGATTTCATTATTTCTTATTCTGAGTAGTATTCCATCATTTACATCTACATCTTCTGGCTCTGATTTTCCTCTTGTCTGTATCTAATCTGGAGAAATACACACATGCAAAAGGACATATATAAAAGATATGATTGTGACATAGTTTATAAGGGTAAGGAGTCAAAAAATAATCAAAATAACCAAACCCAAACAGCAATAAAATATAAGATGAATGTGATATATACCTATTATGGAAAACCATGTAGCACATCAACATAATGAGATGAATCTTTATGACCTTGGAGATAGATACTTTATTGTATAGAAAAGGAAAGTAGGAGAGAATTTGCAATTTGATAATTATGTTAAAATAATAAATTAATACAAAGTATTATCGAGGTGCCATATCTACTTATTAAGTCAAGAACACACATTGTTTGTAGCTTTCAGTGAAAAGGTGTGATTAGACTGCATGGTTGTGGGGAGAGGACTGGCATGGAAGACGGTAGTCAAAGGAACTTTAGTGGGATCTGCAATGCAGAAATCTTGTACCAAAATAATTGGATTCGTATGTTACTTGGCAAATAGATTATTAATAATTTAAAAAGACAAGATAGGTTATAGGCTTTGTTTGGTACCTGTGCACATATCTGGAAAGATGGAATAATTATAATTTGTTGAATGATACTTTGTAGAGCCTTTCATCTCTCTTTTTTTAAGATTTTATTTATTTATTCATGTGAGAGAGAGAGAGAGAGGCAGAGACATAGGCAGAGGGAGAAGCAGGCTCCATGCAGGGAGCCCGATGTGGGACTCGATCCGGGACTCCAGGATCACGCCCTGGGCTGAAGGCAGATGCTCAACTGCTGAGCCACCCAGGGATCCCCATTTCTTTTTTTCTTATATTTTTAAGTTACTTGTTACTTTCAAATGTATTGTTCCACTTATTACTCCCTATCGGTAAAGTAGGGTAAGGAATGAGGTTCCAGGTAATTATATAATGTTACTAGTAGCCCACAGCTTGTAACTGACAGAGTCTAATTAAGAATCAAGGTCTTCTGAAGTCAGGTCCACTATATCACTTTTGCTTTTGTATGACTGACAAATGTAACAGGATCTCCTTTACATCTTTTATCCTGAATTAGTCCTACGTGGACACATGCCAAAGACCAATCTACCTGGGCCAGATGTGCTTCATTAATCCCAGAGATGTATAATTTGCAATATGGTCATTAGCATACAAGCAAGCATGACCTAACCTTTCATCTATCAGTCAGCTTGCCAGCCTAACACAGCCAGATCCAAATACTTCCCTGCTCTCTATGCTGTGGAATTGGAACAAGGGTCACTTACTACGCCTCTTGGCAGTCATACAACAAGCCCTTACACCTCATCCTGAGATCACCAAACTGTATCGTTCAGTCCAAGGGAAAATTATTCCACGTTAACATATAAATTAATAAAAATTGTTTTTCAAAATTCACAGAACAAGCAATGGACTTCTCAAATGTCCCATCATGTTCACAATATTATACAAATAGATGTTGAGGGGAGAAATCTCACCAAAATCTTCACTGTTTTACATTTCTTAGAATATATTAACTGTATCTCCCACCCTCTCTTGAATCATAGCTTCACATCACTGAGCAAAATAGCTGAGTTTTTCCCAGGAAAAAAAAGATAAGAGTCAAGGAATAGTGGGCAGCCTGTGTGTTATTAAGTACTGAGAAAGATGCCAAAATCTCTTTGGCATTCGAGTGTTGTTTTATAGCCTCTCTGAGGAACAGAGGACAGACGTCTTGGAAAGATTGGGCCTCTGGAGGGTCATTTGGGTGACCTCTCCTCTCAACTAAATCCAATGTTGGCAGAAGCTGAAAGGCAAGAAGGACAGTGAGCCATGAAAATCATGGCTAATAACACAAGTGATTATATCCTCAAAAAATGTATCATGAGAATCTCTAATAAAACCTGATGCAAACATTATACTAAAAAAAAAACAGGAACATCCTTGGAAAATTTTAAAATATAAGTCACTATTGTTAAGGTAGGAAGGCAGCATGGGGAGTGTGGAAAGCAACTGTTCTGTTGAACACAAAAAAGTAGATTCAGGAATATTGTCCCCTTGCTATCACAGATATCATAGAACCCAAGTGACCTTGGGAAGCAATTTTCTCTATTCGTTCATCTATTGTTTCAGAGAGGAAAAAAACTTCATAAATTGTTGCCAGAATCAAACTAATTATTTGTACACAGGTTAGTTCTTACTGTTGCAAAAATCCTTTTGTAGAACCCCTAGTATCATCAGATATATATCTCTAAAGATAGCTTTTTAAAATTATTTACACTGTGTTTTCTTTTTTCCCTCACAAAAGTCTACTGTTCTTATAATTTTTGGCCTACCATCTTCTAAGGAAAATAGGTACAATAGCATACAGGCTCTCAAAACCAGACTTCAAATCACAGCTCTGCCAGAGTGTGATATTTGGGGGAAATTTGACCTTTTGCACCTCAGTTTCCTAAAAAAGAAAAAAACTAAGGATAAAAATAGAGCCCAATCCATAGTATTTCTATAGGTCTTAAATAAATGGTACCTACAGAGTACTTAGCACAGTACTCTGCATTCCTCAGTAAAAGGAATGATGATGTAATGATGACAACCACCTTCTGGCAAGGAGTGAGGGGCATATTTAAAACTGGCTTAGGCATATCAGGATGGAAGAAAACCCTGGGACATGCCACAGCTCTATCATAGAACCATATTAGTGACCCAAAATGGAGCAGCAGAGGCACTAGGCTACCTCAGCCCTCCTAAAACCTTGAATTGATTCACTGAGTCATTTTACCAGTGATTGCTGGTTGTTTCTAATGTGACAAGCACAGGAAATTCAAAGGACAAAAACAATCATGGTCCCTGCTACAAGAAGAGAAGAAAAAATGTAATCACCTGACCACACGAATGAATGTAAAATTACAACAGAGGGAACGGTTGAAAGGAAGTCAGGCAGGGATGTAAGTACATACATGATGGGTTTCTCTGGGGAATGGTGGAAAAGGAGGAGTGGGGTGGAGGAGATAAAAGGAGGAAGTGGTTAGTTTGCCAAGCACAAGGTCATGGAAGTCCTATGGCAAGGGAACAGGTACGTCTGAAGAACTGAAAAAGGAAATGTGGATGTAATGTGGAGGAGTGAGGGGCATGGGGAAAGGTAAGGCTGAAGAGTAGGAAGGACCCAGCTGTGGGCCCAGGAGGTCAGAATAGAGATTTCAAGGTTTACTCTAAAAGAAATGGAAAATCTCTGATGTGTGTGTAAAAATGGGAGATGGGGGTGGGGGTGTATGAGGGCTTGTGATAAGAGGAGAGTGTTGACAATTATATTTGCATTTTAAAGACTCTTTGGTTAAGGTCTAGAGAATGGACCATTTCAACACTTGTGTGAGTAACAGAAAGAAGAGCTTAGAGTGAGGAGTGATCACAGGGTTAGGAGAGAAGGGGAACAAGAAAGTAAAACGCTGGTGTAGACTAGATGAGGGATTGGGGTGGAGAGGAAGGAGACAGAAGAAATTAAGAGTGATCCTGAAATGTTGGGCTCAAGCAACTAGGTAGTAGTATCATTCACCAAGATTGTGTTCCCTAGAGGCATCTGGTGAAGATGGATTTGTGCTTTGTGAGTAGAGAGGTTAGAGCCATGCTCATATGGTAACACTACTTTATCTACTCAGTGAGAGTGAGAGGGAAAAGTACTAGGAAATTGAGAAGCTTGAAGAAAACATTTAATTAGTTTTTGGAGAATTGGAAACAGTTATTAGGGAGACTTATAACTAGTACTTGTTCCTATTTGAGGGGGAGATCATGAATTCATGGTAGTAGCAGTGTTCTGTGTTGTAATCTTTTAGCAATAATTCACTGCTAACATTTAGGTAGAAACATATCCAGGGATGGGATTTTAGCTGGTAGGAGGGAAGAAAAGAACAGGTGAAAAAGCGGAGTGTGTCAGCAGAGTGGTCCTTAAATTGATGGGCATGGAATACAGTTGAACTTGACAGCCATCATCCAACAATCTTGATTTAATTGATATTTGTAGGTTATTTATCTGACTACATTCTGCTCAAGCTCACATGGAACAATCACCAAGAAAGATCACATTCTGGGCCATACGACACACCTTGACACATTTAAAAGAATATAAATCATACAAAGTATGTTCTTAGGCCACAATGGACTTAAACCAGCAATCAGAAACAGAGAGGTAACTAGAAAATTCCAAAAGATATGATAACTAATCGACACACTTTTAAGTAACACATGGGTCAAAGAAGAAATCTAAAGAGAAAATATTTAATGTTTTGAATAAATAAAATAAAAATACTACTCATAATATCTGTGAGATTCAGTGGCAACAATACTTAGGGGGAAATTTATAGTATTAGATGTATATATTAACAAAGAAGAATTATCTAAAATAAATAATCTAAGCTTTCATCTTAGAGAACTAGAGAGATGAGAGCAATTTAAGCCTACCTAAACCATTAGAAGAAACAAATAATAAAAAGTAAAGCAGAAATTGTGGAAATTGAAAACAGGAAAATAATATAGAAAACCAACAAAACCAAAGTTGGTTATTTGAAACTATCAATAAATTGGTAAACCTCCAGCTAGATTAACAAGAAAAAATGTAGAGAAAATACAAATTATTGATATCATAAATGAGAGATCATTACTGTTGATCCTATGGGCACTAAAAAAAATAATAAATAAAATGAATGACTCCAAGCTCACAAATTTGATAATTTAGATGAAATGAAACAATTCAATAAGACACACAGCCAACAAAACACATGAAGATAAATAGATAATCTGAATAAGCTTCTATTAAAAACATTAAATAAGTAATTCTCCCACTAAACAAAGCATAAGGCTCAGATGGTTGCACTGGTGAATTCCGCCAAATGCTTTAGGAAGAAACGATAACAATTCTCTAGTCTCTTTGAGAAAAGTATGTCCAGAAAGAACACTTCTTAACTCATTCTAGGAGACCAGTAATATTGCAATATTGAAATCAGATGAAGATACTACAAGAGAGGAAAACTAGAGAATAATGTCTGTCATGAACATAGATGCAAAAAATCTTTAAGAAAATGCTAACAGCTTTACTTATGATTGAAAACTGGAAGTAGCCAAAATGTCCTTTAACAGGTGAATGGTAAAACAATCTGGTACATGTATACAATGGCAATGAAAATAAATGAGCTATCAAGCTATGGAGAAGTGCATGTTACAAAGGGAAAGAAGCCAATCTAAAAAGACTGCACATCATTTGATCCCTCTTTATGACATTCTGGAAAAAGCAAAAAAGGGCAACGAATCTGAAAAGACATTTCTCCAAAGAAGATCTGAGACTGGCCAATAAGTACATGAAAAGATATTTAACACCACTAGTCATTAGGGAAAAGCAAAGAAAAACCGCAAAATACCATCTCACACCCACTGGGATGACTGTAATCAAAAAGACAGTCACAACGTTGGAGAAGAGAAATTTGAACCCTCATATCTTGCTGTTGGGAATGTAAAATGATATAGTTGCTTTGGAAAACAGTTTGGCCATTCCTCAAAATAGTAAATATAGCTTTCTTATGATCCAGAGATTCCACTTCTCTGTATATACCCAACAGAAATGAAAACATACTTTCACATGAAAACATGTACACAAATGCCATTGGCAGAATTATTCATAATAAATAAATCATTAATCAAATATCCTTCAATCAGTGAATTCATAAAATGTTGAATATCCACATGATGCAGTATTTTTTGATAATAATAAGGAATGAAGTACCAGCAGATGCCGCAACATGAATAAACCTGGAAAATATGATGCGAAGTGAAAGAAGCCAGTCACAAAACATCATGTTATATGTTTTCACTTATATTGAATGGTGCAGAATGAGCACATCGACAGAAGCAGAAAGTAGATGGTGGTTGCCTTGCGTTAGAAGGGTGGAGGAATGGGGAATTCACTAAGGGGTCTAGGGTTTTGTTTTGGAGTGATGAATATAGTCTAAAACGTTAGCTTGTGGTGATGATTACACAACTCTCTATATATACTAAAAACTATTGCATTACATGCTTAGTTGGGTAAATTGTATGTTACGTGAGTTATATCTCAATAAAATGGTTAAAAATGCAGCATAAATATTTTCATAACATTTTGAGTAGAAAAGAATTTTCCTTATATGCCAGGAAAGCCAGAGCCAGAAAAATTATGAGCAGTAGATTTGACTCTATAAATATTTTAAAATTCTTTTAGGCAAACAAAACACACCACAAAGTTAAAATAAAAGGATGGATAATATTTAAAATATACATGACTAGGGGTGGTGGAAGGGGAGGAGGGCGGGTGTTGGAGGGGAATGAGTGACGGGCACTGAGGTGGACACTTGATGGGATGAGCACTGGGTGTTTTTCTGTATGTTGGTAAATTGAACACCAATAAAAATTAATTTAAAAAAAAGAAAATAAAATATACATGACAAATAAAACTTATCCCTAGCAAATAACATTGCTATAAATATAGTAATCAAAGAAAGAAATAGTTCAATGGAAAACGCACAATGAAAAGCTTTTGACAAAAGATAGAGTAGTTTATAAACTGTTATATAGAAAAATTGTAGAAAAAACAGGTATCAAACTATGAGTAGTAATCATCTGTGAATGTGGGTTATAGTTAATTTTTATTTTTTTTTTTTTTTTTTTTTTATTTATTTATGATAGTCACAGAGAGAGAGAGAGAGGCAGAGACACAGGCGGAGGGAGAAGCAGGCTCCATGCACCGGGAGCCTGATGTGGGATTCGATCCCGGGTCTCCAGGATCGCGCCCTGGGCCAAAGGCAGGTGCCAAACCGCTGCGCCACCCAGGGATCCCTAATTTTTATTTTTTATGTACTTCTAAGTAATTTTAATTTTTAAAAAACAGATCAATATTCATTTCTAAAAGGAAAAGCAAAAATATTTCTAAAAATCCAATCTTATTTAAATGAGGTAGAAAATAAAGAAGTGGGAAGATATGGCTTGCACAACTAGAGAAAATGTTCACTTCCCAGATGTCATCTTCAGACAGAGAACTATGAGGTTTCTGATCTCAACACAGGTTGTCATGAACAATGTTGCCAGTAAGGTTCTCTGTTCAGCATGTACCCTCCTCAGTAGGATTTTTAGTGGATGGTGGTATGGGCTACAGATGGGAAATTTTCAGCTGCGCTGCAGCAGTGCTGGGAAGTCAAATACTTAGAATAAAATATTCCCTATGTCCATGAATCATGAAAAGAGTAACATCTTCTATCAGGTTGGAAGAAAATAATAGAATCTGAAATGTGAGCCCCAGCTGCCCTGGTATTTGCCACACCATTATTCATGAAGTGTTCCCAGAGAAACAAGAACTCTAGGAAGAGAGTAAGAAATGGTCTGAAATCCTCATCTATAGCACAAACAATAGATCAAACAGTAAAAATGTTTCAAGTTCAATAATGGCAGCTTGTTTTTTTTATAAATTTATTTTTTATTGGTGTTCAATTTGCCAACATATAGAATAACACCCAGTGCTCATCCCATCTAGTGTCCCCCTCAGTGCCCATCACCCAGTCACCCCCACCCCCCGCCCACCTCCCCTTCCACCACCCCTAGTTCGTTTCCCAGAGTTAGGAGTCTCTCATGTTCTGTCTCCCTTTCTGATATTTCCCACTCATTTCTTCTCCTTTCCCCTTTATACCTTTCACTGTTTTTTATATTCCCCAAATAATGAGACCATATAGTGTTTGTCCTTCTCCAATTGACTTATTTCACTCAGCATAATACCCTCAGGTTCCATCCACGTTGAAGCAAATGGTGGGTATTTGTCGTTTCTAATGGCTGAGGAATATTCCATTGTATACATAAACCACATCTTCTTTATCCGTTCATCTTTCGATGGACACCGAGGCTCCTTCCACAGTTTGGCTATTGTGGCCATTGCTGCTAGAAACATCGGGGTGCAGGTGTCCCGGCGTTTCATTGCATCTGAATCTTTGGGGTAAATCCCCAGCAGTGCAATTGCTGGGTCGTAGGGCAGGTCTATTTTTAATTCTTTGAGGAACCTCCACACAGTTTTCCAGAGTGGCTGCACCAGTTCACATTCCCACCAACAGTGTAAGAGGGTTCCCTTTTCTCCGCATCCTCTCCAACATTTCTTGTTTCCTGCCTTGTTAATTTTCCCCATTCTCACTAGTGTGAGGTGGTATCTCATTGTGGTTTTGATTTGTATTTCCCTGATGGCAAGTGATGCAGAGCATTTTCTCATGTGCGTGTTGGCCATGTCTATGTCTTCCTCTGTGAGATTTCTGTTCATGTATTTTGCCCATTTCATGATTGGATTGTTTGTTTCTTTGGTGTTGAGTTGAATAAGTTCTTTATAGATCTTGGAAACTAGCCCTTTATCTGATACGTCATTTGCAAATATCTTCTCCCATTCTGTAGGTTGTCTTTTAGTTTTGTTGACTGTATCTTTTACTGTGCAAAAGCTTCTTATCTTGATGAAGTCCCAATAGTTCATTTTTGCTTTTTTTTTTTTCTCTTGCCTTCATAGATGTATCTTGCAAGAAGTTACTGTGGCCAAGTTCAAAAAGGGTGTTGCCTGTGTTCTCCTCTAGGATTTTGTTGGAATCTTTGTCTCACATTTAGATCTCTCATCCATTTTGAGTTTATCTTTGTGTATGGTGAAAGTTAGTGGTCTAGTTTCATTCTTCTGCATGTGGATGTCCAATTTTCCCAGCACCATTTATTGAAGAGACTGTAGTTCTTCCAGTGGATAGTCTTTCCTCCCCTATCGAATATTAGTTGACCATAAAGTTGAGGGTCCACTTCTGGATTCTCTATTCTGTTCCATTGATCTATGTGTCTGTTTTTGTGCCAGTAGCACTGGCAGCTTTTTTTATACAAACCACATGAGGCAGGATTAGATCTTTTTCTGATAGGAACTGACTCTTTTAATAATAATTTATAATCAATTTCATGATGAAATTATGATGAGGTTATAAGAAAAAATATCAAGTAATATTTTATATCTAGTTGAATCATATCATGGGATATAGTAGCCATGGTGTGGTTAGAGTTAAAGAGGATGCTAAGTCCTTGACTAGAGCCCAGTTCAGGAGATCCTTCCACTGCCAAAGTTGAAAGCAAGTGAAGCTCAGACCTCAAGGCCAAGGAAGCCATAGACCCAATCCCAGAGAGTGCAAGGGAACCCATCAGGACAGTCCTTCCCACAGATGAGGAAAGGACAGAGTAGGGAAACTAGAGAAAGCCAAAGCTCATGAGCCTAGGCAGCTGGTTTTGGAGGAATTTGATGGAAGATAGTTGGGCCATAGATGCACTTGTGGTGGGAGTGGTGATGTCCATAAGACCAGTAAACAAGAGTATAGATGAACAAAAGACACTTTCAGCCATTGCAAAGGCAAAGACCTGATTTTAAGACCTGTGTCCCAAGACCATGGAAGAACTCATATTCTAAGTGACCTAACTCTCCATCAAGCTCTCACCTAAGATTTTGACTAGTCTTGAACATGGTTGTAGGAGTAGAGGAAGCAGAAGCATTGAGAATACAGATGAAGGACAAGGACTCCTAACCCTATGAGAGAATTAATATTTGAGTGTCTTTTAAACTCATTTACGGGAGAAAGGTCATTATTTATGATTTAGGTATCACAAAAGCAGGGATGCAGAGAATTGACTAAAAAAAGCTAAAATTGTAAACATAGAAATGAAAGCCATCAGATTAGATGGTCCTTAAAGTAGCATCCTTGGTAGCAAGTTCATGGAAGTCCTGTCAGTCCTTACCTTCCAGAGCTGTGACCATCGATGGGCATGCATGTGGCAAGCTGACTGGAGTAATCTGCATTTCTGGATCTCATCCAGTGGCACTAGGCTGATGTGTATGCCCCATGAAAGCCTAGCCAACATCAACACTAGCCTCAAAGAATTGGTTCTACGCCAAGTGTGCAGTCTGTCTTTGAGTGCCAATGTTCCCATCTGGAGACCATTTGCAAAAGTACATGCATCTCTTTCTTTTTTTTAAACTTTCTAAAAAATGTCTAATTTTAGTGCCTAGTGCCATAGGTAGAACTGGGCATGTGTCTTTTACAAATGCAAAGCTGTTATTTACTCTGAAATATTTCAGATTGCTGCTTCCTCTTCTTCTCTGCCCACCCCTGAAACTACTTATCAACATATGATATGAAGGTCTGCTTCTCTGCATGAGCAGAGGAGTGGGTTGCTCCTCTCCCAGAGATACTCATTAGAATCCCGATTGGGCATGCATCTTTCCAAAAAGGACATTCATGGGATGCCTGGGTGGCTCAGTGGTTGAGCATCTGCCTTTGGCTCAGGGTGTGATCCCAGAGTCCCGGGATCGAGTCCCACGTTGGGCTTCCTGCATGGAGTCTGCTTCTCCCTCTGCCTCTCTCTCTCTCTGTCTGTCTCTCATGAATAAGTAAATCTTCTTAAAAAGACAGACAGAAAGAAAAAGTGCACTCAATTTTATGCAACTTTATATTTGGAAAAAAAGGTAAAGCATATTATCATAAAACCAATGGCAGAAAACAAAAATTAACAAAACCTTGTTGATAAGAATATGTTGGTAGGGTCAGTCAATTTGATTTTTTTTTGTGATGTCATGCCCCTGGTTATATGTATTTCCGACTCTATTACCTCCATTTGATTATGAGTTCTTGGAGGGTAGAAAAAATAATACTTTCTACATTTGCATAGGCCTTTGCAAAAGGGTAAGGAGCTTCCATTGTCAAACACAGCACAATGAAATGAGGAGCTGTAGACAGACTGCTTGAATTCAAATCCTGATTCCATCAAGATAAAACTACATGAGCTTGAGCAAGTCCCTTCTTCCATAACATGGTGACAATACTGTTACATTCTCTTAGGATAACTGTGCAGATTAAATGAGTTGTGTACACAGAACATTTAGAATAGTCTTAGCTCATTCTAAGTGCAATGTAAGTACTGTCTTTTATGTCACATGGATAGATGTGACAAATAAATGTATACTAGGGTAACCCTTATGACAACCTTATAATGCCATAAGGGAAGTTAGCTCCATTTCTCTTACCAAGTCTCAGGAAACCTTGCCTAAACCTTGTAGCTACTGAGAGGTGAAGCTCAAACTAAGTCCTAGTTCTTAGACTACTGCTCTTCCTAGAACCTCTGGTACATTTTGTTTAATTCATATCGAGGAATTGATTGTGAAATCTTGTTAACTTTAGACCTCTTTAGGCTACATTGATCTGAGTATAAGTTAGGGTCACCACTACACCAATAAAATGACATTTCTCTTGCGTACTAATTAAAAGATTCCAACCCCTATAAAATTCATTTGAGCTGGTCTGGGAACCTTGGGAGTGTATATGACCTTTAACGCAGTTTGTCTTTGCTGTCATTTGACAAGTTGTCTTTTTCCTCACTGACTTCATTCACTGTGGGGATGGCTGTCTGTGGGACACCTGTGTCTCTGCCAAAGCTGTCAATCTGTAGGTCTCTCCCTACTTGTTCTCATTTCCACAATCCACGTGCAAGCCTAGTCAGCCCCTGTGGGAGCTACTGGAACAGCCTGGCTTATAGCCCTCTGCTAAGCTCCCAATATGCCTCAAAACAGGCTCGGTCATGACCCATTCCTTATAAAGAAAATCAGGGATTTAATTATTCTTTATTGATATTAATTCCTTATTAGTAATAAATGTTAAAGTATAATTTTCAAAATTATAAAAGCATGACTCTCAGGCAAATGTGAAATAAGTACCGGTCAAGATTTTATTTTACTCATTGACTAATGAGGGGTCCAGTAAGATGCCATGACTAGTTCAAAAAGCATTTGAGAAGCCAAGGCATTTATAGAAGGATAAGATCGCTGGCTTAGACACATAACTGGCTAATACTCATCAGGACCATAAGTAAACCAAAAATTATTCTAGAGAAATATGGAATCCTTCCAATCAAGTAGGTTTCAGGAAAGGTTAAAAAAATAATCTCTTTAACGAATTCTAAGCTAAATCAATCACCTCAATAGAGAGAAGCCAAGTTCAAGTTTTAATATCACATATTTCACAGTGAAAGTTTCACAAGGTTCTTTTTCCTCTATGAGTAAATTCATCAAAATAAGCCAACTTTGTCAAAATTTTAATACATTTTATTGCATCTTTCAGACTCACTATTATAGACTCACTATTATAAATCAAGCAAACAAAAATTTCCTTTCAACAAATCCTCTGCAACTTTCTATACTCCCTCAGATATATTTCTGAAATAACCAGACACTTATAGACACTACTCTTCTCCTCTCCTTTTAGTTTGCCAAATCAGAACAGATCAAAAAAGAATGTATCTCTGACCTTCAGTTGTATTTCTATTACCATTGCTTATAGTAAAGTCCCACCTACCTGTATTTGTCATAACTTTTAATCAAAGTAATGAACTTTTATTATAAGAGAAGTCTGAGAGGTAGAAAATTAAGAACTATCTGTCATGTGTCAATATTTCAACAACAAATACATATAAGGAAACACATCTTTTTTCTTCCTTTTCAAAGCAGCCAAATGAATAGCTTTATTAATGTGACATTATAGCATATGAAAATAAGAAGTAAAAGTATGTAATTTTAACTTAGGCTTAGTAAGGTCTCAGGATTTGAGTTTACTCAGAAATTGTCTAGGCATACAAAGATTAATTAGTAATTACATTAATTTAATATTAAATCGAGTTAAGTAATCTAAAGATTTCAGACTATTTGAATTTCCATTTTACAAAACTTAATTATTATTGATTGACAATGTTTTCTAGAATAACGATTTAATTTACTTGAATACAAATTTATGTTTTCCATAGTCTAAAACACGAAGTAACAGCAGTGACTGCTTTTTGATCAATAAGCCAATATAAAAGGTTGGAAGATTCAACATAAAACAAGTGTAAGTATTATGAAGAATACACCTGTATTCCATTTAACATCAAGCAGAGAAAAAACGTGTAGCTGTGTTTTTCTTTCTTAAGCCAAAATTATTAAACCAGACAGCTTTTTCCAAAGATTCATCTTAATTATATAAACTTGGATATGGGGATCCCTGGGTGGCGCAGCGGTTTGGCGCCTGCCTTTGGCCCAGGGCGCGATCCTGGAGACCCGGGATCGAATCCCACGTCAGGCTCCCGGTGCATGGAGCCTGCTTCTCCCTCTGCCTATGTCTCTGCCTCTCTCTCACTCTCTCTGTGACTATCATAAATAAATAAATATTAAAAAAATAAATAAATAAAAAATAAACTTGGATATGTTAAGACATTTCTGAAGCAACAGTTTTTACAAAAATGTGTTTTCCTAAAAGTATATCACATCTGAAGTATTAGAAATTCTGTTTAATTTGTGTGATATTTGGAATTATTACATTTATATAAGTGCTTATTTATTTTTATTAACCAATCACAACAGAAATCCTTTAAGAGACATCATAATAGAAGATTATGGTGGTAAGAAAATATTTCAGATATAAAGAAAATATTTCACACTCATGATGTGATAATCAAAGACCTTCCCATATTACAGACACACAGACATATATAGAAAGGTTATAGTTTTACTTCTACAACTTCAGCCACAGGTTAAAAATGTAGAAACACAAAATCTCACCTGTTCAAATCTCAAATAAGAGCTTTTTCAAGCAAGCACAAAATTCTTGATTGATTTGAGCACACAAATAGATAGGTGGAGGAAGAAAGATGAACAGACTGCATTCTTTATCATCTCTCACTCAATAGGAAGTATATCTACATCATCTATCTGACAGTATCATATAGTAAAACCATAAAACCAAATTCTCCAACATTGCTGCTACCAATGGGAATAACTTAGCAGCCATATATGAACCAGAAACAAAACCAAAGCAAAGCAAGATTATTAGAAAGGGAAAAAACAAATAGAAAGTGAGCCAGTGAAGAAAAATTTCTGTTGTTATTTTGGATTTATTTGGGAAGCCAAGAAAAGATATCAGGGCTTAAGCCATGCTGTCCATTTCATAGGCCTGGTCTAAGTTTGGGCACAGTTTACTTGGCTCAGTTAAGTGAGTCTACCTGGGCCTCTTCGTGGACCTTCAAAACAGTTCAAGTTTCAAAAGAGTAAAATCATGACTTTCATGTAGATATAAAAGGAGTATATGTATCAAAGATTTTATTTAACTTACTAAATAATGAGCTTTGTGGACTGAATATATGCATCATCCCCAAATTCGCACGTTGAAATCCAAAGCCCAGGTGTGATATTATTTGCATGTGGGGCATTTGAGAGGTGACTGCATCATGAGGATGGAGTCTTCAGGATGGGATTAGTGTCTTTATACAAAGAGACAAAAGAGAGCTTTCTTTCTTACACCTTTCTTTCTCTGTCTCTGTCTCTCTTTCCTATATGGGGAACCCAGGAAGCAAACCCTCACCAGAACCTGACCATGCTAGTAGCCTCATGTTGGACTCCAGTCTCCAGAGCTATGAGAAATAAAACTTTGCTGTTGAAATCACCCAGTCTATGGTATTCTTGTAGCAGCCTGAAATGACTAAGATTTGAGGGAAACTGTAAGATGCCATGACCCACTAAAGGAACATTTGAGAAGCTAAGTTGTTTAAAGGATAAGAATACTTGTTTGGTTAGATACAAAACTAATTAATTTCCATGGGGTAACAAACCCTTGGAGTTATGTGTTCTACTGGATAGAAGTTAATATATATTTATAAAACAATGTACAAGTTAAAATGAAATTTGACTAATCCCAGGACATTGAATCAGCTGGAAACAAAGATTTGTACTATGTTTAATACTGGATACAATCCTTGCCTGGTTATCATGCCAAGAGACATTAAAAGTCGTGACTTCCACTTTCTAAAATGTTATTTTCAAATTTTGGATAATTTTTCTGATTTATATCACAGATATTAAAGAACTGTGGTGCAGTGGCTATTCAATTTAACTTTATAAAGGAAAAGTAGGAACCCAGAATTTTGTAGAACCATGTGCAAATGTTTACTATTCACAAATTCGGCTACTATGAAATATTAAACTTTCTTTCCACCATCTCTCATCTTTCCTTCTTTGTAGTCTCTTATATCCCTTCTTGCTATAATCTCCTCCTTTTCCCCACTCCTATCCTCACCCTAAACAGTTTCCAGGTAGCCACAATTGATCATATACACCTAATATTCCTCCCTGTACTCTGTACCATGTTCAAATTGTCCCTCCTTTTCTGAAATATCTTTTCCCTAGGTCACTGCCTTTAACCAAATATGTTAATGGCTGAAAGAGCTAACACATCAGTGATACCAGACTGGTGGTAACTAGCATCATAGGTGGCTGTAGCAGTTGGGTGAGTAGGCCTGGCTTCTCAGTTTTCCACAAATACAACAAAACATTGAAAAGGGTGACATTATTGTCTATGTAGAAAATCCAAAGGAATCAATGAAAATACTCTTGGAACTAATAAGTGATTATAGGAAGTTAGCAGGATGCAAGGCTAAACAACCCATCTGAATAGACCTGTAATTAGTAAGGAGATTGAATCAGTAATAAAAAAAATCTCTTGACAAAGAAAAGCCAGATCTAATGGCTTCATTGGTGAACTCTGCCAAATATTTAAAGAAGAATTAACACCAATCCTTCTCAAATTTTCCCAAAAAAAAGTGAAGGGAGGAAATATTTCCTAACTTACTCTGAGTCTAGCATTGCCTTGATAACAAAGCCAAAGACATGCAAAAAAAGAACATTTTCAGACCAATATCCCTGAATTGATGGAAAAATCCTCAACAATATACTAGCAAACTGAATTAAGCAACATATTAAAAGGATTATATACCATGACCAAGTGGTGTATAAAAATCAGTTGCTTTCCTGTCTATAGGAAATGAGCATCTAGAATTGAATTTAAAAACACATTACCACTAGGGAACCTGAGTGGTGTAGTCAGTTAAGTATCTGACTCTTGGTTTCTGCTTAGATTGTGATCTCAGGGTTGTGAGATCAAGTCCTGTGTCAGGCTCTGCACTCGGCATGGAGTCTGCTCGAGATTCTCTTTCCCTTTCCCTGCCTCTCACCCACTGCTCTCTCTCTCTCTCATAAATAAACCAATCTTAAAAAAAAATAAAAACACAATACCATTTACATTAGCACCGAAAAAATCAAGTTCTTAAAGAAAGATCTAACATAATATGTGTAAGATCTATATGAAGAAAACAATAAAAACTCTGATGGAAGAAATCAAAGATTTAACTATATGAATGCAACTATATGACATTCTGGAAAAAGGCAAAACTATAGAGACAGTAAAAACATCAGTGGTTTACAGCAGTTTTGGGAAGAAACAGAGGAATAAGTAGGTGGATTTCTAGGGTGAGGAAGTTATCCTGTTTGATACCATAATAGTGGTTATATGACCATATACATTTGGCAAAACCCATGTAACTGTAACATTGAATGTATGGCAATATTAACTATGGTCTTTTTAAAAAATATTTTATTTATTTATTCATGAGAGATACAGAGAGAGAGAGGCAGAGACACAGGCAGAGGGAGAAGCAGACTCCTTGCAGGGAGCCCAATGAGGGACTTGGTCCCAGGTCACGGGATAACTCGCAGAGCTCAAGGCAAACGCTCAACCGCTGAGCCACCCAGGAGTCCCTAAACTATGGTCTTTATTTAACAATTATGTATTAATATTGATTTGCCAATTGTGACAAATGTACCACACTAATAATTTGTTAATAGTACAGGAAACTGGGGGGAGATGAGAGGAAGTATATGGGAATTCTTTGTACTGCTTTAGAAACCTCAAGCTTCTCTAATAAATAAAGTAATTGCTAACAAGTAATTTACACAACCATTTGCAAAACAGACTAGTTTACACCAATTCTTCTTATCCTGTGGTTCCAAATAAGATAAAATACCCACTGACAATCACATAGTTTTGACACTTAAAAATAGAAGCTCATCCATTTTGGAATGTTGGCATATTTGATTTCAGTTGCACGCAGGGTCAAGTTATAATGGAATCGTTCTTTGTGAATCAGGTTTGAAAGGTGAGACTAAAGGGGAATTTTTCTAACATCCCAAGTGGCTATGGAAACTTGCATCCCAACCTGAGGACTCTAACTGCTCTGTCTCCCTCAGATCAGGTCATAGTAGAACCTTCTGGAAGAGAAGAACAGGCTTAGAGGTAAAGGCATTAGGTGGGTGTGTAAAGTGTGCCTCTTCCAGAAATAGGTTGTGTGTGTGTATGAATGTGTGCATGGTTTTAATTGTTCTAGGATCATGTAAAATCTGGAAATTATAATTTGAAGTTCTATGCTGGAACTCTGATTTTTGAGCTCTGGGTATTGTATGACTGTGATCACTATCTCCATTGTTATATTAGGACAAAATTAGGTGGTCTAAATAAAATTTTAGCATAACATTTAGTAGACTGTGCTCTGGACTGATGTAATTTCTAGAAATTAGAAGAAAAATAATAGAGGAGCCAGATAGAGAAAAAGGTAATTAAAATATAGGGAAGAAATCTAAATAGGCAAAGGCAATCTTGGATAATGTGTAGTTCAGGAAGACAAATGAAGAGATGACCAACACACTGGGATACACCTGCTTATGTTCAAGTATAATTGACCAAAAGTTTCCTTCTTAGACAAGAATTCATTGCACATATGGACTTGTGTGATAATTAATTTTATGTGGTGCTTAACTGGGGCATGGAGTGAGTAGATTTTTAATTAAACATTATTCTGGGTATGTCTAGGAGGGTACTTTTGGATAAGATTAACATTTGAGTTGGTAGATTGAATAAATCAGATTGCCTGTCTCAGTGTTGGTGAGCATCATTCAATCCCTTGAAAACTTGAGTTCAACAAAAGGCAGTGTAAGGGAGAATTTGTCTTTGCCTGATTGCCTTTGAGCAACTTGACACCCACCTTCTCAATTTCAAGCTTATGTCATCAGCTCCCTGGGTTCTCAGGCCTTCAGACTGAGATCTTGGGGCTTCTCAGCCTCCTCCATAATTGCAGGAACCAATTCCATATAATTCTCTCTCTCTCTCTCTCTCTCTCTCTCTCTCTCTCTCTCTCTCTCTCTCCAGTTCTATTTCTCTGCAGAATTCTGACTAATATAGATTTTGGTATTGGGACACCTGGATGGCTCAGGTAGAGCATCTGCCTTCGGCTCAGGGCATGATCCTGGAGTCCCGGGATTGAGTTCCACATCGGGCTCCCTGCATGGAGCCTGTTTCTCCTTCTGCCTGTGGCTCTGCCTCTCTCTGTGTGTGTCTCTCATGAATCTTAAAAAAAAAAAAAAAAAAAAAAAAAGATTTTGGTATTGAGAGTGACTCCAGAGAATCAGAATTTTAAGAATGAATTTTATTTCTTATTTTTTAAAGATTTATCCATTTATATGGAGAGGGAGAGCATGAGTGGTGTACAGGCACAGGGATAGAGGGAGAGAATCTCGAGTGGACTTCACGCTGAGCATGGAGCCTGGTACAGGACTTAATCCCACAACCCTGACATCATGATCTGAACTGAAACCAAGAGTTAGAGGCTTAACCAACTCAGCCATCCAGGCACCCCAAGAGTGAATTTGCTGAATTGGTTCTAGAATTTCTGGAGTTGACTATCTCATATGATTAGATTTAAACACATTAATGACTTTGTTTTTGGAAGTAAAAAGAGTACTAATGGATGGTCCATGGTGTGATCTGATAATAGAGACACGTAAATTACCTGCATTGAATACTCCTAATAAACCACTTATAAAAGATGAGGAGTTGAGTGACTGTGTATATGTTTATTTTTTAGGTTTTTGTTTAAATTCCAGTTAGTTAATATACAGTGTAATATTAGTTTCAGGTGTACAATAGAGTGATACAACACTGTCATGCAATACCCATTGCTCCATCAGCTGTCTGACTCATCTCCCCACCCATCTCCCCTCTGGCAACCATCAGTTTGTTCTGTATAGTTAAGAGTCTGTCTCTTGGTTTGCCTCTCTTCCCAACACCCCCCTTATGTTTATTTACCTTATTTCTTAAATTTCACATATGAGTGAGATCATATGGTATTTGTCTTTCTCTGACTGACTTATTTTGCTTAGCATAATATTCGCTAGCTCCATTCAGGTCATTGCCAATGGCAAGATTTCATTTTTTAATGAGTGAGTGATATCCATATATATATGTATAAGCATATCTTCTTTAGCCATTCATTAGCTGATGAATGTTTGGGGTCTTTCCATAATTTGGTTAATGTTGATAATGGTGCTATGAACATCTGGGTGCATGTATCTCTTTGAATTAGTATTTTCGTATTATTTGGGTAAAAACCCAGTAGCGTAATTTACTGGATCATAGGGTAGTTCTATTTTTAACTTTTTGTGGAGGCTGTATACTGTTTTCCTGAGTGGCTGCATCACTTTGCATTCCCACCAACAGTGGAAGAGGGCTCTTCTTTCCTCACATCCTCTCCAACACCTGTTGTTTCCTGTGTTGTTAATTTTAGCTGACCGGTGTGAGGTGGTATCTCACTGCAGCTTTGATTTGTATTTCGCTGGTTATGAGTGATGGTAAGCATCTTTTCATGTGTTTGTTGGCCATCGTGTATGTCTTCTTTGGAAAAGTCTATTTGTGTCTTCTGCCCATTTTTTCACTAAATTATTTGTTTTTTGGGGAGTATTGGCTTTGATAAGTTATTTATATTTTTTGGATACTAATCCTTTATCAGATATGTCATTTGCAAATACCTTCTCCCATTCCACGGGTTGCCTTTTAGTTTTGTTGATTGTTTCCTTTGCTGTGTAGAAGCTTTTTATTTTGATGAAGCCCCAATAGTTTATTTTTGCTTTTGTTTCCCTTGCCTCAGGAGACATATCTAGTAAGAAGTTGCTATTGCCAATGTCAAAGAGGTTACTGCCTGTGTTACTTCTAGGATTTTAATGGTTTTGTATCTCACGTGTACGTCTTTAATCCATTTTGAATTTATTTTTGTGTGTAGTATAAGAAGGTGGCCTAGTTTCTTTCTTCTATATGTTGCTGTCCAGTTTTCCCAACATCATTTGTTGAAGAGATTGTCCTTTTTCCATTGGATATTTTTTCCTGCTCTGTCAAAGATTAATTGACCATATAGTTGTGGGTTCAGTTCTAGGTTTTCTATTTTGTTCTATTAATGTATATGTCTGTTTTTGTGCTAATACCATGCTGTCTTGATCACTACAGCTTTGTAATATAACCTGAACCAGCATCCCTCAGTTTTGGTACTTTATGTTTCCGGGAATTTATCTATTTCTACGAGGTTCTCCAATTTGTTAGCATATGATTTTTCATAATATTCTCTTATAATTGTATTTTTGTGGTGTTTATTGTCATTTCTCCTCTCTTATTTGTAATTTTATTTTTTGAGATTCTTTTTTCTTTTTGTTAAGTCTAGTAGAGGTTTATCAATTTTATTAATTTTTCAAATAACTACTTCCTGGTTTCTTTAATCTGTTCTATTGTTCTTTTTAGTTTCTATATCATTCATTTCTTATCTATTATTTCCTCCCTTCTGCTGGCTTTAGGCTTCATTTATTCCTCTTTTACCAGCTCCTTTAGATGTAAGTTTAGGTGGTTTATTTGCTATGAGCTTTTTCGTTTGTTCTTTGTTTTTTGTTTTGTTTTGTTTTGGTTTGGTTTGGTTTGGTTTGGTTTAGTATTTTTGCTTTTTGAGGTAGGTCTGTATGTGTATATGATATTTTTGGACACTTCTGAAAAAAGAACAAATATAATGAGTTTGGCTGGTTGCTCTTATTGTTGTTGGACAGAGTGGTGAGAGAAAAGAAGGAGCTCAGGATTTGAATTCCCACCTCAAGCATTGCATAAGTGACCCAAAAATTTCCATGTATACTTTGTAGGAGTCCCTTATTTCTTATAGCTGCTTTATTGAGATTGCTAAAAGTCAAACACAGAATCTCATCCTGTGACTGGGTGAATTGCAATGCAAATTGAATTCCCAGTCTCATGGGATGTCTACTCTTAAAACAAAAGCATAAATTGGGAAGGAATGGGAACTTTTAAGTTGGAATGGGGGTCTGTGGGAAGATCCTGATGAAGCTGGAGACAAGGAGCCCTAAATTCTGATGAATCTTCTTTGCCTTTCTATCCCAAAACAAACAGGCTTTCCAGCCCCAACGCTACGGGCCTCTCTATCCCCTCTGAGGGGGTTAACCCTACATCACCTGTGGAAATTATAATGACATTACCATGCAAGACCTTGCTGATTATCCTTAAGACTCACTCCACTTTTTGTTAAGAATGTTCACATCTATGTTCATGAGAAATATTAATTTATAGTCCTCTTTTCTTGTAATGCCTTTATAAGGTTTTGAAATTAAAGCCAATTCTGGCCTCAAAAAAATGTTAATATGATTCCTGAAAAAGACAAAAGACCCATTCCACCACCTCCCTTTGCTTCTAGGCTTTAACTAGACACAAATCCAACAGGCCTCTAAAGATAAGGTACAAAGTGTGGCCTATGAGGTAGCTATACTCTAAAACAACTACTCGAGTTTTCTAATTTATGCAGACAGAAATTGAGAGCCCATGTGTAGGAATGGATATTAAGGGTGTGGGATAATGGTGGAAGGAACATAAAATTGAATCATGCTGGATTTGTTGATAGGGCTCACTAAGCAGAATTTCTGCATTGAGGAGTTAGGAAGGGATATAACAATTTGTTTAGCTGATTGCCTGAAACATGGACCAAAAAGTGACCCACAGTGAGTGAATTGGAAATGCCAGATCTGCTTTAGTTTAATGTAGAGGAAGGGATCCAAAGCTTAGAGATTGGAATGCTGCAGTGGTTTAAGATCTGCTCACTCACTCTGGGATGGTCCAGAAGACATACCTTTCACTACTACTGTGAGAAATAAATTTGGAGGAGGGTGGGGCAGAGTCCTTGAAGAGCTCTATGATACTCTTCTATTCAGGTTAGACCTCACAGTGGGGATCATGGTCACTGAATTGGAAGAAAAATAAATGCAATGGGAGTAACTGGACCCTGGGGTGGCAGGGCCAAGAGGGATCACTCAACAACCATGGGCAAAGAGTGTGACAATGAAGTCAAAGCAGCAATCACAATAGTCTGATTCATATAGCCCTATGGTGTTGGCTGGTTATCTGGCATTCCTGTAAGTGAAAAAGATAGAAAGAGAATTAAATTTTCACTTGATCTGTACAAGCAGAAAATAAATAGATCAAGGCAACAAAAACCTAACCTGGATTACAACAACAAAAAGTCACAGCCCTTCCATCAATTCCCAGACTTGAGCTAGTTTATAGGCCCAGAATCCCTTGAATGAAGAGAGGCCGGTACCCTTGACAAAGGACCCCAGAACACTGTCAAAATTTATACTGTTAATCTTTTCTCAATCTTCCCCAAATAAATGTACAGCTTTTTTTTTTTTTAAGTAGGCTCCATGCTCCATAGAGACCAATGCAGGGCTTGAACTCACAACCCTGAGATCAAGACCTGAGCTGAGATTAAGAGTAAGATGCCTAACTGACTGAGCTACCCAGGTACCCCAAACTTATAGCTTTTTACCAGACTATCTCCATTGAGGAAAAGGAAATAATTGACATTTGGGGGACTACTTTACACTAACTCTAAATGACACTAATTCTAGGAGATCCCAAACGTCACTGTGGCACTGTGGTCCACCAGTCAGAGTAGGGCTTATGAAGGTCAGATTAGCAGTGGAGTTTTAGCTCAGGCCATCTCACAATAGGATCAGTGGATCCCTGAACCTACCCTGTTACTTTCCCAGTTATAGAAAATATAATTGGAATATACTTATCAGTGGGCAGAATCTTCACATTAGTCCCCTGACTTGTGGAATAAGGACGATTACGGTGGAAAAAGCACAGGAGAAGCCTAATAAACCATCTATAAATAGTACACCAAACGTAACACCACATTTCTAGAGGTATTGTAGAGATTAGTGCATTATCAATGACTTGAAAGATGGAGGTGTAGTGAGTCCCACCACACCCCCATCTAAATCTTCTACAGAAGACAGATGAATCTTGGAGAATGACAGTGGATTACCATAAGCTTAAACATAAGGTGACTCCACTTGCAATGGCTGTACAATGTGTTGTTTCACTGTTTGAGTAAATCAATACCTCTCCCAGTACCTGGTATGCAGCTCGATCTGACGAAGGCCTTTTTCCTCACTCCTGTCAAGGAGGTCTCTCAGAAGCAGTTTTCTTCAGCTGCCAAGGCCAGCAATACATCTTTATTGCCCTAATTCAGAAGTATATCAATTCCCCACCCCCTGTGTCATAAGGTAGTTAATGGGAGGATTGTTCTTTAGTAATAAAGGAGATGTTCTCACACAAATAAGAGATGTGAGAGCTCATCACCAATAGAGCTTCCTTACAATGCTAAAGAGAACACTTGAAATGAAAGCATGCTAACAACATGAAAGTATATAAAAGCATAAATATCACCATAAAAGTAAGAATATCATGTAATCCAAAATACTCTAATAGTGTAATGGTATGCAAATTATTTAACTGTAGCTTTAAAGTTAAAAGACAAAAGTATTAAAAATATAGCTACAATAGTTTGTTGGTTTTTTTAACAATAAATTTATTTTTTATTGGTGTTCAATTTACCAACATACAGAATAACACCCAGTGCTCATCCATCAAGTGCCCCCCTCAGTGCCCGTCACCCACTCAACGCCACCCCCCCCGCCCTCCTCCCTTCCCATCACCCCTAGTTCATTTCCCAGAGTTAGGAGTATTTATGTTCTTTCTCCCTTTCTGATATTCCCACACATTTCTTCTCCCTTCCCTTATATTCCCTTTCACTATTATTTATATTCCCCAAATGTATGAGACCATATAATGTTTGTCCTTCTCCAACTGACTTACTTCACTCAGCATAATACCTTCCAGTTCCATCCACGTTGAGGCAAACGGTGGGTATTTGTCGTTTCTAATGGCTGAGGAATATTCCATTGTATACACAAACCACATCTTCTTTATCCATTCATCTTTCAATGGACACCGAGGCTCCTTCCACAGTTTGGCTATTGTGGCCATTGCTGCTAGAAACATCGGGGTGCAGGTGTCCCGGCGTTTCATTGCATCTGAATCTTTGGGGTAAATCCCCAGCAGTGCAATTGCTGGGTCGTAGGACAGGTCTATTTTTAATTCTTTGAGGAACCTCCACACAGTTTTCCAGAGTGGCTGCACCAGTTCACATTCCCACCAACAGTGCAAGAGGGTTCCCTTTTCTCCGCATCTTCTCCAACATTTGTGGTTTCCTGCCTTGTTAATTTTCCCCATTCTCACTGGTGTGAGGTGGTATCTCATTGTGGTTTTGATTTGTATTTCCCTGATGGCAAGTGATGCAGAGCATTTTCTCATGTGCATGTTGGCCATGTCCATGTCTTCCTCTGTGAGATTTCTCTTCATGTATTTTGCCCATTTCATGATTGGATTGTTTGTTTCTTTGGTGTTGAGTTGAATAAGTTCTTTATAGATCTTGGAAACTAGCCCTTTATCTGATAGGTCATTTGCAAATATCTTCTCCCATTCTGCAGGTTGTGTTTTAGTTTTGTTGACTGTATCCTTTGCTCTGCAAATGCTTCTTATCTTGATGAAGTCCCAATAGTTCATTTTTGCTTTTGTTTCTTTTGCCTTCGTGGATGTATCTTGCAAGAAGTTACTATGGCTGAGTTCAAAAAGGGTGTTGCCTGTGTTCTCCTCTAGGATTTTGATGGAATCTTGTCTCACATTTAGATCTTTCATCCATTTTGAGTTTATCTTTGTGTATGGTGAAAGAGAGTGGTCCAGTTTCATTCTTCTGCATATGGATGTCCAATTTTCCCAGCACCATTTATTGAAGAGACTGTCTTTCTTCCAGCGGATAGTCTTTACTCCTTATGGAACATCAGTTGACCATAAAGTTCAGGGCCCACTTCTGGGTTCTCTATTCTGTTCCATTGATCTATGTGTCGGTTTTTGTGCCAGTACCAAACTGTCTTGATGACCAGAGCTTTGTAGTACAACCTACAATCTGGCATTGTGATGCCCCCAACTATGGTTTTCTTTTTTAAAATTCCCCTGGCTATTCGGGGTCTTTTCTGATTCCACACAAATCTTAAAATAATTTGTTCTAACTCTCTGAAGAAAGTCCATGGTATTTTGATAAGGATTGCATGGAACGTGTAAATTGCCCTGGGAAACACTGACATTTTCACAATATTAATTCTGCCATCCATGAGCATGGAATATTTTTCCATCTCTTTGTGTCTTCCTCAATTTCTTTTAGAAGTGTTCTCTAGTTTTTAGGGTATAGATTCTTTACCTCTTTGGTTAGGTTTATTCCTAGGTATCTTATGCTTTTGGGTGCAATTGTAAGTGGGACTGACTCCTTAATTTCTCTTTCTCCAGTCTCATTGTTAGAGTATAGAAATGCCACTGATTTCTGGGCATTGATTTTGTATCCTGCAACGCTACCAAATTGCTGCATGAGTTCTAGCAATCTTGGGGTGGAGTCTCTCGGGTTTTCTATGTATAGTATCCTGTCACCAGCGAAGAGGGAGAGTTTGACTTCTTCTTTGCCAATTCAAATGCCTTTAATGTCTTTTTGTTGTCTGATTGCTGAGGGTAGGACTTCCAGTACTTTGTTGAATAGCAGTGGTGAGAGGGAACATCCCTGTCTTGTTCCTGATCTTAGGGGAAAGGCTCCCAGTGCTTCCCCACTGAGAATGATATTTGCTGTGGGCTTTTCATAGATGGCTTTTAAGATGTCGAGGAATGTTCTCTCTATCCCTACACTCTGAAGAGTTTTGATCAGGAATGGATGCTGTATTTTGTCAAATGCTTTCTCTGCATCTAATGAGATGATCATATGGTTCTTGGTTTTTCTCTTGCTGATATGATGAATCACATTGATTGTTTTACGAGTGTTGAACCAGCCTTGTGTCCCGGGGATAAATCCTACTTGGTCATGGTGAATAATTTTCTTAATGTACTGTTGGATCCTAATGGCTACTATCTTGTTGAGAATTTTTGCATCCATGTTCATCAGGGATATTGGTCTGTAATTCTCCTTTTTGGTGGGGTCTTTGTCTGGTTTTGGAATTAAGGTGATGCTGGCCTCATAGAACGAATTTGGAAGTACTCCATCTCTTTCTATCTTTCCAAACAGCTTTAGTAGAATAGATATGGTTTCTTCTATAAACATTTGATAGAATTCCCCTGTTCCAGTTTTGGTAGTTTGTGGCTTTCCAGGAATGCGTCCATTTCTTCTAGATTGCCCAATTTATTGGCATATAGCTGTTCATAATATGTTTTTAAAATCGTTTGTATTTCCTTAGTGTTGGTAGTGATCTCTCCTTTCTCATTCATGATTTTATTAACTTGAGTCTTCTCTCTCTTCTTTTTAATAAGGCTGGCTAATGGTTTATCTATCTTATTAATTCTTTCAAAGAACCAACTCCTGGTTTTGTTGATCTGTTCCACAGTTCTTCTGGTCACGATTCCGTTGAGTTCTGCTCGAATCTTTATTAACTCTCTTCTTCTGCTGGGTGTAGGTTCTATTTGCTGTTTTTGCTCTAGCTCCTTTATTTGTAAGGTTAGCTTTTGTATTTGAGTTCTTTCCAGTTTTTGAATGGATGCTTGTATTGTGATGTATTTCCCCCTTAGGACTGCTTTTGCTGCATCCCAAAGATTTTGAACGCTCGTATCTTCATTCTCATTAGTTTCCATGAATCTTTTTAATTCTTCTTTAATTTCCTGGTTGACCCTTTCATCTTTTAGCAGGATGGTCCTTAACCTCCACGTGTTTGAGGTCCTTCCAAACTTCTTGTTGTGACTTAGTTCTAATTTCAAGGCATTATGGTCTGAGAATATGCAGGGGATGATCCCAATCTTTTGGTATCAGTTCAGACCCGATTTGTGACCCAGTATGTGGTCTATTCTGGAGAAAGTTCCATGTGCACTTGAGAAGAATGTGTATTCAGTTGAGTTTGGATGTAAAGTTCTGTAGATATCTGTG
Organism: Vulpes lagopus; assembly: GCF_018345385.1. Lineage (NCBI taxonomy): Eukaryota > Metazoa > Chordata > Mammalia > Carnivora > Canidae > Vulpes > Vulpes lagopus. The sequence continues at coordinate 108,947,684 of NC_054824.1, read as the reverse complement.
AAAGCCATCTGGTCCAGTGTATCATTTAAAGCTCTCATTTCTTTGGATATGTTGTGCTTAAAAGACCTATCTAGTATAGAAAAAGCTAGATTGAAGTCATCAAGTATAAGTGTATTATTATCTAAGTACTTCTTCACTTTGGTTATTAATTGATTTAAATATTTGGGAGCTCCCACATCGGGGAATATATATTGAGGATTGTTAAGGCCTCTTCTTGGATAGATCCTTTAAGTATGAGATAGTATCCCTCTTCATCTCTCACTACAGTCTTCGGGGTAAATTTTAGTTTATCTGATATAAGGATGGCTACACCTGCTTTCTTTTGAGGACCATTTGAATGGTAAATGGTTCTCCAACCTTTTATTTTCAGGCTGTAGGTGTCCTTCTGTCTAAAATGAGTCTCTTGTAGACAGCAAATAGATGGGTCCTGCTTTTTTATCCAGTCTGAAACCCTGCGCCTTTTGACGGGGTCATTAAGTCCGTTCACGTTCAGAGTTACTATTGAAAGATATGAGTTTAGTGTCATCATGATATCTATTCAGTCCTTGTTTTTGTGGATTGTTCCACTGAACTTCTTCTTAAAGGGGAATTTTAAGAGTCCCCCGTAAAATTTCTTGCAGAACTGGTTTGAGGTCACATATTCTTTCAGTTCCTGCCTGTCTTGGAAGCTCTTTATCTCTCCTTCCATTCTGAATGAGAGCCTTGCTGGATAAAGTATTCTTGGTTGCATGTTCTTCTCATTTAGGCCCTGAATATATCCTTCCAGCCCTTTCTGGCCTGCCAGGTCTCTGTGGAGAGGTCTGCTGTTACCCTAATACTCCTCCCCATAAAAGTCAGGGATTTCTTGTCTCTTGCTGCTTTAAGGATCTTCTCTTTATCTTTGGAATTTGCAAGCTTAACTATTAAATGTCGAGGTGTTGAATGGTTTTTATTGATTTTAGGAGGGGATCTCTCTATTTCCTGGATCTGAATGCCTGTTTCCCTTCCCAGATTAGGAAAGTTTTCAGCTATGATTTGTTCAAATACATATTCTGGCCCTCTGGCCCTTTCGGCGCCCTCGGGAACCCCAATTAAACGTAGGTTTTTCTTCCTCAGGCTGTCGTTTATTTCCCTTAATCTATCTTCATGGTCTTTTAATTGTTTGTCTCTTTTTTCCTCAGTTTCCCTGTTTGCCAACAACTTGTCTTCTATGTCACTCACTCGTTCTTCCACCTCATTAACCCTCGGCATTAGGACTTCTAGTGTCGATTGCATCTCATTCAATTGATTTTTAATTTCTGCCTGATTAGATCTAAATTCTGTGGTCATGAAGTCTCTTGAGTCCTTTATGCTTTTTTCTAGAGCCACCAATAGCTTTATAATAGTGCTTCTAAATTGGCTTTCTGACATTGAATTGTAATCCAGATTTTATAACTATGTGGGAGAGAGGACTGTTTCTGTTTCTTTCTTTTGAGGTGTGGTTTTCCTTCTAGTCATTTTGCTCAGTGCAGAGTGGTCAAAAACAAGTTGTATTGGAAAAAGGAGAAAAAGAGAGGAGATAAAGAAGGAAAGAAAAGAGAAAAAGAAAAAAGAAAAAAGGAAGAAAAAAGAAAAAAGAGAAGAAAAAGAGAAAGAAAAAGAAAGAAAGGAAAAAAAGGGTGGGGAAGCAAACAGAAATCAAAAAGAAAAAAAACAACCACACACGGGGATGTATCTTCTGATTCTGTATACTTTAAGTCCCTTGACTTCCCCTGGAATTTGTCCGTCTAGCTATTCTTCTGGGGGAGGGGCCTATTGTGCTGATTTTCAGGTGTTAGCACTTGGGGTAGCTGCTCTGCCCCCTGCCTGGTGCAGGGCTCAGTGGGGGTTGTTTACCCCGTGAGGCCCCAGGAGGAACAACCCGAGTGCGGGGCCAGCTCTGCAGCCCTGGAGTCAGCCCCCGCAGTAACTCCGGGGCTCTCCGTCTGCAGGGCCTGGAGGCTCGGGGGCGGGGCCGCTGATCTGCTCAGCTCGGGGCAGGAGCGTCCTTGCGGTCCTGGGCCCTCTGGGTCTCTGCCTGTCCCGGGGGGAGGCCGGATCCTGGGCTGTGTCCCGGCGCCCTGTGCTCCGGGGCCTGCGCTGTTGGGTTCGCGCTCCCGCCCCGCAGGCCCCTCCGCGGAGCCGCCGCCCGAGCCCCTCCGAGCTGCTCCGGGTCCCGCCGTGCGCGCTGCAGCCCTTAGGGAGCTCGGCGCACTCTCCCGGGGCGCAGGTGTCTGTTAGTGTCCCAGGGAGCCCGAGGGCATCCCCGCCCTTCCGGGTCCTGCTCCAACTCCCTGCGAGGCCTTTCCGCCCGGGAAGGTTGGTGCAGCTCCTGCTCCTCCGGGACGGGGCTCTCCTGTCCTGGGGACACTCGCCCCGGCCTCAGCCCGGCTCCTCGCGGGGCCCCTCCTCCTTGGAGGCCTTTTGTTTCTTTATTTCTTTTTCCCTGTCTTCCTACCTTGATAGAAGCACGAACTCTTCTCACTGTAGCATTCCAGCTGTTCCCTCTTTAAATCTCAGGCCGAATTCGTAGATTTTCAGGATGATTTGAAGGTTATCTAGTTAATTTGGTGGGGACAGGTGACTTGGGGACCCTACTCTTCTGCCATCTTGCCCCTCCCCTTACAATAGTTTGTTAACAGATACACAATATGTAAAAGATATAAACTGTGACATCAATAATACAAAATGTGGGAAGAGAAGTTAAAGCATAGTCTTTTTTAAAGGCAACATTAAATTGCTATCAGCTTTAGAAGATTGTTATACTATAAGAAGTTTTATGTAAACCTCATAGTAACTGCAAAGAAAAACAACCAGTGATATATACACAGAAGATAGGGAGAAAGGAATCCAACCAGATCACTACAAAAAATCATCAAATCACAAAGGAAAACAAGACAGGAAGAAACAGAAAACAGATCCACAAATCAGTCAGAAAATAGTTAACTAAATGGCAATCGTAAGGTCTTGCCCATCAATAATGAATTTAAATGTAAATGGATTAAATTCATAAAACAAAAGACATACAATGTTGCCTATAAGAGACTCACTATACTTATATAGTGATAAAATAGACATTAAATAAAAAACTATCACAAAAAGACAAAGGTCATTATATAATGTCCTTAAAGGGATAAATCCATCAAAAGGATACAGCATTTGTACATTCTTATACACCTAAGATCAAAATAACAAAATAAAAGGCAAATATTAATCGACGCAAAGAAAGAAATAGACAGTGATACAGTAATACTAAGGGACTTCAATATTCCACTTGCAACAATGTATAATCATCCATTGTTACTTACAATAGGGAAACATCAACTTTGAACAACATTGTGGCACGCCTTGGTGGCTCAATGGTTGAGCATTTGTTTTTGACTCAGGTCAGGGTCCTGGGGTCCCAGGATTGAGTCCTACGTCAGGCTCCTGTGGGGAGATGCTTCTCCCTCTGCCTATGTCTCTGCCTCTCTCTCTCTCTGTGTCTTTCATGAATAAATAAATACAATTTAAAAAAATTGAACAACATTGTGCACCAAATGGATCTAACTGATGTATAGAACATTCCTTCCAACAAAAGCAGAATACACATTCTTCTCAGGTGCATGTGGAACATTTTCCAGGATAGATCATATGGCAGGCCACAAAACAAGTCTTAACAAACTTAAGAAGATCAAAATCATATCAAGTGTCATTTTTTACCATGATGGTATGAAACTAGAAATCAATAACGAGGAAAACTGGAAAATTCACAAATATGTGCTCCTAAATAATGGATTAATGGGTCAAAGAAGAAATCAAAAAGGAAATTAAGAAATATCTTGAAATAAATGAAAATGGAAACATGACATAGCGCAGCAGGGTCAGATGGGGCAATCTTTATATTCCCTGGCAACCCCTAGTGCAGATTTGGGGACTTTAAAGAGCCATAAATACTCTGACAATTACACAATAATGAATGTAGTGACTCCTGTGTGCCAGATGTTACACTGCATCACTTCCACATCTCTGTCACGTCATATCACCCTTTTTAGAGATGAAGGATGGGAAGCAGAAAGGTTGAGCCCTCACCCGAGTTCAGCCAGGTGGTGCCCGGCACATCTGGACACTATGCCAAGTATGTCACGCTGTTTCTCACGTCCACTTCCACCACAAAAGCCCTGTTGTTTACTGTTCAGCTATTGCTGCACATGGAACTTTGGGCTAAGGAGGGTCTAGGGGTTCTGTGGGTCATTGGTCTATTCTGCCCACATCACCAGGCTCTTCCACAAGCTTTGCTCCTTCGGACAGTGTGTCTTCATCCTGCCTTGTTGATCAGGGATTGTAGACTCCTGTAGATTTATTCAAGTTCATGCCAAATGCCTGGGAAAGGCTAAGAAACTATGGGGGTCTCCCAAAGGTCCAAATACTAAATAGGGAAACTCACACAGATCCCTCTCCTTTTGCTGTTCACTCCCATCCCCCATGCTCCCTTAGCACCACAAGTAGTTACTTTCATTCTGACTTTATCTTTCATAAAATTGTTGTAACTCTTATCGCCCACTGGTGTTTACATGTTTTGTCATGATATGCACTTTTTTAAAAATGTGGGTTTGGTTCAGATTAATTTTACAAGTTATAAGGTAATTTACTACTGTGCTTATGGAACCAAAGAAAAACTTCCTTAAAGGAAAAATAATTTTGGATTCTTTATTACTATAAAGTTAAATACTTCAGTGCTAGCCAATTTCATAATCTTACAATGTAGAAAACATAATAAATTTAAATTAAAATGTGTGAATTTTAAAGCACATCAGTGACTGCGAGGCACCTGGATAGCTCAGTTGGTTAAATGTGAGACTCTTGATCTCAGCTCAGGGCTTGATGTCAGGGTCATGAGTCTAAGCTTCACCCAGTGTGGAGCCTACAAAAAAAAAAGCCCAAACAGCACATAAATGACTATAAACTTCAGTTACTTGTGGTCTCATTATTTAATACATGAATAATCTTATGAAAAATATATTTATATAATAGTCTACCAGTAAATGGTTTTGGGAAAACTGGATATCCACATGCAAAAGAATGAAACTGGACCCTTATGTCACACCACTCACAAAAATTAAATTGAAATGGGGCGCCTTGGTGGTTCAGTCAGATATGCAAATGACTCTTGATTTCTACTTAGGTCATGATCTCAGGGTTGTGAAATCAAGCCCCACATCGGGCTGGCCCTGGGCATGGAATTTGATTAAGATTCTCTCTCTCCCTCTGCCCCTCCCCAAGTCTCTCTCTAAAGAAGAAAAGAAAAAAGAAATGGATTAAAGTGGCAAATGTAAGACCTGAAATCACAAAACTCTTAGAAGAAAACATAAAGAAACAGCACTTTGACATTTGTATTGGCAATGATTTCTTTGGATACACCTCCAAAAACACAGGCAACAAAAGCAAAAATAAACAAGTGAGACTCTTCAAACTAAAAAGCTCTTTACAATAAAAGAAACAATCAGCAAAATGAAAAGGCCATATGTTCAAAGTGAAAGGATGGAAAATGATATTCCAAGGAAGTGAAAACCAAAGAAAGTATGTACAGCTATTAGGCAAAATAAACTTAAGCCAAAAATGGTGACAAGAGACAAAGAAGGTTATGACATAATGATCAAAGAGTCAATACATCGAGAAGACAACAATGGCAAATATACATGCTCCCAACAACCAAGCACTAAAATATATGAGCAAATAGTAACAGATCTTAAGGAAGAAATGAACAACAATATAATAATAGTAGAGGAATTTAGTGCTTCACTATCAGCAGTAGATAGATTTTGGTGGCAGAAAATCAGCAAGGAAATGGAACTGAATCATAGTTTAGAACAAATAAACTTAGCAGTCACACACAAAACATTCTACCCAACAAAGCAGAATACACACGGAATACATAAGCCTGTACATGAAACCTTCTCCAAGATAGATCAACTAATAGGACACAAAATAAATCTTAGCAAATTAAGGTGATTGAAATTATACCAGTGATCTTCTCTGACCACCAATCATATGAAACTAGAAATCAACAAGAGAATAGAGATAAAATCTACACATATGTGGAAACTAACAATGCTTGTCTATAAGCCAATGGGTCAAAGAAGAAATCAAAGGGGAAATAAAAGACTATCTCCAAACAAGTGAAAATTTAAATACAATATATCAAATCTTGTGGGATACAGCAGAAGAAGTTCTGAGAGGAAAGTTTATAGCTATAACTCATCCTTTAAGAAATTAGGAAGATCTCAAATGACCTAATTTTACAACTTAAAGTACTAGAAAAAGAAAAACAAGTTAAGCCCAAAGTTAACAGAAGGAAAGAATAAAGATCAGAGCAAAAATAAATGAAATAAAGACCAGGAAAATAATAGAAAAGATCAACAAAACTAAGAGCTGACTGTATATTTATTTTTTTAAGATTTTGTTTATTTATTCATGAAAGACACAGAGAGAGAGAGAGAGAGAGAGAGAGAGAGAGAGGCAGAGACACAGGCAGAGGGAGAAGCAGGCTCCATGCAGGGAGCCCGACATGGGACTCAATCCCAGGACTCCAGGATCACGCCCTGGGAGGAAGGTGGAGCTAAACTACTGAGCTACCCAGGGATCCCAAGAGCTGGCTGTTTTAAACAAATTGACAAACCATTTATTTAATAAGAAGTTAGTATCCAAAAATATACAAAGAATTATACAATTTAATAACAAAAAAACAAATATTCCAATTAAGAAATAGAACCGTAGAGACATTTTTCCAAAGAAGACATCAAAATGACCAATTGGCATATGAAAATATGCTCAGTATCACTAATCATCATGGAAATCCAATTCAAAAGCACAGTGAGGGGCACCTGGGTGCCTCAGTCATTGAGCATCTGCCTTTGGCTCAGGTCGTGATTCTGAGGTCCTGAGATCCAGTCCTGCATCAGGCTCCCCCTACAGGGAGCCTGCCTCTCCCTCTTACTGTGTCTACCTTTCGCTCTGTGTCTCTTATGAATGAATAAATAAATAAATAAATAAATAAATAAATAAATAAATCTTTCTTTTTTTTTTTTTTTTAGAAAAAAAAAGCACAACAAAATATCACCTCACATCTGTTAGAATGGCTAATCCTTAAGTTAAGGGACAACAGATGCTGGTAAGGATGTGCTGAAAAGAGAACACTTACACACTGTTGACGGAAGCATGTTGGCCCAACCACTATGCAAAACAATATGGAATCTGCTCAAAAAATTAAAAATACATCCACCAATTCTGGATATATACCCAAATGAAATAAGAATAGGATTTTGAAGATATATATGCACTCCCATAGTTTTTGCAGCATTATTAACAATAACCAAGATATGAAAACAACCTAAATGCTTATCAACAGATGCATGGATTAAAAAAAGTGCTATACACATGCAATGGAATGTCATTCAACCACAAGAAAGGAGGGTATCCTGTCATTTGTGACAACATGGATGGACTTTAAGCACATTATGGTAAGAGAGATATTAGAGAAAGACAAACTCTGAATGACATCACTTGTATGTGAAATCTAAAAAAGTAAAATTCATTTTAAAAAAGTAAAATGATGGTTACCAGGGGATGAGGGTTGAAAGAATAAAATTGATGTTGCTTACACCATAGAGATCTAATGCACAGTATAATGAGTATAAAGAACAATATTGACTTTAATTATGTAATGTGACAAATATGGCTACAACAGCAATCATTTTACATTATATATTTACATAATTATATATTTAAATATATAAATAAATCAAAGTAACACATTGTATCCCTCAAATTTACATGTTGTGTATCAGATATATTCAGTAAAAGAAATGAAAAGGCAACCTATGGAATGGGAGAAAATATTTGCAAACCATGTATCAATTGTGAGATTAATATCCGAAATAAATAAGGAACTCATAAAATCACATGACAAAAACAAATAATCTGGTAAAAAGTAGGAAAAGGACCAGAATAGATGTTTTTCTGAAGAAGACATACAAATGGTCAACAGGTATATGAAAAAATGCTCACATCACTAATGCATCAAGGGAATGCAAATCAAGACAATAATGAGATATTATCTCACAACTGTTAGAATGACTAGTATCAAAAAGACAAGACATAACAAATGCTGGAAAGAATGTGGAGAAAAAGAAACCCTAATGCACTTGGTGGAATTGTAAATTAGAACAGCCTCCATGGAAAACATTATGGAGTTTCCTTCAAAAAATAAAGCTAGGGCAGCCCTGGTGGCAGATCGGTTTAGCACCGCCTCCAGCCCGGGGCGTGATCCTGGAGACCCTGGATCGAGTCCCATGTCAGGCTCTCTGCATGGAGCCTGTTTCTCCCTCTGCCTGTGGCTCTGCCTCTCTCTCTCTCTCTCTGTCTCTATGAATAAAAAAAATAAAATCTTTAACATAAATAAATAAATAAATAAATAAATAAATAAATAAATAAATAAAGCTAGAACTACCATATGATCTAGCAATTCCACTTTTGGGTATATATCCAAAGGAAATGAAATCACTATTTCAAAAAAGATATCTGCACCCTATTATCATTACAGCATTATTTACAATAACCAAGTAGTAAGCAATTACAAACAACCTAAGTGTCCATTAATGAATGAAATGACAAATCACGCACGTGCACAGACACACACACACAGGTATATTATTCAACCATAAAAAGAAAGAAATTCTACCACTTGCTAAGACATAAATGAATCTTATGGACATCATGCTAAGTGAAACTATTCATACAAAGAAAGAAAAATACCATATAATCTCACTTATATGTAGAACCTAAAAAAAAATATATGCCTAGAAACAAAGTAGATTGGCGGTTGCGAGAATGGAGAAAATGAGTGAAAGTGGTTAGAGAGTGCAACTTCCAGTTATCAGATTAATAAATTATGAGATCTAATGTACAGCAAAGAGACTATAGTTAATAATACGGTATTGAATACTTGAAAATTACTAAGAGAGTAAATCTTCAAAGTTCTCACACACAAGATGATAACTACAAGAGATTATGGATGTCTTAATTAATGTTATGGGGTATTAACCATTTTGCAATATAAACATGTATCAAATAATCATGTTGTTACCCCTTAAAATTACACATTGTTATATGGCAATTATATCTCAAAAAAAGTTATAAAAAAAGAAATCCAATATGTACAAATATTGGCATCAAAGACCTAATTTGATCTTTTGTATTTTACTCTTTACAGTTTTATAAATTAACAAAAAATTTTAAATGTATGCATTGTCTATTTGTTTATTAAACGATATTACAATATTAGCTTCTATTATATTGTATAATTGAGTTTCTATAAGAAAAAGTTCATTTTAAAATAAACAAAGCATAAAAATTAAAAAAAATAAAAATAAAATAAAATAAAATAAACAAAGCAACAGTTTGATGTGTCAGTGAGGATGTGGAGAAAAAGGAACCCCTTTGCACTGTTGGTGGGAATGTAAATTGGTACAGTCACTGTAGAAAACAGTATGGAGTTTCTTCAAAAAATTAAAAATAGAAATAATGTATAATTAAGTAATTCCACTACTGGGTATTTATCCCCCTAAAATGAAAATAGTAAATCAAAAAGATGTGTGTCCCCTTATTTTATTGCAGCATTATTTACAATAGCCAAGATATGGAAACCATGTGTCTACCAATTGAATGGATAAGGAAAGTGGACACACACACACACACACGAATATCACTTAGCCATTAAAAAAGGATGAGATCTTGCCATTTGCCACAACATGGAGGAACCTAGAGGGTATTATGCTGAGTGAAATAATTCAGACAGAGAAACACAGATACCATATGATTTTGCTCCTTTGTGGGACCTGAAAAACAAAACAAATGAATAATCACACAAACAAAAAACAGAATCAGACCTATATATACAGAGAAAAAACTGATGGTTGCCAAAGGGAAAGTGGGAGCAGGAAGGGCAGGATGGGTGAAGGGATGTGGGAAATATATGCTTTTAGCTGTGGAATGAATGAGTCATGGAATAAAAGGCACAGCATAGGGAATATAGTCAATGATATTGTAATAGCATTGTATGGTGGCACATAGTAGCTACACTTACAGTTTGTATAACATAACACACAGAGAAGTTGAATCACTATATTGTACACCTGGAACTAATGTAACATTGTGTGTCAACTATACTCAAGTTAAAAAAATTTTAAGAAACAATTTTAACCAATACACTGTTAAGTCTTACAGCTCTTCAGTTATCAAAAAATAATTTATGGCTGAAAGTGAAATATAAATTGATGTCTAAAGATGGTCAGGATTTATAAAATCTTCAGAGGTGAGAAATACCCCAGGGAGTATGATGCGGAAGAGTTGAGACACAGTGGTAGTAAAAAGCAAGACAACAAAAACACATGCATAAGATGGAGCCACTGAAGATTTTGGAGTAGTGTCAGATATTTTGCAATCTCCGTATCCCAATATTAGAAGAAAAATCACTTTTTCTGCCTTTCTTGGAGTCCATTTGTTCAGGATGATAACAAGATTTCTTTATAGTATAAAGTTGACAGCTGCCCAGAATGGAATAGGTGGAGATGGGACACTTTGTGTGTGTTCAGATAGAATACACATTAAGAGATATTAGAATAGATAAGGTATTTCTTACTTCACCTTATACCCAACTAACTTGAATGTAGGTTGGATAGTTTTACTTTTCTCATTTGTTCTGAATATATATTTTAAAAAACCATAAGGTTTATATGAGGTTTTGTGTTCATGGTCATTGTTCCTCCAAATTTACAATCTTATTCAAGTATTATCCAATTGAAATATATGAAATATGATCTTTGAAAATTGCACATAAAATATTCACATAATAAATGTCATTTTAATACAAAAGAAAGACATGTCTAAAAACATATATTCAAAGTATACTTTTAAAAGAATGGAAATATTCAAATAAAACAAATGGATAAAGGAATATTTTGCTTTGGTTAATAAGCAGGTAACAGTACTTTATTTCCCTTTACAACTTTTGATGAAAATTAATTAAATGAACAATCACTGTAGTCATAATGATTTTTAGCCAGTATGTTTGTTATATAAATATTCCAAGGCAACATATTTCCAAATATGTCCCTTAAACATCAATCCACAAAATGCTTCTCTTCAAACAGTGCACCATGTATACATAAGTGTAAGGACCCCACATATGTTATTCCCTCTTGAAATTACTTTATCTCAGAAGCCCTGCAATAAATGAACCTGCTTAATATTGTTTATCACACAATAAATTGTAAAACCAAAATTTTAACAGTTACCTTGACATCTTTGAGCTTTACAGGGCTCAAAGGTCTAACCAAGAGCTCCTCTGTTACATCAGATATGCCTGCCCATCCACTGAGCAGGATGGGCTCCCCTCGCCCAGCTAGCTTCCTAGCTGGTAGATTAGCTGAATTGTACCCAGGTCTCAGACTAAGGGGTTTCAGTTCTCTGCCAGCTATGAAACCATTTAAACAAGCTAATCACCTCCTCCTGTAGAAACAGTACCCCACACCCTATTACTACAAAGTTTGCCCCTTCTGGTTCACTCTGATACTGAGTGCAGTTTTCATGTGGCCTGGCATGCTGTGCAGTGTTCTTCTCCCCAGGTGTGAGTATATGTGACTTGAGGTGTTCAGCCATCTCATAACCTAAGGTAGGAAATCCCTTCTTCACTAACGGGGTGAATAGGAGGTGATCAGAATACGTTTCCCTATACTTTATGAAAACAGAACTTTCTTGTTTCTTCTATTGAAATAAGTGTCTCATAAACCCATACATATATTTGGAGAAATGTTATTCTATGTTATTGAACAAAGACTCAATGGTTGAAGAATGATCTAGAATTGATTTTCTGGACAGCACTCATCAAAGCAACAGTAGAAGAGAGCAAAGAGAACAAAACTTCTCATTTATAACCCGTTATGTGCAGTAAGCATGGCTCTTGGAATATTGAAGTACATTATATGATTGTTATCTCCAGGCATCTAAAAATTTTGTGATCTGCTTTAAAAAAAATTTTTTTGCTTTAGAAATATCATTTGGGCTTAATAAACTAGAAGTTTAATTAAGGCTCAGTCATGAAGAGTCAAAGGGACTTGAGAAGGAGGATGAAATATTATCTAGTCTCTGAAAACACTGATGGAACTTAGACAAGACAGAATATAGAAGAGCAACCAAAGCATCAGTATGTGTAAGAGCTAAGGCACAGTCATGGAAAAGAGTAGCAAGTCTTCTCAGTTGTCAGACCTACTGAGTTTGGAGAACTAAGAATAGAGAAGAATATATTATAAAGAGCAGAGTCTTTTGTTAGAAAGAGTATTAAATAAATTGAAAGTAGCAGATGTCGAATAATTTGAAAGGATTTATAGGATCAATATAGAGCTAAACTTTATCCAGAAATCAATAGAAGTGACAAGGATGTCTGAGTTGAGAAATCATGTCCAAAAAGAATAAAGAGCTGTAATTCAAGTAACTGAATACCTGACATTTTAAAAAGGTTATAACGTAGCTAGTGAAATTCTGAATATACTTTTCCCACAATGTCTGTGTTCATAATTGCAGTAGTTATGTTAAAATTATGTGAACTCTAGCATAATGATAACTTAAAATCTCCAAATATTTGAAAATTAACAACACTTTTCTAAAAAAAATCCTTGGGTCAAAGAGGAAGTCTCAAGAGAAGATAGAAAATATTTAAGCCAAATAAAATAACAATACAACAAAACTTGTGTGATACAGCTAAAATAATGTTTACAGGGAAAATTATGGCATTCAATGCTTGTATTAGTAAGGAAAAAAGATTTTTTTTAACTTTTTTGCCTTGCCCTGAAAAAAATATTTTTAAATTAACATTTTAAACTTCTGTATCAAGACACCAGAAAAAAAAAAAAAACAGAAAAAGAGAAAAATATAAATAAGATCATAAATAAATTAAATTGAAAACAGAACAAATAGAGAAAACAAATAAAGGCTGATTTTTGAAAAGATTATTAAAATGTATATACCTCTGGACAGACTGACAAATAAAGAGAGATGGCATAAATCGCCAATTTGAAGAATAAAAGAGGGCATATCAATACAAACTGACAGACATTATAAGAAACATAATGAAATATTATTAACAACTCTATACAAATGAATTAAACAACTCAGAAAAATAAACCTTTTTCATGAAAGTAGGAAAAATTACAATGATGAAGTAAAACTCATCCAAGATGAAATAGATAACCTGAATAGTCCTTCATCTATTAAATGTGCAGTTTAAAAATATTATTAAAAGGAAAACTCTATGAAGAGATCATTTAGGAATAGTACCAAATATTTAAAGAAATAGTAACACCAATTCTACACCAATCTTTTCCGGAAAGAGAAGGGAACATTTTATTCAGTTTAAGCTTTTCTAGTTTCCCTTGAGATTTTCCTCTTTGACCCATGCATTTTTTGGAAGGGTACTGTTTAATTTCCAAGGACTTGGAAATTTTCCAGTTGTCATTATGTTAGAGTTCATATAATTTTAATGTGACAATTAAAAAGCTAAACAAAGATGCTATGAGAAGGGTGTTAACATGCATCCTTTTTAATATTAGAAGCTCACATATTTAAAGAATCAGAACCCTTTACACATTATATATTTGACGAGTCTGAAATTACCTTGATGCCAAAACTAGACAAGGATGTTCCAAGTAAAGAAAACTATACAGGGATCCCTGGGTGGCGCAGCGGTTTGGCGCCTGCCTTTGGCCCAGGGTGTGATCCTGGAGACCCGGGATCGAATCCCACGTCGGGCTCCTGGTGCTTGGAGCCTGTTTCTCCCTCTGCCTGTGTCTCTGCCTCTCTGTCTCTCTCTGTGTGACTATCATGAATAAATAAATAAAATCTTTTAAAAAAAGAAAAGAAAACTATAGATTAATACCCCTCAAAACATAGACAATTCCTCAGAAGATATTAGCCAATCAAATCCATCAATATATAACAGGAATAATACACCATGGTCCAGTAGAATTTTCCTCAGGAATACAAGCCTAGTTTAATACCCCAAATTAAGCAAGAGTAACTCATCAAATTAATAATCTAAGGAAGAAAAAAAAAAACATGAGATTATATCAAATTTAGTAAAAGAGACATCTGAGAAAATTCAACTTCCATTCATAATAAAAATTATGCAAAGCAGTAGGAAAAGAATTTCCTTAACTCAATAAAAGACACTTAAAAAACCCCACATCTAACAATACTTAATTGTGAAATACTGAATCCATCACCCCCTTAAGATTGGGAAGAAGGGAGGTATTTTTAATTTCACCACTCCTATTATTTAATATTGTACTTAAAGTCTTTGTCAGTGCAACAAAGCAAGAAAAAGAAAGTGTACAGATTGCTAAGGAAACAAGCTGGAATTGTTCAAAGACTACACTGAAAATATGAAGAAATCTACAAAAAAATCTTGAATTAGTAAGTGAGTTTATTAAGACCACAGGATATTTCATCTTTTAGAAATTAATTGTATTTCTATATGATAGTAAAGAACAAGAGATCCACATTTGAAAAAATAATATCATGCACAATAATTCTCACAAAACAATTCAATATACATCTTGTAAAATATATTTAGAATCTGTATGCTAAAACTACACAATGTTGTTGAGCAAAATCAACAATCTAAATAAGGTAAGAGACATACCATGGATTGGAAGACTAAAAATATTTAAGATGTCAATTCTTTTCAAATCGATCTACAGATTTGATGTCATTCAATCAAAATACCAACAAGATATTTTTTTGTAAATATAAACATATCTGAAATTTATATGTCAAAGAAAAATAATCATAATAGCAAAATGATTTTGGAACAAAACAATAAATATGGAGAACTCACATTACCTATTCTAAGGCAAAACAAAACCACACCAATTAAGAGTATGATATTTGAAAAGTTACATATCCAGAGGTCAATAAAATAGAATACCAAGCTCAGAAACAGACCTATCCAAATACCTGCAATTTGTTTTTGACAAAGGTGCAAAGGCAACTCAATTGAATAAGAAGAGTGTTTTCAACTAATAGTATTTGAACAATTGGACAACCATATGTAAAAACATGAACCTGTATCTGAACCTCATGCCCTATACAAAAATTAACTCAAGATGACTTATAGATCTAAAAGTAAAACATAGAACTATACAGCTTTTAGAAGAAAGTCAGAGAAATTAAAATGAAAAATACTTGCTCTTCAAAAGACAATAGGAATGAAAAGAGATGCTACACACGTGAAGAAAATATTTGTAAATCACATATCTAACATAGGACTTGTAACCAGAATGAAGATTTTTGAAAACTGAACAATAAAAATATAACACAATTTTTAAAAGGACAGATTTGAGGAGCTGCCAGAAGTGACATATAGATGGCATTTAAGCACATGCAAAGATATTCAACATCATTAGCCATTGGAAAATGGAAAATTAATAGCACTATAAGACATTACTACAATTAGAATTGCTGAGGTTTTTTTAAAAGATTTTATTTATTTACTCATGAGGCACAGAGAGAGAGAGAGAGGAGGCAGAGACACAGGCAGAGGAAGAAGCAGACTCCACGCAGGGAGCCTCAATCCCGGGACCCCAGGATCAGGCCCTGGACTGAAGGCGGCACTAAATCGCTGAGCCACCCAGAGATCCCCGCTGAGTTTTTGTTTGTTTGTTTGTTTGTTTGTTTTTTAATGACAGTACCAGTGTTGAGAATATGAAGCGACTGGAACTCGTATACTTTGCTGGTGAGAATGCAAAATGGTATAGCCACTTTGAAAGAAACAGTTTGACAGTGGTTACAAAGTTGTACATGTACTCACAGGATGATTTAGCAATCCCTCTTTTAGTTATTTCCCCCAGAGAAATGAGCACTTAACTTTCTTGAAAACATCTATGCCTAAATGTTTATGGTATCTATACTCATAACTGTTGAAAAATGAAAAAATCAAATATCCTTCAATAGACGAATGGGTAAGTAAACTGTGGTTACAATGGAATACAATTCAGCAATAAGCAAGAACAAACTGTTGATACACAAAATAATTGGATGAATCTCAAAGGTATTGTGTCAAGTAAAAAAAAAAGTGTCAAAAGGTTACATAATGTGATTCCATTTATGTAAATTCCGGAAAAGGCAAAATTATGGGGAAGAAGATCAGAAATTGCCAGAGTTCCCAGTGGAGGGAAGGTTTGACTATAAAGGGACAGCATGAGACAGTTTTCAGCAGTGATAAAAGTATTTTGTATCCTGGATGTGGTGTTGCTCACAAGAATAGGCATATATATTAAAACTCAGAGCCATACATCAATAAAGAGTATTCTATGTAAATTTTAAAACAATAATGATTTTTAAAATAAAATATCAGAAATTATTGAGCCAGCCAGTTGACTTGAGTAGCTAAAGAGAGAAGAGGCATGTATTGTTTAGAAAGAAAGATATCATTGTTTTTCCTGCATAGACTAACAGGAAGATAACTCTAAAGAGTAATGAAGGGAAAAAACAACCATTGTCATAACATACATTACAACCACTCGTTGTATGAATTGAGACAACATTTGGGGAACTAAAGGAAAAGACCACAGTCTTGTTCTACCCATTCCAAGAAGGAATGTATTAATGGAGAGAAAATTTGGGAGAAAAGGAATTATAATAAATGATCAGTTCCTTGGTTCTATGTCATGGTAATAAGTCTGAATGCAGTCCTATTGCTTTCAAATGATTTGAAAGTGGGAAAATCATTATGAAAGGAATATAAACTTTTGCCTTTGGTTCTAAAATAACTGACTCATTTACTTGCTGGGGTGATCCTATTAATCAAGCCATTCAATAAATACTTATAGAACATCTACTCTTGGCCAGATGGCAATATAGTCACTAGGAATAGAGAAGTGAGTAAAATAAAGTCTCTGGTTTCAGGAGCTTGCAGTTTAAAACAGGTGATAAGTGCTGCTCTGAAGAAGAATGTGGTAGAGTCAGGAGAAGGCAGAGGATGGGCAGGTGGTAATGGTCGCTATTTGGAGTAATCCTGGGTGACCTCTCATAAGCTGATATACAAGGGAGACCTAAATGGAACCAGTAGGAGAGGCAGGGGCATACCTGGTAGATTGTCAATCTGAAGGAACAAAGCCTGTAAGAGAAGTCTGGGCTCAACAAGTTCTATGAACAAGGAGACCTGGGAGGCAGGAGTGGAGAGAGTGAAAAAGAGAGGGAGAAGAAGTGAAGGCAGAGAGGTAAGTATCACAACCAGAAAGACCTTGAAGGCTATAGTAAGGGCTGGATTTTTCTCTCTGTGATACAATTGACTGTGAGAGTTCTCAGCAGAGGAGTTTCATGATCTGAGTTATGTTTTAAAAGACACACTTTGGGCAATGTGTGCATACTAATCTTCAAAGGAGTAAGAGTGGGAGAAGGGAGATGAGTCAGCAGGTTTCAGCAGCCTGCTTAGACCACAGTGGTAGCAGTGCAAGTCATGGAAAGGGGTTTCGGGTTCTGTCATCCACTTCTAGTTTGTGGGTTTTTTCCCACAATTCTTGGATTCCATCTGGGTGTCCTACAATTACCTCAATTCTGACACTATCTACAAGGAGATGGTATTGGATCTCACAGGTTTCTACAAAACTCTCCTTACTTCAGACAGCAGTCACAAGTCTGCGAGGTCCCATGTGCTTGACTAATTGGGTGCACGTGAGAGGTTCCCATGACCCGCCTACTTGGGTTCAATTAATTTGCTAGAATGGCTCACAGAACTCAGGAAACTAGTTTACTTACTAGATAATTGGTTAATAATAAAAGCATAGGACTCAGGAGCATCCAGATGGAGGGGTGGAGAGGGCAAGGTATGGACCTTCTTTTTTTTGGGCAGATAAAGGTTTGTTTTATTGAATAACTGATCTGATTAATGCTGAAGCCACTATGTACAGACAAGAGAGAGGGAGTTGTAGTTCTTGGTCTCTTCTTCCTTGGACAGAGTCTTGATGATTTCCTCCTTCTTGGCCCGGAGCCACTCTTCATGGCGATTGCAGGCCTCCTTGGTCTTAGATCTGCAGGCCTCAGCCTGGTCAGCCAGAAGCTTCTTGCGAGCCTTGTCTGCCTTCAGCTTGTGGATGTGTTCCATAAGAATACACTTGTTCTTGAACACGTTACCCTTCACTTTCAGGTATAGGCTATGATACATGTGGCCGTCAATCTTCTTAGATTCACAGTATCTTCTGAGCAGCCTGCGTAGAATTCTCATCCTCCTCATCTATGTTACCTTCTCAGGCATTTGAGCATTGGCAGTACCTTTTCTCTTACCAATGCCCATATGCCTGCCCTTCCGGTGGGCCAGAGTGTTTTTCCGGCACCAAGCTCGGGAATGGATAGTCACAGGCTTCCGGATTATCAGCCCATCTTTGATCCGTTTTCATATCTGCTGACAGGAGTTTGCATTGGCGACTTCATTGGTCTCATTGGGGTCCAACCAGACCTTCTTTTTGCCACAGCAGAGAACACTGAAGGCAAGCCTCTTCTGAAGCCTGAACATACTCATGGCTGTGGCCGCATCGCCAAAAGGAAAGAACTAGACATGGACCTTATGTCTCTTCCAAGAATAAGCCACTCTCCCCAAACTCCACGTGTTTGCCAACCCAGAAGCCCCCCAAACCCCACCCTTTTTAAGTTTTTGTGGGGCTCCATTACATAGGCATGATTGATTAAATTATTGGCCAATTTTGATTGATTCAACAACCTTCAGCTCCTCTCCAGTCTCCTCTTTCAGGAGGTCCAATCCCCCAATTACGTGGTTGGCTCCAATGGCAACTAATCCCCATTGTGAGATGCTTTTCAAAAGTCACCTCATAACATACAAAAGACACCTTTGTTGCTCTCATCTCTTAAGAAATTTCAACAGTTTTTGGTACTCTGTGCCAGAGGCGAATACCAAATATGTGTTTCTTATCATAAATCATAGGATGACAGGTTAGTTACATTTAGATGTATTGCAAATTTGGATGCAAGAGAATTTCTGTGAAATTGGATACGGTGTGTATGTGTTAATGGTGAGCCCTAGGTAGATTTCAAGGTTTGAAGCTTGAGTAACTGGGTGCCAAAGGAAGTAGTTTTTACAAATTGTAATTGACATACATTATTATATTAGTTTCAGGTATGCAACATAGTGATTCACATTTACATACATTACACAAAGATCACCACTGAAAGTTTAGTTTCAGTCACAATACGAAGTTACTATGATGTTATTGACTCTATTCCCTATGCTGTACTTTACATTTTTGTGACTTACTTGTTCTATAACTGGAAGTTTGTGCCTCAATCTCCTTCACCTATTTTGCCCATCTTCCTACCCTCCCTCCTTTCTGGCAATCACCAATTTGTTCTCTGTATTTGAGTCTATTCCTATTTTGTTTTGTTTGTTATTTTGTTTTGTTTTTAAGATTCCACATATAAATGAGATCATGCAGTGTTTGTTTCTCTGTCTGACTTACCTCATGTAGTATAATACCCTCTAGGTCCAGCCATGTTGTCATAAATGGCAAGATTTTAGTCATTTTAAGCTAATATTCCATCATATAAGTACAGAACTGCCATATATATATATATATATATATATATATATATATATCATCTTTTTTTTATCCATTCATCTTTTGATGGACACTTAGTTGCTTCCATATCTTGGCTGTTGTAAAAAAATGTTGAAATGAACATAAAAGTGCATATGTCTTTTTGAATCAGTGTTTTTGTTTTCTTTAGATAAATACCCCCAAAAGTGGCAATACTTTATTGTATGGCAGTTCTATTTTTAATGTCTTGATGGATCTCCATACTGTTTTCCACAATGGCTTCACCAGTTTACAAGTCTACCAATAGTAGGAATTCTGTTCCTGACAGAAATGGGGGATTAGAGAAATTTGTGCAAAAAAAAAAAAATCATGGGTTAATTTTTAGATTATATGAAGTGATAAAACAATAATTAGATATCCATTTAGATATGTGGACCTAACACTAGTAGAAAATGTGAGCATATGAGAAATTAAGACTTTTAGTCAATAATAATAAAATCAAGAGCAAATATTTGTTGCATCTTTACTATGGAGCAAACATTCTTCTTAGACTTTCTACCTGTATTATTTAATTTCAGTTTAACAATTCCACAGGTTAAGGACTTTTATTGTCCTCATTTCAAAGGTGAAGAAGTTGAGAGGCAGAGAGGTTAATTGCCTATTACAACTGCCAGGATCCTGTTTGTGGTGGTTTGACTCTGGAGTCCCTATTCTTACACAGGGACTGTGCCCTGGCTTATGTTAGTTGAATATAAAAGTTTATATTCAAAGTAACAGAAAAACTAATGGTAACATCTCCTTTAAGTTCAGTCACTAAATTTTGGTTTGTTTGTTTTTTTTAACTTTTTCTTTATCAGGTTGCCTGGGTGGGTCAGTCAGTTAAGCATCTGCCTTCAGCTTAGATCATGATCTCAGAGTCCTGGGATAGAGCCCCACATTGGGCTCCCTGCTCAGCAGGGAGTCTGTTTCTCCCTCTCCCTCTGCCCTTCCCTCCACTCAAGCTCTCTCTGTCTCTCTATCTCAAATAGACATAATCTTAAAAAAAAAAAAAGCTTTCTTAATCATGTATAAACTTACACTTTTTTTTTTCTTTTAAACATGCTCAAGATGGGCTCTAAAAATAACACTATTAAATTTGGAATAAACTTAGAGGCTGCTATCAACTGGTCATGCAAAGTGTCAGAACCCTGAAATGGAAGCTCTCTGGTGAAGAACCAGCCCGCTAAGAAATCTTCATTTTGCATTGAGTTATGAAAGAAAATTCTCTTAACAGGATTGGAAACTGAACTAGAAAGAAGAAATAAATTTCGAAAGAAAGGAAAGTACCATTCAGAGGCAAATGAGTCCAGAACAGGTTAGGAAGGAAAGTAGCAAAATTCCCATGCCAGGAAGAACAGGAATTTAACTTCCTTTATTGACTGAAAGAAAGTCTTGAAAAGTAAGGACTGCCATAAATCCCCTCTCCCACTACACAAACAAATCTTGCTAAGTTTAGCCCTTATTTTACATTTGTTTCCTCCATTTATTTATCTTCCCACAGTTTGCCACTCTTCGAAGCCCAAAAAGCTTTTCCATCATCATGTCACATATTAACAATTTTTCAGTCTTTGTTGAAATGGCATATAAGCTCTTGGGCCTATCTACTTCTTTGGGTCTTCACTTTTGTCATAGGAAGGCCTCTTCTTCATGTACAGATTAACAGCAAATAAAATTTGTATGCTTCTCTTCTATTAATCTTTGTCAAATTGACAGGGTCCCAGGTAATGAACCTAAAAGGTAGACATTAAAGTTTTTCCTCCCCTACACCTGCTAATTGAATTCAAATGAATTCATACATCTAACTAATTCTTCAATGAGAGTAGGGAAGATAAAGACACAACAGTCTAGGGAACAGAGTTTATAACAATGTTGCCATTAATAAAGTTAATTCCGTTTGTCAGAGAAATGTAGTGCACTTGTTCCTCACATGGGCAACTTCACACAGAGAAAACTGATCCTACGGGAGAGACACAGCCAATGTGGGTTACTAGACATGAATGTGAGCCATTTTTAATGTTGGAGATAGTAGAATTTCATCTCTGCTTTTGGAAAATCAACTCCAACTTATATCAGTGGATCAACAGCATATGTGTGTGACAGATCAGCCTTCAGACTTACTTTTTATTGGAGTGACACACTAGACAATAGACTAACAAAAAAATTCAAATATTTATTAAGGATACAGAAAGTAAATCATAATAAACTAACCAATCACATCTTATTCCCTCTTCCTCCAAACCTCCTTCAAGAAAAAGACATAGAAAGCACACACATGTATTTTCCCCCATTGTTTTGAAAACTATATCAAAAGTATGAAAGATTTAGCAGAACAGAGCTGTGCTACAGCAAGAAATTAATATCTATAATATTTAAAGACTACTTACTGTTTTCCCTCAATGATAAACACAGCCTAAACATCCTGGGCCTACTTTATTCCTAGATTCCTAGATAAACTGAGGGAAAAATTAGTAATTTAGAATAACATACCTGCCACTAATCTAAACAACTAAGGGCAGAAAAGAATTGGAAAAGAGTATTTCTAATCATCCTTCTGAAGAAAAATTTTCATTTGTTTGGTGCTTAGCATTCCTGTTGCCATTTGCCTACACATTTTTCATAAAACTATCTCCTATGTGTAGAATATAAGTCAAATCCACTGCTGAAAAGATGATGTAAATATCTGAATAAATACAAGTAAAGTTCCTCCAATTGATTGAAAATGAATTTTTTTTCTATTTCTGGTAAAAATTCCAAATATAAACCTTAATATTTAGCTTGATTAGTAACTCATGCCTCTACCTGTTTTACTACAGCAATTATAACTGGAGATTCCCCGTCTTTTTTGATAATCAGTGTCACTTCTTCCCAGGTAGATTCTGGCCTCCATAAGTAAGTACTACTCTGATCCCATTCTTAAAGTTGGTTCAGGCAAGCCCAACCGCCTGTATTCCACAACTAATAAATCTCACAAAGTTCATGGAAACTCCATCTACAAAGTATCTCTTCTCTAAAGCTGGGCTGCAGACAAATTTTTTATTTGCAATTAATTGTCTCCAGCTGTTGGAGAGCAAAGAAAGAACACTCCAACTTAAAGCATCAAATGAATATTTTTCATGTCCATGAGGTGCAAAGTTCATTTTGCTCATGTGAACCCCACAGAATAGGAAGGGGCATAAAAAAACATTTAACCTAATACTTTCAGCTTCATGAGAGAGGAATGAGGCTCAAAGATTGTGAGTTCTAGGCCTAAGATCAAATTTATAATAAGTGGTTGGTCCAGGACATACTCTGAGTCTAGAGATTTTGTATAGTATATGTTTTCCAAACATTTTTCTACTTCCTTAAGAAGAAATCCTACATACTATGACCCACCTTCAGTTGTATACTGCAAGAAGTATGTGTGTGTGTATGTGTGTGTGTGTGTGTGTTTGTGTGTATAAGTGTGGTGGGTAGGCATGGAGAAAAGCAGGCGATGGAGGAGGGTAAGGGTAAAAGGGTAAAGTAAGTGCAACATGAATAAAGATAAGCCCCAAGATCACGTTAGCCAATAGGTACACATTCTACCAAATTATTTCCCAGAACTACTAAAGGAGGAAACAAAATGGCCAGTTTGTGTCCTGCTTGTTTTTCCTGCTCTCACCGCAACTTCCTATGGAAATGATGTAGTGCAATGAGTTGGACAAAGGTTAAGCAGCTGGGGGTAAAAACAAGATAGACAAGGAGTTTGGAATACATAAAGTGCAACCCCTCAATTATTGAGCATTGACTGCAGAATTACATTTGAAGAGTACTAGAATACCATCAAACTTTTAGTTGGGAATTAATAATGTAAGCATTTTGCTCACTATCATAATCATAAGGCACCACGTAAAACCTAACCTTGTCTCAAGAAACCCTTTTAGGATAGTGAGACACACCCTTTCATCAAGAACCATGAATAAGTGGAGACACCCACCAAAACCACAGGATCACTGCAGTTCACTTAGTATACAATAAGAAGCATTGTGCCTTCTGTTTATAGCCTCATCTCTTTCTTCCAGCAACTTGGCAGCCACACAGTTGAGCCATGAGATTACTTGAAGGGATCAAAGGCAAGTCCCCACACAGCTCTCCAGCACAGAACCACTGTGAAATTATGGTAAATTATGTCAGCACCTCTCCATGTTTTTCCAAGTCCTCATCTGTAAAATGTTAACGGTAATCTGTGAAATGCAAATCCTGCATTTCCTTGTGTTCTTAGAACAGAGTGACAATGTGTGAGATCATGGCTACCCACATGGTGTAGTAACTGTGGTGTCATGGGTTGGGACTTGTCATCCCAGCCAGTGGTGATAAGGCTGGTGGTTCTTTGAAAGATCTTCACTCCCACCCCTCCACTAGTGTTGCTAGCAGAGGCTATCTAAAGGCCCACGGTTGATGCCACACACACACACACACACACACACAAATTGAGCATTGTACAAGTGCTAAAAAGGGGCCATGTGTTCCCTACCTCTGAGATTTCCCATATGCTGTTACCTTTGCTTGCCATGCTCTTGCCTCATTCAGACTCTGGATGACTCCTCATCATCCCCCAGAATTCGTGTCAGAGCCAGGGTCTCCAATAGGCCTGCTCCCTGTTCCCTCCAGAGCTTGACACTAGGGCTTTCTTAAGGCCTTTAGTAGAATCTGATGCATAGGTCTGCAAGCCCTTAACTTCTGTATTGGAATTAGATGTTTCTGTGTCTGTTGTCTTCACTCTATTGTCTTAACTCAAGAATTTAGCACTCAGTTGGTGCCCAATGGATTAAATAATAAATGAATGGTGAGTGAGTGAGTGGATTTTGCACAGAAATAATTACTTGAGGAAAGACATTATATTAATCTGGGATAGGCTACCTTTAATCAGAAAATTCCAACATGTGATCCTTTGAACAATTTTTTAAAATTATGTATTTATTTCTTTTATAGAGAGAGACTGGGGGCAGACAGAGAGAGAGAGTGAGAAAGTGTCTTAAGCAGACTCTGCCACTGAGCAGGGAGCCCAAGGTGGGCCTGGATCCCATGACACTGAGGAGCATGACCTAAGCCAAAACCGAAAGTCAGACACTCAACCCACTGTGTCACCCAGGCGCCCATCCTTTGAACAATTTATCCACCATCTAGTGAAAACAGTAAGCTTTGATGAATTCAACACTTACATGCTTATGGATCCCATACCCCCTCATATACACACATACATCTCACCTCCTGGGAAGTGCTGTGGTTACCAGTAAAGTCTTTGCTTTTAGACAAACATCCACAGACCACACAACAGCTGCTGTGAAGTATGTAACACATAGATGGACTTATAAATATCAGAATGAATTATTAGTACTCTCCTCACATACCCTGGGAGCCACTGCTTTTGAGTTGAAATCTGTGGCACTCTTCTTTTTTCACATTGTCCATACTTTTCTTAATTCCAAAATCTTGTACTCTGCTTTGTTGCTGAGAAATTACTTTTTGTTTCAGAGTGCTTCATGTGAAGTCTCCACTGAAGGTTTTTAAATTCTACTTTCCTGGCAGACTTCCTTATTTTTCAAAATGCTTACTTCTTAGGTCCAAGAAACCCTTTAGCCAGGAATCATAAATTTTCAGTATTTCTGGGGCTCTCTTTTGTTAAGATACCAGAGATTTCACTTCCCGTTCTTGTCATTCTTTATACAGGAAGCCCTTACCTGCTCCTGGCAATTTAAGTTATGAATTTTCTTACATGTGAGAACACTTAGGAATCCCCCATTTTTTCCAATGTGATCATTTGGTACAAATGGAGGGTGGGCCAAATGGAACAAATACAAGTGCAACAATAACAAGCTGATATGTTGATTCCCCCACCTTCCTATGGGAGTACCCACCCTCCCACAGCTAACCTGGACTTACCCCAGCTAAAAATAGTTGTGAGATCAAGATTGTATTCTTTCATCTGTTAAAGTATATCCATTAGTTAAGACTCCAATTTCCAATAATATGAAATCACCTCAGACTCTATAAAGCAAAACAGCATACTTTTGTGACGAAGATATTGGAATCAGAGACTGAGGGAAAGGCTATGATTAAGCTTCAGGTTCAACTGGGACCAGATTCAACTGACATGAGGATTTTCTCTCCTATTCTCTCTACATTTTGGTAGAGATGTATCTGGATTATTCATTCTGCCCACAGTCAGCTCCCTCTGCTTCTTTGGTTGGCTTGGCTATCATCTGGCCCTGACCTTTGTATCATAAATTGAAGACACCCAGAAGAGCCTGATTTATTCTTTTTTTTTCCTTCCAAAATTCTTTATTTTTTTTATCAACCTTGAATCTCATGTCCACCGCTGGCCAAGTAAATGATGGCCTCGAGGTGGGGTCACCTTATGGTAGCTCCGACAATAGTCAGATGAACAAAGATTGGGGAGGGCAATTTTTAGAAAGGGATGCTGGATGCAAATTTCTGCTGGTCTTTATTATAGTAGCTGTTGATGTATCTCAGACAAAATACTGTCTACCTCTGTGTGTCTCAGATATAACTAAAGAATACTGTTAGTTCTATTTTATCTTCCTCCCTTGACCTTGCTTATATCTAGCTTATTCTTTCTCTGACACATACACCTACAGGCAAACACTTGATGTGCAAAGAATCCATTCCCATATGTAGACTAGAAAGCGTATCTTAAGAAATTATTGACCTGGATCATGAGATAAATGTAATCAAATGAATTTTTTTTCCTAAAATTCTAAGAAAATGAAGTTCACTTGGAAATGCTAACCCTTGATCTCTAGGCTAGTTGAATATTTTGTTTAAAAATTTATTAAAATCTTATATTGCCCAAAAAGCTAACTTCATTATTTCTTTTGTAAAATATGTCTAAAAGCCAATAAAGAGAATAGCGTTTGTGATTTCTGGAATAGTTGTTTCTTCTCTCTCAAAATTCTCAGTTGTGGGGCAGCCCCGGTGGTTCAGGGGTTTAGCACTGCCTTCATCCCAGGGCCTGATCCTGGAGACCCGGGATCGAGTCCCGCATCGGGCTCCTTGCATGGAGCCTGCTTCTCCCTCTGCCTGTGTCTCTGCCTCTCTTTCTGTGTGTGTCTCTCATAAATAAATAAATAAAATCTTTAAAAAAACAAAATTCAAAAAAAAAAAAAACAAAATTCTCAGTTGCTGGAACAATTTCCATCAAATCTTCTCTGTGCACAGTTTGCTCATGCAGAGTTAGAGGTAGATGTAGCAGAATCACAGGTAAATAATGCTTTATGCTAACATTGGGCTTACTTTGGTGACATATGCCATTATTCTCAAATAGATCATTTGTGAATATAGGAATACAACTTTTGTTATACTTCAGGTCCTCTAATAAGACAATAGTTCACATAGTAAAGCGTGGAGGAGAATCAGGGTTTGAGAGAGTTGTGTCGGAAGCAAGGGGAAAAAAACAATTTTATTTCAGCCAGACAGGGGAGAGATACATATCTAATAATGGGATACTTACTGTTATTTTTCTTGCTGTTCCAATTGTGGCTAAGGCTCCAAAGTCTGAGATCATTACATGAGATGCCAAGTCTGATCACATGATGAGAGGCCACTAGACCACCTGCAAGCCTCTTGCTTAGAGAATGCACAATGAGTTCTTATAGCACTAGCCCACCACCTGCCTCCAGACTGTGTGAGATGGTAAATCACTCACCATGGAGCCTGAAGGAACAGCAATTAGGAATCCTTTGAAAATCAATATGACTGGGCCCTCTGTTTTCCTCTCCCGGAGGCACAGGGGTATGCTCCATGTAAAGGTGAAGCTTCCAGAGAGCCACAGCTTGGTACCTGCTCCCTGGAATCTGAAGGACACAGGACTTGTATATAGCTCAGACCATCAAACTACAAAGATTTATGTCTGGCTGGCTGCCTCTGAGATGGCAGAGGGAGGAAGGGTGGAAACTCTGGTCGCAGAGTTAAGAGGAAAGGCAGTGCAGATTCTGTGGGCCAGATGGGAACCTCTCCATGGAAATCCAGAGTAAGGTCCTGAGAGAAACTCTACCCAAAACGACTGCTTGATGGGTGAGTTGAACTCCAAAAGGGGTGAATCGTAAGAAACAAGAGTCATACAAGGAAACCATAAGCAAACAACTAGAGAAGGAGGGACACACCCAAGGTAAGAGAACTCCACTGATGGGGTCAGTCTTCAAAAAGAATCCAGAGGGTCCTCTAGGAAAGTAAGAAGCAGCTCTTAGAATCCATGAGACTCAGATGGCCATTTTATCAGATAAGTAAGACAGTGCCTGTTCCCTACCTTTCTTCCCAACTTTAACTTAGAATTTTGTATGGCTACCAAAATAACAACCACTGAGGGGGAGATGAAGCAGGGCCAGAAACAGAAAACAATCAATGACATCCCTTCTTACCACAGCTTTCCTGGCTGAGTCAGGCTCAATGTTTGAATGAAGTCAAGATCTGAGGGTTGGTACTTGGAAAACAGAGACTATTTTAGTTTTTACCTGGTAGCGACTGGAAAATGCTAAGAATTGCCTGCAATTGCATCTAGAAGGTGGGTGTGAAGGGATAGTGATGAGAAAACATTTTCTATTTGTCTTCTCCAGTTCTATCTGTCCAGTTAATTGGTAACACTGCAGATGACTTAATATTTATCCCCCACTTGCATTTTTATACTCTCCTACAGCTCTTCAAGGACGTTCCAGGAGTTGTGTTTGCACTCTTGGGGCTTGTCTGCTATATGCAGAGAAGGATGGAGTGTCTCTCTAATACCGGTTTGGAAAAGAACAAATACTAAATACTATCTGTAAGCAAGTTCAGAATACCTCCATTAGGGAATGTCTCCAGTTTTCACCTATCTCTTTATCTGGACTTCGAGGGCCACAATCTAATTAACCATTAAAAGATTAACTTAATAAGAAAAACAGACCACCAAAAAAGCCTCATTCCAGATTTACCAATGCTCGGTTGAATGCTCTGTTTTGAACACCTTGATTTTAAAGGGGGAATACACAATTCCTATTCATGATTCAATGGTTTAATAAACATCACCTAAATTTGCATGATCTCTAAGGGCAGTGATGTCACTCTGTGGACATGGAGTTAAAGCTTTTTCACACATGACTTTATTGAACAGAGTAAGCTCCATTTCCAGGGCACAAATGCTTATCTTTGTATTTGGTTCTCTTAAATTCCACTTCTTTCTTAGCACAGTATAGTCAAAACTTTTGCCTCTTTACTGATTTAATTTCTCCTTATATTACACTAATGCCCCAGAAGAGAAGCATTTAAACCCTTTGTGTCTCTCAGCCTGTTTCTAATCATCTCGAAGATAAAGAGATGAAGGCAGCCCGGGTGGCTCAGTGGTTTAGCGCCGACTTCAGCCCAGGGTATGATCCTGGAGTCCCGGGACTGAGTCCCACATCGGGCTCCCTGCATGGAGCCTGCTTCTCCCTCTGCCTGTGTCTCTGCCTCTCTCTCTCTCCCTCTCTCTCTCTCTCTCTCCCTCTGTGTGTGTGTGTGTGTGTGTGTGTCTCACGAATAAATAAAATCTTTTTTAAAAAAAGATAAAGAGATGACTGTCAGATTAGTGAATAGGGAGTACCCTGGCTTATGGAACTATCTGGCTCCAAACTTCACTAGCTATGCAACCAGGGGCAAGATACTAATCTCTTTGGGCTTTTCGTTCTCATCTGAAAAATAGGAATAGTGCGTACCTCACAGTGTTGTCAAGGTCAAGAAAGGTGCTGCATGTGCAGCAATAGGCTACCACTTGGCCTCTGTTAGGTTCTCAATAAATCTTAGCTATTGCCAAAATGGATTCTTTCCATGAAACTTTCTCTTCATACACAGGTCTAGATGCCAATTTTAAAGATTTTATTTATTTATTTATTTATTTATTTATTTATTTATTTATTTATTTATTTATGAGAGTGTGTGGAAGCAGAGGGAGGAGCAAAAGGAGAGAGAGAATCTCAAGCAGATTCCCTGCTGAGCAAAGAGCCCAACACAGGGCTTGATTTCACAACCCTGATATCATGACCCGAGTGAAAATCAAGACAGATACTTAATGAACTGTGCCACCCAGGCACCCCTAAGCACCAATTTTAAAATTTAGTTTCTTTGGAGAATCTGCCAATTTAAATTTGGGGCTCAGGAATGCTGGTAATGAAGGTCTTGAATTTTGTAATGATTTCTGCATTGCCTGAGGCAGTGTATTAGATTCTCAGAGGTTTTCAAGGAGCTCAAATGTGCAAACATATTCTGTCCACTTTGACTCCTGATGGTCAAATCACCAAGACCTAAAAATCATGTAAAATGTGAGGAGAGGGCTGGGAGTTTCAAAGTGTCATTCCTGGGAATTTAACTTTTTTGTCCTTCTTTTTGATGCCCCAGTGTCTTAGGTGTGGAAACTAAAATCTTGGCCCTGTTCCTAATCTTGAGTTTTGCTGATTCAAAGAGCACTACTTCTTTTATTTTTCTTAAATAAAAGAGTAAGAAAAGAAAACAAATGAAAGAAAGGAGTGGGAGGGGAGAATGAGATTATAGCATTTCTCCACATCTACTAAAGCAAAACCAGTGAGTGCCCATTAAGCATTTCTCAAATGCCCTAGGACTGATTTCCAGGAACTCACGGAAAGTTCTTTGCGCTCTCCACTCTTTCTGATTCAGCACCCCTACCCTCAGGGAGGACTCCATGCTGCTTCTCTGGCTCTCACAACCCCCCAGTCAGCACCTCCATACCTGTGATTTCCTACTCCTATGGCCTGCTCATCCCATTCAGGCCCTGGGAATAGCTGTGCCAACTTTGCCCACCCAGTGAGGCTCCAGGGCCCTTGCATTGCACAAAGGGTCATATATTCTATGGTAATTGGAGCAAATGCCCCTTTGCTTTTTGAGGTTATGTTGGTTGAGGCAGCCAAGCAGTTTTACATTACATTTAATGAAAATGGTTCTTCTGTTTTTATTCACATTGTCTTCCACCCTAAAACTTAGAGTGAACTCAAGATCATAGACCCAAGGAAAATCATCAGATGCCATGTTTCAATGTGAATCCCCTAATTAAGGCTTTGCAAAGGGATCATGGTGCGGTAACTATATATAATAATTGAACCCATTTTGTCAGGTTGTAGGTAATATGAATTAATACTCAGATCTAGACACATAGTGAGTACTCAACAAATCTTACTACTTTTGAGCAGAAGGCAGGTGCTCAACCACCGAGCCACCCAGGCACCCCAATAAATGAATATTTTTAAAAAGATGCAACCAAGTAAAAAGAATGATTAGATTTAAAATCAATTCTGGGAAGAGGGGTCCTCAACTCACCTGGTCCCACCAACTTACCTAGGTAACTTTCAAAACATCCTGAACACCTGAGAATTTAAACTGAAATTTAAAGAGAGAACAGCTGGAATGCTACAGAGAGAAGGGTTTTAACTTCTAGCAAGGTAGGAAGGCAGAAAAATAAATTAAAAAAAAAAAAGAATCAATTTGAGGAGGGGCCCTCGAGGAGCCAGGCTAAAGCAGAGCCTCAGGGCAGGAAAGCCCAGCCCTGGGGCAGCGAAACTTTAAAAATCCATGACAGAAAAAAAAAAAATTCATGACAGAGTTTTCTCTGATGGAAAAGTACTCAGCAGGGAACTTGGGCAGAACCTCAGGAGGGGCAGGAAGTCTCCAGATTCCCGGAGTCATTAGCAGAAGAGGGGTGCCCGGGGGAGAGCGCACTCTGTGGGCGGATCTCAAGCGGCTGGAGCACCCCGGTGGGGCCTCAGGGAGAAGCCAGTGAGTCAGTTGAGGGCTCCTGGCAGAGGGGGCTGCGCCCTGCTGCCTTCGGGAGTCATGGCCCCGGGAGTGAGATTCCAGCAGCGGAGGCCCTGGATCCCAGGGCGCCTAAGCAGACACAGCCCAGGATCATGCACTCCCCCAGGACAGGCAGAGGCAGGGAGGGCACAGGACGGCGAGGACTCTCCTGCTGCCGGGTGCCCCCAAGCTGTGCAGGTCAGTACCCCCGCCATCCTGGGAGCATCTAGGCCAGTGTGGACTAGGAGACTACAGGTTGTTACCCACAGGGAGCAGACTCCAAAGCTGGAGACCTGGCCACCACCAGTGTTGTTGTTCCTCCTGGTGTCACCTTGTGCCTGGGAACAGAGGTAAACAGCTCCCAATGAACCCAGCACCCAGCAGGGGGCGGGCATCTCCCCCAGGTACACACACCTGAGAATCAGCACAGCAGGCTGATTCTCCCCCAGAAGACCAGCTGGAAGAACAGGGGAAGAGCAAGTTCTTGACCAAGCAGCACTGGAAATCTCCAGGAATGAGGGAAAATCAAGGGAATATAGTATAGAGAACTAAATGGTCTCTTTTTTTCCCTTTTTTCCATTCGACTCGTTTTTATATTAGACTGAAATTTTCCAATATTTTTCTCTTTTCCCACCTTAACTACAATATTTTACCAGCTCTTCATTTTTAAGGTTTTTTTTTTTTCCTTTTTGACTTTCATATTTCTACAATTACCTGCCTTAGATATATTTTTCACTTCTGGATTCCCTTCAATGTATTCAATTTAATTTTGGGAGATACACAAAATATGGGTTTTTGTTTTGTGTTTTTTGTTTTCTCTGCCTTGTCTTGTTCTTCAATGACGGAAGTCAACACCTTCTAAAACATGACCAGAATACACGCAGAACCAAGAGGAATACCATCCATGCTGATTCATTCTGTATGATTATATTCCCATTCTGCCCCCTCTTTTATCTTGTTTATGTTTTGGTGGTCAATGTTGGGGCTTTCTACAAGTATTGCTGGTTTATATAAATTTGGGATTGAGCATCTTTTAACATACAGAACTTAATACACTCAGAATCAAGAGGATCACCCTCTAGGACCCCTCAGGTAGACTACATTCTCCCTCCACTGCCACTTCTTTACCACCACCAGCCACCAGCCCCTCCCTTTTTTTCTTTTTTCTCTTTCTCTTCCTTACTTTTTTTCTTTTGTTCTTTTCTTCTTTTATCCTTCTTTGGGGTTTTTGGCCTTTCATTTTTTACTACTTTGTTTTAAAATTTGTTTTCACTTTAGTGGTCCTTTTATTTTGTTCTGATCTTCTTTTTCATTTTCTGATCTCTGACCTGTTTGGAATCATCTAAGGTGGATTTTACTTAGGTCGTGGTTGATATTTTTGACTCAGCCCGCTCATACAGCCACCCTACACTGGAAAAAATGACCAGAAGGAAGAACTCACCACAAAAGAAAGAACCAGAAACAGTACTCTCTGCCACAGAGCTACAGAATATGGATTTCAATTCGATGCCAGAAAGCCAATTCAGAAGCACAATTATAAAGCTACTGATGGCTCTGGAAAAAAACATAAAGGTCTCTGGAGACTTCATTACTGCAGAATTGAATCTAATCAAGCCTAAATTAAATATCAATTAAATGAAATGCAATCCAAACTGGATGTCCTAACTACTAGAGCTAATGAGGTAAAAGAAATAGTGAGTGACATAGAAGACAAGTTTATGGTAAGGAAGGAAGCTCAGGAAAAAAAGAGAAAAACAATCAAGAGACCATGAGGAAAGGCTTAGGGAAATAAATGATAGCCTGAGAAGGAAGAATTTACATATAATTGGGGTTCCAGAAGAGTCAGAGAGGGAGAGATGGCCACAAAGTATATTTGAACAAATAATAGCTGAGAACTTCCCTAATTTAGGAAGGGAAACAGGCATTCAGAACCAAGAGATAGAAAAGCCCCCCCCCCACCAAAATCAGTAAAAACCATTCAACACTTCAACATTTAATAGTGAAACTTGCAAATTCCAAAGATAAAGAGAAAATCCGTAAAGCGGCAAGAGATAAGAGATTCTTAACTTAGGTGGCAAGAAATATCAGATTAACAGCAGACCTCTCCACAGAGACCTAGCAGGCCAGAAAGGGCTGGCAGGATATATTCAGGGTCCTAAATGAGAAGAACATGCAGCCAAAAATACTTTATCCAGGAAGCCTGTCATTCAGAATAGGAGAGACAAAGAGCTTCCAGGCTAGGTAGAAACAGAAAGAATATGTGACCACCAAACCAGCTCTGCAAGAAATATTAAGGAGGACCCTGTGAAAGAAAGAGGCAGCCCAAAGAAATAATTTACAAAAACAGGGACTGAATAGGTATTACGATGACACTAAATTCATATCTTTCAGTTATTCTGAATGTGAATGGGCTAAATGATCCCATCAAAAGATGTAGGGTTTTAGACTGGATAAAAAAGCAAGACCCATCTATTTTCTGTCTACAAGAGGCTCATTTTAGACTTAAGGACACCTGCAGCCTGAAAATGAAAAGGGGGAGAACCATTTACCATTCAAATGGTCCTCAAAAGAAAGCTGGGATAGCAATTCTCATATCAGATAAATTAAAGCTTATGCCAAAGACTGTAGTAAGAGATGAAGGGGGACACTATATCATACCTAAAGGGTCTATCCAACAAGAAGACCTAACAACATTGAATATTTATGCCCCTAATGTGGGAGCTGCCAAGTATGTCAATCAATTAATAACCAAAGTAAAAACATACTCAAATAATAATACACTAGTAGGAGGAGACTTCAACATGGCACTTTCTGCAAATGACAGATGTTCTAAGCAGAGCATCACCAAAGAAACAAGAGCCCTAAATGATACACTGGACCAGATGGATTTCAGAGATATATACAGAACTTTGCATCTGAATGCAAGTGAATACACATTCTTCTCAAGTGCACATGGAACTTTCTCCAGAATAGACCACATATTGGGTCACAAATCTGGTCTCAACTGATACCAGATTGAGATTGTCCCCTGCATAGTTTCAGACCACAATGCTTTGAAAATAGAGCTCAATCACAAGAAGAAATTTGGAAGAAACTCAAACACAGGAAATTAGAGAAGAATTAAGAAGATTCATGGAAACTAATGAAAATGAAGATAAAACTGTTCAAAATATTTGGGATACAGCAAAAGCGGTCCTAAGAGGGGAATACATCACAATTCAAGCCTCCCTCAAAAAATTGGGAAAAACTCAAGTACATAAGCTAACCTTGCACCTAAAGGATTTGGAGAAAGAACACCAAGTAAAACCTGCACCAGGCAGAAGAAGGGAGATAATAAAGATTCGAGCAGAACTCAATGAAATAGAGACCAGAAGAACTGTAGAACAGATCAGCAAAACCAGGAGGTGGTTCTTTGAAAGAATTAATAAGATAGATATACCATTAGCCAGCCTTATTAAAAAGAAAAAAAGACTCAAATTAATAAAATCATGAATGAAAGAGGAGATATCACAACCAATACCAAGGAAACACAATTTTAAAAACATATTATGAACAGCTATATGCCAATAAATTAAGCAATCTAGAAGAAATGAATGCATTTCTCAAAAACCACAAATTATCAAAACTGGAACAGGAAGAAGTAGAAAACCTGAACAGACCAATAAACAGGGAAGAAATTGAAGCAGTCATCAAAAACCTCCCAAGACATAAAAGTCCAGGGCCAGATAGCTTCTCAGGGGAATTCTACCAAACTTTTAAAGAAGAAATAATACCTATTCTACTAAAGCTGTTCCAAAGGATAGAAAGGGACAGAATACTTCCAAACTTGTTTTATGAGGCCATTATTACCTTGATTCCAAAACCAAAGACCCCACCAAAAAGGAGAATTATAGACCAATATCCCTGATGAAAATGGATGCAAAAATTCTCAACAAGATACTAGCCAATAGGATCCAACAATACATTAAGAAGATTATTCATGATGACCAAGTGGGATTTATCCCCAGGATGCAAGACTGGTTCAGCACTTGTAAAACAATCAACATGATAGATCACATCAACAAGAGAAAAGACAAGAACCATATGATCCTCCTAATAGATGCAGAGAAAGCATTTGACAAAATACAGCATCCATTTCTGATCAAAACTCCTCAGAGTGTAGGGATAGAGGGAACATTTCAATATCTTAAAAGCCATTGATGAGAAGCCCACAGCAAATATCATTCTCAATGGGGGAAACACTGGGAGCCTTTCCCCTAAGATCAGGAACACGACAGGGATGTCCACCTCTCACCACTGCTATTCAGCATAGGACTAGAAGTCCTAGCCTCAGCGATCAGACAACAAAAATAAATAAAAGGCATTCAAATTGGCAAAGAAGAAGTCAAACTCTCCCTCTTTGCAGTTGACATGATACTGTACATAGAAAACCCAAAAGACTCCACCCCAAGATTGATAGAATTCATACAGCACTTTGGCAGTGTGGCAGGATACAAAATCAATGCCCAGAAGTCAGTGGCATTTCTCTACCCTGACAATGAGACCAAAGAAAGAGAAACTAAGGAATCAATCCTATTTACAATTGCACCCCAAACCACAAGGTACCTAGGAATAAACCTAACTAAAGAGATAAAGGATCTATACCCTAAAAACTACAGAACACTTCTGAAAGAAACTGAGGAAAACACGAAGTGATGGAAAAATATTCCATGCTCGTGGATTGGAAGAATTAGTATTGTGAAAATGTCAATGCTACCCAGGGCAATGTATACATTTAATGCAATCCCTATCAAAATACCGTGGACTTTCTTCAGAGAGTAGGAACAAATTATCTTAAGATTTGTGCAGAATTAGAAAAGACCCCGAATAGCCAGGGGAATATTAAAAAAGAAAACCATAGCTGGGGGCATCACAATGCCAGATTTCAGGATGTACTACAAAGCTGTGGTCATCAAGACAGTGTGGTACTGGCACAAAAACAGACACATAGATCAATGGAACAGAAAAGAGAACCCATAAATGGGCCCTCAACTCTATGGTCAACTAATATTTAATGAAACAGAAAAGAATATCCACTGGACAAAGGACAGTCTCTTCAATAAATGGTGCTGGAAAAATTGGACAGCCTCCTGCAGAAGAATGAAATTAGAACATTCTCTTACACCATACACAAAGATACACTCAAAATGGATGAGAGATCTAAATACGAGACAAGAATCCATCAGAATCCTAGAGGAGAACACAGGCAACACCCTTTTTGAACTTGGCCACAGCAACTTCTTGCAAAATACATCTATGAAGACAAGGGAAACAATAGCCAAAAAGAACTATTGGGACTTAAGATAAAAAGCTTCTGCACAGCAAAAGAAACAGTCAACAAAACTGAAAGACAACCTACAGGATGGGAGAAGATATTTGCAAATGACAGATCAGATAAAGGGCTAGTTTCCAAGATCTATAAAGAACTTATCAAACTAAACACCCAAGAAAAGAAAAATCCAATCATGAAATGGGCAGAAGACATGAACTGACATTTCTCCAAAGAAAACCTACACATGCCCAACAAGCACATGGGAAAATGCTCTGCATCCCTTGCCATCAGGGAAATACAAATCAAAACCACAATGAGATACCACCTCACACCAGTGACAATGGTGAAAATTAATAAGACAGGAAACAACAAATGTTGAAGAGGATGTGGAGAAAAGGGAACCTCTTGCACTGTTGGTGGGGATGTGAACTGGTGCAGCCACTCTGGAAAACTGTGTGGAAGTTCCTCAAAGAGTTAAAAATAGACTACCCTACGACCCAGCAATTGCACTGCTGGGGATGTACCCCGAAGATACAGATGCAGTGAAACGCCGGGACACCTGCACCTCATGTTTCCAGCAGCAACGTCCACAATGACCAAACTGTGGAAGGAGTCTCGGTGTCCATCGAAAGATGAATGGATCAAGAAGATGTGGTCTATACATACACTGGAATATTCCTCAGCCATCAGAAAGGATGAATACCCACCATTTGCTCCATCGTGGATGGAACTGGAGGGTATTATGCTGAGTGAAGTAAGTCAATCAGAGGACAATCATCATATGGTCTCACTCATACAGGGAATAAAAAATAGTGAAAGAGAATATAAGAGAAAGGAGGGGAACTGAGTGGGAAAAATTCTAGAGGGAGACAAACCATGAGAGACTCCTAACTCTGGGAAACAAACAAAGGGTTGTGGAGGGTGGAGGGATGGGGTGACTGGGTGACAGGCACTGAGGAGGACACTTGATGGGATGAGCACTGGGTGTTATACTATATGTTGGAAAATCATACTTCAATTTAAAACAATTTTTTTAAATCTTTCTACTTTTGTTACTGTTATAACCTTCCTTATAACGTTTTCTCCTTTTTTTTAAAAAAAAAGATTTTATTTATTTATGAAAGACATAGAGAGAGAGGCAGAGACATAGGCAGAGAGAGAAGCAGGCTCCATGCAGAAGCCCAATGTGGGACTTGATCCTAGGACTCCAGGATCACACCGTGAACCAAAGGCAGACGCTCAACTGGTGAGCCACCCAGGCGTCCCATAATGTTTTTTCCTAAAAAATTTCTCTTGCCCCCTATAAGGAGACTTCTGTGGCCTGCCTCCCTGATTTTTCCAAGATGTCTCTGAGTGACCCTGGTAAATTGTCCTCCTCTTCCCTGCTCTGGCCCAGAACAGGTGAAACATAAGTCCAAGATGGGGACAGATAGACATCAGAATATGTTCTTTATTAGATAAAATCTAAGTTGGAAGATGTATCTAAAGGTGAGAAAAGAATGAACTGCTCACTCCAGACTGAGGCACTGCCTGCATTGATGATGATGATGACAATGACAGTGATGGTGACCACAGTGGTGAGGATGGAAGTTGCTATCTTTTGATGGTACTTTACAGATCGTGTTGACACACATTTAAAATGTTTTTGTACCTTGTGGGAGATTTAAAAAAATATTTATAAGATACAGTTATTAATACCAAGAAGCTTAGAGCATGGTAGGTAAGTCACAGCAAAGACATAAATCACCACCTAACAGGGTGAAAGGTGCCAAGTTCTAAAGGAGTGTAGTGAAAATGTTAAAGAGAACCCAGAGCAAGGAGTAAGTAGTTCTTGCCCAGAGTTTTAGGATAAACTTTATTGAGGAGCAGAATGTCAGGCAAGCCAGGTCTTAAAGTGTGGATAAAATCTGGAAATTTAGAGTGGTAAGGTACATCTCAGAAAAGGAGGTGTCTCAGCCAAATAATGGGAAAAGAAGCTGGGCAGAGTCCCAGGAGTGCCATGTCCATACTTACCTGCACGGCACAGAGAGAGGAATGGTGTTGTGGTGGTTTCACGGCTATTCATCTCAGGGTGTGGGCTTATAGGCTGTTTCCACCATGCCAGACACTGTCACCACTCCAGCCAAACTGAAACCACACCATATGGATCTTTTAGTGAGGTCTATGCTGAAAGTCTATGTGTCAAGAGTGCAATTTGGTGAGGAAACAATGAACTAGAACAAGTCCCAAGATCTTTACCATTTCCTACTGAACCACAACCAGAACAATCCCTTTAGAATCTCAAAATCAATGAGAAAAGTCTCTAGTTTGCAGTCTACATAGAGGGTCTTCAGGTGACACATCTAATTATTAAAAGTCCCAATATTCGGGGATCCCTGGGTGGCGCAGCGGTTTGGCGCCTGCCTTTGGCCCAGGGCGCGATCCTGGAGACCCGGGATAGAGTCCCACGTTGGGCTCCCGGTGTATGGAGCCTGCTTCTCCCTCTGCCTGTGTCTCTGCCTCTCTCTCTCTCTGTATGACTATCATAAATAAATAATAAAAAAAATTTAAAAAAATTGTTAAAAAAAAGTCCCAATATTCATACACAATAGTAAGTCATTATTAATTTTAGGGTCCATGGTATTAACTATACTGTATATAATGCACACTATATTTTACATATATGTAACTAAATGTAAATTATGTTTAGCCAGATTTATTCATCTTAAAATTATAAATCATCTAAAATCCGTAGGATTTTTGAGAATGCTAAAATAGTTACCATGAATATCTATGCATTTATTTGAAGCTATTGAATATGTTTACCTTTATCCATTTAATTTTTAAAAACTAATGCAAATTCAAGATGCATAGTAAGTATTTAACCATTTTCTATAGTAAAATACTGCTGATGGTGACTAACTCAGAATATGACACATTTCACCAAATCTAAGACACTTCATGGTTTCAGAGATAATAAAATGTGGGGGGGAAATGTGTCTTAGGATAAATGAAATGAGATTAGATATTTTCTTCATGTGTGAGAAAGAAAATCAAATTTTTTTCATGAAAAGCATCTGTATCCTGGAAAAAATAGTTAGAAGTTAATTATTTTATTTAAAAATAGCACTGTAGTACTTGAAAAGTTCCTTTAAGTGGGCAACCAAATATTAGGGCTAAAAAGAGAAGCAGTAATAGAACTATTGCCAACAAAATATATTATGGGATGCTGGTATATTAGGATTTTTATTGCTTATCTCTCTATCCATTCATCCATCTTTCAGAAGTGTAGACAATAGTCATGTTAGAAGAGATTTTCTTCATTTGGGGGAAAGCTATCCCTTAGTTGTACCCTGAGGGAAAGTTATAACTTAGTCTTTATGCTTAAATTTGTGCTATACCATCATCTGTCTGGTGGAACAGAGGTGTCCTCCATCTGATGTGGAATTTTCTGAAGGACAGTTAGACTGTTCTGCACAGGAAGGGATTGAAACTTTCTGATAGTTTTTAACAAACCTTTGAAGTTAAGGCTACCAGTCAGGATGGACGGTGGAAAGTGGTGCTGTATCTGTACCAGACCAGAGGTTCACATGTCAATTTCCTCATTACTACTGGAGAAGTGAGAATCTACCTATCCTACATATTATTAATTCAACCATAACCACCTGAAAATACAATCAGTGCTTCAGGGGGGATTCAAATTAAAAACAAAAGTGTATTGAGTGGTTGACTGGAGTTCAAAAGCACTATGAACAGGCAGGATGAGCTGATTGTCTCATGCATGTGGGTAAGTTTGGAGGCCACTGCCCAACCCCCACTATCCCACAGTCATGTGTGGCAGGGATGGCGAAACTTCTGCAATAGAACAAAGAAATGCTTTTTAACCGAGAACAATGGGTAGAAAATCTGCTTTAGTTTTATTCTGACTTTGAAGAAAAGAGAGAGAGGATAAAATGGCAGCAATAATCCTGGCCATGGTTTTAAGCAAAAGAGAATATTAATACTCTGTCAGCACTTGAGCAGATTTGCCTTACAAAAGCAGATGAGGTGTTGGATTCACTATTCTCTGGGGGGTGGGGAAACAGAAAAAAAACCCAAATAATAACAATATAATTTGAAAATTTAGCTAGTAAATACAAGACAAATATTTGATACTACCACATACTAAAGAGTCAGTCGTAAACAATGTCTGTGTGTACAGAACCAATGGCTTGTCCAATGGCTGCCAAGGAGAGTTCCTAGGCCATCCAAAAATGTTTAAATGTTTCCTAGGAATTGTGCATTTGCAATATTTTATGAAATAACTCTCACTCAGGGAAATGACTGCATTTTTATAGATTGCTGTACATTCTTGGGCCACCCAGAACCAGAAATAATTATGTTGATAAAGGTACTTAAAGAATAATCTTCTCTTCTGGGAAAGAAAGGAGTGTCTTCAACTCTGAACTGAGTGGATACTACCCATGAATTTCCTGTATGTATTAAAATTTGTTTGAAAGCATTGCTTTGATATTAATCAAATTTAAATATAGCAAAAATAGATGCATATGTCCTGCACAAAGCTAAAAAATACTTTCTGTAAAAGCCATATTTGACCATTTTATCAGTAGCACCTTCCTATCAGAATCATGATCCTGTTGATACATCAGCACATCCCTCAGTGCCATCTTGATGTCCTAGCTGAGCCCCTCAGAGAATCTGAGACAGGAGAAGGAGGTGACATGGTCAGCCGGGACAGATGTCAAGGGCAGTGAAAAGATGATGGGATTATCTTGAATTACTGTGATAACTGTGCTTCTATGTGATTTTCATTTTAAAAAAATAGTTAACAACAATCTTAGAGACACTTTACATCTCAGAATCACATAATAGCATAGGCCATTCAGTAAGGAACTGCCTTATAAATGACTTGACACACTGGCCCACGTTGAATAAATTTCCTTTGAAAGCATTGGGTTTTATTTCATCATGTGCAAGTCAAATTTATTATAAGGATTTATTCTGTGGTTAAAAATCTGTCCATTGTGTTACCAAAAAATTAATCAAGGAAACAATGACAAAGTTTGCGATGTCTTAGCCAGAAAGATGACAGTGGCTGCTGAAGTTGAAGCATTAAGCTCTTCTTCCAAGATACCACCACATCATCACAGTCCACGAAGCTCTTCTGGGTTTCTTCTACCTCGCACCTATAAAATGTAAAATATCAAAGACAAATGTTGATTCTGTGTCATAAAGATATTTCTGGAATGAAATGGAAGAGATGCAAAATAAAGGAAACAAAAAATGTTCACTAAATAAATTATTTGTAATTTTTTCTTTGCATTAAGCCTTCTTCACTCTTTATTCACATCCTTAACTGATTGCCTCACTCTAGTGATACAATGAGAAACGGATACTGTTTTTGCTTAGAGGGATTCAGTGCACTGAGATCCTTAGAGATTTTCCTGGACATTCTTGATGTTTGAGATATGGGAAATGCTCTAATTCCAGTTGAAACAGATCAGAACAGTGGTGGCCAGGGGCTGCTAGTCT
Organism: Vulpes lagopus; assembly: GCF_018345385.1. Lineage (NCBI taxonomy): Eukaryota > Metazoa > Chordata > Mammalia > Carnivora > Canidae > Vulpes > Vulpes lagopus. The sequence goes on along the minus strand of NC_054824.1, from coordinate 108,905,399 downwards.
TAGAGTAAAATGTGCTTTCATGTCTTCAGGGCAGCAGAATAAATGTTTCATACAAACTGGTAAAGGTTTAGTGCTTATTTCCACCAATTTTTTAAATGCCTGGTGAAAACAAGTTGTGTGGATCTGCTAATAGGCACAGACCACACTCTTGCTTGTGGAGTCACTTGATCTGAGCCACTCTGCCAAAGTTGAACACTGATTTCCAGGTGTCATTGCCTCCTGTTTTAGGGAAGAATGCAAAAACCTGATTCAATCACACCATGTCCAGAAAGTGGCTGAGCATCCAGAAAGGATGCTTGGCTGCTGACCTTTCAGGTGTTACTAACTGCAGCGTCTTTAAAGGTTCTGGTTGTGAGAAATAGGATTTGGATTTAATCAATTCCGATGCTGTTACAAGAATAGGTAATCATGCTGTGTCACAAACCAGCATCACCAACTGTATGATGAAAATGCCATTTCTAGTGCCTGAGGGGTTCTGTTGGTTAAGCATCTGCCTTTGTCTCAGATCACAATCCCTGGGTCCTGAGATGGAGTCCCACCTCAGACTTCCTGCTCCATGGCAAGCCTACTTCTCTCTCTCCCTCTGCCTGACACTCCTCCTGCTTGTGCTATCTCTCTGTCAAATAAGTAAATAATATCTTTAAAAAAGAAAAGAAAAGGATAACATTGACATTTTCACAATAATTCTGCCAATCCATGAGCATGGAAGATTTTTCCATCTCTTTGTGTCTTCCTCAATTTCTTTCAGAAGTGTTCTATAGTTTTTAGGGTAGAGATCCTTTACCTCTTTGGTTAGGTTTATTCCTAGATATCTTATGCTTTTGGGTGCAATTGTCAATGGGACTGACTCCTTAATTTCTCTTTCTTCAGTCTCATTGTTAGTGTATAAAAATGCCACTGATTTCTGGGCATTGTTTTGTATCCTGCCATGCTACCAAATTGCTGTATGAGTTCTAGCAATCTTGGGGTGGAGGCTTTTGGGTTTTCTATGTAGAGTATCATGTCATCAGTGAAGAGGGAGAGTTTGACTTCTTCTTTGTGTGGAGGTTCCTCAAAGAGTTAAAAATAGACCTGCCCTACGGCCCAGCAATTGCACTGCTGGGGATTTACCCCAAAGATACAGATGCAATGAAACACCGGGACACCTGCACCCCGATGTTTCTAGCAGCAATGTCCACAATAGCCAAACTGTGGAAGGAGCCTCAGTGTCCATCGAAAGATGAATGGATAAAGAAGATGTGGTTTATGTATACAATGGAATATTACTCAGCCATTAGAAACGACAAATACCCACGATTTGCTTCAACGTGGATGGAACTGGAGGGTATTATGCTGAGTGAAGTAAATCAATCGGAGAAGGACAAACATTATATGTTCTCATTCATTTGGGGAATATAAATAATAGTGAAAGGGAATATAAGGGAAGGGAGAAGAAATGTGTGGGAAATATCAGAAAGGGAGACAGAACATAAAGACTCCTAACTCTGGGAAACGAACTAGGGGTGGTGGAAGGGGAGAAGGGCGGGGGTGGGGGTGAATGGGTGACAGGCACTGAGGGGGGCACTTGACGGGATGAGCACTGGGTGTTATTCTGTATGTTGGCAAATTAAACACCAATAAAAAATAAATTTATTATAAAAAAAAGAAAAGAAAAGGAAACATCATTTCAACTGAAATGTCTATTCAGAGGTAATGCAATGAGTTCTAAGATAAAGCAAATTAATCACAAAGCATGGCCCAGTTCAAAAGGTGCGGAAGGAGGCATCCCTGCCCGAGAGTCCTCCTACCATTCTACAGTGGGCATTGACCAGGGCGAGTGTGAGTCCATGACCAATCCGTTGAAATATCCTCAGTCTAAGCAGTAGGAATAAAGAAGCAGGTGTGGAGATCAGTCCACATGCTAGAGGCACTTCTATGGATGGAAGAATCAGAAGAAAAGGCAGTTGCCTACATATTTGTGAGTTAAGAGGAGAGATAATAAGGGAACTTTTACTTCTTATGCCCAATAAGGATACATTCTCAATAAATAACAGTTTTTTTTTTTAATTATAATCCTTTACACTACGTTCTAAAAAGATCTTTTGGAGTATTGAGCTTTTCAGTAAGTCGCAGTTTTTTTTCCCTAGTCTTTAAATACAATAATATTAAAAGGCCTTTTGAAATATTGAGATGTAAGGCTTTGGAATTTTTAAAAAACCCTTCTAAAAACATATGTGTGGTTTGTCAATACATACCTGTCAGAGCAACTTGAACCAATGCTGTGGATGTGATTGGTACACACAAGGGTTTGTTCATAGGATCTGATCCAGGGTTCCCTTAAAACAGATATTGAGAAATATTTGTCTTCTTTTTTTAAAGATTTTATTTATTTATCCATGACAGACACACAGAGAGATGCAGAGAGAGAGGCAGAGACACAAGCAGAGGGAGAAGCAGGCTCCATGCAGGGAGCCCAATGTGGGACTCAGTCCTGGGACTCCAGGATCACGCCCTGGGCCAAAAGTGGCGCTAAACCGCTGAGCCACCTGGGTGGCCCAATATTTGCCTTCTTTAAGCATTATTTCTTAGGCATAAAGCCAATAAGAGGGAGAGCTGAGAATTAGAAAGTATGTCTCTAGCATGCTTCCAGCTCTTTCGTCAGTGCCCCAACCACTCCTCCCTGATGTGTGTGTGTCCTTGCCCTCTACCTCTCCCCATATGGCACACCAAGTCTTTTCCTTCTGAGCCCGTACAGAATGCTCCACACTGCGATTACTTTATCTCCCTCTCCATGTAGGAGAAGGTGGTCTTGTTCCTTTCTCTATCCTCTGTGGGTATCTGGAGCATGTCCTCAGTGCATTTACTTTGGCACACCCTGCAGAGAGACCCATAAGATGCCCAGTAAGCAGTTGATAAGGCCTGGAGGCCACTGTGACACTGCTTTCTCTTACACTAGCACCAAACATTAAACATGGGTTCCTTGGCTACTTGCAGTGCCCTACCTTAAACTTCCCCCTCTGTTTACACACTTGCTATACAAGTCCTGCCTGCCATGCCTGGTCTAGCTCCCTCCCTCTCTCTTTCCACTTCTCCCCCATGTCACTTATTTCAACATATTGACTATTTTCCTCCATTAGCATCTCTAAGCCAATATACAAATATTTATGTAACTCTAAGCCCACCTTCCCCTTGAGACTTCTGGAAGTGAAAAAGAGCAAATGTACTACTCTGCAGTGATGTGAAGCAGTAGATATAGGTCATGCAATGAACCTTCAGGAAATAAACTTAACATGCATTGAATTGATGCAAGTGAGTAAACAGAGATAAACTCTGATGAGTAAAGAAAGAATGCCTACATAACTAGTAGGCATTTCAACTACAGTTAGAGGGGAGTTTCTACAAAGTAGAAAGAAAACAAGAAACAGAGCAGCACATAGTGGAGAGGGGAAATCTCACGGAGACACAATCTAGGATGACGGTTTATGTCCACCTAGGGTTCCTGGCTAGTACTCTTGTGAAAGCCTAACTCACATTAAAGGCAGAGCACACTGGGTAGTTTTCATTGTGTTCTTTCTGTGTGTGATATATCAAAAGTTCAGTTTTCAAATGGCTGCTTCTGGTCATAGTTCTCACTGCTGTGAGCCCCCTTCAAGCTTCTAATTGCCACCTCTCCAGACTCTGCACATTCATCTTAATATTTCATTGCTCTCTGGAAAGAGGGAGGAGCAGTATCTGTTTGTGCACATTCCTTTTAATCAATTTGTTAATTTTTGTACAATTATTATTAATTATTATTATTATTATTATTATTATTATTATTATTATTTTACTCCAGAGGATGCTCAAGTGACTGCTACTTCCCTGAAAGGGAGGGTTTCAGAAGCATGTGCAATGCAAATGTAATTCCCCTTATGCAGCTTGCAGGGTATGCCCCAGGGATTCTCCTTTGTTTGCAAAAAGCCTTGGGGTTAATTTCTAAGACCTGTTTTAGGGTGAGGCAATCCTTACTGATTGGCAGACCCACCCACTAGTGATTGAATAATAACTTAGGAAAGAGAAAGAGCCAGCCACAGGTTTCCCTTAAGAGAAAGTTCTGGATAAACCCAGCTTCCATGAATGTGGCCTAGTGGCTTCCTACCATTCCCAACCAAAACTCCTACAGAGCACTGACTTTCCATCCCTGTCTTATGAACAGCCAATGGACTATTCATCACAGCACATTTAATGTTTTCTTGAAGCGTGTGCTTCCAGATTTGGAAACAGTTTTTGCAAGTAACACTGATTAATTTTACATCATTATATTCTAGAAATTTCATAAATCCAATGTGGTAATGATATGCAAAGTAGCATTCATTGATTAACTGAAAAATATCAGGTAGCACTATACTAAACTGAACAACCTCGCAAATGTTTCTTCCTTCCTTCCTTCCTTCCTTCCTTCCTTCCTTCCTTCCTTCCTTCCTTCCTCCTTTCTTCTTTTTTCTTTCTTTCAGTTGTATTCCATCAATAAAAAAGTCATTAACTTATTCATAAATATTAAGCATCTATCATGTGATGGGCCCTAATTGGGCATTAGGGATAAAACTGATTGGGAAACCGGGAAGGAGACTGTGTTCATATCTGAGGAGCAGAATTCCAGGCAGAGGGAACAGCAAAGACTCCAAAAGGTGACCATGTGCCAGACAGGGTATAAGGAGGCAAAGAAGCCGATGGCCAGTGGGGTAGAGAGGATGCCATCAGAAATGGCCACTGTAAGGACTTTGTTTTTTATTCCAAGAGAGATGGGAAGCTATCGGCAGGCTTGAAGGAGAATCCAACATGATTTGGGTTCACAGGGTCACCATGGTCCCTACGAGAAGACCAAATCAAAGAGGACTGCTCTCATCCCTTGTTGTAACCATCCTCATTTTCTAAACTGGAATATACCACCTGTGTGGAATCACATAGTCATAGCCTGTGGACAATATCTGAAATGGGTTAAAGTCTAGACACAGTGAAGAAAGTGGTGACTGACAACAAAACAGTCACTTTCTGGGGTGCAAAGTTTTTGATTAGCCTTGACAAATGCCATGATGTGCTGATGGGTTAATCTGATGGGAAAATAAATGCGAAAGAAAACTATCACAGTTTCCCTGTCTTAGTAAGCAAAGCATAATAAACATAGGTCATTCTGAGGACAGTATCTTCTTCATGCTTCAAGTCATGGTCAGAAATACCTCAAACTGCAGATGGTTCCAAGCTGGGGTGCTGAAAGGGTAGGCATGGGGACACAGGAAGGGAATTCCAGTCAGGAAGGACCCTGGGGGGAGCAGACTGTTTTACTGCAGAGTCAAGGCCTTTAACTGAGCTAACGTAAAAGGGACTCTGGGTCTCATTAAAATGAGAGGAGACAGACTTACACAGAAGCTTCCAGACTCAAGATCCTCAGCCAGCATCATGGGTGCCAGAGAAGGGAGACACTAGTCCTTGGCATTCTTACAGGCCCCTCCTTTTACAAACCAGCTCACAAGCCGGCCTGCACCATTGTACCTACATTCACTCATATCACTTATCTGTTATTATCCCTGTCTCCTGGGCTCACTCACAGAATAAACTTGGTCTTATGGAAAGGCTTTAGACCATTGGCCAAATCACCTGCAAACACAGGTTGAGCTTTCTCAGAATTCCTATTATTTTAATAATTTAAGTCGCATCAGAGAGCACTGTCTGACCCTGCAAGCACTTGAAATGGTTTGTTTTGTTTTTTTCCCATGTGATTGAGCTGCTACTTTGCTCTCCGGGGTCCCCCAGCAGGCCAGGCTCCTGAGCTCTGGGATTTAGACCATAGAATAACATTCCTCAGCTGGTCAGCAGCTAGAGCAGCCCAAAGCAGCACAGCCAGTCTCTCCCCTTGGCCTTTTAGAAGCAAGAGATGAGAGCACATGAACTTATGCACAGGTAATTAGATGGATGCGAATATGAATATCTTGGTGACAAGCTATAAATGCATTCACATGTGGTTCTGTAATAAGCTAACACTTCCACATGTCAGTTTAGGAGATCTGGGCACTTGATCTGGGTGTATCTGCATTAAAACAGGCCTGAATGTGAGGCAAAAGTACTAAATGTATATCCATGGCCCTCCACTTCCAGCCCTTGCTGAGCTAGGCAGAGGGGTGGCTTCTGTTGAGCCGCCCAAAAAACAATCCACAATCTGTCCACCTCGGGGCCCCAGTAAACCCAACCCAGGCCAGAATACTGAGAAGCAAAAGCTTATCCAAGATTATCTTTTGTCATTTTTCTTACTTTCAGGTTTTGGAGTTTTTATCTAGAAATGAAGGAATGGAGGATCCTTCCCTTCCTGGAGATCTACAGAGATGCTTAACTGGTTGATTCAGCCCCTGACCAAGGGAAGAGGCAATTCACAATCAACACCACTGTCCAGGGATGTTGTAGAATTTTTGTCCATGCTTTCATTTTCTTTTCAGCTTCTCTCATTCAAAACATGCAAATTGTTTTAGGATCAGGTCAAGGGGTAGGGACATTAACACTAAGGAGGGAATATATAAATGAAGTAGTGTATATTACTATTTGCTGACTTTATCCTACCTTTCTAACAGCAAGGAAGTTTAAAGTTTCATGCATTGCCTAGGTGCTAAAATCAAACTCAAGGCATTAGCTATTAAGCAACTTTCTTTATCTTCTATTTCCCGAGGGGATGTAAGCACAAAAGGATAAATATTTTTATTCTTTTCTTATTCTTTGAAGTATTCACAACCCCAAAACAGAACCCTTGGCACAGAGACTCACTAAACATTAGTTGAATGAATAGAAGCAATGCCAGAATTTTCAGTATGATGGGTAATACACCCCAGGTTGCGAAGGCAGCAAAGTGCTCAATCTCAGAGAACCACATAAACCCTGCTGGTTTGGAATAAGAGCCCTTTGATTCCAAGTTGAAACTACTACCAGTGTGTCCAAAAACAAGGTACTTAATGTCTCCAAACTTTGCTTTTGTGATCTTTTGAATGGATAGAACAACATTTATCCTTTAAAATGCAAAACATCAGGATCCCTGGGTGACTCAGTGGGTGAGCATCTGCATTAGGCACATGCATGATTCCAGGGTCCTGGGATCTGGTCCCACAATGGGCTCCCCTTGGGGAGCCTGCTTCTCCCTCTGCCTGTATCTCTGTCTCTCTCATGAATAAATACAATCTTAAAAAAATAAAATGCAGAGCATCATTTTTGGGCTAACATAAAATAACATTTTTAAGAGATAAACATTAGTTTATTAGCTGTGGAAGTACCCTGAAAAGATAAGTAACTACAAAAACACAAGGTACTGTCATTATTATTACTAAATTGGCTATTCCCTCAGTATTAACCATGACCTGGCTTGCACTAGTCAAAGCTTCTCTTCCTTAGTTCTTGTTTGATTGACTTGCTTTTTAAATTTACTTCCTGTTTTCTTTTTGCAACAATACATACACTGTTGTATTCCTAAGATGGGCCAATGAACCATTCATTCATCTCTTCTAGAGCACCCAAGTAGAGATAAGAGGTGAGAGATCACAGTCCTCCAGAGGCACAGGAATCCTGCAGGGCTGGGGCCAGGGCAGAGGGATGGAAGAGCACAGGGTGGGGAAAGTGCCTTTCCTCTGACATACATTCTTTCCAACAACTGAACTTGGTGACATCAACACAGGGTTTGAAGGAAAATAAAGACACACAGTAAAACTAGCATCTGTCCACATCTCCTTCCCTTATCACATGGACTTTCTGCTCCCAATAATAATAATACATTTATGTCCAAAAGTTAAAGAGATTTTTTTTTTATCTTTAGCATGTATTTTTTTTAAAATTAATTTTTATTGGTGTTCAATTTACCAACATACAGAAAAACACCCAGTGCTCATCCCATCAAGTGTCCACCTCAGTGCCCATCACCCATTCCCCTCCAACACCCGCCCTCCTCCCCTTCCACCACCCCTAGTTCGTTTCCCCGAGTTAGGAGTCTTTATGTTAAAGAGATTTTATCATGTTCTGGCTAAACGCATCCCCATGATCTGAAAGACTGAGGTAATTAACTAAATCATAGACCTTTAGTGCATAATGTTTGCTTTTCAAACACCTTCTACATGGTGAATGCTGCACAAGTATATATTCATATATGTTATTTAATAACAAAAAGGCAGAAGCATGTTATAGCTAACAGCAGTGTCAGGACAAATGCCAGCTCTGTCACTTCTTCATTATATGACTTCATCTCACTGTGCCCCACTCTCTCATTTTTAAATTGGAGACTATAATACAACATCTGCCTTAAAAGATATTTTCAGAGGTTAAATCAAGGAACACACGTCAAGCAGTTAAGTACAGGAGATACATCAAAAGTCCCAGCAAACAGTAAGGGTTGTATAAGGTTGACTCTCCTCATTAATATTCCTCAAGAGAAGTATGTAGTGTTATCAGTTCTTACAAGAAATTGAAGCCAGAGCTGTTCCATAACATAGCGCATGAATTCACCCCCAGACTGTCTGACTTCATGGTTCAAGTTTATATAACCATGCCAGTGTACATACTCCTCAAAGTATCCTTCAATAATGAGTTGTATTTGTAACTATTAAAATAAATTCAGCAGACATTTATCTAATGTCTGAAACATAGACATTTTGTCTGGTTGCAAGATTGTGGCCTCTAAACTTACCTTGCTGGTGTTGGGATAGAAGGATAAAGCAGGAGAAAGATCTCATGGCCCTGATACATTAAAAACAAAATGAGAAGAATATTCTGATGATGTCATAGTCATAGTAGACCTTGAACTGAATTTATTGAATTTAAAAGGTTGATGAAAAAAATAGTTCTAATCAAGTCAAGATGGGATGAGTAGGATATATGGACATAGTGAGGTAGAGAATAATTTCAGCATTTCACTTGGGCATGTGTGCGGGAGGGCTGGGGAATGCAACCAGGGGTGCCAGTGGAGAGGCTGACATTTCTACTAGCCCACAAAGACTGACAGGATCTCGAAGGCTCTGTAGACCGAGGTAAGAGGGGCATAACAAACAGAGAAGCCAGTTTGAGCAAAGATCGTGGGCTGAAAAACAAAGGTAAACTTCCAGAAAAGTTGTGTTCAGATGCTCAGAAAAGTTCAGGCTACACAGGAGTGAAATTAATAGGAAATGAGGCACAAGAGTTAGTTGGGGGGGGATATCAAGGCAGTTGATTGTTATGGCCACTGGGGCTCAGAAGAGAGTGCGGGCTCCACTGTGGGCTTGGCAAGGGAGCTCTTCCGCCTTGGTGAGGAATGGGTGGGGAGCAGGGAGATGGGAGACAGGGAGCAAGGAGCCAGGGAGGTGAGAAGCAAAGAAGCCAGCTCCAGAGCTGTTCCAGGGGGGGAATTAGCAATCAGTAAAGAAAACAATGTAGGAGAGTTGGAGTATCAGTACAATTTCGTGAGCGGAAAGGGAATGAGAGTACACAAAATGACTGAAGGTTTGAATTAAGTGGGAGAAGGCTGATGCATGTCACTGAGAAAAGAGGCATTAGAGGCAAGAACATCTCCCTGGGCATCCGGAAGGGGAGGAGCAGGGGCCTGAGCACCATCCCGAGCACACTGAGTTGAGCTCTTGCAGGGGCCTGTGGGTGCAGATGCCTGACAGGCAGCTGGACACGAGATTTGAGCAGAGTTTGGAAAGTTCCGTATTAGAGGCGACCGTCCATGCTGTGAGGGAAGATAAGCCGAGAATAGATGCTTGTATTTTAATGTAGAGCAGCAGAAGAAAAACCAGCAGGAGAAACTATCATGGAGACAAGAGTGGAGAAAAGTATCCCAGAGACCAGTGGAAGACTGCTGAGTGCAGAGATGGAAAGTGGCCCAGGAAGGGGGTGTGTGTGGGGGGGGGTATGGGTGGGGAGTAGACCAATGGATGGCTTGCTAGAAAGAGGCAGAGCAACAGACACACTGAGGAGAGACCTCGGGTGCGTGCCTAGGTAAATTATGTCAAGCAAGAAAATTGAATTAAAAAAAATCCCTCCTATTGTATTAAGTTATGAGGAAAACTGTCAAAAAGAGCTCCAGAAGCATGCTTTAATTGCAAGCAAATGCTTCTGGGGACATGTAAACAGTTTTGAATGCCATACTGTTTAACTCAAACAAATAATAGTATAAATTATTTAAAATTCTAGATCAAATGAACTGGTCAGGTCACTCTGTTTTTCTATCTATGACTTTCCCCACAGAAGCAGATGAATTTTTGTGCTAGGTGTCTATTTACACATCAGCTTAATAACAACGTGTGTTTTCACCGATCTCCTGGTACCCACTGTTAAAACCCCAAAAGAATACTCTGTGAATTTGTTTAGCCCACTGAATTCTGAAGAAACTGGAAGAGTAAAAAAAAAAAAAAAAAAAAAAAAAAAAAAAAGTTGGCAATTTGTCTGAAATAAGAGTGTGCTTTTAGAAAAGAAAATGTCCCCCAGAGAATATTTTAATACTACTGAGCATTTAGTAAGAAAAACATTCAGAAATAAGCAACATCAGTGGAATTGTGAAGCTTGCAAATCTGTCAGGAAGTTTCGAAGGAGAGGCAGGCTAAGTCTGTGAGACGCGGCATTGCTGGAGACGAAGCCTGCCTTTCTAATCAGCTTCACCGTTTAAAAATGTAGACACATCGTTATGAATTGCTTCTGATAGCCGAGTGTTCACAGCAGAGGGTTTGTTCTTAACTATTTTTCTACTGCCAAGTCGTGCTCAATTGCAGCATTTTAAATTATGTGCTCGTTGATGAAATTGGACGCAATAATTTTTAGGTTTTCATCCAGCTAAGATCATGTTTGGGGAGAAGCCAATCGTAGATGCAGTTTTCTGCCTATGAGCTGGAAACTCCAAGTTCACTAAAGTTCAGGAAGTTCAGAAAGACAGATCTCAGGGGAGGATAGCTGTGCCTGTTAGGTGGCTCAGAACCTTCCCAGGACACCTTCACCGCCCTAATCCTGGCAGGTTCAGGCCAACACGCAGTCCTGTCATGATGCAGGATTTTCTGTTTTGCTCAGCTGGGCTCCATTTCCTCTCTCATGGGAGACCTCCGACAAATATGTGCTAATTTGGCTTTGTCTTCCAAAGATATTCCATGTTTTGTTTCCAGAAATCCTATTTACTTAAAACAGTGCTCTGACTTGCAAAAAAAAAATAATAAAATAAAATAAAATAAAGTCCTTTTTCCCACATTTTCCTCTCTTACTGCAATGTAAAAATGACCACAGGGGACTCTCCAATGAGCCTCCCAGGCACCCAGAGAAAAAGCACTTGATACCTTGACAGTGGCCTCACAGAGACATCAGGGGATGCTGGGCTTCAGTCCAGACTTGCCGGCTCCGGGAGAGTACACCCTCTCTCCATAACACATTCACTGCTGGAATGCAAACCTGCACAGCTCTGAATTCAGACTTTAAAACGGAAAGAAACTTGGAAAGCCAAACATAGTATAAGGAAGCCTAGAAACAGAGATGAAAAATCTCAAATATGAACCCTCAACCCAAAAAAGCAAAAAAGCTGACTTAAAAAGTAAAGAGTTCTCTCAGGTAAGGGAATGCTTTTCTGCACAGAAGGCTTGTGCCCGGGATGGCTGGGTGGGAGCAGATATAGCTACTCTGCTGGCACTGTGCTCTGCAATCCAGTTCAGCCACTGGTGATCTATCTCTTTGGGTGGCTGACAGACATGTTTCCAGGAAGGTGAGTGTTGGAGGCCTGGCTGGGCCCACTTCCAGCCTGCCACTGGAGAGGGAAAGCCGCCCTGACTGTATTCAATAAAGGTTCCTCTGCTGAACCGGGTCAACCCCATCTGGTACGTCTACCACTAAACCATTTGTTGAAGACTTTTATCTGGTTATCACTAATATCATCATCATCAAGAACACCTGAAACTGAATTTTGAAGACTCTTTGACTCGTTCAGCTGCATAAGGCCACAATATTGGCCTAACTCCTTATCAGAAGGTCAAAAAGATGTGTGATTTAAAAAATTTCCCACTGAACGTCAACCTTTGTCAGAGATCTTTCTAGAGAAGAGCTTTTGTTTTTGTTTTTTTGTTTTCACCAAGAAGGAACTGCAATCCTAATTAGCTAGAATCAAAGATTTGAACACAACCTTGAAAGTGTCTGTTTTCAGACAATCCCCTAGCTCTGTAATTTCTACATCTGGCTGCTTGTTTTAGAACTCAACCAAATTTCCTCATGCATTTCCAAAATATGTATTCTGATTTTCGGAGGCTATTACAAAGGTCTGAGTTTACTTACCAGGTACTTCTAGGCTAGCGCAAACTTTCCCTAAGGTAATCTAAAGACAAAGGAAACAATGAATAGGCTTAGGCTTCAGGAAGGACCTTTGCTTCTTCTTATTTTATAATTTAGGGTTTTTTTGTTTTCTACTGTCCAGCTATGTTTCGGATGGTCACAGTTGATATATGTCCATGTCCTTTAAATCTTACATTAAGAACAACTTAAATATTCCTTGGTAGAAAATGAGAATTCAAAATCAAGAACAAGGGATGCCTGGGTGGCTCAGTGGTTGAGTGTCTGCCTTTGGCCCAAGGTGTGATCCTAGAGTCCTGGGATTGAGTCCCGCATTGGGCTCCCTGCATGGAGCCTGCTTCTCCCTCTGCCTGTGTCTCTGACCCTCTCTCTCTGTGTTCCTCAAGAATAAATAAATAAAATCTTAAAAAAAAAAAAAAAATCAAGAACAATCTTGAAATTAAGAATTTGACACTCTTAAACAGCTATCTGATGTTGATCTCTTTGGCTAAATGCAGTTATTCTTCAGAGCTCATATAACAAAACAAAGTTTCAAACTATGAAATGAGGTTCCCAGTATTTTAGAAATTGCCTGGACTATTGACTCCCACTGCTTGTTTTTATGAGAACTTAAACTTAGCAGGAAAAACACAAACTCAACTTGTGTTATTTAATCTTTGAGAAGTTCCCATTTTCTTTAGTTTTAATGAATCTACTTGAATTGGCTTCTGGTTAGCATCAAATGTTGCTTTGGAATGTTTTGCAAGGAAGTTATATTTTTTTTTTAAAGAAAAACAGTCTTTGTTAAATACCGTAATATCACTAAATCAGGCAATTTATCTCCAACAAGTAACACAGGAAGACTCATCTTAAATAAAGGCCTTTATATATAATTTTGAAAAACACAGAAAGAAATGTATTTGTAAGAGTGCGTCAGTGTTAGCATTTACGGAATACCTTGTCATTTCATCTTTCTATAGCTTAAACTATAAGGATATACAGTAACTTAAGGATATGAAATACGTGAATATGTTCTCAGAAGGCTCAGTTACTAAATAATTTGAGGAGATAATCCTAAAGTATGTTTAATCCCCTGCATAATCAAGTCCCTGATTATAACACATGTGTCTAGAGTTCCCATGGGGAACCTCCCATGACAGAGGGACCAAACAAAATTACTTTGTTTTGCTTTGTTTTGACTGATTCTTTCTTATTTGACCTTCTTTCTTCTCAGGGATATTTTTCTTTTGACCATGGTGACAGAACAAAATGATATGCATGACAGAAAGTTGTGACACAAAAGGGACCCAATAATAGAGCCACTGGGAGTGGGCAAAGGCTCTGTGGTTGGACATACCCGAGTGTTAAGCCCAGCTCTGCAGGCTCTTCTTACTTAAAACTGGATAACTGAAACCGTGATGATAATTTGCTTATCTGTGAAATAAGGATAAGAATTCCTACCTTGAAGAGTTAGAATTGCATTCATTTAAAAAGCAAATAGCATTTTCTCTGAGATGCCCTAGCTCCACATTTCCTGGCTGTGCCATCTCTAGCAAATTATTTAACTTCTCTGTGCTTTTGTTTCCTCATCTGTAAAATGAGGAGATTATGAGACATACATGCGGGTTCAGACCGATACATAGTGCAAGGCAAGTGCACAATAAATATTAAATATTGTTCTCATCGTCATCTTCAAAGTATTATTAATGTACCCAACAGACAACTATGTATTAGGCTTATAGGCTAGCAGGGAAGAGAGACCAAACGTACCAAGGATATTGTCTGACACCACGGGCCATCACAGGGAAGAAAAGGGAAGGTGAGAGAAATGTGGAGGACAGTGGGTAATCCTGGAAGAAGCTCCCCGGGCAGAGAAGCCCATGAGCAGGAGGTAGCTGAGCACAGGGGTGGGGTGTGGGACCACAGGCAGGAAAAAGGGACATGCCCTTGAAGCATGAGTGTCTGAAATACTAAGTAGAAGGACAAGGGGAGGGGCAAGAGAAGCCAGAAGGACAGTCAGAGGCCAGCCCATGGAGCTGAGTGCCCTGAAAACCTTACTGGGATTTGCAATTTTTATCCTGACAGCCACAGAAAGCCAGAAAAGAGATTTAAGTGGAAAACCGAGAAGAGTTTCCTTTGAGGGGCATGGGCTGGGCTGCCTTTCAAAGAGTCCACTGAAGGGGCAGGCTGGGGGGCCTGCAACTGGGTAGGGGTCCAGAGGGGAAGGCAGGGCCAGAGCCAGGAGAGGAGGTGGCTTTGTGAACTGCGGGGTGGAGGCAACTTCAGGGACCAGCTAGATTAGGTGGTAATAAATATGGGCCGGTAGTCCTGGGATGTCCACTAAGGGGGGGTTTTACTGATAACAGTAAAGTAGCAAACTATTTCACTTGACATACAGAGAGCCTGTAAAAGATGCTGCTTGGGTCGTCGATGTCGTGGCTGGAGGTAAGGAGCGCGAGGATGCTCAGAGGCCCTGAGCAGGATCCTGGGGCAGAGGCTTGGTTCGCAGACCCCAGACCCCGAGGGGCAGAGGCCCCGCAGAGCCCTTCGCTAGTCACGGAAATGGAAACAAAGCTGCCGGCTGGGACCCGGTCATTCCTGATACCCACACTCCAGCCAGAGGCTGGCTTATCCATTGATTCAACTATTTAAGTTGTTACTGCACAACGTAACAACCTTTCCACCTCCTCAGTTGGTACTGAAAGCATTTTCATACTCCTTCCATCAACATTGTTAATGCCCTTCCCAGGAATGCACTTGAGTGAGATGACCACTAGGTACCTCCTGACGAGATGCCAATGTCACCAGCAGGGAAAAATATTGGAAGCACCTCTAATCAAGGCTCTCTAACTTCAACAGATGAATCCAGTTGTGTTCAGGGAAAGCTACATTGACAGATCACACTCACCAGACTCAAACGGTGTATCTCAGCACATTAGTTTGGATTTGTACCTTGTCTTTTAATGAGGCTCATCAATGCTTGGCGATCTGATGACCATTAAATTCATTGTCACCCTGAGTGGCTAGGAGCTCAGGGAACCAGTGCAAGAAAATAAAGATTTTTCTAGATATTCCTACTGCAATAAAATCTTTTGTCTCTGACTCAGCCATCTTCTGTCTTCTGTCAGTATCCATGACACTGTGACTGGCTAAGTTGCTAACTTATGAGTAGGGAAAAATCTCAAAGACACAATTTTTGATCACTGCTCTGCATTTGGAGCACCATCTATGGTCAGAGAATTTATCGCCTGGGAAAAACTGTCCTTTCAGTAAACAGGTAAATGCTGGTATGAAGAGTTGATTTTCTTCTGGTAAGTGCTGAATGAATTAATAGCCTAGAATGTGGCTAACCAGGATTATTACAGTGTCTAGCCACTCTAAATAATTATTTCTATTAAAAGATGCAACCCAAATGCCACAGGCCTGCTCCTTTCAGAACAGGAGCTTGGTGCAGCCACAATCTTCGGTGAATCTGTGAAGTGGGGCTTGGGGTGAGCCATACTGTGGCAGCAGCTCTGGAGCACTCCTTGAGTAGTAGGATTACTGAGAGCTCTCACAAACGTGGGCTTATATGACTCCTTCCCTTGAAAGAAAGACCTTGCTGAAGTGTAAGGCATAGATCCAAGATGTGGGAATGATGAGGGCAGAAACTCAGAAGGAAGGAGCATCAAATATAGACTCCAGCAATGAGGCAACAGCAAATGCTCCAACAGTGTCCAGAATTCTGTAGAAACAGAGGTGGGGACAGGGTTTCAAGTGTATCTGATTTATTAAGAAAGTTCTGTTCAGGAAAACTCTATAAGAGGAGAGAAGCAGCATAAGGTAGAGGGAAAGGATCAAGCAAGGTGTGGTCTTGGTTTAAGTCTATCCTTGGCCTGATCTTAGGCAAGGAAATGGGTGGATTGCCTCCAATGAGACAAGTATGTTGAGCTTGGTGGGGAGGACATGCAGGACACATACCTGCCCCTCTTCAGGGGAATGTATTTCCATTGGCTGAGGGACAGTTCTCCAGAGAACCATAGCAGTGAGCTGTTGGGAACTGACACTCCCAGCAGGTGGGGAAGATATACCATCCTGGTAGAAAAGACAGACAGTGAAGGACACCACCAACACCTACCACCTACTAAAGCAGTGATGATGTGTGAGGGAGTCAGCCAGGGGGCATAGGCAGGGACAGGACAGCATGGAGCATGTGGTGTCATAATGGAGTTGATGTGATGACAGTCTTCCTGACTGTAGGTGATGGTGGGTCACTGCTCTGTTTAATATTGAGAATTGGGAGGGTTCTCTGTACCCACAGTATCTACAAATGGTTTCTTCCAGGATTAAAGCCAATTAGCACCTTATTCCATTTTGTTATGCTTTCTGCAACTCTGGATTCTAATTTACGTGGAATCATGGTGTTTGTGTCTCCTCCTTTTCATTCAAAAGGAACACAAGTCAGATGGTCTCTACAATCCAAGAGAACACATGGTCAGAACTTTTCTTAAGACTTCGCAATGCGGTTCACCACGGACAAAGAAGACCAACAAATGCCCATTAGCTCTTTTCTGCTGATGGGAAAATATAAGTGAAGAAATAAAATTACCTGGTTCAAATTCAACAAAAGTAGGACAGCATTGGGTTGAGCTTCTTGGCCACTGGTCCATCTTTAAAAATTTGTACATATTGTAGCAGTCACCATGTCTCTGGAGAAACCATGTCCTTCTAGTCATCAAGTTATTTTTTTAGCAAATTCTCAAGTGAAACTAGGTTCAATTTATACACACTGAAGTTTTGGGGAGTCTAAGTATCCTTTTGCATGTCACAGGTCAGAAGTGCGATGTGAAGAGGAGTTAAGAGTCAGCACCAAATCACATGAGCACAAACTCGCTTCTTTAGTTCCAAACATCTTTAGACCAGGAAATTGCAAACGAGTCCCATGGGGATTGAGTTCCCTGTGAGAAGTAATCATTCCCACTGCACTACAAGAAGTCCCTAGCAATGGAATCTACTACTAATAAGTATGTATTAATTGCCCACTTGACATTCTACAGCACAAGAAGCTCATGGAAGATTTCAGCTTTTCTAGAGTAGGAAGTACCATCCCTCACCAGCCACCCAACCTAGACCATTCAAAAATGGATCCCAAATCATGTCCCATCTATAAGGAATCGTCTCTACAACAGATGTAGTAGCTTTGAGTTGTCATCAGGAAGTATCTCTGGGCCTGAAAGGTGGTGAGGGAAATCCCAGGTCATATATAGAGAAAACGATAGCTCTGAATGATTTAAATTTGGGAGATTTCAAGTTGCAGGCTTGTATAATATCTGCCATGGTCTTTTTGAACATACCTGTTCTTTCCTTGGCTGTGGGAACCCTTCTCCTCCCAGAAGAAAAGGGGATTGTACCATTGGGTAAGTAAATGTTAATTTAGTTCCTTGACTATAAAAGACAAGTTATACCCTCAAAGGGCCAATCAAAAGAATAAAATATTTTGCAAAGAAAACCCTTCTCTTTTTTACCCTATCCCTTTATTTTCTTTTCAAAAAGTGTTATTGAAGTATAATTGACATAAAATGTTATATTAGTTTCAGGTGTACAACATATCAATTTGATAATTCTATACATCATTAAGTACTCATGATGATAAGTGTAGTTATAACTATCACCATACAATATTATAATTATTTTGATATTATTGACTATATTCCCTAACCTGTACTTTTCCTCAATGTGACTTATTTATCTTATAACTGCACATTTGTCCTTTTTTTTTTTTAGTAATCTCTACACCGAAAGCTCCATCTCATGACCCTAAGATCAAGAATTACACACTCTTCCAACTGAGTTTGAACCTCTTAATCCCCTTGATCAATTTCACCCATCCCCCTATCCACCTCCTCTCTGGCAATCACCAGTTTTCTCTCTGTATTTAAGACCCTGATTGATTTTTTTGTTTTTTTGCTTGTTTTGCTTTTTTAGATTTCACATATAAGTGAAATCATATGGTATTTGTCTTTATCTAACTTATGTCACTTAGCATAATACTCTCTAGGTATACCTATGCCATAAAAAGCAAGATTTCATTACTTTTTATGGCTTAGTAATATTCCATTGTATATAAACTACATCTTCTTTATCCATTTATCTATCAATGGACACTTGGGCTGCTTCCATATCTTGGCTATTGTAAATAATGCTGCAATAAACATAGGGATGCATGTTTCTGAATTATATATCTGAATAATGTATCTGAAAGATACATTATATAATGTATCTTTCTGAATTAGTGTTTTCATTTTCTCTGGGTAAATACCCAGTAGTGAAATTATTGAATCATATGGTATTCCTATTTTTAACTTTTTGAGAAACTTCCATACTGTTTTCCACAGTGTCTGTGCCAATTTATGTTCCCACAAATAGTACATGAAGGTTCCCTTTTTTCCACTTGTCAACAACATTTGTTAATCTTGTCTTTTTGTTAAGTAGCCATTCTGACTGGTGTGGATGTCTCATAGTTTTAATTTGCCTTTCTCTGATTAGTGATATTGTGCATCTTCTCATTGTCTGTTGGCCATCCATGTGTCTTTTTTGAAAAAATATCTATTCAGGTCCTCTGTCCATTTTTAAAATCAGATTTTTTTTTTTTTGGTGTTGAGCTTTCTAAATTTTTTACATAAAGAATTTATATATATTATATTATAATATATTATATATTTTTCAATATTAACCATTTGTTGCTTGTATTGTTTGCAAATATTTTCTCCTATTCACTAGGTTCCCTTTTTGTTTTGTTGACAATTTCATCTAAAGAAACTTCTTATTTTGATGTAGTCTCAATAGTTTATTTTTGCTTTTATTTCTCTTGCCTGAGGAGACAGGTCCATAAATATGTTACTAAAACCAGCATCTAAAAGATTACCACCTATATTTTCTTTTAGGAGTTTTATGGTTTCAGGTCTCACATTTAAGTCTTTAAGACATTTTGAATTTATTTTTGTGTAGGGTATGAGAAAGTGGTTCAGTTTAAGTCTTTTGAATGTAGATATCCAGTTTTCCCAATATTATTTATTAAAAATATTTTTCCCATTGTGTATTCTTGCCTCCTTTATTAATTGACCACATGGACATGTATTTATTTCTGGGTTCTCTACCTTGTTCTGTTGATCTATTTGTCTGTTTTTATGCCAGCACCATACTGTTTTGATTACTACAGCTTTGTAGCATTTCTTGAAATCTGGGATTGTGATACCTCCAGCTGTGTCCCTTTTTTCTTAAGACAACTTTGGCTATTTGAGGTCTTTTGTGATTCCGTATGAATTTTAAGATTATTTGTTATAGTTTTGTGAAAAATTCTATTGGTATTTTGATAAGGATTGTATTGAACCTGTAGATTGCTTTGGGTATACCACTGGACATTTTGGCAATATTAATTCTTCCAATCCATGAGCATGGCCTACATTTCTTTCCTTTTTTTTTTTTTTTTTTTGGTGTTGTCTTCAATTTCTTTCATCAATGTCTTATAGTTTTCAGAATATAGGACTTTCAAGTCCTTGTTCAAATTTATTCTTAAGTATTTTATTCTTTTTGGTGCAATTATAAATGGGTTGCTTTCCTAATTTCTCTTTCTGCTACTTTGTTATTGTATAAAAATGCAACAGATTTCTATATATTAATTTTGTATCTTGCAACTTTACTGAATTCACTTATTAGTTCTAGATTTCTTGGTGGAGTCTTTAGGGTTTTCTATATATAGTATCATGTTATCTGGAAATAGTGACAGTTTTACTTCTTCCTTACCCATTTAGATGCATTTTAAATTTAATAAAAAATTTAGAGATTTTTTTTTTCTTGTCTGACTGCTGCAGCTAGGACTTCCCGTACTATGTTGAATAGAAGTATCATGAAGTATAGTATCAGAAGTATAGTATCATGTTATCTGGAAATAGTGACAGTTTTACTTCTTCCTTACCCATTTAGATGCATTTTAAATTTAATAAAAAATTTAGAGATTTTTTTTTTTTTTCTTGTCTGACTGCTGCAGCTAGGACTTCCCGTACTATGTTGAATAGAAGTGGTGGGAGTTGACATCCTTGTCTTATTATTGGCCTTAGTGGAAACTTCTTAGTTTTTCACCATTGAGGATGATGTTCACTGTAGATTTTTATCTGGCCTTTATTATGTTGAGGTATGTTACATCTAAGCCTACTTTGCTGAGAGTATTTCTTTTTTAATCACAAACAGATGTTATATTTTTTCAAGTACTTTTCCTTCACCTACTGATGTGTCTACACAGTTTTTAGCATTTCTCTTGTTCATAAGATATTTCATTGCTGATTTGTGACTGTTAAACCACATTCCACATCTGTGAAATGTATCCCATTTGATCATGGTGCATGATCCTTTTAATATATTGTTGAATTCAGTTTTCTAATAGTTTACTGAGGATTTTTGCATCTCTGTTCTTTAGAGATATTAGCTCAGAATCCTCTTTTTTTATGGTGTCTATCTGTTTTTGGTATCAGGGTAATGCTAGCCTCATAGAGTAAATTTGGAAGTTTTCCTTTTTTGTTTTGGGGAATCATTTGAGAAGAATAAGTATTAACTCTTCTTAAGTGTTTGGTAGAATTTACCCATCTGGTTCTGAACTTTAATTGTTTAGGAGGTTTTTGATTATCAGCTCAATTTCATTATTAGTAATCAGTCTGTTCACATTTTCTATTTCTTCCTGATTCAATTTTGGAGATTGTATGTTTCTAGGAATTTATCCATTTCTTCTATGTTGTTCAATTTGTTGGCATATAGTTTTTCAAAATAGTCTCTTATAATTCTTTGTACTGCTGTGGTGTCTATCATTACTTTTCTTTTGTTTCTGATTTATTTTTGGGTCCTCTTTTTTTTTTTCTTGATGAATCTAGGTAAAAGCTTATCAATTTTGTCTATTTTCAAAAAAACAACTCTTGGTTTCATTGATCCATTCTATTTTTTAAATTCCCTATTTCATCTATTTCTGCTGTTCCTTCTAGCTTTGGGCTCCTTTATTTTCTTTAAAGAAACAAACATCAAATAACTATGAAATAGAAAATGTAAACAGTGATGAGTGCTATAAAGGAAAATGTACAGTGCCACAGATATATTTAAATAGGGTTGGAATCCGGTCTAGGAGCACAGGGGAAGTTTCTGTAAGGAATTGCCCCCAAACTGTAATCAGAAGGATGAATGAAAGTTAATAAGTGAAGCAGAGGGGGAATTCAGCAAAGGCCCAGAGGCAAAAATGAAAAAATGAAAGCAAGTGCCTGGGTGGTAAGAGGGAGTAGGAAAAATGAGGAGGAGAAATTGCAACAAGGGAAGAAATGTAGGAAGGTCATGTAAGTCCCTGTATAATTTTATCATTAACAATGGGGCATGATAAAGTTGTAAGCAGGAGAAATACATAATCATATATGCTTCCACACAGTGGCAGTTTGGAGACTGGAATAGTAGACAGAAAGAGCAACTACAGAAAGATGGTTAGGGGTGATTGCAAAAATGAAGCAAAAAAAAGAATGATAGTATTTGGGCTCAGGTGGTGGCAATAAAGATGTAAAGAAAAAAAAAGAAAACAGTGAACAGAGTTAAGAGCTGTGCTGAATTGGATCAATCCTCTCCCAAAGAATTGTTCTTCCTTGCCTATGTAGCCATTTCTATTTTAGCATCAGTAACTCTCTTTTAAGAATATTTTTATTTGAGCATAGTTGATGCACAATATTACATTAGTTACAGGTGTACTACATGGGGATTCAACTCCCCTGTACATTATGCAGTGCTCACCACGAGTGTGGCTACCATATGTCACCACACAACACTATTACAGTATCATTAACTATATTCCCTATGTGGTGTCTTTTATCCTTATGACCTACTCATTCTATTACTGGAAGCCTCTATTTCCCACTCTTTTTCACCCATTTTTCCCAGCCTTCCTTCCCCCTTCCCTCTGGCAACCATCAATCTGTTCTTTGTAGATCCAACTCTGCTTATTATTTCATTTGTTTTGCTTTTAGATTCCACATATGAGTGAAATCATATGGTACTTGTCTTTTTCAGTCCCACTTATTTCACTTAATATAATACCCTGTAGTTCGAATGGGAGAAGATATTTGCAAATGACATATCAGATAAAGGGCTAGTTTCCAAAATCTATAAAGAACTTATTAAACTCAACACCAAAGAAACAAACAATCCAATCATGAAATGGGCAAAAGACATGAAGAGAAATCTCACAGAGGAAGACATGGACATGGCCAACATGCACATGAGAAAATGCTCTGCATCACTTGCCATCAGGGAAATACAAATCAAAACCACAATGAGATACCACCTCACACCAGTGAGAATGGGGAAAATTAACAAGGCAGGAAACCACAAATGTTGGAGAGGATGCGGAGAAAAGGGAACCCTCCTGCACTGTTGGTGGGAATGTGAACTGGTGTGGCCACTCTGGAAAACTGTGTGGAGGTTCCTCAAAGAGTTAAAAATAGACCTGCCCTACGACCCAGCAATTGCACTGTTGGGGATTTACCCCAAAGATTCAGATGCAATGAAACGTCGGGACACCTGCACCCCGATGTTTCTAGCAGCAATGGCCACAATAGCCAAACTGTGGAAGGAGCCTCGGTGTCCATCGAAAGATGAATGGATAAAGAAGATGTGGTTTATGTATACAATGGAATATTACTCAGCAATTAGAAACGACAAATACCCACCATTTCTTCAACGTGGATGGAACTGGAGGGTGTTATGCTGAGTGAAATAAGTCAATCGGAGAAGGACAAACAGTGTATGTTCTCATTCATTTGGGGAATATGAATAATAGTGAAAGGGAATATAAAGGAAGGGAAAAGAAATGTTGAGAAATATCAGGAAGGGAGACAGAACATAAAGACTCCTAACTCGGGGAAACGAACTAGGGGTGGTGGAAGGGGAGGAGGGCGGGTGTTGGAGGGGAATGGGTGACGGGCACTGGGGGGGGCACTTGACGGGATGAGCACTGGGTGTTTTTCTGTATGTTGGTAAATTGAATACCAATAAAAATTAATTAAAAAAAATACCCTGTAGTTCCATCCATGTTGTCATAAATGGCAAGATCTCATCCTTTTTATGGCTGTGCAATACTCCACCATGTGTGTGTATATACATACATATCACATATTCTCTGTCCATCTATAAATGGACACTTAGATTCAGCAACTCTTTAGAACACTTATTGTTTGTATGCTTTTCTTCCCCTACTAAATAAACTACCCAAAGGTGAGTGTCTTATCCTTGCTATTTGTTTCCCCAGCACTTGGCACAGGTAGAGCTTATCACCAATCAGTCCCTCCACAGAGATATGTGGAATAGTTGAAACCTAGCGAATCCAAAAAAAAAAAAAAAAAAAGAAACCTAGCGAATCCAGATACTGGAAATGAGGGAGGACATGTTTCACAAGAAGAGTAACAAGCAGAGAACTGACATGAAGCTTACGGTCAGGCAAAGACATGAACAAAAATGGCAGATGGGGAATGAAGAAAGCTTTCATACTTAGGAGGCAACAGCCACTCTAATGGGTTTTTTCTGTGTTATGTTGTCCTGATAATTTCGGTAATGGTCTGTAATAGTCCAGTAATATACCCTCTCAGTTACATTGTACAGCTACCTACTTACAGTGGTATATGTTTTCACTTGTGGACCTAGGGTAAAAATTTAGAAAAAAGTTGTCATGCCCTTTATTAACTATAAAACAAAAGGTTCCTAAGAGAAGAGTGTCCCTCTCTTGGTCTCTCTGATACTCTGGGGCTTCTCAGATAACACATATGTCCCTGATACTCTGAAAACCACAGCTAGACTGCAGGGCTGCACAGGCTAAAGGACTCAGTACTCGTGACTTCATGTGGTTCTCGCGCACCCTAGGAAGGTGCATGTCAGCAACATCTAGGCTGTAAGGGCCACAGACACCAGAGTGTAGGTGTAATGTGTGCAATGTCACTGCCAAAGGCCTCTCCATGTTCAAGGACAGAGACAGAACTCAGCAAGAATTCCACATCATTTGTGCCAATTCAGCCATCCACATCCCTTGCCAGGATTGTCATGGACAAGGTTACAACTGTTCTGGGATTTTCTTGATAGAGGGAAGGATTAGGGCCCAATCAGCAAGGCCTAAGCAGATTTCCTCACTCTTGTTATCATCCTCCATAGTTGCTTTTCTCACCCATTCCAAACACTTTCTACCTTGATTTCTGCAACATGAAAATTCTTGAAGCATAGGCTTTCTTGGTCCCTAGTATCCAGTCATTCCTGTAGCCTTCTAGCATTGAGGCTTCTGGACATTTTTTCATCCCTTCCCTACATCCCTCTGCTCCCTCTCTCTATCCCTCATCCTCCTCTTCTACTCCCTTCAGACTAGTACATACTCAGTGACTAGAGGCACTAGAGAATTTCTATATGGCAGCAACTCTTTATGTGGGCATCCAGAGGGTAGGAGCAGTGCTGGGAAAGGGCACTTGAAGCCATGTCTGTAGAGGAAGGGTGCGGGTGTTACTCACCGAATGCCCTAAATAAGGGCAGTTTGGGAGGGTTGATGCTAACCCAAAAAGACACAGCCATTTGTTGAGCAACCCCTCTTTGCAGACACTTGCAGGTACTTAGAGTAATGCAATGGTTCACATGTTCTCCATATTCTGGTAGGATTTCTAATTGAATATCAGGCTGAAATTTCTAATTCCTAATGTGCACACTGGTAGCTAGTTCACCTGGCTGAAAGTCAGTATAGATTACATTTTCCTCTTTTCTCCTGTCCCCTGCCGGAGTAGAGCTGGGCCCTAATCCCAGATGCAGCCTACTGAGACAAGGCAGTGTATAGATTGACTGCTTCATTCATTCACTTCCTTGGCAATCATTTATTGACTTCTTCCTCAAGCAAGTTGCTAAGTATACAACAATGAATGAGGCAAAGTCCCTACTTCCTCAGGTAACTGTCAACCTAAGTGCCTGGGGGCAATAATTAAGCAAAAGCATTTATTTGGGGTCAAAGAATTGCAGCACCCAAAGTCAGGGGTTTTTGAAGACAGAAAGGAATGCTTGCATATATTGTTTGCAAAGAATTTTGATTGGTGTTGACTGCAGAAAATGAATCTTGGCTGATTATAACTGGTTGCTAATAAGGCTATCACTAAGCAAAAGTCTGTCATTATAGCAGATTGCAGGTGCTTGTGCTGAGTCCTTGGAGTATTTGCAGTTTCCCCCAGTTCAAAAGTTTATGGTTCCATCAGTGAAGATGTGCATAAGGCCTACCACTTATATGGCCTCCTGGCTCCATTTTAAAATGCCTTGATACAAGTGACCCCACTTCACCTCATGTTTCACAGAATCAACAGTCTGGTGGGAAAGAGACCAGTAAACGGCAATTGTGACAGTGTGAAATACACTCTTTCTGATAGAGGTGGTCACAACCTGTTGAGGAACCTGATCAGTGAGGACAGGCTCAGCTTTGAAAATGCAGAGAAGGAAGAAGAAACTCTCAGAGGTTGGACCTTGCTTCTAGGACCCCTCTGTGCCCTTCTTCATCTCCTGAGCATCCACTTCTGGCATGAAATGGGACCTTGCCTTGGAAAGCAATGCTTGCAAGGTCAGATCATAGTCCACTATTGCCTTAGGCTCAGAAATGTATAAGAGAGTTCTCCAAGAGCTGCACATGCACCCAGAGGTGCCATATGGAGCACTAACATCCATGTTTGTCTTTTCTAAAAATAGAAAAGACTTGGGCTTTTTTTTCTTAAAGATTTTATTCATGAGAAACCCAGGGAGAGGCAGAGACACAGGCAGAGGGAGAAGCAGACTCCCTGCGGAGAGCAGGACTCGATCCCAAAACCCAGGGATCATGACTTGATCTGGAGGAAGACACTCAACCACTGAGCCACCCAGGCACCCCAGTCTTGGGCTTTTTCACACTGACTGTGGATGGGCGCTTAGGTCCTCACTCAACACGAGCATCAGTCACTGGTCAGAGAGGCAGAGGACTTCTTGCCAGCTGGGCTCACTTTAGCTTAACATGATGATGCACTGCCAGCTATGTGTGCCCACAACTTACTGATTATATTATTTAGATTTAACTGGCCCTCACGAAAGAAATCACAGGTTGAAAACAGTTCTTGTGATATGAGCTCAAGAGAACAAAAAAGTGAAAGAGCTAACACTCTTAAAATGAACTATGTTTACAGGTAAAAATTTTTATGCTACCCTTTATAAATTTCTATTGCACTTAAAATGTATCATATACAAAATAGGCCTGCACAACAGTGTTCTCAAATCTATAAGTAAGTTCATACTATTTTAGCTTATAAATGTTCCATTGATAGTGACTTTTCATTAAAAATGCTTATGGACCGGGGCACCTGAGTGGCTCAGTTGGTTAAGCATCTGGCTTGATCTTAGCTCAGGTCTCAATCTGATGGTCCTGAGTTCAAGCCCCACTGCGTGTGGAGCCCACTTTAAAAAAAAAAAAAAAGGCTTATGGCCCATTGCTTCAGATTGCCCATCTCCAACTCAAAGTAGGTAGTCCGTCTGTCAGGCAGCTCATTTTTCCCTTGCCTTGCTGGTGTCAACTTTCCTCCATGCTAGAAGTCCTGGCATATGTGGGTTCCAGTAGTGGAACCTGAAACAAATGCAGTGCCTTAAGTAAATTGCATAGTACAAGTCCGGAGAAACTCTTCCTGTCTCCTGACTGACATCCCACACAGTAACAGAGCGCACCATCCTTGTTGTGGTTTACCCCTCTCCTCTCTGGTGACAGACAACCAGCTCACCGTCTGTAGGGAGATGTCACCCGGCTCCACGATGGCTTTATGAAATGCTCTCTTTGATTTGGCTCCTGGTGGTTTGCCATTTGAGTTCTTACCTTGTTCTGGATGGAAACCATGTAAAAGTATCACATTCTATGTTGTTTCCATTCTAGACTATGAATTCATTGGTACTCATCCAAATCAAGCCTTAGTCCTGATTTCCTCAATATTTGGCTCATATATATTATACCTCAGAGAACCTCCCGCCCGACCTGGCTTGAATCTGAGGTTTCTTTACCCACATTTTACACAGTCCTGCTTTCAAAACCAGCAAGCCCACAGCTGACTGCTCAAGAATCCCATAGCTTCCTTCCAGTTGTGTTATTTGTAACTTCTATATTGTTTGCTTAAAAAAAAAAAAAAAGGAGCAGCAAGATAGTTTGCTGACTCAAATCAAGTAAACTTAACAGAATTGTAATGATCTTGGCAATCATTTTTGAAGCGGCAATAGCTAATTATTGTAGATCTAGCATATGTCCTGACAGACACAAGGAGAATTTTTTTTTTTTAACTTTTATTGGTGTTTAATTTACCAACATACAGAAAAACACCCAGTGCTCATCCCGTCAAGTGTCCACCTCAGTGCCCGTCACCCATTCCCCTCCAACACCCGCCCTCCTCCCCTTCCACCACACAAGGAGAATTTTAATGGAAATCTTCCCACAAAGTTTCTTTTAGAGCAGGACTGCAATTTGCTAAGTGCTTTTCCTCACTTTCTGTAGAAAAGGTCATGATCCCTTTTTAAACAAGTATTCTAATGCTTTCTACATATTACATTTTTAAAAATATGTCCAGGCAAAAATATGTACATGTGTGCAAATATATTTGTAAAAAAACACACATGTGTGCAAAGTCCCAAATAGGAGGAGTATTTATGTGTGATGACATGTCACAGTCCACATCACGACATTGCAGAATTAACACCACCTGTGAAAAATATTAGCTCTGTAATGAATGCTTATATTGTAAGTACAGTAGAAATATGCCATGTGTATTACACCCTATAAATGTAATACAGGAAATTAACATAAAGGCATTTGCAAAGTCAACGTTTATATAGCTTTCTCCCATGGAGGGTCCCAAGACTTGACTTCATCCCCAAACTCCTGGGCAGGGATGCTTTATAAATTGATTCTTCATCAGTCCTGTATACACTCTCAGATATGTAGAGAGAAAAAGGCTCCGTTTATTTTCCTTTCCTAATATTTATTATAGCACCTGGGACACATAAGCAAGAGATGCAGACCTCTGGCCAAATTCAAATATTGGCGTAGGAAAGCATGTGTGCCGCTGCCCCACTATGCTGAGCGTAATAGAACAGGGTGAGACTCTCCTCCCAGGATCCTTGCACACATGCAGGCTTCCTATTACCTGCTGGGATCAGTGCTTGCAGCTGAGTTCAGCCTGCACTTTTAGGTTTACTCAGACGGGGTAAACAGAAAGGAACAATGTGGCATTTTAGGTATTTGTGGCTGCCAGGCCATAGACCAAAGAAGGTGAATCTTAAAGCACATGCAAGAAAAACAGAAAGGAGAGAGGCCAGATAAGCACAAGCTAAAAGAGAACTCTGCCCCAAGTTTAAACTGAAGTTTAGATACTGGGGTAGGGGAGTGACCATGTGTTAACATGTTCACATAAATATCACTCTGCACAAGCTTCTGTCTCCTTTTGTGGGGCAAAAACTAGGCACAGGCTGCTGTGTGAAGTTCTCGTGATACCGTTGTCCTTATCAAGGCCTTTGTCAATGTTGAGTTTCTCATTCACCCGATCAAGCAGCAGGATGAAATACAGAAAATGGATTCCTAAATCAAATAAGAAATTATTGAAGGGGCTCATCCCCCAGAAGGTAAATTCAAAGGTCTCCAGTTAATTCATGGCCTTACCCCACTATCTTCATTGATTTAACAGTGCCCATCCTTCATCAAATCTAAGACACCACTGAATGCTGCATGCACCCTTACTTTATGTACTTCTCAGAAAAAGAATACACTCAGTTATAATATCAGAGCCATCAACTGAAAACTGGACATTGATTTCAGAGGTATTAAGTGTGAAAATATATGTGACTTGGAATTCATGAAGTAGTGGATGTCTTCTGGGCCTATTGGATGTCAGGTACTGTAGAGATTTTTCTGTTTATTCATGAAAACTGCTGTCCCCTCAGACATGGGATAAAACCTTATTTGTAGGTCCTTCAGTCCTAGGACTAACCACAGGGGAGCCAGGCGCTCTCTGTGCAGTACTTGGCTTCAGGAGGACAAGTTGACCCTTTATGCCTGCTGTTTAACAACAGGTAAGCAAGTAAATAAAAGAAAATAGGGAGATAGTACAAATCTTCAAAATAGCAAGCACATGGATTCTACAGTGCTGGAAACTTTATAGAACCTAATTTCAGTGACTCCCCATTGATTCTTGTTTTGTTTGCAAATACATTTCCTGTATTTATTTCTTAGAAATAAATAGTATGAACTAGTTCATTTTTAAAGAAATAACCATATGCCACTTCACAGACAGTAGTACACTGTGGACAAAGAAAAGAAGGTCCACTAAGCAGAAGCCAGATAGAGAGCACACACTTTGAAGTAAGATTTTAAAAATAGATTGTTAATCACCTACACTTCCCCAGAGAGTCTTAACCCATCTTGCTTTATCGGTACAACTTGGAGAACAGTTTTGCTTTGACTGGATGTGGCTATTATTTACCCACTGAGACCCACTTCCTAAAGTGATCAGGACAGAGATTAAAGACAGGCAGGTGGGCTGCGTGTGTGCGCAGACTCCAGCCCACCACTCCTTGAGGGCGCCCCACCATGTCTTGATTTTAATCGCTGCTATGTCTGCTTAGTCTTTGAACTCCAAGCTATTGACAATCCATCCAACAAAAAGGAACTGATTTCTTTTTCACCTCTTGTCTGTGTCAGGAACACTTTCTCATACATGCAGATTGGAGCCTGATTTAATTCTTTGAAATTATTTTCTTCATTTTTCTACACAAAAGAAAAATGTTCCATTGAAAATGATGCATCTGATTGCTGCCCTATCCAACCTTAAAGAAAATAGCTCTTTTGGAAAGATTGTCTGCAGTATTTTGAGTAGTGATATGGTCTGTAAAACTGAATGTGTAACGTAAACTCAAAAATGTCACATCAACCTCAGTATATTCACAGCATAGGTTAGGGTAGCTCTCTACTTCTCAGTACTGGGTTATGTTAGTTTCATTGTGATTATTCAAGTTGTTGTTATTGTTGTTGTTGTTGTTTAATATGTTCAGTGATACTGACATTTACAGATTTGGTAGTTTACTGGGTAGTTACTGTCTTTCCATAAAAATATGTTTACTCATTAGTCAGCCCTAGTACTTGTATCAATGTTTCTCAAGATCAAGATTCACTACCTCATTTCATTCTTGTTCTTTCTTCTTATAATATAAATGAATAAAAATAAGTCTTACCTTTGTATAATGCTTTGAAGTTCCCAAGATAACTTTCTCATACACTATTATATTTCAAATTCACAAAAATCTTTGTTAAATGACCAACCAAAGTCTTTAAAATAAAAAAGATTTTATTTACTTACTTGAGAGAAAGCAGGGGTGAGAGCACAAGAGAGAGAAAGAAAAAGAGAGAAAGAGAGAGAGAGGGCACAGAGGGAGAGGGAGAAGCAGACTCTTCGCTGAGCAGGAAGCCAACAGTGGGCTGGATCCCAGGACCCTGAGATCATGACCTGAGCTGAGACACTTAACCAACTAAGCCACCCGGATGCCCCCCAACCAAAGCCTTTTAGGCATAAAGCTTTCATTTTTATATTCATCCTTAGAAAGAGGAAGGGAAAATGGATTTATCAGTTGCCATTCCTATTTTTTTTATTTTTAAAGATTTTATTTATTTATTCATGAGAGACACAGAGAGAGGCAGAGAGAGAGAAGCAGGTTCCCTGTGGGAAGCCTGATGTGGGACTCGATCCCAGGACCCCGAGATCATGACTGAGCCAAAGGAAGATGCTCAACCACTGAGCGACCCAGGTGCCCTGCCATTCCTTTTTTTTTTCCTATTTTAACACTAAAAGATGTAGACAAAAGAATCAAACATACACTTAAATAAAGATTATCGTCATGTTATAGAATAAGATCTTTTCTCCTCCTATGTAAGTAATGAGAATGATTCAATTCTACTCAAATGTCTAAAAATAAAGTATCAAAACAGAAAGTGATACTTAGAGTTTGAGCATGTTAGCATGAAGTTGACATCAATATCTTCTTTACTTGGAAATCACTTGTCAAGAGAAGATTAAGAAACAAATGAAAACTCCATTTGCAGTGAAAATCAGGGGCACCTGAAATCACAAACCATCATAAGAAGATAACTTTCCAGAAGAGGCAGATGGAGCTAGTGGGGGTGAGACACAGGTCTCAGGAAAAGCTAGACTTTGAAGGTAAGAAGTCCTTTGGGCAGTTGGGCAAAGCTATCAAATAATTTATAGACTTTTCCACAGGAACTAACACATATAGGGTCCTAAAGGAAAGGAAATTTGTTCCAAGAAAATTTCTATCCATCCTTATTTAATGAAAGTATGGACCAACAGACAAAAAGTTTTGTTATTTTGAGAAGTCAGAAAATATTGTTCCCATGGATTCCTCAAGAAGAATCCAAGAGGCACCAAGAGATGCTGAGGGTGGTGGTTAGGAAGGGGACAGAAATATGGCAGAAAGACCAGCTTTGTGCCTGGACTTTGTTTGGTGGACTGACTGAAGGGAATTGGGGAATTATGTTTTCAAAACAGAATATAACTGTTATGAACCAGAAAAAAAAAAAAACGTGGAGACATTAAAACTGACAAAGAAAAGAAGTGGGAGATGGAGATAATGTCAATTCATTGATTTTCTTATCTTTACTAATTGGGAGTTAACATATTATCGGGAGGCTAAAAACAAGGGGTAGGGGTATAATTACACTTAGTAGTGTAAAATATGAATAGTAGCACTTATGAGATCATCAAATGTCTAAGTGGGTGATGGAGAGAGAGGGAAATGGGGATGAGGAGGAAATAAAGGAAAGCACAGCTTCCTTACACATAAAGGTAAAGAGATTAAACCTACCATTAAGACTGTCAGATTGGATCATGAAGCAGATTGAAGGAATGAATAAATATGAAATTGAACTCAATTATTAGAAAACAAAGACTAAAGAAATAACATAAAAGAGATAGTGAAAAATTAAGTAAGTGGTAAAAAAAATTAGTAAATAGTAAAAAAAGTTTAAAAATTAAAGAGCTTGTTTTTGGAAAAAATGGATAACTTTTACCTTAAAAACTCTAGTATACATAATAAGAAATGACGAAAAGAAAATGACCACTGACATAATTTAGTTAATTAACTAAAGTCAGGGTAAGAAATTATTTTGCTTTATTCTATGTAAATACATTTGAAACTTAGATAAAATGTACACTTCCATAATATGCTGGGATGCCTGGTGGCTCAGTCAGTTAAGCACCCAGCTCCTGGTTTCAGCTCAGGTCTTGATCTCAGGGTTTTGAGATAGAGCCCTGTATCTGGCTCTGTGCTCAGCGTGGAGGCTGCTTTTCCCTCTCCCTCTGCTCCTCCCCCTGCTTGCACGTATGCTTGCTCTCGCTCTCTCTCAAATGAATAAATAAAATCTTAAAAAACAAAAAGAAAACACAATATGCCAAGGTGAACTCCAATGAATCTTATCAGACTAATTACAAAATATATAAAGTTTTATATAGTTACCCTTTAAAATAAAAAAAGGGGGGGGGGGCCAAATGGCTCCACGGGGGATTTCTTCCATATCTGTGAAAAATCAGGTATCGGTAATGCCATCATAGATCATAGAAAAGAAAACATTTCCTAAGTTATTTTAACAAAGGAACATAAGATTGAGCCTTAAACCTGAAAAGACCACACATACACACAAAAATTATCCTAAATAAACTATTGACAAACAGAATCCAGGAGTACATTAAAAATTAATATGCCATGACTCATTGGGGTTGATTTTAAGAATGATAAGATCTTTCCTTGTTTTGATAAGATCTTTCAAATCAGGAAAACTATCAGTGCATTTACCATATTAATAGCTGTGAGAGAAAAAAAATCACAAGATAACTCATAGATTCAGAAAACATATTTAGTATGAATAAACAAACTTTCTTTAGTTAACCACTTATACTAAGACAGAAATGAGAGGGTACTTCTTTTACCCCGCTAAGATATCAATCTGATCCTAAACACTGGTTTCATATTTAATGGGGGGAAATCTTATAAAATATATTAGTGTCATAACTCTACATCATCCACAATTATATAACATGATTCTGGATGTCCTAGCTAAGCAATTAAATAAGACAAAGAGGTTGCTGTGTTGTTATAATAAATAATTAGAAGAGAGAAGGTAAAATTTCCTATTTACACTTTAAAGATTATACACCAGGAAGATCCAATATTATAATATGTATTATTATAATGATAAAATAATTCAATAAAGTACCTAGGTACAAAATTAATATTCAGAAAGCAATAGCCTTCTTGTATAAAAACAATGACTGGAAGACACAATAGCAAAAAGACCCTGCTTACAACAACACCAAGAGATAAAATTTGTAGGCATTAAATCAAAAAGAAATATCAAAATTCATAAGGAGAAAAAAGCCAAATGCTTAGAAGGCAAACAAAAGGAAATTGGAAAAAATGAATAGGCACACAATGTGCATAACTGTTTACCATTGAGACTGTTTACTATTGCTTACACAATAGGCAAATGTTTACTAATTTATTACCATTTATTTCCATTTTGAGATCCTTCAGAGATCTTTGCCTTTTGGTACAGCAACCAGAATGCTAAAACATGGTAGCAGCTTTGCCAGCGTGAGTCTCTCTGAGTGATTGCGATGCTAGAGTCTCCTGCTAACACATGGAGCACACATATCATAAGAAATAAACCTCTGTTATTTAAACTTTTGAGATATTGGGATATTTTGTATTTCATCATGGTCTAGCCTCTCCTGACTAATACATTACCAGACAGACTTAATTTAAGTAGTTTGATGTTACACTCCAATACCTTGTAGAGCTATTCCTATTCATTCCCCTCGGTTTTGGGGAAGCTTTTGGTTAGTTTAACTTGGGTATAAAAAATTAGCTTGAACTTCTCCCTCTCCCTCTGTGCTCTCTCTCTCTCTTTCTCTCTTTTTCTTTCTCTCTCTTGTGCTCTCACCCCTGCTTTCTCTCAAGTAAGTAAATAAAATCTTTTTTATTTTAAAGACTTTGGTTGGTCATTTAACAAAGATTTTTGTGAATTTGAAATATAATAGTGTATGAGAAAGTTAAATTGGGAACTTCAAAGCATTATACAAAGCTAATTTTGAAGTTCATAATCAACTCGTCCAGCTTCTTCCCAAATGCCCCTCCCCTGTATGATTCGTGCTTTTATGGTCATTGCATCACATTTATAAATTAATCTGGGGAAAAAATGATATCTAAATTGTGTTGAGTTTTCCTATCTTCCCTGTCACAAGGGAGTAAATTTTCAATGAGATTCACTTAACACACAAGACTCTCCCAGTACCAACCTTTCTAACAATTAACAAAAGATACAAAAAAGAAGCAGTAGAAACACATTGATATCTTGGAAATGCCAAATTCATCACACATAAATCCCCTTTTATTCCTTTTGGAATGAATTGGAATTTAGTGAGGAGCTCTGTATGTAAGATCAATCTGTTAGTCAATTTTAACGTCTCCCAAGGACTATATAATTCTTTCCTTCAGTATAGCCAGTTTCAGAGAGTCATTAACTGTATGTAGGTCACTTGAAATAAAAGATCATGTATATCTTAAGAATGCTTTAGCTAAGAAACAAATACATGGCATTCTCTGGAACACTCACTGATCTCCAGCAGCTAAATTCTATCAATCAGCTTCTAAACAGACCTCGTGGAAACCAAGATTAGGAGTAAGGAACAGAGATGCACACTTGCTGTTACTCCTTTACTTTCCATGGCCCCAGACTCCAGAATCTTCATACATACTGTTAAGTGCTGGCGTAACATAGTCACAATCAGAAGAAAATGTCCTTGACTTTCCACCATCAGGTCTACTAAACTATCTGAAATTGTATTTTCATGCCTTGTACTATCCTTATCTGGTATTGGTATGAGATTTTACTCATAAGATAAATACAACTTTAAAACTCACAACATAAATTTGGAAGTTTTCTTTCCATTTCTATTCTGTGAGGAAGTTTTGTGAGATTGGAATCTCTTTCTTGAGAAATTTTGGAAATTACCTATAAAATTTACTGGGCATATTGTTTTCTTCTTTAAAAGAAAAAAAAGATTTATTTATTTTAGAAGGCAGGGAGAGGAGTAGGAGGAGAGACAGAACCTCCAGCAGACACAGGGGCTCCCACAACCCTGAGATCACAACCTGAGCTGAAATCCGGAGCTGGCCACTTAACCGATGGAGCCACCCATGTGCCCCTGGGGCATGATGTTTCTTAACATAAGATTTTATTTTTTATTTTTTTTTAACTTTTATTTACTTATGATAGTCACAGAGAGAGAGAGAGAGAGGCAGAGACACACAGGCAGAGGGAGAAGCAGGCTCCATGCATCGGGAGCCCGACGTGGGATTCGATCCCGGGTCTCCAGGATCGCGCCCTGGGCCAAAGGCAGGCGCCAAACCGCTGCGCCACCCAGGGATCCCAACATAAGATTTTAAATTGCAACCATAAATGCTTTAATAGTTATAGTATTATTTAATTTTCTGTATCTTTTTGAGTGGATTATGGTAAACGTTATTTTTTTTTGAGGAATTCATTTTATCAAAAGTTTCACATTTATTGAAATAAAATTGTCAATTGTATTCTCTTACAATTTTTTACATTTTTGGTTGTGTCTCATTTTCATTTCTAGTATTTATTTGTGCTTTATCTTTCCTTTTCATTCTATACCAGTTTAGACAAGGAAATGTCTTCAAAAGCCAATTTTTATTGTCAATTTTCTAGATTTTATATTTGACTACCTTTTCCCTTCTCTTCTCTTTATTACTTATTTCTTCTGATTTGGGGGGCTTTATTCCACTATTCTTTTTATAATTTCTGTGGTTGGACACAGTTTTTTTATTTTTGGACTTTCTTCTAATCTAACAAAAGGACTAAGGTATGCCTTCAAAATAGGCATACCTTATAGTTCATAATTTTGTTTTGTATATGTATTTGTATATGTATTTAACTATTTAAATTATCATTCATTTTTAAGTATTTCATAACTGATATAGTAATTTATTCTTTGACCTCTGATTTACTTAGGGTTTTGTAATTTCCAAAACCATGGGGGAATTTTTGATAATCTCTTTATTATTACTGTCTAACTTTATTGCATTGAATAGAATATGTTTATATAAGTTTTTGAAATATATGGAGACTTGCCTTGGAGAATGGCCAATTTTTTTAAAATGTTCCAATATGTACATTTTCTAAATGCAGGACTTTCTTACATACAGTATTTCCACAACCAGCTTTGTTACCTGCATTTTTAAAAGTCCAATACACTTCGACTTGTCTACTGGATTCTATTCTCTCTTGTTGACTTAAGGATTTACTCCTGCACTTGACCTTTCTCTTCTTGTATTATATTTTTCTCCCTACTGGATAATTCCCATAAATATACAAATATACCAAAATTTTCCAAATTTAAAAATATGTTCCCTTCTCCCAACTTCCTCATATCTCTGTGTTTTAGTCTGTTCAGGTTGCTATAACAAAGTACCACAGACTTGGTGGCTTATAAATGATAGAAATTTATTTCTCAAAGTACTGGAGATTCAGAGTATGAGATCAGGGTGCCAGTATGGTCAGGTGACAGATCTCATGCAGATTCCTTTATTTTCTTTTAACAGACTTCTTATATCCTCATGTAGCAGAAGCAGTAAAAGATGTCTCTGGAGCCCCTTTTATAAAACACTAATTCCATTGATGAGGGTTCCACCTTCATGACTTAAGAACATCTCAAAGGCTCCACTTACTAATATGATCACTTTTGAAGTTTAGGGTGCAATATATGAATTTGGTGGGCACAAACTTTAAGACCATAGCACATTGCCACATTGTTTTCTGTTACTAAAAACTTAAGAATCTACCTCTCCTCCAATTCTCTAGCCCACCTCTTTATTTTTTTTATTTTTTTAAAGATTTTTTTTCAATTTTTTTTTATTTATTTATTTATGATAGTCACAGAGAGAAAGAGAGAGAGAGAGAGGCAGAGACACAGGCAGAGGGAGAAGCGGGCTCCATGCACCAGCAGCCCGACGTAGGATTCGATCCGGGGTCTCCAGGATCGCGCCCTGGGCCAAAGGCAGGCGCCAAACCGCTGCGCCACCCAGGGATCCCTAGCCCACCTCTTTAAATCCCACTTTTGTTCCTACTATTCCATCACTGTTCCTACCAACCACCAATGGCACTCATGTTACCAAAGTTAATGGTCAATAATATCCAGCACTTCAGAAACCACTGCAACGTTGAACACATTTGCTCATTCCCTTTTCCTTTCCTTAATCCTCTTGGCCTGTTTCCTTTATTTTCCTAAACTCTAAGCATTCCTCACATACTTGGAAACCATTAATGGATAGATCTGTGTTTAACAGCATGGGAATGGAGGTCACCCAAGGAGTGACCATGACAAGAAGGAAAAAGAAATTTGGGTAAAATTTAATAATGGGAAGTATCATTAGGATAGCCTAGTAAACTCTGAATAAAGGCATGGACATTTTGGGATCTTACCTTTCCCTCGTCCTGTCCTGGTTTCTTCTTTCTGAGTGTTGGCACCACAGCTCATATTGTTTTCCCTCTGGACTTCATCGCTTCCTTCTTTGTCTCTGTTTTCTCTCTCATTTTCTCCCAAGTTGATGGCTTTCTCCCCAGTTTCTTAAACTTTTCTGGGGAATTTTGCCTGGTTTAATAAGCATCACCCTACCTTAGTAGAACTTTTCATGGCAGGTCACCTCAATGACAGCATCCAGCTTTGAGATTCACTGACCTTAGATCAGTTGTCTGCATTTAGGTGGGTTAGTGTCAACCGCTTCCTCAAAACACAGCCTGGGCCAAGACCTTCCCCAGGAAGCTGGGAGAGAAACAGTGGGCATTGCCAGTCAACTTGGTTGAAGACCTTGGTGCTGTGAGTATTAACTATTGGTGTGTATATTTGGCTATATCGTCTTACAGATTAGAAAACAGTAAAAAATGTAGATTATTTACCTCAAGTACTTTTTTATTAATTAAAAATCTGGGGGGCTTAGTGGTTGAGCCTTTGGCTTAGGGCGTGATCCCGGAGTCCTGGGATCAAGTCCCGCATCGGGCTCCCTGCATAGAGCCTGCTTTTCCTCCCTCTGCCTCTCTCTGTGTGTCCCTCATGAATAGATAAGTAAAATCTTTTAGAAAAAATCAAAATCCCTGAAGTCTGTTGACCGTAATTTAAGAAATACATTCCACCTAATTTCAATCTGAGTGATAATATTTGAATTATGTTCGTCACAAAATTCTATAATACCATAAAAAAACATCTAACCAGACTTATTATGCTATTCACAATTCTTCTACTTCTGTCCAAATATGGGCTATACAATTTATCTCCAAGAAAATATGGAAAAGTCACCTAGATGCTTAAGAAAAGCTCAATCTAAAAAAAAAAAAAAAAAAAAAAAAAAAAAAAAAAAAAAGAAAAGCTCAATCTTACTCCTATATTTAAATATGAAACTCTTTATTTTCATCTCTGTGCCACTGACATAAACACTACAGATAGAATAAAATAAATTTTAAAAACAAAAAAATCAAAGGGATAGTAATATAAAATCATGGGTAGTTGCTTTGACTGAAGTCCTTGCACCTAGAGTAAATCTATTCAGCACAATCACTACTGTGTCTTACTGGACTCCAGTATGCAGCAAAGAAAGTTGTACCGGTGTGGGGGGTGATATTGCCAAGGGGAAGAGCATGGGTCAGGCTTCCAATTCTGGCTCTATCGCTGACTAGCCTTGCTATCTTGGGAAAATTACATGAACTCTCTCTGTTTTCCCAATATGAATGATAAAAATGTGATTAATAACTAATGCATCTCAGTTATTGTAAGACATAACTGAAATAATATGTCAGAAAAGCTTCCAACAATGTCTGGCACTTAACAAAATCCTGTACAAGGGAATTTGTATTTATTTTAGACATATATCTCCCAATGTACTCACTAAGAATGGCATTTCCTTTGTGCACACTTTCATTTAGTATAATGTAATTGTGATAAGACTCATTAGATATCCCATTATGTTAACAATTATAATCATATAAACCAAAAAATAATAATCATATAAACTTCAAGCAATTTCTAACAAATATGGAAACACATTAAATTAACTCTGAGTTTCTTTAATAAACACATGTTTCTCAAAATCTAATGTGAATAGGAACGCCCTGAGGCCCTCACTAAAATGTAAATTGACTCAGTAGGTCTGGATGAAATCTGACATTTAAATGTCTAACAAGTCCCCATATGACATTGATGTCTCTGGTCTTTGGACCACAATTTGAGTAGCAAGGCTCCAAAAAACTAGCTAAGAATTGAAATTTAAATATTACCATGGCGTGTATAGCTTTGAATTGAAAATGTAAAGGTGTCAAATCAAGACAAAATGTGAACATAATTTGGGCCAAGTGGTATATAACACAGTGGTGCTTGCAAAATCTCCTAAATAAATGACTTTGTTGACAAAAACACATTAGATTGTAGACTTTCACTCTTTTTCATATTCTCAACTCATACTTTACACAAGCATGTAATCACCATCTTTCTTAAACTATGAAGACACATGATATGGATGATGATAACAAATGAAAATATTTGAAAGAAGGACTATCCTAAAAATTCGAGATGCATGACCCCCAGCAATCTGCTTTCAATGGTTGATAAACTTACACAGTCCCACAGTGGAATCTCATTTCTGAATCTATAAAAAAAAGCTTTAAATATATTTTTGGAAATCATTTTTGCCTTTTCTTTCCAGGACTCTGATAACTATGTAACAAAACATGTATTTCTTTATTTCTTTTTTTTTTTTACTTACAAAAGAGCAGTATCTATATTAAAATGGAGACACCACACACACATGAGAAATTCCCCATCTTCTTCAGGTCAGGGCTTGCAAGGTAGGGGGTGAGGGTGGGAGGATGGCAGGATAGGGTCTGGCAGGATTTCTCCACCAGAGGTCAGCATAAAAGCTGTGGTCGTTGGAGTCCAGGGTAATCATGAGGTAAAGCTTTTCATTCAACTTTTAGAGATAAGATAAAACAAGCCATCACCCCTGAGAATGGACATTGCTGATTTAAATTTATATTATACTATAAATGGATTGTATTTTTAAAAATTTATTATATATTCTTTTATATAACAAATGAAGGTAATTCCTATAAATACATACATATGGTAACAAAATTTAAAATACAGGCAGTGAGGAAATCATAGAGGAAGAAGAAATAAAGTGATTAAGGCAACACAGCAGCAGTAAAGCCAATATCCAGGTACACGTCTGGAGGTCTTTTATGTTTATGAGAAGTATGAAAAAAAAAAAGGTAAGGTTCTGAGTCTTTTTGGCCACTGATTAAAAGAGTGAAATAATAATTATATGACTTGAAATGCCTAAGATAACTTGAAACGGTTGGTCAGGGACCACATGCTTCAATTGAGAGCAAAGAGTGGCTCCTTCTTCTGTAGAGGACAGGGAAGGATAGAGATAACACCCAGGCAGCTCTCAGTGCAGTAAAGGCAGGCACAAGCTGCTAGTCTTTCCTCCTAAATCCTCCCAAAGGAGTGCATAGTGTCAAGACAAGCAGGATTCAGTAACAGCAAGTTCACAGTTGGGTCTAGCATGCAGATTGCTATTAACCAACATAATCCAAGAATAGATTTTATAGTACCTAGAAAAATGCATTGATTGACAATTCTCTGATCAATCACCTATAAATCTCTCTCATGAAATATTTCCTTAGGTAAGAAAGAGTGTGGTTCAAGTTTATACTTCTGAGTAGAGTATACTGTATGGAACCACGTTGTTCCAATGCAAAGCAGTAGCGTTAGCTGATTTGAGGGCTGAAATCAATTTCTTCCTGTGAAAGCTGAGTGGTGTGACGAGAACAGCACCTGGACACAACACCACTTTAAGATGTGGTCCATATGGGTCACGGGGCTGCTTCTGAAGTGCCAAACATTCTTAAGAAACAATTCTGGTCCACTATGACAGGATGCTGAAGGGCCATCTAGTCCCTAGTGCCCTGGGTCATAAAGCAGTGCTGTTAAGTGGTTGAATTAAACTCTTTATTCAAATAAAATCTTATGGGAATGCCTAGTATCCATCAAAGCAACAAATGTGTCTGCCCCATTGAGGCAAGGGTAGCCCCACCCCTCCAGTATTGCATGGACCACCCACAGTGGCAGCCAAGGCACCACAATAGCGGTCTGAAAAGATAACCCCACAATCTACCAACAAGTTCCAGAAAGTTGTTTCTGTTGAGGTTAACAAAAACAACCTGAGATCTTTAAAATCAAGAATAGTCCAACACCCACCCTGTAATTGGAAAAAAAAATCAATAAAGCTCTTATGGAATATTTAATGCTAAGCAATGAAACTTCCTGATGCACTCACCAAGATTAAATAGTTGCAAAACGCATGTCTGAGCAACTAAGTAAGTTTATTAACTCAAAAGCAATCAAATGTTGGTGGATGCCTAACAAAAATTATGTAATTTGACAATATTGTCAACTGACTCTTAAAGCCTGGTTAATGACGTGGAACTCACAAATATTCAGCTTCACCTGAAAGAATGCTGTTGTCCTCTATGAATGAGGAGGTCATTCAAAAGGCCTTTTTAAAAAATTTCACTTTTGAAATGTTAAATGTTTAAAAGTTTAAATGTTAAGAAAGTACACATTAAAGAATAAGCTTAAAAATTAAAAAGTATTTCAGAATAGATTGCCACTTCACTCCACAGGTAGTGCTTTTCTTATCCTTCAAAAGATGGTGCCCTTCAAACTTGACCTTAAGTAGGGGTCAGGTTCTGAATAAGGGCCAGGGACTAGAAAGTTGGCACTGAGCTTCTTCAGCTAATTCCATTATAGATACATATATATATATATGTATCTATATATATGTATGTATATATATATATGTATCTATATATATGTATATATATTAATTGAGATGTATCAGTGTCCAGAATTGAACTGGCCAAGCTTGAATTCCAGAAGTTCCTTGTTACCCTGAGCAAAGTTCTATTTTTTTTAATTTTTAATTTGAGTGTAGTTGACACACAATGTTATATTAGTTTTAGACATACAACTTAGTGGTTTGACAATTTCATACACTATGCTATATTCACCACAAGGGTAGCTACATCTGTCCCATTACATGCCTACTACAATATCATTGACTATATTCCCTATGCTGTGATTTCTATTACCGTGACTTCCACATTCCATAACTAGAAGCCTGTATCTTCCACTCCCCTTCACCCATTTTGCTCACTTCCATCCCCCTTCCCTCTGGTAACCACTAGTTTGTTCTCTGTATTTACAGGTCTGATTCTGCTTTTTTATTTATTCGTTCATTTGTTTGCTTATTTATTTTTAGATCCCACTTATGAATGGAATTATATGCTATTTGTCTTTCTGTTCTGATTTATTTCACTTAGCATAATACCCTCCAGGCCTATCAAAAAAAAAAAATTAAGTTTAATTAAGAAGAAAGCTGCCATTATATGACTCATATAATATCACATTCAGGAAAAGAGGGACAATCTTTTTTAAAATTGGGTAATCTAAAAAAAAAAAAAAATTGGGTAATCTATGTATTGGATCTACCAGGTACAAATATGCTCATATAAATACAAAATTGATAAAATAAACAGAAATGGCCGAGAAAAAATATGCACTTCCAATTTGGCCTTAAATTGTTTCAGAGGCAAGAAATTTTTTCCCAGTTTTGTTTTGTTTTGCTTTTAATTTGATGCAACCATTAGAAGAAAATGATTCATACAGTAACTTGGGGAGGTGTAAATGATTAATGTCAGATTATTTCTGGGAGGACACTTTAGTCTGTATACTATATACCTGATCTTACAGGTGAAAAAGAGGGTGAGCATACAACTGTGTGCTGGCAGATGCAAAAAGTAGAGGCTGAGGAATGTGGACAAAAATATATCAGGCAAAT
This sequence comes from Vulpes lagopus, assembly GCF_018345385.1. Classification (NCBI taxonomy): domain Eukaryota; kingdom Metazoa; phylum Chordata; class Mammalia; order Carnivora; family Canidae; genus Vulpes; species Vulpes lagopus. Next base: position 108,862,046 of record NC_054824.1, on the reverse strand, counting down.
AGTTTTCTTAAAAAGACAAATAAAAAAATGATTATATAAATTAAAAATTCTATTACTCTGGTCACAAATTTAATTTACTTGTTATGAAATGCAATCCCATCTAAAATTCCAACACTATTTTTATATAGTGTGAAATATTAATTCTAAAGTGTGTGTGTACAAAATAGGCAAACATAGCCGAAGTATATTTTTACAAAGAAATAGAATGGAAGTAATGCTAGATGTTAAAACACATTAAGTAATTACGGTGGTGATGAGCTCATAATTAGAACAGAAATAAATAGTCAATAAAACAAGCTGAAGTCCAGAGACACACACATACATATATATGGGAATGTGATGCATAAAATAACAGCATTTCACCTAATCTTTGTGTAATATTGTATATCAAAAGTGTTTTTAAAATTGCATGTCTACTTGGAAAATAGTAAGTTTTGAATCCCATCTCACACCATACAAAAAAAAAAAAAAAAAAGGAAACTCGGTGCACTGAATAGCCACATGTAAAAACTCAAACTATAAAAACATTAGCAGAAAATATTGGAAGATGCTTGTATAATCATACAATGGAGGAGCTTTTCCTAAGCTATAAAACCTGAAACCTTAAAGAAGATTTGATTATGTTAAAATGCAAAGGATTTTTACAGTACAGATACCATTTTAAAAATTGAAAGACAGGAGCATCTGGGTGGCTCAGTTGGGAGAGATTATGACTCTTGATCTTGGGCTGTGAGTTCAAGCCCCATGTTGGGTGTAGAGATTATTTAAAATTAAAATCAAATAAAAAATAAGAATCTAGGAACTTAAACATTTAACAAATAAAAGGTTAATTCTTATAAAAATACTTCCTAAAAATAAGAGAAGAGCAAACATAATATAAAAGTGGACAAAAAGACAAGAAAACATAATTTATCACATCACAATATCACAAATCTAGAAAATTTGATAATAGTATTTATGAGATTGTTATGGACAGAAACTCGCAAATGTTGTATAAAAGCATTGGATTGGAATAGCATGCTTTAGTGTAATTTGGTGTATCTATCTACCCTACCCTAAGTTAAATGTTTTGTGCATCTTTATGGCACTAAATTATCATATCCAGAGCTGTAACTTACATAAATAATATCCCTAATATGTAAAGATATACATAATTTCAGTGAAACATTGTTTATCAATGAAAAGTTGGAAGTGATTAAATGCTACAGAGTGGAATACATCTCCAAATGTGGCATTCCCAATATTATCAAGCAGGAAGAGGATATAATTTTCAGGTAGAGCAACCTACCATCCACCTGATGATCAGCTGCTTTGTCTTCATCTAAAGGCTGGCGCTGTGCATGTTTTTGATTGTCATTGCATGCAGTAAAGATGCCTTCCTAAAAGAAATCCAGGAACTATCCAGGAAGATGCCAGATGCTACATCTCTGGCATCTGAGAACTGGCAAAGTCTGAAAGGAGTCTACGTCCTCTTTCTATAAACAACAAATCCCTAAAAGCAAATTCTAGCAGCCCCTGGAAATCCATCTATGTATTATAAAAGCATGCATTAAAAAATTTCAGAACCAAAATAAACTAGTCTTTTTTCCTTGGTGGTACTCATTGTGTTAAACAAATCTCATCTAAAATAATGTATTCACAACCTCAGGCACCAGGGAAGGAATTTAAATTCGGTAGTGATTTAGAATCAAAGAATAAACACAGTCATGTATCTTTGGCATAAAGAGAAAGCCTGGGGACAGGATGTAGCTGTGAAAGGAATATTTCCCCTTCAAGTCACTAGTTCCACGAAGCCTTCAGTATGAAAAGGTGAAGAGGTCATTTTCATTGGAGGACCTACATGAAAGGATTTCTAAACTTATATAGTTAGCAAAGATACTAAAGATTTGGAGATGCTTTGATTTGTTAGTTGCTATCAGTGTGGTAAGAACAGGCTTATAGACAGTCCACAATGTAGGAAAGTTAATAATATAAGGCTCTATTGCCTTTGCAGTGCATATGACAACTCTTTGTTGTTATCATAGCAAATAATAATGAAGAAACTACATTATTCATCAAGGATTTTTAATTAAGTTTCAGGACAGAAAATAAAGGGGGTTAAGGAATGAAAATAACCCTAAGGAATAAATACTTAAGCTTATAGTTTGAACATATGCAAACTAATCTAAAGTCGGGAAGGAACGGATTAGGAAGCAGAGTGGAGAGGCAAAAAAGAAATATCTGTTTTGGACATGTTTGGTTTCAGCTGCTTATAGAAAACTCAACAAAAGTGCCAAATACAGAGTTGCTTATACAAATTTAGAATCTGTAAAAATTTGGTGGAGAGATATAAATGTAGGAGTTAACAGTATATAAATAGTACCAAGGTCATGGGAGAAAATGTGGACAAAGACGAGGACCAAGGAAAGGTCTGGAATTTCTCTGCAGGAAACATACAGCGCACAGTGAAAGAATAATAAAGCCTGGTTTGTTATAAAGGGTTTTCTGCCAACTTCAAAACAATGGATTGATCAACTGGCACTCCAGGATCCCTCACAATGGGTAAGTAAGCAGAATTTAGTGAAAAGGTATTTACCAATATGTGATCAGGCTTAAAAGCAACAAGAAGTGGCAAAGCGCCCAGGATCAAGTATACACTACCAGCCCAGCCTCCTCCTCACCTCAACCTAGGGCATGGGGAAATAAGCACACTGCCCCTCTGTCCTCCCGCATCTCCTGTTGACCAAGCTCAATGGAGACCAGTGAGCAAGGCATTACTGAGATAGTCCTAGAAACTACCCTCCGCCAGGGCACGTGGCAAGGAGTGTAGTAGGGATGGTAGATGGAGATGTAGAAGGGGAAACTGAGAAGATCCAGCACATCTGATCAACAATAACTAATTACAACTGATTATGCAGGAGGTTACCATCTACCTGCAGGCACCACTAGGCCAGGATGTATATGCCATTCAGACCTTGCCTTCAAATTGCAAATTTTTGGGACACCTGAGTGGCTCAGCAGTGGAACATCTGCCTTTGGCTCAGGGTGTGATCCTGGAGACCTGGGATCGAGTCCCACATCGGGCTTCCTGCATGGAGGCTGCTTCTCCTTTTGCCTCTCTCTCTCTCTCTCTCTCTGTGTGTGTGTGTGTGTGTGTGTGTGTCTCATGAATAAAGAAATAAAATCTTTAAAAATTTTGCGAACTTTTCTGTCTGGAATAAGAAAAGTCTAATTCAGTTTTGCCTGTCACTAAATGATCTATAAGGTAGTATTTGTGCCATATGTTTCATATTTTACTGAATATCCCTCATTCTTTGTTTTGTAAAACGATTGGGAAAGAGAAATACAAAGACTGATGCTATTCATAGGAAACATAAGCCTTACAGCTATATATTATGAAACAAAAATGGAAATTATAGTGTAGTAATCAGAAGCCAATCTTAGTTTTCAAACAGAAGGACAGTGTGAAAAAAATATATAAAGTTAAAGAATTCGCATAAGATGCATAAAAATAGTGGCAAGAATATGTGTCTAAATGGAAAGGTTACTCAGAGGGTTTAGATTATCTTTGGGTTTTCAGCAAACAGATTCTGTTCCCTATACTATTTGACCTTTTCACATTTTTTTGAGGAAAAATTATTTATGACGTTCAGTAGGAATGTATCCTCTTATTTTGAGGAGGTTTGATAATCATTGATTTTCCAAAGTTCTTCTGAGGTGGTCCTAACTCTTGCAGGCACTTAGACTCATGCTGCCGATAGAACTTGCTAGAAATGTTCTATATTTGTGCCACCTGATGGTAGCCACAAGCTGGAAGTGGCTACTGAACACTTGAAACGTGACTAGTGCAGATAAAGTACCAAATTTTTAATATTACTTCATATGTATTGATTTAAATTTTAAAAGCCATTTGTGGTTGGTGGCTGCCATAGTGGACCACGGGAGAATCAAAGCATTTTGGGAATTTATCATATGTATGATGCTTGTATCACGAATTCTACTACACATGTGAACACACAAATTTGGATAGTCAGATGAAACATAAAACTGGGGTCCTGATACTGACACTTATAGGTATCACTCACCATTAAAAGTCATGATAAAAAAAATAAAAAATAAATTTTAAAAAAGTAATCATTCAACAAATAATTATTGAACTCCAATTACATGCTCAGGAGTTGAATGGGAGGGGACCTAGATGAACACAGCTCCTGACCCCGACATTGTCTCTCATCTGACAGCTGGAGCAGGTGCTGACCATTAACGAGCTCTTCCAAGTGACATGGTAAAGAAGGTGATGGGCAAACAGAATGCGGAGGGAGCCACAGCAGGAGCTTCAGCCTTATCTAGGGAAGACAGGGATCCTTGGACATGGCCCAGGGTGACCCCGGGATCTGACACCCCAGATTCCCCAGGTGCTCCTGACTAATGTCTGCTATAGGGTATAATTAGTTCTCTGGCACTTTTCCACTCTCAGACATATCCCACTTTGGAATATAAATTATTTGGTAACCCCAGATCACCAGTTGGGTATCTTTCTTCCCCTGGAAAAAGGCAAACTTCTTAAGGATCTAGATAATTTGTTATACTTTATATTCCCTGGCAACCCCTAGTGGAGTTCTGGGGACTTTAAGGAGCCACAAAAACTCAGACAATTACACAACCATGTATGTAGTGCCTCCTGTGTGCCAGGGGATTACATTATATCACTTCCACATCTATGTCATGTCACATCACGCCTTTGGAAGATGAGAGGTTGAGCCCTCACTCGGGTTCAGCCAGGTGGCACCCAGCACAGCTGGACCCTGTCCCAAGTGTTCATGTTGCCTCTGACCGCTACTTCCACACGACAGCCCCACGTTTACTGTGCAGCTGTCACGTCCCATGGAGCTTCGGGCAGAGGAGGGCCAGAGGTTCTGAGGGGTCATTGGTCTTGCCTGTCCACATCACTGGGCTCTGCCACAGGACCCGCTGCTCTGAATGGTGTGCCTTCATCCTGCCTCATGACCAGGGATGGTGGACTACTGTGGATTTAATTAAGTTCAATGCCAAATGCTTGGGAAATGCTAGGAAAACATGAGAGTCTCCCCGGGCCCAAGACTAAACAGAGAAACCCACACAGACCCCTCTGCCTTTTGCTTTCTACTCTCATTCTCCATGCTCCCTCAGCTCCACAGAGTTACTCCCACCCTGCCCTTGTCTTTCACAAAGTTGCTATAACTCTTATACTTCCATTTGTTCTTACAAGGCCTTCCATGATAATTTGGGTTTTTTTATTTTCAAAAGATTGTTTTTTTAACTTTAAATATAGTTTAAATTTAAACAGCCATATGTACCCAGAGGCTGCCATATTGGGCAGTGAAGTTTTTGACATCTCACTAGTTGCAATGTTCATACCTGTCCCAATAAATTCTCATATGTTTTTACAGAAAGAAGCCAACAATTAAGTTGATCTTGTCCGGGAATGGTGCTGAGTGCTGTCATACAGTTTATATCATTTAGAACTCACCTCAGCTTTGTAACTAAAGAAAGTGAGGTTTTGTTAAAACCACTCAGCTAGTTAGTGACAAGGGCAGGATTTGAACCAGGCACGTTAGTTTCAAAAGCTAGGTCATATTGTTCAATCTCCCTGGAGCTGTAGTATAGGGCAGTAGTTGAGAGCTCCCTAAAAGTATAACTTAGGGTCAGGCGTATCTTGGGTCAAGTTACAATTCTACCAATAACTTGCTTGTGGCCTTGGGTTAGTTATCTAACCTCCCCAAAGCACACTTTCTTCATGTGCAAAGTGGAGGCAATAACAGCAGCTACACTGCATATTATATCTATTACATAATATTACAGAACATTCTAGGTGCATTTCATGGTATTACATGTCCACAACTAACAATATTATTGTTGCTTACATGAAAAAAATCATTTCAAATCATTTTTTAATTTAGCCACTAAAGCGGAATCCCAAAGACTTTGATCCAGTCACACTTTCGTGGACTTCTTTGAGATAATGATTAAACTGAAAGTATAATGAAATATCCCTAATATTTAAAAACTCGGACAAGGGGGAAAATAAAAGCCTCTTATTTCATCTAGCAATATTTTTCCAGTTATTTTAAATATATGGTTTAGGGATTGTTTGACTTTGCCTTTAGTAGTAATGATTGAAGATAGTAAAATTTCAACAACTATCTGATATGGTAGCAAACATTCACCTGCATGCCCGCCCCTGACCAGTCCTGAGGAGGTGACCTTTGAGCATCTGTAAGGGTGAGGTCACTGGAGTCATAGAGGTCATAGAGTCCACTTGAAACTATGTGGCCTCAGAGTCCTAGAGTTGCTCCCAGTTTCCAGATCTTTCCCAGTGGAACAATCCTGAAGGGAGGAAAAGAAATCATACTCTAGGGATCCCTGGGTGGCGCAGCGGTTTGGCGCCTGCCTTTGGCCCAGGGCGCGATCCTGGAGACCTGGGATCGAATCCCGCGTCGGGCTCCCGGTGCATGGAGCCTGCTTCTCCCTCCGCCTGTGTCTCTGCCTCTCTCTATCTCTCTGTGACTATCATAAATAAATAAAAAAAATAAAAAAAAAAGAAATCATACTCTAAAGATTAGTCTTTCAATCCCCCTGCCCTGAGAGCCAAAGATGCAGGCACATAATTTTTTAAAAAAAATATTTGGCCCTGTGTTACTGCTCTGTCAAATATCAGATGTTACCAATATTTTATATTGATTCTATTATTTTTTCCAGAGGATTGTCTCATAGTTAGCCAGGTACAGATTCATATAACATAAATTAATCTTGTTGACTATTATATTAAATTCTGGGGAATTGCTGACTATCCTTCAGAAAGCCAAGAATTTTTCTCAGATGAAGTTATTCCAAACTCAAGCCAGATTTTTCATGGTTCATATGTCAGGCAGTTATGTTCATGGGGCAAGGATCAAACAGTCTACAATGCCTTCAGGCAGGTCAACATTTAGAACTTTGATGCACCTGTGGGGGAGATGGGACATTGACAAGAGTCCGTGATAAGGGAAAAGGCACAGTGCCATACAGTCTGAAAACTCAAATTTCTCTTGTTAGTTTCAAAAGGGCTGGCTGGCTCATGTGAGAAGTCCAATGGGCTGGCTATAACAACCACAAAGATTTCAGAAATCTTGTTGATTCAGAGCAAAATGATGCCCTGCAACCTTCTTAGGGATATGGCTTACCTTCGTGGAACAGGTATGTTAAGATACAATGAGCCTAGTCCACAATTATCATTGAAAGTAGAATTATAGGTGACTGTATGACAAAGGGCCAAGCAGGAAAGAGCCTTGGGCTGGAGTCTGAGATACTTGGAGTGAAGCAAATGGCCTTATCATTTCCCATTTATAACATCCACTTGAAACTAGTGACAGTGGAGGGAAAGTCTTAGGTTTGAACCAGGTACCATATTTGGTGCTTGTAGATCCAATCCCTGTTCAGCTACTGATGCTTTTTCTTAGTGGAAACACTATTCATTTCTACGCAGTGAAGTCAACTCCTTCATTTAAAACCAATGTTTGTGTAGTTCTGATTCAACTACTATGGTTCCTTGCAAAGCTTGAGACTTGAGGAGTAAATGGTGTGTTGCAATGACAAAATGACTAATGGCAAGAAAAGATCTTTTACTAATACAAGTAGTGACCCAAGTCATGGATGAAGTTTTGCACACTGGCCTTACATTTAACACATTTCAATCTGATAAGTTTTCAAACTTACTGGTGAGAATGTTTCCAGTTGTTTACAGAAAAGTCAGAAAGATAGGAATTTTTTTCTTAAAAAAAAAAAAAAAGGCATCTGGCAAGCTGGATTATCAACCAGAGCACAGACTGTTAGTAATAGATCAGAACAGCATGTGGGGTATCAGTTTCTCAGAGCAGTCTTCTCGTGGCAAAATTGGTCAAGTACTCTCAAGCCTGCAGCCAAATGTAGAATGGCCATGCCAACTATAACTACTGCCAGGATTATACTGTTGGAAGGAACACTTCCCAAACTACTGCCGTGTTAAAAAGTGAAGGTATTCCCAGTGATAGTGAGGAAGATATCATTGCAGAAAGAAACTAAAATATTATAGAAGGAATCCAGCGCATTATTACATTGTGAATCCTTGTGCTGTTTTTTGCTAACTGGTTTTGGAATACTTGCAATTGATTTGAAGAAGACTAAGAAGTCGCAATGGTGTGAGATTTGGGGAGATATTGAGAGGGGTGACTATATTTTGCATGGGGGGGGATGGACATGGATCTTGGGTGCTAGTGGGTGGGTCATAGTAGACAAGGTGTCCATATTCTAATCACCAGAACCATGAATATCTTACCTCATGTAGCAAAAGGGACCATGTGCAGATGTGACTAACTTAAGGATTTTGAGAGAGGAAGATGATCCTGGATTACCTAGGTGGGCCCAATTGAAGTACAATTTTGGATAACTCAGGGTCTGTCCTCCTGCCTCAAGATCTGTTACTAAATATTAGTTTGATGCCTTCTTCTTGGTTTTAACCCCTATCTGAATTGTACTGGCTGCCAAACTTGCAGTTCTGAGCTTGGGCTGAGAGCCTCCCTAACAGCTATGGCTAAAAGTGGCTCAACCTTATTATGGAAACAACTGTATCTGACCCAACTTGACCAAGATTGTTGCTTACATATTGTTGTTATACAGTTTTCTTATGTTCTTGGTCGGAATTCAGCAGCCATCCAAGCTAGTGAGATTAGTATTAACTCCATTTACACGGCATGCCAGGAGAATGGCCTGATGAACCCAAAAGTTCTTTCTGCTCATTTAGAATGCTTTTGGTCCAGGACTCACTAAGAGGACTGCTGAAGTTCCACTGCTTTTGGTGATTCTTCAAGATTTTATTCCTTTAGAATTTCAGTTGATGAAAAGTGGCTACACAGTTCTCACTGTGATCTTCATAGTAATTTATTGATTTGCTACTTTGTTACAGGTATTAATATTAAAACACTGTGGATTTCTGAGTGGATAGTCATGTTATTAGCAAATAAAGACTAGTTTTCTTCTTTCTATCTAGTTTATATTCATTTTGTAACTTTCATTTGTCTTATTGAACTAGCTGTACAATATGAATAGAAACTCTGAAAGAGAACATCTTTGACTTTTCTTCTATTTCGTAGAGTAAATAAAAGCAATAGAAGAAATCTACAGCTAATATCGTGTACCATGTACATTACACATCATTTCTATTTTTTAAAGATTTAGTTATTAGAGAAAGAGAGAGAGAGACAGAGAGAGAGAGAGAAAGTGAGCACATAAGCAGGGGAAAGTGCAGAGGAGAAGGAGAGAATTTAAAGCAGGCTCCAATTCCCAGCTGAGCCTGATGTGGGGTTCATCACTCTGAGATTGTGATTTGAGCAAAAACCAAGAGTTGGCTGCTTTACTGACTGAGCTACCCAGGTGCCCCTATCATTTTTCAATTGTAAAAAAATACATTTTAAGTTGTATTTAAATGGAAATATGAAAGTATGAAGTATATGGAGTATAATGTTAGCTGTAGATTTCTAATAGATTTCTTTCATCAGGTTTCAGTTGTTTTTTTTTTTTTGATCATGAATCAACCAAATAACTTTTCTACATCTAGTAAAGGATTATATGGTTTTCTTCCTTTATTCTATTTATAAGGTGAATCACGATTAATTATCAGATGTGAAATCAACCTTTCAGCATTATGATCATTTTATATATTACTGGATTTCATTTGCTGAAATTTTGTTAATAAGAGATATTAATGTGGAGTGATCATTTCTTGTGATACATTTTTTGGATCTGGGTATTAAAATAATTTTGTTCTCAAAAAATATTTTTAATTTGTTTACTCCTTCCCTCTTTGCTTTCAAAGAATATTGTCAAATATATATTACTTATCCCTTCCCTACTTACCTGCCTAGGGTCCAAATACACTGAGAAATAAGGTGAAAGAATCAGCAACCAGAAAACCATAATATCTCCTAAACTAAAGGGTATAACTTACTTTGAGTCCATATGGGCTGGACAGTCTGTGAATTATGCAGACTGCCCCCATCTTGATATCACTGCCCAAAGGCAGAAGGCTTAGAGCAGTCTGCTTATGTAAGATTGTCATGATGAAGAACAGAGGAAAATGTGAAACTGTGGGCTGGGAATATCTGGTGGATGCAGATAGGAATTTTGAATTCCCAGATTGCCTTGGACACATTAGGCTTGCAGAAATGACCTACTTCTCCTTGTTAAAAGACGACCCCCCCTTGTTTGAGGATCATGCAGAGGTCCCAAATGAGGCAGTTTCCTTATAAGACAATGCTCAGCCCTTGGGATTGGCCCCTACCTTCTCTCTTGGCAAGCAGGCCAATAACAGAGACCAAATCCCAGAGGACAAATGGGAATGTAATAGGTCTACTAAGAAAATAGTGGGGTGAAATGCCAAAGAATCTAGAGCACCAAGATGTTTTTAGTGATTCTACACTAAAAAATAGAATCTTACATTATTTCCACATGTAATACAGGCTGCTATTTTCAGGCTAAAATGGAATGTACATTATATCTTATATCTAACACATATCTCTTTGAACATATGTCAACTTTCTTTGGTATTGCTCATTTAGTAGCCAGTGGATAAAATTTATTGAAAGGAGCTTTAGAAGACTTTGAAATGAATTTCCATGAAATAAAAGTAGAAAAAATGTTCCTTTATTTTAAAATATGACTTCGATTTGCTAAAAAGTACATTCTTTACTTCTATAGAATAAACTAATCACCTGTTTTATGCTTAGCCAGTAGCCAATATACAGAAGCAAATCACTAAATTTTAACATACTTCTACAATACCAAAACATTTCAAACTGTGAGGTGCCTGGGTAGCTCAGTCTGTTAAGCAGCCAACTCTTGATTTCAGTTCCAGTCATGACCTCAGGGTTGTGGGATCAAGCCCCTTGTCAGGCTATGATCTCAGTGTGGCATCTGCTTAAGATTCTCTCTCCTTCTCCTTCTGCTCCAACACCCCCCCCAACCCCACCACTCACACTTTCTCTCTTAAAAAAAAAAAAACAATTCACACTGTACAGCATATTGACAATAAACACTATTGTAACAGGTCCTACATGCCTGATCTTAGGTCTATCATCACAAATTTTTAAACTATTTGAAATAGAAGAACTCTGTGTGTGTAGCAAACAAAAAGAAATATAAACATAGTAATTGTACAACACTACTTCTATTTAATCAAGGTATATTATTTGGCCTAAAGTTAAATTTCCCATCTAGTAAATGTTTAGAAATTTGGAAGAAGTCAAGATTCAAAAGTATTCTCCTACTCACAGCAAGAGAGAAAATTGAATCAATTTACCATTATTCCTAACATATCTATTTGAGAAAAAAATAAATGTTTTCTAATAAATTCTTCCTCTATTTTTTAGAAAAAAATATTTCTAATAAATCTGTTCCTCTACTTTTTATATATTTTTAATAATTTTGTTCCTCATTTTGCCAACTCAATTAAACCTTTTTTAAGAGTCATTCTAAGAATATGTATAAATTTTCCTTAAGTGATCTCTAAACAACATGAGGGAAAATTAATTCATTTCATTAATATTATTATGCATAGACATTTAAAAAAAATCTCCCAAGTATGGAAATTCTGAGTACTCTTAAATTAAAACCAATCAATTGGCCACAATTAATCTAGAGTATTTTTTGTTCTTATAGATTTTTTCTCTAATATTAATGAAGTATAATAACTTTAAAATGCCATTAGTTAGTCTTAAGAGGAGCTCCATTTTTCTTTACTAAAATGCTGTCATTCATGTTCAATAAAATATTGGCTTTTTCCCTTTCTACAAGCTTATCACATGAAATGTCAGATCCTATACACTGTGACTGCAAGATATCAGGAGGGTAGGTGTTTGTGCAAAAAAATTGGAGCTTTCTCCAAAATTAACCCACACAATTTTCCTTAAAAACTTTTTTCTTCAAAGCACTTCTGCTTTCAGCCAAGGGCCAGATTTCATCTCCCAAATGAAACAACTAAAAACCAGGATAAAAGATATGAAATACTAGTTTTCTATACCAGACACAAGGCAGCATAGGACTGATCTTTGAGAGATAGGAAACAAGTGAGGGGAGCCCACCATTGCGCCATTCCACTGCCTAGTCCATCCAGGAGACAACATCTCAAAATCATCCAGCAATCTCCCTGACTTGAGGAGAGGGAGCTGGGAATCTGGGGAGGCTCCCGCAGAAATTCACATGGTAGAGAATAGGACAGGGTGCAGGGTGAGAGGTGCAGGGAGAGAGCACTCTGGAGGATCTTCAGCTAGTTCAGATGGATCATCACACACATAAGGAAACCACACACAAAGGAAAGAAGCACCCTAAGAAGTAGAGAGAGAAATCCCTGTGACTCACACACACAGCTAAGGGAAGGTCATGTTCTAAACGGCCAGGATATAAAACCTGATAATTAATGGAGGGGCAAGTAGAGCAACTTAGAAGGGTATTGTATGCACAAAGCTTAAAACTGAGCCGTGAAAAGATCAAATTGTTTGTAGAACAAATCTCAGATTATAAAAATATCCAGCACCCAACAGGATAAATTTCACAGTGTCTGGCATTCCAGGTAAATATTACCTGGCACGCAAAGAAGCAGGAAAATGCAATCCATAATGAGAATATCAGTCCATTAACACAAACAGACCAAGAAATGATGTAAATGGTAGCATGTATAGGAAAAAAAATGTTATTATGTCTATATTCCATATGTTAAAGAAAGTAGAGGAAATATGGGGCATGTTAAGATGCAAAAGGTATAAAATATTCTCAATTGAAATTCTAGGTTAAAAATAAGCAAAAACAAAACAACAACAATGCATGAGATGAACAGCACACTGAATAGGAGAAGCTGTAGATTAGACACTGCAGAAGAAAAGATTAACTAGTTTGAAGACACAACAAAGAGCAACTGTTAAAAATTATGAAACATAGAGAAATACTGAAAAATAGAGCATCAGTGAGCTGTGGAACAACATACATGTTACTTGAGTTCCTGTAGAAGTGGTACAGAAAAAACTTGAGAAAATAATAATAATAATAATAATAAAAATTTCCAGATTTCATGAAAACTATAAACCCACATACCGAAAAAGGTCAACAAAAGGTCAATGAAACTCAAGTATAAAAAAAATCCTGAAAATTAGACCAATACACATTATAGTCAGTAATTAAAACAGTTTGTTGAGTTTTTAAAAATTATATTGATATTATAATCATAGTGCATAGGAGCTAATATCTTTACATAAAGATCTTGTACATTTTGTAAACATGAAGTAAATCTGTAAACATCCCTTTATAGAACAAGTAGATTTGGAGGATGGAGCCGCTAAAATATAAGCATGGACAAATCATGGTCAATTTATCACCAATTTATTAATTTTGGCCACTTCTATGAAAGAAACTATTATGGAAACCCTATAGCTTCAAAAATCTCTCTATTACTTTAAGGTTAAAGAGCCTTTGGCTGCAAGCCAACATAAACCTGCACCTGATTTCCTGTTGGCTATTTGGTAGTAATATTTTGTGGGTTGGTATTTTGTTTTTGCTTATTGGTTTGTTGATCTTAAGGGGGAGGGGGAAATCCCAGAGGAGCAATTTAGACATTTATTTTATAAAAGTAGAATCAAAATGAACAAAAACTGAGGGTGACTGGCAATTTAGAGAAGAAAATCCAAGTAGTAAAAAGACAGGAATTCACAAGATGACTTATAAGCTGAGGTCTGCTCAGATATTAGGGAATGGATTCAGATGATACTAATTTACTCAGAAGTCTGATTAAATATTTTTGACATTATTTAGTTGAATAGGAGAAGGAACAGACTGTAGCTAATAAGAAAACTATAATAATTAACAGCTATAGTTTAATGCATCTTGTGTAGCAAGTCCTTTTTATGCATTACAATATTTAATTCTTAATACAACTGTGTCATGTATGAGCTATAACTTATTAATCCTATTATGTTTTAAAGATTTTATTTATTTGACAGAGAGAAAGAGAGTACAAGCAGGGGGAGCAGCAGGCAGAGGGACAGGGAGAAGCAGACTTCCTGCTGAACAGGGAGCCTGACCTGGACCAGGACACTGGAATCATTACCTGAATTTCAGGCAGATGCTTTACCTGACTGAGCCAACCAGGTGCCTCTATTCATCCTATTATTACAGAAGTAATAACTGAGTTAAAACTAAGGTTTGGAGATATTACCATTTACAGATGGTCCCCAACTTACAATGGTTCTACTTAGGACTTTTAAACTTTAAAATGGTACAAAAACCATACTCATTCAGGAGAAATAATACATTGAAATTGGAATTTTGATCTTTTAAATTCTTATTTGAATTCTAGTTATTTAACATACAGTGTAACATTAGTTTCAGATGTACAGTATAGTGATTCAACACTTCCATACAACACCTGTCATCACAAATGCCTCCCTTAATCCCCATCACCTATTTAAACCTTCCTCCCATCCATCTCCCCTCTGGTAGCCATCAGTTAGTTAGTTAGGAGTCTGTTTCTTGGTTTACCTCTCTCTCTCTTTTGTTCTGTTTGTTTTGTTTCTTAAATTCCCCAGACTAGGAATATGCAGTAGATACTCTCCTGTGATGCATCTGCAGGCAACCACACCATCAGGAAGGTAAACAACAGAATACTTACAGCCATTATGTACCCATACTGCCATTCTATTTCTCACTTTCAGTAGAGTATTCAATCAATTACATGAGATATTCAACACTTTATTATAAAATAGACTTTATGTCAGATGATTTTTGCCTTACTGTAGGCTAATGTAAGTGTTCTGAGCACATTTAAGGCAGGCAAGGCTGAGCTATGAGGTTCAGTAGGTTAGGTGTATTCAAAGCATTTTCAACTTAGAATATTTTAAGTTACTTTAGTTTTACTGGGACATGACCCATTGTAAGTAAAGGAAGATCTGGATGCCATGTTTAAGCCACACAGAATATGAAGTAACACCAAATATAAGGCACACAACAAAGAAAGCCTATAACTATCTCTTCAATGAAAAGATCTAAAAATCACATCTGGCTCTTTTCCATCATCCTTCAGGTCTTAGTCTTGAAAGTCTCAACCCTTGGACAGCTTCCCTGATAAGTCTATATTTGTTGGTTCCTACCCAATATCCACAGGATTTTCTTTTATCAGAGTTTTCTATAACTTGGAACTATTTCTGTATATGTTTGTTTGTTATCTTAGTAGGTTTAAGCCCCGTGAAGAAAGGAACAATGCTTTCTTCATTTATCACTCACCTCTGTAAACCAGTACTATTACTACTAATAACAATATTATAGTTCTGAATTTAGTGCTATGTAAGTACTTTTCTGTTTCGATAGTCCAGAAGGAAGACAGAGGATAGAGTGAAGGACTCTCCATTTTTGTCACTTTGATAAAAACAATAAAAAAACTAAAAGTCAAAATAAATTTACCGTGATAAAGAGAGCAAGACATTTCATTTTCCTTAAAGATTTTTTATTTTAGAGAGAGAACGTACTTGTGGTAAGGAGGGGCAAAAGGAGAGAAAAAATCTCAAGTAGACTCTCCAATGAGTGCAGCACCCCATGTTGGGTCTCAATCTCATGACCCTGAGACCATGACCTGAGCCGAAATCAAGAGCTGGATGTTAAACTGACTGAGCCACTCAGGTGTCCCAAGAGAGCAAGACATTGTAAATTAAAACTAGTTGAATTATCCTTCAAGCTTGCTATTTAGAAGTCATTCTGTTAGAGACTATTTCAATAGAAACAGCCACTTGCATTAGAAATAGCCATTGTTTTGACTTAAATCTTATTGGCTAAGCAAGTTTGCATAAAAGAAAAGTAACTAAATAAACCTCCACTTCTTGTTTTCTAATTCTGTGCAATGTTTTGAAAGTAATTAAAATTTTTGTGGGTTTTGGATATTTGAAATCATCAAGCCAACAATCTCCTCACCCTTATTTTCCTAATTCTTCCATTCCAATATTCATTCTGGTCACCAACTGGCTTATGGTTTTGTTTAATGAAGTGCAGAGCTCCATAAGTATTTAACATAAAACACATGGTAATGTACACACCCAGAAGCTATTAAATAAACGTGAAATTCAGAATGTACTCCATTCCCCACACCTTGGAGTTCCAAAATGTGAACCAGTCACATCCATCTAGGACTGCTGTGAACTGAGTGCATGGAGCAAGACATTTTTAGAGAAAAAAATCACCAAAGAAGTTTCTTCAAGTAACAGATCTGTGTGAAGAAAATGACAACAGTATAAACAACTTTTTTCTTTCTAATGCACAATAAATTAACCCTAATTTTAAATAAAAGATAGAATGCATTCAATAAATTCCTCTGCATTTCTTCCAAAAGCCATTACTGCTCTTGTACTTTGATAGCCTCTCAGCTCAAGTGAATTTTATTTCTTAATGTCTAACACACTTCAGATGAAGAAAAGGGGGGGGGGAATGTGATTTTATCCCCAACCCCGGTTTCAAACATTTGCTCTCTTGCAAATTTAAGGTAATTTTTATTTATGGGATTTTTATGGTGATTAAATCAAATAAAAAATTTATTAAGACAGTGAAAAACCTTACCAAGACCCATTTATGGCTATCTCACAGCCTGGATCACTTCATAAATTTCTGGCCACTTTGCTCTTTTGTTGGTTGCCCAATCTCAGGTCAAGCCATCAGAGATATTAGCCTTCATTTGCCGAGATCCCTTTGTTTTAAACAATGCACCTAATATGGGGGTTTGCCTTGTTCTCCACCAAATCAAGCTAACCCCTCTGGCAGAGAAGCCATCAGTTTTTGCTGCCTGCCCTGCCCTGTCCTGAAATATTCCCCATGAAGAATGGCTCTGGCAGGAGGTGGGAAAGGAATGGCTGCTCCCCTTGGCTACAACACCACAAACTCCCATTGTTTTTTTTACCAAAGATTCAATCATTTTTCTTGAATAAAACTTCTCACCTGTTGTATGCCTCTGGTCACTTTTTAGAATCTTACAATGATGGCTTTTGACAATCTTACTCACTTTTGTCATACTTTTTGGGGAGAAAATTTGCCAAGATTTTTACTCCATTGTCAATCTTTGTAGTTTTAAGAGATTTGAGGATTATTTGTTATCTCGCCTGTCCTGACTGATATAGCACCTCTGTCTCTCTCCCTCTCTCTCTCTTTCTCTCTCTCTCTCTTTGCCAAGTCAGTCACAAATATTAAAAATATTCGAAATTTAATTCCCACCTCTGGTTTCACCTCCAATATGTAAAGAACTCGGTGTCATTACTCCCTTTCTCACAAAGGAAAAGGCTAAGCACAATGAATTTTATTAGACCCATCATAAAAGTGAAGTCACAGGACAAACCACCACTTCAACATCTGGAGATACAAGAGAACACAAAGAATCACAGCAGAGGCCAGCTTACCTAAAACAGAAGCTTCTGTACCAATAACTATTCAGAAAAATTAAAAAGTAATTTTGATAAATTGCTGGAGGTTAAATGTAGAGTAGCTTAAGAATTGAAATTCTTAAGTTTTCAATTTCCCCAAATTGGTCTACAAATTTACAGCAATCCCTATCAATATCTTGGCAAGATTTCTCATATATATGAAAACAAGTTTATTCTAAAGTTTACATAAAAAATAAAAAGAATGAGCAGTGCCTGGGTGGCTCAGTCAGTTAAGCATCTGCCATCAGCTCAGATCATGATCCCAGGGTCCTGGAATCAAGTCCCAGGTCAGGCTCCCTGCTTATCAGAGAGTCTGCTTGTCCCCCTCTTTCTTTCCCCCACTGCTCATGCTCTCTCTCTCTCTTGCTCGCTCACTCCTTCTCTCTCAAATAAATAAATAAAATCTTTTAAAAAAATTAAACATAAATAAAATAAAAAGAACCAGTATAACAAAGAAGTTTTTGAAAAAAAGATCAAAGTTTAAGTACACATACTACCTCATTTCTTATAAAGCTAATAGTAAATAAGGCAGCAGAGCAGAGATTTCAGAAATACACATACACATTACAGACAATTGGGTTTTGGCATAGGTGCAAAGGAGAGTCAATGGAGAAAGAATATTTTCAACAAACTGTGAAGATAACTGGACAGCAGGCAGTAATTTCTTTGACATCAGCTGTAGCAACATGTTTCTAGATTTGTCTCCTAAGGCAAAGGAAACAAAAGCAAAAATAAACTACTGGGACTATACCAAAATAAAAAGGTTTTGCATAGTAAAGGAAACCATTAACAAAACAAAAAAGCAACCTACTGAATAGAAGATGTTTGCAAATATCTAATAAGGGGTTAATCCAAAATACATAAACAACTTACACAACTTCACATCAAAAACAAATAAACCCTACAAATCCCAAACAATCCAATTAAAAAATGGACAGAGAACCTAAATAGACATTTTTCCAGAGAAGACATAGAGGTGTCCAATAGACACATGAAAAGATACTTAGCATCAGTAATCATTAGGGAAATGCAATTCAAAATCACAATGGATATCCTCTCACACCTGTCAAAATGGCTGAAATAAGAAAGACAAGAAATAACAAGCTTGGCTAGTATGGGGGAGAAAAGGAACTCTCATGCATTGTTGGTAGAATATAAATTGATACAACCACTGTGGAAAATAGTATGAAGCTTCTTCAAAAAATTAAAAATGGAAATACCATATAATCAAATATTATTTGATTCTACTACTGAATATTTACCCAAAGAAAATGAAAACACTAATCGAAAGGACATATATATTGTTATGTTTATTGTAGTGTTATTTACAATAGCCAAGATATGGGAGCAACCCAATTGTCCACTGATATATGAATGAATAAAGAAGATGTAAAGATGCATGCAATTAATTATGCAACTCTAAAAAAGGATGGGATTTTGTCATTTGAGACAACATGGATGGACCTAGAGATATTATACTAAGTGAAATAAGTCAGAATGAAAAAGACAAATACCATGTGATTTGACCTATGTGTGAAGTCTAAAAAACAAACCAAAAGCAGAATTAGACTTACAAATACAGAAAACCAACTGATGACTATCAGAGAGAAGGGTTGAGGGATGGGCAAAATAGGTGAAAGGCTATAGGAGATACAGGGTTCCAGCTATGGAATGAATAAATTATGGGTATTAAAGGTGCAGCATCGGAAAAATAGTCAATATTATTGAAATAGCGCTGTGACCAATGGTAGCTGCACTTGTGGTAAGCACAGCCTAGTGGATAGAGAAGTGGAATGGCTATGTTGTATGCCCAAAACTAATGTAACATTATGTCAACTACACTCAAAAAAATTGGACATCCATATGCAAAAAAAAAAAGTTAGACATCTTTCTATATCTCCTTATACAAAAATTAGCTCAAAATGGATTTATAGACCTACAATATCAAACTCTTAAAATTTAAAGAAAATAGGAGAAACTCTATGTAGCCTTAACTTACAAAAATTGCTTAGATTTTATAAATAAAATAACAGCTAGAAAAATAAAAATGATAATTGTATTTTATCAAAATTAATGATAAAACAGTTAAGAGGATGAAAAATTAAAACATAGACTAGGAAAAAAATGTTTGTAAATCTTATATACGACAAAAGCGTTGGATCCAGAATATATAAATATCAATAGGTCTCAAACCTTGATAGGAAAGTCAATTACCCAATTTAAAAATTGGAAAAATTTTAGTAGACACTTCACCAAAGAAGCTATATGGCTGAAAAATAAGTCCATTAAAGGATTCTCAACACCATTAGATATTAGGAAATTCAGATTAAAACCGCAACATGGTGGATAAGGTATCTCTATAAAGTTTTTAGAAGAGCTATTCAAAAGAAAAGTGACAAGATGACGAGCTGATGAGAATGAGGATACAGAGCAATCAGAACTTTCATGCATTACTGGGAATGCAAAATGGTACAGATACCATGAAAATAGTTTGACAGTTTCTTATAAGGTTAACATACAGTTAACATATGACTCACCAATTCCACTCTTAGGTTTTTGCACCGGAGAAATGAAAACTTATGTTCAGAGAAATCTGTACATGAATGTTTATGGCGGCTTTATTCAGAACTGCCAAAAACTCAACACAAGCCACACTTCCCTTAATTGGGGAGTGGATCCATAAACTGCCTCTATCCCTACTATGAAATACTTTTGAGCAGAGAAAAAAAACAAACTATTGAAACATACATCAATATGGATGGATCCAGAAGACATTATACCAAGTAAAAGAAGCCAGTCTAAACGCCTGTTGTTCAAAGCAGGGAAAGAAAGCCAGACCAAATACCGTCTGAATCCATTTGTATGATAATTAGGAAGAGGTAGAAGTATAGGACTAAAGAACAAATCATTGGTTGACCGGAGTTGAAAAGGTAGAGAGGAGAGTTTGGCTGAAAAGGCGTATCACAGGTGCCTTGGGGAGCCAGTGTGAAGTAAGCACTCTGTGTGTTGATTGTGGACGTGATGCACAGCTCAATGCACTGGTCAAAACTCACAAACTGTACACCAAAAAGGTGAACTTTACTGTATGTAAATTATTTTTAATAAAATAATAATAACAAAGATAAACAATAAAACAAATGTAATACAATGTATTTTGTCTTTATTACCTGTAAATCTCAAATATATGACAATAGCATAACAGATGGAAGAAATTAGAAATTTGCTGCTGTGAGGCTTTTACACTATAAATGAAGTGGCATTATATTATGGTGTATTATTTGGAAATAGATTAAAGGTTAAAATACATATAAAAAGAGGTATAATCTAATATGCCAATATTAGGGATAATATGAAATCCTAAAAAATACTCAATTCATCCAAAATCAAGCTGATAATAAAGGAAAAGGGAAAAAGATCAGATGTGACAAATGGAAAATTATCAGCAAGATGGCCATTTAATGTAATTATTTTTAACACTTCTGTTAAAAGATGGATTTTATTAGAGTGGATAAAAAGACAAAACCCAACAATGCATTATCTATAAAATTCTACTTTAAAAGAGATAACTAGCTTAAAAGTAAAATTATTTTTTCTACTTATTAAAGGATATGAAAATTAACAAAGAAGATACATCTGGGAGAAAATATTCAATATAGATATATCCTCTTCACACTTGCACTCTCTCTCAAATAAATAAATAGAATCTTTAAAAAAGTAAAATTCTAACTGTATATTATCATGTCTTTTCCCCATATGATTAATAATTTATACACTTGTTTTCTACATTTGCTCAGTCTTGTCAAAAGTTTGCATATTTTTATGTCATTAATTTCAGTTCTTATTATTTCTGTTTTCTTACTATTTTTGGAATTAGTCTTTTGTTCTATTTCTGAACTCTTGAGTTTGAATTTTTTTAAGATTTTATTTATTTATTCATGAGAGACACAGAGAGAGAGATGCAGAGACATGGGCAGAGGGAGAAGCAGGCTCCCTGCAAGGCACCTCATGTGGGATTGATCCCAGGACCCTGGGATCATGCCCTGAGCCGAAGGCAGACGATCAACCACTGAGCCACCCAGGCGGCTCTCTTGAGTTTGATTCTTAACTCAAAACTTTAAATTAATTACTATACACAATTATATGAATATATAAATTATAATATTGCACACACATTTTGTATTATATAAGGATCCTGGGTCTTTTTTTTTTATAATTTATTTTATTTTTATTTTATTTATTTATTTATGATAGTCACAGAGAGAGAGAGAGGCAGAGACACAGGCAGAGGGAGAAGCAGGTTCCATGCACCGGGAGCCTGATGTGGGATTCGATCCCAGGTCTCCAGGATCGCGCCCTGGGCCAAAGGCAGGCACCAAACCGCTGCGCCACCCAGGGATCCCGGATCCTGGGTCTTTACCCTTTGGAATGGTAGTGTCTCCAGAGGAAACCAACATAAGCATCCAATAAAGAGTTTTCTCTCTTTGAAATGTAAATACCTAGGAAAATAATTCTCCGAGTCTCTCAGATGATCTCAGGGTTATCTAGTCTCCCTTTCTAGTGTCCCAGGTTCTTAATGCAGGCTTTTGTCTCTCAGGGAAGTAAACAGAGGTTTATTATCCTTTGGTTGTGAACGAATAGGCTTTGCCTTTAAGGAGACACAAAGCATGTGAAAAATAGAATATTTGAGGAGTAAAGTAAAACCTTCTCTAGCTTCATAGCATGCATAGCAAGCCAATTTCAATGACTGAAGAGACTAGAGCTTAGCAAGAATAAGAAATCCAGGGAAGATTTATTTCCCCATGCATACATTTTAAGGCTATAAATTCCCCCCTTTTGGTTTATTTAATTGCATCTCATAAATGTTGCCTTGGAATTTACATTCTCTTCTAAATACTTTCTAATTTCTATTGAACCTGCCTGCCTGCCTTTTTTCTTTCTTTCTTTTTCTTTTCTTTTTCCTTTCTTTCTTCTTTCTTTCTTTCCTTCCTTTCTTTCTTTCTTTCTTTCTTTCTTTCTTTCTTTCTTTCTTTCTTTCTTTCTCCTTCTTTCTTTTTTCCTCCCTCTCTCCACTTTTCTTTCTTTTTCTTTTTTTTTCTTTTTTTGTACCTTGAACTATTATAGTGCGCACTGAGTTTCCAAACATTTTGAGGACAGATATGGACTTCTTTGGCCATCCGCTTTATTGTTGACTTCCAACTGTATTGCGCATGGTCAGAGAATCAAATCAGAAGCTGGTATCAGTTCTTTGGTTGATGTTATTTGAATAGTCTAGTTTAGCTTCTACTGTTCTGTTCCACATGTGTTTTTTTAGTACATGTATGTGGTAAAATATACATAATATAAAATTTTCCATTTTCAACATTTTTAAGGATACAATTCAGTGGCATTAGCAAGATTTCATATTTCCTAATTGTTAGTTGCAGGCGTATTACGCGTCTACTAACTTAATATTGTATGTTCTTTAAATCTTCTATATCCTCAACATTTTGTTGCTTTTTCTACCCAATATTGAAAGATGTACAAATTTCTCGTTGTAACTTCATAACTGTTTTACTTGTAATCTTGTACTTTTTGCACCATAGACTTTTCCATTATGTTGTAAGATCCACAATTATGTTATCTTCCCAGAAAATTGTTCATGTTGTCAATGTATAGTTATCCTAATTAACACATCAATTTTGCCTTAAAATTCATTTCATCTTATACACTGTTATTACCAGAATCAAGTAGAGTGACCTAAGAAAATGGAACTTCCAGTAGATGGGACATGGCAAGATTTATTTTCCTTTCAGTGAATGGCCATATGAAAATAGCTCTTAATCTTGGGTGAAGAGGGAATTCTGTGGAATGAAAAACAAAGGCAAACTTTTATATGATTCAATCCTCTGTGGGATCGCTGTGCTTTCCCTTCTCTGTGGTCAGACGACTTTCCTCTGAAGATATGCAATATGCTGCTGCTCCATGTGGCTCTGAGTCATCCTCTTTGAAGTGACCTGGAGTTTGGAAGTTCACGATACCTGATATTTCTTCTCTCCTTCATAGATGTGTTATTTTCCATCTCAGAAAAGTTTTATAAAAATGTGGTTTCTCAGTCATTACACCCTTAAGATAGACATTGTACTCCTTTTTTGTTCCTTGGCCATGGAGGTTGGGAGTAGAAGCCATGATCCTTTCAATGGCAAGTTTTCTTTTTTAAGATTTTATTTATTCATGAGAGACACAAAGAGAGAGGCAGAGACACAGAGGGAGAAGCAGGCTCCTCACAGCGAGCCTGATGTGTGACTCCATCCTCAGAGCCCAGATGGCCCCTGGGTGGAAGGCAGATGCTCACTCGTTGAGCCACCGAGGCTCCCGGAAAGTTCTATTTTTAAAGCAGTTAGCATTTGCTGAGATTCGCCCACGCAGTATTCCCAGGAGGCATGGAAAGCCCTGCTAGTCATATATCTTTTGGTTGAATTAGAATGAAAATAAAATTAGATGTTGAGGGAATAGGCCTTGATCATGGTAGTAATGAGAATGAATAAAAATTGCTGTGAAATGCTAAACACCCACATCTTGATTTTCACTTTCTAAGACTAAACTAAAAGGCTGAATTCATACCAACAATGCTCTGTTCCTGTTTCTTTGTCTGTTTTACACCTCAGAGAAAAAGAGTAGCTTATTTCAGATAGAATGTTGGATGCCATTCCCACTGTTCTCCATGTGAAACCATGGTATCTACCATTTGCCCAACAAAAAGATGCTCCCATTCTCTCTGCTGTGGTTTGCAAGGGACTTCTACTTCCTTCACCCACTTCACTTCCCTTCTCCCTCTCACAAGGCATTTTAATACATCACTTTTTTAAAAAAAAGATTATTTATGCTACTGAAAGCTGTCCAATTCTATAAAATACCCCAACTTAACATAACTGCCTAATGCTGTAGATCAAATGATTTATTTCCCCTTATTGAGTTAAAATGTTTACCATATACTGAAGCTCACATATGCCTTTGTCTTATTCCTGTATTTTCTCTCACATTAAATGGAATGACTAATATCCTACTGATAATGCAGAGTTCTAATTATTGGAATTTTAAAATACACATAATGAAGATATGGCTTAAGCTTTTTATTTTCATAATTTTTAGATTTTTAGTTTTTTCAAGATAAACATAACAATTGCCAGAAACTTTCAAAAGAGTCATTTTGGTATTGCTCTGGAATATGTTAACTTCAGGAAAAGTACTTTTTAACAAAATTACCTCTTTGTTCAAGAAGCAGGTACATTACTCAATTTACCCAATTTTTCCTTTATGTTCTTCAATAGAATTTTATCATTTTTTTCTATAGATACAAAAAATACTTGCTAATTTTATTAGGACTACTTCACAATTTTGAAAAGACTTCTGTTGTTAATGGTTTCTTTCTTTCTAATATAGCTTATATTAATTCATTATTTCCCCTCAAATAAAAAGTACTTACTGGTTTTAATATATTAATTATAACGAACAATCTTACTGAGTAGCATATCTTACTGAAATCATTTAGTTTATTTGGGATTTGGGATCCCATTTGGGATTTTACAATTACAGTTGTATTATTTCTATATGATATCTCTAATTTATACTTGGTGCTGTGATTTTATGATCTAATATTTTTAGGACAATATTTAAAAACAATGCTGAAATAAAACAGTGTTATTTCCCTCACTCTGATAGGAATGCTTCTGCCATTCTGTTATGAAGCTTGAAGTTGGCTTATGGTCAGGTGTATGTGTGTATATATAAATACACGTATTTATATATACTGTCCTACTAAGCTATCCACCTACTTTACCAAAGATGTTTAGTGTTTACATTAAAAATAGTTGTCATATTTTTTCATGATACATTGAAAACTATAGAGGTAAACACATAGTGTCTCCTCTTTAGAACTCTTAATATTGTGAATTATTTCAGTCATTCCTAATATTGAGCCATTTTATATTTCTCAAAATTATTTAAATTTTTACAGCTATTTGTAAAAAGAAAACAAGATTTTATTAAAATTATAAAAATAGTACAATAAAGTTTTTTATATTCTTCACCTAGATTGATCTGTTAACTTCTTTCTATATCTCCCTCACCCCCATCCAATTTTTACTTACTGAACTATTTGAGAAGAAAATGCAGATATGACTAACCTGTTCCTTTATTTTTTTAAAATTTTTATTTATTTATTTTTGATAGTCACACAGAGAGAGAGAGAGAGAGAGAGAGAGAGAGAGAGAGGCAGAGACACAGGCAGAGGGAGAAGCAGGCTCCATGCACCGGGAGCCCGACGCGGGACTCGATCCCTAGTCCCCAGGATCACGCCCTGGGCCAAAGGCAGGCGCCAAACCGCTGCACCACCCAGGGATCCCTAATCTGTTCCTTTAAATACTTCAGAATGTATGCAGTAAAATCTAGAACATTCTAGTATACAACCACAGGTACAATGACCAAATTTAGGAAATTGTTAATATCAATATAATGCTATTATCTAACCTATGATTTATTGTAAAGTTTTTCCCAATTGTCCCAAATGTTTTTACAGCTTTTATTTTTCTGATCTAGGATATAATCCAAGCTCACACATTAAATTTAGTTGTCTCTTTAATATGTTATAATATGGAGCAGATCCTCTTGATTTATTTTTCTTTTATGACATTAAAATTTTGAACAACACAGGCCAATAGCTTTATAGAATGTCCCTCAAACTGAAATTTTTCTTGTGTCCTAATGATTAAGTTCAGCGTTTCTGGCAGGAATGCCATGGAGTTGTGTCTTGCTCCATGCATCACAAGAGACATCTGGTTGACACCAGTCCATTCATGTCGGGTCATGTGGACTTTGATAACATCGTGTATGCCAGGTTAAATCACCATTTTCTTCCGTGTAATGAATAAGAAACCTGTGGAAGTAGACACATCGAATACTGTGTAACATCTTTTTTCTCATCTACATTTCACCCACAAGTTTTAGAATCCCTTGATGACTTTTGCCTGAATCAAACAGGATTGTGCTGGTGGCAGCATGGTATTTCAAATTCTGCATTTGTTTATTGGTTAGCATTTTATTATAGGGAAGAGTGTCCCTTCTTTCTAGTTCCCTCCTCCCTTCTTCCTGTATTCCCTCCTTCCTTCCTCTCTTCCTTTCTTCCTTCCTTCCTAGGGATACACACATTCCTTTATCCCCAGTGGGTTATAATCCATTACTATCCTTATTATGTATGCTTTCATTGTACTGCCAGATTCCATTTCTTAATATTTTATTTATTTGTCATCAATATTTATGTGACACTAATCTAGTTTTTATATTGTGTGCTACCTTTATCTGAATTTAGTACAGCTTTTATATAGACATTGTAAAAGTAATCAGAAAGCTTTAGAACAGTTGAAATAATATAAAAATGAATCTGTTTTTTTTTTAAGTTTGAAAGAATTTCCCTATAAAGTTTCTGAGATTAAGTAGGTCTTTTGGTCTTTCTCTGTCTAGTTTTATGGATATAGTTTTATTTTATCTTATATTTGATTTTGTTTAGGATAGACTTGTGTAAAATACACTTTTATAACTATTTTAAGTTTCTTAAATAACAAGTTATTTCCCTGTTCTCATTTGCATTTTGGCATTCTTACACGTCTTTCATTACCCATCCCTTGATTTATTTATCTACTGAGTTTTATCTAAATTATTGTTTATTTTTCCCTTAAAGGTATAACCCTTGATATATGCACCAATTCTGTAATTTTTACTTTTTCTGACTTATAATATCTTCTTAAGTAATTTTTCCCTTCTGTTCTTCTTAGGTTTATTTTCTGATACTTATTAACGACCCAAGCTTTATTCTAAACTCTATTTTTCTCTGAATATAAGTTTGGCAATAAGTCACGGATTTTTATTGGAGCTTTCCCATTATTGTTATTTCTTAAATAATCTGCAATTTCAGGCTTGACTTTCTCTTTGATCCCAAAATCATTTTCCAGATGTTTTTATAAATTTAAAATGGTTGAGGTTTTATTATTTTAGTTTCATGGTTGGCACTTATTTATAATAGTATCACATAGCCAGAAATATACAATGTGACTCTGAGTCTTATTTGCAATGTTATATTTCTTTGTAATTTTAATATATTGTTAGTTTTTATAAATGTTCCATGTACATTTGATTTGAAAGTCCAGTGGCTGTTTAAAAGGTATACATTTCAATGTATGTCAGATCTATTTGATAAACCTTATTTTACTCAAATATTCCATATGTGTACTTACTATATATTTGATCATTATGGACTAAGAAAAAAGTGTTAAACTCTCTTACTTCTGTTTTTTGTTGATTTCTTTATGGCTCAAATTCAACTTTATATTATATCCCCTGCTTTATATATGTTTTTAAAATTTGCCAGTTTGTTCTCTATCCAGTTAACTCTAAGACCAAATTTGACAAATGAAATGAAGCCAGGTCCAAATGAAACCTGAGAGGTAAAGTCCATGCTCTGTCCTTTCCCACCCCCTACCTCCTCCCATCCAGCAGAGTTCTTGTTCTGTCCATTCCAAGGCCTCCTCTCTGTCTGGATTGGTGTTAATAGACCTCAGGAAGTCTTACCCTTCTAAGATAAACTCATTTTACCCCTACAGTAATCTCAATGAAAAATTGCAGTCTCCATAATAAAGTGGGATATGTATTTGGACAGAGCATCTCATTAGGTGCAGGCATCAGGCTGTCTCCTAACACAGCCTTTCTATGCTGAGTCTACTTCACAGCGGTCCCTACCCCAGGCCTCTCAATCTCATCCTATCTTTTATTTAGGCTCTAAGAGAAAATGCCTTTTCTGCACATACTGTGAAAGTATATGCCCAGCACTGCCACAATAATAACTAACCTTTTCTAGATTCCAGTGCTGTATTATTTGATTTCAAAGTCATCTCAAACCCCAATACTGATATAAAAAATATTTCCAAAAATCACACAGATACTAAACAATGGAGTGAAGACATGAAGCCAGTTCTACCTAGCTTCCACATTAGTACTCTTTCTCAACCTTTAGAGACATATGAATCACCTAGAGTGCTCATTTAGAATACCCATTCCAACCCTCCCCAGCCCCTGAATCTAATTCTGTAGGTCTGTCCTGGAGCCCAGAATTTAAGTTTTTCTCAAGCTGCTCATTTAAGTCTGATGCAGTAGTTACTAGCCCACACTTTGAAAGCTGCTCACCATGCTGGTTGATGGTGGATGCTTTCACTTGCTTATAAGAACCTCAGGAAAAAAAAGTAGATTTTCATCTCTTAATATGAAAGACAAGTAAAAATAACTGATTTTTCTGTTTTCTAATGTCATTGGATAAAAGGTTGAAGAAAAATGAAAGTTTCGTTCTGAGTTATTCCTCCTTTGAGTCATTATGGTATCTAAGAGGTGCTTCATTCCATCAATATAGGTTGTAATTTATTACTCATATTTATTAGGGTTTTTAAAAATCATTCATCTCCCAAACCAAAGTTTTCAGTATAGTTTTCCCTTTTGTACATGTAATGTCAAATAGAAAAAGAGAAGGACAAAACAATGAAAAAATAAAGATTTTTTTCTTCTGCCAGAAGGTAAATACTATTGCATACAGACCACCTTCCCCCAATCCACCTTTTCTTGAAGATATTTTTGTTGAACACAGAGAGTTCTTTATTCTCTTTTAAATTGCAACAGGAAGAATAACTTGGGTGACTGTTTGACCCTTACCAGTTGGGTAACCTTATTTGGTAGAAAAATATGAGCCGTATATTTAAAAGTGAGTAGCAGCAAGTGACTGGTCAATAACACCCTTCAAAGGAAAGACCACAAAATTGAGCCTGGTGGTTAATCCAGGCACAGCTCATTCATCAATCTGGAAAGTTCACTCAATTTCCCTCCAAAGTCTCACTTTTCATGATCACTATAGAAAACAGTCCAAGAGCCCAATTTTAGAGTGGGAAGGTTCCTCACTGTCTCTTAACTGAACTTTGGACAAGTTGCCAAATACTCTCAGCCTCAATTTACCCATGTGGAAAAGAAACCATGCCGTTCAAGTAGAGGATTGCTGTGAAGATTAAAATGAGATGATACATATACATTCCTCTTCCAACAGTTCTGATGACATTCTGGCCTGTGATGAAGCAAGAGCATAGCACAGGCAGTACTGGGCTGTTACCACTCCATAAAGCTCTGTAGTTTTACTTCAATATAGCTGCTTCTTATTATTTTTTTAACATTTTTTTAAATTTATTTATTTATGATAGTCACAGAGAGAGAGAGAGGCAGAGACACAGGCAGAGGGAGAAGCAGGCTCCATGCACCAGGAGCCCGACGTGGGATTCGATCCCAGGTCTCCAGGATCGCGCCCTGGGCCAAAGGCAGGCGCCAAACTGCTGCGCCACCCAGGGATCCCTTTCTTGCTTCTTATTATCCCCGCAACATCATTCTACGGTTCCTCATCCACATAAAGGATATGCTGCATATTATTATTATTAAATATGGTTTATCTACTAAACTGATTGTATATGTATGATAGGTAACTTTAACAGAAAATGAGTGACATTTAACAACATGGGATATAAGAATCAAAAAAGGCCACAGCCTTTTATAATAATAATAATAATAATAATAATAATAATAATAATAATGTAACAGCCTCAACTGTTTTAATTACTCTCAGACTTTTAGGTGATGTGGTTGGAGCAGAGGTGGGAAGTAAGTGAGAGGTGAAATGCACTCTTGGTTCACAATTCTGATAAACACAAATCCAAATATATTAGTTGTATTACCTGGCATCCATAAATGTTTTTTGAAGAAGTTTTTCACTAAAATACTTGAAAAACCACTGAAATGGTCTGCCCTTTTCATCCAGGGAAAGAAAAGTAAAGAACTGTCTAGTTCACACGTCTTCTGGGATCAAGATGCAGGATTAAGCCCTGGGTTTCCCAGGCTTCAATCAGTTTTTTTTCAAATGTAACATTTAGAGAGATACTGCATGTACAGAGACATAAACGGTTATGGGATAATTCAGTAGTGGATTAAGCTCCATGTGTCACATAATAAAGACAGTTTTGACTTCTGTCCTCTTCCTATCCTCATAATGCAAGAACCATCAAATGGTATATTTTTGAGAAATTTTAAAAAACATAATTGCTATTTTAAATGGATCCTGTGACCAAAGCTATGTTTATTTGGAATATTTTCTTCTTGATATGAAGCTGAGCATCTACTTAAGAAGTTATAAGGCATGACTTTTCAGTAACTAAGTAGAAGGAGATTTAATTTCCCAAACTGCATACATACCTGAATTTTTTGAACCCTCTTGAATGAGTCTAAGAAATGCTTTCCAAAAATCACAACTTCTACATTAGCTTAAAATCCTGTTTGATATGAGAGACTCCCTTGGTAATTTTGGAAAGGCTTGGGGGTGGAGATCATGGTGGGAACAGGAGCAGAAACTTAATAGCAACCAAGCAGCACCATCTCAAAACACACGCATCAAAATGTGAGTCCTGCACTCCAATGGACTTGGTTCTTGATGAAGCTTTGGTTTCAGTCATTAATCCCTGGGCAGTGGGGGGAAAGAAGCAAGTTGTGTTGTTTTAGCTGATACTCATTACTAATCCCATCAGTCTATTGTTCCACATCACTACAAAGCCCCAAAATGCTGAGCTGGAGCTCAAAGAGGAGTTAATGTTTCTGACCATGAAGAGCATTATCAACCCTTCTCCTTCAAATCATCACTTCTGCTCTAACAGCTGATGCAGAGGAAAAAACTATTGTCTTCAGCTAAAAAAGAAATCTATCTGGCAAAAAGAGGCAGGCAGGATGGGATTAACACATTTCTTTGAGGAGTTTCTCACCTTTTTACCAAAGAATTTGAAGGTAGGTTGCAAAAGGAGCAAAATGGCTAGAATTAGGAGGAAAGTATCACAGAGGGAGATGTTGGCAGATACCTGAGATATGTTTTTGCTTTTGCCCCGAAGCCAGCCTAAAGCACATGGGGTTAGCATGGTTCTATTTTTCTGACCAAAAAATCCAATAAATGCATTTGCAAAGTATATTTTTTGGCACCTATAAGTTAGATGAACCAGATATTTATCACTTGGTGCCCTATATAGAGAATATTGCAATTTTGGTAATTTAGGACATTGGAAAGAGGATGTTGATGAACGTGATGCCTGAGACATTTAACTAGAGATCCCCAGAGGATTGCTGAGACCCTCTCAAATGCATAATTTTGGTATTAGCACTCCGTTAGAGCTGGGGACATCATTTAAGTGGATTATGAAACAGCAAAAGCATTTCTGTGCTGAGTTCCTGCAGGAAGCAAAGGACACAGCAGAATAGTTTGGATGGGGTTTAGTGGGGGATCATTTACGAAGGTGTGAGAAAAGAACACAGAAACTCCAGGTACCCTAAGGGACCCCCAAGACTAACAGAGAGGCCTGAACTGAAGGGAGAGGCAGTTGCCAGGACTTGGGAACAGAGAAGGCTGTAAAGAAACTGGAACCTTCCATGGAAAGGCACAGCCAGCGGAAACGGAGGCCGGAAACACATGCCAGACCGGATTCTCCTCCCGCCGTCTCATCTCCTGCCAGGGGTTCCCAGGCCAAGCCCAAAGAGGAGAAAGAAGTCAAGAGAACATGTGGCTGCAGTGCATCCAGGAGGCTCCTGGAACAGAGGAGAATGAAGGACAGTGGAGAGATGAGCAGGACAAGGGAGGACGCCAGCACAGTGTAGAGAATAGAGAAAACACAGTCCCTGTGCTGCGGCAGCTTCAGAGCCAGACACCTGAGCCTGAACCCTGACTCCATCACTGCCTGGTCGGGGTGGCTTGGGCAAATGATTAACTTCAAGGAAGCTGACCTCTTCATTTGTGGCATAGCCACCCTTCCAGAGGATTATAAGGACAAAACAAGTTAC
The DNA here is from genome assembly GCF_018345385.1 of Vulpes lagopus. Classification (NCBI taxonomy): domain Eukaryota; kingdom Metazoa; phylum Chordata; class Mammalia; order Carnivora; family Canidae; genus Vulpes; species Vulpes lagopus. The sequence continues at coordinate 108,829,650 of NC_054824.1, read as the reverse complement.
AATTTCTCATGCACCCTGCAGAGTCTTAACACTTAAAACATTAATCACATCTTAGCAAATACTCTTACAGGCTGACTGAGCTTCCTGGGGCATAGCTGTTCTCTGATCAATGAGATGTGGCCAGGATGTCTATCACACACAAAGCTATAGGGAGAGCCACAGTGATGCCACAGAGACAGCCAAGCAGGACACTGTGATGAGGCCTCCTATGATGAGGCCCCAGATGATGAGGTCAAGGATGACAGGCTTCTCCAAAGGTCCTCCTATACTACATGCTTACAGCCACAGAGATGCACCACAGCCAGGCCACTCTCAGGATGAGGGAATGCCTCCCACCTAAATGATGGGGAAGAAAGGACCATCGCGTATCCTTTGCAGTTCACTCGGTGACTAAAACCCTACCATATAACATGCAAAATGGTAAATTCACCTGAAGACAGTGACAGCCAGCTAATTCTAAGGAAAAGCCTTCTAAAATCCTTTTGGTGGCCAGGGAGGCCCAGATACATAAACCAGTACCTAACACACAGAAACCTCTTTGTCTGTTTTCAAACTTGGGATGAATGAAGTACCATTGCAGACTTAGGAGCTAACCCCAAAAATCACAAAATAACTTAGAAATGCTGTAAATCCTACATCAGTCAGAAAATTCACTGTACCTTGTTTCAGTGCTAGTAACCTTGTGAAACTCCTTCTTAATGTACTTAAACCTTGGGTTAATTTATGGAATATCTAAGCATCAGATGGGCCTGCAGGGCAGTTGTCCCACCCCAACGCTAGTTCAAACAGTCAAGCTCTTAAATGAAAGAAAAATATTTATTCTTACTCAGAAAACTCCTTCAGCTTTGGTAAATAGATTATTTATGGACTCGAGAGCTATTTTTACAAATATCCTGTCTTCAGAGGATAAGCAAGGGAGCCTAAGCTCCCCAACAGTGTGTGCCATGAGAAACAGAGACTCCACACCTTGAGCCCATAACGCTAATTCAAGAGAGCTCCACAGAGCCACAACTTTGCTGCCATGGGTCTGGGAGAGGGTGCAGACCTTCTGAGAAACCCAAGTACCTGCTGTGCTGGGCATGGATCAGACAGTGGGAATAGAGACAAGAGAGAGACAAAGTCTTAGGTTCAGGGATCCACCAGCTTGTTACAGAGGTTATTGCTCTAGCGAGTGGGAAAGAGTATTTATAGAATGCAATAAGGTAAGTCAGAGCTTTTGGGAGAAGTTGATGGAGAATGTAATGGATTTTGTGATCTTGTATAGTTCCAGGATGGATTTTCTGAGCCCATAACCAAATGTTCCAGTTATTCAAACAAACAAAACAAGCAATGTCTTAAAATATCATTGTCCCAAGACCATTTGAATTACAATAAAGTTTTAAGACAACTTTCTTTTAGAAGAGTAGAACTCTTTGTGGAAAGTCTGTTCTTCTTGATTAGTTTTCTAGCATTTATCCCCACTCTGGGGCAGGCTCATTTCTAAGCCATTAACTTCTTTCTTTTTGTACAGCTAATTGAAATAAAGAAATGTTGTGGTGAAGCAATAAAGGAAATTCTTCTCATAACAAGGAAAATTAAAATTTCATTCTATTGTTATTACTACCATTATGGTTTAATTGCAGCTTATTAGTGAATTGCAGGACCAAAAAGAAACTAGGATACTATGACCTAGGGTATTTCATTCATTATCATTTATGACAGCAGGCATGCAAAAATTCTATGGAAGGGAAAGGCGAGAAGAGAAAGATGGAGGGAGGGGGTGAGTTGGGGTTTATCTTCCCTGTACAACCATAGAGGCAAGCACTGGGCCCCCATTTGCTATGGATGGATAAAGCTGGTAGATGACAGAGAAAATGAGACTGTATCTGTACTATCTTGTGAATGAAATGAGAAATAATGGCTGGCAGACCAAGACCAGTAGGATAAATGACAGTAGGAAAAAAGGAAGGCCAGCGTCAGGGGATGCTCTAAGAGACCCCAGCTGCTCTAAGTGTCTTGGCATCCTGGCTTTCCAAGGTTCAATCAGTTTTACCTTGAGGGTTCTGCATAGGTATCCTTTGTGTGCCAGCCAGGGCCACAGCAAGAAGCAGAGGCACACTCCCTTTTGGTGATAGAGAGAGGGCTTTAATGCAGGCTCCATTTACATGGAAACCAAGGAACCAGGAAATCAAGAGGCATAGTGCCAAAGCCAAGAGCTAATAACACCGGCACCGTTACCGCTATGGAGAGCAAGGAGAGGGAGCAGTCCTGGGGCAGAGATTGAAACCTGTGGTACAGAGGTGGCCAAAGCAAGACAACTGTAGGAAATGAGCTGAGCAATGGGCTATGGAGGGAGGCTAAGCAATGAAGACCCTTGGAGCCTGCCATCCTTAGCATTCAGGCACAGGAGACTTCAGTGCAGTCTGTATAGGTCAGCCTTTCAGGACACAGAGCAGAGGTAGGAGGGTGGAGGGTTCTGGAGGGGCATATAGAAAGGAGATTCTGTGGACTCATCCAACTGTTGTTGACTGACCCATCTGGCTCTGTTTACTGATTTAGAAAGATATAGGCTGGGTGGGACTGCCTTCTGGATGTACAACTGTAGGGACAGAGGGGCTGGAGAAGATGAGATGGCAGGCACCCAACTACCCAGCAGGTATGATAACAGACATTAGGCAGTTTTCTAGGTAGATCCAATCCTGGAACACAATTCCCCCAGATCTGTGACTGCTGGTGGAGAATCCACTAGATCCAGGGGCAGGTGGCATGCTGATGCCCAAGTAGGTGTTATCTTCTAGGAAGTGGCCTTGCTACCAGAGTCACAGACACCAGGATGGCACTCAAAAAAAGCACTTGTGAGTGAGTGGAGGGCTAGGTGGTGGGCAGGTTTTTAGGGCACCTACATCCCAGAACAGACAGGAAGTTTGATGAAGGCTAAGATCTGAATTAATTTTGAATATACCAATAAAGAATTGCATGGCAACATATTTCAATGCTATATTTCCACTCAGTTTCAAAAGAGCTGTTAACATGATGTGAAGAGATAGTTGAGCCTTCTTAAAACTAGATCTTATTCCTTATTAAATAGAATATTTATTGAATATCTCTGCACTGGGTGCCATCCCAGGTGAAGAGGATGTTGAGGAACATAACAGATTGTCATGGAGCTTGCTTGGTGAAGGGCCTAAAAGTACCTGAAAATTTGTATAAAATTGTACAAAACACTATATGTTATTTTTATACACAACTGAATGTTAATACTTTCAGAACAGAGATTTTGTATGTTTTGTTCTGAGCAGGATCCCAGGACCAGGGCTATTTGTTGACTGACTAACTCACGATGGGCATATTCAGTAAAAACTTGACTAGCCAAGAGAGATATCATCTCCTGGTACCTACTGAACTGTACAAACACATGCCAACCAACCAAAAATGAGGCTGCATATGAAACCCTGTGGGATCTCACAATAAACAACAAATTATGACCAACAGCTGCAAGAGGTAAAACATTTACCACAATTGATCACCCCCATAAAAGAAAAATACCATTAAAGGACATTTTTATCTTATGCTCCTTCCCATTTTGGGAGGAGAGGGATAAATATAGCATCACTATTTGGCTAATCTGTGTCTTTAAAATTCTACATGGGTCGACTCTTTCCTTAAAGTGAGCACATGATTAGAGGAAAACATTTCCAAAGACATTCATACTCTGCAGTCCGTTTATTCTATATCCCTGATGCCCAAATTTATTCTCAATTAATTTTTTTCAAAATCATCACATTTAAAATTTAGCACTGACAACTACAAAATTCTTAGCACATTCATTCTTTCAACAAATTATTTTAATAACGGTCTTTAGTCTTCCCTCCTTGACCATGTTATTTCAAACAGTGACAAGATTTATAACAGAGACTTATTGACTCCATAGGACACAGCATTTTTTTTCTGGGACTGGATATGTTAATACAAAATGAGGAATGGCTCCTGATGGTTGTTTTGAAAAATCTACACAGCATAAAAATTGATAACAGTTGAGTCACTCAGTGCAGGAAAAGGAAAATTAGTAAAACATTTCTCATAAAGAGCAAAGTTTTGAACTTTTTGCATTTGCTTTTTCTCTCAGAAGTTACAGCAGTTTTGTCCACTTTTGGTACAAAATGATCGGAAAGGCCCCACTTAAAAAAAAAAAAAAAAAAACCTACTTTTCAAGAACCATGATTTTGTGTGTCCCCAGGGGATTTGGAAGTGAAAGCCAAAAACGAAGGAAATCTTCAAATTCAGGGAAAACTCTGGCAGTCAGCCCTACTCACAGTGAGAACCCTTCATAGCTCTGTGTGCTAAGAAATAAAATAGAAATTCAGGCGTCGCCATGATCACTTTCCTGAAGAGAGATTGGAGTTTCTTCAGCACACTTTTCCCTCATGTGAAAGCGGGAAAAAAAAGGCAGTATAAATCATGCAGCTGCTGGAAAAGATTATCTATAACATTACCAAGCCTATTATAAAACAGGAGTGGGAAAATTGAAAACTTGCTGAAAATTCATGTCAAATGCAAGTGAATCCTGAATATTCTACGAGCTCACTTTATTTTATTTTGGGAAAAGGGACAATGACAATATCACTATAAAAAAGGAACTAAATACTCAGTTTCTTTTTATGTCTTAGAAAATGCTAAGGGGAAGAAGCAAAATGAGACCATTCTATATTTTAAACAAGATAAAATAAATATTTGAGTTTATAAAAATATAAACGGAAGTATAAATAAAAATAAAATAATAAAAAATAAAGCAATATATTATCCTTGATTATAAATAGAAAGATCTTTTTCCTATATCCACTTATAGATTAATCTTTGGGCAAATAATGAGCTTATTTGTTGTTCTAAATTGGCATTACTTTTCTCAAAGGATCTTCATGAGTCAACCAGGGAGATAGAAAAGGTAAAATAAGTAGTAGTTTCATGTAAATCACCAACAAAATAATTCCATTTCATTGTTTGCCATAGAGCCACATAGAGCTGTGAAGGGCTGAAATGTTTCTGATTAAAATGAGGGTTTTTGGGCAGCCCGGGGAACTCAGCAGTTTAGCCCCGACTTCAGCCCAGGGCCTGATCCTGGAGACCCAGGATGGAGTCCCATGTCGGGCTCCCTGCATGGAGCCTGCTTCTCCCTCTGCCTGTGTCTCTGCCTCTCTCTCCGCCACCCCCCCCCCCCCCGCGCCCGTGTCATGAATAAGTAAATAAATTATTTTTTTAAAAAATGAGGATTTTCAACTGCTTTCTTGATTGAATGTCTACTACTTGCTTAAAAATGTCTGATGTAAACCTCAACTATTGCTCTACTACAAATGAGTGCTTAAATAAAACTGGGAGATTTTCTTTCACTGGTTGATGGCCTTCTTATATTGGTTAATGGCTTTATCTGAAAAGAATGTCAGAATAAAGTTTCGAACCAGTTTAATTTTGATGGTGTAGAAAAGGAGGGGAAATGTAATATTTAGGAAACTCTATCACTTAATATGCTATTTTATCTGGATCTTTGATAAAATATTTAAAATAGGACACATGGGGCAGCCCCAGTGGCCCAGGAGTTTAGCGCCGCCTTCCGCCCAGTACATGATCCTGGAGACCCTGATCGAGTCCCGCGGCGGGCTCCCTGAGTGGAGCCTGCTTCCCTTTCTGCCTATGTCTCTGCCTCTCTCTCTGTATCTCTCATGAATAAATAAATAAAATCTTTTTTAAAAAAGAATAAAATAAAATAGGACACATTATGTCTTGTTAAGCAACAATCACAAGTTCTGATCCCCTGGTTTCCAGTGGCATATGGTGCAGGGTTAAAGCAAAGGTAAAAATCTTCTTTTCTATAGGAAAATCATTACATAATGCCAAGGAAATAAACAATATATATAACGGTATACTTAGTATTCTCCCATTTTTGGAAAAATGTAACAAAGTATAGCAAATATGTTAAATTCCATAGAACTTGGTGAAATTAATATATAGGTGATATTAATATAAGAGTGACATACAGGCAGATGTGATATGCTGTATGGATGATATATATATATATATATATATATATATATATATATATATATATATAGTTTACCAGTGCATGCCAAATGTACGCAGATAAAGGGGAGGGAAGGGAAACACTGGAGTGACATATGATAAATCCAAAATGATAATCTCTGGAAATTTCGGTCTTTCATCTTTGAGCTATTTGTAATATTCTAAAATTTCTGCAAGGACTGTATGTTTTTAAAATAAGTATGATAGGTGCCCTGTTTGCCTTCCAAGATCTTGAGTGCCTTTCAAGAGTCACTCTTTTATACTCTGCTGTGTTTCATGGATGACTGAAATGTATGGACTGCATCAATGGGCTCAAATGATTGGTTTGGTCAATTGGATCTCAATTTGGTTAGGCAACAGAGAGCACTTGCGGGAAATTTTGGGAGAAATCGGTGTGAGGTTGGGCATCTATTTCTCTGATTCTTCGTCAGTCATGTCACCAAGGATAATCTATCACTTGACCAACAGTGGCTATTTGCAAATATCCTCCCTCTTTCTATGGGTTTCACTAATAATCCCCTAACCCCAAGTGCTATTACTAGTCTTGGGGTGCTTTCCCATTCCTATGTCAGTCCCACACCTTTTAAATGATCTCTTCAATATCTCCTTAAAAATAGCACAATTGCATGTATGATCTTGTTGCTACTGGCAACATAACTGAAACATGGAGATAATTCCTATGATTACATTTTCTGTAGCTTCACGATTGATGCTGTTCTTGGGACATCACTGAGCATGGGAATTCATTGTAGATAGAGTTAAAGATACAGTTATATAACACCATATATTGCGATGGAATTACTGTATGAAATGTCAATGTTTGAACTAGGGTAGCTGAGATAGAGCCAACCAGTGTTATTAGTCTTTCACTTGTTACTGGGACACAAAGTCATTCTGAAAGTTTTTAGGGTCCTAGATTGTCTTTATAACCCATCCTGAAATAAACTTATTTTCTCTCCAACTTCCCAATTTTAATTCATTTTCCCCAAGATCTTTCCTGATATCATCACTACCTTTCCCATCCAGGTTTGCCATGTGTGGTGGGGGCAAGGAACAGTTTCTCTCCGTGATAAGAATCACCTGGCACAGACAATATAAAAAAGGATTCCAATTAAAAAAAAAAAAAAAAAAACTTCCACTGTGACAATGATGAAGTGATTGGAACCAAAATTAACCTCTTGCCTGAAAAGACATGTATATGAGGAAACTATCCAAGGCCTGGGAGAGCAGCATTGCAAAAGACAAGTGAAATAATTCCTAGAGGTCACACATGGCGAGAAACACTGCTAGCTCACACCAGGCAGACTGCGACAAACCTTGCAAGTCATAGGGCAAAAAAATGAGTACTCAGTAACAAGACCAAAAAGGTCCTATGCTGAAGGCTACACTGATACTGCTTAACAAAATTAAAAGCAAGCTTTAAAAAAATTAAGCTGTTTCCAAAGAATTTAAGTCTTCCAAAAAGCAATTCATACATATTTCCAGGAACACCAAAAATTCTACCAATCGACACCAGAAAAATCACAATGTCAGGCATTCGTTCAGAAATTACCAGGTATATAGAAATAGGAAAAAACAATCCAGCTGAAGAAAATCATCAATCAGTAGAAACAGACTCAGTAATGAAAAAAATAATAAAATCAGTAGATAATGACATCCGATTGTATAAAGAAGTACAGTTTATCATGTGTCAAGTTTACTACAATAAAACTGTAAGGTTTTTCTTCCCAAATAATCAATTGACGTTAGTCACCTGATATTTTTCCTTCCACAAAACCTGTCGCCCCTCTCAGTGTGACCATGCCACAACCAAAGGAAGGAGGAATCTGCAAATGATGATTATAAGAATATCACTTCTTCCTTTAGGCTATCCTTCCTATTTTATAAGTTGCTTATAATGATCCCAAAAGATGCAATGCCCAAAGTGATTTGCATGGAAATCTGAAAGTTAAGGAGCTGGAAGTGAAGGGAAAATAAAAGTTAGAAGGAAGAATGGAGTAAGAATGCCAGAGCCACTGAAGACAGCTGGACTGCACAGTGCCGTGCCCACAGGGATTTCCACAAGTACAAATAAGGGCACTGACTGTTGCTCTCAAACACTGAAAAACAAAATCTGCCCAACTTCATAGTGAGAAACAAAGTAAGTGAACACAAGCAAAACACATCTTCCATGGCATGGCATCCAAGTGCAGTATTGCAAGTCCTAAATCTTGTGTTGTCTTCCAGCAACATTTCTTTTTCCTCATCCTTCCCACTTCTCATAGGCATGTCTGTGCTGAGGACCACACAGTCAGGGAAGTTAACAAGTATGAAGAGTGGGATTGAGATAGGTAAATTAATGTCTTATTTTCTCAGATGCATTCCCTTCTCACAGAAATCACAATGCATCAACTCATTTGATTCCCACAAATTGCTTGCAAAGCAAGCAGCAACAGCAAAATCATTCCAGAGTGACCAATGAGGAGAAAGTGGAACTCTGAGGCATAAATTGGAATGAGGCATTCTTTTCATAGCCAACTCAATTCAGTTGTGAACATCCCACATGGCTCAAAGCAAACCCACTCTGATCTGTTACCAGTGGGGCTCCAGCCTTTACCTTTGAAATCTGGTAGAGTCCAATGGAGGACAATTTTTCATTATCAGGGACTGTTTGGGAATGTGATGCTAACTACTTATTTATTAAATGAGAAAACAAGCATCCAGGAAAACTATCAATGCAAAGATAAGGATGAAGAATCCAAAAGGAACAAACGAGCCATTCTGCCGCTGCTTGTTTACTATGCATTAGCAGAAACCATCAATAAAGTCGACATACTTTCAACTAAAGAGACACCACATTAAATGACTTTTGTGAAGCACTTTGATGAGCATAAATAATGTTCTCAGTTACAAACACAAGAGTTGAGTCTTCCATTATCATGGGTTTTCTCCTTCAGCATTAGTTCAAGCTGGAGAGAACTAGAGATTTCCGTTGGTATAATAAAAACATAAATAATTTAAAAAGATTTAGGTAGCCTCTTCCTTTAACATTTCCTCTCCAAAAAGGCCATAAATCACTTCAATAAAAATGACTCATTTTTGTAAACTCTGAATCTGTATTTAGGTTTATGTCCTTCATTTGATTTATGTATCTGACACAGCAAAAATTAAGTTACTGTTCTACAATGTCCTAGATATGTGACCACCACTCAGTACTACTAGCAAGGGAAGACCACAAGAGCAGATTTCACAGGAGACCACCCACAACTTTCTCCTTCTTCCAAGGATTTCACCTTCCATGCTCTAAACCAGATCATTAGCCACAATTAATTAACTCTAATTAAGGAGCCCTTTTAAGAGTAGACAGTCTGGAAGCACCATAGCAACAACTATGGCTACTAAATGCCTGGTGCCTAAGATCCTTTCTTTTATCAAACACTCAAACGTACGTATGCATGGTTAATTGTTTTCTCCATTTTGCAGACTTAAAATGATAATGGCCTTGACTAAAATCTCCATAAATAACCAGGAGGATCTGGATTTGATTCAAGTTCTCTCTGACTTAGAGATTTTATCAATAAACCTTTCTTTCAAAAAAATAACTAAAAGATTACTCTGGTCAACTAGTAGAAAAGAATATGAGATGACATTGCTTTAACAATTGTCACCGAAACAAGATTATGAGCATGTAGTAAGGCAGATGGGAAAGAATTCCATTATTTAACTTCTCTGGGGAAAGCAACTTCCCAAATTGTTTCCATGCCCACCCTTGGGCTATTCTATACATGTAAACTCAATTCTGAAATGCTGCTCACTCTCTGAGTCAGCTTTTCTACTTCAACTCAATCCCTAGACAGAATCTAGCTGTAGTAATGAGTAGTAGATACTAACCACAGGAACATGACACAACTAATCCACCTTTCCAGCAATTTCTCAGCCTCTACGTATTGCAACAAGATGGATTTTCACATCATAATTGGATTACAAGCAATCTGGCAATAAAGAAAATGAATAGTTTTGGGAGTCAGGTCTAAGTGGATTCAAACCCCAGCTTCATCACTTAACGACTGATTAATCTTAAGAATATCACTTACCCTCTCAGAGTATTATTTTTCTCATCTAAAAATGGATTAATACTACTCTCTTTGTACATACTGATTGGAGATTTAAATGAAATAATGCAAGCAAAATACTTAGTGATAAATTAATAATTATAACTTATCACAGAAAAAATTAATAAAATCTCAATTGTTCTAGAATTAATTTGATCTCTCTCTGTGTATACCTAAAGACTTACTAATTAAATGCCTCTCAACATACTCTTCCACACAAGTTTCATTTGTGAGAGAACAGTGCAGTGTTGTCTGAAGTAAGTTGAGGGACTATTGAACACTATGACTATCCTCAGATTTGGAAGGACAAGGAGAAAACCAGGAACAAAATGGATGAACACTTTCTGGTTCTATAATCAAAGAATGGTGCAATAGGAAATATCCCTCGGTTTGCTTTTTCCCTTCTAACTTGGCTCTCTGATACCATCATGCATGATGTTTGACATGTGCGTAACATCCTCCTAATCCAGAAGAGAATTCTAGAAACAAGAGATAAACCTTGGGAAAACACTTTTAAAAATCTCCTTAGAACCATTTTTTGGCAGTTGACTTTCAACTTGAGCAAATTAAGACAGAAAAATATGCATGTAAACATCTCAAACTAAATGTCCTTATTCGAAGTCTGTCTATTTAAAATCATTTCACAACAAAGTAATTCACTGTCAGAGCAGGGAAAAATCAAATTTAAGAAAGAAACTCCAATTCCTAGGGGTATATTCATGTAAAGGAAGAAAAAAATTTCCCCCTTTATTCTTCTGAGTTCTTGGCTGAGATTCCTGTAATCAAAGACAGATTAACAAGAGAAAAACAAACAGTTTGCTAATATGTTTTCCTCATGCACACATAGGAGAGACCTAGGAAAAAAAGGAATGCCTCAAAGTGTTGGCTTAGAACTCCAGTTTACATGGCATCTTTAACAAAAAACAATAAATTTGTGGAGAAATGTCAGGACAAAGGAAAACACATTTAGGCTTTTGAGGTCCGCAAACTAGGGGAAGGTAAACTAATAGTAAAGACTAGTCAGTAATGTTTGGTATGCAAATTTCTCTGGTACCATTCCCAGGCTGATAAAGTCTAAAATGATCTTCAGTGATTGCTTTTGTCCTTCCTGGCAGAGAAGGGAGGAGGAACATCTTTGAAATGTATGTCCTGTTTTTAGGCAATGGAGAAAGGAACAGGGAGCTTCTCCTCTATCTGCTTTTTCTCAATGGCCTTCAGTTCAAAACACTCTTTATGCCAAAGTGGCATATTCTAGGATGGCATATTCCATCACCTTTCATTCTCAGCATAGAAACCTTGACTGCTAGGCAGTGGATGTTTACAAATACCAAGAGAAAGCACTGGGGGACAAAGCTGCATGACCTCCAGGTGCCCACAGCCCCAGTTCTTTCCTTCCTTAAAGAGCTTAACAAAAGAACATATCATTTATCATTCCATTGTCTTTATATCACAGAAAACCCAATTTACACTGGATTAAATAATAATTGGAATTTATTGGCTCATGTACCTGAATGTCCAATTATGGAATAATACAGGATTTCTCAATCTAGCTGTATAGGATGCCATTTGTCATGAAGTCCTTTGCAGTATTACAAGGCATAGACTTGTAGTGACTATAGGAACAATCTGCCCATTGGTGAGTGCTGATCTGTGATGGGGGCAATAGAATATGTTAGTAGACAGAAGCCAAAAGTGACACCCTGGAAATAGGGGTCAGTTTTCTGCTCCATGCCTGAATTGATTGGGGAGGAATGCATACACTAATGAACATCTGGTCCTACTTGAAAGAGGTGAAAGAGAATGGGCACTGGGTGGATATACAAAAAGCACTCTGAAAATAGGATAAGCCATCATTATCTAGAATCTCTATAATTTTAATGGGGAAATTCAAACTAGCCTCCATTAATCAAGAAATTAATTAAAAAAAAAAACAGAAAAACATGCTCTACACTACTTTGGAAACAGACTAACTCTTTTTTAAAATGAGCAGACAGAAAAAAATATATATCATAGAACCTGTGTCTATTAGAAATGGACTTGGTTCCATGCAATGGCACAAGTCAAAATGCCAGCAAGATAAAAGGTATTTTTCTTATGTAAAAGAATATAGAAAGATCTAGTATGCTGACTCCTTGAATTAAAAAAGGAAGCAAAAAATAATGAAGAGACCTCTAACACCTATTTTCTGATCTTCAATGCTGACTTCTGTCTCCACGCAGCTCAAAGTTTAAGGTATCTATTAGGGTGCCTGGGTGGCTCAGGTGTCTGCCTTTGGCTCAGGTCATGATACCAGAGTCCTGGGATCAAGCTGCCAGTTGGATTCCCTGCTCAGCATGGAGTCTGCTTCTCTCTCTCCATCTACCTCTGCCTCTCTCTGCCACTCGTGCTCTCTCTCTCTAATAGATAAATTAAAAATCTTTTTAAAAATAGTAAAACCTTTAAATAAGGTATCTGTTAAAGTTCTAGTCATTATTTCTACAGCGCAAGCAAGATAAAGAATTAAAGAAAATCAAGAGTACCTACGACTCCCCAACCACTTACTTTTGAAAGACTTCTTCACAGTCCTATACAACACTTAACACTTGCATCAGATTGGCCAGAATCATGTCACATGACCATATTTAAGTGAAAAGAAGGCTGCCCAGAAATGTAGCTTTTTAGTTGGATACACTGCCTACCCTTTGGAACCTAATGACAAAAGCAAGAATAAATATTGGAAAATATTAATGGTATTCACAGAACCATGAAAATGATCTAGGTCAACCAAAACAAATTGAAAAAAAAGGAACAATTTAGAGGGTTTATATTATTTGTTTTCAATAATTAAAACAGTAAAATAATCAAGAGTGTGGCATTGGCATAAGAATAAACATATACTACCATGGAACAGAAGAGAGTATCCAAAACCAGATGTAAAAATATATAGTCAATTTTTGGCAGTTTCCAAGGGAATTCAACAAAAAAGAAAAGTCATTTGAAAGGATGTTTGCTCTAACAACTGGATATCAGTTTAAGGAAAAACTTAACCTCAACCATTGTTTTACAACATACATAAAAATGATACAAAATGGAGCATAAGCAAAATGGGAGCTAAAATTCTAAAGTTTCTAGAAGGAAAATATAAAAGAAAATTAATATGTCATGGATTTAGACAAGGATTTCTAAAAACCCACAAAGGATATAAGAAATCTGACTTCATTAAAATTAGAAACTTGTGCTCTTCAAATGATAGAGTTAGAAAACTGAAAAAGTAATCAACAGAGTGAGAGAAAATGTTTACATAACACATATCAGACTAAGGGCATGGAGCCAGAGTTTAAAGGAGTCTTACAACTTAATAATAAGAAACCCACTGATTGAAAAATAGGCAAAATTTATCAACATACACACACAAAAGAAAATATAGGAACAGCCATTAAAAACATACAAAGTCACTCGATACCATTAGTAATCAGAGCAAGGCAAATTTAAAACCATGATAAGTGATTATTATTAGGTCACTTTCATGACTAAAATTTAAAAATTAGCAATATTCAAAGTTAATAAGAATGTAGAAGCCTGGAACTCTCATACATTTCTGTAGTGGCACAAAATAGTGCAGCTACTTTAGAAAATCGTCTTAAAGGGTCATATAAAGTTAAATATACACTTACCATATGAACCAGCTATTCTGCTGTTAGGATTTACTCATGAAAAATTAAAACATCTGTCCACACAAAAATGCACATGTGTATTTATAGCAGCTTTATTCACGATGGCTCAAAAGTGCAAACAATTCAAATGCTGATCAAATGGTGAATGGACTAACCAATTATGATATATCCATAGTATGAAATACTATTTAGCAATAAAAACAAACAAAACATTGATATACACAAAAGTAGTATAAGTAAAAAGAGTGAACACTAAATAATACATAGTGGATGGTTCAGTTTATATAAAATTACAAAAGACACAAAACTATAGAAACAGAAAAGAGATCTATGGTTGCCTGTGCTAGAGGCTGGGGAAATTTTCTGGCTGCACAGGACCACAAGAAAGCTGGGTGATGGTTGTCAGAAGACCGTATACAATAAAATCTGTCAAACTTGAAATGGGAAAATTGAACTATATATAAATTCTACCAGAGTAAAGTGTGATGAAAACGAAGAATTCATAAACAAATAAGTAAAGGTGTGAATACCTGGTGGCAAATGCTAAGTCTAAGGCCATTAAATCTAAAGAACCATTAATAACTTCAGTTGACAAACAGAATACAGATATTATACCCCCCTAAAAAATATATGCAATGTAAATAATGTAAAATAACTTATTTTAATAGGAACAAGAATTTCCATTTCATGCCCTCAAAAATACAGAAAAGATAATAATAGAGAAAAAGTAAAATTATTATTAAATATAGAGTTCAAGAATGAAAGCTTTGGACAAAGAGGCTTATTTTCTTGTTAAAGAAAGGTATGGAAAATAATGAAGATATGCTTGCTACAAACTTATAGGTTACAAAAAGCTATAGCCTTAAAATAGAAAATGTATACACATACACATATATATATGTGTTATATCAGAAATTACTGAAGTTTAAAAACCCCGACAAAAGCAAAATAGATACTTTATAACATCTCAATTGGATGCTGACAGTGTAAGTGGAAATAAACAAGGTAATTAATTGTTTAAACAAAAATAATAATGTAGTGTGGGGCTTTAATGTACCTAAAAGTAAAATGTGTGACAACAATAGTATCAAAGCTGATAGGGGTGAAATAGAAGTGTACTATTGTAAGGTTGCTATACTATATGTAAAGTGGTATAATGTTACTTAAAAAGAAACTGTTAAGTGTGTTAAAGAAGTCTATAAATCCAATTAAAAGGTAGAGATTTTCAAATTTGCTAAAAATGCAAGACTCTACTTGATACTTCCTACCATAATATGCATTAAATATAAAGACACAAATTTTTAAAAGTAAAACAATGGAAAAAGACATATCATGCTCACATGAAACAAAAAGGGAAATCTAGAGCGACTATAATAATATCAGACAAAATAGATTTCAGAGAGTGAACATTACCAGAGATGAAGTAGTATAATGATAAAAGTATCAATCAGGAAGAAGACATAAAACTCCTAAAGATTAATGTATGTAATAATAAAACTTCAAAATGCATGACACAAAACTGCTGAAACTGCAAGAAGAAAAAACATAATTCACAAATATAGTAGGAGATTTCAATACTCATTTCACAATAATTGATGGAACAAGCAAAGAAAATCAGTAAGGATATAGAGAAATCGAACACTGTTGACCAATTTGTTAATTGGTAAATACTCAATATAAGATCAGAATTCATATTATTTTTTCTTTTTTAAAAGATTTCATTTATTTATTTGACAGAGAAAAAGAGAGAGCAGAAGCAGCGAGAGCAGCAGTCAGAGAGAGAAGGAAAAGCAGGCTTCCCACTGAGCAGGGAGGCCAACATGGGGCTCATCCACGTTGGATACCCAGACCCTAGGGTCAAGACCTTAGCCTAAGGCAGATGCTTAACTGACTAAGCCACCCAGGCACCCCTGAATTAACATTCTTTTCAAATATACAAAGAATATTTAGCAAGACAGATTACATTATGAAAAAAATCTAGATATATTTTTTAAAATTCTTTAAAAAATATATTTTTGCCCCAGTTTTATTGATATAATTGACATAGAGCACTGTATATGTTTAAGATAAACAGCATAATGATTTTACTTTCATATATTGTGAAACAATTACCAGAACAAGTTTAGTTAACCACCATCATCTCTTACAGATACAAAATTAAAGTAAATGAAAGAAAAGAATTCTTACAATGTTCTCTGTCACAATAGAATTAAAATAAATAAAAGAAATACTGCAAGAAAATCAACAAATATTAGGAAACTGCATAAAATGCCTCTAAGTGACCTTTGAGTAAAAAATGAAATCAAAATGGAATATTAGGGCAGCCCGGTGGCTCAGGGGTTTAGCACTGACTTCCACCCAGGGCATGATCCTGGAGACCCAGGATCGAGTCCCACATTAGGCTCCCTGCATGGAGCCTGTTTCTCCCTCTGCCTGTGTCTCTGCCTCTCTCTCTCTCTCTCTCTCTCTCTCTCTCTCTCTGTGTGTGTGTGTCTCAAATAAATAAATAAATAAATAAGAAATTTAAAAGTATTAAAATGATATACAATAGCATCTAAAAAATAGCATCTAAAAATGTGTAGAATGTTACTAAAACAGCACTTAAGGGAATATTTATAGCACTAAATATCTATATTAAATTTTTTTGTATCTGTGACCTAAGCTTCTACCTTAACAAACTAAAAAAGAAGTGCAAATTAAATTTTTAAAAAAGATAGGAAATAATACAGATTAAAATAAAAATCAATGAATTAGGAAATAGAAAAAGAAATAGATAAAATCAAGAAACCAATGGCTAGTTCTTTGAGAAAATCAATAAAATAAACCTGTAATTAGATCAGGAGAAAAAGAGAGAAGACACAAATTACCATTATTAGGAATAAGAAAACTAACATCGTTACAATTAGAACACATACGAAAAGGATAATAAGGAAGTATAATGAATAGTTTTAGGCTTATATATTTGGCTACTTAGGTCAATTATACAAATTCCTTGAAAGATACAAATGACTAACGCCTACTCAAAAACTTAAATAGCCCTTTTCCTCTCAAAAAAAAATTGAAATTGTATTTTAAAAGCTTCCCACAAAGAAAACATCAGGACAAGATGATTTCACTTGTGAAGTATACTAAACATGTAAGAAAAAATAATACCATTTATATACAATCACTTCCAGAAAATTGTAAGAAGCAAATAGTTCCAAACTCATTCTATAAAGCCAGCATTGCCTGAAACCAAACCCAAATAAAGACATTATAAAAAACATAAAACTGCAGACCAATATGCTTCATGAAAATACATGTAAAAACTCCAAACAGGATTTCAGCAAATAAAATCCAAGGACATAAAAAGAAATATACATCATGTCCAAGTGACATTTATCCCAGAAAGGTAATTTCTAATTAATTGGAAAATTAATCATTGTAATTATTCATATTAACATACTCAGAAAGAAAAGTCATGTAACTATCTCAAAGGAGACAGAAACATAGTAAATTCTATCATCTGTTCTTAATAAAATTCTCAGCAAATTAGAGGTTAGAAAGAAACTACCTCAACCTGAGAAAGGGCATCTATGAAAACCTACACACTTAATTCATGAAAGATGAGTTGCTTCCCCCTGAGCCAAGAAACAGGACCAAAGATGTTTGTTCTCATTACTTTAAGATTGTACTGGAAGTTCTAGCCACTACAATAGACAAGAAAAATAAATGAAAGGAATCTACATTAGAAAGGCATATATAAAGCTGTTCATCTTAAGACATGATCATCTTAGTAGAAGTTTGATGGAAAAGTCCAAAAGTACTAGAATTAAAAAGTGATTAGAGCAAAGTTATAAGATACATGACCATTATTTAAAACTCAACTATATATAAGCAACAAACAACCAGAAATTTAAAGGTTGATATCACTTGCATTAGCATTAAAAATATAAAATATTTGGAATGACTTTCACAAAAGTTTGCAAGCAGTATACACTAAAAAGTACAAACATTGCTGGGAGAAATAATAAAGACCTAAATAAATGGATAAATACACCCTGTTGATGGTTTGAAGAACACAATATTGACAGAATGTCAATTCTCTCCAAAATGATTGTAAATTCTAGCAAAACCAGTCAAAATATCAGCCTTGTGTGTGTGTGTGTGTGTGTGTGTGTGTAAATTGTTGAGTTGATTCTAAAGTTCACACAGAAAAGCAAAATGTATAGAAGAGCAAAAACAACTTTGAAAAATAACAAATTGGAGGACTTTTACCCCATTTAATTTCAAGATGTATTAAAAAGAAACAGTAATCAAACATGTTGGTATTAGATTCAAGGTAGATGAATAAATCAATGAAACTTAATATAAAGCCTAGAAATAACCCATACAAATATGGTCAGTTGCTTTTTGGCAAAAATAGTATTAAAATAATTTAATAGGGAAAGGAGTGATTTTTTTTAGCACATTGTGCTAGAAAAATTGGATATCTAGCAGCAAAAACAACAGAAACTGGGATGCCAGGTGACTCAGTGGTTGAGCATCTGCCTTTGGCTCAGGTCATGATCCCAGGGTCCTGGTATTGAGTCCTACATCAGGCTCCCTGCAGGGAGCCTGCTTCTCCTTCTGCCTATGTCTCTGCCTCTCTCTGTGTCTCTCATGAATAAATAAATAAAATCTTTTAATAAAAGAAAACAGCAACCACTTCAATCTGTGCCTCACACCATATAAAAACATTTACATGAATTATAGAACTAAATGCAAAACATAAACTTTGAGGAAAAAAATAGGAGAAAAATCATTGCACTCTACATTAGGCAAAGATTTCGTAGATACAACACTAAAAGCATGATTCATTAAAAAACAAAACTGATAAATTGAACTTTGTAAAATTAAGAATGTCTATTCTTCAGTAGAAGAAAATTAAGAGACAATTTTAGGCCTGGGAGAAAAATATTTGCAAATTATACATTGGATAAAAGACTTTATATTAGCTATCCACTGATATATAAAACATGACCCCGAAATTAGCAGCTTAAAACACACATTTATCATCTCACAGATTCTATGAGCCAGAAATCCTGGCATAGTTTACCTGAGTCTTCTGAATCAAAGTTTTTCACAATGTGTCAGCCAGGAATGCAATCTCATCTGAAGGCTCAGTTAGGGAAGGATTCGCTTATGAGCCCTTCACGTGGCTTTCCAGCAGGATCCAGTTTCTGAAGATCTGTTGAACTGAGGGCCTCAGCCCTTCATCAGTGATTGGCCAGCAGTCTTCTCATGCTCCTTGCCAAGTGGGCCTCTCCAGCTTGCATCATCAGAGTAATATGCATGAGAAGCCAGAGAGAAAGTACCAGAGAGTGTACTAGTAAAATGCGAGTCATGATTTTTTGTAATCTTATACAGAAGTCATACAACATTATTTTTGCCTGCTTTTATTAGAGACCATTCCCTCAGTCCAACACACACTCAAAATGAGGATATCATACCAGAATATGCACCTGTGGAAGCAGAATCACTGGGGACCATCTTAGTAGTCTGTTCACTATGGACATCTTTCTGCAATATATAAAAAACCCTCAAAGTGGAACAATTAAAAAATAAAAGAAATTAAAAATGGATAATTTGAATAGATACTTTGTGAAAGATATGCCAATGACAGATGAGCGTACAAAAAATGCTCAATACCAATGGTCATTAGGGAAAAGCAAAATTAAAGCCTAATGAAGTATCACTGCAAACCCATCAGAATGTATAAAATGAAGAGACTGAATACAACTCTTGTCAGAAGGGGCTAGAGCAAATGGAACTCTCATACACTGCTGGTGAATACTACAAATGGTACAATCCTTTGGAAAACCATTTGGCAGTTTCTAAAACATTAAACATGTAATTACTGTAGAATTCAGGCATTCTATACATTCATCAAAGAGTAAGCAACACATATACATACAAATATGGATCTATACTAATGTTCATGGCAGTTTTATTTGTATTAGTCAAAACATGGCAACAATCTGAATTTTCATTAGCAGATGAATGGATAGACAAATTGTGGCATATGTTATAGTGGAATACTACTTTGTAGTATTAAATAATGCACTTGAAAAGTGAAAATTTTTATTATTTGCAAACTTTGTGATTGTTTCCCTGAAATGTCTGAGAGTTCAGTAAATATCTAAAAATAATAGATTCGGGATCCCTGGGTGGCGCAGCGGTTTGGCGCCTGCCTTTGGCCCAGGGCGCGATCCTGGAGACCCAGGATCGAATCCCACGTCGGGCTCCCGGTGCATGGAGCCTGCTTCTCCCTCTGCCTGTGTCTCTGCCTCTCTCTCTCTCTCTCTGTGTGACTATCATAAATAAATAAAAAAAAAAATTAAAAAAATAAAAATAAAAATAAAAATAAAAAAAATAAAAATAATAGATTCAATAAGAGAAATTGCCAAAATGGATAAGTATAAAATAAGATATAAATATTGTGATTTTCAATAGTATTAATAAAGAGCTACAAATATTATGACTAAAACTTTCCTTTTCAATGCCAACAAATTATCATTTATAAACACACACATGCCATGAGTTATCTAAGGTTTATAAGGAGAAAAACTAGAAATATATACTGAAAAATTTGATGGGCTTAAGTAAATTAATAAATATCATTCATTTTTATAGGAGACTCAGACTGAAAAGACTAAGTTTCCCCAAAATTAATTTATAAGTGCAATGCAATTCCAGTGTGAATTTCAACACTTGAAAATTGTCAATATGATTTTAAAATGTGTCTTAAAGAGGGCTATGAGATTGAGCCCTGCCTCAGGCTTCACCCTGGGCCTGAAGCCTGCTTAAGATTCTCTCTGCTTCTCCCTGGGCCCCTCCCCAGCCTCCCTCTTTTAAAAAAAATGGATTTGAAAGACAAGTCATAGGAAAAGATTCTGAAAAGGTAGAACGATACGTTGGAACTTATGTAATCAAATATTAAAATGTATTTAATAATTGAAATTAAATTAAAATTAACTATTTAAACAGTATAGTGACTGCACAGGACAGAAAAATAAGTGGAACATGATAGGATCTAAAGAAATAGATCAAAGCATATTCATATCATTTCAAATCTATAGTAGAAAGTGAATTATTCCATAAATAATGTTGAGGTAAGTAATTGTCATTAGAAATCATAAAAATGAATCTTACTCTTGTGACATAACCTAGATGGATTAAATTTATATTAAAAATGTATAAAAAATAAAAAAGAAATTACAGCTCTGTCTATTTATACCCTGGGAATATGAAGTCTTTTCTAAGCATGACACTAAATGCAGAAACTGTAAAAGAATTAATCACATATTTAATTTATAAAACTTTTAATTTTCTGTTCTTCAAACATTTTTTATAAAACATGAATAACAAACTGGAAAAAAATTTTCTATTTTATATAACTAAGACCTGAAGCATTTAATGTACAAAGAGTTATTACCAAGCAGTAAGAAAGAAGACACAATAGAAAACTGGGTAAGACATATAGGCAATTTCCAAATGGCCAATAAATATAGGAAAAGATCATCTATTATGTAGTAAAGAATAAATACAAATAAACATAAGTTTTTTGCACATATAGTAATTTTTAAAATATTCACAAAATGCATAATTGGCTATACATATTGTAAAAAGCACATTTACGGGTCATTTTGGACATTCTATCTCCAAGGTATTAGAAATTATAACTTTAAAAAAAAAAAGAAATTATAACTTTGTTCATGAGTATGTTAAAGCAACCTTAAAGTAATTGAATGGGAATAGCAGCTTATCAAAAAACATGAAAATGAGGACCCCTGGGTGGCTCAGTCTGTTAAGCTCTGCCTTTGGCTAGGGTCATGATCCAACCTCTCTCAAAGGCCTGAGAATGTTGGCATAATTATGGTTTTTGAAAATTTATATTTCAAAATCTTCCATTTCAAAATGTCAAAGGTTAAAATGAGATCACAATGGGACCAAAACAAGACCATGAATTTCTCATTATTACATCAGTCCCATGAACAACCTGGGCCAACCTTTACAAGGATGGGAAGGAAGTCATGGTCTGTGGGTACTCTTGTTACAGTATTATAGAAAATTGCAATCATTTACAAAAGCCAAAGACAAATGTATATTAACTAGAGCTGAGGAACTCTTCCAAATAACATTAACATTATCTTCTCAAACAATTTATTTTACCAAATGAAGTTGAAGCTCCAACTGCAGAGCCAAGCCATGTGTGTGAACATTCTGCTTCCGCCACTGCACATTAGCTATCAAGCACCAGACCCTTCCTTTGCCAAAATTTAGACAATGCAATAATACTGGAATAATGCTATTGCAGAATAATTTTTGAAATCTTTGAAGAGACCAAAAACTAAAAGGAAAGGAAATTGCAGAAAGACTGCATTATTTATAAAGTTAAACCATTTCCTGGAAGCATCCACAAATGGATGTTATTGAGCAGGGAGACCTTGACTGCTGTGAACAAGTCACTCAAATCTGCCCCACGACATGATCTAGCAGATAGTTGGTTTTAGCCCATGCTGATGATGTGAATCTCAAAAATGTGCACTAGTTTACATGCTAAAGTTCATACTTCTGTAATCATTGTCTTTAAAGCAGATATAAACTGTTACTTACAATGACTCAGTGAAATGTTTCTAATGGCATTGTTGCCTATTTATATTATGCAACTGCTCAATTACGTCTTTGTGTTCTGTTATTGCTCAGTAATCACATAGGAGTGCAATGTGCATATCTCTACCTGTTTTTCTTTCATATATGCAACTCTTAGGTAAACTTCTAACTTTTTTACACTCCCATCTTTTTATATAACTCTTGCTAAAAAATAATAATAATTGTACATTCAGCTGTCCCAAAGCAGAATAATCAAATGTTCTATTCTTCATTGTCACCTCTTCCTTCAAGAAACTCAAATATCTTCTTAGTACTCATCCAACCTCAACATTCAAGAAAATGAATTTTTCTCCTTTGATCGCTCTGTCTGATACAACCAACACATATAGCTATCACAGGTCTCATGAGCATAGGACTGTACAATTCATAGACACAAACTGTCTCCTTATGGATCTTCCTCACCACTTAGCTGCTGCCTGAACCTGCTTCCCATCCAGGCTTCACATCTAGACAAAACTTCACTCCTTCTAGATCTGCTTCTTGTTCTCCTTGTCAGATCTTTCTCCTTGATGCCCAATTTAATCTACCCTTTGTCCAGAATGGAAAACAACTCGTTAAAATGGAAGTGAATAAGAGAAGTGACCCATATGCAATAGTACAGGAAAAAAAAAATCCTGTTCCTTGAAATTAGTGCCTTGTATAAGGAATTATTGATAATTATCCCATCAGTCAATGAAACCAACAAAGATCAGTGAATCTTTTGTTGTTCTCCAACAGCAGAAACTGATTTGAGTATACAATGAATGAGTCTACAAATACAAATTAGTATCAATCCTAAATGAATAAAAAGCTTGAAGGAAAAAAAAACTTAACCACTCAAAACTTGTTAGCCAAAAGGTGAATCCATTATGTTGAAATAAAAAACATTCAACAAGCACTTACTAACTACTGAGTCAAATAAGACATTTTAAAAATGTGATAGACTAAGTAGAAATTAATGACAGTAATATTTATAAAATGTGGCCTGCATAATTTCTGATTTGGGAAAATACTGCTTTTTGTGATCTAATATATTATTCTTTTTTTAAAAATTACTCAATGAACAATGATAGAGTCATTCTTGTTGTGTAGGATAAAAAATTCATATGCATATATTAAAACAGCTTACACGATTTAGTAAATTTTGTTATTTAGTAAAACTCTAATGATTTAGTAAGCTTTCAAATCCTCCATTTTCTTTAATACCATAAGCCTTAGATGCTGAAAAATATTTTAAAGTCTCCCAATGCTATCCCATTTCTGTAAACTTCTCATTGAATTACTAAATCTTTTGCTTTATGTATTTTAATGCAATTAGTTTTAGAACCAAGAAATTCATAGAACTTATACTGACAAAATAAATATCACTGTTTAATTTTTATTTATGAACTGTATAATATTTAAGAAAATTATAAAAATGTACAGCAAATATATGAAAACCAAAAGACTGACATCACATTTAATTCATCTTTGTGATCTCTCACCTGGGCCACTTCTCTTCCTTCCTCCCAATTGAAACTTTTATACTACTTCTTAAGTTTACATTTCTCATAAATTTTTACGTAAATATATTTTAGTATTTTTCTCTGTTCATGATTTACAAGTGCCCACATTTGCAAAGTACATTTCTTTACATGACACATTTGTCTCATGTCCAACGTGAAATAAACAAAGAATTACATGCTCAGAGTTGGAGATTTTAACACAGGAATCAGCAAACTTTTTTCTCCAAAGTTCCAGAAAGTAAATATTTTAGGCTTTCAGCATATCATTTGGTGTGTGTGTGTGTGTGTGTGTGTGTGTGTGTGTGTGTGTGTTTATAAACCTTCACAGCCTTTGGACCAGCAATTGATAGGACAGTCAGACAAAAGAGTCAGCAAAGACAGAGAATGATAGAACAACACTACCAATAACCTGGAGCAAATTGATATTTATAGAACACTACACCCAACAAAAGCAGAATACATATTCTTTGCAAGTATATAAACTACATTTACCAGCATGCAGCATATACTCAGCCATATAAGAAATCTAAAATTTAAGATATTAGAATCCTGTGAGAATGCTCTCTTCCCATGATAGGATTAAATTAAAACTCAGTAATAATAAAGTATATAGGAAAACTCTAAATGTTTAGAAACGAATCACTTTCAGATAATCAATGGGCCAAACAAGAAATCCCAAGGGATGTGATTCAGTGATTAAACCAAATGATCAAAAAATATGAAAAAGTCAAAATTTGTCAGATGTAAACAAAATAGTACTTAGAACTTAAAATACTGATGCTGGAAAAGAACAAAAACCAATGCTCTGAGTTCTCACCTTAAGAAATTAGAAAAAGAATTAATTAAACCCAATGTAAGGAGAAAAAGGAAATAGAAACGAGAAAGAAGAAAGCAATGAAGTAAAACATGAAAAATCAACAGAGAAAATAAATAGAACCAGTATCTTGCTCTTTAAAAAGAGAAATAAAATTGATAGGCCTCTTGCAAGACTGATGTTGGGGGAATAAAAGAGAAGATACAAATTATCATTATCAGAAGTGGACAAAAAGATATCACTACAAATCCTACAAACATCACAAAGATAATTATTATGAATAACAATTTCATGTAAATAAGTTCAAAAAAATTTGGAATAAGTTAAAAAATGTAGATAAATTAGATAAAATAATTAACAGGTGCAAGTTTCCTAATGGATATGAAAACAAATGGAAAATCATTTAAGGTATTAAATTTTCACAAAGAAACCTCCAAGGCCTAAATACTTTCACTGGTAAATTTAATTAAATGTTTAAGACAAAAATAATGACATTTTTACAAATCCTTTTAGAAAATAGAGGATTAGAGAACATGTTCTAATTCATTTTACAAAAGGAGCATTACAAGAATACTACAAATTCATATTTTTCATGAACATGAATGCAAAAATACCCTTAAAATTTTATAAACAAGGCAAGGATTTCTACTCCCCCCACTCTATTCAAAATAGTTCTGGTAGTCTTTGCCAGAACAATTAGGCAGAAAAAAAAAGAAATTAAAAATACATTAGAAAGGAAAGAGTAAAATTATCTCTGTTTTCAGATGACATGATCTTATATATAGAAAAGTTTAAAGACTCTAAAAAAATGTTGGAGTTAATAAACAAATTCAGCAAAGCTGCAGGATAAAAAAAATCGATATACAAAAATCAGCTATGTTTTTATACCCTAACAATGAAATATCTAAAAAGGAAATTAAAAAAACAATCCCACTTACAATAGCACTAAAATGAATAAAATACTTAGAAATAAACTTAATCAAAAAGGTGAAAAAATTGAAAGCTATAAAACACTGATGACAGAAATTTAAAAAGATACAAATAAATGAAAAGACATCCTGTGATCATGAATTGAGAGAATTATTGTTTTTATTTTTATTTTTTTATTTTTGTAAATAAATTTATTTTTTATTGGTGTTCAATTTACCAACATACAGAATAAAACCCAGTGTTCATCCCGTCAAGTGCCCCCCCAGTGCCCTTCACCCATTCACCCCCACTCCCCGCCCTCCCCTTCCACCACCCCTAGTTCATTTCCCAGAGTTAGGAGTCTTTATGTTCTGTCTCCCTTTCTGATATTCCCACACATTTCTTCTCCCTTCCCTTATATTCCCTTTCACTATTATTTATATTCCCCAAATGAATGAGAACATATAATGTTTGTCCTTCTCTGATTGACTTACTTCACTCAGCATAATACCCTCCAGTTCCATCCACGTTGAAGCAAATGGTGGGTATTTGCCGTTTCTAATGGCTGAGGAATATTCCAGTGTATGTATAGACCACATCTTCTTTATCCATTCATCTTTCGATGGACACCGAGGCTCCTTCCACAGTTTGGCTATTGTGGACATTGCTGCTAGAAACATCGGGGTGCAGGTGTCCCGGCGTTTCATTGCATCTGTATCTTTGGGGTAAATCCCCAACAGTGCAATTGCTGGGTCGTAGGGCAGGTCTATTTTGAACTCTTTGAGGAGCCTCCACACAGTTTTCCAGAGTGGCTGCACCAGTTCACATTGCCACCAACAGTGCAGGAGGGTTCCCCTTTTCTCCACATCCTCTCCAACATTTGTGGTTTCCTGCCTTGTTAATTTTCCCCATTCTCACTGTTGTGAGGTGGTATCTCATTGTGGTTTTGATTTGTATTTCCCTGATGGCCAGTGATGCGGAGCATTTTCTCATGTGCGTGTTGGCCATGTCTATGTCTTCCTCTGTGAGATTTCTCTTCATGTCTTTTGCCCATTTCATGATTGGATTGTTTGTTTCTTTGCTATTGAGTTGAATCAGTTCTTTATAGATCTTGGAAACTAGCCCTTTATCTGATACATCATTTGCAAATATCTTCTCCCATTCTGTAGGTTGTCTTTTAGTTTTGTTGACTGTATCCTTTGCTGTGCAAATGCTTCTTATCTTGATGAAGTCCCAATAGTTCATTTTTGCTTTTGTTTCTTTTGCCTTCGTGGATGTATCTTGCAAGAAGTTACTATGGCTGAGTTCAAAATGGGTGTTGCCTGTGTTCTCCTCTAGGATTTTGATGGAATCTTGTCTCACATTTAGATCTTTCATCCATTTTGAGTTTATCTTTGTGTATGGTGTAAGAGAATGGTCCAGTTTCATTCTTCTGCATGTGGATGTCCAATTTTCCCAGCACCATTTATTGAAGAGACTGTCTTTCTTCCAATGGATAGTCTTTCCTCCTTTATCAAATATTAGTTGACCATAAAGTTGAGGGTCCACTTCTGGGTTCTCTATTCTGTTCCATTGATCTATGTGTCTGTTTTTGTGCCAGTACCACACTGTCTTGATGACCACAGCTTTGTAGTACAACCTGAAATCTGACATTGTGATGCCCCCAGATATGGTTTTCTTTTTTAAAATTCCCCTGGCTATTCGGGGTCTTTTCTGATTCCACACAAATCTTAAAATAGTTTGTTCTAACTCTCTGAAGAAAGTCCAGGGTATTTTGATAGGGATTGCATTAAACGTGTAAATTGCCCTGGGTAACGTTGACATTTTCACAATATTAATTCTGCCAATCCATGAGCATGGAAGATTTTTCCATCTCTTTGTGTCTTCCTCAATTTCTTTCAGAAGTGTTCTATAGTTTTTAGGGTATAGATCCTTTACCTCTTTGGTTAGGTTTATTCCTAGGTATCTTATGCTTTTGGGTGCAACTGTAAATGGGATTGACTCCTTAATTTCTCTTTCTTCAGTCTCATTGCTAGTGTATAGAAATGCCACTGATTTCTGGGCATTGATTTTGACAAAATACAGCATCTATTCCTGATCAAAACTCTTCAGAGTGTAGGGATAGAGGGAACATTCCTCGACATCTTAAAAGTCATCTACGAAAAGCCGACAGCAAATATCATTTTCAATGGGGAAGCACTGGGAGCCTTTCCCCTAAGATCAGGAGCAAGACAGGGATGTCCACTCTCACCACTGATATTCAACATAGTACTGGAAGTCCTCGCCTCAGCAATCAGACAACAAAAAGACATTAAAGGCATTCAAATTGGCAAAGAAGTCAAACTCTCCCTCTTCGCCGATGACATGATACTCTACATAGAAAACCCAAAAGCATCCACCCTAAGATTGCTAGAACTCATACAGCAATTTGGTAGCGTGGCAGGATACAAAATCAATTATTGTTTTTAAAATGCCTAAAATATTCTATATATTTAATGCAATCTCTATCAAAAAAAGTCAATGTCATTTTTTATAGAAAAGAAAAACAGTCCTATAATTTATATGAAACTATAAAAGACCTCAAATCCCAAACAACTTTAAGAAAGAACAAAGCAGGAGACATCACACTTTCTGATTTCATTTATATTACAAAGCTACAGAAAACAAAGCAGTATGATACTCGCATAAAAATAGACATATTAATCAATATAACACAATAGAGAACCCAGAAACAAACCCACATGTATATGGTCAAGTGATCTTTGTAAAGGCTATGAGACTACACAGTGGGGAAAGGATAGTCACTTCAATAAATAGTATTGAGAAAACTGAATATCCACATGAAAGAAGGAAAGTGACAGAAAGGAAAGAAAGAGAAAGAAAGAAAGAAAGAAAGAAAGAAAGAAAGAAAGAAAGAAAGAAAGAAAGAAAGAAAGAAAAAGAAAGAAGGGGAGGAGAAGGAGGGAGTGAAGGGAAATTGGACCCTATTTCACACCATACAAAAATCAACTCAAGATGAATCCAAGACTTAAATGTAAGGGCTGAATTCCTAGTAAATTTAAGACCTTAACTTCTAGAAGAAAACACAGGGGAAAACTTCTGGACATTGACTTTACTGATTTCTTAGACATGATCCTAAAAACATAAGTGACAATACCAAAAATTGACAAGTGGAATTATATCAAACAAAAAGTGTCTGCACAGCAACAGAAACCATCAACAAAATCAAGAGGTGGTCTACATAATTGAAGAAAATATTTTCAAACCATATATCTGATAGGTAATAATCAAATATATAAAGTTCCTACAACTCAATAGCAAAAAACCACTCAATTTAAAAATGGGCAAAGGAGCTAAATAGACATTTCTCTAAAAAAGATGTACAAATAGCTAACAGATACATGAAAAAGTGCTCAACATCAATGATCATCAGGGAAATGCAAAGCAAAACCATAAGGTTCTAACAACAGTTAGAATATGACTATTTCCAAAAACAAAATGAAAGAAAAGATAGCAAATATTGGCAAGGATGTGCAGAAAGGGAAACCTTTGTGCACTGTTTTTGGTACAGCTCAAAAAATTAAAAATGGAACTACCATATGATCTAGCAATCCTACTTCTGGGTATCAGCCAAAGGAATTGAAATCAAGATCTTGAATACATGTCTGCATGCCCATATTTAATAGTAACATTATTCACAATAGCCAAAACATGGACACAATGTAAATGTTCACTGAGGGATGAATGCATAAAGGAAATTTGATGTATACATGTAATGGAGTATTATTCAGCCTTAAAAAAAGAAAAAAAATCCTGCTATTTGCAGCAATATGAATGAACCTACAAGATATTATGGGAAGTGAAATAATCCAGACACAGAAAGGCAAATATCATATTATATCACTTATCTTATGAACAAAATAGTCAAAATCATAGAAGCAGAGAGTAGATTGGCAACTGTCAGTTGGCAATTCCAGTTGCCAATTGGAAATGAAAAAGTATTAGCCAGAGAGTTCAAAGTTTTGCTTACACGAGATGAAAAAGTCCTAGAGATCTACTGTATAGCATAGTGCCTATAGTTAGCAATTCTGTACTATAGACTTAACAATTTGTTAAGAGGGTAAATCTTATGTTAACTGTTCTTATCACAAAAAAATAACGATAAATACTAGGGTGGGAGGAAACTTTTGGTGACGGATAGGTTTATGGCATACATTGTGGTAATGGTTTCACAGATGGTCATCAAGTTGTATACATTAATTATGCACAGCTTTTTGCATGTAAACAAATTTTCTCTTAAAATATTATATTTATCCTTTTCTCTCCTTCTTAACTACCTTAGTCCAATCCTTTACTTTCTCTTACCTGGAGCATTGCAATCTGCTGTCTACATTACTGCTGGACAGACCTTGAAAGATCTTTCTAATGGGCGTGAGATAAGGCCCAATATCCCCAGCACAGCATCTGAGACCTCTTATGAATGGATTTCCATCCTTCAGTTTGTTTTCTAACCAGTTTTCAGGTCACATTTTGCTCCTAGAATTCCAAACTATAATGCTTACATAAACCTTAATGCTTCTGCATCTTTGCTTGTAACGTTCTCTGTTTGTGAATTGTCCTTCTGAACTGTGTTTTAAGGTCTCCAGGTACGTTAAGACTCAGATTAGACATCACCTTTCCTGACCAATTCAGGCTGAATTTAGTGCTCTTAATCTCTGTTCCTATTGCCCCTATCTGTAACTACATTTGATCATTTACCACATTTTACTGAGATTTCTCTTCCATTTTGTCCAATTCCCCAGATAAATTGTATGTGCTACACTCACCTATGCCTAATGTGAATCTCACATGGACACTAGATAAATGTGAAACTTGTCAAATTCTCTCTAATTCTTAGATAAGGAGAAAGGAATTTTTATCCTTTAAACTTCTATAATGTTCTCTGGAAAATTAAAGATGACCTTTAGTTCTTAACAATCCAAGAAGCTTTCATTTATAGAATTAAGAGCATTGTATCACTGGTGTGGTTAACCTGGAACTCTGCTTGACCACCCTTATTGGTGTGGTTAGCCGTCGCAATCTGAACTAGATACACATGACATTAGCTGATAACTACAGTTTCCAATTCAACAATTCGGTGCCATTTGCACACTAAGTGAACAATTCAACAGGGTAAGAAGCTAAACGTTCACAAATGTTTGTGACTGAGTCAGTAAGACTGTTCTCAGTAGTAATTTTTTTATATTTCTCTGGTTGCTACAAATAGTAAAAATTTAATGCAATGATCACATTAAGGTAGATATATCTATGGAGGAAAATGTGCATTGGTGACATTTCTGAGCTGAGAAACAATTTTGCAAATGGACAGATCTTTTCAGTACACTGTATGGCTTACTCTGGAATTACCGATTATCTATATAATTACTAAGATATCTAGCATCTCCTCAGGAGGGCTTGCTTAAGTCTGAGCAGTTTCCCCAGGACAACTCCATATTACATCTGCACATCTCAGATTTGGCCAAAACCAGACCTGCCTCAATGAGAGCAATGGTCAAGAACCATTAGTTCTCCTGATCAATGGATAATGGATGTCCAGTCATGGAGGGAGGCTTTCTCTCTGTTAGAATCCCCCTTTATTTCATCACACTTCAGATGCCTTTATTAAGTTTAGCACAGAACAGAGGTCTGAGTGATTCAGATGCTGAATTAATTAAAAATATAAGTGACTCTTTAACCAGGTTGTGGGTGATTCCCAGAAAGGTCAAAGAGGCGGGGAAAGGAAGTAATTCAACAAATAATTAGACTCTAATACATAGTTGAATCCCTTGTGTGCAGTATGTTATTTTTTATGCAATCTCTTGGCCTTCCTGGCATAAGTTCTCAGGCATTTACTCTGTGAAATATTTGTTTGTCCAAGGTTTTTCATCATAAACAGGAAGGCAGAGATTTGCAGAGCTCCTCACTCTGCTTTATTTTCTTTGTGAGTAATTACTTAAAGATTTTGAGATTACTAGAAAGATTTTAGAAAGATGACACAGATGGTATTTGTTAGTATTTATGCTTTAAGTTTTGATTATTTAAAGCAGAAAAATAGGGAACTGGGCAGTTGGCCTAGCCATCCATACCATTCACAAGAACAAGTTGACTAACAAGAGAACCAGGCAAACATTATTTTTTCCTGGCAAATGCAAACAAGCAAAGAAATACACCAAACATTAGATGCAAAACTGAAAAGGGGAAAGAAATCTGGAGGAGAAAGTGGAGGTAGCAAGAGAGCTTCTGCATGTGTTTTCCATTACCGGGCTGAGCCTCAGCCAAATCCCCAACAGGGATGAAAAATTAAACTTTTAACCAATTAATTATGGCCTGGTTTTTGAGAGTTGGTCTTTTCGAGTAAAAGAGTTCTCAGAGCACCCCCTTCTCCTGGTCCCTTGAGAACAGCAGGCTTTTCCAACAACCAAATGGCTTTCTGCTTAACCAAGCTTCAGAGCAAGTAGTAGAAAAAGGCTCCTGGAGGAAACAGTGAGGGCTTCCACTCTTACTCTGCTTGCTGGTAGCTATATAAAAGCATTCATCCTCCAGAAGCATCGTCCAGGCATTCTTTGTCATAAAAACAAAGCAGAGTAGAAATGTTAGAAAGGAAATTCATATATCCTTTTCAAAGAATTAAGGTATGATTTGGCACAGTTGCTAGGCTACTGTTGAGAAATTCCACAGGGCTAATTTGCCAAATACCATCACACTGCTCTGTTTGAGTTTGCTCCCAAGGCCTGGGAGGAGGCTTTTCT
The DNA here is from genome assembly GCF_018345385.1 of Vulpes lagopus. Taxonomy (NCBI): domain Eukaryota; kingdom Metazoa; phylum Chordata; class Mammalia; order Carnivora; family Canidae; genus Vulpes; species Vulpes lagopus. The sequence continues at coordinate 108,797,166 of NC_054824.1, read as the reverse complement.
TGTCAGCAAAGACCCAGAAGCCAGAAGACTTTCTCTCAGACCATATTCCATTCTGTAGGCCAGCCAGCCAGGCCTAAGGCCTGGGTTCACAATCCCTCAACTTCTGCTTTACAGCTGTTGCTTAGGCATGAGGTGACCACTGGCACCAAACTCAAAGTCAAGCCTGGCCTTGTATAGCCAGATAGCAAACACTGTACAGAGGAAGAGTAAGAAGTTGAAGGGTATTCATTTCCTATGGCGGGTTAACAAATCACCACAATCTGTATGCTTAAAACAACAGAAATTTACTCTTTCACAGTTCTGGAGGCCAGAAGGTCCAGAATCAAGATGTTGCCAGAGCAGTGTTCCTTCCACACGCTCAAGCAGAGATGGCATCACTTTCAGCATCCAGATTCTGGGAGCTGCCAGCCTTTCTTGCCTTGTGGTTACATACCCCAACCTCTATATCCATGATCACCTTGCCTCCTCCTCTTCTGTGTGCCTGGACTCTCTCTCCATCTCTTACTTACAAGGACACATAGGATTGGATTTGGGCCCTCAGGTGATCCTGGATAATCTCCTGATGTCAAGACCTTTAACTTGAATTTTTTTTCCTGTTAGGTAACATTTATTGGTTGCAGAATTAGGATATGATGTTTTTGTGTGGCCATAATTCAGCCTACAGCAGAGGGTAAGAAGAGTCTCCTTTATTTAATTCAATCTTCTCTTATTGTATCTGATATCTTAGTCTGCTAAGATTGTCATAACAAAATATCACAGGCTGGATAGTTTAAGCAACAAAACTTTATTTTCTCACAGTTCTGGAGGCTGGTAGTTTAAGATGAAGGTGCCAGCACAGCCGGGTCTTCCTTGCTTACAGACGGCCATCTTCTTACTGTGTCCATGCATGGCCTCTTAATTTAGTGTATTTGAGGAAAGAGAATAGGGTCTCTGGTGCCTCTTTTTATAAGGGCACTAAGCCCATTGTGAGGCTACCTCCTCATGACCTTGTTTAATCCTGAGTACCTTCCAAAGACTCCATACTCAAATACCACCACATTGAGGTGTAGGGCTTCAACTTGAGATTTGGAGGGACACAAGCACTCAGTCCTTAGCACCTCACAGTTGCTTGATCTTGGGCTAAAAAGGCACACCTACAAATTCCAAGAAGGAAAAGAATCCAGGACCCCAGAATCATCCTAGAGTCTCTGAGTACCAATTTTGTCAAAGATGGAACTAGCTGAGTAAAGAGCAGTACACTTTTTCTTTCAGAGTGAAGATGGTTCAGGCTCTCTGGCACTTGAGTGAGGATAGAATAAACACTTTATAAGGCAAAAGCTCATGTCATAAGATTTTTCCACCCTCAGACCTACTAGTATCACATTCTCTTTTAGACAATGACATGAACATAATGAAAAACTACAAATATCTTTGAAATTACCTTGCTTTAATAACATTTAGGTCATACTAACTTTTGAGACTTAGAGATTTCATAACCTTCATAAGATTCCAAGCCATATGTTATACATTTCTCCCTGCAAATTTACATTCTGGATCTACATCTGGGCCTAATCCGAAAACATCATGTAATCATTCTGCAGTGCAATAAATTTTATGACAAGCTAAAGAATGCGAAACCATAATCTAACATTAAAGCATATATTTTTCACTGGTAAATAGTTTAGCTGCTTATCCTCAGAGATCAGTGTTGCAGCCACTGACTCCAACTTACCTTCATGTATCCTGAACAAAGAGATTCAGAAATATCATTCCTCCTTATGCTCTTCTACGGTCTGTGAAAAGAGGGAATTACAAATATTTACATCAGGTAGTGCTTAGGAAGATAGGCTATGGAGCACATATTATAACATCCTAAATGAGAGAGACTGAGGCAGAGAGAGAAAGATGAATACATTGGAAAGACTTGGAACAAATAAGAAAGAATACTCTGGAGCCAGCTGGCCCTATACTTGAACCTTTAAACTGTTTGTAGAACCTCTTTTACACTATTTATGGAAAATTTCCCTGTAGATATTGCCCAATTCTTTTTGTGATCATTTAGACCATCTTCTAAAGTTTAGTTTTGAAGGAACTAAAAGCAATGTATAATTAAAACTAAGCAATAAACAACAGAGATTAAAATCCCTAAAGCTCTTTGTATCTTCTGAGAGTAGAACTATACATTAAATATACCACATTTGGCTTGAGATAAATACACCATCAACCAACCGCTTTCCCTTTCAGAATACATGGGGTCTTTTCCTCGTTTGTAGATTGGTTGTTTATTGCTGAGTGCTATAAAAGTGAACTCTTCCTTTTGGATGTGTTTTTTCCTTCCTTCCTTCTTCCTTTGTTTCTTCCTTCCTTCCAGCCTTCCCGCCATCCTTCCTTCTTTCCTCTCATTCTTTCAAGAACATAGAGGACTATAATGACTATGAAGATTATGAAGAACGGATAATTATTTTTAAATTTGACTGATTGCATTATAGCCATGGAAAATCAAGGCTGATAGGTAAAACACCCTAGACATTCACCAATGTTATAAACCTAACATTCATAATGCTGCAACTCATAGACAAATAGCTGGCTTGTTAGAATACTCAGAAAGAATAGGCTGTTGCTTTTTAGGAAAAACTATGTGGAAACTGCTGCTGGGATTTCTGTAGTATGACCTTAGGTTTTCTTTCAGGGTTTGTTGAGGAAATATTCTGAAATGCACATTTATAAGGAAGCCTACATATACGTAGCTTGATTGGCAGGAATGCATTTCACTAAGGGTAGCTTCCAACCTAAGAATCATTTGTACTCTCATTGATCTGTCCTAACTTGATTGTTTGCCATTAAAACTCTTCCTCCAGGTAACCACATAGTGGGTAGGCTACCTGGCCAGAAACCCATTTTACCCAAACTGCCATTGAAATGGTTCTGTCCAGGGTAATGGCTCCTCTGGCTGTGGCTTCAGCAATGATGGGCAGCCAGAAAAGCCTATTTGTGCTACCTGGTGGCTCATAATTCAAGGATTTGTGAACTGAGGATATCCAAGCTCCTTCTTTGTTGACAAGCATATTCTTCAGTTACAGAAAGCCCTAAAGTTTTCATAAGTGCCAAATTCTCTCAGAACAACAAAATGGGTAAGAAAACATTATTTCAAGAAGGACCAGCATCTTTGTTATTGGAAATATTTTTAATGGTTTCAATTCATTGTATTTTAATTGTATTACTTAAAAATGAAAAACAGTTGTGTTCTCAAAATAGTAACTATCAAGTAAGCTCACAAGCCAAATAATATCTGAAGAATACATTGGATTTTCTAATGGTGGAAATTCAGAGATCTTTACATGAACAAAGTTTTAGAAATGACAGAGAATTTGCAAATACCCATCTACCATGGATAAAAACATTTTAAAGGCAAACGTTTACCATTGAATTAGCTGCAAATTGGCATCAGGCCTCTGTTGTCAGCCTGCCTGTGCTGTGGTTTTATGATTACTATTGCCTGTATCATCAATTTGTATTTACTATATTCCACTCTTAAGTGAAAACACAGTTTACTGCATAAACCACAAAAGCCTCTTGTTATCCTTCTCAGTCAGACATTAATAATGCACCCTGATGTCCTGTTCATAAATGCAAGTGCATTTACAAACTTCACATTAACCATTGAGGCCTCCTCAGGGCCTGGTGTCCTCTTGCAGCCATTGGAGGTAGGAGAAGTAGAGCATCCCCAGCCTTGGCCAACACTTGCCTCCCATGGGTAACAGCTCCCAGCACTTACTCCACTGGGACTCAAAGTTTGGGTCTAATCAATTAACCTCTTTCAAAGAACGGATAATTATTTTTAAATTTGATTGATTGCACTATAGCCATGGAAAGTCAGGCTGACAAGTAAAACACCCTCGACATTCACCAAGAATTAAAATATTCATAGCAAATGAAGTAAAGCTTTTTCCTTGGAGCATCCTTTTTACTATATCAAGACAATCCTAGTCATTTTCCCCACAATAAATGAATTTTAGTAAAATTCTTCTGTTTAGGCTCAACTGAGGTAACTTTAGGAAAAGAGAGCCAGTGTCTAAACATACCTATAACTCTTGCTCTTGTCAAAGATGAAGACCCCACCTTAACACAGAATGCACCAGAGCACCTCCTAGCTTTATTACCATCCTGTCTCTAGCCTTCCAATTCTTGTGGCCCTTTATTCACTATCACTTTCATCCTCTGTATTATCTTTTTCCTTCCTTCTTCCCTCCCTTCCTCCTTTTCTTCTTCCTCCTCCTTCTTTTTCCTCTTCTCCTCCTCCTACTCTCCCTTATTATTATTATTATTATTATTATTATTCCTCTCTCTCTGTTTCTCCTAATCAAGGACTTGGACTCTGATCCACCTTGGCTGGATAGTAGCTCTATCCTTCACAAGCTATGTGACCCCCAACAAATTTATCCCAACTTTCAGCAATCATAATAGCAGATCTGGAAATAATATTTCCCTTGTAAAATTTTTTGAGAATTAAGTGAAATTACATATGTAAAAGTACTTTGCACAACCTGAAATATAAAAATATTGTCCTTACTTTTCAACTTCTGCTTATCTTTCTTTCTTCCTCTATGCCTGGCATTTCCCTTACACCTGACTATGCAATTTGATTTGATCTGAGACATTTAATACCAGTTATGATTAATATTTAATAACATCACCTCTAATGATTTTTATTCATATGAGAATTGCTCTGTCCTAAAGTCCAGGTGCATGCCAAAAAAAGTCCTCATGCCAATGCATGAAGGAGCATCATCAAAAAAAAAAAAATGATAGCAAAAAGAATCACACTTCATAGTCCTACCATTCCCTTCAGAAACAGCCCTGCCCTCTTCAATGCTCAGACTAGCTATATTTAATTTAATCCCACAACTCCCTTTAAAAAGTCAGATGAATAAGAAACCCACATTATCTTGCACATTCAGTTAAAAAGACTCATAAATTTAGATATAATAGGTAATCCAGTTAGCTGTGAGTTTCTGCCAAGTTTCCTGGGACTCGAATAGTTAAACTCCACATGGGCAATGATATTAGGTTTTTAGTAGAATTACCTAGATGTACTCATCATATGGAAATGCTTTTTATAACAACTAAGATAACAAGCAAAATGTGGTAAGCAATTATTTTTTTAAAGATGTATTTATTTATTCATTACACACAACACACACACACACACACAGAGAGAGAGAGAGAGAGAGAGAGAGAGAGAGGCAGAGACATAGGCAAAGGGAGAAGCAGGCTCCTCCCAGGGAGCATGATGTGGGACTCATCCCGGATCCCAGATCACACCCTGAGCGGAAGGCAGACAGACACTCAGCCACTGAGCCACCCAGGTATTCCAAGGGACAGGCACTTAACAGCAAAAGAAGAATCTCCTCTTTCAGTGCTCTTGTTCAGCTATGAGTAAGCATGCGTTCCCCCTACTAATTAATTTATGGAACCTTTACATGGGTGAGAAATCTGGAAGTCATCTACCTATTCAAAACAGAAATTTTCCTTAGCCCCTTTCCCATATACTAGAGGAGAAATCTCTAAGGAAGAAGATATTTAGTTGTCTTATTTTATTTCTCTAAATAATGAAATGCTTATATGATAAAAAGTAAATCCAAGATTATCTCAATAAACTATGAGTTCATATGAAAGTGGCAAATAAGTGTCATCAAGTCTAAGAGTAAAATTCTCTGAAAGAATTATATAAGAAACATGTACTTGGCTATTTTACATAGAACATATTTTAGATGGTATGGGAATTTATAAACTAGTAGAGGTTATATTATACAAAAAAAATATTTGCCAGGAAAATTTTTGCAAGCTAAAACATGAGTGATATCAGAAAGATACGGAAAAAAGTGTTTTGGGTGTGTAGAACAGAGAAAATATGCTGTCTGCTGAAGGGATAGATTTAAATTGTTAAGAAAATTTTAAAAAGCATTGAAGTCATGTCTTGCCTAGATACATTAATTTAATGAATTGCAACATATCAAAATTCCAAGAAAAGTAGTGAATCACTGGAGTCTATTACAGACCACACACATAGTACTTGCCAAGTAAATCTTTGGTTTTTTTTAAAGATTTTATTTATTTATTCATTGAGATGCAGAGAGAGAGAGAGAGAGAGAGAAGCAGAGACACAGGCAGAAGGAGAAGCAGGCTCCATGCAGGGGGGCTGACGTGGGACTCGATCCAGGGTCTCCAGGATCACGCCCTGGGCTGTAGGCCGTGCTAAACCGCTGCACCCCCGGGGCTGCCCCCAAGTAAATCTTTGTTCCATAAATCCATGAGGGAAACTTTTGAAATAAGATGGAAGGCATTCTGCTACATGTGCATCTTCATCTGAAAAACAGTGTGGTCCTGAAATCCAGAAAACAAGCAACCCAAACAATTATGGAGATGGTCAGAGTTTCATATGAGGATAAATTAAAAATAATCAAAACCCTTGGGGTGCCTGAGTGGGTCAGTCAATTAAACATCTGACTCTTGGTTTTGGCTCAGATCTCAGGGTCGTGAGGTAGAGCCCTGAGTCAGGCTCCTCACCCCTCAAAGAGTCTGCTTCTCTCCCTCTCCCTCTGCCCCTCCCCCCATTCACTCTTTCTCTCTCTCTAAAATAGATAGATAGATAGATAGATAGATAGATAGATAGATAGATCTATCTTTAAAAAGATAATTAGGGATCCCTGGGTGGCGCAGCGGTTTGGCGCCTGCCTTTGGCCCAGGGCGCGATCCTGGAGACCCGGGATCGAATCCCACGTCGGGCTCCCGTTGTGTGGAGCCTGCTTCTCCCTCTGCCTATGTCTCTGCCTCTCTCTCTCTCTCTCTGTGTGACTATCATAAATAAATAAAAAAAAATTAAAAAAAAAAAAAGTTAAAAAAGATAATTAAAACTCATTACAGCAGATCCCAGCACTACTTTAATTCACATAGAAGAGTAAACATCTCAAGTTCATGTCACTGAAGCTTCTTAAATTTTGAAAACAATGCAAGGAGTGAACATGGATTAAATTATCAAGTTGGATTGAGGAAGATTGCTTTCATTTTGTTAGCTTTACTTGCAACTAAAACATGAACAGCATCAAACAGAAGTCTGTGGGCCTAAATGGATCTTTCCTAAGTGCCCACTCTCTGGGTTCTCAGCCCAGATACCGAGTTTCACTAAAAGTTATTTTATTTGCATAGAATCTTAGTGCAGGTTCTCTTGGGAGTAGACCTTGAGGCAAGTATTTGAATACTCCTAGTTTACGGGGGAGATAAAGAAAACACCACTGTGGAAATAAGAGTTGAGACAAGGCGGTGACAAATGGTAGTTGAGACAAGCTACCACTGAGAGCCCTGGAGAATTCTGGGATCCAGTGTATCTGGGAACCATGTACCTCAACCAAGGGTGGGAATTGCTGGGTTATCTATCTGCCAACTCTTGTCCATGGTTGAAGACCACTCTCAACACAGTATTAATTTCCCAAGTAATTTCCTTGCTGCCCTGCTGCCTGGGACAGCCAAGGTTTTGGTGGCCAAAGAAAGCCCTTAGGTAAAGAAATGCAGAGGTGGGCAGTTAAGTTGGACAATGGGCTGAAGTGGTATGAGCAAAGTGGCATGCGTGGGTATGGAAACATCTGCTGCTCATAGAATGCATGTTTTGGCATTGATAAGCATCTTAAAAGATGTCATAACTGAAGTCTTAGAGACAATGGAGAAGCCACATCTAGAATGTCACCTTTGGTCATGCCATCTTATAATACAGTATTGGGAGTAAGCTAACTCTTCCACTCTACCTTCCCCCTCCCTCTTCTCATACTAATTAAAAAACATGTAAACAGATCCTACAGACAAAACTAAAACCACTTCTGTCTCAGAGAAGCCATCACAGAAGTGAGCTCTGACATGTAATGGGGTTTTTTTGGTAGCAATCTCCCTAACAAACTACAGAGAAAGAAAAAAAAAAAAAAACCCAGAAGGTTGCTCCTATCACACTTTGTCAAGATTAAGAGGCAACCAACTCAGTTCTTACTTGACTGAAATACTTGAAGAAAACTTATGAAACTTGTGTCAATGAGGTTGAAAACCTTGCTGGTAGTTCTAAGGAGTTCTAAAATAAATTAATATATCTGAAGCTTCTAATGCTTTCTGTTGACTGTCTAGAGACTTAAAGGGAAAACTTCCCTACTAATATTAAGTCTCTGTCAGGAGGCTCTGTCTGGCCATAATGCAGACAGCATTAAGCATCAAGACTGTGACAAATACCACTGTCAGACCAGCAGCCACATTACTAAAATGTCAGTAGGAAAATTACCCTTCTATTCACATTTCTTTTTTTTTTAATTTTTATTTATTTATGATAGAGAGAGAGAGAGAGAGAGAGAGGCGCAGAGACATAGGCAGAGGGAGAAGCAGGCTCCATGCACCGGGAGCCCGACATGGGATTCGATCCCGGGTCTCCAGGATCGCGCCCTGGGCCAAAGGCAGGCGCTAAACCGCTGCGCCACCCAGGGTCCCCCTCTATTCACATTTCTTATAGCTATGGTATAGTATCATCATTTAAAATTTAGTCTTCTGCACTCTTACAAAAACAATGAAGCCTGACTTACCTAATCAAAAGGAGTAATAGTTTCCATATAGTCTTGAGATTTCTGGAAAACATGCTATTTACAGAGCTGTAACTTACTGAATTTTTGAAAGAAAATAAATTTTCCACATTCTACCTATGTCTCCCTCAGGACCTTTGCAAGACTAAGTGTCTTGGATTCCAGAAACCCTGCTTAGTCCACGGAGAATGCACAATTGGAAACTCTTTAAAAAGGTGCAATAAATAAACCAAATTGGCTTCCTCTTATGTAAATTCAGGCAGGTGTTGTAATGTCTATATTTTGCTAGTTTATCCTTTAATTCATTCAACAAATATTGACCCACCTACTTTTGAATGTCAGACCCTGTACTAAATGTTAGGTAATCAATGGTGAGCAAAGCAGACAGTCTCTTCTTTTTTATTACTTATGGCACATACAGCATCAGAATTACCCTTACAGAAATCAAAATGAAGAAAACTTCCCAGAATGCTATCATCACTAGTTATTTGATTTTGTGACCCCATAATTTTCAGGGTCTCTTCATTGTTCTTATGGTAAAAATGAAGTCCTTCACATGCTGCGGAGCATGTGTAAGAATTTACTTTAGATAATTTTTAAGAAGATATTCCATTGAAGAAGTGATGCATACAGTGGAAGTCTTTTTTTCCCCTTTCTTTATTCCACAACTTCTTTGCAAAATAACAGAGTACCCTACCTGATTTTTATAGAGGAATAAAGATTCCATCCAGATATACAAGTCAATTCAAGTTAGAAATGTCCAGGCATGCATTAGTTCCTAAAAAAGTACGGAAGGATAATGTAAAGGTGAACTCAAGAACATGAAAAGCTTTCCAATGTTTAAATATGATAAATACAAATGTACATTTGGGCTTTAGATTTGAGTATTTAAAAGCTGGAGGAATATAAAAATGTTTCAGGAAAAAGTCATGTCTTCAGTATTCCTACAACCCTGTCACTGTCATCTGACAAATCACAGGTAGATAGATTTTTGTATTTATATGCAGAAATATTACTAGAGAGCAGTATTATAAAGAACTGATGAATCACTGACCTCTACCTCTGAAACTAATAATACATTATGTGTTGACTAATTGAATTTAAATTGAAAAAAATAACATAAAAAATAAAATAAAAGAATCCCAGTTGTATATATAAAAGAGAAACAAATGATTCTTAAGATACTATCATTAAATATTAAAATACATCATGTCCTCAAAAACAGAAATATTAGACATTTTTTTCAATCATACATTTCTCTAAATCTTTTAGAAAGATTTTCCTTTTCCTTGAAGATACCTAGGCTTATTCACTTGTAAGCCTAAACCAGGCACCAGCAGATTAAAAAAAAAAAAATGTTCTCAGTTCACTCCAGCCAATTAAGGATAATTTATTCATGGAGAACTCAGAGAAAAAAAAATTCATTCACTCATTCAACAAAGTATTTATTAAGTGTTTATCATGTGCCAAGTGCTGTTTCAAGCACTTCAAATTGAATATGAGCAGAAAAGTCCCAGAGCTCATAAGCTCTTACGTAGAATCAGAAGGACTAAGTCTAGCCTACGGTCTATGTGCAAACTGGCCAAGTGAGCCAGGGTAAGACATATTGCACTTGGGGACGTTAGGTTCCTTATGTAAAAAGTGAAGAAACTCTCAGCTCTAAACTTCTATGGTTTATGATATGGATAACAGCAAATAGAAAATGCCTCATGTAGATGAAGAGGATATTGGTATTAAGAAACATTTTCCCATTTAAGAGGATGAATTTCTGTAAACCCACTCACATTCTCTTTCTAATCCCTTAATATAAAGGTAAATGATCTATTCCCCCAAGAACCTTGTTTGGATGTATTCCAAGCTGGCTCTAAAAGCATTAATCTTGGAACACCTGGGTGGCTCAGTCAGTTACATGCTAACTCTTGATCTTGGCTCAAGGATCCTAGGATCAAGCCTCCCCAGCCGGCTCTGCGCTCAACGGGAGTCTGTTTGAGGATTCTCTCTCAGCTTCTCCCTCTGCACTGCCCTTCACTCATGCTCTCATTCTCTCTCTAAAATCAATCAATCAATTAAAATAACACATTGATCTTAAATTCTAAGCATTAAAGTATTCAAAATATTGGAAATGTTGAAATCACATCATCATTATCAAGGTGACATACAATATACTCACTAGAATAAGTAACATGAGGGCAGGGATTTGTATGTGTTTCATACAGTCCTTTGGCCCCAACAGCTTGAATACTGTCTACATATAGTAAAAATTTCATATATACTTCACATATACTTCGGGGTTTTGTTTGTTTGTTTGTTGTTATTGTCGTTGTTATTTCTCAGTGGGGTCAGCCAAGCTCTACCTAGATCAGTAGAACTGGTCAGCTAACCCATAGATTCATAAACAATAATAAATGGTTATAGTTTTAAGTCACTGTGTTTGGGGACATTCATTACACACTATTATTGTGTCAATATATTTATTACTGGTACAGGTGGCTTCTAGAATCATAGGGAGAGCTGAAGAAGTAGATTCTTGGGCCATTATCACAACACAGACTCCCTGAGGTCAAAAAGTTGTACAGCCAAAAGATTCCTTGCTAAGTTGACAAGCTACAACTACAAACCCTGACTCCAGGACCTTCTCACTTTTGCTGTGATCAGAAATCTCATGATGGAGCCACCAACTCAGGACCATGCTACTGCTATTACTATTGCTAAACCCCATCCTCAACTAGAGTTACATCAAAGCTCAATAAACAGCAAGTAAATGCGAAACCTAAATCATCACCCCAAAATGTGACATGATATTATTGCACAAAAAAACAAAGATAAAATCCTAGACGAAGTAAGGAACATAATATGAACAATCATATTACAGTATTTTAAATGTGGCATTGGATTAAACAATACATCTTGGAATCTCTGGAAAAAAACATTGAATGATAGATCCCACATTCACCCTCCTTGTTATAAGGGATTAAGAATCCCTCAAGCATTTAAAATATTTACTAAGAAATCCAAGTTAAGGGGGCTAGCAAACCATAGAGAACTGTCTTTAATACAACCACAAAAAAATAAATACAAGCACAAAATTGCAAATGATTGACAGAACTTGCTGCAGACAACTGGAGTGTCGGAATAAAGATGTAGTTCTCACTTGGAAGCTGAGTCAATTACTTCTGGAATAGATTTGGAAATCTGGAGCTTCTTTGGATTAGTTGGAAGATTTTTGAAGGAATAAATGCTCACAACAGAGACTTCATGACAGAACACAGTATAAGGGAAGCAAGAAACAAAACAAAAGAAGAAAGACATTACAGAATTTTATGTAAAGAAAAAAAAACTTAGGTAAGGTTTCTTTCCTAAATTCTTGATCTAAACTACATTGTGCGTTCTTTACCCCATCTCTCTAGTAAATAGCTATTCATTTTCTTTATTCTATCTCTTTTTACCACTCTCCTGGCCCATCGTGAATTTGGTCACCCAGGTGATCTGATGGCATAGTTATGATAATAAAATAATAAAGCATATAGTTCCTGTCATTTCACTTGTATGGCAAAGACTGACTAGTTTTTCTGCCTGCTTCTCATTCCTCTCAAGGTCCCAGATAGATGACATTTCTCAACCTTGGTGTCAGCATGTGACATTAGTGTCCAATGGAAGGTGAAGCAGAAATTATATTCTTCCCATGTTAGCCAATTAGATCCCTTGAGCAATTATTTACTCTATCTCTTCCCCTGATGAAAAGCTCAAGGCATAGCATCTAACAGAAGATTCTGAGGCTTAGGAATTAGTCAAGCCACCGGTAGAAAGAGGTAGGGTCCCTGCATTACAATGTGTAGAGTCTCCTCTTGAATACTGACAACAGACACTTAGGAGGTCAGAAAACAGATTTCTGTAGTGCCATGCCACAGTACATGTGGGGGCTTATTAGTAAGGGATTTATCTACCCCTGACTAATATGGTTTGCTACACCAAAAAATGTTATCAGTTTTGTACTGCTGTGTTTTTCAAACTAACCATGGTGAAGGACTAGGGTTCTTTTTGTTTTTAATCATTTTGTATTTTAAATTTCTGAGGTAGTGTGGGTTGAAAACTTTGTAAAATATAATAAAAATAAATAACTATAAAATTAAATTTAAAAATAATAAGGATATCCAAAATATAAACACAAATTTGTTATTACTAGAGCCAATGGACATTATCAAATTGCTATAAAGTTCCTAAACTTTTTTGCTCCAATGTATCCTTTCACAATCTCTTTTTAAAATTACAGTCATTAGGAGCACCTGGATGGCTCAGTTGGTCAAGTATCCAATTCTTGGTTTCAGCTCAGATCATGATCTCCTGGATCCTGAGATCAAGCCCCTCAGCAGTCTCTGCTCAGCAGGGAATCTGCTTGAGATTCTCTTTTCTGCTGCTCCCTGCAAGAGCATGTGCACTCACTCACTCTCTAAATATAAATAAATATTTTTAAAAAATAAATAAATAAAACCTCAGCTTTTAAGACCTAACAATAGGAAAAAAATAATTCAGTTGAAAAATGGGCAAAGATCTGAACAGATACCTCAGCAAAGAAGATATACAGATGGCAAATGAGTAGATGAAAAGATCCTCCATATCATTTGTAATTAGGGAAATGTGAATTAAACAATGAGATACCACTACACACCTATTAGAATGTCTAAACTCCAAAGCAGTGACAACACTAAATGCGGGGAGGAGAGATAGCACAACATGAATTTTCATCCGTTGCTGGAGGGGGTACAAAGTTGTACAGCCACTCTGGAAGACAGTTTGACAATTTCCTTTAAAACTAAATACTGCCTTATATAGAAATCCTATCTACACAGAAGCAGACACACGAATGTTAACACTGTTATTTATCATCACCAAAAAGTGAACGCAATCAAGGCATCCTTCAATAAGGTGAATGTATAAACAAACTGGTGTATCTGTAAGATAAAACGCTATTCAGCAATTTTAATAAACTACTAAGACATGTGAAGATATGGTTGAATTTTAAATGCATGTTGCAAAGTGAAAGAAGCCAGTCTGAAAAGGCTACATACTTTAGATTCCACTTATATGACACTCTGTAAAAGAAAGAGCTATAAAGATGGTAAATATATAAGTGGGTGATGAAACTATCTGTAGTGATGGATATATGGCACCATGCATTTGTCAAAACCCATAACACTTTACAGCAGCAGAAAGAATGAACTCCAAAGTACACAAATTTTTTTAACAAATCGGTTAGCAGATAGAGGGATCACAGGGTAGACTACAGACTGTGACAAAAGTATCTGACTGTACTATAAACATCTGAAACAAACTAACTGAAGGGGGTAGGAGACAAAGGTACTGGCCAAGCATTGGAAATTAGTGAAGTCTGTAAGATGGAAGACAAAATAAGCTGTACACAAGCACAATACTCTAGTCTATAAAATCATTTCCCATAGAAGAACAAGTTAAAAATTCAGAAGTCTCTAAGCAATACGCTAGAATTGATCAAGTAAGGAAAGGTGTGGTACAGCATGGGAGCCATATTCCTCTGTTGGAGTGGAAGTTTACAAGTAAGAAAGGGAGGAGGCTATAATGGTCCATGTAGCAATGGATATGGTTGGAGACATCAGTATGAGCTCATGCTTGGTTTGATACAGATATAGATAGCTACATGTAGAAATATTTATAGATAAGTATACATACATAAGTTAGCACCACACATATGTTCCCTTGCTGCTGGCTTAGAGGCCTAGAAGCATTGACATTCCAGTGGCAGTGAGCACACCTAGTAACCAGTCATGGTTTATAGTACCAACCTCCAATAAAAGAAACCACACCTTCTTGGACAAATTGCTGATTCCAGGACTGAGGCAGGAAATATACAAGGTGACCCTGGAGCATCTTGTAGTCCAGAAAGTAAAGAAGTATTCAAAAAATGCCTACTATGATGCAGTTATGTCAGAGGAACATGCTGGAGCCAATTGAAAGAGCTTCCAAAGTCCAAAGCTGGAATAATTCGAGCAGAAAAATAAAGTAGCTCTGGCTTATAACCCAAGCATAAAGTAAATATCCAGGAATCAATGCTGATATAAATAAATGACTCAATAAATAAATAAGAGAGAAGAGATAAATCTCTCATGCAGTAGAATTCCAAATACTCTATGTAAACACTTTGCCCTCAAGGAGCATAACTCCCAATGTGGGCTTCCTTCCAAAACATACATAGTAACTTCCTTCCAAAAGTACAATATGGACCTTTTATGTCACAAAACACCAGACCAACCCAACATTGCTTGTGTTGCAGTATTTGAAAGAATATGCTTTCTTTTTTAAAATTTATTTATTCATGAGAAACACAGAAAGAGAGGGAGAGACACAGGCAGAGGGAGAAGCAGACTCCTTGCGGTGAGCCCAAAGCAGGACTTGATCCCAGAACCCCAGGATCATGCCCTGAGCCAAAGGCAGACGCTTAACCACTGAGCAACCCAGGTACCCCTGAATACACCTTCTTAAGAAAAATCTCCGTGGAAACTTAGTGATAAAAGAAATAAAATAGCCTCCACATTGAAATTTCAATTTCATTAGGACTCTTTAGTGTATATGTAATAACTCAGTGATTTAAGATGAAAAGAAGTATTGGGATGATACTGGCAAGCTTCAAAAAAGTTAATCTGAGGACGTCATCCATGTTTTTGCCCATCAAAAGCACTTTTACTATCATAATATGTAAAGATTTCTCAGTTACCTTTTGCATATCAAAAGGGTGGGACTCTGAAATTAAACCAGAAGTCTAAATTTCTGTGTGAAGCTTAAATAGAAATTTTTCTTTGTATCCTTATAAACTTTGGAGAAAAGCTATATTTAGGAATGATTTAAATGCTACATTAGTTTTCTAGGGCTACTGCAACAAAATATCACAGACTGGGTGGCTTAAACAACATAAATTTAATTTATTTGCTTTCTCATCATTCTGAGGGCCAGAAACCCAGGCAGGGTGGGTTTTTGGTCAAGCATCTCTTTCTGGCTTATAGATACTACTCACTAAGTCCTCACAGGGCCTTTCCTTGGTGCACACACAGAAGAGAGCTCTCTGGTGCCTCTTCCTCTTCCATCAAGGACACCAGTCCTATCAGATTAAAGCCCCACCCTTATGACCTCATTTAACCTTAATTAACTCTTTAAAGGTCTCATTCCTAAATACAGCCACATTGAGGTTAGGATTTCAACAAATAAATTGGGGGAGGACACAATTCAGTCCATAAGAGATGGACAGTCAAATTTCACTTTTTGGGTGACCTTTTGCTTTCCACACATCCATTATGTTTTCAGCGTATTAAAACTGTCTAGTAAAATTAAATATAAGGCCTGGAGCTAGCCAGTACTACATCCTGTTATTTCTTTTAGATGTTTATAGACTTCATACTTTCACCTTTCTTGGCAGTAATAAATAATGTTATTTATGTTCCTATTGCAAAATAAAAAAAATAGAGCATTACTACTTCCTTTTATTTTACCAGAGGAATCTGAAGAAGAAAATATATTACATAATTTATTCAATACAGTCACAGAAAAATAGCAACATAAGATTAAGACTTAGTGTAGCAGGCCTTTCTATCCATGTAAGGTTGGTTTTCTATTTGCTTCTCATGATACTCAGCAGTTAGACATAACACAAAGCCTTTCACTTCTACATTCTCTAGTTATTTAAAGAACATAAAAGCTTCTTCAAGTTTCACCTATTATTTAGATAGAGCCATTGGAGAATTTTCATTTCCACCTCTTTTTTTTTTAATTTAACAAAGGAGCCCTGGAGGCTCAAAAGACAAACTGGACTTGTCTGGTGAGTGGGGCCACAGCAGGAAGAAAGGTCAGAAATCTTCAACTTCACACCATTTCAAGGAAATCATTGAAGACCACAAAAACGTATGTGTCTGTAAAACACGTAGGTTCACAGATTCCTTCATGTTGAGATGACATATTCTCTTTGAGCCAACATAGTCACTACTCGTGTCTACAATCACTATTTGACCTTAGAAAAACTATGATTATTATATTATCAATTGACAGGAAAATGTGGCAGCACCTCTGGAAAATTAAGTAATCAAAACATGTTAAGAGAAGTGAGGCAATGTGAAGAAGAGTGAGCTATCCTAGAACAAAAAGAGGAAATCACCTTTGAATCTCTCATCAATTTCCAGCGGGTGTTTTGCTGAAAGCAGTTGTAAATTTATGACATGTACAAATTTCAGCAGCCTCCCATGTAGGTATGGGCTGAACCCATTAATCAGTGGGTTAGGAGCTGACAATGTAGCTTTTTTGTTGTATCAAAAATTTTTAATGAATATATTTAATATTATGTTTGATATTATACTTGACATTTGATAAATTTAAGGTGTACGTGTTACTTTGATAATTTATATGTTGTAATATGATTTCCATCGTAGCGATATTTATCACATTACATAATTGTAGTACAATATTGTCCATATTCATTATGCTGTGTGTTAGAGCTCCAGCTTATTTGCTTCTCATTACATGTTTGTGCCTTAACACCAATCTTAACCTCCATCCCTGGTAACCACCACTTTTGTGAGTTTGATGTTTTGAGATTACACAAGTAGTATCACACATATACAATGGAATACTATTCAGCCGTGAATTTTATATTTGAAATTGAACAGCAGCAGGGCAGCTGGTATGGGGCCCCAAGATAATCCTCTCGGCTTTCTGTGTACAGTAGTCCCCCTTTATCCATGGTTTTGCTTTCTGTGGTTCCAGTTACCTGCAGTCAACCAGCATCTGGAAGCAGACGGTCTTCATTCTGATGTAGAGTCAGGTCAGCAGCAGCCTAATGCTACATCACATGCCTGCATCTTTCTGCTCACCTCATCCTTTCACATAGGCATTTTCTCATCTCACAGCATCACAAGAAGGGTGAGTACAACACAGTGTTAGAGAGATACCACATTCACATAACTTTTGTCACAATACATTGACATAATTGTTCCGTCATTATTAGTTACTGTTCATCTCCTATTGTGCCTAATTCATAAATTAAACTTTATCAAAGGTATGTATGTAGAGGAAAAAACGGTGTACGTAGAGTTCAGTACTATCTGTGATTTCAGGCATCTGCTGGGGAAGAGTCTTAAAGTGTATCCCCCATGGGAAGGGGAGCTACTGTAGCAGTTTCACCCCTCCCTTTACAGTTGGTCCAGGTTCATTTGGCAGCTGCTGGGCGGGCTGACAGAGAGTGTCTGCTCTCCCTCCAGCCCCTTAGGTTTGCTCAGAGGGGTTGCCTGCATTCCTGCTCCTCCAATGCTCCCTGACAACAGAGTATTTAGACACTGAATTTAATTAACTGATCAATTTGTTTCCTTTCCTGTGCCACTCTTTTAAGACAAACCATGTTGATAGAAGTGGTGTTTGTTGTCTGAGGTGTTTGTGTGTGCACGTGTATACAGGTATATTTTTGTAAAGATACAACTATGTGAGTGTAAGCTACTTCTTTGCCAATACAGAATAGAACTTGAAGAACAGAAGGAAGTTAAGAGATGACTAACCCAAAACCATCATAATGAGAACACTGAAGTCCAGAGAAGTGAAGTAACTTACCCAAGTGGATGAAAGCTCCCCGGGGTTCTGAGCTCTAGGCCATTCTTTTGGTAGACCACAGTTACTACCTCCCCGCTTTCTTCTGAATTCCCTCCTGCCTTCTTCTCCATCTCTGTGGTGGCTTCCATAGCAGCCCTGCCTCATTAACATCCATGCTTCCACACCCAGTTCCACCCTCCCACCTCCTCTAGTGCTGACATGCTTGTCCAGGGATCTTCAAATGAATGACTACAACGACCTCATGTGCATAAAATAAATTTCAAGTGTTCCCCCTGAGGCTCTTCTGCCCTCCTCTCACTGCCATTGGCATATAGAGGATCACTCGGTGGGCCAAGTGAACATATAGCTGGACCACTTTATTCTCCATATGCCAAAAGTGCCCACAAATGGATTTCTCCTCCCATGTGTCCTCCCTCTGCAAATCACTCCATTATTCCAGCCATCCTCCCAAAGCAAAAACCTGGAATTAACTCTTGAATCCTCTTTTGTACACATGCACATACCATTTATCTGGTTTCCCCGCTAAGTCCCTTGGGAATCCACGTTCTGGTCTTCATCTCCACCATCACTTCCTCGGTTCCGGGTGTTCTCTCCAACACATTTTGATGAGAGACTATTCCTCCTTCCAGGGGGCTCCCGTCGTGGTACTTTTCTTGTTCACTTCTGGTGAACTAAAAGCCAGTTCATGAGACTTAGTTAGTTCCTCAGAAGAATTCCCAAAAGAAGTACAGCAGCATGAGAATATTCACTCATCTAAACACCTCCAGAGACTACAGGCTTCAGGAGGAAAAATGCTCCAAGGTCACCATGTCACCACACTGAATATTCAGAACTATAGCAAGCACTGATTACCATTTTTTCTGTGAGGATTATTAGTCCCATCACTTTACATTATGTGATTGTAAATCCTGATAACAAGCACGTATTTTGCAATCATTCTTTTTTCTACAGTATAACATTTTAAATCTATACAAAATTCTGGAAATGTCATGAGTTGAAACTTACAGTTTTTTTTAATAATATTCAGTATTATCATCATTATAGACTTTTCTAGCTTCCCCTATTTAAAAAACTTTGCTGAAGCTTATTCATTTAGGTGGATAGCTTGATGAGTTTTGGCAAATGAATTCCATCACGTAGCCACTTCCAGCACTTTCTCACTGTCTTTTGCTATTGTCCCTCCTTGCCTGTCTCCCCATCCCCACTGCCACCCCAGCCTTAAGCAAACACCAATCTACTTTTGTTCACTATGGTTTTGCCCTTCTTAGAATTCTGTATGGTTTTTATATAGAATTTGGATTTATTTCCAGCTTGGCTCTAAGAAATAATGTCAGTGTAGACATTTACATGCTAGTCTTAGTGTAGACTTGGGTGAAAACCTAGAACTCTAATTGCTGAATCACATGATAACTATATGTTTATCATATCAGTTTCGCATCCTTTCCAATACTTGGTGCTGAAAAGTGATGCTTAATTTTTTTTATTTTAGCTATTCTGGAGAGCATCTTGTGGTTTTAATATTCATTTTCTTGACAATTGGTAATGTTGACCAACTGTCCATGTGTTATTGGCCCTTTGTACAACTTCTGTGAAATGCCTGCTTAAATACTTTGTTAACTCTTAAAAGCTTTGGCTTCTTATTTTTGAGTGGAAAGTTTTTAAACATGTATTCTGGATAAAACCCCTTCTTCCGATGTATGTTGGGTAAGTACTTACTCTAGCCTGAGAAGTGCTTTTTCATTTTCTTATTTTAAAAAAAAGGTTTAAAATTTCCATAAAGTCCAAAGGATCTTTCATAGCTCATTTTTTAGAACTGCACTTAAATAATTATTGTCTACCCAACAGTTATAAAGGTTTTTTCCTGAAAGTTTTATAGCTCTGCATGTAGGTTGATGGGCCATTCAAGTTGTGAGACACAGTCTGTTGCTGAATGCTGTTGCCTTTTGGTTTTGATTTTGTTTTCTTTTCTTTTCTTTTTCATACATATATCCAATACCCCATAGCACCATTTTTTGAAAGGGGTCTGCTCTCACATGACATTGAGTTAGTTGCCTTGGAACCTTTGCCAAACATCAGTTTGCATGTATACGTGGACCTATTTCCAAACTCTGTTACATCGATCTACAAATGTATTCTTTACCCAACACCACACTACCTTGACTCCTGAGCTTTGTAAGAAGTCTTGAAATCAGGGCAGCCCTGGTGGCGCAGCGGTTTAGCGCCGCCTGCAGCCAAGGGCATGATCCTGGAGGCCCTGGATTGAGTCCCATGTCAGGTTTTCTGCATGGAGCCTGCTTCGCCCTCTGCCTGTGTCTCTGCCTCTCTTTCTCTCTCTGCATCTCTATGAATAAATAAATAAAATCTTAAAAAAAAAAGAAGTCTTGAAATCAGGTAGTATAAATACTTCAACTTTGTTCTTCTTTTAAAAATACTTTTGGCTATCCTAGGTCTCTTGTTTCCATATAAATTTTACTTATCACCCCTTGGCACTTTCTACAAAAGCTTGCTGTGACTTTGACTGAGATTGCATTGAATCTATAAATCAACTCGGGAAAAACTGCCATCTTAACTCTCATGTCTTCCAGCATATAAGCTGGTATCCTGCTCCATTTATTTAGATCTTTAATTTCTCTGTTTTCAATGAGCAAGATGTGTGGTTTTCACATATCATTTATTAAGTTTAGTCAAAGAAACTTTATGTTGTTTTTCTAATATGGTTGGTTGGTAAGCAGAGTTATTTTTCCCTGATATGTGTAACTGAATTTTTAACCTCAACCTTGTGAGTTGTGACCTGCCCCAAAATTACTTTTTTTTACTTTTCTTTAGATTTGCTGCCCACACAATCATGTTGCAAAGTTAATTTTATTCATTCCCAATCTAAATTACTTTTTTTTCTTTCTTTATAGGACTTTTTCTTCTCTTTCCTTTACTTTCTTTCCTTAAAATGTCAAGAGAATACCATGTCTTGTTCCTGACCTTAGCCTACAAAGTATTCAGTTTTTCACTGTTAAGTATGATGTTAAATATGATGTTACTTACTAATTTATCACACCTGTCTTCCATCAGGTTGAGGAAGTTACTTTTCATTACTCGTTTGCTGAAAGTTTTTATTGTTTGTGTTGACTACCACATGCTTTTTGACCCCTCTAGAGAAAAATCATTTTTTATTCTAATGTAAAAGAATATATAATATAAAAGAGAATATAGCAAAATATATTGGTTGATTTTCAAAATTAAAACAACCTTGCACCACTGAGATAAAACAACATTTCTCATAATTATTCTTGATATATTTTACAATTTGATTTGAGCATGTTTTGTTAAGGGTTTTTACATACATATTCAGAAGGGATATTTTTCTCTTATCTTCTAGTCTTGTAACTTTTTTTTGGTCTGGTATGAGAGTACACTCACCTTATAAAATGGGTTGAGAATGGTTAAATTGCCTCAGTGTTATGCAACAGCCTTGTAGCTTTAACATTACTTCCTCCTAACTCACCAGTAAAACCATATGAATCAGGAGATTTCAATTTAGGAAGATTTTTAATCATGAATTAACTTCTTTCACTGATAGAGGGCAATTCGGGTATCTGTTCCTTCTTCAGTTAGTATTGGTGAGTTTGATTTTTCAACAAATATGATCATTTCATTGAGGTTGTTTCTGGTTTTCCTTGTTATTTCTTCTTTGGCCAGTGAATTATTTACCAATGTGTTGATTAAATTTCAAATGGTAGGATTTTCCAAATATCTTTCTGTTATTAATTTAGAATTTAATTCCTTGGTGACTATAGAACATATACTATGATTTAATCCTTTTATATTACTTGAGAGTGGTTTTATGTCTCAGCATATGATTTATCTTGATAAGTAGTCATGTGCACTTGAAAAGAGTATGTATTGTCCATTGTTGGGTAGGGTGTTCTAAAAATGTCACAAAGGGGCACCTGGATGGCTCAGTTGGTTAAGCAAGTGATCATGCCTGGAGTGAGCCTCCATGCTAGCTCAGTGGGGAATCTGCTTGGGATTCTCTCTCTCCTTCTCCCTCTGCCCCTCCCCCCACTCATGGGCTCTTGCATGTATGAGCTCTCTCTCTAAAATAAAAAATAAATAAATAAATAAATAAATAAATAAATAAATAAATAAATAAATAAATTTTATCCCATGCTGTAATAGTCATTCATGAGTAAACTTGTCTCAAGTTCCTACCTGCTTTTGGTAATTTTCCACTTTTTATACAGTTTTTATAATTATTGTCGATGGGAAGAATCATTTAACTTCTTTATTTAGTTTGCACATTTAGTTTGCACATTTCATTTTAAATATTTCTTAAATTTCATTCTGATTTTGATTCATGAGCTTAAGTGTTTTTTGAATTTTCAAAAGTATAGGGGAATTAATTATATTTTGTTATCGATTTCTAGCTTAATGGCACTGTGGTCAGATAAAATGATACTAGATTTGTGCTCTCTTTTCATATTTGCTTTGTGCTCTTCAACATGGTCTACTTTTATAAATATTCCTTGAGTGCTTAAAAGAGTGTTGTTTAAATCTTGAGTGCATGCTTGTATTCAATCACACTGTGGCTTTTCAAGTGGTTTTCATCTTATTTATTTTATGCCTAAACTATTTATGAGAGAGTCGTGTTTTTAGAAAATCTCATTTTTTAGTGTTTAACTTTTAATATACATATATTTTATTAACATTCCATAAAGTTTTAAGTATCTTTACCTTCCTCCCAAATAGTATAATTTTTTAAAGATTTTTATTTATTCATAAGAGACACAGATAGAGAGAGGCAAAGGCATAGGCAGAGGAAGAAGGAGCCTCCATGCAGGGAGCCTGATGTGGGACTCGATCCCAGAAATCCAGGATCATGCTCTGGGCCAAAGGCAGATGCTCAACTGCTGAGCCACACAGGCATTCCATTTATAAGATTTTAATTTGATTTATATCTAATGACCTCCTTCCTGTCTGGTTTTTATTCCTATGCATGTTATCATTATTGCCATTGTTCTATGTTGATTCTTGCTTTGATTCCATATTATGCATTTATTTTTATTCCATGTTTCTATCACAGTGTTTTATGAGTATCTGGTAGCAGGAATTTTAAGTCAGAAAATTCAGGAGCAATAAATATATTTTCTCAAAAACTTTTTGAAAACCGTGACTATACCTACAATTCAAATAACAATTGATCCACGACAAATTGACAGGTTTGAACTGCATAAGTCCACTTATATGTGGATATATTTTTTCAATTTAAATTCAATTTAATTAACATATAGTATACTATTAGTTTCAGAGTATACTATTATACTATAGTATAGTATACTATTAGAATTTAGTGATTTATTAGTTGCATGTAGCACCCAGTGCTCACTGTATCGAGTTCCCTCCTTAATGACCATTACCCAGTTGCCTCATCCCCTCACCCACCTCCCCTCCAGCAATCCTCAATTTATTTCCTATAGTTAAGGGTCTCTTATGGTATGTCTCTCTGTTTTCATCTTATTTTTTCATTTCTTCCCCATGTTCATCTGCTTTGTTTCTTAAATTCCACATATGAGTGAAATCATACAGTATTTGTCTTTCTTCTGACTCACTTGTTTCACTTATATAATATATATATATATAAGTATTCTATATATATTATATAGAATCTCTTTATCTTCTTTTACTCTTTACTCTTATGTCTTTTACTTCTTTGCCCATTCATCTGTAAATGAACATGAGGGCTCTTTCCATATTTTGGCTATTGTAGACATTGCTGCTATAAACACTAGGATGCATGTGCCCCTTTGATCCCTAGTTTGTATCCTTTGGATAAATACCTAATAGTGCAATTGCTGGATCATAGGGTAGTTCTACTTTTAACTTCCTGAGGAATCTCCATATTTGGATATTCACCCTTTATCTAATAGGTCATTTGCAAATATCTTCTCCCATTCCATACGTTGCCTTTTAGTTCTGTTTCCTTTGCTGTGCAGAAGCTTTTTATCTTGATGAAGTCCCAATAGATTGCTTTTGTTTCCCTTGCCTTTGGTGATGTGTCTAGCCAGAAGTTGTTGTGGCCAAGGTCAAAGAAATTGCTGCCTGTGTTTTCTTCTAGGATTTTGATGGATTCCTGTCTCACATTTAGGTCTTTCATTCATTTTGAGTTTACCTTTGGGTATGGTAAACCCAGTTTCATTTTGCACATGACTGTCCAATTTTCCTAACACCATTTGTTGAAGAGACCTTTTCCACTGGATATTCTTTTCTGCTCTGTCAAAAATTAGTTGATCACAGAGTTGAGGATCTATTTCCGGGTTCTGTATTCTGTTCCATGGATCTATGTGCCTGTTTTTGTGCCAGTACCATGCTGTCTTGATGATGACAGCTTTGTAATACAGCTTGAAATCTGGCATTGTGGTGCCCCCAGCTTTGGTTTTCTTTTTCAACATTCCTTTGGCTATTCAGTGTCTTTTCTGGCTCAAAGAAATTTTAGGGTTGTTTGTTCCAGCTTTGTGAAAAATATCGATGGTATTTTTATCAGGATTACATTACATGTGTACATTGTTCTGGGTAACATAGATTATAACATGTAGTAAATACATGTTTAGATTTACTCATGTAAGTACTACCTTCTTAAACACCACTCATAGTTTCCTCTGACACCTTCTTCCTTGGTTGGGTTTTCTCCCCCTGAAATAAATCCTTCAATAGTTCTCTCAATGAGGGTCTATGGATGGTCAACTATTCCCATTCTTTGTCTGACAGTGTCTTTATTTCATCCTTAATCTTCAAATATCCTTTAGATATATAGAATTATAATTTACAGTTGTGTTCTCTGAAAACTTCTATTGTAATTTCAGTTGAAAAGACTGCCCTCGGCCTGTTATTCCCTTTTTGAGAATCTGTCTTTTCTCCTGGGCTACTTTTAAGATCTTTTCTTTGTCTCTGATATTCTTCTATTTCACTTGATATTCCTGGGTGTAAATTATTTTTGAATCATACTTAAGTCTCACGCTTCTTAAACTAAAGAATTCATGTCTTTGATTTTGGAGAAATAACAAACATTTTTTTAAATATTGCCTGTCTTCCTTTTCCTCTATGCAAATGAATTTCTATGTGATGTATTCTGGATCTTTTAAACCTATTTTTCTGGTCCCTTTACTTCAGTTACATATATTTTAATCTCTTGAACCCTTGTGCTGTATTCTGATAAATTTTCTCAGCTCTGTCTTCCAGTTTCCTGTTTTCCCTTCAAATGTTTATGTCAACTGAGTTCTAATTTCAAATAATATATTTTTTTGATTTATAGATGTTCTATCTTTCCATCAAGTACAGTTATTATTTTTCATGGACTTTTGTTTTTCCTCATATTTTTTCTTTCTTGGTTTTGTTCTCAATAATTTTTAATGTATATACTCAATAGACACTATATAGGAGCTCTAAATCTGAAGCATTTCTTGTCAGCTAACACTTGTTATTGGTAGATTATTTTCTCAATTGTTCTATAATTTGGACTTGTTATTACTCTCAGGGAGACTTTATTTGCAGGACTTTTCCTTTGCTGGTTGGAGATTTATGTCTTCCAAAATGTTTTAATTTAATTTTTTTCATGACCCTTGGATATATCATCAATCTGGACTACCATTTATTTGTCTATGTTTCCAATGAGATCACACTTATACACTGAAGTGAACATCAGCTAAGTGCACAATTCAATGAGTTTTGAATAATGTATAAACTGGTGTGACTGGTAGACAAATCAAGATACAGACCATTACTATCATCCTAGAAATTCCCCTCACTCTAACTTCCAACCAATTCCTTGCTTCTCTAGGGAATGACTGTATTTATTTCTATTGCTATAGAACTTCATAAAATTACCATACTACATTGGTTATTTTATGTCTTGCTTATTTTATTCACCACAATTGCTGTGAGATTTATCCATGATGTTTCATGTAATAAGATTATACTTTTATTTTTTTACTGAGAACTTTATCACAGTGGGTATTGAATTTTATCAAATTATGTTTGTACCTTCTATTGATTTGATCATCTATTTGTATCTCCTTCATTCTGTTAACTTGGTGAATTACACTGATTTTTTATGTTAAATTAATTATGTGTTTCTAGGATTAACCCCACTTTATCTTACCATATTACCCATTTTTAAAATGGTAATTTTTAAAAATTGTTGTTACCCATTTTTAAAAATTGTTGGATATGTTGCTAACATTTTTCAAGGATTTCTGCACCTATGTTCATAGTAGATAATGCTCCTTAATTTGTTTGTTAGATTCTTTTCTGGTTTTAATATTAGAATTATGCTAGCCTCATAAAAATGAGTGTTCCTTTTTCATGAAAAATTTCGGGAAGAATTTGTGTAAACCTGGTATGATTCCTATCTTAAATACTCATGGAATTCACCAATGAAACCATCCAGGTCTGAAGCTTTCTTTATGGAGTGTTTCAAATATATAATATCCATATTCTGCGAGGTGTAGAATTATTCATATTCTTATTATGTCACTTTTGCTGTGTTGTTCTGCAAGGAGTCTTCCATTTTATCTAAAGTAAGGAATTTATTGGAATAAAGTATTTACAATATCCTCTTATATACTTTTGTCTCTAAGATTTGTAGTATTATTTCCTCTTTTATTTCTAAATTGGAAATTTGTATTTTCCAAACTTTTTTCTTAACCATTCTTGTTCAAGGTTTATAAATTTTATTAATTTTTTCAAAGAACCAAGGTTTGTCTGAATAAACATATCCTATTGTTTTGATTGATTGATTTCATTGATTTCTATCCTTACCTTCATTATTTCCTTTAGTTTTGATTTGTTCATCTTTTTCAAACTTCCTATGGAAGAAAATTAGATCATGTATTTTAGCCTTTTTCTTCTTAAAATAATCATTCAAAGCAATAAATTTCCTCTAAATAACCATTTTTCTGCACCTTACAAACTTTTATTTGTTATTCCACTTTCATTCATTGTAAAATATGTCATAATTTTTCTTATGCTTTCATCTTTAACCCACTAATTGTTTAAACATATGCTATTTATTTGCCAAATATTGGGAGATTTTAACAGAGTTCTTATGTTTGTATCTAATTTAATTGTATTGCTATCATAGGACATATTTTATAACATTTTACTCTTCTGAAATTTATTGACATTTATTTTACACCATAGCACTTGGTCCATATTGTATAATGTTCGTTTGCCCTAGAAATGTGTATTATACAATTGTTGGGTATAATGTTTTATGAATATCAAATAGGTCAAAGAGGTTGATGATGTTACTGATATATTGTGTAATTATTTCAATTGCTGAGAAAGGGTTTTTTAATTTTCTCATCATTGTTTTGTATATTCCTCCTTTTAGTTCTCTCCATTTTTGCCACATGTATTCTTAAGCTTTACCATTAGGCACTCACACATTTATGTTTGTTATTTTTTTTATGTATTTTTCTTTGTATCATATAAGTTGTTACTCTATCTTAGTAATAATCCTTAGTTTGAAATATACTTTGTATGACATTAATATACCTTCACCAGTTTTCTTATGTTTATAGGTTGCAAGGTCTGTTTTTCCATTCTTTTATTTTCTCTCTGTGTCTCTAGAATTAAAATGAGTTTCTCAGAAGCAGCATATAACTGGGCCTTGCTTTTTTATCTGATAACCCTCACCTTATAACCCAGCAATTTATAATGTTAATATGACTAGATTTGGGACTACCATTTTGCTTTTTTAAGTTTTTCACCTATTTTTTTCTTCGGTTACTCCTACTATAAATTCTTTTGGTATGATTCAATTTTTATTATTCCACTTTATTTCCTTTAAAGATTTAGATATACCTTTTTGCCATTTTAGTGGTACTTAAAGAATTACAATATGTGTCCCTTATTTATCACAATCTACTTAGAGTTAATAGTTTACCAGTGCATGCAAAATGTAAAAAACTTACAAGAGTATATTTTCATTTAATTATTCTGATCCTATTTAACACTTACACTTGTTATAGACCCCAAATTATTATATATTTTTCAATAAGTTAACTCTCTATTTAAGAAATTAAGAGAAGAAAAAGCAACAATTATATTTGTCTACATGTTTTTCATGTAGTTATTTTTCACTCTTTCTTGTATGTCCAGGTTTCCATCTGGTATCACTTTCCCTCAGGTAGAAGAATACCCTTTATCATCACTTTTAGTTCAGACCTGCTGGTGATGAATTCTTCCACTTTCACTAATCTGAATATTTATTTCATTTCTTATTAAAGGTTATTTTTGCTGAATATCAATTTCTGGATTGGTTAGAGTTTTTTTTTTCTTTTTCCTTTCAGAGATCCTCATTGTTATCTTTCTTTATTGCATATAATCCTTACTTTCAATTTTTTTTTCTTTATCTTTGACATTCACCATTTTGACCATACTGTGTGGAGAGGAGAAGGAGGGGATCATTTATTGTGTTAGGACTTCTCTGTGCTCCCTGGACTTGTAAGATAATTTTTTAAACAAATTTGGGAAATTTGGAGATATTACTCTTTCAAATTTTTTTCTCCACCATTCTATCTCTCTTTATCTTCTAGGAATTCACTTACACATATGTTGTGATATTCGATATGGTCTGATATTGTCCTACATACACTGGGGCTCTGGATTTTTTTTTCAATCTTTTTTCATCTTCAAAGTAGATAATGTCTATTGATTATTCTTCATATGACCGACTTTTTCTTTTTCCATTTCTAATTTGCTATTAAGCCCATTCCATTAAGATGTGAATCTGAGATACTGTACTTTCTCTGTCATCCTATTTCCACTGGCTTTTTGAATAACTCCCACTGCTTTGCTGAAGTACCACATCTATTCACTCATTGTAACCACCTTTTCCTTTAAGTTCATATTACCATATTCTAAATAGTTGCCTTAGTCACTGTTAATTCTAACATATATTCCTAGTGACTACTTTTTCTCTTAACTATTACATTTTCACTAATTATTCTCATATGTAATAATTTTATGTTGTATAGTGGACATTGCAGATGATATGACAGAGATTTTTTTATTCTATTATTCTATTCTAAATAGTGTTTAGGCTGTTCTAGCATGTCATTACCAACTCATCATTTGTACATATGTAGCCTACCTTTTGCAATTGAAGTGCAAAATTGAAGTTAAAATTTTCTTTTAACCTTAGAGCCTATCCTATTGTTAGGACATATTTTTTCCTACATTGTAACTCCTCTGGGATTTCAATGGAAAAGGCCAAATGCTCCTAACTTGATGAGATTAAATTTCAATCTTTTCCCCTCCTGTGGTGAAGAAGCTAAAGTTTTGCTTAGATTTTCAGCCTTTATACTGTTGCTTTCTTCTAGGCTCCTTTAGTTCTCCCCCTGCACAGTTCATGGGTAAGCTAAGTATATATGGATGGTGTTTATGAGATTTGTGGGATCCTTCTTCTGTGGTTCCTTCCTCTTTAAGATTTCCTTTCTCAACTTCTAATGTTTCTGGTACCCCTGAATTCCACATTTAATACTGCATCCCAGTAAGACAGTGATGTTTTTCTGCTTGAATTCTAGCTACTTTCACAATGTGTGGACTGAGAATTGTTTTCAAGAGAAGACCTACATAAGTGAAAACCTCACCCAGAGCATTTGTTTCTTTTAAGGGTCAAACTTTTACAGTTTCAGGCTGTTTTTATTTATTCTTAATGGTTTCCAATAGTAGTGTTTTTAAAAATATTGCATGTAGTTTCTAATTGTTATGTGTAAGAATTAGCCTGATAAAAAGTATCCCACTGTTTCTGGATCTGGAGGTACTCAAGGTATATTTAAAAATGAATTGCTTAGGAAAACCAGACAAATGTCAATGTAAGCTGGATTCAATTTAGCATGCTGTCTTTGAAAGTGCAGTAAGAGATCACAAGCAAAGGCATGTGGGTGGCCTCTAGAAGCTGGAAATGGAAGGAATTGGATTCTCTGGAGTCTCCAGAAGGAATTACGCCTCCCTGTTGAAACCTTGATTTTAGCTCAGCAAGATCTATATTTGGCTTCTGACCTCCAGAAATGTAAGATAACCAATTTGTGTTGTTTTAAGCCACCAAGACTATGGTAATTTGCATGACAGAAATGTGAAACTAATACAGGTACCTAATTCACTAAGTCAGTGCTGGGATTCATAAGATAGTGACTATGAAAAGCAGAGCAAAGCCCACAAAGTGTCACTATTATCATCACTGTTGTTATTTTATTACACAGAGAGTACAGTCAGCTTCAGATGTAGCCCCAGGCAGGACAGCTCCTGAAGGCGGCTCAGGCCTGCACTCAGCTCCCTGAGCACTGATCTGAAGGGGGAAAATGCAGAGACAGAAGAGTGATGCAAGCTTCCTCTTGTGTGCTACCTCTACACAGTCACTCCCTTTGCAAAGCCTGTATCTACCTGTATTTCAATTACTTAGGAAGCTGTATCCAGATGAACTCTGCAGCCCTGCCCTTGATTTGGAAAGAGGGTTCACTACAGGCCTCCAGGAAAATGGAAGTTGTCTCAGAAAAGACTTAGTTCACCCTTGGGCCCAAGAACATCCCCATCATTTAAGGGGGACACACACGTAAACCTTTCCTTATAAATCGCCAGGAAAAGGAAATTTATAAGCTCCCTTTGGGGACTGACTACAGTCTCAAAACTCTTAAAATCAAGTTATCAAAGGGCTGTGGGGCTGCCACTTCCTAAAGAATGTGAAGGTCCATCTAGTCCAGCGGTCACTAAACATTTTCTATAAGGAGGCTGCGTCAATACTCATGTAGGAAAAGACATTAGGGTTCAAAGCCAACAGCCAAGAAAGAATTCTTGAGACATCTTTGGTGCAGGAAAGTGATTTTATTAAAGCACGGGGGCAGAACTACTGAGAAATCACTTGTATTCTGATGATAATCACAGTGATGTAAGAAAGATGTTAGGATTCTAAGCCCATGGCCAAGAAAGAATTCTTGAAACATCCTTGGTGAAAAGAGGTGGCTTTATTAAAGCAGGGGGACAGGCCCAAGAGCAGAAAGAGCTGCACCGGAGTCATGAGGAATGCCCATTTATACACTTCAAGTTAGGAGGGGGTTAGGGATAGAATCGGTCTCTAAAGGAATTTTGGAAGCAAGGTTTCCAGGACCTTTAGGGGGCCACATATTGTTGGGACAAGGTCATTTATTACCATCTATTAAGATCTTAGTCACGAGACTCTTGAGATGTATACAGGAGAGTCATATGCTTAGGAGATGATTGCTAACATGTATCTTGGGGGATTTAGAGATAAAGGAAATTTCTAAAGGAATTTTTATATGTTAAAGTGGACTTACAGGATTCTGGGGGTCAGGCTAAGATTGCCTTTTGACCTTAGCAAAGTATTCACATGGAGGCAGTTGAGTCCCTTGGGGAATGTCACTCTGCCTGTTTCAAGGATTTGTCAATGGGCTGTGAGTAGTAAGGAAATTTAATAATTTTTCTTCTGCCTTTGTTTCCTACATCAAATACTTCTGGTGTTATAAACCATAGTCTGTCACAACAGTTCAATTCTACCGTGGTAGTGTACACACGTATGGTCAGGTTCCCCATTGAAAACTCAAAAGGAATAGGAAATGCATTCACATTTAATTGTGAAGTGCCAGTCACCCAGTTTTCTGCACTTTTATCCCCAGCTAGTCAAGCCTTCTGCCTCAGGTCCACTACATTTACCTGAGCTATCCCCCAGGTGTTATCCATCAACTGCATGTGCATCCCAAGACAAGAGGGCATGATCAATTTTGAAAAAGTACAGGGTTCTCCTCTTACCTAACTTCTTGCTATCAATCATCATCAACCCGGCCGTGGATATCACTAATGTTGTTTGACATGCTAAGCCATCATTTAGTGAGGATGCATTTTCTCAGTCTGCTTTTACTTTATTCCACCTTAGGAAGGCTTGGTCTGGCACATTGAACAAGGCTCAGTTGGGCCCCAGCTGCAGGCAGGGAATGAGCATCCATGGACAACAGAGCACAATCAAATCCTCTTTAGTGAGCACATAATCTGTCCAACGTGTTACCTGAAAAGAAGGACTTTGCTTAGAGGGGCCCATTATGCAAACTTCTGCACCTTCAGATAAAAAGAAAAATAATATGGAAATTATGTTTGGTACCTAATGCCTTACTGAGAGAAAAAGATAGGTCTATTTCATAAATAAAGATCTTAAAACAGATGCCAATCAAACCAAAAACAGCTAATAGCCCCAGATACCAGAGTTTAACAAATAATTTTGAGATAGCCCACTGAAAAACTCCCATAGAAGAAAGAACTAAAAGTTTGAAATTTTAATAGAGAATGTTCAACTTGGCCTGGAAATTGAGCCAAACTAAATGGGAAGAACAGGTGACACATAATGTACCTCTCACCCCTCTATATATGGCTTCAGAACAAAGACAAGTTTTCTGGTTTACTTTGTTTAGAAGGGAACTTTAAGACTGACCTCAGGGGAATCAGGGATTTTTCTTTTATCTATTACCTGACAGGAACTGGATTCTCAACAAATGAATATAT
Source organism: Vulpes lagopus (assembly GCF_018345385.1). Lineage (NCBI taxonomy): Eukaryota > Metazoa > Chordata > Mammalia > Carnivora > Canidae > Vulpes > Vulpes lagopus. The sequence goes on along the minus strand of NC_054824.1, from coordinate 108,764,401 downwards.
TTGGGGGAGACATTGTTTAGTTTTTTTAATTTTTTAATTTGAGGATAATTGACACATAATGTCACATTAGTTCAGCCATAAAAAGGATAAGGTCTAGTCATTTGCAAAACATGGATAGACCTAGAGGGTATTATGAATGCATATTTTAGTTATTTTCTATTTCATGGCAATTTGAATGTTATTGTTGACTTGCTCAAATAAATCTTAATGAAATGCAAAATTAATCAATTAGTTTATGGTTTAACAGATGAAGGAAGCAATATACATTCAAACCACAGATCAAACAAGGATAGGCAAATGGTTACAAATTCTCAGATGTAAGTCTTTTTTTGTGCCCAGAACTCAAATTGAAATAAACAAATTCATTTGTCATTTTACTATGTCAAAGTGCAATTTTTTATTCACGATTTCATTGGTGGTATTGTGTTCCCAAGTCCAAGGTTCATATAAGGATCTCAGGTCCAGCAATTAACATTCCTTCATATGACAAAACCAAATTCTTGTCACTGTGTGGTCATTAAAACCCAGTCCTTTGGTTCTTAAAACCAATAACTCCTGCAAAGGCAGCCACAATGATAGCTTACCATGTTTATTTTCCAGTTTCTTCTTGGTTTACTTTCAGGTCACACTATTTAATTAATATACTATTTTGATATCTAATAGAACTTTCAAACATTATATACCTAAAATGGGCCTCCTGATTTTTTTTCCCATCAACTCTCTTTCCCTCCAGACTTCTACATCCTAGTAAATAGCATCATTATTCACCCGGCATCTCAAGTCCTTTCAATTCTACATCCAAAATCAATCCTAAATGTGTTCACCTGTCTCTCTCCACCATCTCCTTAACACTGGCCTCTCTTATCTCTCACCTGGGTGATTGCAGTGCCTACAACAAGACTTCTTATTCTACCCTTCTCCAACATACCTTCATAAGCAGCCCAGCTAAGCTTTTTTTTTTTTTAAGATTTTATTTATTTATTCATGAAATACACAGAGAGAGGCAGAGACATTGGCAAAGGGAGAAGCAGGCTCCCCACAGGGATCACGACCTAAGCTGAAGGCAGATGTTCAACCACAGAGCCACCAACGTGCCCCTAAGCTTTTAAAACAGAGATCATATTATGTCACTTCTCTGCTCAAAACAGTATAATAGCTTTTTTTTTATTAACCTCTATGCCCAACACAAGGCTTGAACTCATGACCCCAAGATCAAGAATTGCATTCTCTACCAACTGAGTCAGTATAAGGGTTTTATATGATAAAATGATTATATTTATAGGATTAAATGATTTTAGTGCAGCACTCAAACTCTCACCCTGGGCCACAAGTTCCACCATGAGCAGGATCACACATAACTCTCCAATCTCTCAGTACATATCAGCCACAGTGGTCTTCACATACCTCTTCATTTATACTTCCATCCAACTGGAATGTTCCTTTGCATATTATCTATGTCTTAGCTCAAATGTCAACCTTTCATCTTCTCTGAAAGGCTTATTTTCAGATGGAAAACTCTTGTTCCATCGTCATGGTTAACCTCTATCACCGTATCTTATCTATTTCCTTCGTATCAGCCACTGCTTTTTGAACGAATCTATTTAGGAATTTTTATACTCGTTGTTTGTTCATTGACTAGAATATAATCTATGAAGGCCAAATCTTCTAGTTTTACCTCTAAATTTTCAAATCTTAGTACAGTGTCTGTCTTTATCACAACCTAGAAGTTGTTGAACAAATGTGTCTCTATATAAGCCAGGAAAAAAAAAGGAAAATATGGAAGTTGAGAGAAAATCTTCCAGTCAAGGCAAAGTAAGCCTCCTGAATAAAGAATATCAGACACGACTGGAGGGGTATCAAAGAAGTTCCAATCTTGTGTTGATTTATCTTGAGTTGATTTAAAGAACATTATGTTGCTATGCAAATTTAGTGTAGGTCTCTGCAGAAGAAAGATATAGCCTCTGTGTGTCTATGAGAAAGCTCTTCACTCCACCAGCATCAGAAGAATGTGCCCTATAAAGCCCCCTTAGGGATGGAGACATGAAATTTCAAGAGAGGAATCTTTAGCTGGAAGGGCAATAATAAGAGTAACAACTAAAGCAGTTAAAATAACTATCTCATTCTCAGTAGAGAAAATGGGTATTTAACATAAGATACAGGATGCCTGGATGGTTCAGCAGTTGAGCATCTGCCTTTGGCTCAGGTCCTGATCCCGGGATCCAGGATCGAGTCCCACATCCGGTTCCTTGTGGGGAGCCTGCTTCTCCCTCTGTCTCTGTCTCTGTCTCTGTCTCTCTCTCTCTCTCTCTCTCTCTCTGTGTCTCATGAATAAATAAATAAATAAATAAAATCTTTTTAAAAAATAACATAAGATACAAAAAGGAAAACCAATGAGCAATAAACCCTGGTTGATTCCAGCAATGCTTGCATAAAATAAAATTACTGGGTGCAACAAAATTGGAAGAGAGCAGGAAGAAATGTAAGAATGTAAGTACATTTGGAATGGGGAATAAGATTGTCAATGATGAGCTATGGCCACTTGCCTTTTCCATAGGATGGTTCCACTGAGAGCACAATAAATTACAATCCTTTTGGGTGTCCACTTTAACTTCCTCTAATTCATATTGCTTTACCACCTTCCTGCATGTGCACACATGCATACACGCACACAATGAAACTACATCATATTCAGTATGCAGTTCATAAACTTCCTCTCACTCCTTCCTTTCCCACTGTATATGGCTTACATATCTTTATTCTTCTCACCTGGGTTACTGAAATAGCTTCTTAGCTGGTCTCCTATGCTGTATGTTAGAGAGAGAGAGAGAATATATATTCTCTACATTAGTACAGATATATAGAAAATATACATATATAAAAATATATTCTCTCTACATTACTATCCCTGGGCTGTTATTGCCCACTCTTTCTTTAGGTAAGTTAGACTTCATTCATCCTTCAAAACTTAGCTCAAGCACCATTTCTTCCAGAATTCCCTCAGAATGATTGACACACAGTTATGTGTTTCCATTACATTCTTTATATACCATGATCATTGATTAATTGTCTATGTCCTTCATAAAGTTACACTTGGTGGCAAACATAACATTTTATTTTACCACATAGCCTCAGTTTCTGGATACATAATAGTTGCTAAATAAATGTTTGTTAGAGGGATGAATGAATGATTGAATGACAAGTGAATGCACCCCATGACAAAACTCTCATTATTCTATCTGGTCACTGGGTTCTCCATGACACCAGGGATGATAGTTATGGCCACAATAACAAATGATTAGAATTATTAAATCATTTCCATCAGATAATTTGCAGTTACACATGAAGACATTGTGGAGTAAAGGTAACAGCCTCCAGACAAGAAAAACTGGATCCGGGTCTGATTCCCCATACACTCACAGTACATGAAACATCTCATGATTCTGTATACTAATATTTTATCATCCATAATGTGGTGATGCTACCAATGATCACTTCCACAACTTGTCATGTTGTTTTTTAAAATGCTATTTTTTAACTTATTAATCACTCTGCAGGTTTTAATTAGGAATTTTGGTTAAAGTTTGCTTTTTCACTATTTAAAAGTAGTAAAACTGGCACAGAGAATAATAAAATATAGTTACACCCCTCCACTGCATTGTTCTTCTCTATTTAGTTCTATGATCAGGACTTTTATAAGCAAGTTACTTCCTTGCACTCACAACTTGGGAAAGATGTGATCTTGTAAGTTGGAGAATGCGAGTGGCCTATGTCAAAGCACTGACCACACAGCAGTGGCAGAAACCTCATCCAACATGGTGACTGGAAACACAGGACCCCAGCCCACAAGATTAGAAAATCTGTGGCACAACTAACTCTGGTTTTAAAGATGGAGAGAGACAGGGATGGGGAGTATGCATATGGTTGCTGCTATAGTTGGAAGCAGTAAAAAGTTTTCATCGATTGTTAACTTCCAACAGTTAGACATTTCCAGCTTGAAAGATTACTGGGAGAGGCAACCTTGCTATGAATTTCTTCTTTAAAATGTTTGATTTGAGCAGAAGTCAGAGAACTTTTTCTTTATAAGGCCACACAAGTAAATATTTTAGGCTTTCAAGAAAGGTACTCTCTCTGTTTCAGTGACCTAATTCTAGGGTTTATACAAAATGAACTGTAGACAATATGTAAATAGATGGGCATGCCTGTGTTCCAATAAAACTTTATTTAGGGACACAGAAGTTTGGATTTCATATCATTTTCATGTGTCATGAAATACTATTTTCTTTTGATTTTTTCAAAACCATTTGAAAATGTAAAAATCATTTTATTTTAAAATATTTTTTTATTTATTTATTCATGAGAGACACAGAGAAAGAGAGACACACAGGCAGAGGGAGAAGCAGGCTCCCTGCAGGGAGCCTGATGGGGAACTCGATCCCAGGACCCCGGGATCATGACCTGAGTCGAAGGCAGACGCTCAACCACTGAGCCAGCCAGGCATTCCCTATAAAAATCATTCTTAGCTCACAGGCCATACAAAATAGGTGACGGAGCATATTTGGGCCCTGGGCCATAGTTCATCAACTCCTGAGCTACAGCTCCCTTTGGGCGAGGGTGCAACCTGCTATAGTTAAGCTTTCTGCATGTCTTGGAGACTATAAGATAGGCTGGCGCTGGCTTACTTTTCTCCTGAAGCTCTGGAATTCTAGACTGTTCCAGGAAAGTGTTGATGTTGGCAATCTGTGGTCTGAGTGCATCCCAGACCATGTCAGAATAAGGCCTCAGTCTTTGATTCAGTTGCCACCCAGGCTACCCCAAGTAAATTTGCCCCAGCTGTTCACCTCCCCCCCTCCCAAAAGACTGTGAGTCAGCTAGAGGATGAGAGTGCTGCCTTTAGTCTATGAGCCACTGACATGATTCTAACTGGGAAGGGGTAAAGAGAACTTCCCTGGGGAGTGCTTCCAATGAGGCCATGATTGGGTGGTGGTGAGTGGGGGGTGTCCCCTCTTCCAGCCTGCCTTCTGGGACCAGGAGGAGCTAGGGCCTAGAAAATGCTGGAGGCAGCATATTAGATAGAATACAAGGGGCATGGACCTGGGCAATGTGCAGACCCAGGTTTGAAACTATTCTCACTGTGAACTCAGGGTAAATCATGTTAACCCTGAACCTCCATTTCTTCATGTCACAGGTGAGAGTGATGATTCCCTCCTAGGCTCCAATGAGGTCAGACATGGTGGGAGCCCAGCTAATGGCAATCACTCAATCCTGTCACACATATATCTATTAGGTGCCTCACCCTGAACCAAACACTGGTCTTGAGAACAAGATAGCATCTCTGTACTCATGGAGTTTATGGTATAGCAGAGAACATGGAGAATTAAGCAAATATTAACAACAATACAATGAGAACAGTGCTGTGTTGGAAGAATACCAGACAGCACTGTGAGCAGTTACCAGGAGATCCAACTGCTGTCAAAAGTCAGAGAAGGCTCCAGAAGGTCACGCTGTTTAAGCTGAAGGCTTGAGAACTGAGAATGAGGGGTAACAATGAGGTCATACAGCCACAGCCTCAGCAACTATTCTCAGCACATGTGCTCGGGTGCCGAGACCCAGTTTATGCCTCTTATGCAGGGAAGAGTGCGCTGCTTAGAATACTAAAGCTAAGGTCAATGAGGCATGGACAAGGAGAAACACATTGCAGGGAAAATACTGCTTTGCTCTCCTATAGCAGAGAGAGGGTTAACACATTTAAGTTTGACAAGGATCCATTTCCTTTAGGCTTCTAAAAAGTTTGCGATTCAGGAATATTGATCTCTGTAAAGTAGAATGTTGGCCTTTAGTAAGCAATAAAAGAGAAGCATAAACAATCTCTTCTCTGCCAAAGAATTTTGTTTTATTATCTAAGCACTCTATGCCTTTGAGAAGGCTGGACCCCGCCATTCATCAGTGCCTCCAACAAGGTCAGTGAAATACTTGAGAAATAAGAAGCAACTGAAAGTGCTTTGCTAATGAGCCACTAGGTAATTTTGATTTTCATTAAATGACTGTTAGTATTAATGACACTGATTTTCTTGACTATAGTACCCAAATCAGAAACCTCTAGAATACAGTGTCTTTAAAAATAGTTAATACTAACCTATAAACAATTCACATTATTTACTCATCTCTTTGTCACTCTGCTGGCCCACCTCCACCCTTAAGGAGAAGAGATGTGTGTGTATGTGTGTGCTATTTAGTCATTCAGGCAGTTTCCTTTTTGAAACAATTGAAATGCATCCCAGTAGCTTCCTAACACTTCTGATCACATACATACTAAATCTTCGACCACCAGTTCACACTGGTTCTCCAATAACCTAAAAACTGTACAAACTTAAGAAGTCTTGATCTTAAGTGATGATGAAATCATGTGAATGTTCCTTTCACAGGACATAGAAACATTTTTTATACAGAATGCTAATAACATAAGGCCATTCAATAAAATATGCATAAAACTAATGGAGCCTTCTAAAGTGATCTCAAATTACTTGCCCTGATGCCCTACTATGAACTCAGTTCTCATGGCTCACCTTGTGAAAATCACAGATTATAGGGAGATTCAAAACTGCACCAAAAAAAGAATGAATTAGAGAAAAAAAGAAAGATGGCTATTTTTATTCCAAAAGATTTATAAGCCCACTTTTTATTAAAATCCCGTCTTTTCGCTTTACAAAAGGAAAGTAAGCTGAAGCCGCAAAATGACTCTGTCTAGGATTCTGAACCCACGTTGTATGATGAATGTGATTTCTTAAGATTATCTGCAATGTGACTAAGAGAGCACTAAGCAGAGAAATGAGTAACAGTTTTCCTAGTACAAGTCCTGTCTCTACAGTGTTGTGTCAACTTGGGCTATCTACTGATGTGTTTAGGTTTCTTTTTTTTTTTTTTAACATTTTATGACCATCAGAGCAAATGTATAACAAACAACCCCCAATATGATATCAAAATATCCTACTACTTATCTAGGATGTCTCCTGTTTATCTTCTAAAATTTAGATAAATATTACATCATCCTTTTTATAAGAAGAATTATTTTCAGTTAATCTTGTCCCACTTGTGTCAGACAAACAGCTTTTGCTTCTACCTGCAGAGCACTTCACAATCTATGAAGCCATTCCATGAAGCATTCCTCCAAAACCAATAAAATAGTTATTATATGACCAATGCTATAGATTAGAAATAGTCTCCTATACCAATGCTATAGATTAGAAATAGTCTCCCTCCATGCAGGGAGCTCAACGTGGGATTCGATCCCAGGACTCCAGGATCACACCCTGAGCTGAAGGCGGCGCTAAACTTCTGAGCCATCCGGGCTGCCCTAATTTAAAACGTTTAGATCATGGTTACCTTTTTGTCACATACGAATTTTGGCGTGATCAATAACTCAGAAAGAATATACAAAACTGGGATGGCTTAGTTAATTAAGCGCCTGCCTTCAGCTTGGATCATGGTTCCAGGGTCCAGGATCAAGCCCCCTGTATCAGGCTCCCTGCTGAGCAGGGAGTCTCCTTTTCCCTTTGCCCCTCCCCTCACTCATGCTCGCTAGTCTCTCTCCCTCCCTCCCTCCCCCTTTCTCTATATGAAACAAAATCTTTTAGAAAAAAGAATATACAAAATTTATCTGAAATTAAGACATACAAATTCAAATGTGTCAGCCACTGTGTTGTAGTGCACCATGTTATTGTAATCAAATTGTTCTTATAATACAGAAATACTGGCCCTCTATTTATTTATATCTCTTCTTAAATTCCTTTTATCAGTGGTTTGTAATTTTCAGCATATAACTCCTGCATATGTTTTTTTGTATTTATACCTAAGTAGTTCTACTTTCTGAGAAGTGAATGGTACTGCATATATAATCTAGTGTCCTTATGGTCATTACTAGTATATATAAATGCAGTTTACTTCAGTATATTTATCTTTTATACTGACAATTTGCTGAACTTATTTATTAGTTTCAGGAGTTTGGGGGTAGATTTGTTGGGGTATTCTACATAAACAATCATGTCAAATGCAGAAAGGGAAAGTTTTACTTAATTATTTTCACATATGGCTGAAATCTATTTGCCAATAGTTTATTAAAGAGATTTGCATCTATATTCATGAAGAATTTGATGTATAGATTTTTTTTGGTACTGTCTTTGTCTGGTTTTAGTACCAGTGTAGAAGCAGCTTCCTAAAATGAATAAGAAGAGTTTCCTTTTTTCCTATTTCCTGAAATATCCCTTTCAAATACCTTTCATGTGAGTACTGCAGTAGTTTGGGATTGGTTTTATTTTTTTATTTTTTTTAATTTTTTTATTGGAGTTCAATTTGCCAACACATATAGCATAACACCCAGTGTTCATTCCGCCAAGTGCCCCCCTCAGTGCCCATCACCCAGTCACCCCAACTCCCCGCCTGCCCACCTCCCCTTCCACTACCCCTTGTTCATTTCCCAGAGTTAGGTGTCTCTCATGTTTTGTCACTGATATTTTCACTCATTTTCTCTCCTTTTCCTTTATTCCCTTTCACTAATTTTTATATTCCCCAAATGAATGAGACCATATAATGTTTGTCCTTTTCTGATTGACTTATTTCACTCAGCATAATACCCTCCAGGGATTGGTTTTAGAATTTTCCATTTAATTTGTCAAATATGTGTGTGTAGAGTTGTTTATAGTATTTATCCTTGTTATCCTTTTCATGCCTGTGGGGGTCTATAGTGATAGATCCTTTTTCATTGCTTATATTGGTAGATTTTATCTTCTCTTTTTTTCCTTTGGCACTCTTGTTAAACGTTTGTCAATTTTATTGATCTTTCAAAAGAACCAGCTTTCATTTATTGATTTTCTCTATTGTTTTCCTGTTTTCTATTTCATTTATTTCTGCTCTTCTCCTTATAATTTTCTTCTTTCCCCTTGCTTGCCTTTCCTTTTCTTTTTCCAAGTTCCTGAGACAAGGATTTAGATTATTGATTTGAGACCTTTGCTCTTTTTAATTGTAAGCATTCAGTGCTATAAATTTCCCTCTCAGGACTGCTTTAGCTGTGTCCTGAAAATTTTTAGGTATTGTATTTTTACTTTCAGACAATCAATATTTTTATTTCCCTTGATATTTTATCTTTGATTTATCAATTATTTGCAAGTGCATTGTTTAGTTTGTCAGTATTTGGAAATTTTTCTATTATCTTTCTCAATGATTTTTGGGTTGATTCCATTGTGATCAGAAAACATACTCTGCATGATTTCAATTCTTTTAAAATTGTTGAAGTTTGTTTTATGGTACAATATGGTCTATATTGGTATATGTTCCATGGATGTTTGTAATTAATATGTATTCTTTTGTTATGAGGTGGAATGTTCTATAAATGCCAACTAGATCCTTTTGGTGGCGTTTTTGAGTTCTTCTATAACCTTACTGGTTTTCTGCCTACTTGTTCTAATGGCTGTTGAGAGAGGGGTGCTGAAGTCTCCAATTGTAAATGTGAATTTCCCTATTTCCCCTTTCAGTTAAATCAGTTTTTGTTTTACATGTTTTGCAGCTCTGTTGTTTTATGATACACATTTATGATTGCTACATCTTCTTGGTGGTTTGACCATTTTATAATTATATAATGTCCTTCCTAGTCTCTGGTCATTTTCTTTGCTCTGAATTCTACTTTATCTTATAATAATGTAGACATGGGGATCCCTGGGTGGCTCAGCAGTTCGGCACCTGCCTTTGACCCAGGGCGTGATCCTGGAGTCCCAGATCGAGTCCCGCCTTGGGCTCCTGGCATGGAGCCTGCTTCTCCTTCTGCCTGTGTCTCTGCCTCTCTCTCTCTCTCTCTCTCTCTCTCTCTCTCTCTGTCTATCATGAATAAATAAATAAAATCTTTAGAAAAAATAATAATGTAGACATCCCTGCTCTCTTTTGAATAAGTTTTATGTGCTATATCTTCTGCTTAACAATATTAAGGATCCTCTGTCCCCCATGGCTCTCCACAAAGTATGAGTGGAAAGCCTGCACTTCTAACCTCATTTGGTGGTAATGAAGCAGCACTCCCCTCCTTCTGTTGGAGTGGTGTCAGAGGAAGTCAGCTAGGTTTAAATTAGATCCAGAGTTTCATAGAATAACACCCCAAATATCCAGGTTTCAAAAGAAAATCACTCCTCATACTGAGGAAACAGGAAAATCTCAACTTGAATGAAAAATATAATCAATGATGGTAATGCTGAGATGTCAGTGATGTTAGAGTTATTGACAAAAATTCCAAAGCAGCCATCATAAGGATACTTCAGGAAGTAATTACATACTTAAACAAATAAACAATAAGAAAGCATCAGCCAATAATAACCAAATGAAAATTTTAGAACTAAAAATATATAATAACCAAAATTAAAACTCAGTTGATGGGCTCAATAACAGAATGAATATGATGGAGAAAAATTCAGTAAATTTGAAGAGAGAATAGAAGTTACCCCATCTGAACAACAAAGAAAAAATAGACTAAAAAAAAAAAAAAGACAAGAGCCTGAGGAACTTGTAGGACTACAATATCAAAACTGTTTGTGTCATTGAAGTCCCAGAAGGAGAGAAGAAGTAAGGCAGGGCTGGAACTTTCCCAAACTCAACAAAATACATACATCTACTGATTCTAGAAGCTGAGAGAATCCCCAAAATGACCAACCAAAAGAATCCAACCAAAATCCTCCAAAATTTAAAGACAAAAATCTTGAAAGCAGTGAGAGGGAAAAGACATTTCTAGGGGGAAAATAATTCAAATGACAGTGGATTTCTCATCACAAACCGTGGAGAGCAGAGGAAGTGGCATGACATTTTCAAAGTACTGAAAGAAAACAAATGTTAACCCAGAATTACCTATCCCATGAAAATATCCTTTGAGAATGAAGGAGAAATCAAGATGAAAGAGAAATTCTCAGATAAAGGAAAATGAAGAGAAGATGTTACCAGCAGTCCTACCATAAAAGAACAACTAAAGAAGCTCTGTAAAAAGGAAAGAAAGGGTAAGAGTGGCTATCTTTAAACATCAGGAAGGAAGAAAGAACAAGGGAAAAAATAAAATGTGGGAAAATACAATATAAGTTTTTTTTTCTCTTGCGTTTTCTAAATTATATTTGGTAAAGAAATAGCACTATCTGATGTGTATCTAAACATATGTAGAGGAACTATGTAAGACAATTATAAATGGATGATGGTAAAGAGATACATTTTCCATTCTTGATTTGGTAAACTATTGACACCGGTACACTGTGGCAAATTATCTATATACAATACAGTATCCTAGAGCAACACCAGGAAATCTATACAGAGATACACTTGAAATCACTATAGATAAATAAAAGTAAAGTTCTAAATAAATGTTCAAGTAGCCCACAGGAAGGAAAAAACCAAAACAGAAATGAAAAACAAAGATGACAAATGGAAGACAAAAAATAAAATAAAAGGTCAGACTTAAGTTATATCAATAATTACATTGAATGTAATTACATTCATGTAAATGGTTTGCGTATACCAATTAAAAGACAGGAATTGACAGAATGAATTTAAAAAACATGGCCAAAGGGATCCCTGGGTGGCGCAGCGGTTTGGCGCCCGCCTTTGGCCCAGGGCGCGATCCTGGAGACCCGGGATCGAATCCCACATCGGGCTCCCGATGCATGGAGCCTGCTTCTCCCTCTGCCTGTGTCTCTGCCTCTGTCTCTCTCTCTCTGTGACTATCATAAATTAAAAAAAAAAAAAAAAAAAAAAACAAAACATGGCCAAACATATGCCATCTAAAGAAATGTGCTTCAAATATAATGCTGTAGATAAGTTGAAAGCCTCATATGCCTCATTACTCTTGGACAGGGACAAAAGTCCTGAGTATCAGCTCAACTTCACACAAGGCCTCTGCCCTGAATTTCCACCAGGCCTCTTCTGACATCACCCTCATTTCCAAGGAATAAGAAGTACAGGCTTCCCTTCCCTAATGGCCTCCACTGGCCCTGTGACTGACTGGAAGTTCTGGAAATACAAACCCTCTACCCCATCTCCTCTGACTGCACCCCTGTATGGGATTGGGGGTCCTCACCGCAGCCTGACGAGGGAGGAAGTCTAAGTTCCCTGTGCAACCAGTGCTGGGGAAGGCCCGACCACCAGTTTTTGTTTGTGGCATTTGGTTGCAGTACAGCAGTTATTCTCTAAAAGTTTCTGTCTTACTAGGCTATCTTATTCCTAGACCTTTGACTAGAGACACTGGGCTCTGGTTGGGCTCTTGTCCTATTGGCATTTCCAGGTTGCCGACTTCTTCAGCTTCACCTCTGGAATGTATTAGGCAAAACAAGGGGGCGGGGAGGGACCCACCATCACGCTATTTATTAGGCCCCCACAGCCTTAGCCAGTCTGCTTTCTTCTCTACCTTTCACAGTCTTATAATTGTTTTATATAAAAGGTTTGGGACTTTTAGTTGTATTTGGTGAGAGGAATCTAAATCTAAACTCCATCTTCCCAGAAGTAGAAGTCCCAACAATTAACTATATAGGAAACTTATCTGCCATTTATTTTTCTGAAATATTTAAGTACCTTTTAGATTTGCCAATTCCTCTAATTGAAGCAAATGTTTCAGTGAGGCAATCAGTAAAGAAGATGAAACATCCATCTAGCATCACCCCATTAGGAGGAACAAACAAGACCAAAAGAAGATAAACAAAAACAAATTTGCTCTAAAGGAGCAAATCAAGATGGAGTTGATGGATAAGAGAAACTATATCTACCCCTACCATCTCAGAGTCAAGCTGGATGAAAAATGAGTCTGTGAGATAAAGGATGGCAATAAGCAAACAACAGCCACATCAGGTAAACATGAAGTGATTCAGATGCAGGATGCAAATTGCTATTAACAAGAATTAATACCTGGCCATTATCTTTTAGTAACCATATATGGAAGCCATTAAGCCTTAACTTATTGGAAGGGAGGGAGGGAGGGAGGGAGGAATGTTTGTGCTCTCTGCCATCTGCAGTACCAAACCTAGTCATAGATAGGGTTGTGCCTCAGCCAGTTATAATGCCCTAAGTGATGTACCAATGAATAAGATTTTATTTTCACCTCTGTTACCCACTTTCCTACTGCTTAGGACTTTAAATATGACTCTTTGTGGCGTCCTTTACACTCTCCCTTACTACTCACTGTTAGTAATGCTTGGGTTTAACAGTAAGGGTCTTCTCTCCTACAACTTCTTCACCCAGGAACTTAGAAGGTGGACAATCTCTGAGAGTGAAACACAACCAACACTTAATTGGTTGGAACAGAGTTATGACAACTGACCATCAAGAGACAGAATGGCTCTCAGACCAGCAATACCTAATTAGAACCAAAAAAATACTAGACTCTCTAAAGAAATGTGCCAAGAAGAAAGGGGATAATCAGTAATGGAGGCAAAGAAAAAGGCAGGTGAGGGGAAAGTTCTGACACTATGTCTCCTGCCCTGGGTAGCAGAAATCTGTTCATGAGGCAAAATATCCCATTATAAGGAATGAAGGCATGTGACTAACACATCAGATATCTCTTCCTGGTTAGAGCTCATGCCCTGCAAGCAGCCTCTGATTATCATTTGGCTCCCATGTAGATTTGTCTACAAAGAGAAAATGAGCTGGGCAGGAAATCTAATATTTACTCTGCTTCAAATTCTTATTATAAAGTAAGAAAATGGTATTTTGTTTTTTGATCATCAGAGTCAGTCATCCAGCTCATTTACCGCTGAAGACACTGGCAATCACCTTCTGGGCTCAAAAAGCCAAGGCCCAGAGATGGCTAAACTGCCTCTTGCACTCTAGGGTAGACATGCCTTGGTGGACAGCCAGCCTTCCTCAGGGGATGCCTTCTGGTATTATTGCTTATCTTTTTCAAACTGCAACATACAACCTCCACCTCCCTTCAGATTTCCCAGTGCCTTATCTTTTCACTAGGGTATAACCCCTGATGCACCATCCTTTTAGAATACCACATCCAATTGCTAGACTAGACTTTTGCTCAGTGTCTGAGGCTGGGTCTGAGTTCCAAACCTGCCCCATCCAGGTCAGCAACTTCAGCTCCAGGCACTGGGCCATGGGTACCTGGGCTATCATTGTGTTACCTGGACCATCCCTGGCTATGTCCTGAGAAACAGTACTGGCCAAGAAGCAGCAAACCTAATTGAATACTTTTAACGTGTGCAGCCTCCCCAAAGATTATAAATCATTATTATTGCCGACTTCGGGTCTGAGGCCTATGAAAAAATGTGAAAGTATTCAATACTGTCTCAATATTTAAGTGTGTAATGGAACTGCATATGCAAGGGATGTTTATCAATATAATTATGAACATGACCCATGAATCACGTGAAACAAGTCATAAATCATAACGTGCCTGTAAGTCTTGTCACGGCAACAAAATATAATTCAAGATAAGAATGTCTGAAGCTAAATCAACTTTAGCTTTCTTCTAAAGCTAAATCAACTAATGCTATTTCACCCATGGATTCAGTCTCTAAACAGGGAACAATTTGAGCACACAGAGACACAGGTAGCCTTGTTCTGTGAGTAGATAACTTTTTGTGGTCAGCCATAGAACCACATAAAAAAATATATGACTGTATGATGGGGGACACCGGGGGGTGGGAGTAATCCCTCCAGAGCTCAGCATTGTTCCACTTTCTTCTTCCCACTTGGAAGGGCCATCACTCAGGCCCTCAGCAACTGGCCCCAGCACCCTCAGACCTGTACAAAACTCATATAGATCTAGGGAGCTCAAGTATTCAGCAATGGCAAAAGGCAAAGGACCTCCAACTTCTTCAGCAGTAAGCCACCCAATACCTAGCTGCAAGAGGGACTGAATTCATCTATCTATCCTTTAAAGTTCTTATCCTATGGTTTTCAAATAGGCTCAAATATAATATGTGGCAATAACATGTATATATAGATAATTAGATTAAGTGAGAAATATGTTTCAGCTCTCAAATGTTATTCCTTTTCCACACTCACAGATATAGTAGCATGGCACACCCTAAGGTATTTCCACTTGGATGACAAAAACATGTCCCCAAGTTTTGGCTGAGCACAGTAGAAAAACTGAACTCCCCACGCTTTTGTTATTTTTCTTACAAACTGAAATATAATTTCCTTAGACCACCATTTCCCAATCTGTTTTGGATACTATGAAGTGCTAGAAAAAGTGTTTCATAGTTGAAAGAGTTTGGAAATGCAGCATATAATATATAATGCTTACAGACTTGCAAGAAACATTAGTATATTCGAATCTTAAAGGTTCTGGGAGGTCTTGCAATTAAGAACCAACTGAATTTTTTTTCCATCTTTTTTGTTTGTTTATTTTTATTCCTTTAAGTTTTTATTTAAATTCTAGTTGGTTAATATACAGTGGAATATTAGTTTCAGGTGTACAATATAGTGATTCAACACCCATAAAGCATTCCATGCTCATCACAACAATTGCACTCCTTAATCCCCATCACCTATTTACACACCCCCCAATCCACATCTCCTCTGATAACCATCAATTTGTTCTCTATAGTTGAATCTGTTTCTTGGGATCCCTGGGTGGTGCAGCGGTTTGGCGCCTGCCTTTGGCCCAGGGCGCAATCCTGGAGACCGGGGATTGAATCCCACGTCGGGCTCCCGGTGCATGGAGCCTGCTTCTCCCTCTGCCTATGTCTCTGCCTCTCTCTCTCTCTCTCTCTCTGTCTCTCTCTCTCTGTGACTATCATAAATAAATAAATAAAATGAATCTGTTTCTTGATTTTTATCTTTTTCCCCCTTGTGCTCATTTGTTTTGTTTCTTAAATTCCATCTATGAGGGAAATCATATGGTATTTGTCTTTCTCTGACTGACTTATTTCACTTAACATAATACTCTCTGGCTCCATCCATTGTTGCAAAAGGCAAGATTTTATTCCTTTTTATGGCCAGGGAATATTCCATTGTAAATATATACCACATTTCTCTTATCCATTTGTCAGTCAGTGGACCTGTGGGATGTTTCCATAATTTGGCTATTGTAGATAATGTTGCCATAAACAAGAGGGTGCATGTATCTGAATATCGTTTAACTGGATTTTTTTATTGGTTTGTGTGTGCATATATATATATATATATAAAATATCTGTTTTCAAAAGCTTCTTCCATGTATGATTTGCATGCAATCATAGGTACTCATTTATATGTCACAGTTTAATGAGTTTTGACAAATGTATTCACCCATGTACCATCACATCTCTACAATAAAAAATATAGAATATTTCCATCACTTCAAATTTTTATTACTCTTTCCATAAATCTATAAGGGTTTTGCACAAAATACCTGACCAGCACTCTTCAAGATGGTCAATTCATGAAAAACAAGGAAAAAATGATAAACTGTCTCAGATTTCAGGATAGTAAAGGAACATTGCAACTAAATGTGGGATCCTGGAGCTGTAATAGGGCATTAATAGAAAAACTAGTGCAATCTGAATCAAGACTAGGGTTTAATTAATAATAGTGGATTGATGTTGATTTCTTAGTTTTATTAAATGGATCACAGGAATACAACCTGATAACACTAAGAGAAAGAGAAACTGAGTAAGGAATGTAAGGAACTCTCTGTACCCATCCATTACCTGACAATTTCAGTAGATCAGAAGTCCCAGCATGTCTAAGCTGATCCCTGCTCAGGGTATCATAGGCTGCATTCAAAGTGTCAGTGAAGCTGCATTTCTTTCTAGAACAAGGAGTCTTATTCCAAGGTTAAATGAATGTTGGAAGAATTGCAGTTCCTTGTGATTGCAGGAATGAAGTTTTCTGTTGGCTATCAGCTGGAGGTCACTCTCAGCTACTAGGGGTTACCCATAGCTCCTTGCCAGGTGGCCCTGTCACACATAGCAGCTCACTTCTTAGAAGCCAACAGGAGAATCTTTCTCCAGTCTCCTAAAATGGAGTCTTATATATAGTGTGATATAGCAGTCATGAGAATGACATCCCATCAACGTTGCTGTACAATCTAACTGAACCATGGGAGTGACATCCCATTAGCATATTCTGTTTATCAGAAGCAGGCCACAGACCTGCTCACACTCAAAGGAGATGATTGCACAGGAATCACTCTGAGGATCCAAGATCAGGATGGTCTATGAATTCTTTTTATCTGTGTCGTGAATGGATTCCACTATCTGTTCTAAGATAGTATTTGGAGACAAAGAGACACAAAAATAAATCTAGCCTCAACCCTTAATTTGACAAAAGAAGAAACTGAGACCTAACAAAGTGAAGTGACCATTTCAGGTACGTAGATGATCAAAGATAAAGTAAGGGCTAGACCCTCAGGTCCTATGAAAGGAAAACTTTTCTGAAACTCTATAAATTTTTTAATTTAGTTTTTAAAATTTTTGTTCCACATTAAAATAAATTGATAGCTTTCATTGACACGATGCCTACATTTTCAGTCAGATGAACATTGCCAAATGCCAATTATTAAGCATCCCCTTAGGGTAGCCACAAATTTAAAGGTTTATGAAATGAGCATACTATCTGTAATTGGACAAGCACAATAAAACAAGGTTCAGCAATAGGCTTCAGCAAGATTTGGAAAGAGATGAAAAAACTAGAGTGAGAAGCCATGTAGAAAAGAGAGCAGCATGTAGGGTTTGTGCAAGATGCAACGGTGTGGGGATCCCCTAGGTTTTCTGCTCATTTGTTGTTTCCTCTTCTTGTTTTGGGGGATTAGGCTTCTTTTTTAAAAACCAGACTTATCTTAACAAACAAATCAAACCATCCCTAATTAAAGGTCCAAACACTTCCCACTACAAACAAGGAATAACTCGCAGAGGACTGACCTGTGGGAAAGAACAGCCAAAACACAACAGGAGAATGCATACAACATACACTAGAAACACTTCCTGAAGCACCAGGCCCTGGACAGTGTATGGCCCTTTCTTAATATAGTATTACTCTCAGGAACAGAAAATATAACAAGCTTCCATAACATGCAAAAGACAGAAACCTGATGAATGGATAAAGAAGATGTGGTCTATATATACAATGGAATATTACTCAGCCATTAGAAATGACAAATACCCACCATTTGCTTCAACGTGGATGGAACTGGAGGGTATTATGCTGAGTGAAATAAATCAACTGGAGAAGGACAAACATTATATGGTCTCATTCATTTGGGGAATATGAAAAATAGTGAAAGGGAATAAAGGGGAAAGGAGAGAAAATGAGTGAAAATATCAGTGAGGGTGACAAAACATGAGAGACACCTAACTCTGGGAAACGAACAAGGGGGGTGGAAAAGGAGGTGGACATGGGGTTGGGATGACTGGGTGACAGGCACTAAGGGGGGCACTTAACGGGATAAGCACTGGGTGTTATGCTATATGTTGGCAAATTGAACAAGAAAGAAAGAAAGAAAGAAAGAAAGAAAGAAAGAAAGAAAGAAAAAGAGAGAAAGAAAGAAGAAAGAAAGAAAGAAAGAAAGAAAGAAAGAAAGAAAGAAAGAAAGAAAGGAAGGAAGAAAGACACCTAAACATAATGACAAGATGGAGGAATTCTCCCTTCAAAATAAGGTCAAGAAGAAATTGCAGCCAGAGATTTGCTCAAAAGAGATATAAGCAATATATCTGAATGGGAATTTAGAACAACAGTCAGAAGAATAGTACCTGGGCTTGAAAGTGGCATGGGAGACACCAGAGAAACCCTTGCTGCAGAAATAAAAGAAAACTAGTCAGGCCAAAATAAAAAATGCTATAACTGAGATGCAAAACTGACTGGATGTAATCACAGCAAGGATGGATGAAGCAGAAGACTGAATAGGTGATGGAGAAGATAAAATTATGGAAAATAATTAAGCTGAAAAGAAGAGGGAAAGGAAATATTAAATCATGAATATAGACTTAAGGAACTCAGCAATTTCACAGAGCACAAGAATATCCATACCATAAGAGTCCCAGAAGAAGAAGAATGGGAAAAGGGGCAAAAGACTTATTTATACAAATTATACCTGAGAACTTCCCTAATCTTGGGAAGGAAACAGGCAATCAAAACCAAGAGGCACAGAAAACCACCCTCAAAATTAATAAAAACAGGTCAACATCAACACATATTAGTGAAACTTGCAAAATACAAAGATAAAGAGAATTCTGAAAACAGCTAGGGACATGTTTAACTTACAGGAGTTAGGTTATGCTGACACATAAAGTCAGCATCAGATCTGTCCATAGAAACTTAGAAGGCCAGAAGAAAGTGGCATGATATATTCAACATGCTGAATGGGAAAGATATGCGTCCAAGAATACTATATCTAGCAAGGTGTATTTCAGAATAGAAGGAGAGATTAAGAGCTCCCAAGGCAAGCAAAAACTAAGGGACTTCATGAACACTAAACTAGCTCTGCAAGAAATGTTAAAAGGGACACTTTGAGCAAGAAAGAGGCATTAATAGAAAAGCAACAAAACCTAGAAAGGAACAGAGACAATCTGCAGGAGCAGTGACTTTACAGGTAATTCAATGGCACTAAATTCATATCTATCAATAATTACTCTGAATGTAAGTGGACTAAATGTTATAATCAAAAGATATAGGGTTTCAGAATGATTAAAAAAAACACGACCCATTGATATGCTACTTATAACAGACTCATTTAAGACCCAAAGACACCCCCAGATTGAATGTAAGGGAGTAGAGAACCATCTATCACGCTAAAAGACATCAAAAGAAAACCAAAGTAGCTTTCTTTTCTTTACTTAAACCAAAGGCTGTAATAGATTTTAAACCAAACTAGATTTTAAACCAAAGACTGTAACAAGAAATGAAGAAGCACACTATATCATACTAAAGGAGTCTATGAACAAGAAGATCTAACAACTGTAAATACTTTATGCCCAATTTATATGTTTAGAGCAGCCAAATATATAAATCAATTAATAACAAGCTTAAACTCATTGATAATAATAATAATACAGCAATGGACAGATCACCGAAGCAGATCATCAAGGAAACAATGGCTTTTATTAACACATGGGACCAGATGGACTTCACAGATATATTCAAGCATTTCATCCTAAAGCAGGAGAATACACATTCTTTTCAGATGCATATAGAACATTCTCTAGAATAGATCACATACTGTGTCATAAATCAGCTCTCAACAAGTACAAAAAGATTGAGATCTTACCAGACATTTTTTCAGACCACAACACTCTGAAACTTGTAGTCAAGCACAAGAAAAAATTTGGAAAGACCACAAATACATGGAAGTTAAAAAAAAAAAAAAACACCCTACTAAAGAATGAATGGGTTAACCAGAAAATTAAAGAAGATATTTAGAAATACATGAAAGCAAATGGAAATGAAAATCAATAGCCCAAAACCTTTGGGATGCAGCAGCACCAGGCATAAGAGGAAGCGTACAGCAATACAGGCCTTCTTCAAGAAGCAAAGAAAGTACCAAATACATAACCTAACCCTACACCTAAAGAAGCTAAGAAAAAAAACACATCAAATAAAGCCTAAAGCCAACAGAAAAGGGTAAATAATTACAATTAAAGCAGAAATAAATGATATAGAAATTTTAAAAATAGAACAGATCAATGAAACTATGAGCTGGTTCTTCTAAAGAATTAACAAAATTGATAAAACCCTACCCAGACTTAGCAAAAAGAAAAGATTTTATCAAATAGATAAAATCACACATGAAAAAGGAAAAGATCACAACCAACACCAAAGAAATATAAACAATTATAAGAGAATATTATGAGAAATTATATGCCAACAAATTTGGCAATCTGTAAGAAACTGAGAAAATCCTAGAAACATAAACTACCAAAACTGAAACAAGAAAAAATAGAAAATTTGAACAGACCTATAACCAGCAAAGAAATTGAATCAAAATCTCCCAAAAAACAAAAGTCCAGGGCCAGATAGTTTCCCAGGGGAATTCTACCAAACATTTAAAGAAGAATAATACCTATTCTTCTGAAGCTGTTTCAAAAAATAGAAATGGAAAGAAAACTTCCAAAATCACGCAATGAGGACAGCATTGCCTTGATTTCAAAACCAGAAGAAGACTCCACCAAAAAGAATAATTACAGACTAACATACCTGATGAACATGGATACAAAAATTCTCAGCAAGATACTAGCTAAACAAATCCAATGTACATTAAAGGGATTATTCACCATGATCAAGTGGGATTTATTCCTGGGCTACAATGGTGGTTCAGTATCCACAAATCAATCAACATGATACACCACATTAATAAAAGAAAGGATAAGAACCATATGATTCTTTCAATAAATGCAGAAAAGGCACTGACAAAATACAGCATCCTTTCTTGATAGGATGTTTATAGGTAAGTGGACCCTCAAGAAAGTAGGGGGAACATACCTCAACATCATAAAGGCCATATGCAAAAGACCCACAGGTAATATCACCCTCAGTGGGGATAAAGTGAGAGCTTTTTTTTTCCATGAGGCTCATAATGAAATGAAGAGGAGGTAGGTAAACTGTGGCAATTGCTTAGTTTAGTCCATAAATCATCAATAGAACTGAAAACAGGAAGCAGATAAGCAGGTTCATTTCTTCTCTTCAGTTCCTTCTGTCACCATGAAGATCATGTGGACAGGACATGAGCATTGACAGAATCCACAGAGGAGCCCCAACCCATGTTCCTAGGGACTTGACTTGGATGACAGACAGCAAAACCAGCTCATCTTCAAAATCAGATGAACACTGCACACAGAGAAAAGTGCATAGAGAAGAAACTGCAAGTAACATCATTGTCCCAAAATCATCTATGAACTGTGATTGAAACCAAAGAAACCTTAGAACTTTTGAGCTATAAGTGGTCTTAGCAATTATCAAATGGAAGTGTTCATATTTTGCAGTGAAACATTTTTTTATTAATTATTTTTTATTGGAGTTCAATTTGCCAACATATAGCATATCTCGCCATGTTTGAAAATGCCATTTACATTGGGAGTTACAATTTAAGTTGTATTTTTCGTGCATATGTGTGCACGAAGTTATTCTAAAATAACTTTTTATTAAACTGTATTCTAATGCTAGTTCCTATTTCTAAGGTACATATTGTGTCAACATGTTTAAGATTATGCAATATTTCAGTGTTTTCCCAAACCTGCAGTAGTCAAGAGCCTTTACTTTAAGAGATGACCTAAAATTTCTTGTATATCTGAAATCAGACAGATGACAAGCAAGATAAAAGAATGTTACTTTAAAAGCATAAATCTTCTCTGGATCCAATTATTTGTGAGTGCTCCTTAGCTCCCTCAGGAAAGGAAAGAAACTGCTGACATCCTGAAGAAGAAACAAACTAAAGTACACATTACCGAGGACTCAGGCTGGCCTGTTCTCCTATGTGCATACTCTCCTTTAACAAAACATAAGTAGGACACAATCAATTCTTTTCATTTCTTCCCAAAATTCATCAAGAGAAATAGTGGAGTTCCCAGCACACTCTATGCACACAAGCATATACATAACCCCATGCTTCATAGAAGCTATCCAAATCCAAAGAAACATTTGAAATGAGGCCCTTTGAGATGCCTGGGTGGCTCACCTGGTTAAGTATCCTACTCTTGGTTTCAGATCATGTCATGATCTCAAGGTCATTAGATCAAGCCCCATTCAGCTCTGTTCTCAGTACGGAGGTCTGCTTGAGATTCTTTCCCTCCTCCCTTTCCTTCTCTCTCTATTAATTTCCCTCCTCATTCACCTCCCCTCCACTCATGCTCTCTCTCTCAAACAAATAAATATATAAAATCTTTTTCAAAATTAAATAAAGTAAAATGAGGTCCCTTATAAGGAGCTACCATTCTAGACATAACACTGCTCAACGTAATTTACTTTCTTCTCAAACACATCTCGAAGAAAGCAAACCTTCAATGCCCTTAGGAGGAATGTGACCATTCTTGGTCTTCCCAGAAGGAAATTTAATTACTACCTATCATGAAGGACAAATTGCCTATTTGCTTCAAATCAGTGTATGTGTGAGTATGTGTGACTGGTTTCTCGGGTTTTGACTACCCCTTGGATGAGTAGACAAAGCAGTGCAGTGGTAAGAGCCAAGACCAGTTAGCATTAAGATGTATGCACACCAAAGGCCAAGGCATTCTTAATATGTGCTCTGGCCTGACAGGTTTCCATTTTGATAAAAACTACTAGAATGAAGTAAACTGGACACTTAAGACCCTGAGCTCAAATAAAACTGATTGTATCTTCTCCTTTTGAGACTAATTCTTACCCTGTGCTCTCCCCAGAGAAATCCAAGCCAAGCTCCCTTATACAGGATCCAGACATATCTCTGAGCTTAAGGAATTTGGGGGCCTGAACCAGCATCAGAGAGGTTTGCAATGGTAATCAAGAGCTCCTGTGTCTATCGTGAACATTGCACTACATGAATTATGTGTATTAACTGACTTAACCCTTTTAGTGACCCTTAGAACGGAGGTTCTGAAAGTGTGGCACATAGATTCCTGGGTTTCTCCAGGGCACTTTCATGTTTTTATCATTTCATTTTAATGTTTTCTAATAAATTTATTATATTTTATAATTTTAATAATTTTACTTTACGATCTTCATAATTTCCATACTACTATGGAGACCTTATTTGCCTTCCTCCCTATGCTATGCATACTGCTGACACAAAAACAATAGGAGATAAAATTGCTGGTATGTGAGCACAAACTTTTGGCACCAAAATGTATGGACAGTCATTGTATTCTTCACCACCACTCAAAGTTGCTTAAAAGAAAAAAAAGCTAGTTTCACTTAAGAATAAGAATATTTTTGATAAAGAAGTAAAAAATTTTAATTCTATTAAATCTTGACCCTTGAGTACACATCTTTTTAGTGTTTTGTGAGACAAACTCTCTTAAAGCATTTCTGCTGTATGGAAGACAACAGTTGCCTCAAGGAAAAGGACATATATGGTTGTCTAAGCCATGAGCTGAACCAACTGTTATATTCTTGAAATGACATTTTTTTCTAGTACTTGCAAGAATGATCGACAGATCAAATATTATTGGGATGAAAGGGATGGTTGGCAGACATTTTCTTGAAAATAAAGTAAGGACCTAACGTCAAGGAAAACAACTGAGTACATTTTTTTCCAATGAAAAAAGAACTTCAAGTGAAAATTAGAAAATTGGAAAACTGTATTTATCATAGTGAACTTGACATCTTCCCAACATATTTCAATAAAGATTTTATTTATTTATTCATGAGAGATACAGAGAGAGCAGTAGAGACATAGGCAGAGGGGGAAGCAGTCTCCCTAGGGGAAGCCCAAAGTGGAACTCTATCTCAGGACCCCAGGATCACACCTGAGCCAAAGGCTCAACCACTGAGCTACCCAGGTGCCCCTCTTCCCAACATTTTAAAGCTTTTTAGATGAGATCAGTAGTAATATTAACAAATGTGAATTTTTTGTGTTATGGAATAAAACATGTCAACATTTTGAAGACCTATGTAGCTCAGTGAACCCATGCATAATGTTTCAAAATCATTTAGGGTTAAAAGACCCATTCAAAGTGCAAGCTAGAAAAATTTTTAAAAATTTAAAAAAAAGGTTCAACCTAGACCAGCAGATTTTAATATAATCAAGAATGAAAAGTTTGCTGATATGTTTTCAGATTATACAGTGCAGCTAGCTTTTAAGAAACTACTACTTGTTCAGTTTTGGCATGGCATCAAAGAAAAATACCCACACCTATCTGAAAAGAGACTTAAAATACTTCTCCCTTTTCTAATTATATATCTGTGTGAGGCCAGATTTTCCTCATATACCTCAATCAAAGCAACATAGCACTAGATTGAATGCAGAAGCAGATATAAATCAGCTGTCCTGTAAAGACATAAAAGATAGTAAAGAGATTTCAAAAGTGTAAAAGAGTGCCACTGTTCTAAATTTTTTCTTTGTTTTGGAAAATATAGTTATTTTTCATTAAAAGTATGTCATTTGTCTTAGTTTTAAAATTAATTTATATAGAGAGATTTTAAAGTTTCTCATCTCAAATTTCTAATATGTAGTTAATTTGGGCTTTCAGGGGTATTCAATAATTTGTATGGGTACAAACAGGTCCTGAGACCAAGAATGTTGAGAATGGCTATCTTAGAGTTAAATGCTACAATGGAATCCCAGCTATCTGCTACAATTCAGGCTGGCAGTAGAGATCTGGGGAGAAACAGTTATGTCAGGAAGTCATAAAACAATGATATAGTCATACCCTAACATTATACTTAAAAAGAAAAGATGCAAATATACATTTTTGTCACTCTTTGGTGTAAGGATAAGAACTTCTCTTTGTGTGTGAATCTGCATTTTGGAGTTTTGCAATGTCTTTCTTGCATAAACTACCTATAAGTCATCATCAAAGATTTCCTTTGTGTAAGTGGAAAAAGATATTTAAAAACACTTGAAATTAGATTAAATGAATATTGTCTCTAGATTTTATACTATTTGCTTCAATTTTTAAACTGTAATCTCACTCACAGGTAATTCAATATAAAAAATGTAGCCCAGTGTTTTATAAAAGTAGCAACTCTCTACACAGCAAGATCTTATTAGGCTATATAATATGTAAAATATTTTATTCACAGTGATAATTTCAATAAGCATATACCAGTTTGGGAACAAATGCAATGAATTTGGGAGGTATTTCTATGGTTGCCTTAACATACATATTAGCAAAGTAAATTAGTAAATTTACTTTAGTAAATTAGTAAAGATTTTTAAGAATTTTTTAAGGGGATCTCTGGGTGGCGCAGTGGTTTGGTGCCTGCCTTTGGCCCAGGGTGTGATCCTGGAGACCCGGGATCGAATCCCATGTCGGGCTCCCGGTGCATGGAGCCTGCTTCTCCCTCTGCCTGTGTCTCTGCCTCTCTCTCTCTCTGACTATCATAAATAAATAAAAATTTTAAAAAAAGAATTTTTTAAGGAATGCACATTTTCTTATTGGAAACCCAACTATGTTTACAGATTGAGCAACCTGTAGATATATTTATCCTAGGATTTTATATGCTCTCTTTAATACACACATTATACTTTTACTCTTTGACTAACCCCAGGATCATTCTAAATCTAACTGAGTAATGCTGGTATAAGCCCAGTGTCCTAACCTGAGTTGGAAAATATTTACTTAGCTACTCAGGAGGCAACCAGTCTTCTAAATGTAGAGACTGAAGAGCTAAATAAGCCTAGTTCCTAGAAAATTAGAAATTTCTATTTGGCTCCACTCTTCCAAAATAGGAAGCAAATATCTGTTATCTTGCCTTCTTGTTTTCAACCAAATGCCTACAGGATTTATACAGATTTGTGTTTTAGGAATGGAAAGAAAGATAATGTGCGTAAAGTAAATTTTCCTATACCTATCTTGTTTATTTCTAGTTGGGTGACTCAAATGGGTTATCACATTTGATTCTATTCACATCATGGGATGGAATTACCTCAAGGCCTACAGCCACATAGCATACCACTTCCTGAAATGGTAACCCTATGCCAGGAAAGGTAGATGGAGACTGTCCAGGCCTTTTAGAAAAATAGCATGGCTGCTTTGTAGTCAGTCATGGCCTCCAGAAAATTCTCCCCTTCTAAGAAAGAGCAGTTAAACTAACTGGACGAGTTCTGTTGTCCATGCCACTTTCAACATGGATTTCATAGAACATCACACACTGCTATAAGAGAATTCTTTTTTCTAATGTAGATCTTATGAGTAGAGAGTAAAGGTTAGAAGGTAATCAAAATAAAAAAATAAGCTCATTGCTTTACTGAATTTCTTTATTATTTAAGTTGAGAATTGCCTTCGACTTCTGGAAGTCTTCCATAAATGCAGTGCTTTCCCTCTTGATTACTGAGATTAAAATTTGTGATGTACTTTAGTCCAGGTTTAGGCAATTTGAAGGTGGGATAAAAGGCAATAACCAAGCAAATTCATTTTAAAATTAAATGTAGTGCTTTTTGGGTAACTTTTTAGTTTAACTTTTAAACTTTTTAGTTTAACAACTCTGTTTGTTATTGGTTTTTACTGAAGTTAAATATCTCTGAAGCATCTGAGAAATTAGACCGTTATTTGGCATTTCATGAACACTAAAGAGAACACTTCAAATATCTCTAATGATGCATTTTAGAATACATTTTGAGAGCATTTTCTTAACCTCAGCATCTTTGTCAGTGAACTAAACATGACAATACTGATTACTAAGGTGGCCAAGAAGAGCACATTCTATATGTACATTCTATAAATTGACCAATTAGATATCACCTGCTCCTTGAACCTCACCCACAGATCTACGTACTAATTACAATTGCAACTCATAGTAGCATAGTAACAAAGAGAACAATGTCTATGTATCCACATGGGTATTCCCTCATCAATCATAATTTAATCAGTGAGAGATGCTAAACATCATCCAACAGAGCTCTTAAAGATATCAGTGCCCAATTTTTTCAGATAAATAAATTCTTCAGGTAACAATATAACATTATAATAATATATAATAATGCAAAAAGAAATATAAAATAAGTGTGATATATTTTACATGATATTTACAAATATTTTACATAATAAAAATAAATTATTATCAGATAAAATACAATTGCATTATATACAATTGATCTAAAGAGAATATAATAACTGCTTATCTAAAACACATTGAAAATTATTTTACAATAAATGAATAGAGTGTTTCACAGCTAGATTTGTACAGTATAATTGTTTAAATTGGATTTTTCCAGTACATTGGCATCTAGAAATCTAATACAAGGGCATTAATTGCCTCTGGCAGTCCAATCTTTGCTTTTACTGCAGTCCTAAAGGAAGTAGCCTTCCCAAAGCCACAGACAGGGACTCTCAGAATGGCTTTCAGGCACTCTCAGATTGTTGGAAAGGGAAGTTTGGAGCCAGAATCGGCAGAGGTGGGAAGGAAACAGTCAAGAGAACAAGAAGTAATTTTGGCAGTTGGTATTCAGCAAATTCACAGAATGAAGCATCTGTTATTGTCTCTCCTTTCCTGATCCAACATTACCCACTTTTCTCATGCTATATAAGCAAGTGAACACATAACTTCTTAGTGTCCTGCCTGTAATTCATTATTTAAGGAGCCTATGCATAATCCATCACTTGGAGGTTCCTTCTTGCTCACATTACTACTACACATGCAAGCAGCACTGAGCAAGGAATTAAGGTAAGGGACAAGGAGAGGGAAAATCAGTCATCCTGAACAACAAAAAGGGACTTTGTGTATTTATTAGTTGACTGCCTGAGCATGACCCTGTGCTGCAAAAAAAAAAAAAAAAAAGAAAAAGAAAAAGAAAAGGCATCATTTAAAAGACAATGCTGCATAAGCAAAGTGTGTATAGGCAGACAGACTTGGGTTCACTTGGACTTTGTGAAAATTATTTAATCTCTACATATTTCAGTTTCCTCATTAGAAAATAAATACTTAAAAAAAAGAAAATAAATACTTCATACTCTCCTGGTTGGGATATTGTAAGGATTCCAGATAAAATGTGGAAAGACCTGGCCTTGTACCTTAATCCCAGCAGGCATAATAAATGAACAGCAACAGCAGCAGTGGTAGGAAGAGTGACACTTCCTTAAAAGTTCTTCTAACCACAAAAACAGAGGTCCAGCACTTGCTTTTGAAGTCTACAAACAACTGGTTTCTCTAAGACAGGGCTTACCCAAAGGTATTCTATATCTATTAGTTCCCTCCAGATAGTAGATGGTTTTAGTAAGGGAAAAACATGGCTGGGGGATGGATCTGGTCACATAAGTTTTGGATATTGGGGGTTAAAAAAGAACACTATTTCCTTACCAAAGATTTCTTGGGGATTTAATATGCTAATGCACAATAAAATACCCCAACAGAGCAATATATGAAGTGCATCCCAAAAACATTCATTCGCAGAATTATTTTTAAGGGAACTTCATATAGGACTAGTGATTTATGGAAAAAATTCTGGATATTGCTGCTGTAAAGATACAAGTGATCACAAAAAACTAATTTGACAATGTAAATGGAGAATAATATGACAAATCTTAGCATGAAATGCAATAGAATTCTTTGATAGTTTTATAATTAATAGCATCAGCAATCCTGCAAATCTCTTTCTGGGTTTTTATACGTAAAGAGTCAAACATTTATGGTCCTATGGGAGCCATAGGTTATGCTAGTCCTTGTCTTAGAAACCATAGCTAAAAAAGAGGAAAGAAAGAAAGAAAGAAAGAAAGAAAGAAAGAAAGAAAGAAAGAAAGAAAGAAGAAAGAAAGAAAGAAAGAAAGAAAGAAAGAAAGAAAGAAAGAAAGAAAGAAAGGAAGGAAGAATAAAGGAAGAAACCAGGGCTAACACAGCCCTGGAGTTCAATGATGTGAATTCAGCAGTTCATTAAACCAGCCACAAAAGCAGAGATCCAACGTCCAGAGTGGCCATTTGGGTGGGCCAGAGCAGTGCTGGGTCTGGGCAGAAATGAGCAATATTCTCCCAGTTATGTACAGATCTTTATCACCTAAACCCCAAACCAACATTGTGCATGTCCAAAGCTTTGCAAAGTCTTATGAAAGCATATCCTTTCATTTCTGTTCCTAATTCATGCCTCCATTGGAGGCGGGGAGAAAAAGTTAAAGAGACTAAATGGGGAATGAATGCTAGGCTACCAATTATAGAAACTATCCCATATCATAGTTCAAGCCAAACCCAAGACTACCAAGTCATACAAATAACTGCCCAGGTGAGTCATTGGCCCACAAATGCACAAACTGCCAAGCACTGAATCCCACTTCCTCTTTCTGAATTTAAACAGATGGTATTCAAGAATATGAACAGGAAAAATTGGGAGAGATATGTGCAAAGATGGGATTTAGGGGCAAAAGCAACTCATTATTTAAGGGATACTGAGGGAGACAGAGACCCAACAATACTTCTACCTTAAAGTTTAAAATTAGGAATCTATTTCAACATTCTTTTAAGTTTTAATCACTGAACACAAAAATGCCAGTATTCCTTGGAAGACCAATACATTAAACTGCCTACATGTCCCACCTTGAGTAACTATCCATTCAGTGTCCACCAACCATAGGCTAGGCACTGTTCTAGATGCTGGTGTTACAATAATAAATAAACCAAACAGAAATCCCTGCACCATAGAGTTTGTATTCTATGTAATTTGTATTCTGTGTATCATAGACTGAAAAGTCTCTGATGTTAGTTTTGATATTATAGCCCACTTAGAGCTGGGTTGGAATTACAGCTTGTTTAAGCACATCCAGCAGATAATACACATTGCCCAGGGAGCACAAACCAAGACAGAGTTTTGGAAAGCATGAAATCTGAAGATCCTGGACACTGAACCCACGGATGTGTGTGTGCGTGTGCGCGCGCGCGCACGCGCGCGCGTGTGTGTGTGTGTGTGTGTGTGTGTGTGCCTGCATGTATCATATTTGGAATGGATATTGAAAGCATTCATGCAAACAAAATTGAGGCAAGTATGCCAACCTCAAGATTCATCCTAGGCCTGGCTCAAATAAAAATGGTATGAGAAATAAAAATAAATTGATGCCCACAAAGTACTTTGCTAAAGCAACATTGTCATCTCTATACTAAGTCTGATGAGTTTCATTAACTATTTACATAGGCTTTGATAATTGCAAAGGGCACTTGGGGAATTCTAAAAGGGTGCATAGTTTTAATGGGTGAATAGAAATTCTGAGTCTGACAGTACAGTTTTAAAATAAATTGAGGGAGGGAAAATGGTATAATAAATACAGCAGGCCCTTTAAAAGTGTCTGCCTAGTTGAAAGGACAGCCTGTGAGCTCATGGCCAGGCCCCTAACCGTGGTCCCAGCCACAGCTGACTGAACCAGCAAGAAAGCCTGACCCAAGTTGGAAAATTAGTTTGTAACTGGAGCTATACAATTCTCATTTAGTCTGTGCTAGTCTCTTTTATACAGAGTATTTTGCTAATACTCAAAATATTATGAGGGATTGTCATTCCCATTTCAATGACATGATATTGAGGACCATGGAATACTCTATCCTTCTTTCTCCATGTCCCACATGTAGACTGAAAAGCAGAGTCAGAATGCAAAAAGAGAGAAAAATGAAATAGATGTAAAGAAATAAATTTTGAAGGTATCTGATCGTTTTGTAAGTACCGTGAAGAGGCCACATATTGTGCTTTCCAAAGACAACCAAAATGGTGTCTCCCCGTCCACATTGCCATTTATTTTCCCATCAAGACACAGAATCCAATGCTTCCTTCTTGAATCTGGTGGGGGCTTGTGACTCCCTAGTAACCAATAAAATGCAGTAACACCAGTGGCGTGTGACTTCTGAAGCTAGGACACAAAAGGTGATACATCACTCCTTTGGAGCACTGAGTCACTACATAAGAAGTCTGACTCCCCTGAGGCCACCATGTCATGAGGAAGCTCAGCTCACATGGGGAAGACATGTATATCTTCGACAACAGCCCCAAATAAGGTACTGCTGACAACCAGCTCCAAACATGGGAGCTATTGCTGCAGGACCCCAAGCTCCAGATGCCAATGCATTCTCAGCCTCTGAATCTTCCAGCTGAAGCCTCTGGCCTTGTAGAATAGAGAAAAAACATCCCTGCTTTGTCCTGTGTGGATTCCTCATCCACAGAATCCATGTGCATACAAAATATTTGATTTATGTCACAAGTTTTGGGGTTGTGGTTTACCAGCAACAATAAGTGAAACAAAGACCCTGCTTTATTCCTATGCAACAGTTCCAGGAGATTGTACTGAATCTTGTTTTAGCCTTCTGTAGTTTTCAAGGATTTCTATCACATCCTAAAACCCATCAAAATTAAAAAGAAAATTGATATTAGGAATGAGGTTGTAGAGAAAAATGTGGTACTGACTGAGTCAAGATGGATGGGGTGCAGCAAGAAGTCTGTTGCTTTGGGATGGAGAGCTGGATATACATGTATGATGGTAGCAATATGTCTTGTTTCTTGGGATTCAAACCCTCTATTTCATCAGTCAGTGAGGTTCTAGAGGAATTCACTGTTGAAATGCCAGAGTATCAGGTTGTATGAGCTATTTCTCATGGCCTTCAGTAAAGCAAGAGGAAATGTAAACTCCAAGCTAGAGCTGCTCAGTGGAAACCAATGGCAGAGAGAGAATAGAAGGCACCCAGGAGACTATAGGGCTCCAGATCATAAATTCCATTATTAGCTGAACCAAACTTCAGTGGCCAGATTTGCGTGTGTGTGTGTGCGTGCATGCATGTGTGTGTGTATGAGTGACACACAGGGGTGGGTATTATATACTGATTGAGAAACTGAGGATTACTAGCAATTTGAATGAGAATACACAGAAAGAGCCAGAAATTTTAGCAAATCCATTATAATGTACCTTCTCCCTCAACAAGCAAAAATGATGTCTCCATTTGTAACACTCATTTGCCTGTAATGAAATATTTTGGTAATATTCCAAAGTATTACTAAATTTGCAGAGAAATGGTCCATGCAGCCCATACACGGCTCCGATCCATCAAATCCCACTCTTACTCTGAGGTTTTTATGAGAAAACGTGGGAAAATGGAGCTCCAGAATTCTCACAGGTATGACTTAGCCCTGGGAGTTTATAAGGGTGGGAGATTCACAAAGCATCTCTCAGCAATCTTCCTGACATTAGTCTCTAGCAAATATAGCTCTCAAAAACAAAACTAGCAGATAGCTGACTAAGGTTTTACGAGAATGGCACTGCAAGAAAGATCCCTCAAATTAACATCCACCTGAGCCCTTCAAGCACAAGCACAGATAATGAAAATGGACCAAAGTCCCCATCCCCCTCCTTCACAGAGAAATCCTTCCCTTTCTGATGCTCTGGAAGGATAAGAAGCAGGTAAAATTCTCCCAGAGGACAGAATCTGTGGCAGTCTTTTTGGCTGACTGAGAAATTTATTTTTTTACCAAATGAATTAGTCAACAAGTCAATGTTTATGAGAGCAGTTAGTCCTTTGATTTACTTTATCATCCCTGTATATGCATCTAGTCTCCTAACCACCATATGGCACTGTCTTGGGAGTAGTTCCCTTTTCCTCTTGGAAACATGAAAAGTTGATCAAGACAGAAATAGAGGGAAGATACCACCCAGAGATAAGTTGCTCTAAGAAGAGTGGCTCTAGAACGTCATCTCTAGCTGAGTGGTGGGATTGAATATGGTTTGCTTTCTCTTTGGGGGTCAGTAAGTGGGTTTGTAGTTGTATATATGTCATATCAGGTGGGGTTCCTTTCAACATATGGGATAAAGGGTGTGTAGCACATTCAAGGAACAGATTGTGGAAGCATCTTAAGGTAAGTTCCCTAGAAGCAGAACCTGAGATGGAATATTTGTGCAAGGCATTTATTAATGAAGCGCTCTGGTGAGAGAGCTGAAGGGGTATTCGGGGAGTCTACAAGCAAGGAGGGAGTAAGTTAAAGAAAGATGTGGTTTCAGGTGAAGTCAGCAGTTCCTAAACTGTACTTGAAATTATGGCTTTCCATGTCTTTCCCAGTCAACATGCCAGGCATGTGAAGGGCATGAGGGGGACCACAGGGCCTGAGGCCTTTCTTGGGAGGACCTTGTGGTCTGACAGAGCCACACTAGGCCCTGGCTTGCCTGTCTGCACAGGTCCTGAAACTGTATCGCATCCTGCTGGCAGCCCCTCCTGTGTGAAGTCTGACAGTACCTCCAGGGACACTGGCTGTCCTCTCCAGCAACCTTGGAGGACTTGGTCCAGGGATGAGACCATTGACGGATGATGCAGGCATGACCATGTCGTAAGATAGGCCAGGAACAAAGAAGGCAACTTAGTGCGAAAGACAGTACGCATGGTTTTGAATATGATGAGAAGTATCAGGCCATGCAGTGCTTACTGTATTTTGAGGCTACTTGAAGCTTCCCAACTGCAGCTCCAAATTAGCAGGGAGAAGGAGGGGGCAGCGTTTCATGCCATTTACATGTCTCCCTTCTAGCAAAGTCTCTAGATCACCTTGTAAAGCTGCAAAAGAGTGAATCATCCAAATGATGATTCGTCTCTCCACCTCCAGCCTGATTAACTATTTTCAATCTAATGTAATAATGATAATAACTTAGCAATTGTTTTAATTCTCACATCTGTACGCAGCATAACAAAGTCACCCTGAACACAACTCGGGAGCAGATACCCATAGCTTTCTGACTGGCTCTAGCCTTCTCACAACACAGTTTCTCTGGCTCAGCTTGTTCCCCATCTAAGTCCTCCACTTCTGTCTGTTATTATGCCTGCCCTTTGTCTCTACTTGTCTTTCTGTTTCACATTTAAAAATACAAGATTGTGTTAGCTGGTAGCTACCCAATCTGAAGCATCACTAACAAATGACATCCTTGTGCTAAAACACCTCATTAAGCCAGAACTGCACTTAATGCTTAATGTTCAACTTCGCCCCATCAGTTTTGGGGCAGCATACCTGGCTTTTGTGGGTGTGTGTCTTTGTCTTAGAGAAGACACTTAGCTTGCATCAGATTCTCAAAGGTACCTGTGTAAGGTAAACAGTGCTGCTCTAAATATTTGTGTGTGTGTGTGTGTGTGTGTGTGTGTGTGTGTGTGTGTAGCTATGTATCAAATATATTTCAGTGGATCAACTTTGTTTAATTGAGGTATAATTGACATGTAACATTCTATTAGTTTCAGGTGTACAATATATGCTTTGGTATTTATATATATTATGAAATAGTCACCACAGTGAGTCTGGTTAACACCTGTCACCATACATAGTTACAAAATTTTTTTCTTGTGCTGAGAGCTTTTAAGATTTACTCTCTTAGCAATTTTCAAATATGCAATACAGTGTTATCAACTGTAGTCACCGTAATGTAACTTATAGCCCCAAGACATATTTATTATAATTGGAATATAACTGGAAGTTTGTACCTTTTGACCCCCTTCATCCATTTCACCTACCCCAACTCCTAACCTCCGACAACCACCAATTTATTGTCTAGATCTATGAGCTTGATTTATTTGTTTGTTCTTAATTTTTAGATTCCACACAGTGATGTCACATGATATTTGTCTTTCTCAATCTGATTTATTTCATGTAGCATAACACTCTCAATGTCCATCCATATTGTGGCAAAAGGCAAGATTTCCTTCTTTTCAGAGCTGAATAATATTTCAGCGTGTGTGTGTGTGTGTGTGTGTGTGTGTGTGTGTGTGTGTTTGACAGCTTCTTTATCCATTCATCCATTGATGGACACTTAGGTTGTCTCCATATGTGGCTATTGTAAATAATGTTGCAGTGAACATGGGGGTGCATATATCTTTTTGAATTCGTGTTTTTGTTTTCTTCAGATAAGAACCCAGAAGTGGAATTGCTGGATGGTATGATATTTCTACTTTTAATTTTTTGAAAAACCTCCCTACTGTTTTCCATAGTGTTGCACCAATTTACGTACCCTCCAATGGTTCACAATGGCTCCCTCTTTTCCACACTCTCACCAATACTTACTATTCCTTATCTCATTAATAATAGCCATTCTAATGGGTGTGAGGCAATATTTCCTTGTGGCTTTGATTTGCATTTCCTTGATGACTAGTGATGTTGATAATCTTTTTGTGTACCTGTTGGTCACTATATGCCTTCTTTGAAAAAATATATATTCAGATCATTGTCCATTTTTTAATCAGATTGCTTAGTTTTTATATTATCACATTGTATGAGCTCTTTATATATCTTGGATATTATCCCCTTCTCAGATACATTATTTGCAAATATTTTCTCCTATACAGTAGGTTGCCTTTTCTTTTTTGTTGTTGTTGTTAATTTCCTTTGCTGTGCAGAGGCTTTTAGTTAGTGGATAAACTTTTAAATTTTCATTACTTCCCAAGATTTCAATATACATTTTTAAAACCTTAATTATTTCATTCAAACTAAATTTAATATTTTTTCATCATACCCACAGTCGGTTTAAACCACCACATTTTTAATATACAAAGTGACTAAAACTGCCTTTAATCATTTCTCCAAATGAGGCATAAGTCTTAAAGTTCATAGCCTTCCAGAATTCAGGGAGCTTTCAGTACACAAGATTATCTTTCTCTTTGTTGCAAAATTAGCTCCCTCTAATACTTTTTTTCTAAATTGAATCCAAAATGCAACAATGGCAGGACTAAGTGGTTTTGATAGATCCACCAAAAGTCAAACATTAATGACTTTTAGTTGAAGACAATTCCATCAAGGCATTGTTTCCAAACATCTTCTAAATACCCAGTGATCCCTCTAGTGGAATCTCTTATGAGACATAAAAACTACTGGCATAGAGTATAATTGAGTTTTACTTCTATCGTGAACATTATCTAATGTTCCTTAGAGGTTTTATGAAACCAGGGAACCATCCGTTCCCAGTTGTGTTTATTCCTGAAAATCTGAACCTTGGTGTTCCAGAGAGACCATGATTACACACGGCCTCAAGAGTAAACATGATCTCACCCACCAGGGAGGGAGAGCAAAGCTCACTTGCATACACAAAGAGAATTAAAAAGCAAGCAGGAAGACAAAATATTATGATTTTAGAAAAATGTACAAAGAATTTGTTCATTCAGTGATGAAGGTGTTATAGCAAATACCTAACTAGCTTAATAGAGCAGACAAAATTAGATGTTCACCTTGATGAACCTAATTATTGCAATTTCAAAACTACAAATGGCCTCAGAGGGGAGAAAACAACCTAAAGCAGGTCAGCTTTCAAGTGAAAAACTGAAACCCAGAGAAGTTGAGTAAATTACCCCCCAATATAGTGTAGAACCAGCAGCAGAATGGAACTTTTGCTCGTTGCCCTTCTAGACCCACAGGAGAGAAACCCCCCCCCCCACTGGTACTTAAGGGGCTCTAGGAATTATTTCCTAACCTAAAGCTCTTGATATGCAAGAGCTCCCACTCAAATAGCTAAGTGGACCTGATAAAGGTGAGTTAGTTACAGTCAAAGAAAGATCAAAGATTAGCATGTAGGTCTTCAGATACTCTCTTTCTTCCCAACGCTATTGTTTGTCCAAAATGCTACCAAAAAAAAAAGCCACAAATCTTTCCAAAAATATTAATATGGCGTATCTCTTTATAGAATCTACCAGGCCACAGGTCAGTATTCGTTTCTGACTCAAACTTACACTTAGTGCTCTAAAGCCGTTAGAGCAGTTGCTATATTTTGCATTAGGCAAAAAGTGTCCCTGAACTTGGATTTTATTTTAATTTCTGAAGTTAATCTTCCTGAGGTTACCAAGAATCTCCATGATGCTAAATCCAGTGGAATCTGATCAGTACTCATCTTATTTGACCCTCTGTAGCATTTGGCATCTTTGAGTATTATTCTCTCCTTCTTGAAACGCCACCTTCTTTTAGTTTCCAGGAAAACTATATTCTCTTGGTTTTCCTCTTACATTTTCCTCTCAATCTTCTTTGCTGGCTCATCTTCCTCCACCCAGTCATTAAATGCTGCAATTTCTCAAGGTTCATGTATAGTTCATTTGTTTCACACTCTCTTGGTCTCCATAGCTATACAATGACTCCTAAATTCCTAAGTCCAATTACAATTGCTTTTTTGAGATTCAAATCTATATAATCAATTGCCCTCAGATGTCTCCATTATGATAGCAAAATTATATTTCAAAGTTAACATTATATACATCTAAATTTACAATATTTCTAGAAAAAAAAACCCTCATTCTCTTCCAGTGGTTCCTAAATAAATGACTAAAAGCACCATCTAACCATTTAGAGAAGCTCAAAATCTGGGAGTCAACTTGCAGCCTGCTCTCTCTCACCATAGGTGATCATCTCCACAATGAGAGGGGTTTTCCTTCCTGAGTCCCAGTTTCCACCTCCACCACCACCCTTAACCCAGAGACCATGCCTACTAGCTGCCTGTGCCACCACCTCCCAACTTGTCTCCACATACCTAGCTTGCCTTCCTACATTTTTTTCTTCACATAGTAGAATTTCTTTGCCAAATGCAAATCTGATTATATAGCCTTCTGCCTAAAACCCTTCCATAGCTGACCTTAGCCCTCTTTTCAAAGGTGATCAAGCTTTCCATGGTCTGCCCCTACCAAAGCCATTAGCTTCATTCCTGAAGATACCCAAGCACCAGCTATGCCCCAAAGTATATGCCCAAGTTCCAGCTGCCTCCTAGGATGCCCAACAGCCAACAGCACCCCCATGATGCCCAAGAACCACCTGCACCCCCAAGTGCCAGCCACACTCCCAGGATGTCCAACTACATTCAGTTCTCCAAGCATACTATTCTTTTCCCCATCCCTGCTATCAGCACTACCAACCAAGCATCTGAATATATTTTCCCTCCACCTACAAGGCATTCCCCATCCTTTGACAAGTTAAATCCTGTTTCTCCTTCAGTGCTCAGATGAAACAAGATTCCCACAAAAAAGTCTTTCCTGAACCCCCTTCTAGATCAGGTTCATTAACTCTGCATTTAAGGATCCCCTTGCCCTTCCTTGGCAGCACCTGCCAAAGCTGTTCTTTTATATTTGTCCCTAGATCTTGAGCTCCAGGGAAGTAGGAACCATGTGCAGTCTTATTGTTTTCTGTACTGAATCCACAATGCCTAGCCCAGGACCTGACATGTGGCAGGTGCTTCATAAATATTTGTTGAATAAGTATCAATATTTTTACCCTTTTCTGGCAGACCTCCATGACATGAACTGGATTATTCAGGAATAGTTTGTTCTTATCCGTCCAGCAGATTCTCTCTTCCTCCTCCTTCAACCAGCCTGACTTCACAAATGTCACAAAATATTTCCATCTCTTCTGGCACAGACAACTTGTCTTCCAAAGATGGACAAGAGGGGCTGTTTATTCTGCCTACATATTGGTCATACTAGAAACATTTCTCTAGGAAGATAATGAAATTCCTAACAAAAATCAGTTTGTGGATTTGATCAATTCACATCATCCTAATGCCTCATGAGGATTAGTGAAAGTAAGCTGCACAGACAACTAACCTAAAAATATAGGTCACAGCTGTGCTCCAGGGCAGTCATACCCAAAGCTACCCGCACTCAACCTCACATGAGTCACCCCATGGTACTGGAAAGAACAGTCTTGACAGAGATTCAAATTCTTCAGCCAAATAACTAATAAAAGGATAAAAGGTCATATTGTCATATTTAGCCTCAGCAACAGGCAATAAATTTGTAAGTGTATTTTTGAATTAAGCTTCTGCTCTTAAATTTTAAAAGATACTTAGTCGTCTTTAAAAAAAAAGATTTTAATTGTAAAACCAAATAAATTCTCTTTATCCTCTGAAAAAGGAAAAGTCAGGACACCAGTCTTCTGTCAAGTTATCTTTTCCAGGACAACAAGGAGAGTCCTACAAGCAACATGTATTTTCCAAAGGGGAGTAGGTCACTAGTCAAAGCTCCTTACACAAAGGATGAATCACATGTTATTGGTTCTGCAGATGCTTGTGTTTGGGCTGGATGACCTTTAAACACTTAACCTCAAGAAGTGAACATTTCATCTTTATCAGGTTAAAAAAAATTTAAGAAGAAACATTTAATAGAAAAGAAAAACAAATTTCCAGATTGGAAGGGATCCAGATCTTTAAAGCCGCAGTGAAATCACTCAGTCCAGGAGCTAGCTCAGAAAGCATGCCATTCAGTGCCTTCTCTGCTGACTGACAGACTTAGCATAATGCCCTTAAGTTCCATCTACAGTGTTGAAAATGGCAGCATTTCCTTGTTTTGTGGCTAAATAATATTCCACTGAGTATATATCCCACATCTTCTTTGTCCATTCATGCATCAATGGGAACTTAGGTTGTTTCTGTGCCTTGGCTGTTGTGAGCAATGCTGCAATGAACAGAAAACTCTACCCCATGTGCAACAATGTGGGTGAAACTTGAGGGCATTATATTGAATGAAATAAGTCTGACCGAGAAAAATAAATACTATATTAATCTTCTAAAAAGTCAAACTAGGGTACCTGGGTGGCTCAGTCAGTCAAGCGTCTGCCTTCAGCTCTGGTCATGACTCCCAGGATGCTGGGATCAAGCCCCACATTGGGTTCCCTGTTCAGCAGGGAGTCTGCTACTCTCTCTTCTTCTACTGCACCCCCATCTCAACTACTCAAGCTCTCTCTCACTCTCTCTCTCAAATAAATAAAATAAATAAAACTCATAAATACAGAGAGTAGAGTAGTAGTTACCAGGGACTGGGGTGGAGGTGTCTTTGGGGGTGTTGAGGTAGGTGTTGGTCAAAGGTATATACTTTCAGCTATGCAAGAATAAGTTCTGGGAATCTAACGTACTGCATGGTGACTATAATTAACAATATCTTCCTGCATACTGGAAATTTGCTGAAAGTAGATCCTGAATGTTTTCACTACCAAGAAAAAGTAGTAGCTATGGAGATGATGAGTGTGTTAACTAACTTCACTGTAGTCATATTTCACAGTATATATCTATATCAAGTCATCATGTTGTACACCTCAAATTTATAAAATTTCATTTGCCTATTATACCTCAATAAAGCTATGAAAAAGAAAGCATCTATATATAAGATAATAATTGCCTTCATTATCACTATCATTTCCATGTTTGAAGTTCTATAAATGCAACAACAAATTAAGAATCTTGGATTAACATAGATAAGATCATAGCCTAAGAAAATAGTGCTGCTGGCTTTCTCTTCATCATTGGAATTTAATATTGTAGACTTTACTCTTTAGATATGTCCATATTCACTTACAAATGAGGAAAACACACAGAGAATGTGTTTGCTTAGTAGGTTCCAAAGTATAATGGGCATAAAATATGAGTGGTGTTCAGGACCATGCATTCAAAAGTCAGATTATATGTGTCATGTCCTTATACTGTTACTGTGTCACCATGCGACCATGGCCAAGTTCAATGTTTCCTCTAAGTCTCAGTTGCCTCAGCTAGACAGTGGGGATGATAATACAAAGCTTGTAGAGTTGTATTACGTTCTTAGTTAAGATAATGAATGCAAAGCACTTAAAACAGTATCTGCCCCATAATACGTTTTCAAAAGATTTGGCTCTATTTAAAAGTCACCTGGTCAGCTTGTTAAAAAATTAAGTTACCTGGGAGCCTCCTTCAGAGATCCCGATTCATGAGGTCTGGGCAGAACCTCTGCACTTTCACAAGTACTGCAGGTGATTTAGACACCACTGCTAGTGCAGCCAGATACACCTAATTCCAAGGTCCATGTGGCCTCATAGGGAAGAAATTCTTCTGTTCCTCCCTGTTTTTTATTGATATTCCTATGATTTTCCGAAGGTACCATTGTTTATTTCAATCTAGCACCCTCCTAACTATTACATTTCGTCTATACTGACTTGAGAGAATTTCTTTTTTTTCTTTTTTTTTTTTTTTGTCTTATAGAAGCTCTCCTAAGTTGCAATATTTTTCCTGATATTGACATTAGACATTTTTCCTGATATTGACATTAGACATTTCAATGTCTAATGGACCCCTTCGTGACTGGGTCATCAGGACCTTAGACATTAGACAATAGACATTAGACATTAGACATTAGACAATAGACATTAGACAATAGACATTAGACAATATTTTTCCTGATATTGACATTAGACATTTCAATGTCTAATGGACCCCTTCGTGACTGGGTCATCAGGACCTTCATTCACGTGTATCAAGGACTTTACCCTTGTCCTCTCTAGACTAGAACCCCTTCTCCCATTGCAACTAGAGAGGACTCAAGCACCCTGGGGAACAACTTAAGCCCCACATGTCAAACAGCTAGCTTGTGACATTCGCTGATGTCATTACAAGGAGATAATGGTGCTGCCTCCTGAAACATGAAAACCAAAACTATATTTTATATAATACACACCCAGGGCTTTCTGGAAAACTAAAGTATACAACTTGATTTTCACTGTATTGTTTTTGGAAAGTGGACCTCAGAAACCAAAGGCAAACACTCAACATTCCAATCCCACATCGCCTTCCAAGATCTGGGCAGTGAAATCACATTTGATCAGGTTTTAGTTGCCCTCAGGAATGATGAACTCAGTGTAATATGGATGTTCTAAGAAGCAAACAAAAGTTACCAAATAAACAAACATTTTTTCCAACATTTATGTATGCAGTTTTTCAATGACTAAGTGATCTGACAACAGAAGAAGAAAACAATAGCATTAGTCCGTATTGTCAGTCAGATAGTACTTTGAGCCTCTTTGAAGTCCTCAGTGGCTCAATTTGAAGACAAAGAAATACCTGGAAGACATCAGAATGGTAACCAACTTTCTAATGTGCTTCAGGTGTGACAAGTGGAAAATCAAAATTTATTCATCCTTTCTCTAATTTCAATTCTGCTTACATTTTGGAAGACCAACACTCTTTTCTATCAATAAAACATACCCAAGAGTGTTCACAGTCTCCTGTTCAAAAAAGAACATGTTCAAGTACCTTGTGTTATTGAAATAGCATTGTGGGGTTTATCTTCTCTATCTTTTAGCAAATCAAGCCATTCTATTCTATTCTATTCTATTCTATTCTATTCTATTCTATTCTTCACAAAGTGTCCATTAACTTCCTTACCCATTCTGCCTAATAGCTGAGGAACATCAGCCTTTATTGCATCATTTCCTAAAAGAAAGGATATGAAAGGATATGAAGTCATTAAAAATCATAAATTGGAAGCTTAGGAAGATATAAACAAGGGTACATCAAGTAATGTGAAGTGAGAAATAGCGGAATAGGAAAATGGATATATTTATTCATTAAAACAATGTTAAAAAAAAACATGTAGTTGCACAAGTACTATCATAAGAGACCATAACTTGTTCTGCTAAGCCATTTCCCAGAGTACGATTTGCAGCAAAAAAAAAAAAAAAAAAAAAATGTATGTATAACCTTCAGTCTGTTTTTAGAAATCTGTCCATTGGAAACAAAAGCACCACTAAGTACACATAAATCAGAAATCCTTATTATGTTATTGTGATGGCAAGTTAAAAAGAAAAATCCAAAATATATATACAATGAAAAGTATTAAAGGGAAACTTCACTACAATGGACCAGGGAAATTAGAAGACAGGGATGGAAAAGGGAGCTGTACACTTTATGTCAATTACAGAAAGAAATGTCAATTACAGACCCCAACAGAGGAATGATCAACAAGAGAGGATCATCAATTTCAGGCCCCAAAAGGGAAAGATGGACATTGCATCTCCTACAAGAAATCAACTACCCTTGCAACTCAGCCAATCAGAACCATCATCACCTTGAACTCTTGCTTTTCTCCAGTGGACTTTAGTTCGAAACATCCCCTCCCAGTCTCCTCCTTCTCCATAAAATAACGTTCCTCTGCTTTTGGTTTGACCAAAAGCATATGGTTTTTGCTGTATCTTGCTTGTTCTGAATCACAATTCTTTGTTATTCTCAAATAAACCTATTTTTTGCTAGTAAAATAACAGACTGCTTTATTTTTAAGGTTATATGTATATTATGTTTTACATAATATATGTTTACACATATATTCCAGTCCTGTAAAAACAATTTAAAAATACCTCTGAGCTGGAAGGGAAGTACAGAAGAACACATACATGGCTGTTACCTTAATGTGGGTGGAGGGATGGGGGTTGTCAGGTGATCTTATGAAGTGTTTCTCTCCTTTTAGGCATGTGATATTCTTGTAGTTTTTTTTAAAGGGAATTTAATTTTAAAATTGAATACAGGCTCTCTTCCTCTTCGGAGGCGGAGAGCCCGTTTGCCCAAACGTCCAATAAACCCTCTTGCTAATTGCATCTGCCTGTCTGGGG
Source organism: Vulpes lagopus (assembly GCF_018345385.1). Taxonomy (NCBI): domain Eukaryota; kingdom Metazoa; phylum Chordata; class Mammalia; order Carnivora; family Canidae; genus Vulpes; species Vulpes lagopus. Next base: position 108,720,549 of record NC_054824.1, on the reverse strand, counting down.
TCTGAGTCTCTGGGGCGTCCACCGGGACACGTTGGCACCCGTGAGCCAGGGTCCAACATTTGGGGGCTCGTCCGGGATCCGAGACGCCCCAGGCTCAATCCTAAGACCGGTAGGAGGTGAAGGCCCCGGTCTCTCAGCCAGGACCCCATGGGCACCCTGATCAGCTCCTGCAGACTCTCCTCACCACGGAGGAGAGATAGCACGTCTACAGAAAAACGTCCCCGGGCCGGATGGGAGGCTGACCCAGCTGCCTAATGAAATTGAGGACGTTTTCCCCTTGGTTCGCCCGACCTGGGACTACGACACTGCTGCTGGTAGGGAGCGGCTCCGTCTCTATCGCCAGGTACTCCTAGCGGGTCTCAGAGGGGCAGGGCGACGCCCCACCAATTTGGCAAAGGTACGTGCTATAGTGCAGGTTTTCTGGAAAGATTAATGGAAGGCTACCATATGTATACTTAGAGAGAGAGAGGAGAGAGAGAGAGAGACAAAATAAAAGAGATAAAGGAAACGCAATAAAGAACTGACTGGGATACTGGCCACCATAGTACAGGGCTCAGGGCAGAGTAAGTCAGGACAGAGTAAGGACCTGGGAGACAAGAAGACCACGGGTTGAACGAGACCAGTGTGCCTACTGCAAGGAAAAAGGACATTGGGTTAAAGATTGTCCAAAGAAGGGCCAAACGCAGGGACCTAAGAAGAAGCCCATTCCCGTACTGTCCCTAGAGGATGAAGATTAGGGATGTCAGGGCCAGGAGCCCCCCCCCCCCCAAGCCTCGGATAACCCTTAAAGTGGGGTCAACCAGTGACCTTCCTGGTTGCTACGGGAGCTCAACATTCAGTTTTAACTGAGGCAGAAGGACCCTTGAGCTCTATCTAGAAGATGCATTCTTTTGCCTAAAGTTAAGCTCTCAAAGCCAGCCTATTTTTGCCTTTAAATGGAAAGATCCTGAGACGGGTTTCTCAGGACAACTCACTTGGACAAAGCTACCACAGGGATTCAAAAACTCCCCCACCTTGTTCAAAGAAGCCTTGCATCAGGACTTGGCAGACTTCCGAGTTGGCCATCCGGACCTCGTTCTCCTGCAGTACGTGGATGATTTGCTCATAGCGGCTAAGACAGAACAGGATTGTGTAAAAGGTACGGGGGCCCTGCTCGAGAGACTGGGAGGACTGGGGTCTAGGGCCTCCGCCAAAAAGGCCCAAATAGGCCAGAGACGAGTGACCTATCTGGGATATCTCCTGGAAGGAGGCCAGAGGTGGCTGACGGAGGGCCGCAAAAAGGCTGTAGCCCTGATCCCAGCACCCACTGATGCCAGAGGGCTACGAGAGTTCCTCGGCAGTGCCGGGTTCTGCCGCCTCTGGGTACCCGGGTTTGCAGAGCTGGCGGCTCCCCTATATCCTCTCACGAAATCCAACACCCCCTACCACTGGGGAAAGGAGCAACAATTGGCTTTTGACAAAATAAAAAGGGCCTTATTGACCGCCCCTGCCCTGAGCCTCCCAGATGTAACCAAGCCATTTGCGCTATATGCTGATGAACACCAAGGAATACCCAAAGGGGTCCTAACTCAGAAACTGGGACCCTGGAAAAGGACCGTGACATACTTTTCAAAAGAAAATTAGACAGAGTGGCTGCAGGATGGCCCCCATGTCTCCGAATAATAGTGGCTGTGGCAGTCCTGGTAAAAGACTCAGATAAGTTGGCCTTCAGCCAACCCCTCACTGTGGTGGCCCCCCACGCCGTAGAGACAATCATCTGCCAGCCCCCTGATCGATGGCTCTCAAACGCCCGGGTCACCCATTATCAGGCCATGTTACTGAATTCTGAGCGGATACGGTTTGGAACGCCTACATCTCTAAACCCGGCCACCTTGCTTCCAGAAACCGAGTCCCCCTCCCTAGTAATGCATGATTTCCACCAGATCCTAGCCGAGGTCCATGGCACCAGAGGGGGCTTGACGGACCAGCCTTTGCCAGATGCTGAAGCAACCTGGTACACCGAGGGGAGTAGCTTTCTACGAAATGGTGAACGTAAAGCCGGGGCGGCCGTGGTAGATAATTCACTGTCCGGGGCATCAGCAAGGCAACGACCCAGTAGCAGAGGGGAACAGGATGGCCGATGAAACAGCACGAGCCGCTGCACTAGGCCCACAGGAGGATGGACAGAAGCCTTCCCCACCAAACGAGAAATTGCCCAGGTGGTTGTCAAGAAAATCCTAGAAGAAATTTTCCCCTGGTTTGGACTGCCCAAGGTAATAGGGTCGGACAACGGCCCCGCCTTCGTCTCCCAGGTAAGTCAGTTGGTGGCCAGATTACTGGGGATAAATTAAAAATTACATTGTGCATACAGACCCCAGAGCTCAGGGCAGGTAGAAAGAATGAATAGAACAATTAAAGAGACCCTAACCAAATTGACATTGGAGACTGGCACTAGAGACTGGGTCCAACTCCTCCCTATGGTTCTGTTCCGAGTCCGGAACACTCCCGCGCGCCATGGGCTAACTCCTTACGAGATTGTCTATGGAGGTCCCCCACCAGTGACGGACTTACTAGATTCTGCTATTGACCCTCTTGCTAACACTCCCGGTTTACAGGACAGGCTAAAGGCGCTCCAGATTATCCAGCGCCAGATCTGGAAACCCCTTGCGGCTGTCTACCGCCCCGGAGACACAACCTGTTCCAGATCGGTGACTCCGTCTATGTCAGGAGACATCAGTCCAGGACGCTTGAGCCCCGCTGGAAGGGCCCATTTACCGTACTACTGACCACCCCAACCGCCTTAAAGGTAGACGGCATTGCTGCTTGGGTCCACGCCTCACACGTCAAGCGCGCCCCATCAACGAGCACCGCTGACGCCAGCCAGGACAGACCGGGCGAGCCACTCCAATGGAAGCTCCACTGCACCCAAAACCCGCTCAAGATAAGACTTTCAAAAAATTGTTCAATGACAGTTGTTATATTCCTACCTCTCCTAGCGCTCTTCACCTCCGCCAAAGGTGACCCTCATGCCCTCAAAAGGTTAACCTGGCAGGTACTAACGTCTGGGGGTGACGAGGTCTGGTCTATAACTAAGACCGCCCCCGTGGGAACCTGGTGGCCTAACCTATATCCTGACCTATGCAAGCTAACCATAGGGGCCCCTAGCCCATGGGACCTAGAGGGATACTTGGACACCTCTAGAGCCCCTAACCGAGAAAGCCCTCCAGGGCGACTGGGATTAGACCCATGGGGAGGATGTGGCACGCCTGACAGAAGGACCATGCTCAGCACTCTTCCCTTTTATGTCTGTCCCGGGTACCACAGAGATCGCAGGCTAAATCCCACCTGTGGAGGAGGGGAATACTTCTATTGTAAAAATTGGGGGTGCGAGACTAGGGAGACACAGGATGAGAGGCCCTCCTCCTCCTGGGATTACATCACTGTCAAGGCTAACTATACTCACCCGGGGTTACCAGGAACTCTGCAATACTACCGCCCCGATTTTAGGGACTGACTCTTACCTGGAGCCCCAGCCGGGAACTTGGTGGGCATGCAACAAAGTCCTCACCCCCTGTGTGTCAGCTAAGGTTCTAAATAGCTCAAACGACTTCTGTGTCATGGTGCAGATCATACCCAGGGTGTTCTATCACCCTGCTGAAACTCTAGAAAATCAGTATAATGAACATCCCACCCGTTTTCAGCGCGAACCTGTCTCCCTAACCCTAGCCGTTATGTTGGGACTAGGGGTCGCTACTGGGGTGGGTACTGGCGCAGCTGCTCTGATCCAGGGCTCACGACGTTATATAGAACTCCAGGCAGCTGTAGATGAGGATCTACGGGCACTAGAGCAGTCCGTTTCTAAGTTAGAACAGTCCCTCACCTCACTTTCAGAAGTAGGACTTCAAAACAGGAGAGGCTTGGATTTACTACTCCTGAAAGAGGGAGGCCTGTGTGCGGCCCTAGGAGAAAAATGCTGTTTCTATGCAGGCCATTCTGGAGTCATCAGAGACTCCATGGCCAAACTCAGGGAAAGGTTAAATAAAAGACAAAGGGACCGGGAGGCCCAGCAGGGCTGGTTTGAAAGCTGGTTTAATCAGTCTCCCTGGTTAACCACCCTAATCTCTACCATTATGGGCCCTCTAGTTATCCTGCTCCTGCTGCTAACTTTCGGCCCCTGAGTCCTCAACTGGCCGCTCCAGTTAATCCGAGAAAGATTGTTTATTACCCAAGCTCTGGTATTAACTCAGCAATGTCGGGCCCTCCAAACTGAAGAAATAAATGTTCCCTAAGATTTTAAGGTTAAAATCAGCCCAAACAAGAGGAGGGAATGAAGAAACCTCCCCCCTTGTAAGTAGGGCCAGCCCTAATCCAGAGGCAGCCCATCCAGGCGTCTTCCTGAAATTTTAGCAACTAAAAGCATTCTGTTTACAATAAGAAAACCATTTCCCCCCACACCCTGATTGGAATGTCCCTGAATAGGTTCATGTTGACCCTCTGTGAGATCAATAACCTGAATGCTATGCAACTCCCGAGGTTCTTTTGTCTTTAAGCGTTTTTTTTTTTCCCTTTTGCCTTTAAAAGATACCTGTAATCGGGGCTCTCTTCCTCCTCGGAGGCGGAAGGAAAAAAAAAAAAAATTGGCAAACGTCCAATAAACCCTCTTGCTAATTGCAAAAAAAAATAAAAATAAAAATAAAAAAATTAAAAAAAATAAAATAAAATTGAATACAGAAGAGACTTGCAGAAATATAGAAATAAATGATTTATAAAGTGAAGGGATATTTAGTTTTGGAGACATTTCTTTAAACATTCAATGTTTCTTTAAAACGTCCAGTTCTACCCATTTAATAATATAGTTTGGATTTTTACATTAAAAATATACATCTGAGATGTACAGTTTGGAAGAACTCTACTTTTTAGACTGTCTGTGTAGTTCTAAGAAATAACTATCCAGTGGCTTTCCGGAGGAGTAAGATGTGGCACAATGTCCTTTTTGAAAGAATTTTCCAGAAGGTAGCAACAGCATGCCGACCCAAGCAGGTGATGTGGTGTCAGGAAACCTGGTTACGTTATTGGATTTACAACTTACTAGTGTGCACAGTGAATATTTGAGCTGAATTTTAGTGTCATAGCAATGGAAAAATAATATATCCCTCTACTGTCTATACCCATGTAATAATTAGGTAATGTTGTTGAGTACCTACTAGGGTCGGGGTGAGGCATGTTGCCAAGTCTATTGCATAGGTTTGCCCTAATCCTCACAATAACAGCATGAAGGAGACCTTATCATCGCCATTTTACAGAGAAAAACATTGAAGCTCAGAAAATGGGTAAGTGACATCCCCAATAGCTATACAACCTACAACATTATTACCAGCTACCCACAGACAGCCTGAACTCAAATCTTTCTGCAGACGTGCCTTTTAAAAGTTTTACTGGCATAATTGCTTTTTTACTTCTGGTAAATTGCTTTAAAAGAACAAAGCTCTTTGTTTAAGGGGGGCCCAGGGATCTCATAATTGCCACGAGGCACATGAGAGGTTCCTAGACTTTCTAAACAGTTTCTCTTTTAACATTAAATATTAAGTTCCTAATGTTTGGCCAAAATGTCGATGCTCCCTAGGGGAGGAGAGGGGATGCAATCAGGAAGATCATGGAGACTGGTAAGTGATACCTCCTAGTTGCTTGCCTCAGAAGCACAATACACAAAGCACACCTCAGGCAGGCAGGGGCTGAGTTGTGCCCACGTATCTAAAAACCCTGAGCTGGATACACAACATGTCCCCATCTCCTAGCAGCACCTGAGGCTCACCGACACTATTCCTACATCACAGCAAATTTGATTCACTTGTCCACTCGCTAGGAATCACACTGGATAAATTCTTGAAGAAGTATTTCTCAAATCCTGAGGGACAACAATCCATCCTGTGCTAGTACCTCCTTAACCCTTCTTTTCCATTCAGTGACTGATACCTCTTTTTTTTTTTCCAGAATTTTCCATCTGTAGTGAACAGTAATTTCAGCAACTTTAAGTACCATAACTGGGACTTTAGAAATGCAGGGAAGCCCTTTAGCATAAGAATACAGACTGTTTATTCAATTGATGATAATCAGGAGCTGTTAGGTGAACCCATCTGCCTGAATGGATGATCCTGGCAGGCAAAAGGAAATATTGGGGGAAAACTTGCACTTTCCAGGCATAAGACGAATTTTCAAAATAATGTCTTATTTACACAGAAAACCTATGCTGTAATAAAAGATCATCTGCTTACAATTTTATGATACAGACCTCAACTCAACAACTCAGCAACAGTAGGCATTTCTGCTTCTGGGTTAACTGGAAACAATGTATGCAGTCCAGGGAGCTGAGCTTTTCATAGTCTTTAGGAGCAAGAGAGAAGCAACAACAATAAAACCTAGCTTTTCTATCTGGCTGTCACTTTATACCAACAGTTCTGCACTAGTTAAATAATTATACCTTATACACCCAAATAGTTTGCACAGTGTTTAATTTTTATGTATGAATCAAGTATTATTAGCAATATTAAAAGACAAGAAAACTGGAAGAAGTCTTTACCCAGGTGTCTCTGGTTCTCAGAGCCTCACAGTGAGGCAGCCTATCTGGGTGGGGTTTATTTGGAGCCCTTCTCTAAAGAACCTAAAACAGCAAAGCAGAAGTCTCAGTGGTGGCAATGGCAGTCACCAATAACCCCCACGAAGTACACACCTGCCCGGCTCTGCAGTTGTGGGGCAGACATCTGCATTTTCAATATGCACAACAACCCTGACATAGCTGCAGACCTTCCTTGATTTATGTCTGAATAAACGCATGATAAATTGAAAGCATCGTAAGTTGAAAATGCATTTAATACACCTAACCTACCGAACATCGTAGCTTAGCCTCTCCTACCCGTTGTCATGGCACTTACGTTAACCTACATCTAACACAAAGCCTGTTTTATAATAAAGTGCTGAAGATCTCATGTAACTGATTGAATATTGCACTGAGTGATGAACAGAATGGCTGGGAGCATGTGGGTTGTTCACCCTCATGATCACGTGGCTGCTGGGAGCTGTGGCTCACTGCCACTGCCCAGCATCATGGAAGGTTCATATCATATATCGAATTCAAAATTTGAAGTTTGGTTGCTACTGAATGGTATCACTTTCACATCATCATATAGTCACAAAATTTTAAGTCGAAACCTTGTAAATGGGGAACTGTCTGTAATCCTCTAGTCCCATTTACATAGGAGGAGATGGAAGCCTATATTACTTAGGAGGAGTCAATACAAAAGACTGTCAGCTCGCTCTCTTTCACCTGGCTTACTCATGCCAGAAACAAATTAAAGGAAAAGCCTTACTCCACAATTTGAAGCAGAACTGAGTGTAGCAAAGTCATATATCACTAGAAAGTCTCCCACGCGAGCCTGTCTTGATGGGCTATGCCTGAGGGTGTGAGGTGGCGTCTCCACAGAAGAAAGGGGACAAAGAGAGGGAAGCAGGGTCCACTTTCCAGCACCAAATGATGATATCACAGCAAGGTCCAAGGCTGGCCTGCCAACCTCCAGTTTTCCTGGGTAATCACAAGCATCCACAGAGAGGGATTCAGTTTCACAGGGTGATACAGAACTCACTTAGAGTGATCCAAATGAGATCCATCCAAATGTGTGGCTGTGAAGAGGACAGGGACAAAGCAATACCAATATTCCCAGTGGAAAATTAGCAGCACTGTAAATATTTGCAGTTGCTTGGGTAGAAAAAGAGTTACAGGGGTACCTACTTCAACATTTTACTCTTCTTTTAAAAAACATTTTAAGTCTGGCATAAGTTAAGGGGTGCCATTTTTAATCCTAAAGTATTTTTTATCATAGAACTTTGGCTCTACTAGTAACCAGCTAAAACCTGCTATTGAGTGTCAGTCAGTTCACATGACATGCAGACATGACAGCCATGGGGCGCTGAGACCAGATGCTGTGTGTCTTCATTGGGGGGCACACAGTGCCCACCTGCATTCTTCATCTCTTGTCCAATTCAGAAGAGACTCGAGACCACTTCAAATCACCAGCTTTTAGCTGATAGTGTTCAGCAGGTCAGTGCAAGGGGACATCTCATCCATAAACTAGAAGATTAGGATAGAGTTCTTAGCAATCTCTTTATTCAGCTCATTGCTTTAAAAGTAATGAAATTGAACCCACCTTAACCCAAAGGGGCTAAAACTCAACCCAAATGTTAAGTGATTAAGTGATACAGCAGGCGCTGCCCCCTCCATCACACCAAAGACCCCTTTCCCCTCACTCACAAAGGGAAAATCCAAGTCTGAAGGGGACAGTGAAAGTGTATCTCTACACAAATGCTCTGGTGGCAGAGAGACCTAATCATGGCTCAGAAAAGGGACCTTACCGTCATTGAGACATGTACTTACAGTAAAGGAAGCAGTATTGTTGGTGTGGCACTGTGGCTTAAACAAAGAAAGAAAGTATTAATCGGAAAACCATTTATTTCTACTTCACCTAATGATCTAGTGAATGAACTTTTGGCAGCTGGTTCTACTTTGCCTTGCTACTGCTAATTTTAAAATGAGTTTGCATTCCTGAACATGTACCCAGGGCCAACTCCATGAATGCCTGTGTGTGAGGCTGCCCTCCTGGCCAACACCACTGAGAACGCCTTCCCCTCCCCGCACCACAAGGCACCTTCTCCTGACTTTCCGTTCTCTGGGTTCCTCTTTCTCTGTGGTTCTCTTCTGAAACATTCCTGTAAGGCTAAATACATTAAGTAACTCACACCAAGATCATAGTTATTTTTTCAGATATTTTCCTCCTGACTGGAAGAACTCGGGTAACTTGAGAAGAGTAGAAGCCAGATGGGATAGCCTCATCAGAAAAGGAAACCATGGATGGGAAATCACTTTGCAATTTTTCCTGGAGCTGCCCTTGGGACACTATCAAAAGTTGAAATGGACCCCATGAGTTCTGGCTGGAGGCAAGAAAGACAACTGAGACTAAATGCTCACCACCACGGAGAAGTCTCAGAAAAGAAACACCCTCACAAATAATAGAGAGCTGATAAAATTAAATACCACAATAGACTTTGTTAAGTACGCGATATAGTTAAGTATACGTGTTATACTTAAGGAAAGTGAAGTGGTGACGTGGGTGTGGCCATTCTTAATTCCTGACAATCACTTTTTCATTCCACGTCATCTCCAGCCAGACTGAGTGACCTACAAGACAATAAATGACTTTCAGATTTTTTTCCCTTTTTTCCTCCAGCTTTACTGAGATATGATTGATGTGTAACATTGCATAAGTATAAGATTTACCATGTGTTTATTTGATATTGCAGTAGGGTTCCCACCAAAGCTTTCCATTATGTCCCATAATTACTATTTCTTTTTTGTAGTGAGAACATTTAAGATCTACTCTTTTGGCAACTTTAAACATGTAATACAGTATTGTTAGCTATAATCACAATGCTGTGCATTAGATTCCCAGAACTAATTCATCTTTTCACTGGAAGTTTATACTCTTTGACCAATAACTTCTCCTAATCACACCAATTTTCAGAAGTGTTACCTCAGAAATAGGAGCTGTAGAGGTTTATCCAAAGTGAGCGGAGAGAATGACTTTTAGGGACACCATAGCAAATAATCTGTGAGCCCGAGAAGAGCAGTGTTTGATCTGGCCAAGATGGCACAAGACAACACTGAGAACCTTGGGACACTGAGAAAAGAGTGCAGAGCTGGGCAAATCAATTAACCTCCCTGAGTTCCAACACCCTCCTCTGTGACTTTCATGATAATATGATATGCCCAACCTCACTTTCAGATCTGTTATGAAAACTCTAAAGGCTCACTTACTTCATTCTTACTGGAAAAAGTCCCAAGTACCAGTGCAGATGTGTGCCTTACCATCTGGGACTAAAAGGGAGGCAGTGCTAATTTATTCGCCAAAAGAATGAAGATTCTTTCTGCCTGAGATACTTCTGTTACATCTCCAACTGATTTATTCATCCTTCAGGCTCCCTTGTTCCCTTCTCCAAAAAAGCCTTCTTTGAAGCCTCGTCTGCATTGCCTGTTTTCTTCTGTGCTTCCATGTCATATTGACCACACTGTAGAGGAATTGCTGGTGTGTGTGCCTATTTCCTCTACCAGACTGTGCACTCCATAAGAGCAACACTTTCCCTTCTGCAGCTTCTCCATTCCCAACATATCCCCTGGAACAGCTCTGGTCCAAACTAATACTGTCTTCCCCAAATTGTGCAATAATCTCTTAAAGGAACACTCTACTTGTTTACCTGCCTCCTCTAATCTACTGTCCACACTGTCGTCACAGTGATCTTTTTAAAATTAAAAATTGATCACAGCTGCTCAGTTTAAAAATCCTTCAGTGGTTTTTCATTGCCTTTGTGGCATAGGAATACTGAGGATATATTGTAAAGCCCTGCACAATCTCACACTTGGTGACCCTCCTATTCACTTGCTCTTACGCTACATTGACCTCAGGTACTTCTAAAAAACGTAACTGTTTGAAATTTTCCTTCTTACAAGACATAACTCCAGTTCACTCCTTAAGCTGAAGTGAGGTAACTTCCCCTCAGAAAGTTCCCTCTGCCCTTGAATTTTAACCCTCCACCAGGTAGATTAGATTTCCCATTGTATGTTCTCAGAGCACTGTAACCTCCCTGGAGCACTCTTTACAACCATAGTTAAGTAATTAATTGCAAGCCTACTCCATAAGAATGAAAATTCTAAGAAGGCAGAGCTATATTTTCGCTATATTTTCACTGTCTCTTCACTGTTGGAATGCCAGAAGTCAGGCAGTACTCAAAGTTACTTGATGAATGGGTAAATAATAAAGCTTAAAATGTCTAGAAAGCAGTGGAAATTCTATATGTAATTCATGGATGGATGGATGGATGGATGGATGATGGAAATGGTCACCTCACTCATCTCCAGGTTTCCACACTTCTCCTATCTCCAGATTCAATTTTCCATGTAACAGTCAGAGTAACTGTTTTAAATCGTGATGTCAGATGTCTTATCAAGTCACTCTTCTCAAACTCTCTAAACCCATCCTCAAAAACATCTGAAGTCCCCTCAAAGGTCTACCAAGTTATACACAATCTAATCCCTCACTATTCTTCTGAATTCATCCTCTATTTTTCTCCTTTGGTTCACTCCACTGCAGCTACTCTGGCTTCCTGAATGTTCTTCAAAATGCCTGAACACAATCTTGCTCCAGAGACTGTCCTAGCTATTTCTTCTGCCTGCAACATGTGTTTTCTCAAAAGTGACTTTATAAAAGCCTCCAAATACTACCAACAAAGATCTTTGAAGAAGCATAACAAGCAGGAACTTCACATGAAAAGATAGAATAATGACTGAACTTACCCTCCTTCCTGAAACAACAAAAATAAATCAAGAGAAACATTTTTAATACACTGAGCATCAGACAACAGATATGGAAACAGTTTTTATAATGGTATTCCATATGTTCAAGAAGTTAGGGGATAAATTAAACATGTTAAGTCGGGACATCTTCAAGAAGATATATTTAAAAAAAAAAGCAGAGGAGAAAAGGAAAAAGAGAAAGAGGAAGAAGGAGAAGGAGACCGAAATCAAGAGAACATAAAGAAAAATATCCCAAGGCACATCATAATAAAATTGCCTAAAACTAAAGAAAACAAAGTCTTAAAAGCATCCATAGAATGAATGGATACAGTGTACGTAAAAGAACAAAGAAATGAAAGCACACTTGTTGGAAACAACAAAACCCAGAAGACAGGGGAGCAAGATCTTTAAAAAACTAGAAGACAAATTTCAATATAAAATTCTAAAATTAGGGCAGCCCGGGTGGCTCAGTGGTTTGGCGCCGCCTTCAGTCCAGGGCGTGATCCTGAAGACCCAGCATCGAGTCCCACGTCTGGCTCCCTGCGTGGAGCCTGCTTCTACCTCTGCATGTGTCTCTGCCTCTCTCTCTGTATGTCTCTCACGAGTAAATAAATTTAAAAATAAATAAATAAATAAATAAATCTAAAATCAGGGAAAATATCTTCCAAAAACAAAGGCCAAAATAAAAACTTTTCAGATGCGCAAAGGCTGAAAGAATTCATCACTGCACTCATCTGCATTATACAAAATGATTTTCTAAGTTTATTTACACAGAAAATGAAACCAGATGAAATCAAGATCAACACAAAGAAAGGAAGAGCACCAGAAATTGTAATTATGTAGCTAAACTTAAAAGACTTTTTCTTCTTTAAATATCCTCAAAAGATAAGTAATTATTTAAAAGCAAAAATAACATTATATTGTGAAACTTGTAACACATGTAAAAATGAAATGTATGAAAACAGTAACATAAAACCAGATGAGAAAAATAAAAGTACACTTTTTAAAAGTTTTTATATGATACATGAAAAACTATATTCTCATATGAGGTACAGTGATAAATTAAAGATGTATAATATAAATCCTAAAGCAAAAACTAAAATAACACTAGATGAAAATATATAAAACAAATCAACAAAATGCATGAAATGGAACTATAAAATATAAGCAATTCAAGAGAAGACAGAAAAAAAAGAAACAAAGAACAGATAGGACAATTTTTTTAAATAGCAAGATATTATGGGTGTAAAATCAGCAATGTTAATAACTGCATGAAATGTAAATGGTCTAAATCCCAATTAAAAGGCAGAGTATTTTCAGATTGGACCTTAAAAATCAAACCCTATGTATCAGATGGCTATAAGAAATCCACTGTAAGACAGAAATATATTAACTGTGAAAGAATGAAAAAAGATATATTATGCTAGCTCTTATTTTAAAAAAGTTGGAGTAGCTATATTAATAGCAGATAAAGCATGATTTTGGAACAAAAAATATTACCGAAGATAAAGATGGCTATTTCATTTTGATGGAAGTGTCAAGTCTTCAAGAAGACATAAAAATCTTAAATGTTGATTCAAACAAGAACAGAGTTTTAAAATACAAGAAGCAAAAATTGAGATAGCTTAAAAGAGAAATAGAAAATCTCACAATTATAGTCTGAGATTTGACCACCTCTTCTTCTCAACAGGTAATTTTAAAAGTAAGTAAAAGAGCAGAAAAGAACATAGAAGACTTGTAAAAACTATCAACCAACTCAACCTAATGGCATTTATAGAACATTCCACCCAACAAGATAGCAAAAACCACATTCTTTTCAAGTTAACATAGAATTTTACCAGGATAGACCACATCATTCTGGGCCATAAAGGAAAATGTGTTAATTAATTTAAAAGCTTTCAGATTATACGAAATATATTCTCTGACCACAACATGAGTCAGAAATTAGTAATAAGAAGATGTTTAGAAAATCTCCAAATATTTAAAAACTAAATAACACAATCTAAATAAATCATAGGCCAAAAAAAATCAAAAAGCAAATTAGAAAATATTTTAAACCAAAGGAAATTGAAAGTACTACAAATCAAAATTTGAGGAATACAGCTAAAACAGTGTATGGAGGGAAATTTGTAGCACTTAACACATATATTAGAAAAGAAAAAAGATTTCAAGTAAATTTGCTTACCTTCCAGATTAAGAAATTTTTAAAAAGAAGAGATAGTTAAACCAAAGTAATCAGAATGAGGGAAATAATAAAGATCAGAGTTACAATCATTGAAATAATAAATAGTGAAATAGGAGATGCAATCAGTACAACAAAAGCTGATTCTCTAAGATCAATAAAATTGACAAATCTCTAGCACTATTGATCTGAGAAATAAAGAGAAACAAAACAAATGATCAATACTGAAAATGCCAGGACTTCAGATTCCACAGATATTAAAAGAACAAAAAATACGATGAACAACCTTATGCTGATGAATTTAACTTACATGAAGTGGCCAAATTTGTTGAGAAACAAAACTCCTTATATTCTGTGAGGAAGAAATATATAACCTGTATAGCCCTTTACCTTCTGACAAAATGAACTGTATTTCATTCAAAACCTTCTCACAAAGACTACTAAACATTTGAAGATGTAATACCAATGAACATAAACTTTTCCAAGAAATGGAAGAGGAGAGACTACCTCCCAAGTAATTCTTTTTCTTTTTTTCCCAACTCATTCTATGAAGCTACCATTACTCCAGTATCTAAACCAGACAAAAACTTTAAAATAAAACTATAGAACAGTATTCCTCACGATTAATGATAAAATAATTAAAAACAAAATTTCAGCAAATCTGAAATTTTCTGAATCTGAATATTCCTAGAATATTCTAGGAATGCGAGCAAGTTGCTCTGACATTCAAAATTGATGACTGTAACTGACCACATTAACAGACTAAGATAGAAGAACCATATAATTATGCCAACAGATACAGAAAAAGCATTTGAAAAAATACCAAATCTATTATTGATAAAAAAAATATCAAATAAATAGAGAGGAAACTTCTTAAACTGATAAAGAGCAAGTATAAAGAAACATATAGTTTATGGAAGTAAAAATGATGGATACCTGTCATTATACGTTTATCCAAATCCATTGAATATGCAACACCTAAGAGTAAGCCATAATGTAAACTATGGACTTTTGGTGATTGTTAATGCAGGTTCATCAGTTATAATAAATGTACCACTCTAGTGGAGGATGTCGGTAATACAGGAGGCTGGACATGTGTGGGACCAGGGCAAAAATGGGAAATCTCTACACCTTCCTCTTAATTTTGCTGTGAACCTAAAATGGCTCTAAAAAGATAGTCTTTAAAAGAAAACCTACAGCAAACACATCCTTAAATATGATATTTAATGGTAAAAGACTTAATGGTTGCTCACTAAGATCAGGAAAAGGCAAGAAGGTCCATTTTCACTTCTATTCAGCTTTGTACTGGAATTTCTAACCTGTGAGGCAAGACAAAGAAGTTTAATTCATGTAGAATAAAAGAAAAAGGAGAACATTCTTTATTCACAGACAACATGATTGTCTATGTAGAAATACCTATGAGAACTACTAGGGGAGCTTAGCAATGTTGCTGAATATAAGATATACAGAACCAGTTGTATTTCTATGTATTAGCAAACAACAATTAGAAAGCTGAATTTAAAAATTAATGCCATTTACAACAGCATCAGAAAATATAAAATAATGATTAAGATAACCTTGCATTGGTATATTGATGGACATATAGATAAATGGAACAGAATAAAGAATCCCAAAATAAGCCCATTCATGTCAGTTTATTTTGCACAAAGTTACAAAGTGAATTTAATGGAGAGAGAATACAGAATGGTGTTCTCAACAAACCATGATGGAACAACTGGACATTATTGTGAATTTTTTAAAGTCACAACAGTTAACTCAAAATGGATCATAAATTTAAATGTAAAATATAAAAACTCTAAAGCTTCCATATGAAAACCTAAGATAAAACCTTTGTGATTTGGTGCTAGACAAAGATTTCTTAGATACCACACCAAATGTCTACAAGAAAAGAATGATTAACTAGCCTTCAACAAAGTTAAGGAACTCTTGCTCTTCAGAAGATGAGAGCTTCTGTTAAGAAAATAAAAAGGAAATACTTGCAAATTCTATATCTAGTAAAGGAGCTATACATAGAATATTGAAAGAACTCTCAAAACACTAAGGAAAAAAAAGTTTTTTTAAATGGCAAAAGATTTTAACAGAAAGCTCACTAAAGAAATAATACAGAATAATACAGAAGGCAAATAAGCACATGAAATTGAATGATCATCAATATTCATTAGGAAAGTACAAATTAAAACCTAAACAAGACAGCACAATGCACCTTTAAGAATGTCTAAAATTAAAAAGAGTAATGAGGGCACCTGCGGGGCTCCGTGGTTGAGCATCTGCCTTTGTCTCAGGGTGTGATCCCGGGGTCCTGGGATCGAGTCCCCCATCGGGCTCCCTGCACGGAGCCTGCTACTTCCTCTGCCTGTGTCTCTGCCTCTCTCTCTCTGTGTCTCTCATAAATAAATAAACAAAATCTTTATGGGAAAAAAAGAATAATGATAACAAGTGTGGATGAGGATTTGAAGTAATTGGAATGCAAATGGTCTACTAGGAGAATCTACAATGTTGCAGTCATTTTAGAAAAGGAGTTGGCATTTCTTAAAAGCTAAACTTGTACTTACCATATCACACAGCCATTTCATTCCTAGATATTTATCTGACAGAAATGAAGCATATATCCACATAAAAAATGTGTACATGAACGTTCATAGCAACTTTATTTATAATAGCCAAAACTGCAATTTACATATCCATCAAATACCAATGGGTAGACAATAGAATAGTATACATCAGCGAACAGGTATGCACTATTGATTCACTCAACAAGATGAATCTCAAAATAATTAAGCTGAATGAAAGAAGCCATTGGCTCTCCAAAAAAGTACATGCTGGGATGCCTGGGTGGCTCAGCGGTTGAGCGTCTGCCTTTGGCTCAGGGTGTGATCCAGGTCTGGGATCCAGTCCCACATCGGGCTCCCTGCAAGGAGCCTGCTTCTCCCTCTGTCCAAGTCTCTGCCTCTCTCTCTGTGTCTCTCATGAATAAATAAATAAAATCTTTAAACAAACGAAACAAAACAAAACAAAACAAAAAAGTACATACCATATGATTTCATTTATATCAAGGCCTAAAAAATTTCAGCTGATGTAAAGTGACAAGAAGCACAGTAACAATTGCTGGTGAGGTGGCAGGGAGTGGCAAGAGGAATGGATTACAAAGGACAGGAGGAAACTCTTAGTAATGATGGGTGTTCATTATCTTGATTGTGGGGATTGCTTCTTGAGTATATACTGTACAAGTCAAAACTTCTCAACTGTCCACTTTAAGTATGTGTGGTTTATTGTATGTCAATTATACTTCACTAAAGTTCATTTTCTTATAAAAAGTCAGTGACTTTTTTTCTCTGATCTGACCCTCTCACTTAAAATTTTAATATGACCACCAGACCCCACCCCTCTCCTGCTTACATTTTCTCCATAGATTTTATCATTTTCCAATATAACATAACTAATTTATTCTATGTATTCTCTGTCTCTCCCCACTTATCCTACTAAAGTGTGGGCTTCCTGAGGGCAGGAAGTTGTTCTATGTTTTCTTTAGTGATGTGTCCCTAGCAACTAGCAACTACAAGAGAATTTGAGTGAGTGAGTGGATGAATGAATGAATGAATGAATGAAGGCTTGTTTATCTCTCTGCCCTCCCATGAATTCTCTCAGATTCTTTTTTTTTTTTTTTTTTTTTTTTTTAGGTTCGAGAGTGCTTTAATGGGGAGCGCTCCTGGGCGAGGTTCCATGACTCGGAGAGGTGGCCAGAGTCAGGGAAGTCGCTCTCAGATTCTTTTTTAACATAGAATGAGTCCTCATGCCTAAAAAAATCCATGACACATAAATATTCTATTCATGGCCCTCCATTAGTTGTTCTAGTCACTCAGCCTTTCTGAGGTTTCAATTTCTTCTTTATAAAAAGAGAAATTTTAACTAGATTATCTTTAAGATCTAAAATGTTTGTCATTTGCTATTTCTCTTGAAAATGACCTACAGATCCATCGAAATTGGGATAACTTAGTAAATTATAATATATACATACACAATAGCCAAACTGTGGAAGGAGCCTTGGTATCCATCGAAAGATGAATGGATAAAGAATATGTGGTCTATGTATACAATGGAATATTACTCAGCCCTTAGAAACGACAAATACCCACCATTTGCTTCAACGTGGATGGAACTGGAGGGTATTATGCTGAGTGAAGTAAGTCAATCAGAGAAGGACAAACATTATATGGTCTCATTCATTTGGGGAATATAAACAATAGTGAAAGGGAATAAAGGGGAAAGGAGAAAAAAAATGAGTGGGAAATGTCAGAGAGGGAGACAGAACATGAGAGACTCCTAACTCTGGGAAACGATCTAGGGGTGGTAGAAGGGGAGGTGGGCGGGGTGTGGGGGTGACTGGGTAACGGGCACTGAGGGGGGCACTTGATGGGATGAGCACTGGGTGTTATTCTATATGTTGGCAAATTGAATACCAATAAAAAATAAATTTATGAAAAAATAAATAAATAAATTTATTAAAAAAGGAAAAGGAAAATATATATATATACATATACTATAACACTACATAGCAACTTTTCAAAGTGAAGTAGATTTATGTGAACTGATTTGAAAAAATATCCATGTCAAAGAATAGGTGAAAAGAGATGCCGTCAAACAATACATACATTGTGGTCCAATATGGTAAAAATACCATAAAATTATTTGTGTGCAGATGCATGCAGTTGGACAGAGAAGCCCAAGGAGCAGTCTGGTGTGATGGTTGCTCGACTGTTAGCTCCGGTTCCTTTGGGGGTAAATGAGGGGGAAAGGGAAAGTTTCACTTCTTAATCCGTATACTCCAAAACAAGAAAAGTGAGGCATTATAAAAATTCTACTTTTTTGTATTTTTGTTTTTCTCTAAATTTTCCATTTCCATAAAACTATTTCTTATTGTTCCTGACCTCAAATCTCCACTTCTATTAGGAAGGCCTCTCTAGAATATGGAATGCAAGGCTCTTGTCAACTTTTTCTCAGCCTGCATTTTCACATTGCAACTAGCAGGGGAGAGGACCAGACAGTGGAATCACCAAAAGCCCTAAGGCTATCATAGTAAGTCCAAAGCCAGGTTTTGGTTGCGGAGACATTCCAGATGCTCACTGGGCAAGTCCCTGGCAACCCAGTTTTCTTTTATCGGTTTTTCCCTACCAAAAAAGGGACTAGGCTTGTAAAATTTAATATATCACATAACCTTCCAGGGGCTGGCATAGAAACACTTTCTCCTAACACGTTGTTAAAAGCAGAGCACCCTCACAATGATTACTGCATTCCAGACAGCAGTTTGGGCTGGTTTCATTCCACAAAGGAAGAACAGGTTTTGGAAACAACTAAGTCCAAGCATTTCAGGCTGTTGCATTTGGTTTCACTTAGATAATTCTTGGCATGATGCATCCTCCCTTTCTAGCCGACCGCTTTGTCTAAAGAAAATGAGAAGATAATATATTACACTCCTATAATTCCAGACAGGTCCACCATGAAAAATGTAGGGCAACAAAAATCCCTTTCATCACCATAGGCTTGCTCTAGACTGAATTATGTGACTACACTCCCAGCTTCTAAGTTCTAAGGTCACCTGCTTCCTTTCCTGTTGATGGGTGTTCACTTTTCACCTGTTCCCAGCTGCAGATGCCATCAGGTGGAAACAGGGTGTGCAGGTATAAAGGCACACATCCAAAAGGTTTGCTTAAGAGTTCAGGTCTGTGCCAAACTCACTGGTGAGCTGCATTTAGCATGTTCCCTAAAGTGTGGTTAGTCTGCAGGAAAGATAAGTCCCCTTATCCTGCAGGATGGACAAGATGGGCATGGGAGAAAAGACAGAGTCACTGGAAATGAGAAGAAGAAAGGTCCAGATCTGTAATCTGTAAGGCAAAGATTTCCCATTTTTTATGACCCACTGGTGGCTATCAGTGTTCATCCAAGATCTACCCCAGACTGGATAGTAACCACATTGCGACAGCAAGATAATCCAATTTTCAGATGTTACATTTTCAAGGGCAGCTGAAAGATATAGCATTAATTCCAGCTGAATCAATCTCTGATGCAACATGAGCAGAGACATTTTGAATATTAGACCTTTGTTACATACTTATGGCTTGTTAAGAAATCAAACTTTATCAAGTGACCAAAACAAATCAAATGCATACTCACTTTAGTCATAGTCTCTCCAAAACTTCATACCACTGATGTTGATTTGAGGTGCCTTTATTATCAGAAGGCAGTTTGGACACAAACTGCTTAAAATGTACATTTCTAAACAAGACCATAAATCAGTATTATTTCTGCAATCTTCTACAGACTACACTTATCATGATATCTTCAGATGGCTCCTTTCTGTAATTCATCAGATCTTTTATTAGAAAGTTAGAATAATCTTTCAAACTCTAAAAAAAAAACCCTGATATTGTGATATTATTAATTGTATCTATAAGGTTAGATATTGTATTAATTGTATCTATAAGGTTACAAATAATAATTAATATTATTAATTGTTATCTATAAGGTGCCTTTTACAGTGCATAAGAGATCATATTATAAAAAGTGCTAGCTCTTGGGGCATCTGGGTGGCATCTGCCTTCAGCTCAGGTCATTATCTCAGGGTCCTGGGATAGGACCCCACATCCCGGCTCCCTCCTCAAAGGGGATCCTGCTTCTTTCTCTCCCACTGCTCCCTCTGCTTGTGCAAATAAATAAATAAAATCCTTTTTTTTTTTTAAGTGCTAGCTCTAAAAGATGCGTAAAGCCATAGGGATTTTGATAATAAGACATCTGATACTTAATATCTGGGAAAAGTTTGTCGTACTACTTCTATCTTGGGACCAGCACACACTTACTAAACTCTTACTATATACTTAAAGGGTACAAATTGGTTGTTATTGCCCTAAAGGAACAGTTCTCAAACTATTTCATTATATTTGTTGTACTACATTTCCTCTAAAACATTTTGTGAACACAAACATTGATGAGCAAATAAAAACATATGCTTATTATCTCTGCCTTTCTAGATATATTCTTCATTTTCTTTCAGTCTTTTTTCCCACATCTCACCTACAAGGCACCTTCTACCTGTCACGATCACCTAATTTATATCCTTAATCTTTTCTTAATCACAACACCCAAATTTTCACCTCAATGGAGCTTTTTCTGCCGCAAAATAATGTATTACTGTTTATTTTTTTCAGGTTTTCCTTCTTTCTCTTTTCTTTTTTTCTTTTTGGTCTTTAGAAGTTGAAAAATAAAGTGGCATGGAAAAATAGTTCTTTCTGTTTATGAAAGTGATTACACATCCTTCAGCATCCAGTGAGAAAGTAACAGAACTTACCTTAACTAAGGAAGGGCTTACCTTAGTGGAGACAGCAAATTCATTTATTCAAAATGTAGTAGTAATCTATCACTTGGCGAAGATGTCTTCCAGGGACTAAAAAGACTTTCTAAAGAAAAATGATATCAAGAACACTGTGTCAGAAAGAACTTTCAAAGAACAACTGGAAGACTTCCAAGAGATGTTTTGGGCTTTCGTCTGCCTCAGTTACCAAGCAACATGGAGGAAGCCACCAATGCCTAACCAACGTATTCAATTAGCCCTAACTAAATATAGGCAATCCGTTATATGTGAATGGTACATGCTTCTGTCTCCTGAGGAAGAAGAGGTGAGAGAAGCCACAACTAGACAACAGGAATTAAAGAGGCCTAATACCTGAGGTCAGAGGTGAGGGATAAGGACTGAGTAGGGCAGAGGGGACAGGATGCACCAAAGACAGCCCATGGCCTGGAGCCCAAGCCCTGAATTCCAACTTTTATTAAGTCTGGGTGTGTCCAGGTGACCCACTAGGCCCAGCCAGGTTGCTGAGACCTCTTCTTTCTCTAAAATCATGGAACTTGAATTACTTTAGAGTCTGCTTTTGGTATATCTTTTAGTGGATATGAAAATACCTACATCTCTTGCAACGTTGGCTGATGCCAATGTTAGAGTTTTATAAGCAAGCTGGGGAAATCACAACAGAAAGAGTAAAATAAAATCATGGCTCCAGGCTCCATGTTAGAATGACAATAAATAAAGAGAGGTGCATAAAAGTTAGCCCTGGCCTTTACTGTTTGGGATGAGCATCAGGATTACTCACTTCGGGGATGGGAACAACCCCAAAAGCACCCCAGAGACCCCTTCCCTAAAAGTGCTCACAGTCAAAAATGGAAAGTGATAGATGTGGCCATGCCTTTCAGGAAGAATCCAGTGAAATTAGTTCTTGGCACTGTGCGAGGCACTTTGGAAGAATAAGATGGTCAAAGGGGCTGCCCGGAAGGATCTGTGGCTCCATCAGGGGGAAAGAAGATGACATAAAGGGAACAACTAAGTGCTAACCTTGAGACCATAGTCTCAAGAGATTTTAGTCAGGGGCAGGATGAATTGTGTCCTGAAGGATGTGCCAGACTAAACGATCAGGTGCATGGAGAGGAAACACGTGGCCTTAGGGCAAATGGGAGAGATGGAAGAAAGCCTTCCTGATGCCACCCAGGGGACCAATGACCATTAATGGTCACTAGGAAAAGGTGGAGCTGAGCATGGAAGACGCTGGAAACTACACACGAGCCATGGAAAGGTCTGGAGTCAACCCACATGTGCTGATGCAGAATAATCTTCAAGAAGTAGGGTTGAATAAAGAGCACAGAATGCAAAACATTGACTGGATACCACATACTATTTATTTAACAAATAACAGGGGCCTGTGTGCTTGCACGTGCAGAAGAATTTCCAAAAAAAAACCCAAGCAAACTATTAATTGTGGTTGCCTCAGAGGAGGGGAGCCAGGAGTCTGGAGTGGAAGCAAGAGACATTTTTTTTAACTATTTGAAAGAATGGGGTAAGGGCAGAGAAAGGGAGGGAAGAGGAAGGAGGCAAGTCCTCAGCAGAGGAGTCTGGACTTAAAGCAGAAGGCTGCTAACTTTCCTTCTCTACTTCATCACAGAGGTGGAAGACCAGGGCGTGATCCTGGAGCCCCAGGATAGAGTTGGAGCCTGCTCCTCCCTCTGCCTGTGTCTCTGCCTCTCACTCTCTGTGTCTCTCATGAATAAATAAATAAAATCTTAAGAAAAAGAAAGAAGAAAGAAAGAAAGAAAGAAAGAAAGAAAGAAAGAAAGAAAGAAAGAAAGAAAGAAAGAAAGAAAGGTGATGAAAGAGGCAAAAGAAAGCCAAATTTGGGTTAAGTGAGTAGGGGGATTGAAAAGAAACGAGTCTTATTTTAACATAGAAGGAACGACCACCTTGTTACATTATTGGTCACTCACAGAAACTGCAGTCTATCAAAAAAAAAAAAAAGAGGAAAAGCGTAATATTGAAATCATTACCAAAAGAAATTTTATTTTTGCTGCTTTTTCAATTGTATAGGCTACATTATTTAGATTTCAACAGAAGGAAAATAAAGATTATGGAAATAACATCTACAGGGCCGATTCTCCTTCTTAGAAGGAAATATACGCACTTCCAAGTTATCATTCAGGATTTTAAGCAGCACTTGCTGTTCTCAAACACAGCCTTCCATCCATCTCAACAATCCTGGAAGGATTCGTTTAATGGCAACATGTAGAATGATTCAGCAGACCACCAAGTGCAGCAGGTCTGTCTTGTCAATCCCACGGGAAACACTACAAGCTCTCGGGTTTCCGTCAAGGCTTACTTCACTGGGGCAAGCTGGTCCCAGCAAAGA
Source organism: Vulpes lagopus (assembly GCF_018345385.1). Classification (NCBI taxonomy): domain Eukaryota; kingdom Metazoa; phylum Chordata; class Mammalia; order Carnivora; family Canidae; genus Vulpes; species Vulpes lagopus. The sequence goes on along the minus strand of NC_054824.1, from coordinate 108,697,253 downwards.
CATGGCAACAGGGATCTTACCTCATGACCACACACAAGCATTCAAGAAGGCAACCGTCATTTGTTTACAATATCTGGCCCACCATTCCAAAGACTGCCCCACCCACGTTAAATCATGAGGTAGATAATAGGGTGACCTGGGCTTTTACTGTGGCATTACAGGAGAGACCCAACCACGGCTGAGCCCTGAGACCTCCTGGCTGGGTGCCATGATTATCTTCAAAGCTGGAGGCCCGCGGAGAGGCAAAGTGGCCTGTTGGCCCACTTGATTAAGTGTGAGTTGGAGAATTTTCCCCTGAGCATACATTCTGCAGGGCAACTAAGGAAGGAAGGAAAAAAAAATGTCCCTCTTGCAAATAGTCTTTGGGGAAAACGCCTGTTATATGAAGAAGCCCACTGCCCACAGGCCCACCAAAATGGACAAAATGTTAGCCTCCAAACGTACATGAGGAGTGGGCTCCTAATCCATTCCAGATGGTGGCTTTCTTCCCCTGCCGCTGTGAGAGGGCTGTCTGCAGAAGACAGTCCTGCTATGTCTTAGGACTTCAGAAACCTCTGAAGGGGCAACGATAGCCCGAATAAGGATTTGAGAAAGTTAAACAGATGTCTGTTCTCTTTTATTCCTGGGTCTTGGTCCTTTCTGTCGGAAGGGTGCTTTATTGGCCACTTTTCTGCGGAACTAATGGGGGTGGGATGGTCAGAGCAAGAATAGCAAATTGCAGCCCATAGCACCCACCACCTAATAGGTGTATAAGTAAACTTTCACTGGGAACACAGACACTCTCGTTCATTTACCTATTGTCCATGTCAATGACTGAGTTGAATTGTGACAGGACCAGGTGGCCCGCCATGCTCAAGACAGTTACTATCTGTTCCTTTGCAGAAAGTCTGCCGACCTCTGGTTTAGCAGCTGGTAGCAGGACTGGCAGGTTTCTATGTCATCAAATCCCACCCCACCTGTCACAACCTCTATCTCAAGTTTCATAGGATTGAGGTGGCTCTCATTCTGGAAGGCAAAAGTGTCCAGGAACAGCATATTGGGCAAGTCCAAATTGTGCTCCTGTCACTTGGAAGGTGGCTGGTTCTCTCTGGCCCATCCACTTCATGCGCAGACCTGTACTTTGCTGTTAGAGACCAGCTCAAACCCCATGGTTTGATATAAAATGAGAATGCAGCAAAGGTGCTTTAGGCTTTTGGTGCTATAAATGTGGGAGTCCCTAGGGACCCTGATTCACATGGCCAGGCTCACACAAGCAGACCCTGTAGGGTCGTGGGGTGCTCTTGCTGCAATAAGAAAGACGAAAGAAATGAGCTCTTGCTTTATTTTACCCATTTAAGATCGGTGGGGTCAGATTCATCAGCGGGCAATGGTGGTGGCCCCTGGGTGGGAGGCTGGAAAGAGCCACTGATCTGAAATGAGAAGTGTGGAAGAGAACAAGCCTCTGTTCTGGCTGTCCCAGAGAAGAGTGCCTCGGCAGCCAGCACTGAAGAACTTTCACGGCCATGAGCTGACTTGGTCTTGGACTGGGCTCAGCCTAGAGCACTGGGTTTGTCTGGCCCAGAAAAGAATTTTCCCCAGAACTGAAGAGTGTGACCAGCTCACAGCAAGGGACACAGAGGCCAAGAGGAGGTTTCTCTGCACACAGGCCCACTCTGCCGGCCATTGACACGACTACTCCCAATTTTTCAGTATTAAAGGAGCACCTGCATTATTGTACCTGCTGATGGTGAGCACACTGAGATCTGGCAACTGTAGGTTTCATTCCTTCAGCAAGATGTAAATCTCCTAATGAATCATATATCAAATCATCAAAAGCAGACAGAGAAGTGGGTGTAGCTCACACTCTCATAAAAGAAGCTCAACTTCTCCAAAGTGAATTTTCCGATTAGTCCTAGGTGTTGAACAGCATCTTTCTCCCACACTTAATATCTAGGGATGAACACTTGATTTCCTACAAAATTCAAAGTGGGAACAGAGTTACATAAAATTCACAAAGCTTTCATTTTCTTGTTAATAAAAGGAGTGTTTGATATTTAAAATGATCACAATTAATACAGTGAGGTTTTTTTTTTTTTTGAACTGGTGAAGCCAATCCACTGGACAGGTATGTACAGTTATACTGGTAGGTGTTCAAAAGCTTCAAAAAATTGCCAACCTTAGAATCAAAGCTACAAACACCCTACGTCAGAGAATATCTTCTGCTTTCTGTCTCACATTTAATTTCATTGGACATAGAAGATTCAGAAAGAACGTCTTGGTTCTTGATGAGCAGAAAACTGTAAACATTTTCAGAGAGAGAAATTCTTTCTGCTTAAAAGTTTTTTACATAAATGATTGAACAAGACATACATAATATGAAATACGTAAAGAGAAGAAAAAGTCTTAAAATACTGAAGTATCTAATTCTAATATACTCTTCTTAAGGGCCAAACTCCTTCACAAACACCTAATCATCACAGAACACTTGTATGTGCCTGTTTTACAGATAAGAAAACAAAATCTCATTAAATTTGCCCAAGACCATCTACGTACTACTCAGTAGACTTCTCACTAAATCACACTGATTCCAGGCATTTTTTTTTTATTTATTCATGATAGTCACAGAGAGAGATAGAGAGAGAGGCAGAGACACAGGCAGAGGGAGAAGCAGGCTCCATGCACCGGGAGCCCGACGTGGGATTCGATCCGGGTCTCCAGGATCGCGCCCTGGGCCAAAGGCAGGCGCCAAACCGCTGCGCCACCCAGGGATCCCAATCACACTGATTCAAAAAAAAAAATGCTATAAAATCCAAACATGAAGAAAACCCAGAAACATAATGTCTAAAAACCTAATTTGTCTTCATTTCCCAATTAGTACTTCCAGGCTTATAATTGTAAAGACTGCAAGCACCAATACAAAGTTTCAAATAGTGAACTCTGCCCCTGTTAAAAATCATTATTGCTGATGCCTGAGACAACACTTGGGTGAAAGACCACAGAAAACACTGCCGTGTGCGCGCCAACCGCGGGAGCGCCTGGGGCGCTCCGCCCTGGCCCCTCGCTGCTGCCGCCGCAGGGCCTGGGGCTGCAGGCTCCCCGCTGGCCCGTGCGCGCCCCCTAGTGGCGCCGCGTGAAAGCTCATCAGCCCTCAAACGCGGGAGCGGGGCGGGGGGTCTACATCCCAAGAAGGTGGATCTCCCTCCTCCAAAACTGGGCCACTGAAAATTTGTGAATAAGGAGATCAGTGAAAGTGCAGATCCACAGGCACGTCATGAGAAAAACCAAGCCGTAGACCGCTCCCCATTCCTCGTGGAAGTGGAAATGGGCAAGTAATCTATCTGGTCACTGGCCTGCTGAATAGTTTAAATGACACTTAATTTGAAGATTATAGAAATGTCACTGCTTGTGGAAATGCTACCAGATCTCAACGAGTCTAAAATCACATCAAATCTCAGTAGCTACAGAGCATGTTTTTGGAAACCAAAAATGCCTTTCATTTTAGCAAATACCTTATTTCCTTCCCACCAGTTCTGAAACTACTTCACCATGAAACAGCCCTAGAAGTGGGTGGGTTTTTTTTTTCATTTCATAAAAGTAAATTCAACTTCTAAACATAAAAATAACTTTAGGCCTCCCTTTCAGACTGCTGTGCTCAATTCGTCATGAGTAATTTATTTAAAGTCTAAACCTATGTTTAAATATTCAAGTAATTTTTATTAAACAAACAGAGCTTTTAAAAGCACCTGGCAGGAATGCACTTCTTTTTCTGAAAAAAAAGGGGGGGGGGTTATTTTTAAACCATTCAAAAATTCTAAAACACCTATTTAAATCTGTAGGCAATTTGTCTATTCAAATTCCACAGGGTAAGAGAGAAAATAGAAGAAGAATAGGAGAAAAGATTTTAAACTGTACAGTTTCCAGGAAATAAAAGCACATATTAGAGGAGAAGCTGTCTTTATGTTCCCACATTTATCTACATACCTTTGCCTCAGGACTTGAGGTCAAAATTTAGGTCCTACTTATCTGTTGCTTCTGGAGGGATTCACTGGTGACATAATAACTACAAGATGCTACTTGAAGTCTTAGCAGAAAGACAATTGGGAAAATCCTAATTTCAGTGGTTCCCCACTGCTTTCTAGCTGCTTTGAGCAATCCTCTCCTTTGCCTGTTGTCTATATACTAAATATGAGGTTTCCCACCTTTTCACACCATTTAACACTGTTTCTTGCACAATTCTTCGGTTACAAATACAGCAATGTGGCATTTTTATATATGTATATTCCAATCAGTATTCCTATAACACTTATTATCATACATTATTTTCTTCCTATTTTTTTTTCAGTATTAAGGAGCACCTGCATTATTGTACCTTCTGATGGTGAGCACACTAAGATCTAGCAACTTTAGGTTTTATTCCTTCAGCAAGTTATAAATGTCCTAATGAATCATAAATCAAATCATCAAAGGCAGGGAGTGGGTTTAGCTCACACTCTCATAAAAGAAGCTCAACTTCTCCAAAGTGAATTTTCTGATCAGTCCTAGGTGTTGGACAGCATCTTTCTCCTGCACTTAATATCTAGGGATGAACACTTGCTTTCCTACCAAATTCAAAATGGGAACAAAGAGTTACATAAAATTCACAAATTATTTTCTTTCCTATCATTATCATTATTATTTTCTCTTTAAGTAATTTTCTTTAAAAACAAAAAGTCTAATGACATTAGATTATCCTGAGGTGAGGTCAGGATATGCTCACCTGACTGCCTACTGCCCTCTTCCCAATCCTCACACTTGAACTCTGCCTCCTTACCAACAGACATGTGGAGGTTGCTGGCATTTCTAGCAATCACTATACACATGAATCAACAAGTCCTAGTGAGAACGTTTGTGCTCTTTTTTCTTCATTAAGTAAATGAGTAGACTCACAAGCAAGCAGTGTGGCATTCTTATATTTTGTCTGCAACAGAAAAATAATTAGAGCCATTTCCTTCACTTTCTTAGGGAAAATGAAGCTATCTTTCCAAATATATAAACTAAAGTGGGTGCCTTCTAGTTGCATATGTGTGTATATAACTGTGCGTGTATTTGCAATTCTTTTAAAGATTTTATTTATTTATTTATCTATTTATTTATTTATTTATTTAGTCATGAGAGACACAGAGAGAGGCAGAGACACAGGCAGAGGGAGAAGCAAACTCCTTGCAAGGAGCCTGATTCAGGACTCGATCCCAGGAGCCCGGGATCACGACCTGAGCCGAAGGCAGATGCTCAACCACTGAGCCACCCAGGTGCCCTTGTACTTGCAATTTTAATCAAAAGGACTTCTGGAAAAAACAACAATGGCAGGCTTAAATCAATGCCTTTCCCTTCCTTCAAATCCATATGCAACAGAAAGTTGCATGGAAATGGTTCCCTTATGCACTGCACTTCAGTACCATCAACCAAGACCAAGAATACCAGGCACATATGTATATTTGCATTCTATTCTGATTCTGGCTTTCCATTCTGAGAAGCATGGATCATGCCCACTGCCCCTCCACACACACACGCGCGCACACATACCTGCTATATCTTACCCCTGGGTCCCAGAATTCCCATCTCAGGATCCAGTCACTCAGGGATTTCTTATCCTAAGAAACTCAGTAGATGAGTTGTCCAAGACATTCCTGACCAGGTTCCCAGGCCTATGCTCAGACAGACCACAAAGAGGCCCAGGCCCAGGCCCAGGCCTCTTCCCTCTTTACTTCTCAGCCGTACCCCACGTGGGGCCCTCACTTCCAAGTCCCCATCTCTAGGCCAGACCTTGATGCAGGGGTCTGCTCCTTGTGTCTGTCATTCAAGTGTCTCAAAAGCACCTCCACCTCCACGAGTCTCCACAGGCTTACACACATCTCTGCACCAGGGAATGGTTCCGTCATCCTTCCAGAGGTGTGGGAGTAGTCACTAGAAACCCCCTTTCCCCACCTGACACAGTCAGCTCATCACCACATCCTATGAATTTAAAATCTTCAGCGTATGTGGAATCCCTCATTGTCTCCCTCTCTCCAGCCACCTCCCTAGTCCAAGCTTCCATCATGAGACACTTGGGCCTATTGAACCACTTCCTAAGTCTGCCCAAATCCACCCTGCCTCCCAAAACCTGTTATTGGTGCCAAACCAACATCTTCTCCTACTGCCCTCACCTGCGGCCCTTTGCTTTTAGGGTGAAATCCTTATGTGACCTGGATGCCTTGCATCCTTGCTTCGTGTGATTCATTCTCTTCTTGCTTCCAACCCACATGGCCTATCAGTACCTCACACCCTCCTTTCCTTTCCCTCCAGGTCCTTCCTCTTACCATTCAATTTCTCTTATCTGCTGCTACTCATCCATCAGATCCCAGGGCAAGAATTATTCCCCCAAAATCCCCTTCCCTTGAGCCCCTCAGACTTTCACAGCACCTGGCTACTTCTCCTCCATGGGATTGTCATAGCTGGTAAAGGCAAACCAAGAAACTGACCTCACTGACTGTTCAGTTGCTGTGGTTCCCTTCCATTCGACTGTACATCAGTGAGGAGAGACCAAGTCTGTCTTGCTCACCATTCTAGGCTTACCATTGAGCATAAAGTCTATATATAACTGCTACATGATTAATATTTGTTCAAAAAATGTTTTTGTATGCGCAAAGATTAGAACTCAAGAAAAAAAATGCTTTGCTGATGAGTGAAGAATAAGGATATGGTGTTCTTGACCTCTATTATAACTGTGCCGTACACCCAACACACAGGCCAAAGAGAAAACCGTGTTTAATTGTCAAAAGATAGTGTTGATTCCCCACTAAATGCCAAGCATTATGTACATTCTGCTACATGCTAAGCCTGTGCTATCTTATTGAATAAGCTCAGGGTATACTAATATTTGGGAGCACCAGACAGGATGCCCAGCAGGGACACTGCACACATTTACCTGTGTCATCACAGGTGGACACAACAGCTCTTTGGGATAGGAGCCCTGTCAGTTCACCAAGCAATAAAAAGGAAGCTCAGAAGGTTTATGAGCTGCTGAAGTTCATGCAGCCAGGTAAGTGGCAAAGCCCATGTGTCACCCGGATCAGATCACCTGACAACTTCAGCATTCACTCCACGGCAACTGTTGGCCCAAACTGTGGCAAATTATAGAAATTTGCATCTCAAGCTGCTAACCAGACTCCCTAGAAGGCTGGTTTGGTTGATCCAACATATTTTCCATCCTAATTTGTGTTTTCAACAAGTATCCACTGTGAGAAGAGGACAAGAATCCTTCATAAACCCCAGCAAAACAATATAAACAGACCCATCATCTCCCCCCAGAAGCCACAGTGGTCTCACCCAGGGTCAGGTGGGGCTGCCCACCACAGCCTCGTGCATTGCCTCCACACTCTGCCTTGCCCTAGGAGTTATAACAACCCTGGGGTTATAAATGTTTCCAGGAAATTTGCTTCCTGGGCTCAATCAGTGTATTTTTATAACTCTTTTCAGCTTATCCATAAATCTATAGAAATTTTTTTTCTGCTTTCTAGGCTGCTAACTTGGCAGTTTATTCTCAGTATGGGACCGAGTACAAAGAGACCAATTCAAAGAATATATTTATTCATGTCTGAAGCCGAAACACCTTTGGAACATTTGGATTTTGGCATTCTGAATAAGGCTGAACATTTCTTTATATTTAAATGTTCCTATGAAAAATGATCTGTTGCTTTAAAATCCGGGATGATTTTTAAAAAGTCCTATGCACTTCGGTGATATTTTTCAACCAATTTTTTAAACAAATCAAATGAAATAAGTGACAGAACTCAAGAGAAAAAAGCATTTTCAAGAGACTTCTTTTAAAAATTAAGATTATCTTACTGAAAATGATAGGAAGAAACAGCCACAACTGTCTATGAAAGATGTGGGGCTGGTTGAGAAGGCATCCCTCATGTGCCTCTGCAACCCGAGGGAGAGAAATGTCATCTTTCCTTGCACCCAAGTTCAAAGCCCCATCATTAAATTGTGTTTGTCATTGTATCAATATCCCTCCATTTACAGCTTTTCTAACTTGCCTGCTGTGGGGCATGTGCCCAAATCTCTGTCACTGTTTATAGTACTTGATCTAATGGGACTTTCTCCAAATATCATCTCCAACAAGGGAGCAAATAAACATGTTTTCCCAACATATGATTTTTAATTTTCTGCCCCTAGTTGTATTTGCTGTCAGTATTTGGTTGAGCCACCTAGTTGAAGTGGAGGCCTCTTACTGTTTTACTCCTTTCTGGAATTACTCTACTTTCCTACCTCAACTAGAGCACAAGGAGTTTCCAATTTAATACAAGCAAGCTTATTCCAAAAGTTCATTTTTAATGGATTATTGAGAACTTCAACCACATTATCCCATGGAAGCACAAATAGAAAGTGTTGTTTTTTCGAGTTAGTCTCCAAGTGGTCATTTTGTCATAACATACCTGAGGTGACGTACTGTAGCACAGAAGATGCCTACCCCAGGTCCTCCTCTCAGGAAGGACTTGTTATCACTCCTGCCCTTGATTTAAATGAGAGGCTTCAAAAGGAGCATATGCAGCTCAGACAAGCCAGAAGAATTTGGCCAAGCCAATCAAGCCAGACTGCTCCCTGAGTTCTGATTCTCTATTATTCCAACCATGTAGTCATTCAAAAATTCCCATCCAATAAATCCTTAGCACTGACTATGTGGTCATAATGTTGCCATTGCCTGTCCTCTGGTCACTGTTCGTAATAAGCCTGCTTCAGAGCTGTGATCTCTGACTTCCCAGTTTGTGGTCTGTGCATTGTCTCAGTTGACTGCTTATTCCGTCACTAGTGTGTATCCCACTAACCCAACTGGGCAATGTGCAGTAAATCCTGTTGGACACTAACCAGCTTTCCTTCAGAACTGAGGCAATCTTTCTCCTGCTGCCAGGATTTGTTGGCTTCTTGTTGGATCACAGCCATGCCCTCCCAACAATTGCCTTTGGCTGATAGGAGCTGCCTTGCCCAAGGTCATGACTCCTCTCTGGGGGACAGCCTGCTTGCAGGAGCACAAAGGCCCAGGGTTCATCATCACTTAATCTGGAATATGTAGTTCCAGAGCTTCCTGAAGTGTTGGCAGAGGACAGTTCAACTTCTTTTAACCAAACTTGCTTCCCTTACTTGTCACAGTATTATTCCAGAGCGCACTGCCCATCCTCCAAAAAAGTAAGATAAAATCCTGCCTACAAACATGTGCCTCAGAGTCCTTTTCCAGGAGAGCTCAAACTAAGGCATTTGTAGATTTGGAGCTGGGAATAATCCTGGAAGGTCACTGGCACTCACTCATCTGCTGTCTGGCTGGCACTCAGGGTCCCACATGATCATAGGTGGAGCCCTGCTGACCCCATGCAGTTGTAGCTGGGCAACTGCTGAAGGTTCCACTGGAGGTGATCTAGGCTGGCACCTCTGTGAAGGGGAGGCCAATGCAGGTGCTAATTCATATGAATTCCAGAGATTCCAGTGAAATCAGTTCTGATGGTCTATGGAACAAGATAGCTCTTCTGGGAACCACCGATGCTCTGCAGAAAGACAATAAAGGCTGCCTTAAATTGACCTTCTATCTAAGGTAAAATCTGAAAGCCCCTGGGCCACTACAGCAACAGAGAAAGACTTTCATGTCCTCCAGCCAGAAAGCAGGACAGGCAAAAGATCAGGTGGAGGACTTAATTTAAAATATCCAAAGACTGAAGCTCAGACCTGGCTCGAAATATCAAAGTCAGGGCCCTCGATGGAAAGGGGGATCCTGAGATTGAGATGGGATCATCTGGGAAAACTGAATCTTCATATTTCCCTGAGCCCCTGGGGCCTGCAGAATTGATTGCTTCTCCCTGTTGATGACTACGCTCTCAATTGCTTAAAATTAATGTAGGGGCCTCTGGCTTATAAGACCATATGTATCATCCAAAAAATTTATCCTCAGATGTCATCCCAACCAACAGGTCAGTAATAAAGGATCAAGTCACAATATCACTTAAGTGCTACATTGCTCTGCTAAGGAAGTATGATAGATTAATGATGGCAGCAAATTCTTTGCTATTCTTCCCATTAAAAAATTCTGTCTCATCTCTTCTTGTTGAATCTGAGCTGGCCTCAGTGACTTCCTTGATCAATAGAATGTGGAAAAACAGACACAATCATAGACTTCTGAGGGCTGGGTCATAAGAAGCCTTGTAGTTTCTTCTCTCTTATAACATACTGCCCGGGAGCCCTGAGATACATATAAGAAGGCTGTTACCCAGTAGTGTCATGCTGGGGAGGCCATTGTAGGCCTACAGCCATCACTGTCAAGATATCAGACATGAGTGAAGCTGTCTCAGGCCCTCAAGACCAACCCTCTATCTAGCTACATACCTCGGAAACCTATAGAATGAAAGAGCCACTTGGCAGAGCCCTACCTGTATTCCTAACCCAGGAAATGTGAGATATTATCAAATAGTTGTCTTAAACCACATTCAAGGACATGTGCTGAGGTTGCTGGAAGAACGACTTGTACCAGCAAGTGCCAGGAGAGCACATCTGGAACTGGATACTGAGAATGCTGGATCAGGAATGGTTGGACATGAAGTTGGAAATGAGAGTAGTCATTAAGATGAGAAAACTTTCCTGTTACACAGAATTAAACATCCAGCAAGGAATTTTATAGGATGGTTCTTAGAAGCTTGGGTAACAATGGCTCCACTAAATGTAGTCAAAATGTCAGATCTGCTACAGCAGAGTAAAGAACCAATCAGGAGGCTTATAGAGGTAAACATAGTAGGGTAGATATTCCACATAAGGCCACAAGCCACCAACACCACCACCACCAAGAGAGGGCCCAGAGGACATACTGTCACCAGAGATAAGCAATCTGCTACTAAGAGGAATACCAGCTCACTGAGAAGCTCTGAGGTGGCTAGAGGCCAGGGTGATCTCAGGAGATGCTGTTATAAAACTCACAGTAATGGAGATGACAGGATCCAAACATAATAGAAGCCAGGTGTCAGCACTTAACCATCAGAAGCAAGGTAGAAGCAATTACCAAAATGAGGACCAAGACTGGAATGGCAGCCAAGAGGCCAGGCCTATAAAGAACTATCGAGATACTTAACAGAACATGGTGTTCTTAGGGGACGATAGATGGGCATCCAACTCAAGTATTATTCAAAAATATGCAATTTTTTGAAATCAAGGATGAATGATGAAGGCACTTACAAGTAAGTAGCCTAATAAAAAGTGGCAGTCCCTTGTCCAGTTTTCAAACTTGAGCCAATTTTCCTACCAGGAGGCCTTTGATTGAAGGAGAGGCTGTGTCCCTGTGAGGAAGAATACCTAGCATATACCCTAGCCTGTGTCTGTAAATTGTAATGATCCCTCCAGTTTTACCCTAAAGGAGCCCATGGCTATTTACCTAGGTAACTGTGCACCAAGGTAAAGAGAATACCCACCCACTTCAAGGACCATTAGACACAAAGTCTGAACTGAGTAGGAGTCCCAAACATCATCATATCACCCCTATTAAAATAGGGTGTATGAACCTGGGGTATAGTGTCCCGGTCCAGGACCAACTCAAAACAGGTCTACTATATTCTTATCATTTCAGTGGGCCCCAGATATGATTAGAATGAATGTACGTCATAGTTCAGGTAGTGAACACATCACCTACATTAGTTTGCTGGCCTATGGCTAGTGGAGAAAGCAAAGTAGAAGCCACTAAACCTACTACATGCATGTACACATACTCCACAGACACACTGCCACATAGTGAATCAAAGCTATGGAAATGGCAGCAATCAGTGCTACCCTCAACATCACAAAATTGCAGGGATAGTGATCCCAATTATGTCTCAGTTTTCTTCACCAGTCTGTCCTCTATGAAAACTAAGTAGATCCAAATATATTCTTTTTCTTTTTTAAAAAGATTTTATTTATTTATTCATGAGAGGGAGAGGCAGAGACACAGGCAGAGGGAGAAGCAGGCTCCATGTAGGGAGCCTGATGTGGGACTCGATCCCGGGACTCCAGGATCAAGCCCTGAGCCAAAGGCGGACACTTAACCACTGGAGCCACTCAGGTGTCCCAAATATATTCTCTTTTCGTCCTGCAGAAGTGAGGATCAGAAGCAACCACCTGCACAGGGGATGAACAAAATATACATGTGCAGTGCTGCCAAATTCCCAGCATTTAGGACAGTATCTGGTACATAGTAGACCATCTATATCTTCTGAATGAATGAATGAATGAGTGAGTGAATAAATGAAAAGGAAATAGAGCAAAAGGAAAGGACAAAAAGAAGTAAAGAGAACATCAGGATGGGCATGGAGAAATGGCAGATAACTCTGCAATGTTATATAGTAGATTTTATGTTTTCAGGAAGAGCTGGAATATAAATTTCCACCCCCCATGAGCACTTTATAGCACTACATTTAATAGCCACCATTTGGTTCCCCTTTCCAGTCAGATCAAGCCACTAATTGCTGTCACTTATTCAGTCTTTCAACAAACACTTGTTCATCACACATGAGATGGGACCACTTAGTGGAAAGAGTCAAGACAAACTCAGTAGCTGTGTGCCCTCAGTCAAGTTATTAAACAGCTCCAAGTCTTGGTTTCTTCCATTGTGAAGTGGGAAAATAATGAAGGTTCTGGACCCCATGCCCCCTTGGGGAAGAGAGATTTTCCCCCGCCACCCTCCCTATGGAAGATTTTTCACCAACATTATTTGACATCCTCTAATCCAACTCAGTTCTGACACTGTCTACCTGGAGATAGTATCAGATCCCACAGGTAAGGGCTCAATCCCACCAGATCACCCTCCACTTCAGATGCCAACCACGAGTCCAAGTTGTTACCACACTTCTGACTAACGGGTGGAAATGGGGCTATAAATCATAGGTGTCCATGACCCCACTCTTTGGGGTTGATTAATTTGCTAGAGCAGCTCACAGAACTCAGGAAACCTGTTCACTCACTAGATACTGAATTACAATTAACAATTTTAATTTTAAAAATTAAAGGATACGAATTACCAGGCAAATGAAGAGATACCAAGTTTGAAGTATCAAACAAAGGGCCTCCTGTCTTCATGGAGTTTGGGGCTCAACATGGTGGCACGTGAATGCATTCTGTTTCCCCAGACTGGGAGCTCTCCAGACTCTCTCCTTTGGGGTTTTTACAGAGGTTTCATTACAGGGACATGATTGATGAAATCATTGGCCTTTGGTGATGGATTCACCTCCAGCCTCTTTCACCTCCCTGGACATCAGGAACTGAAAGTTCCACTACTCTATTCAGGGTTGGTTCCCCTGGTAATCAGCCTCCATCCTTAGGTGCTTTCCAAGAGTCACCTCATTAACATAAACCCATTTGAGGTGGAAAGGAGCTTGTTATGAATAACAAGACACCCATCCCTTTTTTTTTAATAATAAATTTATTTTTTATTGGTGTTCAATTTGCCAACATACAGAATAACACCCTGGGCTCATCCGCCCACCTCATTGCCCGCCACCCAGTCACCCCCACCCCCCGCTCTCCTCCCCTTCCACCACCCCTCGTTCGTTTCCCAGAGTTAGGAGTCTTCCATGTTCTGTCTCCCTTTCTGATATTTCCCACTTATTTTTTCTCCTTTCTCCTTTATTCCCTTTCACTATTATTTATATTCCCCAAATGAATGAGACCATATAATGTTTGTCCTTCTCCGATTGACTTATTTCACTCAGCATAATACCCTCCAGTTCCATCCACGTCAAAGCAAATGGTGGGTATTCCACCTTTACTTTCTGAAGTAGATTTTAGGAATGGAGGACCAGAGAGCAAATACTGCAACAAAAGGTGACCCATTGCTCCTATTATTCAGGGAACTCCCAAGGATTTGGGAGCTGTAAGTCAGGAACCATGGACAACGACCAAATATATACAAAAAATATATTTTGGCCATCTTAATGATATTGCAAGAAATATTACAGGAAGTTATGAAATCAACATTATACATAAAGCACCTACCACTGTGTCTGGTTCCTATAGGCACTTACTAAATGCCAGGTTGTGGGAAAAAATAGATATCTTCAGGATTCTACCATCTGAGTGAGACAAACAAGCAACCTCACAACTTGAGGCAATCAGAACAATGGTGGGAGCAACTGCAAAATGCTGAGGAGTGGGGAGCAGTGTCCCACAAGGGATTAGCTCCTAAAGGATGTATGTGAGTTTTGCAGACAGAGAAGAAGACATCCTTGGTGGATAAAGAAAGTCGTACTTTTACTAATCTACTACTACCTCAGCCCAAATTCGTTTGGGATTTCTTACTAATTGAAGCTCCTGAACATAAGTTTTCTTGCTCTTGTCAGTTCTTCACACAGATTTACTGTTTCTTTGTCTAAAAAGCATAAAAATTGCCTGCCTTGGTCATTTTCTTTGGGTCTCAATTTCATTATTGGGCCTCCACATGCATATAATTAAACCTGGGTTTTGTCCTCTGTTAATCTCTTTCCTTTAATTCTTAGACCAGCTAGAAAAATATTGAAGGGTTAAGTAAAATCATTCCTCCCCAATATACCCAAATAAGATATTCATTCATTCATTCCAAAAAAAATGTACTGAGTTCCTTTACTAGGCGATGGATATGACATGATTAGACATGCGAAAACTGTCACCACCTCTGCTTAAAGTAAATATCACCTCCTAACCTAATGATAATTGATTGAGAATGATTTAGAGCCGTTGTGAAGAGACTGCATCCGGACCACCTGGGTGCAAATCCTGGCTCTGCCGCTAATTGCTGTCAACAATTCAGGCAAGTTATTGAATCCTCTCTGAGTCTTGTTTTTTGTTGTTGTTGTTTTTTTTTCTTGTCTGTAATGTAGGACTAGTAATATTATCTGCCTTGCAGGAATGTTGTAAGATGTAAATGTATTAACTCACATGATTGGTTAATTAGTGCCTGATACATAGTAAGCACTCACTTAGTTATCATAATTATTATTAATTAACATTAAAATGGATTGCAAATGCTACGACATAATAATGATAAGTGATGTTGTTACCAGCTAGATCCCAAGACCTGCACTTTACTGACCACCTGCTTATACTCACTAACCTTTTTTCTTAAACTCTTTGTTAAGCTCTTCTCTCTGGCTTACCTCTTGGGCAAATTAAACCCAAAACCACCCCACAGTCGATGGCAACTGCCTTGACAAGACCTCCCTCCAGCCCAGACTACCAAGACCAGTTTGGGGGTAACCCCCAACTCACTCCTGTGCAGATAAGATAGACCATGGACGGACCTCTAGAATAACTGATAGCTACCTTTACCTCATACTAAATTAATACTAAACTCTCTACCCAAGGAGGAGCCTCAGCCTCATTTACATAACACGTGATGTACATATAGACATGTTTCCTTAAGGCGCATGCATGGCCTTAAGCCCACCTCTACATATAGTGACAAGCTTCCCTATCTAACTATTCATCCTAAACCTAAATAAAATAACTCATTCACCCTCTCTCAGGAGTCATGGCTTTGGAAGTTATTTCGGTGATCTCCTACTTTGCTGCAAATAAGTTTACTTTGTCTGACAACTCCACCTTGACCCAACAAGGAGTAAACTCACATAGGTTCATTTACAATGTGGAATTGTCTACAATCTCTAGACATAATTCATTTTGAAGTTCCATTTTCCTTTCCGACAAATGAACTCTTGAACTGGCATAGAAGTGGCAATTGTTTTACAAGCAGTTGCTCAAAAATTCCAACAGACCAACTGATAATTCAGATCATATGAGAACAGTAAAGTTAATTAATACATACCAGGAAGAGTTTCATTTGATAATACCAATAAAATAATCAAATAGTAATCAGAATCAGCTCAACTGGTCGGCACTAAATTAACAGTTTTTTCCTCTTCTCTTGCAATTACACTTTCTTCTTTTTCATAGAACTCTTTGCTTTCCCTACTTGAGCAAGACATTTTTCTGTTACTCCAGAATCTGTGCGTCTTCAAATTGCAATCCCAAGACCCCAAATAAAGGCCTTTGTTCTTTTTGAGTTTCATCTCCTTTTCTTCCTTGGCAGTGAAAAATAAGAGAATTGGAAAATAAATGATGCATACTACATATCATCATAACAGAACAATCTTATGTGTGACAGAAATTCTATGTTGGAAAAAAATGAAGCAAAATATTTAAGAGTTTGTTGGATTGGGAAGTTCTTTCTTCTCTATATTGCAAAGATTTCCCCCCCCCAAAAAAATAAAATTTTAATTTATTAATAAATAAATTTTAAAATTTTAAATATGTTTTAAGAAAATAGAAACTATACTTGCTGACCTATACCTAAAACAATAAAGCTATTTCCCGTTAAAGGGAAAATCTGATTTTTTAAGGTATACATTCTCTGTACTTCCAGTTCTCCTTAAAGCTGATCATATTGATCCACATTGTACTTTGCTCTAGTCGATACAGTGTACCTACTGTTGCAGCCTATAGAGAAAGGAAAGAAAAGTGGCTTGAAACTTAATGACATGTAACAGCCCGAATTCCTAATGCAAACTTGGTCAATCTCTGATGCCCAAAAGACCATCTGTCTCCCTTTAATGTCTTGGATAACCATCTATATGTTTCAGATTTATCACTCTGGCCCTAATGCATTTGCCAAACACATGAATATTTAAATATCTAAAAATGATCACATCAACAGAAAATGTGACAGATTTATAGCTGGGGCTTTTTTCCTTTGGTTACCCAGTGCCATGCGCTGGTGCTGGAGACTTTTGGGAATTCAAATTAATTTCACCTGCAGGGATGAGGACCCCAAATGAAAAACCTTTCCTAATAAAAACAGCTAGCACTTGTGGAGTGCTTACTGCGTCTTAGGCCCAGGCTCTGTGTCTGACATATCTCATTTCATCCCCCTAATTGCTCTCTGAGATATGAAATACTATTACCCTGTGATACAATGGTTAAATACATATATTTGTTCTTCATCCCAATTTCCACCACAGACCTCCTAAAACCTCCTCAATTTCCTAAGTGTTAAGAGAGCCATAAAGATGTCTTTTGTTATTCATAACAAGCCCTTTTCAACCATGCCTCAGTTTATGTTAGTGAGGGAATTTTGGGAAACTCTTAGGGATGGGGCTGGTTACCAGGGGAACCAATGATATGACTGGAGGTCTGGAACTTCCAGTTCCACCCCTCAATCTCTGGGGAGAAGGTAGGGGTTGGAGATTGACTTAATTACCAATGGTCAGTGATTTAATCAACCATGCCTATGCAGTGAAGCTTCCATAAAACCCCGCAAGGACAGAGTTTGGAGCTCTTCTGGGTTGGTGATCACAAGGAAATGCTAGGAGAGTGGTGCCCCAGAGAGCCTGAGAGCTCCACCCTTTCCCCATATCCTGTCCTGTGCATCTCTTACATCTGACTCTTTCTGAGCTACATCTTTTTAAATAAACCAGTAATCTAGTAATTAAAATTTTTCTGAGTCCTGTGAGTTACTCTAGGAAATAAATGGAACCCAAGGAGAGGTCATTGGGACACCCATCTGTAGCTAGTTGGTCAGAAGTCCAGGTGACAACTTGGACTTTTAACTGGCATCTGGAGTTGAGGAGGGCTGTCTTGTAGGACTGCACCCTTGACCTGTGGTATCTGTGTCTCCAGGTAGACAACTGGTAACCAAGAATTGCTTGCTTAGTGGTGTGGAAAAAACACCCCATGCATTGGAATTCCTATAAGCATCATTAAGCCCCATTTTACAGGGAAGGAAACTGAAGTTCACAAAACTTAAGTGACTTGCTGAAGTCACACAGCCAAGAAGTAGCAGAGCCAGGACTCAAGCACCTTTCTTCCCAGTGCCAAACCTGAACTTCCTGCATGGCAGCTGGGCCAAGGTGGCTTAGCAAAGCCACAGCAGCACTACTGCTCTGGGTTCTCCATGCTTGATCCCATGGGGGTAACAGGCAGAGTCTGAGCAAAAAGACTGTGAACCCTGGGGGTTTCTCCACATAGATTCCTACCAGGCCTCTGTCAGGGTAAAAGGTCCCACTTCCTGGGACCTTCCCAAAAATGCCCCTGTGCTTTTTTTCTCTTTCCTTGTAATAGAATATTGGCATCATTGTTAAATAGGATTGGGGTTAGGGTGTGCAATTAAAGACTAGGGGAGTTATTCCTAATTAGTATGCAAATAACTGACTCCTAACCATCAAGCCCAATGCCAGAGTCACAGCATGAGAAATATCCAGACCAACATGCTTTAGCATCGAGCTCAGCCAAAGAAATCAGCCCAGTAAGTCAGACTGCTGAGTCCAAGATGGTCAAAGGTGGGCCTGTGAGAAGTGAAAGAAAATACAAATATGCAACATTCAGAATGAGAAAGAACAAATGGCGGAATAGGCAGAGATGCTTTTTAAAAAGTATGTCTATAACTTAATGCTAATAACTTTGTTAGTATTAAGGACTTTTCTAGTTTGAACTTAGTAAGTACTACTTTGGCTAAAATATAAACATTCTATGACAGATGCAGTTTAATTTTTTTTCAAGATTGAAAAGATGAAAAAAATTGGTTGTTCAAGAGCTAAAATTGAAAAACAGATCCATTCGGTTTTCTTCTTTTCAGGAACTGTCTGCTAAGCTGAAAGAACCATTTTTCATGAAACCACCATGTTCTCTTAGAACAACATAATGTTAGAGCCAAAAGTTATGGTAGGAGGCAACTCTGCCAAAGGCCTTATTTCCAAATGAGGAAAGTTGGATGCACTTTTCCAAATTCACTTAGCTAATTAGTGAAGAGTCTCTCTGACAGAATAAATTCAATGTGTTGGCAAATAAGGCTTTCTCTCCAGTGCTTCCCTAAGAACTCCACTACAATGATCCCATTGTTCCTTCAGTATATCATTAACATGATTGCCTTAAGGGATGACATTCATCCAAGAGATCCACTGATTAACCCGCTAGAGGTCAGACTATCTCAACAAAGTGGCTCACATATCCTGCCTCAGGTGACTCCAGCACCTCCGAGAATCTGGAATCTGATTATGTCTCTGAGCCTCACACAGTCTGCCTGTATGACCATGTTACCAACACCCGGTCTACTTGTACAGGACAAAGACTGTGAGCTGGTTCTCAGTATAAAAGGGATTAGGCAAGGTAATCAATATTTAAATCAGATGTTTTGGGTTACTCTCACTAGTGGGGGCTTCCAAAGACAAAAAGGAGGAAACCCCAAACTTCAAAATCTTTTTCTTTTACCCAAAGAAATCCAATCCATCAAGTCAAAGTGGAGAATCTTAAAAGTCAAACGTGGGCCTATGAGAAATGAGAGAAAATATTAATATGTTAATTCAGAATGAGAAAGAGCAAATCATTACACAGGCAGAGAATACTTTTTAAACTTTTTTTTTAGTTTCCTCACCTATAACTCTTCATATTTGTCTTCTCCCCAAACATTATATTTGTTACACAAACTCCCTCATTTTCTTCCACATAAATGCAAGTACAACATTTCCCTAACCACATCGCCTTTGTTGCTTCACCATAGTCTGGGCCCATCCATGAAATAGTCAGTGTTGGCTTCGACCACCCTCACTTGGAATCCTCTTCTTCCCCCATCCCTGTCACCTGGCACATGCAGCACTTGTGACCAGCCCTTGCCTTGCCTCCACACACACACACAAATGTCCTAAATGACATCCAATCAAGGAAACATGTGAAGTGAACATGCCACTTGTAGCCAAATGGCCTTTGGAAAGTCAGTGTCCTCTTCCTCCTGTACCATTTCCCTCCATGCGGATAACTTTCTAAAGACACAAAGTCTCAGCCCAAAAGGGACAGCTCAGAACATTTCATCCTAAAGCCCAGCAGAATACACATTCTTTTCAAGTGCATATGGGACATTCTCTAGAATAGATCACATACTGGGTCACAAATCAGGTCTCAAGTACAAAAAGATTGAAATCATACCATGCATATCTTCTGAACTCAATGCTATGAAACCTGAAGTCAACCCCAAGAAAAAATTTGGAAAGACCACAAATACATGGAGGTCAAAGAACACTGTACTAAATAATGAATTTTAATTTTCATTTCAACCAGGAAATTAAAGAAGAAATTAAAAAAAAATACATGGAAACAAATGATAATGAAAACATGACAGTCCAAACTCTGGGATGCAGCAAAAGCAGTCATAAGAGGGAAGTGTATAGCAATACAGGTCTACCTCCAGAAAGCAAGAAAAATCTCAAATATGCAACCTAACCTTACACCTAACAGAGCTAGAAAAAGATCAACAAACAAGGCCTAAAGCCAATAGAAGGGAAATAACAAAAATTAGAGCAGAAATAAATGACATAGAAACATACAAAAAAAAACAACAGAAGAGATCACTGGAACCAGGAGCTGGTTTCTTGAAAAAATTAATAAAATTGATAAAATCCTAGGCAGACTTATAAAAAAGAAAAGAGAAAGAACCTGAATAAATAAAATCACAATTAGGAGAGAAGCGATCACAACCAACATCACAGAAATACAAACAATTATAAGAGAATATTATAAAAAATTATATGCTAACAAATTGGGCAATCTGGAAGAAATTGAGAAAATCCTAAGAAACATATTAACCACCAAAACTGAAACAGGAAGAAATAGAAAACTTGAACACACCAATAACCAACAAAGAAATTGAATCAAAAATCTCCCAACAAACAAAAGTCCAGGGCCAGATGGCTTCCCAGGGGAATTCTACTAAACATTTTTTTAAAAGATTTTTATGTATTTATTCATGAGAGACACACAGAGAGAGAGACACAGGCAGAGGGAGAAGCAGGCTCCTTACAGGGAGCCCAATGTGGGACTCGATCCTGGATCCTGGGGTCAGGCGCCAGCCCAAGACAGATGCCCAACCGCTGAGCCACCCACGCATCCCTCTACCGAACATTTAAAGAAGGGCTATTATCTATCTTTCTCACACTGTTCCAAAAACTAGAAATGGAAGGAAAACTTCCAAACTCATCTGATAAGGCCAGCATTACCTTGATTCCAAAACCAGACAAAGACCCCATTAATTTACCCCAAAGATACAGATGCAATGAAACGTCGGGACACCTACACCCCGATGTTTCTATCAGCAATGGCCACAATAGCCAAACTGTGGAAGGAGCCTCGGTGTCCATCGAAAGATGAATGGATAAAGAAGATGTGGTTTATGTATACAATGGAATATTACTCAGCAATTAGAAACGACAAATACCCACCATTTGCTTCAACGTGGATGGAACTGGAGGGTATTATGCTGAGTGAAATAAGTCAATCGGAGAAGGACAAGCAGTGTATGTTCTCATTCATTTGGGGAATATGAATAATAGTGAAAGGGAATATAAAGGAAGGGAGAAGAAATGTTGGGAAATATCAGGAAGGGAGACAGAACATAAAGACTCCTAACTCGGGGAAAGGAACTCGGGGTGGTGGAAGGGGAGGAGGGCGGGTGTTGGAGGGGAATGGGTGACGGGTACTGAGGGGGACACTTGACGGGATGAGCACTGGGTGTTTTTCTGTATGTTGGTAAATTGAACACCAATAAAAATTAATTAAAAAAGAAAAAAAAATAAAATAAAATAAATAAAAATAAAAAAAATAAAAAAGTGAATTACAAGCCAATATCCCTGATGAACATGGACACAAAAATCCTCAACAAAATAGTAGCAAAAGTGAATCCAACAGTATATTTAATGTTAATCATTCACCAGGATCAAGTGGGATTTATTTCTGGGCTGCAAGGGTGACTCAGTATTCACAAATGAACCAATGTGATATATCACATTAATAAAAAAAAGATAAGAACCATATGATCCTTTGAATATGTGCAGAAAAAGTGTGGGCATTTCCAGAAAGCAAGACAGGGATTTGACGATGGAGAGGGCCTATGGACATTTTTGAACCACACCACAGACTGAATTGTTCTACCTGGCTCCCACTCCTAGCCAGAGTCGCTCTCACACCCAAATACATTTAAGATTGGTCTCCATTGAGATTCCTCTCTCCCTGACTTTCCCATCAAATCCCCTAAGAACTTTCCCTCAGTGACATCAGTTTCCTTAAGCTGACCTCACAGGCAGCTATGAGTATCCCGACAGCAGCATTTGGGGGCTGAGATCAACTATTTCACTTGAGTTTATCATCAGGTTTTGAAGACCCCTTCAGAGTAGCCCCACCAAGATAGTTTAGCCTTTTATCAACATACGATTTCATTTCTGTTACTACAGAGTAAGATACTACCTGTGAGTCTTTTGGTTTAGGAAAAAGCAAAGCAGTAGCTTCTACACAGAATGCAGTTTTGTTTAAGGATAAATTAAAAACACACGCAAAGCTTTCTTGCCAGTTCATCATAGATTTTGATGTGTGGCTTATACCTAAGGGTAGAAATCAGGGAGTGCCACATTCAACGTGAATCAGGAGAGGCATTTAAAACGTTCTCTCCTGACACTTGATCAAGTACAAGACAACAGTGGGTAAGAACCAAGGCCAGTCTGGAGGCTCTATTTAGTAGTTTACCATTTTCAAGTCACTAACTGATCCAGGCCTCAACTTATTCATTCAAAAAAGAAACAGTAATCCAAGCTCAATTCATTGCAATAGTGTAAGGAGGTGTTAACTATCACTGATAGCGTCCACTGAAATTATATGCACAGTATGGAAAGCTTTGTTCTTCAACATATTGAAAGATTGTAGAGCCAGTTAAATAATCAAGCTTTGAATTAAGTATTTTCATTTGCATTTCCCCCACACTCCTCACCATCATGCCTAACAATCACAGACTCACAGACTTCAAAATTGGAAGGTACCTGAGTGGTCATCGTCCTACAGTTGACTCAGCAGTTCTCTACTTCTCTAGTTCTCTACTTCTCCTCACATTCTCAAACACCAGAATTTTTGATGACACACTCAGAAGGCTCAAACAACTCACAATACCACCAAACAAATCAGCAACAATTTTGGTGGTGTCACCCTTCAGCATTATACCTCCATTTGAGTGGAACTCAATTGTTTCATCCCAGCTTGTCCTGACTATACCACACAAGCTTTCCTTGGTATCAGCTGGAAATAATACCACTTGCTCGTGGAAAGTTGTCCCCACTCATGGCCTTCAGCAAAATAGGCTCAGCTCAAAGTATACTTAACAGATACTACTCAAGAGTATCTTTCTGACTGAAGCCATGAAATCCACTTATGTACTACCTAGACTAGACAATAATCCTATGAAAGGTCTGTATAAATCAGAAAGCCATGACATGTAGTTGAGGAGCAGCATTCAACCCTAATAAAAAGATAAGATGAGAACAGAGAACCTTGAATGTGGTATTAAAAAATCTGAATTCTAGAATCAGGTTCTTCCACTAATTAGCTGTGTGACTTTAGAAAGTCAGTTCTCAAAAAAAAAAAAAAAAGTCAGTTCTCAGTTTTTTCGCTATCAATGAGGTACTCAGACGACGTGCAGTCTTCGGAGTCTTCTATTCTAAAGTTCCATGATTCTTATACAATTCCCACAAAGGTTCCCTGAATGGTGTACCCTCACACCCCATAGACAGATAGTTCTTGAAAGGAGAGCAATTTCATAAGTACGTTGGATGACTTTTTTTTCTTGTACCTACTAAATACTCAATTCCGGGGCATCCAAATGGCTCAGTGTTTGGGCATCTGCTTTCAGCTCAGGTCATGATCCTGGGGTCCTGGGATTGAGTTCTGCATCAAGCTCCCTGCAGGGAGCCTGCTTCTCCTTCTGCTATGTCTCTGCCTCTCTCTCTCTGTGTCTCTCATGAGTAAATAAATAAAATATTTTTAAAAACCAAACAAGCACTCAATACTATCTTCAAATTTTGCTTAAGCCACTGGCATAGAAAAGGCTATGCTGTCTATAGAATTAAAGATTGGGTACTAGCCATAATGTCAATTTCTTGACATTCAGAAAAGTTGGTAAAAGGCCAAATAATACATCTTTTGTTATAAATGCATCATCATATAATAATGATTTTTATGTACATAAACTTCCCTTCCCTACACTCTTAATCCTTCCTATTGACATAAAGTAACACTTATCAAAAGTACAGAAAATATATCTTTAAATACATATCCATATGTCATAAAATATTTTATGAATGATACCATCTGGTATGGCAAATAAAAAGAGAACACATAAAGTAAACAGAAAAAAATAATAATTTTAACCATATTTAATGATTATATAGCAATTATAACGAAAGTAATAGGGGCATTGGGTGGCTTAGTCGGTTGAGCATCTGCCTTCAACTCTGGTCATGATCCTGGGGTCCTGGGATGGAGCCCCACATTGGGGTCTCTACTCGGTGGGAGGCCTGCTTCTCCCTCTCCCTCTGCCTCTTCCTGCCGCTTCTCCTGCTTGTGCTCATACTCTCTCTCTATCCATGCTCTCTCTCTCTCTGTCCAAAGAATAAATAAAATCTTTAAAAAGAAAGGAAGTTATATATTTTAAAGAACTTAAGTTATCTTCCATAACCAAGAGTACTCATTCTACTGAAAGAGAATTAGCATTTCTCATCAGTGAGATAGACTTTCTTTTTTTTCCATTCATTCAGAATTACAAATTGTATGAATTTGCAACTTAGTATTTTTTCTAAATTATTTAAAAATTATTTTATTTCTTTCATTCAATATTAATGTTCATCTTTGGACAAATGACTTGGTTTCAATAGCCTTCAAGTCACCTTAACACAACATGGGACCCAAGACCATACCTATGATCTACCAAATGGCTTCAGGGGCTCTCAAAGACTCCTCAAAGTTACAAGTAATTCCTCCATAAAAATAATACCTGATTCAACATAAAATCATCCAAGGAAACTTCACCCAGGATTTGACTCTCAGGACTGCCAGAAATGGTGTATCAGAACTCCCTAAGTCACCTCAGTGACACTCATTAAATATCTCACAGTAGAATTAGCCTTTCCAATGATGTAGTCACTCTCAACACAGGGCAAGAATCCCAGTCCAGGTATCAATGGGTTATCTGAGGGTCTGCTCTAATCTGAGTTTGAGATTCTCTAGGGATTCCTAGATCATAGCGTTAGAGTTCCTAAAACTTTAGATTTCATCTTCCCATGTGTTTCCGTTAAACTTTACCAGTCAGCTCTGATATTTGTAAAATGCTAAAAATTGCCCCCCAAAAGATACCATACCCCTGATCCCTAGAACCTGAAGTGGTTTTAAAAAATGACAACAACAAGAGCAACAACAACAACAAAAATAACCTTGCAGATGTGATTAAGTTAAGGGTTTGAGATGGGGAGATCTTCCTTGATGACCTGAGTGGAATCTCAGCACCATCACAAGAGTCCTGATAGAGGAACAGAGGGAGTTTTGATACAAACAGAAGAGGAGGAGACCATGTGAGAATGGATGCAGGGATTAGAGGGATATGGCCACAAGCCAAGGAAAACCGGTGGCCACCAGAAGCTGGAAGATGCCAGGAAGGATTCTCCCCTAGATCCTCCAGAGAAAGGGTAGCCTTGTCCAGTAATATTGATTTTGGACTTTCAGTCTCCAGAATTGTTAAAACTGTTGTTTTAGGCCACCAACTTTGTGGTAATTTATTACAACAGCCATAGGAACTTAATACAATTTCCAACTGGACTTTCCATTGTTTTGCGCTGACCGTGACCTAAGAAACAAACTTTGGTATTAAACACCCCTAAGAGATCTTCTACAGACAGTAACTATGCTTATTGTGCCAAGGACTGCTCTCAAAATAGTTCTGCTTGGGAGAAACATCCATTTCTGCTGACGTTAAGAAGCAATTCAGCTTGTTAAATATAGGAAAATGCAATTTTAGTTTCTGGTTTCAGCAACTAGAGCTGCTTTATATGCAAATAAAATTAGCATTCCCACCCTAACTAGCCAAAATCAATAGATAAATTAAGTTCTGCTTCCAATCTACTGAACAGTTATAATTATACTCTTTATTATTTGTCTGTTCAAAGCAAATCCCAAAAACAGGTCTTAGAGGGGAGTTTTCAGGACAAACATGTTATCTAAAATGTGATCAATTTCAGAGGATTTAGGACAAACAAACTTCTTAGAAGTGGCTCTTTTCCCCATTAACATTTCAAACCTTTACAGCCATTGAGATACGTGTAATTTCCGATAAATGTAATGTTAAACACTTTATGTAGGATTATAATAATAACTGTTACTGTGCTAAATTGAGATTGTGTGTATTACAGTTCATTCACATAAAATTCCTGTTGTAGACACTTCAGCTGTGCCCATTAACTCTGACCAGTGCTGCTATATCCTGACCATACAACGGTTTCTGCCGACTGTCTCAGCAGCTGGATGGTCTCTCTATCCTCCTGTTGCATTGGGATCATCTGTGTGTGGACCATAGTGTGATGGAGAGTTTCCCACTGGTCCAGACATGGACCTGATGAAATCTGAGCTTTCAAATGTCAACATTCATGGAGAACTCCTGTTGTTTACATGGCCAGCATCTGTCAACTCTAAAGTGACATTTCAAATAACAAAAGCATTCTTCCTCTTTATCAGCAAATGTAATTTTTAAAAAGCCCATTTTGTTATGAAGTGTGAGTGAAGAATAACTGCTGGGCTGGGTTAAGCCCTTCAAGAATGAGGTCATAGGAGGATACTGAGCTCATATGGGGCATTAACCAAGCAAGGAGCCCCTCCGTTGGCAGACTCTAACTGCACGTCCCCATGCTCCCACCTGAATAGTCTGTGTCTATGACTGAGAGGGGTCAGGTTGGATACTGGGAACAAAACCAGCCCTGGATCAGGCCTCTATGCAGGGTGCTTTATTCAGCACATCCAGGAGGGATAGTATAAGATTTGGGATGATCAAGGTTAATGAGAGCTGAGTATTGGGTAATCATGAAACCCAAAAATGTGAGTCTCATCTCAGAAACTAGCTTGCCAAGTTACCTTTCAACTTTTGGTGCTTCAGTTCTCCTGCTATAAAATGTAAACGTGAGTTGAATTGTGAGTGGTCTATGTATGCCTGGTGTGGAACACAGAGGTCCACATGCACCTCTATAATAAGCTGACTGAAGCAGAATTTCCTAACGTGTGTTCCAGAGGACACCTACCTTATGTAATACCCCACGGAAAGGGACAGCAGAGTTAAGTCAGCTGGAGACACACTGCATATGAAGTCCCTTGCATAGATAAAATAATGCTCATTAGCATATTCAAGATTCTGAGAAGTCTTGGTGGCAGATACCACCATTTGCTTGCCCAAAACCTCTTCTTCTCTCCTTCTATACCAATAGAGACCCAATATTTGGAAGTGATGTTACGCAACCAGCTAAAATGTACCCTTTCAGCCTCCCTTGCAGCTAACAATGGAAATTTGACATAACTCTGGCAAAGGAGATACGTAGAGAGATCACTTGTGAGAGGACTCAGATGATTAATATCATTTTTGCCCTTTGACCTTTCATTTCTTTCTTGCTGAAATGAAAATATGATGGCTGGTGCTCCAGTAGCCATCTTGAAAACATGAAGACGAAGGTCAGCAGAAGGAAAGCTATAATAAACTTGGATCCCTAAAAAATACTATGAAACTTCATATCAATTTAGACTAGTCACCTTCAGGTTGGTATTACTTGAGAAAAAATAAATCCCTACTTTGGTTTAAGCCTCTGTGCTCTTGGGTTTCTTGGCACCAGCAGCCAAATGCAACCCCCAACTGATTCATCATTTTGAAACCAGCATGCACAAACTTTCAGAATGTGCATCAAGAAATGTTTCGTGTAGATGTCTCTTGATCCTTAAACATCTTCCTGGTACTCTTTTGTTTGCCTGGAGGGCTGCACTCTCAGTATTGTTTTTAAAAATCAGTATATCTCTTACAACTACAGGTTTTAACTGAATACAGTCTCCAGCAGAAGAACACCATATACACTTCCTTCTGTAATTCCACTAATGTATAGTTTCTCCTAAAGTGTGGCAATGCTGGCTAAAATCTCTCAGAACCCAAAGTTCAGGGGGGAATAGGATCTATCATCTTAGTAAATTAATTGTTAAATATATAATACAATGAGAATTCAACATCTAAGATTATGGCACTTACACCAATTATGTGAAAACAATAACAGCAATTCTTACTCCAGGGGATATAAATACGGGATACTGAGGACAAAGACAAGTTTCTGACGTGGGAAATCACCAAAGGAGGAGCCCCTAGAGTTTACCATTCTGCCCTAGGATACAATTGGTTCAACAGAAGAAAATCTAGTCTTGAATTTGAGATGTCCTTTGGGGAAGTTCAGCCATTCAAATCAAGTTTTTGGTAGATCCTAACCAAGAACTTAGCAGTAAGTCTTGAAAAAACAATGCTAACCTGTGACTATGTAAAATATGGTAGAAACTTTGAATAATTTTGATCTGGGGAGGGGCACTTTGGTGGCACAGCTAATTGAGCATCTGACTCTTGGTTTCTGCCTGAGTAATGGTCTCAGGATCATGAGATTGAGCCTTGCATCAGGCTCTGCACTCAGACTGGAGCCTGCCTGAGATTCTCTCTCCCTCTCCCTCTGTCCTTCCTACTTGTGCTCCTTTGTTTGCTTGTGCTCTCTCTCAAATGAATGAGGTGAATCTTTAAAAATAATGATAATAATAATTCTGATCTGGGGAGATGGGCTTAGTAACAAAGATGTGAGCTACTAAGTGTTCTTCCCCTTCTAGTAACTCTGCATATGTTCACCTACCTCGGGAATGTGGTGTGGCAGGTCACACCCCAGGAGCTGGGTGAACGAACACTCACCTCCAAGTTGAAGACAGCTCCAAGTGTTAATTCACCAGTATAGGTTCTCAGACAACAGACAGCTTAGGGGCAGGCCTCACATCCACATTTTTGTAGCTGGGACTAGAGAAGTCTGAATGTGTGGGCATGTGCTCATATGGGAGGGGTGGGACACTAATACCTAGCAGCAGAATGCAAGCCCAGCTCTAGGCAGCACAGCTGGATGCTGATCCAAGGGAAAAGCCCTGGTCAACCAATGAGGAAACTGATGGTGTGTGCCCAGCCCAGCCCACAAAATTCACCCTCCTGCAATCCTACCCTCTTTCCCCATGTGCTAACAGAGAAGACTCTGAGGGACTATGAGCTGATAGACCATGAAGACAAGAGGCCTGACTCCTTCTGATGCATGGAAGGTTGCCCACCACCCAGAAACACAGCACACTGTACTTGAAGTGAGAAAAAACAAACATAAATAGAATTTATTTTTTCACCCTTTCAAATTCTAGGAAATTCTCTGAAACACTTGCTTTTGTCCAATCCAAGATGCTTCTGTTCTGTCACAGTGTCAAGAGAAGAGAGCATGAGGAAGACAATTCTCAACTTCAGCCCCAAAGTAACACTGGCCACATCCCTCCCAACACCTTGACCAGAGCTAGTAGTGTGGCCAAAGCCAACTCCAAGGGGCTGGGAAATTGAGTACTCCCATGGACTATTTAGAGAGTCTTAACCTTCCCTGCCACATGAATGTGGGAACAGAGAACTCAGAGCCCCAAGGTGGGAAGGAGCAGGGCAGTTTGGGGAGAAGGAACAATATGAAGAAGGCTTGCATGTTGAGAACCAGGGGCCAGGGCACAGGAGAGAGCAACTGAGACAAGTGGAGTCCATGTGGAGTAGATCTGTATGAACAACCCTTCTGGTCTTAAAGCCATCAAACCAAGGAGGTTCAGGGTACATGACATAGATGTGCACTTTTAAAGAAACTTCTCGGGCAGCCCCGGTGGCGCAGCGGTTTAGCGCCACCTGCAGCCTGGGGTGTGATCCTGGAGACCCGGGATCCTGTCCCATGTCGGGCTCCCTGCATGGAGCCTGCTTCTCCCTCTGCCTGTGTCTCTGCCTCTCTCTTCGCTCTCTCTGAATGAATAAATAAATCTTTAAAAAATAAAATAAAATAAAGAAACCTCTCCAGCCCTGACCACTTAGGAGGTTGTTGTTTTGGGTGACTGGACTGGGATGATGGCCCTGGGAATGGAGAGAACTTGGTGAAAGAATGTGGGGAAGGGGGACTCACACCTGTCAAGGTGGAGGGTCAGGAGAATGGACTGTGTGATAGATCAATTTGACAGTGGCATGCTTTACAGAGACCAGGAGCACCGGACCAGTGTGGGACGCGAATGTCACATTCTGCACAACAAAGTCACTTCTTAGTTCTGGAGAATGGCTTATGCAAACAGTACACTAATGTTTTGGGGAAAGTAACCAGTTGTGCAGAAAGGTGGCTGCAGAATAGCACTTTCTCAGATGTCTGTGGCATTCAGGGCATACTGGGAGCAGATGGACTGTACAGCCTTTACATTGTAGATAGAGAGAGCTGAGCCATCCTCCCTCAGCCCCCTCCAGCCAGGAGTGGTTTCCCTGCACGCTGCTCACCACCCTACTTTGTTCTGAAATCAACTAAAGCATCCCAGATGCCAATCCCTGGCAGAGCAAAACAACAGACATAACTTCCCAAAAGCACAGGACGGTAGTCCTTAAACCTCAGTGCACAGCATTGGAGTCATGAGGATGCCCCAGTCCCAAAGATTCTGATCAGTTTGGTCTGGGGTGTTGTCAGGACATTGGGATTTTTAAATTATGCTTATTATGCTTCCAATGTGTGGCCAAGGAGAGCCCCTAAGCTAGGAAAAAGACATGGAGGGCACAGTCCATACCACTCTCTTTCCACTCAAGAAAGGCGTTTGGTTTGGAGGGGTCAGGATGAGGAGGGTTGTCTTTTTCTTTTTTTAATTAAGATATGACTGATATATTACTGCATAGGTTTAAAGTGTAATGTGCTGATTTAATACATTTATAAAATACAATATGATTAACACCATAGTGTTAACAAAGCCTTTTTTTTTTTAAAGATTTTATTTATTTATTAATGAGAGACGCAGAGAGAGAGGCAGAGACAGAACCAGGCTTCATGCAGGGAGCCCAACGTCAGACTTGATCCCGGGTCTCCAGGATCACGCCCTGGGCTAAAGGCGGCACTAAACTGCTGAGCCACCCCGGCTGCCCTCAACAAAGGCTTTTTGAGTTACTTACTTGATGGTTTGGTGTCCGGTAGTCCTAGATGCTTGTCATAATACCTGGCACAAAGTAGACACTTCATCCGAGACTTGGGATCCAATAGCACTACTAAGCCCTTTCATAGAATGTCTTGTCTATGAATGAGCAGTTTCTCAGATGTCTGTGCCATTCAGACATCCTCATCCAGGCACACCTGAGGAGAGATGTTCAAATTTGCATCACTAATGCTAATTGTACACAAACATCCCACCAGATTAGAACATGATAACACTTAATGTGTTGCTGGCAAATGTGTCCTGCCATCCTAGTCAGTCTAGTCAGTCTAGAGTAAGTCAGCACTTCCATGTTTTTCTCTCATTTCAGTGATGATCAGAACTAATAATCATCAGAGTTTCTGGTCCAACATGCCTATTAATGAATTTTCAGGATAACTTTCAACTTAGAAGGTAGTTAGTAGCAGAAAGCCAGCAGCCTTGCTAACAAATCCACAGAGTTCCCAAAGAACTGGTTAGCTCTGATTCTATAGTCAGGTTACAGTGTCTCCAGCCTATCAATGAATGATAATCACACAATTGTGCTGGGGAAAATGGAGTAATCAATCACCCTGCAGGGTGTGGGAGCAAATAGGGAGAAAGATTTGGATATTTGGTGGTTATTAAGAGCTGTTAAATCTCTGTTTTATAATCTGGGGGTATGTTTTATAAATAGGTCATTTGTATGTTATTTGCCTGAACAATAGAGGTTGACACTCTGTTGTACTATTAAGTGGGTCAAAAGAGCTCACACTGAGAGGCCATGACAAAAATATGGACTCTACAGACACATCTGGTTCCCTCCCTGGTTTATGTAAGGACTAGTTAAGGTTAGGGCCAGACCCTTGAGAACTACCTCACATCACCCATTACTTCATCCTTAAGTATTAACACAGAACAGATCCTCAACAGAGGCATTAAATGAGTGAATGTGTTAGGAATCAAATACCTGCCAGGTGGTATTTGAGTTCCAAACTAGGGAAGGACTTGATTTGTTACAAACGAATCATTGTTCCTTCTGATTTTGATTAACTCAAATAATAACAACCACGATAATATTCATCATTCCATTTAATAACTGCTTGCCATCTGCCAGGAAATCCCGCAGTGACAGCCAAATGTTACCTGGTGCAATCCACACACAACCCTATGTGGCTTAGGTATTATTATTATTACTCCCATTTTACAAGGAAAAATCAGCAGCTTACGTTAAATGAATGAGCAGTGTTCTTAAATGAGCAGTGTTCTTAAAATATTTGGACTAAGGAGAGTTTACGCAGAAGTCCAAATTTCTTTGTTTTTCTTTAAAAATTTGATGGTATGGTAAGAAAGAGTCGCATTGCCCCACGGCAAGAGTCTATGTGGCCTGAGGTATGCCCCACACGTATCCTTTGCTTGCCACCCCCGCCCAGTCCCTCTGCCTTCTTTCCACTACCACCTGGCCTTGTGTTTCTGGGCTCAGCTTAAAGAGATTATGGAGTCAGAGAAGCCGTGGCAGGGATGGGCTCCACTCTATGTGGCTTCAGAAGCTGTGTTCCAACTCTCGAGGGTGTTGTAGAGGACAGCATGCACCTGACCCCACCCCTCTCCTTGTCATGACCACTTGGCATCATTTCTCTCTGCTCCCCAGGTCCCTGACAGGAGGCCATGCCACCTAGCATCTCCCACTCCTGCCCCTGCAGTCCCACCATGCACACCAGTGATCCAGGCACCTGAATCTGTGTGACTGCTACACGGATTCAGATGAGATGAGATACACAGAGGGACTATTCATGCTACTCTGTGCACTTTTAAATATTTAAAGCAGAGCAGAAAACCCACAGAAGAAAAGGGGGTTAAGGATGTGGATACATTAAAGAAACAAACCAAAACAAACAAATAAAATTTACACAGTAGAGCTGCAAAGCCTAACCCAAAACTCAATTTTTCTAAGACCACCTTCCAGTGGGATTTATCAGCTTAAACATACCAGAGTGGCCCATCCTGCGGTGGGCAAGGGGCCGGGGCATACCTGGTATAGGAGCTAGTTCATTTCATGGTCTCCAAGAACCCTGACTTTACTGCTTTGCTATAGAATTTAGTGTTAAGAAGTTAATAAATGGGTGCCTGAATTTTAAAATAATATATCTTTTTTAAAAACATGGAGAATGTTTCAGTTACCTAATTAGTCAGAGAAATCTCAGTGGCTTATTCCTTCCTACCTCTTATCACTGGTAACAGCTAATGTTTATGAAGAGTACCAGAAAAGTAAGCTCCAAAATCAGGGTCTTGGAGAACAACACAAGTCTTTTTTTTTTTTTTTTAACAACACAATTCTTAATTCACAATTCATAGTTCAAAGGAGAGGGAAAAAAAGGCTTATGAATGGACCAGGCTTAATTAACGTGTGTGAATATACACTGGCAACCACACTCATGGTACAATTTGAAGTGTTGAGAAAGGCCCATGTGCCCACAATATCTCACCATCTAGCCACCTAGAAGGTGGAGTACTTACTCCAGACCTTAGTTAGAAGATATGCCTCTAACCAAGTCTTGACATTAAGGGAGAAATAGCAGATTAACCAGCTAGTGGATTAGCAGGGACCCACTCCTTTGGTTAATCTCTTCTACCTTCTGGATCCTACCGAAGATCAGAGCCCGGAAAAGACAAAAGCAAAGAGTTAGGAAAGGTTGTAGGAACACTCAGGCCCCCAGGACCCACTCTGGGAGCGGGGCTACCATGGACCTTTACCCAAGGTGGAGTGGAATGGGCAGATAGCTGGGGGAGCTCCAAAGGAGGGAGGAGTAGAGCCATCAAAGTCAGCTCTCTCCTTGGCTTGGGAAAGATGCCCATGACCATGTGCCACACATAACCAAGAACAATCCGGTGCTCCTGCCATGGATTGAAAAGGAGCCAGAGGAGCATTCCTGGAAGACACAGCTGAGAACTCCTGAATCGCAGGCTCACTGGCTATCACAGCACTCTCCCTGACCACAACCCCACACTCCACTCAGAATGACAGAGATTGAATCAGGGAAAAAGAGGTGGGGACAAACAGAACATCTTCATTGCATAGCCAGGAAGATGTCCTCCCAGCCCTCGTGAAATTAAGCCAAGTAGAATATATTTCCTATTAAAAAAGAAAGGAAGAAAGGAAGGAAGGAAGGAAGGAAGGAAGGAAGGAAGGAAGGAAGGAAGGAAGGAAGGAAGGAAGAAAGAAAGAAAGAAAGAAAGAAAGAAAGAAAGAAAGAAAGAAAGGAAGGAAGGAAGGAAGATCTTTCTGTAGGGGCTACTTAACAACATGTATTTATCTGAGAATTCTCTTTTCTGCTCAAACTGTGGGAATAAATTTTCTTAGAATATCCTGGTTCAGATGACAGATCTCTTCTATGAGAAATACAGTTCCTTGCATCTTATGTGGTATATCAGCTATAACTGTTATTTGGCATTAATCTTGAAGATATTTCCATGACTAATAGTCTGCATCAATATTGTGTTTGCTCCCTGGACATTGCACATTGGATACCCTATATGAGTTTCTAGAAGAAGCAGCAAGAATGGAAAAAGAACTAGAATCATAACATAAAAGGTAAGATTAAAAGAATTCAGATGTTTCACAGGGGGGAGACTCGGCATGTGAATAATTGCTGCCTTCAAATATTTGAAGATCTGTCTGTGGAGACGAAATTATCATTATTCTGTGTATCTCAGAATGGCATAGCTAAAACCCCTAGGTAGAAGTCACAAAGAGGAAAACTATAACAATATTAGGAAGAACTCCTATTAAGTAGGGATTACCCAAAGGGAACAAGCCACCTCATAAGACATTTTAATTCCTCTGAATTTCCAACAGATGCTGGACATCTGCCCATCTCAACTTCAGAGAAAGGATTCATATATTGGAGAAAGGTTAGGGAAGTAATTTCTAGCAATCTTTGATTCTATATTTTAATTTTCTTTAAATCATTATTTTAGGGCAGTGGTCTTTATCTAAAACTATCCAACAAAGAATATGGTAAATATAGACAATAGGTGCTTTTTAGCTGTGATAATATTGAAGATGCCATTGACAAAAAGGCAACTGTATCCAAAAAATGAATATCATGTCTTAAACTAATATCCTCTTCGTTGAATACATTGAACTAGGTAAGAGGCAGCAGGCACAACAGAAATTGGGTTAATCAGGAGAGGAGAAAAATAGGAAATACCAGAAAACTCTGGTGGATTTTGTGTTTGCTTATTTGTTTTTGAGGTTGCTAGCTCACTACCATCTTTGATATACCTGGTAGGTAAGTCTGCAGGACTTAGTCTCTGTCCTAAGGAAATGTATAATCTATTCAGGGAAGTAGAAGATGTGCCCAAACATCACAGTACAAGCTACCACATGGTAACTGTCTCAATGTTATCAAGAACAAGAGGAGGGAGGGGCACAGGAAGTCATCCTAACCAAGGAAATCAGTCAGTCCTGTGGCAAGAGGTGACAGGGAGGGTCTTGAAAGACACCCATCCAGTAATTCAAGAGGCAGACAAGGTGGAGAGGGTACCCCCGGGGAGAGAGAGGTGAGATGTGGAGATAGGAAGGCACATTCAGAACCAACCAGTGTTTATAAGGAAGCAGGGGAAGATAAAGCTTGAATGCCAGAAAGGACTTTGATGATCAAAATAATGGCCAACATTTGTTGAGTTTTATCATGCGACAGATATTGATGTACTGCACACATTGACCCACTTAATCCTTACAAAAGTCCAATGAGGCAGGTAGTAGTACTCACTATTGTAAAGTACTGCACGCTTTTGTACTGTGTACCAGGACACTAAAATCCTGAAGGATCCCATAATTTGGGCATCCTGCTAGAAGTGGTGCTTGACCTTCTGGTGGACAGCGAAGGCCAGTGAAAGCCAGCCAGGTCTGACGAGAGGGCTCATTGAATATGGATAAAGAAACATGTATACATATACACACACTACATTTGAATATTCACACATACACACACACCATATGTACATATACATACACTATGTATACATGAGCACATATATAGACATACCACATACATATACATACATGCACATTCTTAATTATTCTTAAGTATGTATCTTAAAATAGATTTAGACCATTTTAGGAATACCTATGTGTGTGATGCCTATTTAAGCACACACATGTACAAAATCGACAAGGGACACTATACAGATGTAAGCCTGAGAAACTAATGTAAAACTGTCTCAGCCCCTCCCCTCCTGGACGGGGTCCTGACAGACCGTATGGATACTGGTCAGGCCAACACCAGCCCCTGAATGCCCACTGGGCATGCAACCCCATGTAGCTAGTCAGTGACCCTTCCAGCTCTGGTGACCACATGTCAGGTCCTAAAACCACTGGCTAAGACATTCCCACCTGTCACCTGTACTCGTCACTTGTACAAGGAGGTAGACAGAGAAGAGCCATGAACTGCCCTCAGGGAGAAACAGCAAACCCAAGGAGGGGACAGACATGAAGATGTGGGAAATCAGAACAAAGTGTGAGATGCTGGGGCAGGGATGGGAGGGAAGCCAACCAACCATCTTCCAGCACATGCTTCTGTAAAACCTGTGGCCACCATGCCCCCTGATGGGACTGGGGGGCGGAGGAAGGGCCCCCATCTGTGCTGGAACAGCAGGAGGGCCAGACACAGCTGTGACCACAGATCTCACCACATTCTATACCTCCGTTCCCCTCATGGGTGGTCTGATAGGTTCCTCATGATGCCTCTTGTTTCCCAGGAATTGCTGGCTGCTGTCACATCCCCATTCAACCACAGAAGCTGGCTCAGTGTTACATCCTTGGGTATCTTTGTATAGAGCAGTTCTAATTTCTGCCTTGTTTCCCCAGGCTGTCCTTGGTGCCTCCCTCCCCATCTGAGTAAAATGCCCCCCGCCCCAAGGGCAAAGCCCAGGCTCCACTCCAGGCAGAAATAAGTTCCTGGGGGCCAACATCACATAAAAACAGCCTTCCCACAGTTGGTCACTTTTCAATAGGCCTATAAAATACCAAGTGAAAAACAGGATTTTCACCTAATTAGACACATGTCTAGGTAGACAACTCAAATAATGCCTAAAATATCCTTGCATGTATGTGAGATGTGAAACAAATTGATCTGAATGAAATAAGGATACAATTCTTGATCATGAAGAGTTAAACTGTTAGTTTGTATTTATTCAGAAAGTGCAGAAAACAAAACAATTCTCGACAAATAACTTATAGATGTCTGAGTTCCCAAGTTTGAGTTACAAACTGATGCTATGTAAAGGACATCAGTAACCACAAAAAACAGATGGCCTCGGGATAAGGCATCAGCCCGCGCTGTGGAGGCTGCAAAGCTCCTTTTAAATCAAACATCAAAAAAGAAAAGAAAGAAAAGAAAAAAGAAAAAAAGAAAAAAGAAAAAAATTAAAAAATAAAATAAATTAAAAATAAATAAATAAATCGAACACCATCCCTTCTTTAGCCAACAGCGCCCTCTTACGCTACAAGCATGAATCATATGTTTGTTGTTAACATTTGGATTTTATACTTTTGACCTTTTCTAGGCAACTGCACGGGAGGCAAGACACAGAAGATATAAAGCGGGGGTGGGGGCACCCCGGGAAGAGGCCCCCGATGGGCGTGGACAGCGGGTGTGAGCGTTAGCAGGTGACCGAGGAAAGGGCGTGGGGGTAAATCGTGGAGCGTCTTGAAATCCCAGCCGAGATCACAGACTACCCTGAGCAGGGAAGTGGTGGGAGAGAAAGTTTTTGGAAGTCGTCCTAACTCGGTGATTTTGCAGCTTTCCAACCTGCTAAAAAGATGGACTGAGGGGCATCCCCAGAGCTGCAGCCAGTGACACTGGAGGAGGCGCTCCTCGTCACGTCCTCCCCCCCCCCCCCCGCCCCCCAGTAGTCGAGGTGACCTTGGGCACGTCACCTCCTCCCAGCTGGATTCCTGCCTTCGGGAAGTTCCTGGAGGAGCAGCTGCGGGGGCTACTGCGGGAGTGGATGACAGGGTCCCTGCTGTGCCGGGCACTTGCAGGAGGCCAGCGGCCGGCGGGGTGCAGGGGGGCTGCGCTGCGCTGGCCACGCGCCCCTCCCGGCGCCGCCGGACCGCCCCAGCTCTTCAGGACTTGGGAAACATTCGCTGGGGGCAGGAGCGGCTTGGCGGATGGAGCCATCCTGGAGCAGGCTGCAAACTCCCTGGCCCGGCGCGCACGGTCCGTGCTCACAGTGGGATGGGACCGGGGTTCCCTCC
Source organism: Vulpes lagopus (assembly GCF_018345385.1). NCBI lineage: Eukaryota > Metazoa > Chordata > Mammalia > Carnivora > Canidae > Vulpes > Vulpes lagopus. The sequence continues at coordinate 108,658,918 of NC_054824.1, read as the reverse complement.
GGGTCACCTTGCGGCGATCCGCCCGCAGTAAGTGGCTGTTCTCGCGGGGGTCTCGGAGTCACTCGTACAGGCCCACCTTGGTCTCCATTCCTCTCCCCTCCTAACGGTGAGAAGACTGGTGTTTACAAGTGTGTCTCCCGGCCGGCCGATGCAATAGCCACTGACCACGTGTGGTTCTTGAGCATTGATTGCACTGTAGCCAATCCGAACCGAGATGCACCATTAGTGTAAGTGACAGGCTAAATTTCAAAGACAATGTTTTACAATATGCAATATTTCATGAAGAATTTTTAGGTTGAGTATTTACATGATAATTGGGATAGCTGCTTAGGTTAAATAAAACATTATTAAAATGAATTCCTCCCATTTCTTTAAATATTTTAATGTCAGCACTAAAACATTGAAAGCACATTGGAGGGTCACATTATACTTCCGTTGCGCAGCATCACTCTAGGCTTTGAGTGTCCTGAAGACAGGGATCAATCGTCTCCCCCATTCTTGATTCCTAGAGTTCCTACCCTTTACACAAGCCTTATTGTCCTAGCTCCTTTTATCATCCTAGTGATCCATCAGTAATAGAGTCTGAGTAATTTTCGCCCATAGCCCCTCAGGCTAACACTGTCTCTGCTGTTCTCTAAATTCAAAGCTTGCTGCTTCTTGCCTTATCTCAGAAATCTTTGCTAGCATATGACCTATCAATAACCCCAGAAACACAGAATCACAGACTTGGAGAATGAATGTAATAATTTCTCCTTCGATGTTGTATTCTCTTTATATTTCATGCTTCTATCAGTGAGATAGCAAATCTTCCCATGGCTCTATAGTTACTCAATTTAATTACTGTTTAATGAAGCAACACACGAATGAAACAAGATATATACCAGCAACGAAAAATCTCTTAAATTTGGTATAGACAGCCATGTTTATAGTTAACTTAGATTGTAACTCAGATTTAAAGCACAAGAGTTAAAAGTAGACTAACCATTTCCTAGTCTCTTGCATAGGAGTTCAGTTTTTCTGGAAGGTGAGTGGGGGGAGGCTGGTTTAATGATAATGCTTCCAGCTGATGACTACTTAGTATAAAAAATAAAGCCAAAGAAAAATTCCTGGGAACCCAAGTATTGGTCAATCGTGAAATAGAAACCCATGACTCTTATTATAAATATGCTCCACTTTCTCTTTTTTTCTTCACTTGGATTTACTCAGGCTGGTTGCAAAATTTCCATCACCTGGAAGTTTTCCTAACATTTATTGCAGAATACTTGCTCTCTGGGATCCCACCATAAAACAGAATCTCAAACCACCCCTTATCTAACTCCTGCTAAAAGCCTAAATTAGAGAAAAGTCACTTACAGAGGATAATTTGAAGGCTATAGAATCTGCCCACTTCCCTGAGAATTCCAAACATTACACAGTTTGAATTGTCAGAAACTTGGAAGTCTAAATGAATCTTTTCATTTTTGAATCTTTTTAACTTAGGTTCCCATTAGTAATATCTTCAGAGGTGCATTTTTATACCATACCCTTGACATTTATAAAAGATAATTTCAAGAGGGCGGGGAAGCACATGAAATTCATGGTTACTTTGCTGTAAAAATGTTAAGGTTATGGCTGGCTAGTTCTCAGTGCCCCCTATAAATCCCAAGGGAGAAATTCCTTTTAAATTTCAGCTTGAAGGAAAGCTCATCATGACCAGAATTTTCCTTTCAAATAAATACTACATAACTCACTGTTTCCAAATTGAGTATTTAAAAATCTGCTCACAAAGAAAATCCTGGGTTCAAAGAGGAAATCTACTAAACGTGTAAGAAACAAATAAAACCTTTCAAGTTACAGAAAAAGAAGATTCCCTAACTAGCTTCTGAGACTAAAATAAACACTCCACATACAGGCAGGATAATGAGACAAACCAACCACAGGCCAATTTCACTCTTGAATGTACATGCAACAAAATAGCAAAATAAAGCCATCTTTGAATTAAAATGGCTAATACATGAGGTCAAGCTATTTCAGGATTAAAGTATCTGTTAAGGTAATTCACCAAATTAATGATTTGTTAAAGGAGAAACCATCTGGTTATCTCAACAGATTTGAGGAAAATAATAAAGTTTTTAAGAATTCATAATTTAAAAAATAAACTCTTGGAAATCTAAAATTGGGGGGAAACTTCGTTATCCTCATAAAGAGAGAATACCAAAAATCCTCAATGTTGAAATAAAGCAAAAACATTGCTTTAAAATCTGGAGGAAGACAAGGGTAACTGCTTTCTATTTCTATTTCTTCAACATTTTACTGATGGATCTAGCCAATTAAATAAAACGCCGGGACACCTGCACCCCGATGTTTCTAGCAGCAATGTCCACAATAGCCAAACTGTGGAAGGAGCCTCGGTGTCCATCGAAAGATGAATGGATAAAGAAGCTGTGGTTTATGTATACAATGGAATATTACTCAGCCATTAGAAATGACAAATACCCACCATTTGCTTCAACGTGGATGGAACTGGAGGGTATTATGCTGAGTGAAGTAAGTCAATCAGAGAAGGACAAACTGTATGTTCTCATTCATTTGGGGAATATAAACAATAGTGAAAGGGACTATAAGGGAAGGGAGAAGAAATGTGTGGGAAATATCAGAAAGGGAGACAGAACATGAAGACTCCTAACTCTGGGAAACGATCTAGGGGTGGTGGAAGGGGAGGAGGGCGGGGGGGTGGGGGTGAATGGGTGACGGGCACTGAGGGGGGCACTTGATGGGATGAGCACTGGGTGTTATTCTGTATGTTGGTAAATTGAACACCAATAAAAAATAAATTTATTATAAATAAATAAATATATAAATTTTTTTCTAGTGAGAAACTCATTATTTTTAATTTATGTAATTTTTCTGAAAATCCAAGATAATCGACTAAAAAGTTCCTGAAACTAATAAGTTAGTTCAGGATCATTACTAGATAACATAAAAATGGAAAATGGAAAAGGTGATAGTTTTCCTATATGCCAAGAACTAAAGGAGTATTGTAATGGACCAAAAGACCCATTTTCAATAGCACCAAAACACTTTAAAAATGCCTAAGTTAAATAAGAAATGTACAAAACTACATGAAGGAAACTATACAATTTCTTGAAGGTCTCTTAAACAGCCTGAATAAATGGGAAAGGTACCCTGTTCCTAGAAATATAGTATTGTAAAAAACATTCTTCCTATCAAAATAATTTGTCAATAAATATTAGTTTTAATGAAATTCCCAAAGTAATTCATTTTTATGAAATTTGATAAATTTATTCTAAAAATCATTTGGAAGAGAAAAAAGTGCATGTATATTTTAAAAACTTAAAAAACAATGAAGATACCTAGTAGAACTCAAACATGATATAAACACGTGATTTATGCATACACTGGAATATTACTCAGCCTTTAAAAGGAAGAAAATCCCACCATTTGAAACAAAATGCATACACCAGAAAGGCATTATGCAAAGTGACATAAGTCTGTTAGAGAAGGACAAATACTGCATAACTCCACTTATTTGAGTTATCAAAAATAGTCAAACTCAGTGATTGCCAAAGGCTGGGCATTGGAGGAAATGGGGACTTGTTCAATGAGAATAATTTCAGCTATGCTAGATCAATAAATTCTAGAGATCTACTGTATAGCACAGTGCCTTTGCTGTACAGCATAGTTAACAATATGGTATTGTCACTTAAATTTTGTTACCATGTCCATGGTAATAGTGATGGTATCATGGGTATTTCATATATCCAAACTCATCCAATTGTACACATTAAATATGTGTAATTCTTTATATATCAGTTATGGCTCATTAAAGCTGTTTTAACAAAAAGCTAAATTCTTTCCTCTAACCATCCTGAAAAGTAAATTCAAGATGGAACTAAGTGCTCAATATGATAATTTTGTATTATACATGCAAATATTATGTACATAAGCAACAAGAAATCCATTTTAAAACTGAACTTTGCTCAACACCAAAGAAACAAACAATCCAATCATGAAATGGGCAAAAGACATGAAGAGAAATCTCACAGAAGAAGACATGGACATGGCCAACACGCACATGAGAAAATGCTCTGCATCACTTGCCATCAGGGAAATACAAATGAAAACCACAATGACATACCACCTCACACCAGTGAGAATGGGGAAAATTAACAAGGCAGGAAACAACAAATTTTGGAGAGGATGCTGAGAAAAAGGAACCCTCTTGCACTGTTGGTGGGAATGTGAACTGGTGCAGCCACTCTGGAAAACTGTGTGGAGGTTCCTCAAAGAGTTAAAAATAGACCTGCCCTACGACCCAGCAATTGCACTGTTGGGGATTTACCCCAAAGATTCAGATGCAATGAAACGCCGGGACACCTGCACCCCGATGTTTCTAGCAGCAATGTCCACAATAGCCAAACTGTGGAAGGAGCCTCGGTGTCCATCAAAAGATGAATGGATAAAGAAGATGTGGTCTATTTATACAATGGAATATTACTCAGCCATTAGAAACGACAAATACCCACCATTTGCTTCAACGTGGATGGAACTGGAGGGTATTATGCTGAGTGAAATAAGTCAATCGGAGAAGGACAAACAGTGTATGTTCTCATTCATTTGGGGAATATGAATAATAGTGAAAGGGAATATAAAGGAAGGGAAAAGAAATGTTGGGAAATATCAGGAAGGGAGACAGAACATAAAGACTCCTAACTCGGGGAAACGAACTAGGGGTGGTGGAAGGGGAGGAGGGCGGGTGTTGGAGGGAATGGGTGATGGGCACTGAGGTGGACACTTGACGGGATGAGCACTGGGTGTTTTTCTGTATGTTGGTAAATTGAACACCAATAAAAATTAATTTAAAAAAAATACTCACCATTTGCTTCAACGTGGATGGAACTGGAGGGTATTATGCTGAGTGAAGTAAGTCAATTGGAGGACAAACTGTATGTTCTCATTCATTTGGGGAATATAAATAATAGTGAAAGGGAATATAAGGGAAGGGAGAAGAAATGTGCGGGAAATATCAGAAAGGGAGACAGAACATAAAGACTCCTAACTCTGGGAAACGAACTAGGGATGGTGGAAGGGGAGGAGGGTGGGGGGTGGGGGTGAATGGGTGACGGGCACTGAGGGGGACACTTGACGGGATGAGCACTGGGTGTTATTCTGTATGTTGGTAAATTGAACACCAATAAAAAATTAATTTATTAAAAAGAATAATAAAAAAATAAAACTGAACTTTGACTACATAAATATTTTTTAATTGCATAAAAAATCTATTGAAAAATTTAAAGACATGTTCAAGACTGGGATAAAATATCTGCAACACATATAACAGATGAAAGATTATAATGTATAAATAATGAGTTCCTAAAAACCAATTGGAAATATGCAAATAACCAAATGCAAACATTATTACAGGCCATGAATAGGCTAGTCACACAGAAAAAAAAAAAAAAAAGAATGACCTGTTAAATGTAAAAAGATGATCAGCTTCTCCAATAAATACAGAAATACAAATGAAAACAATACTAAAATAAAAATCCATTATCTATCATATTGGAAACTACTTTAAAAATTAACAGCATCAAGGGTCACCTGGGTGGCTCAGTCGGTCGAGCCACAGACTCTCAGTTTTGGCTCAGGTCATGATCTCAGTGGGATCAAGCCCCGCATAGAGCTCTGTGCTTATTAGCAGGGAGTCTGCTTGAGTACTCTCTCCCTCTGTCCCTCCCCCAACTCATGCACTATCTCATTCTCTCTGTCTCTAAAATAAATGAATAAATCTATTTTAAAAATAACACCATCCACTGGTGTGGTGAGAAAAGAAAAATGGGCACTCTCATTTACTGTTGGTAGAACTATAAATTTGTATAGCCTATTTAAAGGAGAAGGAATGTTAAGAGGATCTATCAAAAATCTAAACCCATATACTCTCAGAAGCATCAGCCCAATCTCTATCAACTTATATACCCAAAATAAACACACATATATATAGAATTATGCACAAAGATATTTAACTATAGAGGGACACCTAGGTGGCTCAGTTGGTTAGGGCTCTGCCTTTCACTCAGGTCATGATCTCAGAGTCCTTGGATCAAATCCCACTTCGGTCTCCTTGCTCACAGGGAACATTCTTCTCCCCCTCTTCCCTGCTTGTGTTCTCTCTCTCTTACTCTCTCTCTCTCTCAAATAAATGGATAAATCTTTTTAAAAACGATATCTGAACTGTAAAATTTTAGAGACAATTTGAATATCTATCAAAAGGGTAACACTTAAATTAATTAAAGTGCCCATAGGTTATGGAATGCTATGCTGCCTATACAGCTGATCTAAACATACTAAGATGAAAAATTCTCTAAAACACACAGTTAAATAAACAAAATCAAAAAAATTATACCATGACACCTCTTTCATTGGTTTGAATCAGAGAGAAGATTGTGATAATATTACAAACATTCAGCAAAGAGGAGCTATCAAATCTAGTTTTCCAGTAAATTCAAATAATTCCCCATAGTCAGTATATAGAAAAATGGGTTAGGAAGTAAAGTCTTTTTTAGGACTTTTTAAAGAATGTAATATTTTTTTTAGCTTTGTTTTGTTTTATGACAGAAAATGCACTGACTCCTGTGCAATAAGTAAATGTTTTGCTTATGAGATTTGCTTCTACCTCTATAGTAGAGTTCCATGATAAAAGTACCAATATCCATGTGTCAGCAAGCAATACACATCTCCCACATAATTCTCTCCTCCTCACCTTTTTACACACTTCATTACACACACATTTCATTTAGGAAACTTACTCTATATTTTCCTTCTCTATACAGCAAACTCAGAAAGTAATAACTTCTGAAATGTTATTATTTGGATGCAACTAACAAGTAGATCCTCCCACAATGACATCTATACACTCAAAAGAAATACAAAAGATCCTCCCACAATGACATCTATACACTCTTAAAGAAAACACCTGGATGGCTCAGTGGGTGAGCGTCTGCCTTCAGCTCAGGTCAGGATCCCCGGGGGTCTTGGGATCGAGTCCTGTATCAGGCTTTCCTAGAGAAACCTGTTTCTCCCTCTGCCTATGTCTCTGCCTCTCTCTCTCTCTCTCTCTCTCTCTCTCTGTGTCTCATGAATAAATAAATAAAATCTTTTTATTTTTTAAAAAAGAAAAAAAAACAAAAACAATGTTACAAGGTAACAAGAAAATTAACCAAAGTAGGCAGATTTTGAGGGAAAGTAGAAACTCAAAAGAAGTGGCTAGTATATGTTGAGTTTCCCATCTTTGTGTTTTTGCTCTGAGGGCAGTTGTAGTTGTGGAGTTATGGAGTATAACAAAAATTCTGATAAAAAGCTTACCATAGGGATCCCTGGGTGGCGCAGCGGTTTGGCGCCTGCCTTTGGCCCAGGGTGCGATCCTGGAGACCCGGGATCGAATCCCACATCAGGCTCCTGGTGCATGGAGCCTGCTTCTCCCTCTGCCTGTGTCTCTGCCTCTCTCTCTCTCTCTCTCTCTCTCTCTCTCTCTCTCTGTGACTATCATAAATTAAAAAAATAAATAAATAAATAAATAAATAAATAAATAAATAAATAAGCTTACCATATTTCTGGAATTAGGGGACAGGAGAATGAGCCCAGGGTGGCCAGAGTGAGGGGAAAATTACTAAAAAAGAAGACAAGCAAAGAAGTAGTACCCCAAATTCTGCATACAGACTCTGCTCAAGTTTCTCCCTGGTCTCTGAATCACATATATTCAGGGCATACCAAAAGTAACCCAAACTAAGAGCTGAGCTGCCATCCACCACAGAAGCTACAGTTTGAGTCTAAGCTAAACCAAAACATTAACAGCCTTTACAGCAATATAACAGAATCCAGAGTTTCCACAATATAATGTTCACAATGTCTAGAGCACAGTTCAAAAATACCTAAAATATAAAGTTAGTATAGTATGGCCAATCTATTATCAAATAAATAAATGAGCAAAGAACCACATCAAGATGAGAGACAATTTTGAATTATCAAAAAATGACCTAAAACTGCTATTACAACTATGCTTAGTGGGGAAAAGGAAAATAAGCATCTAATAATGAATGAATATCAGCAGAAATAGGAACTATAAAAAAGAAACTACCAAAAAATGTAGTATGGAAATTTTAAGACAGGAAGTTAAAAATAATTAGATCAGCTTGATATTAGAATGGAAAAAATGGAGGAAAAACTCATTGGACTTATTCAATCTGAAAAAAAAAAGAAGAAAAAATTTGAGAAAAGTATGAAAGAGCCTCAGGGATATATATAGGATCATCTCCAGCATTCTAAAATATGTATAACTGGAATCACAGAAGAAGATGAGACAGAGAGAATGGACAGAAAAAGTAGTTTAGGATATTATGACTGTAAACTTCCTAAATTTGGTGGAATACATAAATTTACAGATTCAAAAATATCAGAAATCCCCAAACCCACAAAAATGAAAAAGATAGGGTCTAGACATATCAGAGTTAAACTACTAAAATCAAAGATATACAGAAAATCTTGAAAGCAGTCAGAAAATAAATGACACATTAAATATATGGAAACAATAACTACAGTCCGTTATGCACACTGATGCAAAAATCGTCCCCAAAATACTAGGAAACCAAAGTCAGCAACACGTTAACAAGATTACATACCATTACCAAGGAGGGTTTATTCCTAGATTATAAGGATATTTCAACATATGAAAATTGATCAACGTGATACGCCACATCAGGAATGAAGGGGAAAAACACTTAATCATCTCAATCAATGCAGGAAAAGCATTTGACTAAATTGAACCCTTTCATAATAAAAACACTTAATAACCTAGGAATAGAAGAAAATTACCCTAATATAATAAAATCCATATTTGAAAAACCCACAGTGAATATCACACTTAATAGTGAAAGACTGTAACCTTTTCCCCTAAGATCAGGAACAAGACAAGGATGCCCACTTTCATCACTTTTATTCAACAAAGAACTGGGAGTCCTAGCCAGAACAAATAGGCATCAAAAAGAAATAAAAATCATGCAGATAATAAAGGAAGAAGTAAAATTATCTCCATTCACAGATGATATTATCTTAAATGTGAAAAATCCTAAGGATTCCACAAAAATCTCTTAGAACTAATAAACATATTCGGCAACATGGCAACAAACAAAATCAACACACAAAACTCAGCTGCACTTTTATACACTAATAATCTGAAAAGGAAATTTAAAAAATAACTCAATTTAAAATAGCATAAAAAAAGAATAAAATTGACTTAACCAAGTAGGTGAAAGACTTATACAATGAAAACTGTAAAATGTTTCTGAAAGAAAATAAAGAAGACATAAACAAGTGAAAATATTTCCCAGGCTTATGGAGTAGAAGACCACATTGTTAAGATGTCAATACTACCCAAAGTGATCTAAAGATTTAATGTAATTCCAATCAAAATCCCAACCAGAGAATGTTTTTTGCAGAAACAGAAAAACCTATCCTAAAATACCTAGGAAATTTCAAGGAACCCCAAATAATTCCAAAAAAAAATAAAAAACTGAAAGACTCATTTCCTGATTTTGAAACTAACTATAAAGCTACAATAATCAAAACAATGTGGTGCTGGCGTATTATAAACAGACGGATCAATGGAAGAGAATAAAGAATTTCAGAATCCAGAAATAAATATATAGTCAAATGATTTTCAAAATGGGTGCCAAGACTATTCAATGGGGAAAAATACAATCTTTCCAACAAATGGTGCTGGGAAAACTGGTTATTCGCATACAAAAATAATAAACTTGGACTCCTAACACAATACACAAAAATTAGCTCAAAACTGATCCATAACCCTAAATGTAAGATTTAAAACTATAAAACTCAGAAGAAAACATAGGACCTGGCAATGAATTCTTGGAGATGACACCAAAGGCACAAGCCACAAGAAAAAAAATAAACAAATTAAATTTCATGAAAATTAAAAGTTTTGTCCATCAAAAGACACTGTTGACAGGATAAAAGGGCAACCCACAAAACAGGAGGAAATATTTGCAAATCATATATCTGATAAAATATTAATATACATATGGTGTATATAGAAAACTCCTCTATACTCAAAATTCAACTCAAAAACAAAGAACTCAATTTTTTTAAAAAATGGGCAAATGACTTGAATAGACATTTCTCCCAGAAGCTATACAAATGACTAATAAGCACATGAACAGATGATCAACATCACTACTCATTAGGGAAATGCAAATCAAACCCACATTGAGATACCACCTCATACCCAGGAGGATGACTAATATCAAAAACAAAAACAGAAAATAGCAAGTGTTGACACAAATGTGGAGAAACTGGAACCCTGTGCACTGTTGGTGAGGATGTGAAATGGTGTAGCTTCTACAGAAAATAGTATGGCAATTACTCAAAAAATGAAAAATATAATTACCATATTATCCAGTGATTCAGCTTCTGGAGGTATATTCAGAAGAATATATATATATATATTCTTATATATCATATATAAAATATATATATTATAGAATATTATTCAGCCTTCAAAAGGAAATATTTTTAAATTCTGACATATACTACCACATGCATGAAACTTGAGAACATGATGCTAAGTAAAATAAGCCAGACACAAAAAGACAAATTCTGTGATTCCACTTACATAAGTTTCTTAGAATCATCAAAATCATAGAGTCAGAAAGGAGAATGGTGGTCACCAGAGGCTGGGAAGACTGGGAAATGGGGAGTTAGTGTTTAAATGGGTATGGAGTTGCATGTTTACAAGACGTAACAGCTCTGAGGATGGTTGGTGGTGATGGTTGCACAGTATAAATGTATTGGTATAATACTACTAAATTGTACTCTTAAAAATGGTTAATGTACAAATTTTATTTGTATTTTACCACAATAAAAAATGGGGGGAGGGAGGGAAATAGGGTAACAATTTAAGTGACCATAGTCTCTCCATCAGAAACCACAGAAGCCAACAGGCAGTGAAATATTATTTTTAAAGTGAATAAAGGGGGAAGGCAGGGAACTGTCAACCCAGAAAAATATCCTTCAAGAATAAAATCAAAGAATGCATAAGAAAATTTGTCACCTTTCCCCTTTAATTCCTTTCACTATTTTTTATAAGACTACTAACTTTGGGAAACGAACAAAGGGTAGTGGAAGGGGAGATGGGCGGGGGGATGGGGTGACTGGGTGACAAGCACTGAGGGGAGCACTTGACAGGATGAGCACTGGGTATGATACTGTACGTTGGCAAATCGAACTACAGTAAAAAAAAAAAAAAAACATACAAAAAAAAAGAAAATGGTAAAACTAAAAAAAAAAAAAAGAAAATTTGTCACCACCCAGATACATTACAAGAAATGCTAAAGAAATTTCTTCAAGGCAAAGGGAAATATCAGAAGAAAAACTCAGGTATTCAGGAACAGATAAAAAAAACATTAAAAATGATAAATATATAAGATCATTTCTCTTAATTTCTTAAAAATATGACTGTTAGAAGCAAAAATTATGTTATCATCTTATAGAATTTTATACACATATATCAAGTACAACAAAAAAGACAGTAAAGGGTAGCATATGAACTTGTAAAGCACCAAATTATTTATGTTTTCTTGTGCAACAATATAATATTAGCCCTAAGTAGACTGTAAGTAAGGGAGCATATTGTAATTCCTACAAGCATTTTCTGAAATATAATTCAAAAACATATATCTGAAAAGCTAATAATTTCAGCTAATAGCTGAAAAGCTAATAATAAATTTAACAAAAATCCCCTACCCCTGGACAAGCAGAGCAGGACTAACTCCATTTTGTGCTGCTCCTGCCACCTCCTGTAGGACCCCCACATGACCTGCTTATTGCTTAAGGCGCTGCCCCACCCTGGTCAAGCCGCTGGGCACACCCTAATCAGAAATGGGCTCATAACAATGTAACCCCGCCTTGTGCCCGCCAAAACTGTGCTCCGATTCTGACCAAAATAATAGGCCAGCTCAAATGGATACTATAGGGTAAAATGTAATTCAATCGGCCACCTGCGTGTGGACGGATAGGATTGCAACTTTCTACGTGTGTTACAATCCCATTGGCCACTGGCCCCTATAAAGCTGCTACTCTTAGTCTCGGGGTCCAAGTCCCTGCTCCGCTGTGTCGGGTATACTTGGACCCAAGCTGGAGCTTGTAAATAAACACTCGTGCGCTTGCATTGGTGTCCGCTCCTTGGTGGTTTCTCGGATTTGCAATCTTGGGCACAACAAATAGAGAGTCAATTCATCAGGTAGATAACAATTATAAATGTGTATATGCCTTAAGATACATGAAGCAAAAATTAACAGTTTAAAAGAAAAAAAGACAATTCCACAATTCTAATAAAGAATTTCAAACCTTTCTCTAAGCAATTCATAGAAAAAGGAGATAAAAGGTAAATAAAGACCGAGAATCCAAGAAACATTGCCAACTACTTTGTCCTAATTTCTATTTACAAAACATTAAACCCCAAAACTTCATGTACAAATTGTATGTTTACCAAAATAGAACATGTAGTGGGCCATGAAATAAATCTCAATAAATTTAGAAGTTCTGAACTTCAAAGTATGTTCTCTAACCACAATGGACTAAATTAGAAATCAATAGAAATAAGATATCTAGGAAAGGCCTCAGTACTTGGAAATTAAACAATGCATTTCTAAATTATCAATGTGCTAAAAAAGAAACCACAAAGTCTTAAAATATTTCAAAATGAATGATAATGAAATACAGCATATGAAAATTTGTGTGATGCAGCTACAGCATTCTTAGATGGTAGTGGACAGTTTTAAATGCTAATATTAGAAAAGAAGAAATGTCTAAAACTGGTGATATGAGGTTCCACTTCAAGAAACTATAAGAAGAACAAAGTGCCTCCAAGGAAACAAAAAGAATGAAATATTAAAGATAATAACAGAATTGTTAACAAAATAGAAGATAAACAATGAAGAAAATTGACAAAGCCAAAAACTCATTCTATGTAAGGATCAATAATATGCTAACCTCCTAAAAAAGGGAGAGAACACATAAACAAGATTCTACATACATTAAAGGAATAATAAAAGAATATTGAATAACTTAATGCCAAAAAAAATGTTGACATCATAGAATGAACAGATTCTTTGAAAAATACACTTGACAGAAACACACAATTGACAGAAGATTAAAAAGGAAATCTGAACACCCTATAAGTACAAAATTAGTGTGTTACCTAAAACCTTCCCACGAGGAAAACTCAAGCCCCAGAGAGTATAATCAGTGAATTCTATCAAACTTTCAAAAAAAAAAATAAATGATACATGAACTTTTTCAGAAAATAGAGAAGGGAACACTTTCCACTGTGTTTTATTACCAGTATAACACTAATTTTAAAGAAACCCAACAGATATTTCAGAAAAAGAAAATTCTAGACTAATATATCTCATAAACATAGACATAAATTTTCTTAACAAATGTTAGCAAAGCAATCTAACAAATCACAAAAAGAATACTAGTGACCACATAGGGCTTTTCCCTGGAAAGCAAGATAGGTTTAATCCTAAAATTGATAGAGATAATTCACAATGTTAATATAACAAAGAAAAAAAAATTAAGATCGCCTAACAGAAACAGGAAAGACATTTGCCAAAAGTCAAGACTCATGATGTTCACCAAACTCAGAGTAACAGGGAATCTCTTTGATTTCATTAAAGACATGAAAAAAAGAAATCTACCACTAGCACACTTGATGGTGACATTTTGAACACTTCCCCCTAAAGCTGAGAATGAGTCAAGAATTTCCACTCTCACCACATCTATTCAATGTTGTCCTGTAGGTGCTAGTCATTTCAATCGGACAAAGAAAAGGAAAAAAAAACGCATAAAGTTCAGAAATAAAGAAGTAAGATTGAAAAAAAAAAAAAAGGAGTAAAGCTGGCCCTCTTTAGGGTCACCATGATCGTTTGCATAGAAAAATTCTGATAAATCTACAAAACAACTAATGAGTGAATTAAGGAAGGTCTGACTATAAGGTTTATATACAAAAGTCAACTGTATTTTTATATAATAGCAGCAAAGAATCAGAAATAAAATTTTAAAATATGTATCTGTAAGGAAATATATATCTCCAAGAAATAAAAGCAGAGATGGTTTAACAAAGTTATGCAAGATGTCTTCACTGAAAAAGACCTAAATAAATGGAGGGTTATATGGTGTTTATGATGTAGAAGAATCAAAACTTTATGATGCCTGTTTTTCCCAAATTGGGGAGGTTAGCAAGTCTGAAATCTGCAGGGCAGACCAGTAGGCTAGAACCTCAGGCAAGAGTTGATATTGTAGCCTAAAGCCAAACCAGTCTTCAATGAGAATTTCCTCTTCTTTGGGAGGATGAAAGGGAGTCAGTCAGTTTCTCTAAAGGCCTTTAATTGGATGAGGCTCACCACCATATGGATAGTAATATGCTTTCCTCAAAGTCTACTTATTTAAATGTTCATCTCACCTAAAAAATATCTTCACAGAAACATCCATACTGATGTTTGGCACATACCTGGCCTAGCCAAATTGGCACAAAATTCACAGTTACACATATATTTATTAGAAATGGATCATATATCTAACCTAAAAGCAAAAATTAGAGGCAGAGGAGAAAAATTTCTGTGACCTGGTGGTAAACAAAGATTTCTTAGGAAATTTTTTAAGAACACACAAAAACTATAAAAGAAAAAAGCAAAGATTAATTGGAAGTTATGAAAATTATAAGTTTCTGGTCTTTGAAAAATACCATCAAGAAAACTAAAAAGCAAGTCACAAAATGAGAGAAAATATTCACAATCCAAATATCTGATAATTGGGACTCCTGGGTGGCTCAGTGGTTCAGCATCTGCCTTCAGCTCAGGTTGTGATCCCGGGTCCTGGGATCAATTCCACATCAGGCTCCCCTCCAGGAGCCGGCTTCTCCCTCTGCCTATGTCTCTGTCTCCCTCTGTGTGTCTCTCATGAATAAATAAATAAAATCTTTAAAAAAATATATCTGATAATGGACTCGTACCCAGAATACATAAGAAACTTTTGTAATTCAATAAGAAGAATTCAAACAACTCAGTTAGGTGTGAACAAAAGAATCAAACAGACATTTAATCAAAAATGATGTATGAATTACCAATAAGCACATGAAATGTACTCCACATAACTTGTCACCAAGGAAATGAAAATTAAATTCACAGTGAAATATTACTACACACCCATTAAAATAGCTAACGTCAAAAAGACTGGCCATAGTGAGTGCTGGGGAGAATGCAGAACAATGGAACACTCAGGGTAGAAAAATAAATTGGTACCACTGGAAAAGTGTTGGACAGTTTCTTTTAAAACTAAGCATATACCTATCATACTATATTGAACATATACCTGCACATTTACCCAACAGGATTGATAATATATCAAACAAATACTTGTACACAAATTTCATAAGAACATTATTTGTGATACCCCATAAGTGGAAACAATACAAATGCTCATTAACAGGTGGCTGGGCAAACAAGCTGTGGCATACTTATCCATACAATGGGCTCCTACACAGCAAAAAAGGAAAATGATATGCAACAGTAGGGGTGAATCTCAAAATCATTACTCCGATGGAAAGAGCCAGATATGTCAAAGTACGTACATATGTGATTCCATTTACATAAAATTGTAGAAAGTGCAAACTAATGTGCAGTGCCAGAAACTAGAGCACTGATTGCCTAGGGCCTAAAGTGTAGAGATGGCTGACTGCAAATGGGCATCATCTGGAGTGAGTGAAATGTTCTCTTCATGATAGTGGTGGTGGTGGTTTCACAGGTATAAACAATCATCATAATTCATCAAATGGCACACTTTATATGGTTGAAATATATTCAGTGTAAGTTATAGCTTAAAACAGCTCAAGAAAAGCATAGCCGTAGAGTCAGTGACCCTGTAATATAGCCACACAATGGGACAGACGGTAGCTACACTTGTGGTGAACATAGTGTAATGTATAAGCTTGTCAAATCCCAAAGATGTACACCTGGAACTAATGTAACATTGTATGTCAACTATACATAAATGAATAAACAAATAAGTGAATGAATGAGTAAATAAAATACAAGTTAATCAATCAGTAAATAAAAGCACAGCCTTGCATGAGATTTTCTTCTCTCTTTTTTCCCCTTGGCAATCAGGAAGAGGAATAGGGAATGTCAGTTTATCAATGAGCTTGTGAAGCATAACAAACCACTCCAAGAATTACAGACTTCAAACAACTAGTTCTGTTTTTAAATATATTTTATGGGGATCCCTGGGTGGCGCAGTGGTTTGGCGCTTGCCTTTGGCCCAGGGCACGATCCTGGAGACCCCGGATCGAATCCCACATCGGGCTCCCGGTGCATGGAGCCTGCTTCTCCCTCTGCCTATGTCTCTGCCTCTCTCTCTCTCTCTCTGTGACTATCATAAATAAATAAAAATTTTTTAAAAAATTAAATATATTTTATGGTTATCTTTAAATGTCCAAAATAATATGTTTGACAAATGATAACAGACTATAAATGTAGATATTTAGATACTAAAAAGAATGATATCCATTACCTGTTCCCTGAGAGCAGATGATCTTCAATGGTCTTCTTTTCTCCCTCTTATTTTGAAATTTTCCAAACTTTTAGAAAAAATGAAAGCATTGTAGAGTGTACATCTGCATGCTTGCTTACCTAGATTCTACAGCTGACATTTTACTAGATTAAAACAAGTTCTTGGGCTCACAGTCCTACTAGATGGATGGGCTGGCCCAGGCTGGCCCACTGCTTTTGCTTAATGCCTGCATGGAAATGTAGGTGTGGGCTGGCTGGGCCTGGGCCTCTCTCCGGTGTCTGGCTGGTGGCAGGAGTCCCCAGAATGACTGGACCTTTGTCTAGCACCATCCAGCAGGATAGCCAGAGCTCCTTACATAACAACCAGTTCCAAAGCAGCAAGACTACAAAACTTTTGAGGCCTGGGCTTCTAACTTGTATAGCATATAACTTCCATAACATTACTCTCATTAGTGGCTATTGGCAACAAAGCCAACCCCAAATTCATTGGGAGGGGCCAATGAGGCAGTGTCGGGTAAACTCTATCTCTTGATGGGGTCATCACTTTTGAAGTCTACCACACTCAACTAATAGATGGCTTATGGACCAATTCTCTAAAATGTCTGGAGTTGGGGCCCCTGGGTAGTGCAGTCCGTTAAGCCTCTGACTCTTGATTTTGGTCCTGATTTTAGGGTCATGAGACCCTTGTGCAGGCTCAGCACTCAGCAGGGTGTCTGCTGGAGATTCTCTCTCTCTCTCTCTCTCTCTCTCCTTCTGCCCCTCCTTTCTCTCTCTCTCAAATAATAAATCTTTAAAATAAATTTAAATTTTAAAAATTAAAAAATGAAAATAAAACATCTGGAGTCCACAGCCTCACCCGTCTCTTCAGTCTGTGTCCTCAGCTGGCTGACAGAGTCCTAACTCACACATGGGCCCTGTTCCCCACCTTGGTAAGGATTCTCCTGCATCCATGATAATAAGTGCTCATCAGGCCCCAGGCACTCTGCTTGGTATTGTGCATAGGTTCCTCCTACACTCCTTAATGGTAACTGGAGCTGCTCCCATTTTACAAATGAAACTCACAAAGATGAATACACATTATTTAACCTTGAAAGGTTATTTAAGCTCACAAAGGTTAAAAACACATACAAAGGTAAATAACAAGAAACACAGGTGTGACAGGGACGCAGAATTCAAACCTGGTTCTGTCAAACTCCTGGGCCTCTTGTCTTAAACACTACCCATGCTGCTCAACTGCTTCTAGAAATAGTAAATATTTTCATTTTTTAGTGTGGGACCCAGGAAATTTAACAAAATCCCCTACCCCTGGACAAGCAGAGAGGACTGACTCTATTTTGGGCTGTACCTGCCTTGTGCTGACCTGCTTATTACTTAGGGCACTGCCCTGCCCTAGTCAAAGACCAGGGCACACCCTAACTGGAAATGGACCAGCATGACTGTGCAACTTTCTGCGTATCCCATTGGCCACTGGCCCCTATAAAGTTGCTAAGCCTCTTAGTCTCGGGGTCCAAGTCCCTGCTCTGCTGCGTTGGGTATACTTGGACCCAGGCTCCAGCTTGTAAATAAACCCTCGTGTGTTTGCATCGGTGTCGGCTCCTTGGTGGTTTCTCGGATTTGCGATCTTGGGCACAACATTTAGAGCTAAACTAATGAGAGATAATATCTAATTTTACCCCTGTATCGTAACCTTTCTCCAACACAAATACACACACACACACACACACACACACCCCTACCTCGGGGCATCTGGTAATATTTTTTAAATCTCTTAGCAATTATTTTGGAAAAACAGTTTTGAGTGATGAGTCACTGCTTCAGTCTCCCACAGCTTTGTAATAGCAAAACCTGCTGGAGGTTAAAAGGGGATCAAAAGGACAGTGGAGGCAGGCAGAGGGGCTGCCGAGGGCCAGTTCGGCCGGTTGGCAAGGCCATGCAGCTGAGAACTGCTCATATTCTTTTCCTCTTACTTCAGTGTACTTTTATGTCCTTATCCATCTAGTAGAAATCATTACCCAAAGGCCAATTTCTAGTTTCAGAATCAGAATGAAAGATAAGTCCTTTATGGTGTCCTTTGGAGGATGTTCAGTTTATGAAACTGAACAGATGAAAAATAATGAAATACCAGGACCTGCACTTGTAGACTGGCCTGGGGGAAGAGCCTAAACAGGAAGAGAAGCAGGGAAGAAATTTAAAGGACTATATCATGCCTCTGGCCTGCCAGCAAGCCACCAGCCAGAGTACTTCATTCGTCCCTGAATAGGAGCCATCTGCTGATTCTTAGAACTTTCCCAGGCTCCACATGCTAAGATTCAAACATCTCACAGTATTATTGACAAGAATCTTGGAGTGGCAGATCCAGGTATATAACATGGTGGTTGTTTGCCTAAAGATATTCCTCAAATATATTCTGCTAGCCCCAGGAGATCCTCTTGTAGATGAAATGCTACAGTGTTATATGTTCCTGACAGAAGAGAGCCAAAATGAAAACCACTCACATGTTTAAAAAAAAAAAAACTTTATATTATATGCTGAATCTTAAAATTTGGTTTTCAGAATGAGAGAAATCTGATTTTGAAAAAATTGTATCTTGATCCAGAATGGAGGTGATTTTTTTCTTAAGATCGTCTGCCATTCAGAATCAGGCCTCAAACACAAAACAACAGAAGAGGAGGTAACATTGTTGGCTAATCTGGCATTAGCTAATTTAATTTTCACAACAACATTATGAGGCAGGGGTGATTATTCTCATTATTCAGATGAGGATTTAGATAGTTTTCTGAAGATCAAGCAGCCAGTGAGGGGAAAAGCCAGGATTCAAACTCAAGACAGTGTGACTCCAAAACTGAGCTTTTATCACCTCCTGAAAAGGGATAAAAGTGAGCAATGTCAACTCCAAGAATGTAGACAGAGTATACAACATAGAAACTTAAGATACTTTGGGTAAAATTTAGAAGGCAGCACTGGATTAAGGGGAAGCCTTCCTGGGAATTATTCCGTCTCCATCCCTCATTCAATGGATAGAACTGGCCCAAGATAAACCTTCCCAGGCCCTGCCACAGTAGATAGCATCTTCAACAGGGAATTTCAACAAGCCATAATGTAAATAAAAAACATCTCTCCTTGTCAGTTCTGGCCTATCTCTGTTGAGTATTTGATTTTCCATTGCAGTGATCCTCAAAGTAGGAGCCCCAAATCAGCAGCATCAATATCACCTGGGAGATTGTAAAAAATGGAAATTCTCAAGCATATCCCCAGACTTACTGAATCAGAAGCGGTAGGGGGGAGGCGTAGAGATTAGTGCTCTAATAAGCTTTCCAGAGGATTATGTTGAGCACTGAAGTTTGAACTTCTGCTCACTTATCCCCAGAGCACAGCAAATTGCAACTCTCTCAACAGATAATATTTTTACTACAGCACAATGCAGCCATATGCCCCCATCACAGACACTGAGACCAGCCAGTGTAAGTATCAAGTCAGTAGTCATAGATGCCTCAGTAGCAGTATGGACAGAGGCCCCTCAAGTGCCTGGACAAGAGGCCCTTACTAGTCACAGTGACTCAGCCTTAGACCATGTCTCAGCTCTAATCCCACTTTATGAGCTCCATCCCTCACTGAGCTTATTTTGACTCCGAGGATTCAGGTCCTTTTAGGGAACTGTTTTCAGCCTCCTAAATATTAATTTGATCAAGATTGTGTTTTCATCTCTTGATGAAAATATGCCAATGGTTTTCTTTATTAATTTCCCTATCTACTTGTGCATCAGAGATGGTATCTAGGGGCATCTGGGTGGCTCAGTTGGTTAAGCGTCTGTCTTCAGCTCAGGTCCCCACCCAGTAGGGAGTCTGCTACTCTCCCTCTCTCTCTCCCCTAGCTTGTGAGCTCTCAAGTCTTGGGGGGGGGAAAAAAAGTCTGTTTACCACAGAGGCTCATAGAACAAGATGCAAACATAGATCCAAGTTGGCCTGAGGACCCAGGAGTAAAAGTGCTCTTGAGACTGATGCCCTTCCAAAGATAAACTTGTGTCCTCCAACCAAATGTCAGTGATGTGCCTCCATTCTATTCTATCTCATGATTGAGGCATTGGCTCTGGGAAAGACCTGCTCATCGTTAGTATACCTGCCTTGAGTCACTGGCTGTCAGATTAATGACAAAGAAGGCCAAACACTCCAGTGAGGAACCTGAGCCCAGGTGACATGGACAATATCTCTGGCCTGCCCATGACTTGTTCATCATGAGTAGGTGTTTGCCACTGTTCTTTATTTTCTTCAAGTTTTTATTAGTTTCAGGTGTAGAATTTAGTGATTTGACACTTCCATACAATACCTGGTGCTTATCACAAGTGAACTCCTTAGTCTCCATCAACCAACCCATCTCCCCACTTCCCTCCCCTCTGGTGATGATCAGTTTGTTCTCTCTAGTTGAGTCTGTTTCTTGGTTTGCTTGTGTTTTTCCCCCATGTTATTTCTTTCTTAATTCCACATAGGAGTAAGATCACATAGTATTTGTCTTTCTCTTACTTCACTAAGCATAATACTCTCTAGCTCTATCCATGTCCTTGCAAAGAGCAAGATTTCACTATTTTTATGGCAGAGTAATATTCCATTGTATATATTTATACCACATCTTCCTTACCCATTCATTAGTTGATGGATATATGGGCTATTGTTGGTAAGACTGCTATAAACATCAGTGTGCATATATCCCTTCAAATCTGTTTTTTTGTATCCTTTGGGTAAATACCTAGCAGTAAAATTGCTTGAGTATAGGGTAGTTCTATTTTGATTTTTTTAAGAACTTTCATACTGTTCTCCAGAGTGGCTGCACCAGTTTGCTTGCCACTGTTCACATTTCCCATTAACATCCTGATTCTCATGTTTATCTTTGTAAACAACACAATTTCACCAAGAATATGTTAGAATTTCAGTGACTACTTGAGAAAAAATTTTGAAAATCATGTAAGAGACACTTTAGAACAGAAGGGGAATGGAATCTCTTAACATTCAAGAGTTACCGTGCTTTGAGATGAGAGACTTCAAAAAGAAATTGATTCATAAATTCTTTTTAAAAATTTTAATCCAGTATACTGTTAACATACAGTGTTATATTAGTTTCAAGTGTACAATACAGTGATTCAACGATTCCGTAACACCAGGTGCTCATCACAAGTGCACACCTCAATCCCCATCACCTATTTAACTCATCCTCCACTCCCCTCCCCTGTAGTAACCATCAGTTTGCTCTCTATAGAGTACATTTCTTGATTTCTCTCATTTTTCCCCTTTGCTCGTTTGTTTTGTCTTGTTTCTTAAATTCCACATATAAGTGAAATCATATGGTATTTGTCTTTCTCAGATTGACTACTTTCACTTAGCATAATACTAACTTCATCCATGTCCTTGCAAATGACAAGGTTTCATTCTTTTTATGGCTGAGTAATATTCTAGTGTGTGTGTGTGTGTGTGTGTGTGTGTGTGTGTGTGTGTACATATATTGCCACCTCTTCTTTATCCATTCATCAATCAATGGACACTTGGGCTGCTTCCATATCTTAGCTATTGTAGATAATGCTGCTATAAACGTAATGGTGTGTGTATCCCTTGGAATTAGTATCAAAACCTATATCTTTGGGCCACACCTGGGTGGCTCAATCAGTTAAGTATCTGATTCTTGACCTCAGGTTTTGATCTCAGGTTTGAGTTCAGGCCCCACACTGGGCTCCCCACTGGGCAGGGAGCCTACTTTAAAAAAAGAAAAACCCACCACCACCACCACCAACAACAACAACAAAAAACACCTGTTATTCCTAAACAAGAGATTCCTTGATTAGGTCAGGTACTGCTCTTGCTCATTTTGTCTGCCCAAACCCCTTTCTTTCCTCTGTACCTTCCTCTACCTTCTGCTCTGTCTCCCCTTTCTACCTCAACATCCCTTAAGTCTCTTGAGTCACTGTCTCTTAGAGCCAAACCACTGGACAGGGAGTCTTTACAAGTAGATTTTAACCCACGGGCTAGGTCAAAATTAAGAGGCATCATGAGAGACTTTCCTAAGCATAAAGAAGATAAAAAATATATTGAGAAATCCAGAATAGTCCTAGCATTAAAACCCTGATTGCCACACATATCAAGTAGTCTCATGCTGGCAGGTCCCTGAAAGATAAAATCCTCCATGGGAAAGGCTGACAGTGATCATGCTGTTGAAGTGATCTAGGACAGTGGTACCATGGAATGGCTAATTAGTTCAATAGGGCTGTCAAAATAGACAATCTTTCTTATGGGTAGTGCATGACCATGAACCTGTAAAGATTGACTTTACTCTTGTAAGCAGAGAACTGATGAAGCACCTGGAAAATTCCAAAACAGATTGTTCAGCATATTTCTAAAGCACTGGGCACAGACTCCAATGCCAATGTGACCACCGCTCAGACTCAGCTGTCTGTCAAAGAGACAAAACCTGAAATTGGAGATTTAATTAAACAAGTTAGAATGGTAAAGAGCTCTTTTGTTTGAACTATAGCATTTGAAAGAATTTTGAAATGGTAAAAAAAAAATGAACTGATGAATGGATAAAGAAGTGGTATATATGTACAATAGAATATTAGTCATCAAAAAGAATTAAATCTTGCCATTTGCAATGATGTGGCTGGAGCCAGAGTATTATGCCAAGAAAAGTAAGTTTGTCAGAGAAAAACACCATATGATTTCACTCATATATGGGATTTAAGAAACAAAACAGATGAAATAGGGAGGAGGGAAAAAAGAGAGAAGCAAATCATAAGAGACTGTTAACCATAGAGAACAAACTGAGGGTTGATAGACGAGGACGGGTGGGAGGTGGGCTTAATTGGTGATGGGCATTAAGGAGGGCACTTGTGATAAGCACTGGCTATTATATGTAAGTGATAAATCACTAAATTCTACACCTAAAACCAATTTTACCATATATGTTAACTAGCTAGATTTTAAATAAAAACTTGAAGGGAGAAAAAAAGAGTAATAGATTAAAAAATAATATTCAGAGGAAACTTTGAAGTCTCCAAATTAAACAATTACATGCCCCAACACAACTGCTTAAACCCACAGGAGGAATTCCCAGATGAGGACTCTTGCAAGTAATAGAGGCAAAAGGGGGAATAAAAAATATGATAGTAAATTTAAGTAGAAAAATACGATGACCAAACAACGCAGGTGCTCTTCCCCATCTTGCGCCCAAGCTTTCCCTGAGGACTACCAATGCTGTGTATATCTCTAACAGTCCCCAAATAGGTCCCAAGTCTAGGCTTCTGTCACTTTTGGACATTTCTTCCTTCTGTCACCACACCTGCTAAATAGAGCTTCCCTGTGTTAATGGAATTTCCAAAGTCTTGTACTTCTGAAAGGTCTTTTCATTGAAATTTCTGAAGACTCAAATCATAACTAATTTGGACATTCACTTGCCAGTTAATTTTTACTTATAAACCAATTTATATTTAAATGAAACCCAAATTGAACAGCTCTAGAAGGAACTAGACTCATGAGTAAAGGGCTCCACTGACTGGAAGAAGTAATGGAACTACACCCATTACGGTTTAATTGGGCCCTCTAATTCTCTCAACGACCCCTACAAATGCTTTAAAACCAAAATTCATAGAGGAACTGAAAAACAGAGATGGATTGGGAAGAAATCTTACCATACTTTGTACCAGGCCTTGTAATATTCTTTTCCTCATAGTTATGACATCCAGAAAATGAGGGCATTATTTATCCAGGACATCAGAACTATAAATACAATAGCCTTACCTCTTTTTCCTATGGTATCAAACTCCGATGTCATCCTATCCTAGGTACCACCTAAGCCCTCATATTTCACATCTCACTCTTTCTCCAGCAGACCAGATTCCTCTAGATTAGGATACCCAATACTTGTTCATTTCTTTCTAGGCAGGCCTACATTATGCTTGGACATCACACCTCAAAATTTTACAGAAGCCTTGTATTACTTTTTATAAATTCTTAACCAAGATCTTAAAGGCCTTAAATCTTCTAAGAAGAATTACTACAGACAACGGGTTCTTAATTTTCATGAAAATTTCATTTCTACATGATGTAACTAAGTCCTCACTGGAAACCCAATCATAAGCAGGCATTTTGTGATTTGAAATTGGCCTAGGGTTGTCTGAGTGCTTCAGTCAGTTAAGCATCTGCCTTTGGCTCTGGTCATGATCCTGGGGTCCTAAGATTGAGCCCCACATCATGCTCCTTGCTCAGCAGGAAGTCTGCTTTTCCTTCTCCTTCTTCTGCCCTCCGCACCCCCCAGCACTCATTCCATCTCTCTCTCTCCCTCTCAAATACATAAAATATTTTTTAAAAGAAAATAAATTCATCTTCCAAAAGCCTCCCATAACTAACCTACCTGGTTATTATAATATGTCCACTTGTTGGTGCAGAAAAATTCTAGACAAACCCTTGGAGTTTTGACTCAGCTCCATGGGCACTGTAGAGACCAACAACTTATAACTTTTCACTGGTGGCATAGGCAAGTCTGCCTTATTTCAGAGCAGTAGCAGCATCACTTAAGTGTGTGGAAGCATTAACCAACTTAAATCTTACCCCTTTGAGTGTAAGGTCTTTCATGGTATATAGACTTTGTCACTCACTGGAAAAACTTAACATTTCTCAACAAGCGGAACCACCTCAAAGAAATTCTTGCTATTTTCAATCTTCATGTTTCCATCCACCCTTATATTATCTTGAAACCTGCTACACTTCTACCACCTGAAGAAGAGGGATCACAACTTCTAGCATCTTGGGAACTCTCCCTGCCTCAAATGAATGTTAGAGATGTTCATAGAAAATCCACATTTAATATCATTTGTTGATAAATCACATCTTAATAGACCTTTCAGTTTTAAAAAACCAATGACGGTACCAATTTGTCTAGGTTCTCCAGGCTGGACACTTCATAAGAACTATCATCTCTAGATCATGAGCTCTTAGCAGAGGCAAATCAGTTCAAGTGGAAGAGCTCAATGTACTCTTTAAAGCTTGTTAATGAGCTCAGGATAAAAGGATTAATATATACCTTGTGGGGATGTGCATGATTTGAGAGTGCTCTGAAAATAAGATCAGTAAGCAGCCCAACCTAAAATGATCCAATGAGGGCAGCCTCTGTGGCGCAGCGGTTTAGCGCTGCCTGCAGCCCAGGGCGTGATCCTGGAGACCCGGGATCGAGTCCCACGTCGGGTTCTCGGGGTTTTCTGTGGAGCCTGCTTCTCCTTCTGCCTGTGTCTCTGCCTGTGTGTGTGTGTGTGTGTGTGTGTGTGTGTGTGTGTGTGTCTCATGAATAAATAAAATCTTAAAAAAATAAAATAAAATGATCCAATGATATTATGCCAAGTAAATTAAGCCAATCAGAGAAATACAAATACTATATGATTTCACTTATGTGTAGAATTTAAGAAACATGGGCAGCCCAGCTGGCTCAGCGCTTTAGCGCCGCCTTTGGCCCAGGATGTGACCCTGGAGACCCTGGATGGAGTCCCACGTCCAGCTTCCTGCATGGAGCCTGCTTCTCCCTCTGCCTGTGGCTCTGCCTCTCTGTGTGCCTCTCATGAATGAATAAATAAAATCTTAAAAAAAGAATTTAAGAAAACAGATGAACATAGGGAAAAGGAAAGAAAAATTAAATAAGAGGAAATCAGAGAGAGGGACAAACCATAAGAGACTATTAACTATAGGAAACAAACTGAAGGTCAGAGGAGGGGAGATGGGTGGTAGGATGAGGTAACTGGATGATGGGCATCAAGTAGGGTACTTGATGTAATGAGCACTGGGTGTTATTTGCAGCTGGTGAATCACTAAATTCTACCTCTGAAACTAATAATACACTATATGCTAACTAACTTGAATTTAAATAAAATCTTTAGAAAATGGAAAAAATAAGAAAAAATAATAAAATAAATAAAATAATAAATAAAATAATGGAGCATGATGTGGGGCTCAAAATCATCAGGTTAAGGAATTCCTAATACCTTGATGCTATTATAAAGGTAGAAGCATACACAAAAAAGCATAATTTGGATGCTAAAAACATGTTCTAGCTGAACACTCTGCCACACGGGCAGCCTTTACTACAATCAAGGCCTTCTGATACTATACATGGTCAAATTTATTTGGGGAATATAAATAATAGTGAAAGGAAATAAAGGGGAAAGGAGAAAAAAATGAGTGGGAAATATCAGAAAGGGAGACAGAACATGGAAGACTCCTAACTCTGGGAAACGAACTAGGGGTGATGGAAGGGGAAGGGGGGGGTGACTGGGTGGCGGGCACTGAGGTGGGCACTTGACGGGATGAGCACTGGGTGTTATTCTGTATGTTGGCAAATTGAACACCAATAAAAAATAAATTTATTATTAAAAAAAATTCTTAGGCAATTCCAAAGATACTATTCTATGACAACAAAAAGTAGCTCCAGAATCAGATAAGAAGATATTGGTAATGGTCTGGATATGTACTGCATGATGATAATCTTTCCCACTCTTATACTAGCCTTCCAGTGATGCCAGAGAACTTAAAAAATGTAACCTTGCAAAATAATTTCCATAAAATTCCCATCAGAATAAAAAGCACTTAACTCTGGTGGGGAAATTTTACTATAACTGCTGAGCAAGTACATGGTGCATATCCCATCTTTCACCAACATCACCTCTGAAAAGTATAAAGGTTAAGACATGGATAAGAGACCAGATCTCAAGGCCCCCTTAGACCCAAACAAATTTCATACAGTTACCATCATCCTACCTAGAAAATTCAAATCCCATATGTGTCCAGTGCTAAAGGAACTTATGTCACTGAAACTGTCATCAGGAAGCTGAAAAATCTCACCACTCATTCAAAAACTCCATTTTATCCATATTTTCTTTGATCTTCAGATATCTACCAGAAAGAAAAACAAAAAAGCTCTTTAGCCAATTCATGAAGAAGAAAAATTGATCCGCAGCGGTTTGTGAACTTAACAACTATTCTGGACTACTTTTTTTCTTTATTCACAACTCCTCATTTCAAGTTTCAAAGTATACCTAAAAGGTAGATACATTTTGCACATTATGATTCTAAGAACTACAGAAGGACTAGACAATACCACTAAGGCTATAGATCTCCCACCAAAGAATTTCACAAGATCAACAAAGTGGTTCAAAATTGAGGAGCCCTAGTCATATGCAGCTTTCAAAGCAGAATGTGTGCCATTTTATGGGAATAATGTGCCTACTGCTCACAAACTTTTCCAGACTCTCTATTGTTCCTACAAATATCTGAAAAACACACAAAGAAATTACAACATTAGGTAATCTGTCTGATATCCCTAGGTCTGCTATGACAGGCTCTACAGATTGGGACAAAATATGTTCTCTGGTTTGACTGCTCATGGCTTCTAGATTCACAGTGGGCTACATACTATGATTATAATCCTCTTAGTATTTGCAACTTTGCAGCATTCAAACATATGATTCTCCATGTCTAAAAGGCTGTTACTCAGCCACTGTCTCACCAATGACTGTTCAACGGAAACAAAACATTACCAAGAGTGTTAAGACTCAAGTGACCTCTTGGGCAGCCCGAGTGGCTCAGCGGTTTAGCGCCACCTTCAGCCCAGGGCCTGATTCCGGAGACCGGGATTGAGTCCCACGTTGGCTCCCTGCATGGAGCCTGCTTTTCCCTCTGCCTGTGTCTCTGCCTTTCTCTCTGTGTCTCTCATGAATAAATAAAATCTTTTTTAAAAATTTTTAAAAATTTAAAAAAAGACTCAAGTGACCTCCAGCATAGCCTCAGATACTTTGACCAGCAGTGTAGATGTAGAATGATCACCATCCTGAGAATGTGGTCTACTCTATAGTATTGGCTTAAGTATAGCCAAAAGGCAAGGCTGAGGAAAAAAAAATTATTTTTAAAACCACAACATGCAAAATAGACAAACTGCAAAGTAACCATAACTTGCAAAACAGAGAAACTGTATAGATATCACATTTAAAACACAAACCCATTAAGCTCAATAGTTGTTTCCAACTATATAAATATATATAAATAAAACCAGTATATAAATAAAACCAGTTTCAATAATAACCTTGCTTCACATACCAACCCAATAAGCTATTCCCTAGTTTCTAACTTCCAACCAATTGTTGCCAAACCTTACTTACCATGTCCCACCTAAAACTACACCAAGTCAAACTCCTCTCCAAGAAACTGAAGAGCTCAAGCCATTAAATTCATTTGGTGAAGGCTTTCTCCCCTGACAAGTTTCTAATGAACTCATCTTGTTTTCCAATCACAACTAATTTCTCCAACCACCTTTATGGGATATTTGACTGAAAACACCTGGATGAACTTGGAGAAAGACCCATTTTCCCATGTCTAGGAGATGATAGACAGCACCTTCATGAAGTTCACTGTATGTTCTTCTTGCCCAAACATGAATGACTGGCACCTGGCAGGCCCACAACATCTGCTAGATGAAAAAATTAAGCCACTTATATTAAGTAAAGAGATTTTACTGAGGTTAAAATGCCTATTTATAGTTGCCTATTTAATCTCAGGAAAATTACTGAAAAGCAAAAGCTTCAAGTGCATGAAAATATGCCCACTGTATACTGAATGAAAGCAATGCTGAATGAAAATGTTCAGAGCAAAGCCAATGAGTATTTCTGTGCCAGAAGTTCAATAAGTTGGATGCTTTAAAATTGTTTTCTCTTAAACATCTCAAGTACATTCCTCAGCTTTTTAAATAAAGGACTAATGTTACTTCTTCAACTGCTAATCAAAGACCTCTATGGGGCAAGATAGGCAGAGGCCAGGCTCTGGAAGGCTCTTCTTCTGCTTCATCATACTCAGGGCCCATCTCACTGCTCTCTGTAGGAAACCTGGACTCATCAGTTCCCAGGACAAGCCAAGGTACAATGGAGAAACAGCGACTATGATCTGCAGAAGATGCTATAGGAAAGACACCAGCAGACTGGAAGTGAGGGGAAAGCCAAGGGCGGGCATTTGGTGCCACGTACAGATGAATAACGCAAGCTGCAGAGTGATAGCTTAGAGAAGTCTCAGCCAGGACCCTGCCCTCTGATTATTGCCCACAATACTTTGTCTGCACCAGACAAACCAGAAAGTTGAGAATGAACCAAACAATGAAAAGGATGTGGGAAAGAACATTTTAGGCAGAAGAGATAGCCCCTGTGGAAGCCTTAGTGGAGGAAAGGTGAGGTTAATGAAAAAACTTAAGAGATAATAATGCATGAAAAAGAGAGTGGCCCAAGATGAGGATACATATTTCTAAGTCAATCTTACATGGTCATTTCTGTTCCTAAAACATGAACGAAGCAAATGCCTTTCTTATATTACCCAAACCCTATCTTTATTTTCTGTTCTCTGTCTCCTTTCCTACCCTTTCTTCAAGGAACTCACATTTACTTGCTCCATGATAAAGCTGGGGTTTGTATATTCATTTTTCAGGCAGTCTTTCCTGGATGTTCTCTATCTACATCTGGCCATCTCTTGTCTCTTCTTGGCTTCTTTGATTTGGGGGGTTTGGTCTTTTAACTGGAAGAATGCCTTACTACATCAGTGAGAAGGATGTTCAAGGATTGTAGAAAGTCTTCTTTCCTTCCCTCACATCCATTAGAAAGTAGTTTAAAAGCAACCATTCAGGGATGCTCTAAAACTCAAATCACCAACAGGCATCCAGTAGGTGATCTACGGATCTGTCGTAGCCTGCCTACTCTTGATTGCACATCATCTGCCATTTTAGCAAGAATGTTTTTATCGAATTAGCCTGCACTATGAACTTCCAGAGCTGAGCCATCTCTCTGTAAAGAATTTAAGAAGTTTAGTCAAAACATGGAAAAGCTGAGTTAATCAGCAAGAAAAACTAGTGCCTTCAATGAATGAGGGGAAACGTGTCAGGGGTCATAACATCCTAGGATTCCATTGCATCATTTATTGTAAGTTTGTACTGTGAAGTCTATAAGTCAGGTTTATTGAATGATGTAATGGAGGAAGCTGTCTACTTCAGTCTTACTGGGTTGAGTAATATAAGACTCTGAGGCCTAGAAAAGGTATTCGATTTTCTTTACTTTGGCCATATGGCTAAACAAGGGAAACTAGACAGATATCTACTAATCTATTGTCTCACGTCAAGGATCTTTAGAATTATAGCTCTCTCCCCAGTGCTTCACCAGCTGCTTCACTATTACTGATTTAACAGAACATTTGAACACACTGAAATTTATCCTTCAGAAGCAGCATAATACTTTTAAAATTCCTGATTTCCCCAAAAAATGCACCTGTACGGACTCAAGCTCAATTTTCATACTGGAACAGGAACATTCTATCCAGAAGCCATGGCCCTGAAGTCACTGAATAGAAGGTGAAGATACACCTGCCTGATAGATATTTGGAAGATTTCATTTGCCAAATGGAGGTTTCCAGGCTATGGGCTTCAGTGAAAGCCATTGCTCGTGCCTAATTCAGAGAGAAAGCTTTGCAGTTTAAACATTACAAAACATTACACCATCCTTTCAATTTGACTCTATGTCTGTCCCCTTTCCATCATCAAACAGCCCCTCTTACAAAAGGTCAAAAGCAGAGGTTTTCTTTGTGATCCTTAACCAAGAATTTTTTCTCATTCTTTTCACCAACTAATGGGTTAGTATGGCAGCATCTTCAACAGCCAAAGCCATATATCAAAAATTGTGTTATGGAAAATTCCTATGATTGATAATAAATAAGTCTTACCCTCATTTTCTGGGTCCTTAGCAATAGGAGGCTGTTCTATTCTGAAGACATTAGTTGCATCTAAAAGGAGTGCAGTGAACCAGTAAGAATATGACTCCTGGAATCTGACAATTCAAGTTGGTCTCTTGATCCTTTGGCTTACTGTGTGTATTTGGGATAACATTTTACTATTCTGTAAACTCTGATTCCTTCAAACAGGTATTTTGCATTTTTTCATTGGTAGCATTGTTTTGTACTATGTTCTCAGCCATTTTCAGTATTGGCAGCTCCATATTCTGTTTCTAAAATGTTTTTATTGACGGGGGACCCATTGCACAAACACAGAATATTCTGACTTCTGGAAAAGAATATCATACCTTTAAATAAAGATAAGAAGACCATAAAATTCAAAAGTTTCCTACTTCATTCTAGTTTTGATTTTATATTAAGCTTAAATATATTAGTTACTTTGTAGAATTAGAGATTTTTATCCTATACATATTGAGCTCTGCTTCAGTCAAGGCTCTTCTGCTTACTAGGTGTGTGACTTTGTTTTGCTTAACCTCTCTAAGCTTTATTTTCCTCATATGTGAAATCAGCATAACAATAGTTTCACTCCATTAAGATTTCGATGGGTTTTCAGTAGTATAACACATGTAATAGTTCAGCCCAACATCTATCTAGCACATAGTAAATTTTCAGTAAATATTAGTATTAAAAGGAAGAGGGAAGGAAAGATTAGCATCATTTTTTGGAAAATTATCAACCAAATCCAGGATTTTTCTAAGAAATTGTTCAGAGATTAATCCAGTATATGAATCAGAAAGACCTTGGTTGGAATAAGGAAAAAAGAAACTGCTTGAATATGTCATGTTGAAAACTTGATTATCTCTCTGCTTTCATTAAATTAACACTTAAAATGGTTTTAAAAAAAACACAAGGATGGAAAGAAAGAGGATGACATCTGATAAGAGATAAAATGTTGAATGGATAAAGAAAATGTGATAGACACAGACACAATGGAATATTATTTAGCCATAAAAAAGTAAATTCTGCCTTTTGCAAAAACATGGATGGAACTTGAGGGCATTATGTTAAGTGAAATAAGTCAAACAGAGAAAGACAAATACTGTATGATCTCACTTATATGTAGAAACCAAACCAACACAAACTAAAATCAAAACACTCAACTCATAGGAAAAAGACCAGGTTGATAGTTACCAAACACAAGGGATGGAGGTCAAAAGGTAAAAACTTCCAACTATAAAATAAATGAGTTCTGGGGATGTAATATACAGCATGGTGACTGAAGTTAATACTTTTTTTCATATTTGAAAATTGCTACGACAGTAAATTCTAAAAGTTTTCATTACAAGAAAAAAATATTTGTAACCAAGTGAGGTGATGGATGTTAACTAGATTTATTGTGGTGTAACTAGATTATGCTGGTGATTATTTTACAACATATACAAATATCAAATTGCTATGTTGTACACCAAAACTAATATAATGTGTCAGTATATATATAGTTGAAATATGGAAAGCAAAGGGACAGGTGCAAGTGATTAGCAAAATGAAGAAAGATGAAACTTACATATCTAGAGAAGGAAAACCAAAGAGAAGTAAAATGACATCCCAGAAAATCTGGGACAGTAACGGCAACAGGCAACTTTGAAGATATAAAAGAGGGGTAGGCTAAAAACAGCAAAAAGTAGTTGAAGATATGTACAAAGGGCTGTTCAATCACCTCCTCCAGAAGATAAGAGATTTGTTTTATGAGGAAAAATGAAGCATAGGGACTCTGAACCTCAGGACATCAGGTACAGAAGAAGGCAGGAGCAACACAAACTGTTGTAAGCCACCAAAAAATTAGAAGCATTTAGTACAAATTGAGTCCTTTAGACTGCAAATCCTGCTCACTTCAAAAGGTTGGAGGCCATCTTACAACCCAAAGACAGAGGACTGTCTAGTCCTCAGAGAAACTAAAAGTTATAAAAGACTAACAGATACTGGTGCTTTGAGTCTCTCAATGAAATAATTTGGTCTCCAATCAAAAATCCCACGTGAGTTCCACTAACAAACCATACATGTACAGCTTCCAATTAGCTTTTTACTATCATGCTCTGTAATATGAATGGATAGTTGTGGATTAAGGGACATTTTTTATTAGTCCCCTTTTACTTTATGCTGTAGTAACAAACACAAAAACTCAAAATGGTTTACAAAAATAATGACTTGCTGCTTCTGGCCCAGCATATAAGGAGTACAGATGTCTTCACTCTCATGATTATAACAATTAAGGGAAGAAGGGAAGCTGAACAAACTGAAAATTAACAACTCTTCTTGGTTCCATCAGAGAATTGAGATCCCAGGCAAACACTACCCAAACAAGCAAGCAGGTCCAGAAAATCACAACCTACAGGAGCAGAAGCTCAAGAGGAGAAGCCCACCACTGAACCAGCACTAGGGCAGGGAAACCTAAAGTGCAGTTGCCTAGTTGATGAACTGCTCAGTGTGGAAAGCTTTAGAGTTAAAACTCCAGAGAGGGCTAGACCCAGAGGGGGCCACATACTTAAATAAATTTTACTTCCAGCAGCCAGGTTCTCATGGCAGAGATCAGAGAAAATCTGCTCCTTGCTTCCAGCAAGAAGAAAGGAAAAGTAGAAATTTTGAAGTATACATTCAAGAGACACTATTTTATCAGAGCCCAAAAACTAGGGTTTCATCAGAGCCTCATTGACAAGGTTTCATCAGAGCCTCATTGACAAGGGGAAAGGGAAATTTCACTCAATTCCTTCTAACCTTTCTGTCTCCCCTAAGGGGAAAGGAAGAATTGAAAAGCATCTGTGAAGGTCACAACCCAGGGACACATGGTCATTAAATGACTGAGACCCAATCACAGGATTATAGGCTGCTTCTTCCCCCTACCCCGCAACACACACTTTGCCAACACATCAGTAAGACTCTTGTATAATAACAGAAGATTACACTAAAAGCACTGCATGTCTCAGACCATATTTAAAAAGCATCTAATGGAAACCCCAAAGACAATAGAGGAAATGGGAATAAAAACATCAGAATAAATTTTAGCCTCTGACACCTACAGCAAACAGTGAACATAGTCAAACTCCTAGCCAGATAAATATAAAACCTCACACTAAAGGCCTATTTACCCCAGCTCCTTTTACCCAATGCATGATGTCTGACTTTCAACCAAAAAAAAAAATCATAAGGCATACTAGAAGATTAAAAAAAAAAACACATTTTGAAGCTACAGACCATCAGAGCCAAACTTATTACATAGCAGAGATTTTGGAACTATTTAATTAAGAATTTAAAATTCTGAATATCATAAGAAACCTTTTTTTTAAAAGCAGAAAACATGCAAGGTAGATAATGTAAGTGAAGAGAGAGAAATCTATGAAAGAATTAAAAAGGGAGCACCCAGGTGGCTCAGTGGTTTAGAGTCTGCCTTCAGCTCAGGTCATGATCCCAGGATCCTGGGATCAAGTCCCACATCTGGCCCCCCACATGGAGCCTGCTTCTCCTTCTATGTCTCTGCCTCTCTCTATGTGTCTCTCATGAATAAATAAAATCTTTAAAAAAAAAGAATAAAAAGGAAAGGCTTGAATCAGAAACATTGAAAAAGAAATGAAGAATGTCTTTGATGGGCTCATCAGTAGACTAGACAAAGCAAGGAAAGAATCAGTAAGCTTGTAGATATGTCAATAAAAATTTCCAAAACTGGAATGCAAAAGAAAAAGTATGAAAAGAAATATCCAAGAATCATGGGAAGATGTAACAGTGTAACATATGCAAAGTAGGAATACCAGAAGGAGGAAAGAAAAGAAAAAGGAACAGAAGAATTTAAAGTAAAAAATGAGAATTTTCCAAAATTAATGACACCAAACCACAAATCCAGGAAGCTTAGAAAACTCCAAGCAGGATAAATAATCTGTCCCCAACAAAAAACTTAGGCATATCATATCAAACTGCAGGAACTCAAGCACAGAGGAAATCTTATAATAAGCTGGGGGCGGGGGGAACAGAGGGAGGGTTCCTCAGTTAACTATAGAAGAGTAAGGATAAGAACTACACATTGGACTTCTCTTCAGAAACCATAGAAGCAAGAAGAGTGGAGTGAAATATCTAAAGTGCTGAAAAAGAAAAAAAAAAACACCAAAAAAAAGAAAGAAAGAAAAAAAACACCAACCTTGAATTTTTTACACAAAATTACTATTAAAAAGTTAAGGAAAAATAAAGACTTTCTCAGACAAACAAAAATTGAGGACTTTATTGCCAGTAGACCTGCCTTGCAAGAAATATTAATGAAGTTCTTCACTTAGAACTAAACGAAAATGAAAATACAATTTATCAAAATTGGTTGATGCAGCAAAAGCAGTAAAGGGAAATTTGTAGTATTGCATTTTAGAAAAGAAGAAAAATCTAAAATCAGTAATCTACACTTCCACCTTAGGAAACTAGGAGAATAAATTAAATCCAAATAAGGAGGAAAAGAGAAAAAAATATTGAATTAATGAAATTGAAAACAATAAATTAGAAAAATAAAAAGCTGAGCTTCTTGAAAAATAAAATAAAATTGATGAACCTCTAGCCAGGTAAGCTAAAAAAGAAAATACAAATTTATAATGTCAGAAATGAAAGAAAAGACATCACTTCTAAGGATAATAAAGATACATAATAAGCAATCCTATGGCCACAAATTTGATAAAATAGATGAAATGGACCAATTCCCTCAAAGATACAATCTAGCAAGACTCATACAAGAAAAAATAGATGAGCTGAATAGACAGATCTATTAAAGAAATTGACTCAATAATTAATAACCTTTCAAAACAGAAAGCACCAAGTCCACTGGAAAATTCTACCAAACATTTAAGAGGTTATACCAATTCCCTACAATCTCTTCCAGAAAATGGATGCAGAAGGAATATTTCCTAATTCATTTTATGAGGACAGCATTACCTTAATACCAAAAATAGCCAAAGTCATTAAAAAGAAGGAAAACAACAGATATTTCTCATGAACATAGGCCCAAAAATCTTTAGCAAAACAGGAGAACAACCAGTCTCCAGCACTTAGGAAAGGAAGAAGAGAGTGACACCCTGTCATTGCCAGCCTGGAGACCATGACTGGATGCTGAAGACAGCCAAGAGGGTAAAAATATCCCTTGCAGCATATGTAGGCAAGAAAATTCCTAACATCTAGCACCCATTCAAGAAGCATAAGAGAGAAATAAGGCCAACAACACATTTATTTTCACATGCTAAAAAGGAAACAGAATCAGAAACATGGGATCCTGTGAACTTCCCAGTCCAAGTAATACCCTATGCATAGTGAGCCCAGAGAACTAGAACTAACTCCTGCATTTCCTGAGGAGCCTAAAAAAAAATGGTCAACCTTGCAAAGACCAAATCCTACACCTTCAGAGTATACCAATCATGACTATTAAAATCAACAAGTTGTGAAAAGAGAAAAAATATTAGCAAGTCATCCAACAATGTATAATAAAAAGAATTATACACCATGACACACTGGTATATATATATACTCCACTTTGAATGGTGGAAGTGCACAGCAAATAATAATAATAATGAAAAATAACCTATGCAAAATCACATGACCATAAAATTTCAGAATCTTTGGGGAAATATTCTAAAATCATTCTTAAGGGAAAAAATGATCAAAAATAAGTATTTTTCCAACCTCTGAACAAAAACATCTAGAAGGAAATGCAGCAATGAAAAAAATCTTAGGAAAGTGTTCTTCCAAATTACAATTTTATAGCTCTCTCCAAGCTAGCAATTCCAAGAAAGGAAGATTACATTTCAGACATCTAAGTTTTTAAATATATAACTTACTATGCATGCATTTCTCATGAGAAGGTTTGTTTCACGAAACTGAGGAAGGAAGCTAAGAATATTGGAATTAAGTACACAAGGAATCCAACACTGGAAAAAAATAATAAAAATTCTGAAGATAATGATGAAAAATGGCTAGCTGCCCTAAAGAGAAATGAGCCCATATTAGAAAAAAAAAGATAAAGGGCTCCAGAAAAGATGACATAAAAAGAGAAAAAATATACATCTGAAAGATTATCAAATGTATTTTTCCTCTGTTAAGAGGAATTTTATAATTCTATATCCGTGTTTGGAGGAAGAATTTATGACAAGTATATTTAAAAAACAAAAGAATATTACGGCAATTAACCCTAGGGAAAAATAGTACAATGAAATAATATTGCATGAGGAGTAACAGTGCCACCAATGGTTTAATAGCATGTATCCAAGATCACTTCCCACCCCACCCCACCCCAGTCTTGGTATCAGCATTCGTGACCCCCTGCATGTCGCCTCCCACAATAAGCACAGCCAGCTATCAATGCAGAAATGACAGTGTGTGGTTTCCAATTGTTGGCCATAAAAAGTAAATTCTCACCCATTCTGAGAGAAGCCAGCAGTCATGTTGTAAGGAACCTCAAACAGCCTTACCGAGGGATCCACGCAGTAAGGAATCAAGGCCTCCTGCCTACTGCCAGCAACAACTTGCCAGCCATGTGAGTGAGACATCTTGCAATTGGGTCTGCTGGTCCTGGGAAAGCCTTCAAATGACTGCAAGTCCAGCTGACATTTTACCTGCCACTCCACGAGATGAGAGACCCTGAGGCAGGACCACCAGCTAAGTCATCCCCTCATTCCCAACCCACAGAAAATGGGTGGAGATAATAAATGGTCATTGTCGCCTTAAACATCTAAGTGTTGGGGTGGTTTGTTATGCAGCAGTGGATAACTAATAGATCTGGGACAGTGGAAGTGAAGCGCTACTAAAACAGAACCCTGCCAAGCTGTGTGCTTGGCAGCTCACAGCAGCCGGGAGGACTTTGAGGAGGGCTAAAGAGAGCCTAGAGGACTTGGAGAAAACTGTTACCAAAAACTGTGACATCTGAGGAGGCTGCCTGTGAGGGCTTCAAGGAAGTAGAGGAGGCTATTATTGGAAACAAGAGGTTGTGTAGTGGCAGAAAGTTTATCAACACTGTAATCTACAGAGCATGTAGCACATAAATGTACCTCACGAGCTGGGTGACAACTGAATTCTGAAGGTGCATTGGCTTCTTTCTAACTGCTCATACTAAGATGCAACAGGGCAGACATAAGCCAGAGGAGGGACTATTAAACAGGAAAGATCCAGAAATGGTTGCATTTGAAAATCTCCAGTCTCCCCTAATGACAAAGCATACTAAAATTAAGAAATGGCTTCTAGGCAAAGATCAAATCCAGGACCCTTTCAAGAAAATGTGGTCTAAGGATGAAGCTGATAGTGGAACCGAAAAATCCTTTGTTATGACCTCAAAGAACTCTTCAGCCCCACACAGTCTGAGACTTCAAAGGACTTTGAAGATGTTGCCTTTCAGATGTCTCCATCACTGGCAGCCTAAGTAGAGATAAAGTCTTATCTGGAAGAGATTTGTGGGTGTGGCTTTCGTTCAAAGGAACAAACCCACTATGGCAGGACACCCACAAAAACCTTGAGAGAATCACCTTGGCAGAAACACCACCAGCTTGGACTGAAAGGGGCAGAGACAGTTCAAAATGAAAAGTAGACTTTGGACCTCAAACATCTACAGACAGGAAGACTGGGAAACTACTTGGTTGCAAGCATAGGCTGCCTCTCATGGGAAAGGAAGGATGATTCAGGTAGAAATAAGGGCCAGACAGCAAAGCCAAAAGGCAAAGAGACTCATTCCAAGGCAGGAGTAGGACTGAGTCCTTTTAAAGTAATTTTTAAAATGTATCCTGATGGATTCCAGAATTTCTGTGGACCAGTGACCCCTTCCCCTTGCTTGTTGGACAGGAATGTAGCAGTTATCTTGTGCCTGCTGCCCCACCATTGAATGTTGGGTGTGTGAGAGGCAAATAACTTTTCTCTTTACTTCACAGATCTTCAGATTGTGAGGAACTGGACCTGAGGAGCCCCACACTTGGGCCTATTTTGGATAATGAGATTCTGGGGTGTTTTTGAGATACTTCAATGGGACGAAACACTTAGGGGACCCTGAGAAGAGATGAGTATAGTTTGCATGTGGGAAGGACATGAGTCATTGGAGGCCAGAGGGTGAACTGTGGTGGCCAGTCTCCAAGATGGCCCCAATGCTCCTCACTTCCTGGTGTACTAGTGAACTAATACATGCCCTGTGTACTCATGCCCTAGTGTACTCCCATTTCACAGCGAGCACGGCCTGTGTGTGTAACCAATAGAAATCACAGCATAGGACTTCCAAGACTAGGTCATCAAAGACATTTGAGATTTCCCTTGAGCTCTCCTGCATCACTTATTTGAGGGGAAGCCAATGACTATGCCATGCAAACATCCCTAGAGGGGTTTCCATAGAGCAAGCAACTAAGGACTCCACCCAACAAACAGTTCAAGTGAGGCATCTTGAAATTGTTGTTTTAAGCATCTAACTTTTGGCGGTGACTTGTTATGCAGTCATGCAGCCATAGATAACTAATAGACTGCGGAACTTGGTAGTGGGACGCTACTGTAACAAAAATCTAAAATGTGGGAAAAGCCATGGATTTGGCAGGGGACAGAGGCTGGGTCTTTCGCCGCCTGCACAAAGCTTTCTGACAACTACAGAACTGACCCAGGCCTTGATTACAACCTCAAGAGCAATTTCAAGTTAAACCACTCCCAAATCCCTGACACCTCCTACCTTCCCCCAAATCAGTGTCAGACAGTACATACATGGCCATTGTTTAAAGCCACTAAGCATCAGGGTAATTTTGTATGCAGCAATAGATAAATAATACATTTCATAGTAAACATTTTACAAAAGAAATAAGTTTACTGAGACACAAGGGAGTGTAGAACATAGGAAATTGGGAACAGAGAGGGGACAGGTAGGGTGGAGACATCTGACTATTGTACACAAATGACATCATACTATACTTTCTATTTAGGTGCCTGTAGTGCACCTAAAACTTCTACGATTTTTCAGAGCAGAAGGAAATGGTATGTCAGTTGTATGTTTTTTAAGAAATATATTTTTAAAGCAATGGCTACAGAAAATTATATTCTGGGTGGTTTTCCAATGGAAACACTCATTCCAGTGAAAGAAAAAGGCAACGCTCAGTGGGATGCCCCACCAGAAAACAAAATAAAAAACATGATTTTTACTTATCACTTAAAACAAATCATAATTGACAAATGAATAAATTCATTTTATTAATAATAAATACAAACTTTGTAAAAGTCTACCCATGTGCATATCACAAAGGTAGCTTCAGCTCCTTGTGCTTTTTTATCTTGGTTTTTACCCAACTTCATATAGTTTTCAGTGGTTGAAATCAAACACACAAAGTGTATTCAATATCACATTTTATAGGGGTTTTTCACAGACTATGTTTATCACTATTATGAGTTCATTTTCAAGTATTTTAGAGACCCCTTCAAGTTTCTTGTAAAATTTATAAATTTCTCACTTCATACGCAAGTATGCAAAGAAAACGTGAGTTGTTCATCCTTTGTAACTACTTGGATATTGTCATGACCCCACACTTCCCTGAGAATAGGGACAAGTAAACTTTCAATTCGATGATCTATGTTGCGGCAATCTCTGTCCAATTAAATGAGCTCTTTTGGATGATTTCTGGGGATGTATAAGATTTCCTATGTTCTCCCACTCCCTTACCCCTATCCAAGAGGGTGTCAGGGCATGGAGAGGCACTGATGCCCTTCTGTACTCCCATTTCACAGCAAGCAGGGCCTGTGCGTGCAACCAATAGAAATCACAGTATATGACGTCCAAGATTAGGTCATCAGACACATGTGGGATTTCCCTTGATCTCTCCTGGATCACCCATTTTGGGGGAAGCCAATGACCATGCCATGAAAACATGCAAACACCCATAGAGAGAGTGGAGGCCTTGCCATCCTTCAACTGATCTCCACCTTGGATTGGGCACTGACAGTGCATCCCTTTGTTTCATGTAGCAAGGTGGTCTGGCTCTGCCCCTTGTATCCAGCTGGAAAATGAGACATTCCCTCTAGCATAGGCATTTCTCTTGAAAGGCATTTCGATTGACCTGCTCTTTCTGATACACCCCAGCTCAGTCCTTGCTGGTGCTATGGGCCCAGCCTCTTGGGGCTCCCTTGTCACAATTACAATGCAATTCCCACCCCATCCCTTCTCCAGGCAGCTCACCCTAGCCATGTTCATCTACAGGGTCCCATCACCACCCCAACCTTGGCAGCCATCTAGAAGATTCAGCCTACATGCCCCCGAGGATGTCCATGCATGTCTGAGCCCCAGCTCCCCATGCCACACAGGAGCTGATGGGACTCAGACATGCCAACCAGTGCTTTTCTCTATTCTTACACTGTTCCATCCAACCCACTAAAGGTCCCCTGCAACTACCACCACTACTCCACCTACAGTTCTGAACTGGAAGCAGGACCAAGTTCCCTCCACTTTTTCTTTATATAGTCAACCTATCCAAGACACTTCCCTCTCTGCTCTTTCTTCCCTCACTCTGTTCCCATCGCCTTTTAACAGGAGAGTGCATGGAACAAAACAGAAAAGTATCTAGGACAGAACCCAAAGGAAAAACAAAGTTGGCAGGGATCCAAACACTGGAAATAAGCATCCAAAATGGGAGAAGAGAAACCAGAAGCATCCAGTGTAGTGGTAGTCGAGGGAAGAGAGAGGTTCACTGAGGGACAGCAGAACCATCTAGTCCCGAGAAGATAAGACATGATAAATTGTCCACTGGCTTTAGCAACATGGACGTTAGTTGTGACAGTTCCAGTGGAGTGGAGAGGAAGGAAGAAGCCAGACTCAGTGGAGCAGGGGGTGACTGGGGGGAAGGGGGAAGAGACAGTGAATGTAGACGCTGCTTTCAAGAAATTTGGCTGTGAAAGAGGGGAACCAGAAGATACAGAATGGGAATGTGGCATCCTGGGAGAGGCTTGGTTTTCATTTTTTTTTGTTTGTTTGTTTTTTTGCAGCATGAGTAAGTTAAATACTAACAGGAGCAGGCTAGCCATGAGAGGCTGGCAGGGCAAGGGAGCTCTTTACCAATAGCTTCTGTCTTTCTCTGTGAAGCAGGAGGGAGGCAAATTCGTCCACTAGGAGTATGGTAACAGGTGGCAGATTCACAGGACTAGGGGAGGGAAGCTTTGAAAAAGCTCTTGTGCTCAATAGACAGGAAAGCTGTGTAGGAATAAACACAGGAATTGCCAAGAATAAACACAGGAATTGCCAAGAAGTGCTGGGTGCCCAGGTGACCTCAACAAAGATGACTCTATAGGGACAGTGATCTGAGAGGAAGCATGTGGTGTGTGTATGTGTGTGTGTGTACGCCCACATGCAAGCACTCAAGTCCAGTCACAGAGATGGTCAGCCATCCATCATGTCAGACCACTTCATGCAACCAGCCCCTCCAGGCCATGCACGTGCTTTACTACCATGACCACTGGTGGTTCAGGTAAACGTGCTACCTGGATTATACACTCCTAGAAGGCAGGGATGATGCTGCCTACAACAGACACAAAGCTGGAAGGGTCCTTAGAAATCATCTAGTCAAACTACCCTATTTTTCACAAGTTAAACCCAGGCTGAGGAAGAAGCCAGGAATCCAAGGCTGTCCTCCCCTAGCTAAGCCCAGCACCCTTTCCCCAGCACAGGCCACCCCTGTCTCTCTCAGTGCGCACGGCACCCCTGCTCTGGCTTCTAGAGTAAGTGTGACTTTTCAAAGGACAGCTTCAC
Source organism: Vulpes lagopus (assembly GCF_018345385.1). Taxonomy (NCBI): domain Eukaryota; kingdom Metazoa; phylum Chordata; class Mammalia; order Carnivora; family Canidae; genus Vulpes; species Vulpes lagopus. The sequence continues at coordinate 108,615,746 of NC_054824.1, read as the reverse complement.
CAAGTGCCTTGGATTTGGCACAGTTGTAAAGCAGAAATACCATTCAATTTCTAAAGCAACACAACCAACCCCGGTGATGCTAAGCGATTTACCAAAATAAAACGTACAGCTCTGGAGAGGGGGACATTAACATTCTAAGTCTTTGGATTTCCAAGGGGCTCAGCTTCTAGGTTTGTGAAAAGCTGTTTCTTCTGTTAATGTGACACAGAGCGGATTAGACCAAGGCTTTCTGCAGTTCTGAATGAAGCCAGCAGGGGACAGTCTACACTGCCGTGTATTACACCGGGCTGCCCCGTTGCCATTGAGGCTGAAATTCACGTGGCATCAGTCACCTTTAACTCTACAACTCGCACTTCTTGGCTCACCTCTAATTTTTTTTAAATAAATTTTTATTGGTGTTCAATTTACCAACATACAAAAAAACACCCAGTGCTCATCCCGTCAAGTGGCACTGAGGGGGACACTTGACGGGCTCACCTCTCATTAATTCAGCAATAGAGAGGTAACGGAGAGGAAGGGAGGAGAGTGGGCGAGCTGGGTCTAGAAAATGGGAAAATCATGAGAATTCTATTTGTCTACTAAAAACAGAGAGGAAATAGAATTTGCTGATATCACAGTGAAGGGGAGCTTTTGCTCCGGCTTTAGAAATCTATCAACAAGGGCAGCCCCAGTGGCTCAGTGGTTTAGTGTATGCCTTTGGCCCAGGGTGTGATCCTGGAGACCTGGGATCAAATCCCCCATCGGGCTCCCTGCATGGAGCCTGCTTCTCCCTCTGCCTGTGTCTCTTGCCTCTCTCTGTGTGTGTTTCTCATGAATAAATAAAATCTTAAAAAAAAAAATCTATCAACAAATTCAAATCTAGTCTTTACATTTGAGCAACTCTTGAAAACTCGAGGAGGTAAGTACATCCAAAAAGTACCAAATGTGAAACCCTAGGAACGCACACACCTAGGAGGCTTCCTCCCTGCCTTCAAGGACCTGAGGATGCTGAGGTGAAAGAAGGTACAGAGTCCAGCGTACTCTGTGGGCAGTTCGAGGGACTTAGTCTCGTCTCACCTGCATAGCTAGGGCAGATAGCTCCCGCAGGGAATCAGAGGTTGGCCTGACCAGGTTGTGAGGAGTAGGAAGTCAAGAGCAAGCATGCAGCAGTGATCATGTTTGTGAAGAGCTGTTATCCTTCTAGTCCAAAATCTTAACTCCAGGGCAAAAAGCTTATACTCCTCCTAAAGGAATTCACGGGACACGACTTCACACTAAACCATAGCTTCCAGATCATCACTACTCCCTCCTGGGAATAGGGGCACCTCAGCCAGACAACTCAAAATTAGGCTGTTCACCAATATAGTAAGGTTCGCAACAGATTTTATTTTATTCTAGACTTCTAAAGCCTTGGATCTCTGTGGCATTCCTAGGAAGGATAGTGTCCCTTAAACAGCTTCTCATAAAAATTGTGAGTGGCAAGATTTCTTTCATTTTTATGGCTGAGTAATATTCCTGTGTGTGTGTGTGTGTGTGTGTGTGTTTGCCACATCATCGTTGCATTTAAGAAACCAAACAAATGTGGGGGTGGGGGGTGGAAAAGAGAGAGAGAGAGAAACCAAGAAACAGACTCCTAACTACAGAAGACAAACTAATGGTGACTGGAGGGGCTGTGGGTAGGGAGATGGGTGAAACAGGTAATAGGGATTAAGGAGTGTGCTTGCTATGATGAGCACCAGGTGATGTACGGAAATGTGGAATCACTGAATTTGATACCTGAAACTAATATTACACTCTACATTAACGGATTTAAATAAAAATTGGGAGAAAAAAAGCATCTGTGATTTTTCTATGTATAGAGCACATTTAGCAACCTCAAGCCTTCTCACGTGACCCTCAGAACATGACCATCATTTCTACAACAAAGCAGCACAGACAAGAGATAGGGACATTGCCACCTCTGATCCGCACACATTTGCGGCCGTCCCGTGCCAATGAAATAGACTGTACCCACCCGGCCCCACCCCCATCCCAGTGAACAACTGCAGAAGAACAAAATGTACTTTGTTCCAAAGTGTATATAGGCTTTTTGTCACTTTAGCTATGAGATCAAAGGCATACCCATAAACTGATTTTTTAAGCCAAATTTCAGATCTCTAGACAAGGAGCGGAGAAAACTAGTTTGTGAAAATGTTTTGGATGGAAAGCTAAAAAGGTGGGAAGGGCATCTTAGATGCTCTTGAATAGGCTGGGTCCAGAATGACTGGTGCCTCAACCACCACCAGAAGCTCTCAGGAAAGTGACTTCCACCGTCCGTGCTGCAGGGTGGGCTGGCCAGCTTCTCAGCCAGCAGATTCTGAGGAGCTGGCTTGGCTCCCTCTTCTAATTCATCTTCGCATCCTGGAAGTCAATACCTCCAAATGTTCCCTCAGACCCCCAGCTTTTCTTGCAGCCATGTAGCAGGTGAACTTAAGCTCAAAGGTTTCAAAGAGAATACAAAGTCACGGGTCAGGAAATCTGTCCTACCCGGCCACCTGCCACCACCTCACGCGGACTGTGTGCAGCTCTCTTGCACTCACTCCACCTCCTTTCCATCCAACAAAGGGCGAGATGGCTGCAGATGCGGCCTGGTCCCCTGCCCGCCGGCCCTCTCAGGCATTTCACTTCCTCACCTTCCTGTGTAACCTCAGCCTCTCCTTGCAAGCCTCCTTGCCAGCAGCCTCTGGACATTCTCTCCTGTCGCCCACAGTGAGCCCTCCCCGGTGACCCCTGCCAACTGCACCACACCTCTCATTGTCTCAGCCTCGCTCACATTCATCCACACTCGCTCTTGGCTTTTCCTCAGTTCCCACCACTTCCCAAGCCCCTCGGATCTGCCTGCCCTGCTACAACTCTCCTTCGGGTCAACAATGGCTTGGCACATCGATAAATCTGTTGCCTGTCGGTCTGGATCTTTTAGACCCTTCTGTGCCTTGGGCACAGTTAACCATTTTGTTCCTTCTTGAAACACACTTCCGTCGGCCACCCAAGTGACCACTCTGTTTACCTTCTGATTCTCTGACCACTTTTTCTGAATTTCCTTTGAGAGCTCTTCCTTCTCCAAATCTTTAAACAGTGGAGTTAAACCAAGACTCTGTCCTAGACTCCCTTCTCTTGAGTTCTCCCTCAAAGATTTAACTGCTCCAGTGGCTTCACAGAGATTAATAAAGGCCCAATCCCTATCTCCAGGCCAAATCTCTGCTCTAGTTGCAGTCCTCCACATGAGTTACCTACTTCGTATCTCCACGGGAAGGTTTCACATGGCCCCAGCCTCTACAAATCCAAAATGAATGCATGCTAGGTCTCTTCCTCTCACACAAACAGCTCCTCCCTCCTTCTCAATCCTTCATGAAATGACGCCTCCATGATGAATGAAGCCCTTCATGCTAAAACCTAGAGCTAATCCTTGACCCTTCCCTGTACCTCCCCACTTGCATCTGATGGTGTTGAGCTCTGCCAATTCTGTCTCCTAAATATGTCCCCACCCCACCTACTCTTGTCCATCTCCACTCCCTCCATCCTACCCAAAGCATCTGTAACTTTCACTGTGTGACACTCCCCAAAACATCTTAAGGATGTTCCCCCTCTGTCCTTGCCACCATGCAGCAGATGATAGTGGGAACCCAGCTTCAACTTATATCCCTGAAGTTGGGATCCTTAGCATGGTGTGGCAGGTTGCAGCAACCGGGCCCCAGCCTCCACGGGGTCTCGCCTCCACCCAGTCCTCCCCTTGGCTGCTGGGCTCCAGATCTGTGCATGGCTGCATTTCCTATCATCTTGGGCACCAAATTCCTCCCAGTCAGGAGTCTTCTGCCATGAGATCTGCCTGGCCCAAGACACTCCCCTCTCCTCCCCTGCCTCTTCCGTTCTTCCTCCCCTCACGCTTTCCTCTGCCGCCCAGCCCAGCCTGGCCAATTCTGCTCACACTTCAGAATCTCACCTTTAACATCACTCCCACTGGGATGTATTCCCGATTGCCCCAGCCCCAGAGGGGGTTATGTACTTCTAGGTATTTACAGCATTTCTTCATAGCACCACACTGGTAATTATTTAATTATTGCTAAGTGGATATCTGCTCTCCTAAACTACAGACTCCAGGAAAGCAGAAACCTGTGCCTTCCTAGAACCCACTGCAGTGCTGGTATTAGCAGACACTCAATAAATATTTGTTGAATGAATGAATGAATGAATGAACCCTCAACTCAGATGATCATGTGGATGAGAGTTGAGGAGAGCCTCTCAGGCACCTCTTCAAAGCTCGAGGCCTCATGAGTCCTGGATCCTGCTCTTCTTCATAGATTCTGAGGATGGCAGCCACACAGCCCAGTTTGCCCAGAACAGCCCCAGTTTACACCTGTTTTTCAGACATAATTAGTGTGTCTCTTCTTTCGCTCTCAAAGGGGTCTTGGTTTGATACCCCTTTGTGCCTTGATACAGGCACAGCATGACAATGCTGCCAACATGCTTCTTGTCCTCAACCCCAGGGAGGTCATTGGTTAACATCACCAGGTGTCCACACTGACATATGAGTGGGTGGAGCCTGGAGTGTAGAGAGCTGGACCCCAGCGTGAGACCAGAGCCAATATGTGGATTCTTCCCCTTTCTCATTGCTAAGGGGACATCACAGGGCTTGGCTGTCATGGCCTGTCAGAGGCACAGTCCCATGGATTGGGAACGTCAATCGTGATTAATAATAGCAAGTCCACTGCTATGGACTCCTCTGCCTCACTCCTCTTTATCCCTGCCCCCTCCTTCCTTCTGCCTCCAGCTTTGATTTCTAGAGAACGCAGGCTAAAACCAGGACTCACTTCCATGGGACCCCAAAGGGAAGAATTGAATATAAAGAGTGGAAGAGAGCAAGTATGAGAAGGCGCACTTGGGTCAGTAAAAGACCTGCCTAGCACTAAGTACGAGCTCGTCCCTCTTCAGAGGTAATGAGTTCTCTGTCACCAGAAGTGCTGAGGCTGAGGCTATATATACTCTCAGCAGAGCACCGTGAAGAGGGTTCTAACACCAGACAGGCCTGGGCAGACTTCTACTTGTCTTCGGACCTGAGGTTCCCACAGCTCTAAATGGGGGAAAAGTAATCTCACATGCTACTGTGGTTAGAGAAAATAACTGGCATGTGGACAAACAGCTATTGGGTTTACCAACCTTGTCCAGGGAGCCGTTTTTCCACAAAAATTTTGGCTCACTGTGTGCCCAAATGAAGGTCTAGTAGCAAAAAGATCCAGGCTTCATAATGACAAAACACACACACACAAAAAATGACAAAACACAGATAGCTCCCCCAAACATCCCTAGTTGTCATAAACACACACCATCCATCTAAAAAATACTTTCTCGAAGACCCCACTGACTGTGGGGTTGGTTGTTTTTTTTCAAGTTAACAATTCTACAGTGGTCCATTTTATTTTTAATTTTAATTTTCTGAAAGCTCCGGACGTTCAAAGATAAAGGTCACATCAGCCTCCCGTACTAGTGAGACGGAGTTTGGGGGTTGTTTTTGAACGTGGGGAACTGCCCTTTCTCAGGGAAGCCTGGCAAAGCCCCATGGGCCCAGAGCATCAAAGCCTCGTGGCCTCAGCACGGTGACCGTGACTGTGACCGGAGAGCGGCCCCCAGCCCGCGAGCGCCCGCCCAGGCAAGCACACACAACCACCTGGTAAGTCTACAAAGAGAGACGCCACGGTTGGGGGACCCCGGGACCACCCAGTGTAGAAGCTGCATGCTGCAAGGGTGGGGCAGCGGCCATTCAGGTGAGGCCCTACTCCCACCACGACGGGAGGCAGGGCCCGCACATTTCTGCCAAGGGGACCAAGAAGTGAGGCCGGGGCCCAGGATCATCGGCTTGCCAGCACCAGTGTCCCTGGGGGCCTGTGGGGCTGGACCGAGAAGGCCAGGCAGAGCCCTGCTCAAGCAAGCTGCAATGACTTGACAGGGAAAAAGAAGGGGTGGGGGGCAGATGCATGCCCTGATGCCCTTGGTGGGCACATGGGCACCCAGACCCTGGATAGAAGGCTCACAATGACCCTTTCTGAGCCCCCTGAAGTGGCCTGAGACCATCTGACTCACTGGGCCCCAGTTATGATTAGCTCCCAAAGGAGGGAAGAGAAATGTGTGGGTGGGAACCAGCAGAGGTGCCAGTGGGAGCAGCTGAGGAAGATGCATTGGCACTACCCTCCCACCCCACGTCCGCCCCAGGGGCTTGGGGCATGTGCTTCCCTCTTATTTTTATTCATGTATACATTTGCCATTCACAGGGAATGTGTCCTACATCCATCCAGAAAGCCCCCGCTTCGACACCCCTGTGAAGCCTATAATTCTTGCTTGGGGGGGGACACAGGAGGGTGGGTATCAGCACAAGCACTCACTGAAACAATTTTGTGAATCAGCTCTTCCATTTCTTCTGTGGACTGCATGTTGAAATTGTACCCAATATGGCCTGAAATTAAACTTTTTTGCAGAATTAAACTTCTGCTCGCTCATTGCCCTCCTCACCTCTGTCACTAGATTGCTTTTCCAGGCCAGTTCTCACAGATGAATGATGCCCTGCATTTGGAGCATTCACATGAGCAACCAGCAGGGAACAGCAGGTGGAACCCAGCCTTATGCCTCTGCTCTCCAGCTACGGGGCCCCTCTTCACCCATGCCTCCTGACCCAACTTCTCAGTGACATCTCTATACCTCTCACCTTTGCACCTTTTCTCTGTCCTGGAAAGAATGACACCTCTTACGGCAAAGGATGGAGCTACCAATGTCAGTAAATGTTCAGAAAACCAAGTGGAAGCCACCTGATGTTGGGGACAGTGCTGGCCTCAAAGGACGGCAGTCCAAATTTGGAGCTGAGAGGGAGCCTTACGTAGCCCCTACCTCATTCTGTAGTCACAGGTACGAGAGCAGAGGGTGTCTAGGGGACTTGCTCCCTTAGAGGATACATAAAAATACTTGCCCAAGGATGCACAGCTGCTTAGTGGCAGCAATGGAACTAGAATCCAAATCAAAGCTGGCCTCATGTCACATGCTCCCAATTTTTACATAGCATGTAAGAGCCAATTCACAGTGCCACGTGGAAGCTTGTTACTCCAGATGCCGTCCTCTCCAGTCGGGGTCTCCTAAATGATAGTCGACCACATTCAATCACCTATGAGTGAATGCTCACCTGGCACTTCCTGTGTACCAGGCACTTTGGAGAAGGGGGTCAAAGGAAGGGCAAGCTGTTCCGGTGCTCAAGAGCTTACAATCTAGTTGGAGAAACAAGACATTTGTCCGATAGGCTTTACTGAGTGACCACGTGCCAGGCACCACTGCAGGCACCACTAGACTGAACGAAAACTAAGCCTCACTGAGCTCCCCACCCAATGGGGGAGACATGGCAAAAGCAGACAAATAAGATGAGTCAAAGTGGAAATGATGAAGGGTGATGTGGCTGGCAGTGTCTGTACCACTCTCAAAGACGGAGGAGAGCGGGCTGGCCACCATCTCTCCTCTGAGGTGTGATATGTGAGCTGATGAGTCTCGTAACCACAAGGGGCACGGCCCTAGAGAATGGGCTTCCCAGGCAGAGAGACAAGGAGGCACAGGTTGGCTGGCATGCCCCATGTACAGGCCGAAGGCCAAAGGAGCAGGTAACCCAGGAGAAGAAGAGTCTGAGTTGAGCTCAAAGAGTCAGGCACAAACCAGACCATGCAGAGCTCTTAAGCCCAGGTGAGGGATTTGGATTTTGTGTAGGGGAAGGGCATCATCTGACCCTATACTCAGAGCTGACCGAATGGAAATCAGCATACATGCTGTGACAAATGCTCATGCCGCGTCCAGGGAAGGGACTGCGTGGAGGTGACAGAGATTGGGGGTGAGGGAGCTGACATTCCTGCCAAAGGGAGCAGAGCGGGAAGTGTCAGAAGTAAAGCCCGTGCCTGTGTGACTTCTGAAATGTACCACGCACATTTATGACTGGTCTCGGTGGGGACAGGCAGCCTTTTAAGATCCCGAGTCAATTCTGTGGACAGGACCTAAATACCCAGGCGGAACATTTACTTTCACTTTTTGTTAGAAAAGTGGCAGCACCCGGGAGAGGCCGCTCCTTTGGGAAGAGGAGGAACCGCCTTCCAAAATGTGAGGAGAGCAAGTGCAAAGGCACTCACGGCAGGGGGGGCAGGGGGGCCCCGGAGGGCCCAGGGGAACCCGAGGGGGGAGGCCCTGCCCCTGCCTGGAGTTCACAGCCAGGTTTCCACTGAGGTATCCGCCTGAGTGGAAGCAGTGAGTGAGTGTTCAGGGGCCCTGGAGGTCCGACTGAGGATGCAGGCAGCGGGGCTCCCGGGGAGGCTGCGCCCCGATTCAGCCAAGGACCTCTGAGCTCGCGGCTGGCAGGGAAGTGGCCGGGGGCGCCCTAAACCACCTCAATATCACACTACTCTCTCACGTGGGTCCCGCACACAACTAGTACTCTTTGCATAGCCACTTGGGACTCTTTTTAGAGCGACACGTTGCTTGCACGGTCTCCTTTGCTGTTCACAACAACCCTGTGGGGTAGACAGACCCTGTTCTCACTGCGGCTTGGCAGCCACAGGAGGACCACCAGGCAGCAGGGCCCCGAGGCCAACCACCGGCCGCTTTCTGACCCACCCCAGCTGGGGAAAGACAGGCAGAACTGCGGTCGGTCGGTGAGACGAACTGAGGGAAACTTTGAAGCTGGGAGGGAAAGATGCCTCTAAACTGCTGGTGTTGCCACAGGGTTTCATACACCAAAACATGGATGGCGGCAGGGACGCTGGACTGCCTGCAGCCCCCTTCCCCAGCCTCCCCCCTGACAACAGCCCTGACTTCCTTGTTCTTTCAACCCCTGGAAATCTAGAGCAACTGAGAGGCGTTAACAAAAGGTAATTTCTTAGATCTGCAGAGCCCCCTCTAAGGCCTGGACTCCCCCACCACCACCCCTGGAAGGACCTGGAACCTCACCCCAGCTCCTGCCATCCCCTCAAATGGGCCATGGGAAACCTAAGCCTCCTAACACCTGTGGAGACTCTCAGACAAGTCTCTACTTTGTAGGTGCTCATGCTCTCTGTCCTCGGTAGTCCCCACTCCCCAGGGTCACTGCCACACGCCCCCCACATCCCACCAACCTAAGTCATGAAACTTAACATTTTCTCCAGGTTTCCCCCAAAGAACCAACTTGCACAAAAGCATTGGTGAGCAATATGGATTCTACAAATTATTCAGCCACAAACATGAGATATGAGTATCTGTCCCAATCCTGACACTCCACCTGACAGCCCAGTAAGCCTGGCCTTTGTTCTAGGTCCCTTCCCATCCCCTCAGCACCCAACCTGGTAGGCTCCAGAGTCTGCCCTCTGCATTCCTAATGCAGAACCTTCTTGCCTTCCTATTCCCTCAGCCCAGGGCCATGCACACAAAACTCCACCGCGGTATCTTGCATGGGCAAGATACACCAGGGTTGCTTCCACACAAGGCAATTGTGGTCTTACATTACAAATAAGGCCTTTTTTTTTACTTTTTTTATTGTTATTGTCCTATTTTTACTTCTGGATATACACAGAAATACAGGGTTTATTTTTGCTCAAAAAGCAAGGACCCCATTGGCTTCGTGCCTGAAGGACGACACTCGAAAGCTAGCGGTTAGGTCATCACTTAGCAAGTAATAATTAACTGTTGCTTCTCCTAACCAGGAGGAACTAAGCCCTTCTAACTCCAAACCCACGGCATCTGCTGAAGAGACCAGGTAGTCAGGGTTTCGTAAATTTTTCTATTGTTTCTCCTGACAAGAAGGCAAGCTAAGGAGGTTTCAAAAAGTCAGGAAAGACAGTAGTCTTGAAGAGACTTCAGAGAAAACATTCAGAGAGAAGAAGACCTAGAAGAGGCGTAAACAGGAAATTAAGAAAGAGCAAGATAAAGGGATGTCAAAACTGCTGGAGTTGCTTCGTATCTCCTCAGAGCCTTGAAGAGTCAAGATTGTTCATCATTGCAGAGCTCAATAGATGTTTGTTCTTCAGAAACAAGAACATGCCAGGTCTGACCTGAGGGGGGCAGCAGGTGCAAAGTGGAGGGGACGGAGGGTGAGGCCTTGCTTGGACTTCCCTCACAGGAAACGTCCCTGAGTGAGAGGTTGGAACCAGCACATGGGTGGCGTTTGCCTGGGGTGGGCACTAACACCCATTAACTGGCACAAGCACTGAGCTAGAATACAATATATATCCACCAAATGCCCTTCTGGGCCTAAGCCAAATCATGACCTATAAAATTATTTCAAGCTTCTTCCTAGGGAGAAGTGAATCCCCAAGTCATATTGTGAATCTCTTCTATAAAGTTTTGAATAACCTTTTAGTGCTCCCACCCCAGCACCTCTCCCCCAAAACCCCTCAAAATCTTGCTAAGAAGAAAAAAAGGAACTTCTTGTTTCCATTCATATGAGCTTTCCTTTCCTCCATAGGGATTTCTTCCTTTTATACCCCTCTCTGCCCTTGTCTCCACCAACCGGCTTTTCTCTCTGACAAATGTGAATAAAGCAAAACTGATCCAAGAAAATAAATGAAGAGGATCTTAATGTCTCCAGGTGCCAGGGAGCAAGGAGGTCGTGTGTGGCACCACTGCCTGGCTGGTTCATGGATCCTTTCTGAACCAAGCATGCCAGGCCTGGATGTCCACAGTAAAGGACAGCTTTCCTCCCCTCCAACTCGGCACAGTCTATCTTTTTTTTCACCCTCAGCCCATCTGAAAAAGCTGAGATCTTCTAAAGGACTTTAATAACATGAGTGAATGTGGAAAATCAACAAAGAAAAGTCAAGTTTGCAAAGCTTAGGTTTCCTACCCTGTAGGGGTGATAGCTAGTTATTGCTTTTTGCTTGGACTCTCCACCAAAAAGTTCAGTTTTTAACATCTTTAATGACTTGCCCTGGGTTTACCCTCCCTTCTTCCTGCAAACACTCTAGCAGCAAAAGTCACAAGTTCAGATAAACGCAGAGCCAGGCAAGGGACATTAAAGGAGTCCAACCTGGCCTCATCAGCAGCATACCATGGCAGTCATCACCCAGCAAAGCCCTCTTTTTGCCCTGTGTGCATACGTGCCCAAGACTGCCTGGTCTTCTAGATTTTTCAAGGGAAGCCAGAAACACAAATTTTTGTGTAGATTGCCCCAATGTTTAAATGTCTTTAACCAATTCAACCTTTCATAAAATATTATGTGAACCAACCAAATCATCTCTGCTGGTCAGAGTGGACGGATGAGGCACCAGCTTATAATCTGTGGCTAAAAACCTGAAGCTCCTCACATTGCCTGTGGTTTAGGTTGTTCAAGTACCCACACACTTCCGCACCACACCCTTCGGGGGATAGTGACCTTCCTACAGTAGGAATTGTGGGAGTCCATTTGCACAGAAATATGCAGTTGAAATATGGAAATATTCTGTCTCTCTTTTAAGAAACATTGAAGGATTTTCCTGAAATTGGCTATGGATCTGATTATTATTCAGACTAACGTTTTAAGTAATGTCTTCCTTAGAAAGTTGAGAATTTCCCCCTTTGTTTTTTAGAATGGGGAGCAGGATGGGGAAAGGGGTAAATTTGCTTTATTTCTAACTTAGAGCTCCCAAAATATAGGTACTTTATGACCACAAAATTCATGTAATATGATGACTGTAAGATGAAGAATGAAAGGTAAGATTTTTTTAAACTGTCCTTTTCAGTTCAGTTCAAGGAATATTGACTCTGCTCTTACTAGCACAGGCCCCAGGAGTCTGTGTCCCAAGACTGCCTCCATCCCAGGGAAGCTCACAGAGTCACAACCTCTGACTTATCCAACCATCACCCGACCTCATGTCAGACTGGTGCTGTGGGATCCTTTAGAGTTCCTTACCAAGATGAACTGCCAATTTCTTGCTTCTAGAAAACAACTTTTTAAAATAGTCACTCAAAATGGGGAAGTTGAGGTTTCTGGATTGCGCATCTCTCTTTGGAAGTGGTGTATTCACCTCAGCAAGACCCCAGCAATGAGTGAGGAGATCAAAAACCAGAGAGATGTGTGACCTCTTGGCCTGTCACATTCTAGATCTTGTTGGGTGCCTAGACCCAAGCATGTCTTTACACTCCAGTTCCCCCAGATGAGAAGCTTCGGAGGGCCCCCAATCATCCCCAGGGCTCCCTCCCCTACGTGGGCTACTCTGCGCCTTGCGCAGAATCATGATGTGGTAACTTCATGAAGGCAGTGAAAATATGGAGTGATATCTTGACTGAACAGAAATGCGAGCCTTATAAAGTGGACAAAACATTAAAAACACTTAGACAAGTTCATTGATTCACACATTTTAGAGCATACCATTTATATATGTTTAAATTGTTAAATATATGATCTTTACCCATGTAACCAATAACATTTGCTTTTATGAAAGCACTTTCCCGTAATAATCTCATTTGATCAAATAATCTCAAATAATCTCATTTGATCCCCACAAAACCCTCTAAGGTAGAAGAGACTGATGGGATCACCCTCATCCTACCAGTCGGGAAATAGGTGAAATGCCTAAGCCTCAGTTACCAAACTGTGAAAATAGAGAACTGAATTAGAGCCCTGAGTCTCCTACTTGAGAGCTCAGGCCTTCCCCGCTTCACTGGGCAGTCTTTGGACACAAAAATGACACCAAACCTGTTCTTAAACATTTACAAGAAAATACATTGACCCCAGTTGCAAAGGACGTTCTGTCGCATGGTTTGTTGCATCTCAACAAACACTTTGGGAGCTGAGAGAACAAAACCAGCACCTGAAGGAACTCCTAGGAAGATACACAAGGGCCCACAAGCACTGATGCCTAAAAACCTTGAGCACCTCTGCCTCCCTCGGCAAACATCAAAGCATCTATAATCTATAGTAATGGTAACATAGCATCCTCATTCCTGAGGGGGCGGGGGAGCTTGTGAAGAGGTGTCAGCTTCATTCATTCCATAGCTAGGAATGTACCACTTTGCCCAACTCCCATTTGGGGACCTGCTCCTTTCCCATTTATAGTCCTTGTGCCTTTGGAGTGGCTGAGCCTTCCCCGCCACCCCCTTTTTTGTGGAGGATGTGTGCCCTCACTCCCCACCCCATGTTATGGGTGGTGATTATCAAAGGCCTTAATCACCACTACTAAATTGCTAATAGAAATGTTGTATTGGTAAATTATGTAAATCATGCCTCAGTCTTGGTTGTGCAAAGAAAAAAAGCTCACGCTGTTGTGACATTCTTTAATCTCACCAGAGGAAGGAAGGAACAGAGGCAGAATCTGGAGTTGGTCCTTCAGGGGAAAGGACCGATACTGTATGAGGATACTTTCAGTGTGCATGAGATGGGTATTCGTGGACAAAGCAAGCTTTGGTGGGAACCTTTTGGGCATCAGATCTGCCAGTGTGTTCTATCAGTAACGAGACAAGCACTGTGGGAGCACAAGGCTATCTCTCTGAAATGTCCCTGATAGAGGAAGCCCCAGGCTGAGAGAGCAGAGAGCCCCTCCATCCAACAGCGTTCATGCAACCAGGAGCTCTGTAGTGGTTGTGGCCTCACGCTCCACAGACCCACCAACAAATGTATCAGGTCGCCACACCAAAGAGAGAAGGATGAAGTCAAAATGGATCTGCTACCTATGATTTCAGGGAGGCAAAATTAGATCACAGTTTTGGTAGAGTTGAAAGGGAGCCCAAGGACCATCTATTTCAACTTTACAGAAGTTTTATTATACAGAGTTTCAGGCGTGTTGGAGTGAATTGGGCAAGTAACTACTCCAATACCATAAACTTAATGTTGAAATTGGGGTGTAGCCTGTCATAGTGTAAAGAATTTAAAATACCATATTCCTCATATTTCCCATTGCCCTTCTTTTGTAGATTGTGCTTCTTTAAGAGATTTTATTTATTCATGAGAGATGGGGAGGGAGAGAGAGAGACAGAGACAGAGACATAGGCAGAAGAAGGCTCCATGCAAGAAACCTGATGTGGGACTTGATCCTGGGACTCCGGGATCACGCCCTGAGCCAAAGGCAGATGCTCAGCTGAGCCACACAGGCGTCCCTTGTAGATTGTTTTAATTAACTGTATGCCATTCTGTGCATGGATCATGTCCCTGCAATCTTGGGAGGCCCTGGCCTGACCTCAGGGTCTAAGCTTCCTGCTTATCAACCTTATAGGCCTAGGAACTCAATTTTAAGGTTAGCCAGGGCTAACTTCCTGTCTTATCTGTGTGTTCGTTATATACCTCTAAGTACCTGAAGTTAAACTTCAGGTCCTGGTATGTCTTATTATTACCCCCAGGTCTCAAGGGTCCTGCAGCCCTGTCCAGAACCCTTTCCACTACATCCGAGTGACCTTCAGAAGCAGCTTATATGATCCAGAAATAAACCCCCCAATGTTAAAAAAAAAACAAACTAGATAGAAACTATATAACCCCCTCATCTCTATGAGGCAAGCGAGTGCCAGAGAAGTTAAGTTCTTGGTCCAAAGTCATCCAGCTGGTTAATCATGAAACTCAGTCTGGGTCATGTGTCCTGAATCACAGACTAGAGCACTTCCTCATGGATCCCACTTTTCCCCTCTTCCAAATTCTGTTACTGTGCATTGTGTCTCTAAAATGCTATAAAGCAAATTTCTGTAACTAAAATGCTACTTTCCCATTCACCTCTTTGATGGAAATGGCAAATCAACCCTGTTAGCAGTTGGATTCAGTATGATAGAAATTAGCTGATGCATTGAAGTAATACTCAAAAGAACTCAAAATTATGTTGATTTTTTATCATAAAATGTGAATGTTTATGGAATAAGGATATTGTCCCCACCACACTTTAAAAGATTAATTCATTCAACTAATATTAGTGCACCAGGCACCACTCAAAGCCCCAAAGATATGAGTGGTCCAAACGCTGTTAAAAATCACTGCCTTACTGAGGGGGGCACTTGACAGAATGAGCACTGGGTGCTATTCTTTATGTTGGCAAATTGAACACCAATAAAAAAATAAATTTATAGAAAAAATCACTGCCTTCATGCAGCCACATGCTCTTAAGTTCTAATAGGAAGCATATTATTTATGTGCTTTCAAGGCACTGTGAGAAGCATAAAATTCATAGTCTTTGCATTTTAAAAGAGGGGGAGGATAGATGAGGCACACAATCACAGAAACAGTTATCAATACATGATACGTGATGGAGTGACAAAATAAGTCTCAAAATAAATCCTGAAAAAAATTCAGAGGAGAAGATATCAGAGAGCAAATTTTGAAATCAACAGGCTTGTCAAGGGAAGAGAGAAAGAGGGGTTCTATATGGAAAACACACAGCCAGAAGACATGATCCTGAATAGCTAGCTTGTTCAGAAGATGGGGAAGATGCCACCCACCTGGGCCAGAGTGGGAAGAAACACCTGAACTCCTTGAAAGCCTGACTGAAATGCTGCAGATTCAGACTGTAAAAATCAAAGCTACCAAAAATTATAAGCACACACAGTGGAGACCTCCTCTAGGCAGAGCGCATATGTTGTAAGTAGGAGAAATCAGAGAGTCCACACGTTCATTCATCAGACATGTATCATGCACACTGTGTGCGGAGTGTTGGGTGCTGGATAAGAAACCCGCTATGATGGCCACCACCTCTGGAGAGACAGGCCCTGAGCACATTCTGCAGTGTTCGAGGCCAGTGAATGAATTAACAGGATGCGGAGACAGAGCCTCACAGGTAGGCACTGCCAGCCAGGGAGGAAAACCTATAAGGAAGCGGAAGTTTTGTTGGACCCAGATGAAGGGTGAGGAGCCCCAGATGGAGGTAGGAAAGTTTCCAGGATGAGGTGGCAGCAGACTGTGAGGTCTGAGGCAGGAGCAATGGAGTGGCTCAGTCAGTGGATGACAACCCCAGACCACAGGGCAACATACCAACATACCACAGCTGGGGACAGGGCCCCATAAGCCTAAGAGAGCATTACAGAGATTTGATAAGCCAGGACTGCTTTTTGTTTTTGTTTTGTTTTGTTTTGTTTTGTTTTGTTTTGTTTTTTTAAGTTTAAATGTTGTTGTGTGTTTTTTTTTTTTAAGTTTTAAAATTGCTTTGTGGAGAGTAGATTGGAGTCAGAAAACAACCAAGGAAGGCAGTAACTATACCCCTGTTGAGAAATGCTGAGGGCCTGGTGATGTCTGTGGGAATTGGGGAATAGTGGGTTTGAATTCCACCTTCCCACCCTTTGCTCTTTTGTCCTTTCGGCCAGCCTCCTAGGAAATAGAGGCCAATGCTATGGTCCAACACACCCAACAGATGCTGCAGTCCAAGCCAAGAATCTCTCTAGGACCAGCTTATCTGCCCATTTGCACCACTGGCAAGTGGTGCTCTAGTCACAGAGGGACAGCCTGACCATGAGAAGTGAGAGAAGAGGGGCAACTTGTCCTCCAAGGCCTTCACCCCACCCTTGCCCTGCTCACTGCCCTACTAGGACAAACTTCCTCTCAAGACTGGGACTGCAGCGGGAGCACTCTGGCTCCCCAGATTCCTGCTCTTTCTCAGGGCCTTGCGACACCAAACTGTAGCCCAAAGACTGTAAAAGCACACGGAGGGAAGTCAACACTGTGAGCTGGTGGCCCACAGCCTCTGCAAGGCACAGCCTGTTGTGGAACCTGCTTATTCCAACTGCCATGGGGTTCCAACTGCTGCCCCACGTATCAACTGCTTCCAAGCAACTGCCACTCACTCAGAACCACCTCTGGGTCCTTGCCCCCCACCCTGGACTAGCCCCTCATTTCCTCCACTGTCTTTGCTTTGCTTCTTTGCCTGCCCCATGCTACCCCCAGAACGAGCTCAGTTCCTGAGAGTCCCAGTGGTGCCAATCACTGGTGATCGTCTCCCTCAGAGCCTCAAGCCTTTTGAAGACACACTGAAATACTTTGTCAAAGACTCAGAATCACACAAAAACTATTTGTTAAAAAAGAATCTAGTGCTTGGGGATCCCTGGGTGGCTTAGCGGTTTAGTGACTGCCTTCGGCCCAGGGCATGATCCTGGAGTCCCGGGATCTAGTCCCATATCGGGCTCCATGCATGGAGCCTGCTTCTCCCTCTGCCTGTATCTCTGCCTGTCTGTCTGTCTGTCTCTCTCTCTCTCTCTGTCTCTGCCTCTCTCTGTGTGTCTCTCATGAATAAAATCTAAAAAATAAAAATAATAATAATAATCTAGTGCTGTAGAGCATTGTTCTGGCTGGGTCAACTACCCGTGTGTCTGAAGTCTAGTCCTGGGTCAGCCATTCCCTTCTGCCTCAATGCCAAGGTTGTGACATCCAGACTTAGTTTCCAGAAACCTATCATTTCAAATTTTGCACAGTCATTTGTTTTTTTTTTTTTATTTTTTTATTATTTATTTATTATAGTCACAGACAGACAGAGAGAGAGAGAGAGAGAGAGAGAGAGAGAGGCAGAGACAGAAACAGGCTCCATGCACCGGGAGCCCAACGTGGGACTCGATCCCGGGTCTCCAGGATCGCGCCCTGGGCCAAAGGCAGGCGCTAAACCGCTGCGCCACCCAGGGATCCCAAATTTTGCACAGTCATAACTGGGGCTGCTACGCAGCCAGCCTCTGCCCTGGAGGCCCACCTTTTCCTCCAGCCAGGCTCACCTCAGGCCTATCTCTGTGTCATCTGTGTCATTCATCCTGCATCCTCACCCGGTACTATGTTCTCTTCCCAACACAACCAAATATCTTGAAAATTTTCCTCAGTTTGTTCTCCCTTTCCTTGCACTCCTCCTGACCACTCTTTAATCCACTGCATTCTGGCTTCCCTTACCCTGCGGCCAAGAGTGTCTTCTGTCAAAGGCACCAGTGAGCTACTCATTTTCAAAAACTATGGGTACATTTTGTCTTCATCCTGAGACATCCCTAGGGCCACTTCTTCTGTCGAGCACTCTGTTTTAAAACTCTGAGCTCTTGGTATTACCAAGCTCAAGAATACATACTTGGGCTAAAAAGATGTATTGAGGCCCCTTTAAGGAGTTCTGAGTCTGGTGGAAAATGCAGACTGTTTTGGGGAATACAGAATGGGAGCACCAGGCCCAACCTAGAAAGGTCTGGGAGGCTTTTCCAAAGACTAAGGAGGAAGTCCCCAAATAGAGAAAATGGGAGAGGCAGGGATGAGGGCTTTCATTGCCAGTGGTCTGTCTCCTAGGCTCCCAAGTCAAAAATCACAGCTGGGCCTCCAACCGGTCCTGAAAACAACCTGAGAAGCCTTCATCATTCTCTGGTTTTACCCGTGGTCCTCTCTGAACATCCATTATGTTCTTTTCTCTCTGCAGACTGGTCTCCTCCGCATATGGGTGCCTTGGCTGCCCTGAGGCAGCATGTTACATATCAAAACAGAGAATGACCAACTCTCTTGATGCTAATTCTTGACTTTCCAAAGTTAAGGCTCCATCCCACCCAATTAGGCACGCAGAGGGAAGGAGTCGCATTGTAAAGATGTGCCAGTCAGAGCCCCCCAGGTGGATGGGGCACCCTGGCCCATAAACAAGGGCAGACAGGGAGCCAAGCCCACCCATCAGAGATGGATGGTAGACTGGGGCTACCACTGAGCAGGTTTTGAATGAGTCTTCTTGCTAACCTGATAAACTATCTCTTAAGGAATAGAATTAAGCTCCCATATGTGGCACCCCCTCTCGCTCTTGAGTCTTCTTTGCCACCAGTCATCCTGGGAACCACTATTCTAGGAGTGAGCAGAATATCTGTTTGATTCCTGGGGCCCAGTTCTTCCCAAACTCCTCCTGGGAGTCTGACTTGATTCCTGGGACTGTGTAGTCACTCAGGCAGTAGGGCTGTGGTGCTCAGGACTGGGAACTTTTCCAGTGTCTTTCCAACCCTACTTCCCTACATAGCCGCCACTATGAACAGTGATTCTAGTATGGATCAGAGCTATCCTGGCATCCGCAGAGAGCACTGCCATGAATCTACCTCTACCATGCCCACATTGGCTGGGGACTCTGCTCTCAACAGCTGCCAAAATTCTGCCAAAGCATGCCATACCCTGTGGATCCACCATGATGCAGACTGCCCAGGCTCACCCTGGAGTCACCTGAGCCAACCTTTGCAGGAGGATGTGTTTCCTATATCCCTAGGGAGCGGGTCTCTGCCTTTCTCCTTCTCTCCTCTGGGCCAATGTGGTCTCTTCCTTAAACCAAAGCCTACCTGAACTACTGCAACTCCCCTGCCCCCAGCAAACACACACACACGCATGCACACACACAGGTGCTTTGGGTAAACCTGTAATCTCCAAACATGCCTACATGTCCACATGTTGTAATTGGTATCAATCTTCACCCAACACATTAATGTCGGTACCTATAGGGGTACATGGAAGTGGGGACTAGGGATAAAGCAGGAAAAATAAAATAAGATAGAAACCTTACACAGACCAGTAATGATAATGGGCCAAGAACCAAAGAGTATGAATAAATCAGTCACATCCTCTGGGTGCTACCTTGGATGAAGTGCTCTGTTGCTCTGACTACATCCTCAGCACACAAACCCACCCCAAGCTTCTACTTTTGCAGCCTTCTTCAGATGATGACCTTTGAGCTACTGGAATGGCTTCAACTAGATGTGCTGATTGCTGGAAGTAACTGGGAGTTTGTGGTCCTTTGAGCAGCCTGTGGCCAGTGGTTGATCACAGAGGTGCAGGGAAAGCCCTCCCACCCATGCCTTGAGGCAGGATCAAAACTGCAGTGTAACGTAGGCTTCAGGGCCTCCCTTGAGATTGGTCACTTAAAATCCCACCTGGCTTGGGTCCTTCCTATCTTACTTCCCCTACTCTCTAACTAGCTTCTCCTGGGAGAACTGCCTTAACAAATCACTTATATCCAAATCTCTGTCTGCCCCTGGGGAACATCACCTAAGACAATTCTCAGCATGAAAAAAAAAATGAAAAATTAATTGCTATCACATGCATGCCAAGATTAACAGGTATTTTCCTATAACCCAACCAAATTTCCACTTGGAGACCTCATTTTATCCAGATTGAGTGAATTCCTTAGTCAATTACTGGTTTGTTCCAGTGGTGTACTGGTAAACCAGGATGTTCAAGGAAAAGAAAAAAAGTACTGATTTCTAGCATTTGCTATTTTTCATGCTACAAATACTCCCACCAAGGCCAATCTCAAACTCCCAATATGATGTCACTGAATGGAGGCTGACACAAAGTGCTCTCATAAGCCAGGAGACCCAGCCTCATGCCATCTTCCAATCCCTGATCCCACTCCTAGGATTTTGTCCATGTTACAGTGAACAAATGTGACACTGTGACTTCTGGTGCAGTGACTACCTACTCCCAAGTCCCATCAGAGACTTTTCTCATGGATGGCTGCCTCTTCTCTCAGACCTGCTGATTCTGCAACTTCCCTGACATACAAGGCTGTCTGTGGCCCTGTTTTTAACCTGCAGCATGACCTCATAATTCTCTCCCTCTGAGTTTTACTGGAGTCCCAGAGTTGTAGCCAGGAAGGAGGATGCTTCTCCTTACTCTTCTGTCTCTCCTTCTCTAGGCGTGGATAATCTAGTCTGAAGATGGGAAGTGAGATAGGGTGGGAACAAGGGAACCCCACTTTGTTTCCAAATACTTCTCAAAGCTTTGCCCCATCTCTTCTTTCTTTGGGACACTGTGAATAAAACAACTTTAGTTCATTCATTCTCTAAGCTAGACAGGGGATACAAGGAATTAGGAAAACTGGCTTCCTCCTCCCATGGAGCCTCTACATTCACTTCCTCTTCTTCCACCTAGCCATTCAGTCATGTTAGATTCTGGGGATGCTGTCTTGGCAGAGGAAAAGGCAGTTGCAAAAAGGCCCTGGAGCAGGAATGAATTTGGTGTTTGAGGAACAGAGAGAAAGCCAGAGACAGTGGTGCATGTTATGGGGAAGTAGTAGAAGACTCGGAGAAGTAGGCAGAAACCAGATCACACAGAGCACATAAGTCAGGGCAAGGAGGTAGGAGTCTTATTCCCAATGCAAAGGGAAACCACTGAAGGCTTATAAGAAATAAAATGACATGATTGGATTTACGTTTTTAAAAGATTTACTGTAGCCACTTTGTAGTGGAAGCCAGAAAATCATTTAGATTAGGCTCCTGCAGAAAACTAACTAAAAGAAGGCAATCATTTGACCCAGGATACAACCAGTAGGGACATAAATATTTGAGTATTCGAGGTACAGATGAAGGTAGAAGTGACAGGACTTGATCACAGACTGATGTGGAGCCTGAAGTAGCAGAACAGAGGAGGCCTCCTAAGTTTCTGTCTTAAGCAATGGTCCCCTTATCTGAGCTTATCTGAGCTTATCTGAGCAAAGTCTGTGGTCCCCTTATCTGAGCTGGGGAAGATGGAAAAAGGAATCCATGTGGTGGAAGGAGGATGAGTTCCATTTTGCACATGTTAAAATAAGATGACTATTAGACATGCAAATGGAACTTTCAATTAGCTTCCTAACTATTGGAACCTGGAACTCAGTAAGAGGTGTGAGCTAGAGGCAGAAATCTGGGGTCACCAACATGGAGGAAGGATTCAAACCATAGGATAGATTTTAACCATGACCTGGAGAGAAAGGACTGAGCTTGAGCATTCACACCCTTAGAAACTAAGTAAAAGTGGGAAAAGCAAAGCACAGTGAGATGGAGCAACTAGAGAACACTCAGGAGAGAGTAATCACAAAAGATGAAAAAGACCAGTTCTTTTTTTTTTAATTTCTATTTATTTATGATAGTCACAGAGAGAGAGAGAGACAGAGACACAGGCAGATGGAGAAGCAGGCTCCATATACCGGGAGCCCGACGTGGGATTCGATCCCGGGTCTCCAGGACTGTGCCCTGGGCCAAAGGCAGGCGCCAAACCGCTGCGCCACCCAGGGATCCCCAAAAAGGCCACTTCTAAGAGCTATATCAAATGTAGCTGAGCTCAATGTTGACACAGAAGTGCCCGATGGCTGTGGCAGCAGGCAAGTCCCTGCTGACTTTGACCAGAGCTGGTTTCAGTGGACTGTGGGCACAAGTGTCAGAAAGAGTGCAGTCAAAGAATGAATTGGACCTGAATTCCTACTGGGAATGCTTGACTAGAAAACAAGAAGTGTGTAGTGCGGTGAGAAGGGATGACTCCCAGGAGAGAGAGATGCAGAGGGACCATCTTCAATAGAAGCAGATACCTCTCCCAAGAAGAAGATAGAAAACAGAGGTATTGATGAAAATGGGTTTCTATCTTTGGCCATGAGAAGATGAGACGTCTGTTCATTTTCTGCTATCTTATTGGTGAGATGAAGCAAGATCCCACACTTAGTCATTCTTACACAAAGGACTATTAAGGACTATCTTAACAGTGGGAGAGTACTTCTCCCCTCTGTACTTGCCCACCACCATTAGTGCTTAATTCAAGACCTCATGCAGAGCAGTCAACAGTAAATATTTATTGAAGACACTGCCCCTGTGTTAATCCAGAGAATATATATATTTGTAGGAGGGCCTAAGATCACTGTTTCATAAATCTGAATATCATTTACACATGATTATCCTACTATTTCTAGATGAACCAAGCTGGCCCTGTAGCCATGATTTTGGCATCAAGACAAAAGCTATCATCAATTGAGTTTTCCACATCACAAATTTCGGTATCCAAAAAGAGTAGGCCAGGTCTGACTGATTTTGCCAGATGAGAAAGCTGTTTTTAGAAACGGAGCCACAGGAAGACTTCCTTTTAAAAAAAAAAAAAGATTTTATTCATTTATTCATGAGAGAGAGAGAGAGAGAGAGAGAGAGAGACAGGCAGAGGGAGAAGCAGGCTCCATAAAAGAAGCCCGACATGGGACTCGATCCAGGGACTCCAGGATCAGGCCCTGGGCCAAAGGCAGGAGCCAAACCGCTGAGCCACCCAGGGATCCCCAAAGACTTCCTTTAATATCAAAGCATTATATATGTGTATTTTGTGATCCCAAGGTGCACAGAGAATTTGACACTTGTTCATTTTTATCTACATTTTGAATTTGACCAAGAGTGCTCAACTTCTGCTGCATCCCTAAATCCCACTAGACTGAAATAAAACTAAAAAAGATAATAGGAGTGAAGGGAAAAATTTGGAAGCCAGAACAGATGGATCAATTGTAGTTGATGTAGCAGCTCAAAGAAAGCTATATCATAAGGAAACAGTAGGCAAATCATAAAAAGCACTCTATTTGTGCCAGTAGACTCTCAAAGGCTCAGGAACATAATAGACCTGAACATAATCTAGAAAAGAGGGTAACCTTAGTGCTAAAAAGGTTTTAAAAGGTAGTTAACCCTCTACATCCCCTTCTGCACTCTCCAGAGCTGAACAACTGCCCCTCACCCATCCTGACAGAGGTCCCAAGCCTTGCTCTTTGCAGAGGATAAATCAGGATGTCTGAACTGGGCCCAGCTGAAGAAGGGATTGTGGAACTGAAAATAGGGAGATTAACCAAAAGTTGACAAACCAAATGATGAGATTCCCCACTCAGCTATCACAATACTAGGAGCCATGCTCAAGCTTAGACACTCTAGGACAAAACATGAAAGAAACTACTGAAGAATCTTAATTATCCAGAAGAAAAGACCTAGAGATACTTAATTAGGAATCTCCCTCCCCCACCTTGAAACATTCCAGCCACATGCCCCTACAGGGAAGACTGTACAGTTGAACAGTAATGCACAGAGGTCCCAGTACACTTTTAAGTTCAAAGGATGACTGGACAACATGACGGAAAAAATGTATAGAGTGAAAGACACTAAAACATATGAAAAGAGTATCATGTCATCGGCGAAGAGGGAGAGTTTGACTTTTTCTTTGCCAATTTGAATGCCTTTAATGTCTTTTTGTTGTCTGATTGCTGAGGCGAGGACTTCCAGTACTATGTTGAATAGCAGTGGTGAGAGTGGACATCCTTGTCTTGTTCCTGATCTTAGGGGAAAGGCTCCAAGTGCTTCCCCATTGAGAATGATATTTGCTGTGGGCTTTTCGTAGATGGCTTTTAAGATGTCGAGGAAAGTTCCTTCTATCCCAACACTATGAAGGGTTTTGATCAGGAAAGGATGCTGTATTTTGTCAAATGCTTTCTCTGCATCTAATGAGAGGATCATATGGTTCTTGGTTTTTCTCTTGCTGATATGATGAATCACATTGATGGTTTTATGAGTGTTGAACCAGCCTTGTGTCCCGGGGATAAATCCTACTTGGTCATGGTGAATAATTTTCTTAATGTTATGTTGGATCCTATTGGCTAGTATCTTGTTGAGAATTTTTGCATCCATGTTCATCAGGGATATTGGTCTGTAATTCTCCTTTTTGGTGGGGTCTTTGTCTGGTTTCGGAATTAAGGTGATGCTGGCCTCATAGAACGAATTTGGAAGTACTCCATCTCTTTCTATCTTTCCAAACAGCTTTAGTAGAATAGGTATGATTTCTTCTTTAAACGTTTCTAGCAGCAATGTCCACAATAGCCAAACTGTGGAAGGAGCCTCGGTGTCCATCGAAAGATGAACGGATAAAGAAGATGTGGTTTATGTATACAATGGAATATTACTCAGCAATTAGAAACGACAAATACCCACCATTTGCTTCAACGTGGATGGAACTGGAGGGTATTATGCTGAGTGAAATAAGTCAATCGGAGAAAGACAAACAGTGTATGTTCTCATTCATTTGGGGAATATAAAAAATAGTGAAAGGGAATATAAAGGAAGGGAAAAGAAATGTTGGGAAATATCAGGAAGGGAGACAGAACATAAAGATTCCTAACTCTGGGAAACGAACTAGGGGTGGTGGAAGGGGAGGAGGGCGGGGGGTGGAGGGGAATGGGTGACGGGCATTGAGGCGGACACTTGACGGGATGAGCACTGGGTGTTTTTCTGCATGTTGGTAAATTGAACACCAATAAAAATTAATTAAAAAAAACATATGAAAGAAACTTGGAAAAAATAAATTCAAGAATAAGAAAATTCAAAATATTCTCATTAGTATGCTCATAGAGGCAAGAAAAGATATGTCTTCAATAAGCAAGGGTGGATGGCTTCATATTTTATATACATATCTAAAGGACAATCAAAGAAAAAAACTGTAAGAGTTTGACAATAGACTTTAAAAATCAACATCAAGGATGCTTGGATGGTTTAGTAGATTAAGCATCTGCCTTTGGCTCAGGTCATGATCTCAAGGTCCTATAATGAAGCCCTCAGGCTCCCTGCTCAGCAGGGAATCTGTTTCTCCCTCTCCCTCTAGCCTTCCCCCCCTCCAATCATGCTTTTTCTCTCTCTCTCAAAAAAAAAACTTATTTAAAAAATCAATAAACTTTATTAGTTTGACTTGACATCATTAGTCATTAGGGAAATGCAAACCAAAACCACAATGAAATACCACTACGCACACACTAGGATGGTTATAATCAAAAAGACAAAATAACAAGTGTAGGTGAGAATGTGGAGAAATTGGGACTTTTATATATTACGGGTAAGAATGCAAAATGGTACAGCCACTGCAGTTCCTCAAAACTTTAAACATGGAGTCACCATATGACCCAGCAATTTCCAAGAGAAATAAAAACATATGTCTGCACAAAATGTGTACAGAAATATTCATAGCAACATTTTTCACAAAATAATCCATGTGTCCATAACTGATGAATGGATAAATAAAATGATATGCGACAAAAGAAATGAAGTGCTGATACATGGATGAACCTTAAAAACATTATGTTAAGTAAAAGAAACTGACATAAAAGGCCATGTATTATATAATTCTGTTCATATGAAATGTCCAGAATAGGCAAATCCATGAAGACAAAAAGATTAGTAGTGATTGCCAGAAGCTGGGAGGAGAGAGGAGCAGGGAGTGCTTTCTAATGGACACAGGGTTTCTTTTGGGGATGATGAAAATGTTTAGGAATTAGAAAGAGGTGATGGTTTTACAATTTTGTGAATATACTAGGAAAAGAACACTGAACTGTACAATTTTAAAGGGTAAATCTTATGACATGTGAGTTATATCTCAATATATGTATTGTGGTTTTTTTTTAAACAATGTTTGGATTATAAAGTTAAGAAAAATCACAGAAAAAATCAAACAAAAGGACAAAGAATTAGAAAATAAAAGAGGAAAAATAAAATCATGAAGTCCAACATCTGAATGATCAGATTTCATAGAAAGACCAAAGAAAAGAAAGGAATAAAAAATATCAAGTAAATAAATTTTCTCAAGACTGAAACACTGAGTGTCTGCACTGAGGGAAGCCAATAAAAAAAAATGACAGAAAAGAAGAGGCACAACAATTTAGCACACAGATGCAATTAGACCCACAGCATCAAGACTCACATTGTGAAATTTTAGAACCCTAAAAATTAAAAAAAAGCCCATAAATTCCAGAACAGCAATGAAATTTTTTAAAGTGACTCTGAAAACTAAAAATCAACTGCATGCCTTAAACATTCGGAGACAAATATTTTGAATGCAAAATTCTATATTCAGCCAAACTAGCAATGAAGCATGGTGAGGGAGGCATTTTTCAGATAGGCAAGTTCTCAGCAAGTTTACTTCCAATGTACCTTTCTAAAAAAAAAAAAAAAAAAGGACATAGCAGCTGTTTTCTACAAAATAGAGGGAATAAAAGCAAGAAAGAGAAATTCATAGCAGCCAGAAAGTAGGGAATGCCACATAAAGGAGAGGTGATAACATACAATTCAGCAATCATTCTCCTTGGTATTTTTACCCAAAGGAGTTGAAAATGTATTACCTTGCACACAAATGTTTATAGCTGCTATATTTATAATGGCCAAAATTTGGAAGCAAATAGGTGTATGGATAAATAAACTGTGACACCTCCAGACAAGGGAATATTATTCAGTACTAAAAAGAAATGAGCTAACAGGTCATGAAAAGACATGGAGGAAACTTAAATGTGTTCACTACTAAGTGAAGAAGCCAATCTGAAAAGATTACACATTGTTATGATTCCATCTATATGGCATTTTGACAAAGACAAAAACTACAGTCAGTAAAAGGACCATGGTTGCCAGCAATTAAGGGAAAGAAGAAATCAATAGGCAAGCACAGAGAATGTTTAGGACAGTGAAACTATTCTATATGATATTTAATGATGAGTACATGTGTTATATATCTGTCAAAGTCCACAGAAAATACACCACCAAAAATAAGCCATAATGTAAACTATGAAATTTAGGTAATGATAATGTGTCAAAGTAGGTGCACCAGTTGAAACAAATGCATCACTCTAGATAAGATTTCAGTAACAGGAGGCTATGCATGCATGCAGCAGGGGACACATGAGAAATCTGTGTACTATCTGCTCAATTTTGCTTTGAACTCAAAACTGCTCTAAAACATAGTCTTAAAAAAAGAAGTTAAAAGTTAATTCATTTCAACCAGTAATACTGCTTCTAGCAACATTTCTTATGAAAAAAATCAGAATGATTAAGAAAAATAATGTATTTATAAATGGTGAAATGTTAACAATTTGATTTTTGTTTGTAAACATAATAAAATAGGGGAAGAGGGAGTCCAAAAGAAAATAAGTGAAAACAATCACTAGGTTGAAAAACAAATAACTACAATTTCCTAGTGAAGGGAGAGCCCCAGCAATACCTATGTACCAGGCCGAGAGAGAAAGCAACCAGTGCAGGTGGAAGCAGACAACAGAATTGATTATACTAATGTTTGAATATGTTGAGAGATGATTCCTACAATGGTGGGAGGAGGGGGGTGGAGTGTAGAGTTGAATTAGTGATGAGAATGTAGAAAACCAGAGTAGAGAGAGGATTACTCACTCTAGAGGAAGTATAACACCATCCAGAAATGGAAAAGTGATTCTAATACAGTTAAGTGGCCCAACTGTAAAGAGAATTTACTTAGTCATAATGATGTAAACGCTAAATACTGACCCTACACTTTAATAAAACACAACGGGATTTTTGAGAGCACATGAAGAGTGGTGAAAATATATTTGCACCTCCATGTCTATTGCCACATTATTAACAGTAACCAAGACATGGAAACAGCCTAAGTGTCCATAGGTGGATGTATGGATCAAGAAAATATATGCACAATGGAATAGTATTCCACCATTAAAAAAAGCAAATCCTACCATTTGCAACAATATGGGTGGATTTTGAGGGCATTGTGCTAAATGAAATAGGTTAGACAGAGAAAGACAAACACGGTATGACCTCACTTATATGTGGAATCTGAAAAAAAAAAAAAGAAATGCAACTTATCAGGAGACAGATCGGTGGTTGTCAGAGGTGGGGGTTGGAGGGTGGGCAAAATGGGTGAAGGGTCAAAAGGTACAAAAGTCCTCAAGATGTAATGAACAGCATGGTGACTATAGTTAATGATACTGTATTGCATATTTGAAAGTTGATAAGAGAGTAAATCTCAAAAGTTCTCATTACAAGGAAATAATTTTTAACTGTGTGTGATGACAGATATTAACCAGATTTATTGCCGTAATCATTTCATAGTACACATACAAATTTCAAATCATTATTTTATACACATAATGAATGTTACATGTCAATTACACCTCATTTAAAAAAAAAAAAAAAGAGTCAATGCAAAGGATGAAGAGAGCAAGCAAGGGATATTGATGAGAGCTGAAGTCCCAGCTTCCTTAATGGGAACCCATCAGTTGGGCCTGAAATGGAACAGTCAAGCAGTAACAGTGAAAACATGTAAATTACAGCAATAAGATAAATATTAAAAAAAAAAAAAAGAGCTAAGAAAGTTGAAATTGGCTGAGATGGGTGGGAAGATTGGCAAAGGAAATCTGTTTTCCATAAATGAGAGAACAATTTGCCTCTGAAGTACGTGCATGGACTTTGATAAAAATAAAACTAAACAGAGAAGTTTCTGAAAGATGATGTGTCGCACACAGATGGCACTGTAGCTGATGAGCAACAAATGCTTCCTGAGTGCTCACTATGTGCCAGGTGTTGCTCTAGATGCAGGAAGCAATCAGACACACACTCCTCCAAAACACATATACATACACGTATTATCCAATATGTTCACACTGTGGATGAGGAGCCAGTTGTTAATTTGGCCTGGCGTTTTATTGGTTGACAACAGAAACAGTCTGAGATGCAGGATGACTGGCCTGGTTTACGAAAGCTGAGAGATTTGAAAGTTGTGTAGCATTCCAGGTTTCATTAGTTGTAAAAATGCTTTCTGTTTCATTGTTAAATGATTATTTTAATCATACCCAGGATATTCATAGCTTAATGTCACATGTGGTTACAGATGAAGACTGGTAATCATCTAACATCATTTTTGAGTACTGTGCTGAAGTAGTGTGTTCATGCACAATTCAACATGATATCCTTGAAAGAGGCAAATGAAACTGCAGGAAAACATCTGATTTTAGATTGTATTGTTATAATGTTTTATCAATCATTAAAGGAAAGTATGGTAATTATGGTAATTTATTTTCCTGATTTCCTTCTTCTTAGAGCTCTAGATTTTGGTCATTTTCAGTTTGCTAATTGTTGCTTTCTCAGCAGAGTCTAAATATAAAGAATATAAGCCCATTTCCATGAGTGTCCTTTGATATTAGTGATTTCACTTCTTTATGCTTCACTTTGTGCCTCACTTTATCCATTCATTCCCCAACTGCAGAAGATTGTTGAACCATTTGGAGTACTATTTTAGGAAAAAAAGTTATTTTGTATAGGAAATATTGCTGGCTTTAAAATTAGAAATTAAATTGGCTACATGCAGGTTTTTTTAAGAAGGCTCAAAATTGCTTGTAAGATACAAGTTATTCTGCTCAGCATAATACACTCTAACTCCATCCATTGCAAATGGCAAGATTTCATTCCTATGGCTGAGTAGTATTCCATTATATAGTTATACCACATTTTCTTTATCCATTCATCAATCAATGGACATTTGGACTCTTTCCATATTTTTTAAAGATTTATTTAATTTAGAGAGACAGAGTATGAGCAGGAGGCACAGAGGAGAGAGCTAGAGAGAATCTCTAAGCAGACTCCACACTGAGCACCAAGCATAATGTGGGGCTGGATCTCACGACCCCAAGATCACAACCTGAGTGGAAACCAAGAGTCAGACACTTAACCAACGGTGCCACCCAGGCACCCCTGGGCTCTTTACATATTTAACTATTGTTGATAATGCTGCTATAAACACTGAGGAGCTTATATGTAGAATTTAAGAAAAAAAAAAAACAGATGAATGTAGGGGAAGAGGAAGACAGAGAGGCAGAGTACCTTCAGAGACTCTTCACTATAGAGAACAAACTGAGGGTTCCTGCAAGGGAGGTGGGGGATGGGGTGGGCCAAATGGGTAATGGATGTTACTGTGATAAACACTGGGTGTTACATGTAAGTGATGAATCACAATATTTTGCTCCTAAGACCAATATTACACTATATGTTAACTAACTAGAATTTAAATAAAACCTTGAAAACAACTAGAAAGATACATGCCATTGAACATGTGGATTTAAGAGAACATAGAGTAAAAGCTGCCCCGATTTCTCTTCTACCTCCATCAGGTTGGGGACAGTCCTCATGACATCAGTTTGACTGTAGCTGTGAGCAGCAGGCTAGTCTCTGCTCAGAGACCACCAACCAGAACCACATGCCACTCCAGCTCCCCACCAGAAACCCACTACAACAGCCCAAGAAGGTCCCACACCAGCACTCCCAGCATGCCTTGCAAGGAGATCCCCCAAATAGTGTAGCTGGTCAAATATCCTCTAAATCAGTGCCTTCCAATTGTTTTGTTCACCCAGTCAATGAGAAAATATTTTAACTCAAAACTTCAACATGCGCATGTTATCAGTCATACTAATAATATCATGATTATTATGAGACATAAAACATATTAAAAGAATCTAGATATAAAAGTTTTTATACTGGAATTCTAGTGAAACACTGTGCACACCCCATGAGTGTATTACCCCACTATAGTCATACCTCATGTTATTGTCCTTCATTTTATTGTGCTTTACGAATATTGGGTTTTTCCACATATTGAAGATTTGCAGCAACCCTGTATCAAGTAAGTCTATCTGCACTGTTTTTCCAACAGCATTGGCTGACTTCATGTCTCTGTGTCATATTTTGGTAATTCTGTCAATATTTCAAACTTTTTCATTATTATATTTGTTATGGTGATCTGTGATCAGTGATTATCACTCACTAAAAGTTCAGGTAATATTTTTTCAAAATAAAGTATTTTTAACATTTTTTTATTATTATTTTTTTTAATTTATTTATGATAGTCACAGAGAGAGAGAGAGAGAGGCAGAGACACAGGCTGAGGAAGAAGCAGGCTCCATGCACCGGGAGCCTGATGTGGGATTCGATCCCGGGTCTCCAGGATCGCGCCCTGGGCCAAAGGCAGGCGCCAAACCGTTGCGCCACCCAGGGATCCCAAAATAAAGTATTTTTAAATTAAGGTATGTACAGTATTCTTTTAAACATAATGCAAATGCACACTTAATAAACTACAATGTAGTAAATGTAACTTTTATATGCACTGGCAAACCAAAACATTTCTTTAACTCAAATTTTTGCTGTATTTGCTTTGTTGTGGTGGTCTGAAAAAGAATCTGCAGTATCTCTGAGGTCGGCCTGTGCCTGAATCTCCCAGCTACCTGGAATCTGCTTAGGAGAAGCAAATACATCCCTCCTAGGCCTGAGGGCTCTTTTCTGCACCGATGGAGGTACCAAATAAGCAAACAAATGCCCAGACCAAGTTTGGATCAAACTAGGTATCAACAACCCGCATAAATCGCAAGAAAGATATCAAATAGAATGATGAAGCTATATGTATTCATGGAGGGGGTGGGGGGGGGCGAGGGATGGAAAAGAGCATAAAGAAGAAAAAAAGCAGCCAGCCATATCTCAACTAAGAGACAACATTGCTTACACTTCAGAATGACGTTTTTCAGTGACTTTCTACACATTGAGATGTTTCTTTTCAAAATATGCTTGTAGAAGTTCCTTTTTTCATTTATGAGGAATATTTTGTATGTCCTTGTCACCATTTTTTATTATCATAATGTTGCATAATTAGTTTCTGTTAATGATTTTTACACATTCTATTATGGAAATTTCAAACATAAACAAAGCAAACAAAAGGGTATATGAACCCAAATGTATTCATCACCCAGCTTTAATGATTTCTAAACATTCTGCTACTCTTGTATCATCTGGAACTCCACCCACTTCCCACACTCCACCAGATTTTAGTTTTTTTATGTAAAATTTACATACAATGTGCTCCCACATCTTAGTTGTGTGATTTTGATAAATGGATAGCCCACACCCTAATCATATTGAGGCTTCTTTAAGCTTCCCTGAAAATTCACTCAATGCTATCTAACAGAGAACCAGTTACAATTTTTTTCAACCTCAATTAGTTCTGTTCCAGAACTTCAAGTAAGCAGAGTATGTAGTCTTTTGTGTTGGCTTTTTTCACTTAGCAAAATGTCAATGAGATTAATCTATGTTGTAAAATCCATTAGTAGTTTCTTTCTATTCAGGAGTAACATCCCATTGCATAAAAATGCCCCTCAAGTCATTGTTCTGACAATGGGTATTTGTGTTGTTTCCAGTTTGGGGCAGTGGTCAATAGAGCAGCTATGTTTTTTTCTACAAGTCTTTCTGTGGTCACATATTTAAATTTCTTTTGGATAAATATCTAGGAATGGAATTCCTGGCTTAAAGGATAAGTAAATGTATAAGTTTATAAAATGAAACTGCAAAATTGTTTTTCTAAAATAATGGGACCATTGTATTTTCCCACTAGAAAAGCAGTAGTGTTCTGGTTTCTCTACATCTTCACCAACACTTGGGCTGAGTATGTTTTCAATTTTAGTTGATGTAATAGGTCACATTTGCATTTTGCTGATGACTAAAGATGTTGATCACTTTTTCATTTGCTTATTGGCGAATCATATCTTCCTTCATAGAGTGTTCTAGTATTTCACACATTTTTTAGTTGTCTTATTTTTGTTGATTTGCAGAAGCTCATTGTTAATATGTGCATTGCAAATACCTTCAGTCTACTCATGTTAATATCATCTCTTGGTAAACAGTTTTTAATTTTATGAAGTCCAATTTTTTTAAGATTTTATTTATTAAATCATGAAAGAGACACAGAGACAGAGACACAGGCAGATGGAGAAGCAGGCTCCCTGTAGGGAGCCTGATGTGGGACTCCATCCCAGGACCCAGGGATCATGACCTGAGCCAAAGGCAGACACTCCACTGAGCCACCCAGGTGCCCTCAGTTTTTATTTATGATTAATTTCTCTGTGTCCTAACAAGAAATCTGCCTATCCCCATGTCACAAAGATATCACTTATGTTTTCTTTTAAAACCTTTATAATTTCAGATTTTATAGTTAAGTCTATGTTCAATATTCATTACTTTTGCGTGTATGATGTGAGGTCGGGGACAAGGCCCATTTTATTCTAATGTGAACATCCAGTTGTGCTACAATTTGTTGAAAAACCTTTCTCTCATTAAATTACTTTGGCATCTTTGTTGAAGCCCAATAGACCATGTAGGTGTGGGTCTATTTCTTCTCTGAGCATCTTATTTCACTGATACATTTGTCTGTCCTTCTGTCCCACACTATCTTGATTACTGTCCTTTTACAGTGAGTTTTGAAAAAAAGTAGTGTTAAGTCCTCCAACTTTGGTCCTCTTTACCAAGATTCCTATGGATGTTCTAGGCCATTAGCATCTCCACATCAATTTTATAATCAGCTTCTCAACATCTATGAAAATGGCTCCTGGATTATAATTGATATTACATTGAACCTATAGATTAATTTGAGGGAAAGAACAATACGGAGTCTTTCATGTTATACTTCTCCTTCATTCTCTCAGGCCTTTAATTTCTCTCAGCAATGTTGTGTAGCTCTCAGTGTAGCAGCTTTTCACATCGTTTATCAAATGTATTCCTATTTTGTAATTTGGGGTTCAACTATAGATGGAATTTTAAAATTTCATGTTCCAATTGTGGTGGTAGCAGTGTTTTTGTTAGTATATAGTAACATAATTTATTTTTGTATGCTGACCTGTTATCCTGAGACCTGGCTAAACCCAAATATTAGCTCTAGAATGCTTTTAAGATTATTCCTTAGTATTTTCTATATTAACAGCTATGTCCTTTTAAAAATCCAGAGAACATGTTAAATCAATCTTGTACCATGGGGATAAATCCCACTTGATTGTGACATATAATTATTTTTATACATTGCTGGATAATATTTTAAAAGCTTTTTTGAATCTATATTCATGAGCAATATTGGCCTAAGATGTCCTGGTTTATATTGTATTGGTCAAGTCTTTGTATTGAGGTTGTGCTGGCTTTAAACAAGTCTGAGTTTTAAAACTTTTTCTTCCTCTTTATTCTGAGTTTATTTAATACTGTAATTTATCTTCTTTAAAATTTTTCTAGAATTCACCAGTAAAGTAATCAATACCTGGAGTTTTCTTTCTGGGGACACATTCAGTAACAATTTCCATTTATTTGCTACATACACTACTATTTCTTCTTGTATTAGTTTTGTTAAATTGTATTTTCCAAAGAATTTGTCCATTCCACCTAAATTGTCTAATGTGTTGATATAAATTTGTCCATAATACTCCTATTTATCATTTTGATATATATAGTTGCTCTAACAGTTGCTGTCTTTTATAGCTAGTATTGATAATTTGCATTTTCTTTACTTCTTACTAGGAATTTATTAATTTTATTAAACTTTTCTAAGAACCATGGATCCTTAAGAAGTTGGTTGCTTAATGACGCATCAGATTAAGGGCTAGTTACCAAGATCTATAAAGAACTTATTCAACTCAACAGCAAAGAAACAAACAATCCAATCATGAAATGGGCAAAAGACATGAACAGAAATCTCACAGAGGAAGACACAGACATGGCCAACGTGCACATGAGAAAATGCTCTGCATCACTTGCCATCAGGGAAATACAAATCAAAACCACAATGAGATACCACCTCACACCCGTGAGAATGGGGAAAATTAACAAGGCAGGAAACCACAAATGTTGGAGAGGATGAGGAGAAAAGGGAACCTTCTTGCACTGTTGGTGGGAATGTGAACTTGTGCAGCCACTCTGGAAAACTGTGTGGAGGTTCCTCAAAGAGTTAAAAATAGATCTGCCCTACAACCCAGCAATTGCACTGCTGGAGATTTACCCCAAAGATACAGATGCAATGAAACGCCGGGACACCTGCACCCCGATGTTTCTAGCAGCAATGTCCACAATAGCCAAACTGTGGAAAGAGCCTCGGTGTCCATTGAAAGATGAACGGATAAAGAAGATGTGGTTTATGTATACAATGGAATATTACTCAGCCATTAGAAATGACAAATACCCACCATTTGCTTCAACGTGGATGGAACTGGAGGGTATTATGCTGAGTGAAGTAAGTCAATCGGAGAAGGACAAACATTATATGGTCTCATTCATTTGGGGAATATAAATAATAGTGAAAGGGAATAGAAGGGAAGGGAGAAGAAATGGGTAGGAAATATCAGAAAGGGAGACAGAACATTAAGACTCCTAACTCTGGGAAATGAACTAGGGGTGATGGAAGAGGGGGGGGGGGGTGAATGGGTGACAGGCACTGAGGGGGGCACTTGATGGGATGAGCACTGGGTGTTATTCTGTATGTTGGCAAGTTGAACACCAATAATTATTAAAAAAATAAATAAAAATAAAAATGTGCATCACAGCACCACAACAGAGAAAAGCTATAAAAAAAAATAGCCACTACTTACATGTAGTGGCTTACATGTAGTCACATTGAACACTTGAAACGTGGGTATTGTCAATTGAGACATAAATTTTAATTTTAATTAAAAATCCCAGACTCTTAAATACAGAGAACAGGTGGTTGCCAGAGGGAAGGTGGATGAGGAAATGTGCAAATTAGGTGAAGGAGATTAAGAGGTACAAACTTTCAGTCATAAAATGAATTAAGTCATGGGGATAAAAGATAGAGCATGGGGAATATAGTCAATAATATTGTAATAACATTGTATGGTGACAGATGATGACTGCACTTACCATGGTGAGCACTCAGTAACGTATAAAATTATTGAATCACTATGTTGTATACTTGAAACTAATGTAATATTGTATGTCAATGATACTTCAATAGTTTATAAAAATAAATGTAAATGATCACATGTGGCTAGTGGCTACCATTTTGTACAATGTAACCCTAGAGAAACCACTAAAAAATAGTGAAAAGTAGAATACCTAAAAAACTAATTGGGGGAAAAAACTGAAATACCAGAAAGTATTCAATTAAGCCCAAAGAAAGAACAGAGGGAAGTAAACAAATAAACCAAA
This sequence comes from Vulpes lagopus, assembly GCF_018345385.1. Classification (NCBI taxonomy): domain Eukaryota; kingdom Metazoa; phylum Chordata; class Mammalia; order Carnivora; family Canidae; genus Vulpes; species Vulpes lagopus. The sequence goes on along the minus strand of NC_054824.1, from coordinate 108,579,317 downwards.
TAGCAAAATGGCTAACTTATATCCAACTATTTTAATAATTAAATGTAAGTGGACTAAACCTTTTAATAAAAGACAGAGAATGTCAGAATGATAAAAAAGACCCAACTTTCTGCTGTATATAAGGAACACACTTTAAATACAGACACAAATAGGCTGATAGAAAAAAGAAGGAAAAAGATATATGTCGGTGTGTTTGTTTCCTAGTGCTGCCATAATAGATTACCCCAAGCTAAGAAGTCTAAAACAGATATTCTTTTACAGTCCTGAAGGTCAGAAGTCAAGATGATGATGTTGGCAGGGCCACGTTCTCTCTGCAGGTTGTAGAGGAAAGTTTTTCGTGGTCTCCTCCAGTGCTGGTGGCTCTGGTGCCTATTGACTATGGCAGCATCACTGCATTCTCTGCCTCCATGCCTTCTTTCCTGTGTCTTTGTGTGTCCTTTTTTGGCTCTTATAAACACAATCTCATTGGATTTAGGCCCCACTCTAATCTAGTTATGATTTCCTATTTCTCCTTACCTTAATTATGTTCGGCAAAGACTTTCTTTCCAAATAAGGCCACATTCTGGGGCCTTAGGAGGACATGAATTTCTGAAAAAGTACTGTTTAACTTACTATATATCGAAATATTAATCACAAGAAACCTGGAATGGCTACATTAATATCAGGCAACATGATAAGGAGATTTACTGAAAGTAAAGATCACTACTGGGATCCCTGGGTGGCGCAGCGGTTTGGCGCCTGCCTTTGGCCCAGGGCGCGATCCTGGAGACCCGGGATCGAATCCCACATCGGGCTCCCGGTGCATGGAGCCTGCTTCTCCCTCTGCCTGTGTCTCTGCCTCTCTCTCTCTCTCTCTCTCTCTGTGTGTGACTGTCATAAATAAAAAAATAAAAAAATAAAAAAGTAAAGATCACTACTTCATTATGATGAAAGGATCAATATATCAGGAAGACATAACAAATATAAACATTATATCCAACATTTGCAAAATGCTCCTCCCAAGTTCAAGTGAAATAAATATTCACTGGCATACATCAAAACTTGGCCAGAAAAACATCAGCGAATCATAAAACACTAAGAAGTCTCATAAAGCATGCTTTCTGACCATGATGGAAGTAAGTCAGCAGGACAATATCGAGAAAATTCCCACATATTTGGAAATTAAGCAACCAACTTCTTTTTTTTAATAATAAATGTATTTTTTATTGGTGTTCAACTTGCCAACATACAGAATAACACCCAGTGCTCATCCCATCAAGTGCTCCCCTCAGTGCCTGTCACCCATTCACCCCCCCCTCCTCCTCTTCTACCAACCCTAGTTCATTTCCCAGAGTTAGGAGTCTTAATGTTCTGTCTCCCTTTCTGATATTTCCTACCCATTTCTTCTCCCTTCCCTTCTATTCCCTTTCACTATTATTTATATTCCCCAAATGAATGAGACCATATAATGTTTGTCCTTCTCCGATTGACTTACTTCACTCAGCATAATACCCTCCAGTTCCATCCATGTTGAAGCAAATGGTGGGTATTTGTCATTTCTAATGGCTGAGTAATATTCCATTGTATACATAAACCACATCTTCTTTATCCGTTCATCTTTCAATGGACACCGAGGCTCCTTCCACAGTTTGGCTATTGTGGACATTGCTGCTAGAAACATCGGGGTGCAGGTGTCCTGGCGTTTCATTGCATCTGTATCTTTGGGGTAAATCCCCAACAGTGCAATTGCTGGGTTGTAGGGCAGGTCTATTTTTAACTCTTTGAGGAACCTCCACACAGTTTTCCAGAGTGGCTGCACCAGTTCACATTCCCACCAACAGTGCAAGAGGGTTCCCTTTTCTCCTCATCCTCTCCAACATTTGTGGTTTCCTGCCTTGTTAATTTTCCCCATTCTCACGGGTGTGAGGTGGTATCTCATTGTGGTTTTGATTTGTATTTCCCTGATGGCAAGTGATGCAGAGCATTTTCTCATGTGCACGTTGGCCATGTCTGTGTCTTCCTCGTGAGATTTCTGTTCATGTCTTTTGCCCATTTCATGATTGGATTGTTTGTTTCTTTGCTGTTGAGTTGAATAAGTTCTTTATAGATCTTGGAAACTAGCCCTTTATCTGATACGTCATTTGCAAATATCTTCTCCCATTCTGTAGGTTGTCTTTTAGTTTTGTTGACTGTATCCTTTGCTCTGCAAAAGCTTCTTATCTTGATGAAGTCCCAATAGTTCATTTTTGCTTTTGTTTCTTTTTCCTTCATGGATGTATCTTGCAAGAAGTTACTGTGGCCGAGTTCAAAAAGGGTGTTGCCTGTGTTCTTCTCTAGGATTTTGATGGAATCTTGTCTCACATTTAGATCTTTCATCCATTTTGAGTTTATCTTTGTGTATGGTGCAAGAGAGTGGTCTAGTTTCATTCTTCTGCATGTGGATGTCCAATTTTCCCAGCACCATTTATTGAAGAGACTGTCTTTCTTCCAGTGGATAGTCTTTCTTCCTTTGTCGAATATTAGTTGATCATAAAGTTGAGGGTTAGTGGCTACTTTAGAGAACAATACAGATATATAACATGTTCATCAGGGCAGAAAATTCTATTAGTAACTTATCACAATCTACTTATGGTTAATATTGTACTATTTTCCACAAAACACTGGAACTTTGTGAGAGAGTATAGTCCCTTTGCCCACCACACCCTTTGTAACATTTCCATAGATGATATCTGCACACACTATAAACCCACAATACACTGTTCATATTTTTCCTTAAATAGACATATTTTTTAAAAGAAATCTTAAAAAGAAAAATACACATAGTCTTCATACTCACCAGCATATTTGCCATTTATGCTGATCTTTGTATTTCCTCTGGATCTAAGTTACCATCTGGTGTCATATCCCTTCCCTTCAGGAAGCCCTGAAGACTTCCATTTAGCATTTTTCATAGTACAGATCAGCTGATGCCCATCTTCTTATATTTTAATTTTACTTTTTTCACTTTTATTCTTGAAGTATAGCTTTGCAAGATATAGAATTCTGGATTGGTGACGTTTTTCTGTATTTCAGCACCTCCACTGTGCTGTTCTGCTGCCTTTCAGCATCCAATGTTCCTGATGAAAAGTCAGCATTTTTCACATCCTGCTTCCCTATGTATACATAATGTCTCTGTTTTCTTTGTCTACTTCTACAATTCTCTTTGTATTTGAAGTTCAGCACTTTCATCATATGTGCTTATGTGTGTTCATCTTTATATTAATCTTGCTTGTGGTCCACTGGGTTCTTTGGATTTGTAAGTTAACATTGTCTCATCAAATATCACAAGTTTGGAGCCATTACTTCTTTGATTATTGTTTCTATGCCAATTTTTTTCTCATCAATTTCTAGGACTCTAATTGCACTTGGTTTAGACCACATAATATTGATCAACAGGCCTCAGAGAATCTGTTAATTTCTCTTCAGTTTTTTCCTTTCTGTTCTTCACATTGGATCATTTCTATTGATCTATTTTTAATTTCACCAACTTGTTCTTTTTCTATCTTCAACCCACTGGTAAGCACATACAATGATTTTTTTAATTTCAGTTATACTTCTGAGTTTTAATATTTCCATTTGCTTCTCTTTTACTGTTTCAAATTATCTGTTTATATTATCCATGGGTTTGGGCAGCCCTAGTGGCACAGCGGTTTAGCGCTTCCTGCAGCCTGGGGTGTGATTCTGGAGACCCGGGATCGAGTCCCACGTCCGGCTTCCTGCATGGAGCCTGCTTCTCCCTCTGCCTGTGTCTCTGCCTCTCTCTTGCTCTCTCTGAATGAATAAATAAATAATGAATGAATAAATGAATAAATCTTTAAAAAAAAAGATTATCCATGGGTTCATTCCTTATGTATCTACCTTCTTTTAACTCTAAACATATTTGTGATCACTACTTTAAAGCCCTTGTCTGCTAATTGCTACATCTGGTTTATCTAGGCATCAATTTATATTACTTTATTTTCTGTTATATCACTCTAATGAATGCTTTTTGTTGTTGTTGTTGTTGTTGTTCTATAAACCACTTAGGTAGCTGAACTCAAAATCTGTCTTAAAGAAAGAAACCATGAAATCTTTTTTCTGTCCCTTTATATTTTTTAGGTGTTTTGGTCAGGCCCCCAATCTCCTCCTGCATTGTTGTTAGTTGGTTTTTGTTGTTGTTGTTGTTGTTATTAGTTGTTAGCCAAAGATTTGAGTGGATTTTACAGACAGATTTGTGTGGCTCACATTTCTAATGTTCTCTCCCTTCTATGATTCCACTAGTAATTTTTTGGCTGTTTCCCCAGCTCCAAATTCTATTCTCTGATATCTCAAGCCAATAAGTAGGCCCAGCTTCATGGCCATATTACTTGCAAAGTCATACATGACTTTATGCCTGTTTTAATATTCTGTTATCATTGTCTTGAAATTCCTAAATTTTCAACAATGGACACTGGACTTTTATTTTGCACTGGTCATCACAAATAGTGTAGCTGGTCTTGCCGGTAATATTGTGGCTTTCTGCTGCCCACTGATTACAAATTGGAGAGTGTCCTCAAGCAAAAAGCCTTAAAGTCACAAATCTTACCCACAGCATGTATTTTTCCAGGGTAGACTTGCTCTTGTTACTCTCCAGTACATTAAAACAGGAGATACAAATATATTTTTTAATTGATTAGTCCAACTGAGCTACCCTGCTCAACCATGATTTTGAACTAGGGGCCATTTTGCATAGGGGCATTTTTGGCATATCTGGAGATATTTTGTTGTTGTTGTCATTATTGAGTAAGAGTGCCACTGGGTAGAGGCCAAGGATGCTGCTAAACATCTTACAATACACAGGACACCTCCCCACCACAACAAATTATCTAGCCACAAAAGTCAATAGTGTCAAGGTTGAGAAATCCTGCATTATATAAAATTAGCCCTCTTTCATTTTTAATGGATACATTATTATTGCATTCTTGAGAATGTATCATTGTTTAATCAATTCTCTTTAACTACACATCATACTATTCAAATATAGTTCCAACTGAAGAGAAAGAAGCTAAATTGGTCTTAACTCATTTCTACAATTTTTACTTAAGTTTCCAATTAAACAATATGAAAATTTGCAAAAATGTGCAATAATAAAATGCCACTTTCATCAACTGACCAGGATTTCCATGCAAAACCTTTCACTATATCCAATTCTGATTGCTCTTACGAAGTTCAAAGGAAAATGGATTTAGACTGACATAATCCTATTGACATCAGTTACAATTAAATACAAAATTATACCTTAAATTAACATGCTATAAGTTTACATTTACTTTAGAGTCCCCTCATGATTTCTGTTTTCCAGTTCATAATCATTCTTTGACTTTATAAATTGCTTGCTTACATGACCCAATTTTCATGAATTAAAAATCATACTGGTTAAAGAGAAAACACTAAATTTAACTAAAGTGATATATAAATATTAAATATTTTATTCTAATTTATCCTACACAAAGAAGACATAGTCCAATTTTGTATAATTTGTAATTGAAAGTGTTGAAAGAAATTGAAATATTTGCAAAATGAGCACAACAAACCTTCCTTGGATTCTTTTAATAGGATTTTAAGAATTATTTTCAGTTTATAATATTGGGTACTAATAAAAACATTGTCTTCTATCTCTTTTAAGTAAACTCTTTTAAGTAACTTTTAAGTAAAGGTGAGTGAATTCTCATCTAGATACATAGTAATTTACATACTTTAAAAAATCTATAATAGGGGCACCTGGGTGGCTCAGTCAGTTAAGCATCCAACTTTTGATTTCAGCTCAGGTCATGATCTCAGGGTTGTGAGACTGCACCCCAGTCAGTCTCCATGCTCTGCCTGGAGTGTTCTTGAGAGATTCTCTCTCTCTCTCTCTCTCTCTCTCCCTTTCCCTTTCCCTTTCCCTTTCCATCTTCCTCTCCCTCCCCCTCTACCCCTTACCCCAGTTGTTCTAGCAGTCTCACTCTCAAATTAATTAATTAAAAATAAAATTAATACTATATTAATACTATACTATTAGTTAATTAAAAAAATAAAATCTATACTATATTTGTTTCTATATTCACCAGGCTTTAATATATAAAATGTCATCCATTTCTTGAAGTTTAATAAGTTATAACAGGAAAGGAATTGGTATATATTCTTCCCAGTTCAAATATCCCTTCCTCTGAATGGTCTTCCCTGTATCACACACAAACTTCTTCCCCTACCAATTTTTTTTTATTGAAGTGTAATTAACATATAGTGTCATACTAGTTTCAGGTGTACAATATAATGACTTAACAATTCTATACATTACTCAGTGCTTATCATGATAAGTGTACTCTTTAATTTTCATCACCTATTTCACCTATCCCTTCATACCCATCTCTCTTCTAGCAAACACCAGTTCTCTGTGTTTAAGAGTCTGGTTTTTTGCCTGTGTCTCTTCTTTGTTCATTTGTTTTGTTTCTTAAATTCCACATGAGTGAAATTGCATGGTATTTGTCTTTCTTTGATTTATTTCACTTAGCATAATACCCTCTAGGTCCATCCTTGTTGTAATATTTCATTGGGCATGTGTGTGTGTGTGTATATATATAATACTATATATTAACAATATAATTGTATTATATAGTATTAATACTATTGTAATATATATACATATTGTGTGTATAAATTATAATATACATATATGTATTATATATATATATGTATATACACATATATATTACAGCTTCCTTATCCATCTAACAATGAACACTTGGGTTGCTTCCATATCTCAGCCATTGTAACTAATGCTAACTATAAACTTAGAGGTGTGTGTATCCCTTTGAATTAGTGTTTCCCTTTTCTTTGCCTCCCTCCCCAATTTAAGTTGGGCCTTCTTAGAGAACCCTGTTCCTTCTCTTCACAGCATTTGCATAATTTGAAATACATAATAAATGTATTAATTTGTGTACATATGACTTTTTAAAAGATATTATTTATTCATTTGTGAGATATATATATATATATATATATATATATAGGGAGAGAGAGAGAGAGAGAGAGGCAGAGACACAGGCAGAGGGAAAAGCAGGCTCTGTGCAGGGAGCCCACTGTAGGACCTCATTCCAGAACCCCAGGATCACACCCCGAGCCAAAGGCAGACGCTCAACCACTGAGCTACCCAGGCATCTTTGTATTTGATTGAACATATTTCTACTTCACTAGTATATGAATACCACAAAGACTCCTGTCTTTTGCTTCAATGGATACCAACCAGAATGCTTAGCATTTTGTTGGTGCTTGATAAATACTAAATAAGTGAATGGATAAATGGAGGATGGGCAGGCGAATGAATACTGAAAATCACAGTGATGCTTAATAGCTTTTTCTGTTTTCTCAAGTTAGATTTCCTATAGTCCTCCTTCATTCTACTCCTCAAAAACCTACAAGTGCAGCTTATTTTGGCAAACTTGGGGGATAATGTTAGGTTCAAAACATTACATGGTATTTGTTATTAACAGGGCCCTAAAATAAATGTAATCTAGATCTCCAATTTCCTTCTTAAAATGTAATCAGAAGCCTGGGTGTCTCAGTTAAGTGTCTACCTTCGGCTCATGTCCTGATCCCAGAGTCCTGGGATTGAGCCCCCTCAGGCTCCCTGCTCAGTGTCTGCTTCTCCCCCTGCCCTTCCCCTCCTGATCTTTCTCTCTCTCTCTCTCAAATATTTTTTTAAAAATATAATCAAAATGTATCTTTCTCCTCCAGACATCCAAGATGCCAAAAGGAAAGAAGGGAAAGGGGAAGAAGGTGGCCCCAGCTCCTGCTGTTGTGAAGCAGCAAGGGGCCAAGAAGGTGATCAGTCCCATTTGAGAAAAGGCCCAAGAACTTTGGCATCAGACAGGACATCCAGCCCAAAAGGGACCTCATCTGCTTTGTGAAATGGCCCTGCTACATCTGGCTGCGGTGGCAAAGGGCTATTCTCTATAAATGTCTAAAAATGCCTCCCACGGTTAACTAGTTCACCAGGGCTGCCAAAAAGCTAGTCACCTGCTTAAGCAGGCTCACAAGTACAGACCAGAGAGGAAGCGAGAGAAGAAGCAGAGATTAATTTGGGCTGAGAAGAAAGCTGCTGGCAAAGGGAATGTCCCCACTAAGAGGCCGCCTGTCCTTCAAGCTGGGGTTAATACTGCCACCATCTCTGTGGAAAACAAGAAGGCTCAGATGGTAGTGAGTCCACATGATGTGGATCCCACTGTCTTCCGGCCTGCCCTGGGGGTTCTCTACTGCATTAACAGGGGGAAAGCCAGGCTCTCCGGGCCTGCTCCACAGGAAGACCTGCACCACTGCTGCCTCCACACAAGAAGACAAAGAAGCTCTGACTGAGCTGATGGCAGCCATCAGGACCAATTACAACGACAGATATGATGAGATCCACCATCACTGGGGAGGCAATGTCCCGGGTCTGGCTCACATTGCCAAGTTGGAAAAGGTAAAGGCTAAACAACTGGCCGGGAAACTGGGCTGAGTGGATGCTGTTGAATTTTCTGTACATAAAAGAAATAAGTTATCTTTCAAAATAGATTTTAAAAATAATAAAATAAAAATGTAATCAAATGTAATATAAAAACCAAGTGCCAAGTGGTACAGTGTACCCTTATTACGTGCGGTGTTGCATTAAACAGACCAATGTGATTTATATTAGATATATTAAACAGTTGTAATATTTCATGTCATTGTGCTAGAAATTAAGGAACGTGTTTATAACACAGTTCTTAAAAGCTATCAAAGATGAAGGATGTTAAGTGGGAAATAATGGAGATGGTGGAGATCTCTGGTGGGTCTGTATGCATAGGAGGCCTGGAAAAATATGCCTCTGCTCCTCTCTGCCCTATACTGTGGATTAAAAAAAAACAGGATACAGAGTGCAATTTCATGTATTTGTTTTAGCAAATAAAAAAGTGTATGACAATTACATGTTCTTCTTTGCAATGTTTAATAATTGTAATTGTTAAAAATGATGTCATGGGCCCCCTGGAGATTTTGTCAAGATCAAAGCCATAATAGCATTAAGGATCAAAAGCGTGCAGACGTGTCCAGTGTGTAAGTGAAAAAGGAGAGGCAAGGTGCGGTGCTCTCTGCAGGTAATAGATCCGGCAATTCAAGATCTGCAAGCTACCATCTCTACCCCTTTATTAGGTTTCCCGTTCATATTTACCACTACCCCAGATCGAAGCCACGGTGGTTTTTTTAAGTGCTGCAACGGCAGCTCTGGGTGGTGACGGCAGCAGCACCGCCACTGCGGCACTGCCCGCAGCTGCGAGTGGGCTCGGGCAACCGTATTTACGGTATGGAAGACCCGGTCGCGAGGCGGTACCCACCGCCTTGGAGGCTGGGCCACGCGGCGATCTTTACCATAACTAGCGTGGACCCGGCGGTGGTATCACCGGGAACCACCGAGGGGCGGTATTTACGGTAACAGGGGATGGACCTCGCGGAGGTATTTACGGTAACGGGGCCCGGCTCGCGGAGACGGTATTTACGGTAACGGGGGCCGGGCTCGCGGAGACGGTATTTACGGTACCGGGAGCCGGCCCCAGCGGCGGTATTTACGGTAACGGGGCCGGGCTCGCGGAGACGGTATTTACGGTACCGGGAGCCGGCCCCAGCGGCGGTATTTACGGTAACGGGGCCGGGCTCGCGGAGACGGTATTTACGGTAACGGGGCCGGGCTCGCAGAGACGGTATTTACGGTACCGGGAGCCGGCCCCAGCGGCGGTATTTACGGTAACGGGGCCGGGCTCGCGGAGACGGTATTTACGGTAGCGGTGGGCCGGACTCGCGGAGGCCGTCGGCGCGGCCGGCTCGCCGCGTTATCAGGTGATCTGCTGCCCAGGCGGCCACCACCCCCTGCACCCGGCGGAAAATGCAAAATGGCCCTCCGGGACAGTGAGGGGCCGAGGACCCCCGCCCAGGCCCGCCGCGCCCCCAGCCCGCAACGTGTGAGCGGCAGCGCCGCGCGGGGTCCGGGTGCAGCCCCCTCCCGCCCCTCCGCCTGGGCCCCGGCCTGAGCCCCGCGTCCACATGGGTCTGTGCTACAGCCTGCGGCCGCTGCTCTTCGGCGACCCGGAGGACGGGGCCCGCGCCGCCGCGGAAGCGCCTGCGGAGGACGCGCGGCCCCGCCAGACCCCGGCCCCGGCCCCGGCCCCGGCCCCGGCCCCGGCCCCCGCCCGGAGCCCGGCGGCGCTGGGGGGAGTCGCGGCGCAGACCCCGCTGCCTCGGGGCGCCGGCGGGAGCCCGGCGTGCGCGCGGCCCGGGGCCGCCCCGAAGCAGGAGCGGCGACGGCGTCCGGAGCAGCAGCGGGCGGAGGAGCGCGAGGCGGAGCGCGAGGCCAGGAAGGTCAGCAGGAGCATCGACCGCATGCTGCGCGAGCAGAAGCGCGACCTGCAGCAGACGCACCGGCTCCTGCTGCTGGGTAGGTGCGGGGCGCCGGGGCGCCGGGGCGCCGGGGCGCGGGCCCCTGGGGGGAGGGCAGGCCGGAGCCGAGGCTGCGACGGCCGCTCCGCCGACGACACTGACTTCCGTGATGTGGCCGACGACACATTCCCGGGTGATCTTGCCGCTTTCCGCGCCAATTGCCCATTTATTAGTAATGAATGAGCTTCTCTGGGAACGTCGGCCTCAGTTGATTTGCGTCCCCAGGCTGCGATCCGCAGGGACGGCAACCGCAAGCACCTCGTCTCCGGCAGCTGCAGTCGCCCTGCACTTTGTTTTAGGCACAAATGGCAGGAGACGGTACGACCTTTCAGCGCGACCCCAAAGCTCTGGTTCCCCTCACAGAATTAGGGCAGAGCTGGCGGTGGGTGTGGCGTGTTCGCTCTAGGGCAGTGACTTCAGCGGCTGAAGGGCGGCGGCTCCGTCGCATTGAGTAGCTCCTCGTGCAGGAGCAGAGGCGGCAGAGCGTGGCGGCTCCCGAGAGCTGTGCGTGGTGCAGGCTGCCTGCGGGAAGGGGGCACCGAGTCGCCGGCGACCGCTTGGTTTGCGAGGATTTCCTCGGGGCTTTCGCTGTAGCAAGCAGAGCAGTGCGTCTCCGAGTTAACACCAGGAAAGCATTTTCTATGCACTCTACTGTAGAATTAAAAAAAGCAAAAATAAAAAAAAATAAAAAATCACGAGTTCCTGACGCTGCTTGTTGCCTTTTAAATTTTAAGGCAAACAACAACAAAATTTAATATGTGGGCTTTGGCCCAAATTTTGTGAGATATAAGGAAAATTACAGTTTACCTCCGTGCTCTGTTATGCATAGGAAAAGAACCCATTCCATGACCTGAGTAAGATACCTGGTTATAAATGAAGGGAGCTTGTATATAACATTTAGAGAACCAATTAAGTCTTCAGTTGGAAAGGGAAAGGGGAGTTGGGGGGGGAAGCAAAGCAGAAAAAGATTAATAAGCAAGCAGGTCGCCCAAAAAGGGAAGAGGACGAGATGAGAAGCAGAGTTCTCATCTACAGTGCCAACTCCTACAGTATGACAGAGCAGTGTTTTCAGAGGTGTGAAAATACAGAAGTATAATCTTACGATGTCATACCTCAAACTATTATATATAGGGTAAAACAGTTCTTCAAAAATGCAGGTACTCAGAGTATGCTCCTACCCACTTATTTTTCTGGAAAGAAATTAATTTGCAATTACTCAAGCCAAAATTTTTAAGTACATCAGACAAAAATAACTTGAAAAGGGAAGGATTGTGGTCTCAAGAAATGAAAGACGAATAAAATGAATAAGGTCTAGAGTTGTGGCAACATGGTGCTGTTTTAATGTGATAGTGTTGAACAGAATTTTTTTAAAAAAAGCAAAAAAAGAGGGATCTCTGGGTGGCTCAGCGGTTTAGCGCCTGCCTTTGGCCCAGGGCGCAATCCTGGAGTCCTGGGATTGAGTCCCACATTGGGCTCCTGGCATGGAGCCTGCTTCTCCTCCTCCTGTGTCTCTGCCTCTCTCTCTCTCTCTCTCTCTCTCTCTCTCTCTCTCTCTCTATGTCTATCATGAATAAATAAATCTTTAAAAAAAAGAATATGTGAAGGGGCACCTGGGTGGCTCAGTTGGTTGAGCATCTGCCTTCAGTTCAGGCCACGGTCTCAGGGTCCTGGGATGGAGTCTCAAATGGGCTCCCCGCTGGGTGGGGAGCCTGCTTGTCCCTCTCCCTCTGCCCTTTCTGCCTGCTCATGCTTGCTCTCTCACAAATAAATAAACTCTTAAAAAAAAAAAGAATATGTGAAGCAGAACATGTTTGACATATGTAAAAATTAATAAACTTGTGGTTTTTAAAAAGGAACTGGGAGATAATATCTAAAGAAGGGAATGGTGTGCTCCAAAGAGCAGACTCCTGGTGACACATGTTAAATGACTACCCTCTTTAAAGACATTATCTCATAGCCTAATATAGCTTGTATATCAACATCATATTGGAAATGACATTGACTCACTCTTTAGGGAAAAAGTATATGGTATCTTTCGCCCGATGACATCAACATTAAAACACATACTGTTGTGTCAGGTTGACATTGTTTATCGGATTTTGTATAGATTTGAATTAAACTGAGAAAGGTGCTTGGTTTTGTTAGGATTTAGAATGGATTTAGCTGGAAATCTTTGAATTTACTGACCATTCATGTCTTCAAATGTTTGCTTCGGCTGCCATTACGTTGAGTAGGCATTTGTCTTGCTCACTGACCCCATTCACTTATTTATTCTGGAATGTACATTGGATAACTCACAGGCTCAAGAAGGATGCGTGCACTTTACGGCCGTTCCGTACTCCGTGTCCACTTGTCCAAGGCTGTCCCATCTTCCATGACAGTATCTTCTCTAGGAGACACACCCAGAGTCCTCCTGTGGGAATAAATGTGTGACTCCCTTATCTCCATATTGAATTCTATTTGCATCTCTTGTTTGGCACTTTGTTACAGTCCACACGGCTTCATGGGTGCTTTGATGCATGCCAGCACCCCCATGGGTCCATCCGGATGACCTGAACTTTGTTTTCTGTGCTGGACTTAGTGCTATTGGTGCTAGAAGCAAAAGAGTCTGGTGGGAGCCACTGTGGCCGTGAGGGCTTAATGGCCAGAATGATGTGGTTCTGTTTTAACTTTTAGATGGAACATTCTTTCTAGCTCAGGGTGGCTGGATTTTAAAGGGGTGCAGAGATAGGGTGGAGATAAGACTGAAGCCCCAGTTAAAAGGCTGCAGATCCTGGAGGGATCCAGAAGTCCGAGCTAGAGCAGTGTAGTAGGAATGGGGAGGGAATGGTGTCAGAGAAGTGGTCAGATGACAGGTCTGTAGGGTGGGTCATGGGGAGGAACTCCCAGAGAACTCTCTCCTCCAGAGCATGAGCTGTAGGCTTGACCTGCCCTCGCAGAGTGCCACAGACTGAGCAGATGAAACAACAGCCATTGATTTGCTCACGGTTCTGGAGGCTGGAAGTACAAGCGTGAGGCCCAGCAGGATTGGTTTCCCTGAGACCTCTTCTCCTGGCTTGCAGACAGCCACCTTCTTCCAGGTCCTCACATGGCCTTTCCTCTGTACACCTGTGCCCGGGGAGGAGGGACACATCAGGTTAGGATCCCCCATTATAACCCCACTTAACCTGAAGAGCCCCCCTGAGGGCCCTGTCTCCAAATACAGCCACTTTGGGAGTTAGGGCTTCAGCTTATGAATGGGGGACAGGGGAGCACAATTTAGGTTGAGGTTTCAGAGAGAGAGCTATTATCTAAAGGAACAGTTGTGTCCTAGCTTCAGCTCATTGTTGCCTTGCAAGTATGCAAGCCCAGTGTTGCCCTTCTGAATTTCCAGAACAAGATGGAAATGCCCATTTTTGGGGTCAAGAGCCAGCCTTCAGTGCAGGTCGTGATCCTGCTCATCCTGGATAGAGTCCCAGCCGGCTTCCTGCTCAGCGGGGAGCCTGCTTCTCTGGCTCCCTCTGCATGCTCCTACTCTCTCTCACACTCGCTCTCAAATAAATAAAGGAAATCTTTACAAAAAAAAAAAAAAAAAAGGAAATGCCGATTTTCATCTGACACCAACTTATTTTTAAAGCATTGGCTCAAATTACTAAAACACACTCTCTGTGCCCGATGCAGTCCACAGGCCACCAGTATTATTTCTAATCTCTATCCCCAGTGACACAGACCTCTCTGGGCTCCAGGGGCAGCCTGTAGAAGCACAGTTGACAAAACTGGGTGTAGGATCAAAATATTTCATCTCACAGCAGGCAAAGCTACATTCACCATTCTTTTGAGTGAATTTGTCTACCACTGAGCTCACGGGGTTATAATATAGCAGATGTCCTTGACTTCCACGACTTCTATGGACTGTGATCTTAATTCCCTCAATGTGAATTCACCACATTCCTACTGGGGAAGCACTGTCATCTACCACCTATTCATTTGATATTATTATTTTCCCAGATTATTATTCAATTTTAAAATTTTCAATTGTGGGTTGGAATAAAGTAAAAAATGTTTTTTACTTTATTCAACTATTTGTAAATAATTTTACACTTGGGTTAGTGGATGTGAACAGGGCTAAGGGAAGTCCTTCCCACCCTGCACTTGCCTCCCTGCCTCATCTCTCTTCTCATTCCACTATGCCTCAAGCCCTGGTGGTCTGGCCCTTTCTATTTTCCTCCTATCCTCCAGGACCTGTGCTACTCTGTCCTCATGTCCCACTGGTGGTTGGGTACTTTATCCTTTTCCTCTCCTGTCCCATGTCCCTCTCTGCTTTATTTCCTGGCTGTGTCCTGTCCTTTGCAGCTCACTCTGAGCTCTTTGCCAGCTCCTCCTTCCTAGCAGGTCATGGCTAAGCTTCAAGGAGGCTCTTGCCTGGGTGGTGCAGACTAAACCTGGGGTGGTAGGTCGGGCCAGTGGTTATGCGCTTAGGTCACTGTAGTTCACAAAAACTCCACTGCATCCTTGCCCTACTTCATCCCAACCTTCCCTGAGAAGGGAGGAGAGCAGGAATCCCACAGCACGTGCACCAGCACTGCATTAGTGAGCAGCAGTGCCATCCTGTTGGGGTGAAGGGCTTTCTACTATCCTAGGAAGGTTTAAAGAGACTGCTCTCTAGGGGCCATGGATGATCCTAGTGTGGTGGGATCCCCCTCCCCCCACTAGGGTCAGGACGTGGACAGTAACATCTGTGCAAGTGTTGACTGGAAAAATAAAGTGTTGGTTGGCTAGAAAAACAAAAAACAAAAACTATTTCCTGTTGTATTTTTGTGTGATTGATACTTCCCTGCCAGGAATACATCTTTCAAGACGGAAGCAATCTCTTTGGGACATTTGCTGTTTTTCTTTTGCATTTGGCTGTTAGTATAAACCAGAATGACCTCAGTCTGTGTCTGTAGATGCTGCAAGAGGAAGTGTTTGGTGCACTGACAAAACATGGAATGTTCTTCCCTGTGAGGTTTTCATCGCTTGTTTTTTTCAAATAAATGTCTTTTTTCTTCTTCTTCTTAATTCGTGGTAATGTATACAGTGGCCAAGACAGCAGTTTTTGAGTTGTGCAGTTCACTCCATCTGTGTGGACAAATGGGTCACATCCTCATCAACTCGCCACCTTCATTTTGCCCCCGCCTCCTATAGCACCGTGGCTCTTAAAGTCAGTGGGAGTCCCAGATACTCTGGCTGTGGCTTCACATTCCTGAAGTCACAAAAGTGTCATGCTTCCTTACAGCCTTGGAAGGGGAGGCTGTGCCTCTGTGGCATTTTAGTCACAAGTTCTGTGTCATTTTATTGTATTATCTATTACCTACAGTCTTACAGGCCTGATGCTGCCATTGTTTATGCGAAGCTGCATTTCATCCCCAGAATTCAAGCTGTTCTTTGACCCGTCAAAACACTGGAAGGTCAGAACACTCGGTCAAAGCTGTTTCCTTTGACTTGGGTCTTAGTTAGTTCTGGCCGTGATAGTACTACAGACGGGGTGGCTCAAGCCACAGAAATTGATTTTCTCACACTTTACAGAGACTGGAAAGGCCAGGATGGAGGTCCAGCAGGATTCATTGTCTGTTGAAGGCTGTTGCTGGCTTGCAGATGGCCAGCTTCTCATGTGTCCTCTCATAGCAGGAGGTCTCCTTTCCTCTTCTTATCAGGACACCAACCCTATTGGATTAGGGCTCCACCCTTGTGGACTCATTTAACCTTAATTACCTCCTACAGACCCTATCTCCAAATAGTCACACTGGGGATCATGGCTTCAACATCCGACTTTTGATGGGACACGGTTTGGTCCTTAACAACTTGCAAACCCACTCGTGTTCATACGGATGATTAGTACTGGCCCTGAAAATGACTCAAACTGAATGTCATCTACAGTGGCTAAGTGTGTCGGTAGAACATATAACTGTTTTTATGAGTCCTCTCACAACGTGAGGATATACTTATGATCCACTAGAAGACGCGTACTGGTGAAGAACAAAGCATTGGGATCAGACAGACTTTGTTTGAAATTCCAGCATACCCATTTACCAACTCTGCAACCTTAGATTGGGGCTTCAGTCTCCTTATCAATAGTAATCCTGAGGACACATGCTTACTAAGAAGATTAAGTGAAATTAATTGGAAAAGTTATATGTAAACTTACTTGATGTAGAGCATAGCACATGGTGAACACTCCATAAATTGGCACAGTCTCTCAACTCTATACGCAGCTGAACCATTTCTCTCTGTGACACCCATACTCTAAATTGTAAACTAAATGGTAACGTGATATCACCCAACCTAAAAAAGTTAATCCCATTCCAGGCTCACGCAGTTACCCTCGGATGGAGCCAGGATTCAAACCCAGGCAGTCTGGCTTTGCTGCACCAACCTGGCAAATGGCCAGCTGGAAACAGTTGCAGTGGTCCAGTCAAGAGACGTGAAGAGGTGAATGCAGGCCGATGTAGTAATGACAAAGAAGAAAGGCAGAATGGAGTCCACTGGATCTGGTGACTGAGAAAATGGTGCAAAGTAGGGGGAAAAGGAGTCTCAATGAACTCTTTTCTCTCTTGGGCAAGAAGGCAATAACATCCCCACAATGAGGGATTTAGAAGAAGAAGGGCAGGTGGAGTAAAAGAACAAGGAGTTCCAAAAAAAAAAAAAAAAAAGAACAAGGAGTTCCATTTTGGCTGTGTTGAAGGTGAGCCACCCATGAGAAGCCTTGGGCATCGTCAGGGAAACAGATGGGCACTTACTGAGGGTCTGGAAACCACAGCGCATACTGAGCTGGAGATAGACACGCAGGACTAACCCGCTGGCAACAGGCCCTGGAGGAGGAGACAGGCCACCCCAGGAGAATGTGCTCAGTAAGAAGAGGGCCCAGGACAGAAGAACACAGAGCCCCCATCTCTCAGAAGAGTGTTGCAGAAGGAAAGGTATAAAGAGCAACAAAGACCTCTGGGAGAAGCCAAGAAAGAAGGAGTTTCACAAAGAGGGAAAGAGCCAGGAGTTTCAGCTGGGAGTTCCAGGATAAGGACGGTGTTTGCCAGTTTGTGCAAAGGTGGCACCGGAGGCTGAAGAGCACCGGACATGGGAATCGTGAAGCTGTCACAGAACCCATTCTGGGGAGGCCAGAAGAGGGGAGACCACACCTTTCAGAGTGGCTCCTAAAGAAACAGTTGGGAAGGATCCAAATGAAACAGCAGAAAGTATACAGGTGGTTGATTCCTGCAGGTGAAGAGAAAGAGGACAAGAGAGGAATTACCAGATCTTTCCACTCACAAGGGTTCCTGAGAGTGCACTGGCTGGCTTGGCACTGGCCATGAGTCTGCCGTCCAGCGTCCAGGTGTGTGGGCCAGTCTCCCTACCCTCTACCTCCATAACTGTCCTCTGACACAGTGTCCTCTGACACACTGTCAGACATGTGTGCAATTTATAGTGAATCTTCACTAGCAAGCAGATGGTTCAATTGAGTTGAGACCAAGAGATCAAGCAAATTCTCTAGCTAGTTCAGTCTATGAAAAGTTTCCAAGCAGGGACGCACGGGTGGCTCAGTGGTTGAGCGTCTGCCTTTGGCTCAGGTCGTGATCCTGGGTCCCGGGATGGAGTTCTGAATCCAGCTTCCCACAGGGAGCCTGCTTCTCCCTCTGCCTGTGTCTCTGCCTCTCTCTCTCTCTCTCTCTCTCTCATGAATAAATAAATAAAATCTTTTTTAAAAAGAAAAGTTTCCAAGCATAAGCATCTTCAAAAGTAAGATCAAACTATTAGGACCTAAAATCCACTCTTGACCTTGAAAGATAACAGGAAGATTGTCAAAACCCCACGACATAAAGCAATTAGAATAAACAAAGAACCCTGAATGATTGTTCTTTACCCCACAGCACCCAGAATACTTTACTGCATGTCTCAATTTATTAATACTTAGTTACTTTGTTTAGTTGGTTTCAAACCGAGACAAACTCTTTAACTGAAAAAGAGAGAATCAGGTTGTCAGCTAAAGCAGTGACTCTAATTGTGTTTGGGGATCTGGTGAAAACTGCCCCCTGGTGTTTTAAAATCCCGTTACTGAAGATGAGCAGGTAAAGCTCAGAGGAATTTTGAGGCAGTTAAATGACTCTGTATGATACTGTAATGGTGGCTGCACATCCTTATCCATTTGTCCAAGCCCATGGACTGTACAACACCAAGGGTAAGCCCTAATACAAACTATGGACTTTGGGGAGTAAAGACGCATCAGTGTTGGCTCATCAGCTGTAACATGTGTGGCTGCGTTGGTAACAGAGTGCGGAATGCTGGTAGTGGGGGTGCTGCAGGGTAGGTAGCGGGTACATGGGAAATCTCTGTGCTCTCCAGTCAACTTTGCTGTCAATCTAAAACTGTTCTAAAAAATTAAATCTTTTTTTTTTAAATTCCCATAATGGAAAAAGAGAGAGATTCTTACCCCTGAATTAGGATCCCAAGAGGAGGAGCTCAGGGCCACGAGCATCAGACCTCAAGTCCAAAGCAGGAAAGATAGTGTCCTGTTATTGAAAACTGTGGTTTATGAATTAGAAAGGACCACTTGAAGATATTTCCCTCTGCAGTACTAGGGGGTAACTTTTTCCCTACTAAGAAGGATGTTGGACTCACATTGCAGTCCAGTACCTCCCAGTGCCAGGGAGCGGCTTGTATGCCCTCTACCTCCAGGCCGCTCTGCATCTGCTCTGTAGGGCTGCCTGGTCTCTGTGTCTTGCTCAGAACCAGCCGTAGCATCATGACACTGCTGCTGTCAAAGGTGCCACACCTGATGCCACCGAAGCGAGACAGGATGTTGCCCTCCTCCCCCCATCAACCCTGCCCCCAGAAGGGCAAGTGACAGTGCAAGCATCCCACCAGCTCCTCTTTTTTTTTTTTTAAGATTTATTTATTTATTTATTCAGAGAGAGAGAGAGAGAGAGAGAGAGAGAGAGAGAGGCAGAGACACAGGCAGAGGGAGAAGTAGGCTCCATGCAGGGAGCCCAACATGGGACTCAATCCCGGGTCTCTGGGATCACATCCCGGGCTGCAGGCGGCGCTAAAGCGCTGCGCCACCGGGGCTGCCCCTCTATAATCCTAGCAGAAGAGACCTAGAGAAGGCCTGCGTCCCTATAACTTGGATTGGCATTCACTCAGTGTATTTTTTTTCTACAGCTGAAAAGTGAGTTTTCTCTCCCAGGAAATGAAATATGACCTAAAAGTCTCCCAGGAAAAACTCAGGAAGAGGATATTTGGCATAAGAGGAAAACAAAAGCAATTCTACCCATACCCTGAGCTACAAGGGAAAAGGTTGCTTTATTCATTGAATCACATCTACTTCTCACCAACCATAAACATTTCCTTGAGAGCCTACTATGCGGCAGGTGTTTCTCTGGGTAATACGGAGACTCCAAGGGGTAGAAGGAGATCGTCTCAGCCCAGGAGAAATTCACAGTGTGATCAAAGGAAAGGACATAAGTCTACAAAAGAAACAGCAGTGTGAGTGTGCGTGTGCTATGTGGTGAATGGTCACAGCAAGGGTTCATAATACCATAATTAGAGTTCACACAGAAGGCTAGCAAGATGATGGGCATCCCCCTTCCTTAGGATGTGTTATTAGTGAGAGCACAGGGAAGGTAGGAACTTAATTGCTTAGAGGGTGTCATGTGTTTGCACATAAATGCGTAATGCTACTCTAGATCCTGGATGCAGACCACCTGCCGAAGCATCCTGCAACCTGCTTGGAGTTCACACTTGGCAACTCGGTTTCCCTGTTCATCATAGAGCCACAGAAAGAGCCCAGAAGTACTCACAGTACAGCCCCCAGGATGTAGCAGAGACCTGGGGTGCTTACCAGACAGGACTGATGGTTTGAGAACATAAAGAAAGTTTACGTGGCAGGATATAGCAGTGTGGGATGGGAAGAAGATTGTTCCTTTTATGTCCAACCATCAAAGTGCTTCATAAGTCAATACTAGAAGCTGCATTTTATGAATTATGCCATCACGGGAGACTGTAAAGAGGCATGAAGAAAACAAAAGTTTGTCTTTTTTTAAAAGAAGTATATTCATCATGAAACTTAGGAGCTGTCATTTGACTGCCAAAAACTGTCCACATTAAAACAATAGACACTGTTTATTTCTCACAGTTATAAGGGCAGCATCAGTTTTTTTTTTTTTAAGTTTTGATTAAAGTGGTTTTAAAACATGGAGGTGAGGGGAATAGCTTACCCAGGATCCAGGCATCAGCAATTCTTACCTCACAGCAGTGGGTGAGGAATTTTTGATGGTATAATTCTAATGAATTGTTGTTTTATAGTTTGAAAGAACATCGTTGTAAAAATAAATGGCAAGCCACAGTATGGAACCTTTAACTTAATTTCAGAGAAGTGACTGTGTTTTGCAGAAGCTTCTAGGAGCATCAGGAGAGTACAGTTTTGCATCTCCACACATGCTCCAGCTGGAAGGCCAGGCCCTGAATTTCTGATTCTTCTTTCCCCACAAGTGGCTTCTCAGTAAGAGGCATCAGGTCAAGTCAGGATCATCAGATGAACTTAGACCCAGATTGCATTTCTTCTTTAGAGGAAAGACCATTAAGCAGATGTAGGCCAGCTACCAGGATCTGTAGACACAAAAGTCACCACTTTGAGCAGAGCAAGACCCAGAAAGTGAATGAGGGCCCACGAGATGGAACAGGACAGAATGGGAAGGTGGGTGCTGATGCCCGGGAGTGCTGGGTCCTCACCTTACCTGAGCCCCCAGGGGCTGGTCAGCCTCAGAGGCCAATGTAGACAGACCAGAAGCCCACAGCTCCCCAAGAAGGAAACCTAGAACAAGACCAAAGCCAGCTTATCAAAAAAGGGGTATGAGTTGCAAATCAATCAGCTGTTTGAGGGCAGAGCAAATGGTCTGCTCAAAAGACTGTCAGCTCTGTGTCCTGGGCTATTCGTTGCTAATTCAGTCACGGTTCGTGGCACCTCCGACATGCCCAGTTCTGTAACATACAAGGTCATCCTCGGCGACTCGTAGCCTCGTGGGAAGACCAGGGTCTTTTTTTTTTTTTTTATAATTTTTATTTATTTATGATAGTCACACAGAGAGAGAGAGAGAGAGGCAGAGACACAGGCAGAGGGAGAAGCAGGCTCCATGCACCGGAAGCCCGACGTGGGATTCGATCCCGGGTCTCCAGGATCACGCCCTGGGCCAAAGGCAGGCGCCAAACCGCTGCGCCACCCAGGGATCCCAAGACCAGGGTCTTAAGCACCCATATGACACAGCACAACCCAGCACCCACAGATCACGGAGGACAGAGGGACAAGGCAGCACAAAGGAGCTTCCAGGGGGACGTCACCCAAGTCCGACTTCCAGACAGCTTTCTCCCTAAAGAGCAAAAACCCACTTGTGAAATATAGTTCTGTTTATAATGTTGAGTTGTTTGTTTTTTTACCCCCATTTGGAGCAGTTTGTTGGAATACGGAATATTAAGGTTCCTCCTAGAACAAATGAAGAACAAAAAACAGCACTTTTTCCCTAGTGGCATTACAGTCTGCATCCGCTGCAAATTCCAAAGTCCAGTTCAGATAGGCTGTAATTGACTTATGTGATCTTCCTGAAACATGAGGGAATGTCCTTCTTTTTATGGTTATTAGGAGTTTCTGTTGTACAAAGAAATTCAAAGTGTTAAATAGAGCCAATCAGTCGCGGTGAGGGGAAGAGAGCCATCTACTGATAATTTCTTTCCTTCCTGGGCCATAAGGGACAGTTACATAATTCTTTATCTATGAAATTCTTTTAAGTGGCACTTTATTTTAGAATGATTTTTTAATGTAGCAGCATGCTGAACATCAACTCTTGCTAAGTGCTGCATAGAACAAAAAAGCAGGCAGAGAGGCAGTTGGTCTGATACCCTCTGCTGTGCCTAATGGAGGGAGAGTGCTTATTTAATATTCAGATCCACTTCCCACTTCTGATCTAATGGCATTTTCTCAGAAGAAACCTCTCCCGTGTGGGCTTAGATACGATAATCAGCTCGTAACAGGATGCAGTGGGACAGATCAGTGACGGAGCACGGATACAGACGCTCCGGGATCTCTGTGGTCACCTGTGGATGGAGGGGGAGGGGTGATCTGGTGTCAGCGAGCCACCAAGGTGGACACGGAGAGGCGTGCTTCCCCGAACACTGCCGCCCCCCAAGCTTTTTGTTTGTTTGTTTTTTTCTTCAAAGATCTTATTTATTTATTCATGAGAGACACACAGAATGAGAGAGAGGCAGAGACACAGGCAGAGGAAGAAGCAGGCTCCCTGCAGGGAGCCTGACATGGGACTTGATCCGGATCCCGGGTCTCCAGGATCAGGGCCTGGGCTGAAGGCGGCGCTAAACCGCTGAGCCACCCTGGCTGCCCCCCCTCCTCAAGTTTTGTTTCTGCTTCACTCTCTCCCTTGACCTAAAATTCCAAAGTGCAGGTGTCCTAATTTAAATCAAGTATAGCTGAACGTTCACTTAGGAAAATAGAAGGTGGATTTCAAAAATCCTGTTATGCAAGCCAACATGGAAAAAAAAAAAAAAGAAAAAAAACAGCATAGCTGTTCTTCAAGAGAACCTGAACACTGGGGACTGCAGCGGGTCACAGGCTGGGTCACACAGTGTATCCGTAGTTACTTTTTTTTTTTTTTTTTTTGGACTATTACAGATTTTCACCATACAAAGCAATTCAATGTGCCAAAGAGAACCAGTGGGACACCAAGGGGGACGACACACCAGAGTTCCAGCAGAACTCCCAGTAGGGGCCCAGGAATACTGTGGGTCAGGGTATCAGGGCAAAGGGAGGGGGTGGCCGGTGACCGAGTGGTGACGCCAGTTTCCCCCGCATGAATCCACCCCTGTCCTGCTAACCCACAGATGCTGAGGGCTGGCTCCATGCCTGGCCACCCACCAGCGCCCTCCCCAGTCCCTGGAACCAGCCTGGTGGCCTGTGGTGGGGTCTTCAGGCTCCCCTCTTGCATTTCTGTCTCTTCTTTCTGGAGATCAGTCTTTTTTTTTTTTTTTTTTAAGATTTTATTTATTTATTCATGAGACACAGGCAGAGGGAGAAGCAGGCTCCATGCAGGGAGCCCGATGTGGGACTGGATCCCAGGTCTCCAGGATCATGTCCTGGGCTGAAGGCAGGAGCCCAACTGCTGAGCCAGCCAAGGATCCCCAGAGGTCAGTCTTTCCTCTGAGTTTCTCCCTACAGCACCTGGCTCTTACGTGGGGCCTTTCGGTCATTCCAACCAAGTTATTAAATGAGGTAAAGATTTAAGCCCATTACCAAAAACAAGATTTTATTAGCAAAGACTTGTAGGTCAGTTGGGGGCCAAAAGATGGTGCAAGGACGTTTGTCATTTGTGCTGTAGAGATTCCAACCCAAAAGTTGGAAATGCCCAGCTTCCCGCCCCGGGCCCTATCCTGGCCCCAGCTTCCCTGGAGGCAAGGCCCCCTCGGGATCCCAGCTGGGGGCGGACAGACTTGCCCACAACACCTCTTAGAGACCCCATTCCCTCCAATGTTCACGGAGTGACGTGTCCCCCGCACCTCCCTGCGGCCCCCTCCCTGGCGGGGATGACAGAGAGAGGGAAGGGCCTCCCCGCCAGGTTGCTAGGGGGACCCTCTCTGGGGGTCCTGGCCTCCTGCGACACACTGTGAGACACCCGTCTGTGGCAGCCCTTCCCGCCAACCCCAAGCCTCCATAGGCCACCTGTAGCTGGCACGCTGGGGAGAGAAAGACCACCCAGATGGGAGCAAGCAGGGCCTATTCGTTCAGAGCTGGTGGTAGTGGGAGCCTTAGGCACCATCCCTTCATCTGGCTCGAGGGCAGGCGAAGGACCCAGAAAGCTCCTTGGTGGGAAAAAAGGAAAGGCCTCAGGTATAACCCCAGTGGAGGCTGCTGGTGAAGGCAAGCTACAGGTGGGCTGACTAGAAATTGGGCATCCTGTCTAAGAGAGCGCATATTACTATTCTCCAGGTGGTCCTAAGTTGGAGGTGTTGCAAGTCGGGGGCAAAAATTAAGGAAGCTCTCAGTTATTCATCGAGTCCTGGCCATTTGGGGCCAGCTGCTACAGGGTTATTGTTTGCCTTCTTGGACAGGGTGCTTGAGATCATCATGGCTTCACCTCCCCGGCTGGTTACTGCCGAGAGTGGGTTGGTCTCCTGGGCTGGGTGCTGCAAGCTGTGGGTCAGAGTTTGATCTTTGCATACGGCAGCGCTGTTGTCCTTTTGTTGTATTTTCTGTCTTCTGGACGTTTCCATAGAGAGAGCAGCTGTGTGAGCTAGCGGAGAGCCCCTGCTGTGTAGACCTGTCTGGAAATCTGGCCCTCCATCCCTTGGAAGGTTACTTAGCACCTCTGAGTTTCCTTTCCTTCAGTGTAAGATGAAGACAGGAGTACTTTCCAGAAGGATCATTTTGAAAATTGAGGTGAAGCACCAGGACACAGAGCAGAGTGTGGTGACTATACCTTCCTGCCCCCATTCCCATCATCCTTCCATTCACGCTGTGGTGTAAGTGCAAGGTCTGATATGTTGCCCTTCCTAGGAACATCTACACCTTACCAGGGGAAAAGCCCAAGTTTGATCTAAAGGAACAGCCCAGAATCATGGGATTTTCTGAGGGCACTTCAAGTGCCAGCAGCTAAACAGAATCACAACAAGTAGTGAGGCTAGGATTTTAGCTTCTCCCGCCCTCCCACTTCTCTTTCCAGAGATCTGCGCGTGAGGCTTCTCTACTGTACTCCATCATTGCTGCCAGTTAAAGGACAACTAAGGAGTACAGGGATTGCTGAACGAGCGCGGGGTTGTGCTTTTAAATAACTTGGTCAGAAAGCTTTCATTGAGTGTTTCACTGGTATTTGTTTGGTACAAACAAATCCCAGGCCAATTTGGTTGGCCTGAAGGAGATAAAAGACAGGACCAGGTAACAATATGGAGAACAGCATCTCAGGAAAGGGAGAGGCAAGTGCAAAGGTCCTGAGGGTTGGTGAGCCTAGTGTGTTCAAGGAATAAGCCTGGCCAGTGAGCATATAAGGCACTAAAAAGCCAGTGGAGGCTTAGGGTAGGATGGTAGCAACGGAGTGATGAGCAGTGGTGAGTTTCTAGCTAGATTTTGAAGGCAGATTAACAGTTTGCCAATGAATTGGATGTGGGTGGGAGAGAAGGGGTGGGTGGACTCCAGGAGGAGCGTTATGGCTGGGGGAGGGGTGGGGCTACAAGTCATTGAGTGTCTCCCACACGTACTTTAAATTCTCAAAACGGGTGCCTGGGTGGCCCAGTCAGTTAGTTAACCATCTGCCTTCAGGTCCAGTCATGATCTGAGAGTCCTGGGACCCAGCCCCACATCCAGCCCCATATGGAGCTCCCAGCTCAGCAGGAAGTCTGCCTCTCCCTCTGCCCCTCCCACTCCTCGTGCTCTCTCTCTCTCACCCTCTCTGTCTCTCAAACAAATAAATATATTTTTTTTAATTTTCAAAACAGAACACTGTGACCAAATATGCCAGGAAAGGAGCCATAGACCCCACAGAAACACATGAGTGTGGTTGTGTTCCAATAAAAGTTTATTTATAAACACTTAAATTTGAATTTCATAGAATTTTTAAGTGTCATGAAATATTATTTTTCTTTTGATTTTTCTGCAACCATTTAAACTCTTTTTAGTTCATGAATCATGTACAAACAAGTGGCAAATTGAAGTTTGCTGAGCCCTGATCTAGAGCCTAAAATCTCACCCTTTGTTGGTGGTACAATTTGTAAAATTGTACAATTACTTCAAAGAATTCGTGGGTAATTTTTTTTTAATTATTTATTTTTGATAGTCATACAGAGAGAGAGAGAGAGAGGCAGAGACACAGGCAGAGGGAGAAGCAGGCTCCATGCACCGGGAGCCCGACGTGGGATTCGATCCCGGGTCTCCAGGATCGCGCCCTGGGCCAAAGGCAGGCGCCAAACCGCTGCGCCACCCAGGGATCCCTCGTGGGTAATTTTTTATGAAGTAAAAAATATACCTATCCTAAGGTTCAATAATACCACTCCTAGGAATTTACCCAAGAAAAATGAAAGCATGTGTTTACTTAAAGTTTTGTACAGAATGTTTATATCAACTTTATTCAAGATGTCCAAAAATGGAGGTGTCTCAGGGGCTCACTTGGTTCAGCGTCTGAGTCTCCATTTCAGCTCAGGTCTTGATCTCAGGGTTGTGAATTCGAGCCCTACATTGGGGTCCACACTGGGCGTTGAACCTACTTAAAAAAGGAAAAGAAAAAAAAAAGCCAAAAACAGAAAACAACCCAAATCTTCACCAAAAGAATGAATAAACAAATCATGTACATTCCTGCAATGAAATATTAAACAAAAGATAGGCTATTAATAGAAAGCATAACAATACAGATGATTTTTTTAAAATATCATGTATGTATACAGAAGAGTGTGTACTGAAGTAGAATATCTACCTATGGCTATTTGTATATAATCCAATAACAGGTAAAACCAACCTATGATGCTAGAAATCAGAATAGTGGTTTGGAGGGGGCGATGAGGCACCCTTCTGGGGTCATGGAAATATTCTGTATTTTGTTTACAGTGGTAATTATAGAGGCATAAACATGTGTCGAAATTTATCAAACTAGACACTTTAGATCTATGTATTTCACTGTAAAATTTACTTCTTTAAAACATGAAGCCCTGGGCAGCCCCGATGGCCCAGCGATTTGGCGCCACCTTCAGCCCGGGGTATGATCCTGGAGACCCGGGATCGAGTCCCATGTCAGGCTCCCTGCATGGAGCCTGCTTCTCCCTCTGCCTGTGTCTCTGCCTCTCTGTGTGTGTGTCTGTCATGAATAAAGAAATAAAATCTTTAAAAAACAAAACAAAACATGAAGCCCTTAAAAGTAGTACCTGGTCTGTACATAGTAAAAGGTCAATAAATGTCTGCTATTTTAAAAAGGGTTTTTTTGGGATCCCTGGGTGGCGCAGCGGTTTAGCGCCTGCCTTTGGCCCAGGGCGCGATCCTGGAGACCCGGGATCGAATCCCACATCAGGCTCCCGGTGTATGGAGCCTGCTTCTCCCTCTGCCTGTGTCTCTGCCTCTCTCTCTCTCTCTGTGACTATCATAAAAATAATAAAATAAAAATTTTAAAAAAAAGGGTTTTTTTTTTTTAAAGGACAGATACGTTAAAATTCAATAAGGATGAATCTAATTATATAATGAGACCATAACTTATGGCTTACTGCATCCTAAACGTAATATGTTTACCACAGAAAGAAGATTCCCCACCATGTGTTGGAATGTGTTCTAATGATCCAAGATTAAACCCCAAACTCTGAAGTGGGAGGGGGCAAGGGTGGTGTAGCTACTCTGTCGGTCACACAGTCAGGATTGGAAGAGGAGTTTGGGGTTCAGGCCAGCTGCCTACGTGGACACTCCCCAAGCTCCTACACAATGCCAGACATCACGGGGCTGCAGACCACTAATTATTGGCCACCCTATTCCCTTTGTAGCTCTGTTGTCTTCTCTCTATGCCAGGACCCCAAACTGAAGTCCTAATCCCCAAACTGAAAGGCGGAAAGCCTGATGAGAAGCCATTCATTGGGCCAACTGTGTAGAGAGATTGCACAAGTCCTGTTTTAATCCAGACTTTTTCTGTAGCCAGTGACAGAATGCTAGCTCCTGGGAGGCAGGGGCAGAGGGGAGCATGTCAACGGGAAGTCCCTGTGTCCCCAGCCAGCGTCATGCATGCCCCCTACCTTCCAGGCCTCCTTCTGTCATGTTCTGGCTGCTGTTTCACCACCAGGGACCCCACCATCCCAGAGCCTCAAGAACCCCACAGAGGGGATCCCTGGGTGGCTCACCGGTTTAGCGCCGCCTTCAGTCCAGGGTGTGATTCTGGAGTCCCGGAATCGAGTCCCATGTCGGGCTCCCTGCATAGGGCCTGCTTCTCCCTCTGCCTGGGTCTCTGCCCCTCTCTCTCTCTCTCTGTGTGTGTGTGTGTGTGTGTGTGTGTCTCTCATGAATAAATAAATAAAATTGTAAAAAAAAAAAAAAAAACCCGCAGAAAGAGACCTGACAGTTTTGGGCAGAACAGCACAAATGAGAGTTTAAAACTGTTTCTTAAAAAATAATAATAAAAAATAAATTAATTAAATTTTAAAAATAAAGCTATTTCTAACTGGCATTTGGTTTTGTCCCAAACCTCAGGGTTGCTTTCTTTTAACAAACCAAAGTACCATTAGCGTACAATATACCGATTGCAGGTGTACAACAGAGTGATTCCACGTTTACACATGCGCATCATGAAATGACCACCACGCTGAGTCTAGTTACCACCTGTCACTGGACCAAGTTGCTTTTTAAGATTGATTCCCTTAATATTTTCTAGAATCACTTCTGACCTTAATTTCACCATTAATCTTTGATCAGACACTTACCGAATTCTCCACATTTTTATTTCCTTACAGTGGTGAAATGAACAGAAACACAGATATTTGCTGCATCACTATAAGGAGAGAGTGTTCCTGGATTCCTGTTTTAGTGAGTTTTATGATACCAATCAGTATTGCAAGCTAAAAACACGCACTTTGAAGGCAAATTGTTTCCTTGGGAGCCTACTGATGAAGGACCGCTTCCTCTCTGGGGAGAAATCGTAAGGTATCACTTAAAGTTCTGAGGGTTTAAACACACTGGTGTTGTGGACCACTTAGCAGATAAAGTCTCATCGAGAAACATCAGAACTATTGGGAGGGAAAGATCTCTGGTATCACATTTTTGGTTTTTTTTTAAAGATTTTATTTATTTATTTATTCATAGAGACAAACAGAGACACACACAGAGAGAGAGAGAGAGAGAGGCAGAGACACAGGCAGAGGGAGAAGCAGGCTCCATGCAGGAAGCCCGATGCGGGACTCGATCCTGGGTCTCCAGGATCACACCCTGGGATGCAGGCGGCACTAAACCGCTGCACCACCAGGGCTGCCCTGGTATCACATTTTTGATTTGTGATTTGGTCTTTGTATTTCTATAATTTTGTATTTGGCGGCAGACCAGATATTTAAGCCATTTCTCTAAAATACTGGGAATGACATTCAGAATGTGATGTTTGTGGGATAGAAGCTTGATACATCTATTGGCTGTCGCATCATCTCACACACAGAAATGGAACATCTTTTCCTGAGAGGTTAAAAAGAAAACAATCTTCCCTGCCTAAAGTCAAGTTGTTTTAAGGCTCTTCATGACCCAGCGGCATTGTTTACTGCTCCCCACCCCTGCTTTTTTTTTTTTTTTTTTTTTTTGAAATACCGCCAGTAACTGACACTTCAGGTGTACTTTACAACTGACTTGCTCTGTCCCTCTGTCCCTCTCTTTTGTACTTCTCCACACTGGCAGTTCCCACCCCTAGAAAACTAGTCCTTTTTTTTCCTAATCATGAACTCCATCTTATTCTTCACATCTGAGCTCAATTATCACTTCCTTTTCAGAGAGGCCTTCCTTGCTGCCCATTTTAGTCTTTCCCAGGATAACTGTCTCTTTTTTTTTTTCACAGAACTTACTGCATTTCACAATTATATTTTCAATTATATATTTGCTTAGTGTTTGACACCAGTGAGCTTCTAGGACCAGGGACACCGTCCTTCACATCTCCTACTCAGTCTCTAGTGTCCTTCATGATGACTGCAGGAATGTTTTTCAATAAATAAATGAATGTCAGAATAAGATCAGAATGGTAGGGATCCCTGGGTGGCTCAGTGGTTTAGCGCCTGCCTTTGGCCCAGGGCGCAATCCTGGAGTGCTGGGATCGAGTCCCGCGTCGGGCTCCCGGCATGGGGCCTGCTTCTCCCTCCTCTTGTGTCTCTGCCTCTCTCTCTCTCTCTCTCTCTCTCTAGCATAAATAAATAAATAAATCTTTAAAAAAAAAAAAAAGATCAGAATGGTAGTAAGCAAGGAGGATCCTCAGCACTAAGTGTAAATGCTGGTGGGTGACCATCCCTTCCCCTTGGTCAGGTGGTTGTGATGGGCATGATCACAAGTGCAAAGTTAAGATGGCAAACTTTTTTTTAAGTTACTTTGTTTTAGTATCTTCTTTTAAAAAAAGATTTTATTTATTCATGAGCGACAGAGAGAGAGAGGCAGAGACACAGGCAGAGGGAGAAGCAGGCTCCCCGTGAGGAGCCAGATGCAGTACTCAATTCTGCATCCTGGGATCACACCCTCAGCCAAAGGCAGATGCTCAACTGCTGAGCCACGCAGGCGTCCCTGTTTTAGTCATTTCTTGAGGCATAACGGACCTATAATATATTCGTTTCAGGTGTACGACATAGTGATTCAACATTTGTATATATTGCAGACTGATCAGCACAATGAATTTAGTTAACATCTGTCATCACACATAGTTACAAAATAATTTTGTTATTGGAATGAGGACTTTTAAGATCTACTCTCTCAGCAACTTTCAAATACACAATGCAATATTGTTAACTATAGTCACCATGCTATATATTATCCCCAGGACTGACTGACTTTATAATTGCAGGTTTGTGTCTTTGGGCGCCCCTCCCCTGTTTCTCATGAACCACTCCCCCTTTCATCCACAGTGTGAACTCACCCCACTAGACCTCTCTGTGCCCTCTGCTTGCTGTCTCCTCAGCTTTACTCTGCCCTTTGCCCCTAGAATCCCTTTCCTACACCCGTCAATGGCTAGATCCTCCCCATATTTCAAAGGCCATCTCATGTGTTACCTCCTCTTTGAAACCTGTCCTGATCCCTTCTGTTGGAGATCTCTGTTCACTTTATATTTACTTCCCTTATAATATCTTTTACCTTATATTGCAGATATTTACAAGTTTAGCTTAAATCTGTAATCAGAGTGTACATCCTATGGGAGCCATGTCCATTCTGTTTCATTTCTGTGGCCTCCATATAATCTGGAAAAATCTAACACCAAATCAATCAGAAATAACCATCGACAAAACAGAAATAAGAACATGGACATCCCACTCTGTGTTTTCATTTCCATCCAGAAAGAGTATCATCTGTTCTTCTTTTTTTTTGTTGTTGTTTATGATAGTCACAAAGAGAGAGAGAGAGAGAGAGAGGCCGAGACATAGGCAGAGGGAGAAGCAGGCTCCATGCACCGGGAGCCCGATGTGGGATTCGATCCTGGGTCTCCAGGATTGCGCCCTGGGCCAAAGGCAGGCACCAAACCGCTGCACCACCCAGGGATCCCTGTTCTTCTTTTTTTAGTTGAAATATAATTCCAATACCATGAAATCCATTGCTTTTAAAGTTGTACAAGTCGGTGGTTTCTTGTGTATTCACGAGGTTATGGAATCATCACCACTATCTAGTTCCAAAACATGTTCACCCTCCCCACAAAAGAAATCCACTACCCATTTTCCACCTCCTGCAGTCCCTGCCAACCACTAGTCTATTTTTCTGTCTTTTTGGAGTGGTCTATTCTGGGCATGTCACATCAATAATTGTACAATATGTGGTCCTTGGTGTTTAGCTTCTTTTGCTTAGCATGATCTCATCCATGTGTAATGTGTATCTGTATTTCATTTCTTTTCATGACCTAATAATAGTCCACTGCATGGATATGCCACATTGTTGGTCCATCCATTCAGTGATGGACATATACATTATTTCTACTTTTTAGCTGTTATGAAGAATGCTGGTGTGAACATTCAAATACAAGTTATTGTCTGTCTGTATGTTTTTATTTCTCTTAGGTATATATCTAGGAGTGGATTGCTGGGTCATATGATAACTCCATCTGACTTCTTGACAAACTGTAAAACAGTTTCCAAAGCAGCTGAATCATTTTACATTTCCACCAGCAATAATAGGTTCCAGATTTTCCACATCCTCACTA
Organism: Vulpes lagopus; assembly: GCF_018345385.1. NCBI lineage: Eukaryota > Metazoa > Chordata > Mammalia > Carnivora > Canidae > Vulpes > Vulpes lagopus. The sequence continues at coordinate 108,546,975 of NC_054824.1, read as the reverse complement.
CCACTTGATATTGTCTGTCTTTCTGATTTTGCCATCCTAGTGGGTGTGAAATTGTTTGCACTGTGCTTTTGATTATTATTTTCCTAATAACCAATACTGCTTAGCATCTTTTCATGATGCTGATTGACAATTTGTGTCCTTTTTAAAGATTTTATTTATTTATTTATTTATTTATTTATTTATTTATTTATTTGGGGAGAGAAAGAGAGCATGCACAAGCAGTGGGAGAACAGAGGGAGAAGGACAAGTAGATTCTAGGCTGAGTGTGGAGCCTGCTGCTGGCTCAATCCCATGACCCTGTGACCAGGACCTAAGCCAAAATCAAGAGTCAGGCACTCAACCAACTCAGCCACCCAGGTGCCCCCAAAATTTGTGTCTTCTGTAGAGAAATGTCTGAATTCAAATCCTTTGTTCATTTTTAATTGGGTTATTTGTCTTCTTACTGTTGTATTGTAGTAGTTCCTTAAATATTCTAGACTTGAGAGTCTTTTATTCTTAACCACATGCAACTCTCCACTTTATTATTTTTTTTAAGATTTATTTATTTATCTTAAGTGGGGAGGGACAGAGGGAGAGAATCTTAAACAGACTTGCGGTGAGCATGGAGTCTGCTGCGGGGCTCAATCCCACAACCCTGAGATCATGATCTGAGATGAAACCAAGAGTCCAACACTCAACCAACTGAGCCACCCAAACACCTCATGACTGCACTTAATGTGCTAGCCCATGGGATATCTGCTCAGTAGTGAGTGTCAATTTTAGCCTCTATTGTTATAATTTTAATTGCATTGTACGTTACCAATATCAAGAGTCTTCAAGTTTCTAAATATGGACCTTTACTAACATTTACAAATTTAGGGGTTATATATGGAATTTTCAAAACAAATTAAGATGTCAGTATACTTTGGATCACTGTTTTATCAATGTCAGTGTTAAGTCAGCAGAACCCAATAACTGATGATGAACACAATAATTTATTTTTTTGAGGTAGATTTTAATTAACACTTGTTTCCCAGATATTATGTATGAATGATGTTATTTGGTATTAATTTATAAAAGGAAGAAAAAGCTTTAAAATTGTAACCATTTATGTATCATGGTAGAGCTACATTAAAAATAAGGAATGTTGAAAGCAAATTAGTACTTAAATATTTTCAGTAAGATTTCCCATTGTTACTGAATAATGAAGTTGTTACATTATGGAGAACAAATTTCTAAGACACAGTACAGTTTCTATTTTTAAAAAATGTATATTGGAACTTCTCATTCTATTCTGTATCTTTTTTTATTTTTTATTGGTGTTCAATTTGCCATCATATAGAATAACACCCAGTGCTCATCCATCAAGTGCCCACCTCAGTGTCCATCACCCAGTCATCCCCACCCCACCCCCCGCCCACCTCTCCTTCCAACCACCCCCTGTTCATTTCCCAGAGTTAGGAGTCTCTCATGTTCTGTCTCCCTTTCTGTTATTCCCCACTCATTTTTTCTCCCTTCCCCTTTATTCCCTTTCACTATTTTTTATATTCCCCACATGAATATATAACAGCTAACAGCAAGAACATAAGCAGAAATTCAGGGACATTCAGGAAGACGAGAAGATGGCAATATTAGGAAGAGACGGGGAAGGAGGGATGGATAAAGGAGATGCTATGTATTTTTTAAATAAGCGTTTTCTGAGCTTTGATTAACAGAAATAGCAAGCAGAGGGCAAAGGAGAAATGAAACTGTGCACCGCCCTGCTGGGAAGGAACAGCAGGTGGTGCCTGGCGTCCCGCTGGCGCTTGAACCTGTGACAGGCGCTGGGGCTGTGCGCTCGCGGTGGGGTTATTCCCAGGCGCGGCCGCCAGGTGGCGCTGTGGAACAGGAAAGCGCCGAGGGCCTTCGAGCTGGGGCTTCTCAGTCGGCCACCTGGGCACCCGCGACCCTCTGAGCTGGCGCTTGGTGCCCGAGGTGGCTGCCGCCAACCGCGCATTCTGTTAGTGTACTAAGCACTTACAATGACACTGAGAGATTCTCTCCATTACCTTGTGTCAAAGGGAGGTTAAAACGATCTGTCTGGTGCGTGCATAGCAGATGGGCTCTTACGGGGCCCCCGTGGGTGAGGCCTCCGAGCCTCTTACCCGGCACCCAGCAGCGTGCTGGAGCTGCAGTAAAGCCAGTAGCAGGTCCCATCCCTCATTTGTATGTTCTCTTTTTTCATCCTCCGGGAATATTTTTTCTGTGCTAAAGAAATTCAAGCCCAAGACTTGTGTTCACAAGTGGTTCTTACGTTCCTGGTCAGATCATGCACCCATCCATTCTGTAAAAGAGCCCCCATCATCTCTATCCCAGAGAAAGCACACCGTGGGCTAACTGCCACCTGACTCCAGTTTTGTCCTACCTGTAATCAGTGCTCCACATATTAAAATTATTTTGAGACCAAACTTTCCCTGTTGCGGCCCTGCTTCCAACAGCTCTGTGACTTCTGCTGCCCTCAGGGTAAAGAATAGAATCCTTAACAGAACCCAGAGCTAGTCAGTGTGTGAGTCCCTTCCTCCTTGTGACACCTGGCATGTCATCGGCACTCAATAAATACTTGGGGAGATCAGTGATAAACTCCACACAAGCAGAATCCAAATATCAGGCAGGTGAGAAGGTAAGGAGCTGATGGAGAATTAGCAGTGAAGAAGTGCTGACTGATGTATTGAAGTAGTACTGTGCAACGTTGTGGGCAGGTCTGCACGAGTGCTGACTTGCAGAACATCAAGACTGCAAGACTTTTCAAGACTTTCATGTTCCCAACTCACCAGGAAAGATTAAGGGGTGGGAGTGAGGGTGAGGTGTCTCCTGTTCTGGGACAGGTGCAGCGGTCTTCCCCGAGGCTCAGTGGTTCCTTGGTGGAGGTGAGGGGGAAGCAAGAGCAGTAACCTTTTCTTTATGCAAAAGGACCAAATCACACAGACTGGGTTGGGTTGAAACCATCATCACTGGAGCTCTGAGGGCTGAAAGCAAGGTGACATGGCCCAAAGGAATTGCTCTCAGGCTCCAACCAGCTCGGGGGACCTGATGGTGCCTTGATTATTTACATACGTAGTAAAAATATGATCAACTAGATTCAAAGGAATCAAACTTTGGTTCATATACTTTTTATAGTATATACTATATACTTTATGTACTTTTCTATACTCAGCTTTTAAAGGAAAATGAGAGGTGGTGACAAAACAATGATGACACTCCTCACGTGCAGTGAATCGGGGATCAGTAAGGATTCTATCACTTTCCTCCTCTATTGTAGGAATTGTGCCTGGAGTTGAGTGTGGGTTTTTGTAAGTATAGGGCTGTATTTTTTTTTAATTTATGATAGTCACACAGAGAGAGAGAGAGAGGCAGAGACACAGGCAGAGGGAGAAGCAGGCTCCATGCACCGGGAGCCCGACGTGGGATTCGATCCTGGGTCTCCAGGATCGCGCCCTGGGGCAAAGGCAGGCCCTAAACCGCTGCACCACCCAGGGATCCCTATAGGGCTGTATTTTATATTTCTGTTCCAATATACCAAATCAAAAACCAGCAGCAGCCAGGAAGGTCACATTCCTCGTCTCACTATACTTCACCACTCATCCTGTAGCACTAATTCTCAGTTTGGGATTGGTGGAAGGATGGATAACCAGAGGTCCCTGGAACATCTGGATCTGGGAACTAGAGCGTGGGGACTCTGGCTGAAACCTGAGGCCCTGAGTGTCAAGAGCTTTCTCCCACACTAACTGTGACTGCGTATTTTATTACTTTAAGCAATATTGTCAATTATTTTACATAGGACTTGCTAGCCTCCTCTGTCTACTTCTGCATATGTTTGAAAATTTCCACAATAAAACCTTTTTCTAAAAAAGTCTCCTGCATGCAAGCATTTCATTATCATACAAAAGAAAACAACAGTGGAGAATGTAGACTTTTGATCATTTCTTCTGGTTTCTACAAGATCCTATAAAATCAAGGAAAGGTAAGTTACTTTAGAAATACTTTATTTGGTTAAGCAGGAATGCCAAGTAATATTTCAGAAATATATCCAATGGAGGTTGAAATATTTCCTATTATTATTAATTAGAGGGAGGAATTCATATGCAGTAAATAAAAATTCATATGCAGTAATAAACTCCTTTTCCTTTATGGGTTATAGACTTTAAAAAGATGATAATAATGTTCATGGAAAATCTATGTCCATAAATATATTGCTTCAGATTTCTAATATCATAGGACCACCATTTAGGATATAGTGAACAGAAATGACTGAAACATGAATAAAACTGAAAGAGCTGAGTGTCAGGAGTTTAATGTCCACATTGGTGCGGACAAGTACAACACCCAACAAAACTAGACACAGTGGGTTAGAGATCGCCACAGGCATCCTGGGGACTGTGGGGAAGTCATGGGCTAGCCTAGGATCTTAACCACCTCGTTGGCACTGGCTTTGGGTTCCCAGGGGAACACCACCTGTCCCTGGGGGAGGCTGCCCTGGAGTCCTTCTTTCATTCACTCAGTAAACAGCATGGATCTGACAAGCCTTGTAGGAAACAGCATTTGGAGGGGCTTATTCTGCTGGAGAGACCAGGCATTCATAAAATCACAGCAATGAGGGAGGGCATTAAAACTCTGTGGGATTTCCCTGAGATGAGTCCCCATGGGACCAGGGTCACCTTGGGGCAGGAGACACTGGCAGGGGCCCAGGCTTGGGAGAGGATTTGCATAGATGCAGAGATGCTGTTGGCAACCTTTCGACACAGAGAGGTGAACTAGCGGGGAGGGGAGAGGCTGGCCAATGTGAGGGTTGGCAGCCAGGAAGAGTATTAGCCAGAGATGCCGCTAAGGGAGGAGGGCTAAGTGAAGAGGGGACTACCGGGGACAGATAATTTCATAATTTCAGGTGTCCATTGGTCTCCTTAATTTGAAAGAATACAAAATAGGGGCACCAGGGAGGCTCAGCGGTTGGGCATTTGCCTTGGACTCAGGGCATGATCCCAGGGTCCAGGGATCAAGTCCCACATCGGACTCCCTGCAGGGAGCCTGCTTCTCCTTCTGTCTGTGTTTCTGCCTCTCTCTCTGTGTCTCACATGAATAAATAAATAACATCTTTTAAAAAAAGAAAAGACAAAATAATTGTAAAAAGGGCAGGGAATGCAGAAGGACAGAAGCAAAAGCAAAGGCCTCCCCTTCCCCTGTGCAACCAATCCCTGGGGGCCCTCAAGCCCTCTGCGCGGTGGAGAGTCTGTGACAGAAATAACTTTAGACAGCAGGCTAGCACATCAGCGTTGTTCTGCAGCCACTGGGGACCTGACATAGCATGTCACTGTGCCGCAAGATCTATTACGTTTTCTTTCCACGGGTGGGGTTACATTGCTTTATTAAAGATACTTGTCTGCGGTTTTCTTTCTTTTTAATGTGGAGGCCTTGATTTTATTTTTAACTAATTTGAAAGTTAAATAATAAAGGCAATCTCCTGAATGAGGATTTGAAGAAACACCATGCACCCTTGACGACGCCCTTGTAGAGCATCGGTCCTAAAAGATTTGCACCAGGATTCTACAATCTGTATTTGCAAAAGGCCCTTAGGGACGGGCATGTTTCTGTAAGGAGATTTTGCTGTGTTGTTTGGAAGCTGCTGGTGATCACATCCTCCTTCAGCACATGAAAAGCATCCTTCGTAGTTTTCCCACATCAGCCGCAGGGTGGACATTCCCCAGATGTACTAACAGACAGACATGACAACTAAGTGCTGTGTAACAGAGGGTCAGCTCCTGAAAGAGGGATGGCAGGAATGGCTCTAAGGGACATCACTCCTTCTACTGGTAGACTCTGAATACAGACTGTAGATTAGCTGATAGGACTGCAGCAAAGTGGGGCACCTGGGGGGCTCGGAGTGGAGCATCTGCCTTCAATTCACAGCATGACCCTGGGGTCCTAGGATCGAGTCCCGTGTCGGGTTCCCCACAGGGAGCCTGCTTCTCCCTCTGCCTATGTCTCCGCCTCTCTCTCTGTGTCTCTCATGAATAAATAAATAAAATCTTTTTTTAAAAAAAAAAAAAAAAGGACTGCAGTGATGTTTATAGTTCTATGAGAGAATCATGTTCTTAGGAAATATGCATTGACAACAACATGTTGGCATCTTACTCTCAGATAGTTCTGGAAAAAGTGTGTGCCTATGAAGTATGAAAACACAGAGCATAAGATAAAACAAATGCAGCAACATGCTAACAATGAAGGCCCTGGGTGAAGGGTGTGCAGAAAAATTTGATGCTACTCTTAAAGAGTTTTTTTAAGAATTAAATGTTGAAAAACATACACATAGCCAAATATTTATGTGGTGAAATCGGAATTAGTTTGTACGTATCTTAATCATCCTTATAGAAGAACAGCTTGCTTCTTTGCGATAATGACCTGCAAATGCCTCATGTATGTATAGTCTTCCAGTCAATTCGAAGGATCTCGAGCAAGTTTTCATTCCCCCTCTCCTTGACTGCCCAAGTTCTTGCAAGTTTTTCTGAATCTTTCTCCCTTCCACTCTTCCTTGTAATGTATGTTGCTTTCACCACCCTGGCTGGGCCTCCAGTTCTGTGCAGACTGAACCCCTCCCTAATCTTTCCAGCATAAGGTCATGCTTCCTTCTGAAAGCACGGCCACGTCAGGTCACAGCCCACTCAGAACCTGACGGTGTGCCAAGGCGGCCAAATACAGCTGTACAGATTTTCAACCCCACGGTGGCACCTGACAAACATAGCAGTGGTCTCTGAAATCCAGGTGGTTCTGCTCCTAAACCGTACCTGGCACGGGGACACACCAGCCCAGAGGAGGGACCCTGTTTGGGTCAGGATCCTGGCAGAAAACAAATATCCATTCAAACCAGGTTACTTAAGGGGGCTTGCTGAAGGTATTATTCATAAAAGTTTGCAGAGGGCTCAGGCAACCAAAAAGGGATGGTGCTGCAGCCCAGAGCTGGCAACAGCAGGGATCCATCGCCAGCCCAGGCCTAAGGGGCAGGAGCCCACAGCAGTTGTTGGAGCCAAGCAAAGGGCCTCTGGCCAGGAACTGCGGCTCCCAGTAGAGTTAGGAAGCCACAGCCAGACCGTAGCCTGGCAGGGAGAGGGCTGTGGGAAGCACTCTGACCCCCACCCCCCCCATCTGTCCCCTCTGCACCCCCCCGGGAACTGGGAGCCCAGACCAGACAGTCTGCAGAGGCCAGCCTCCTGGTCTGCAGAACCAGGAGAATGCCCAGCATGGGATACCTTTGTGCGGCACATAGGGTAGTGGACTTAGGTGCTAATGGGCCTGCTGGTGCCTCAGCACTGCAAGGAGACAGGCCTGACTTATGTTTCTTACTTGAATACTTGAAACTTCCCACAGACGGAGCCTTCCACAGTTGTCTCTCCCAGCTCCCTGGCTGCAAACTTCCAGGTCACTGCTCCCCAACCTGAACACAGCCTATACCCCCACAAACCTTGGCTGGTGGTCTCTCTGTTCCGCCCAGGGGCTTCCTTCTGACAGGCTTTGGGCCCTGCCTGACCTCCAGCTCGTGGCCTCCGTGGCTTCATTGCCTATAACCCGGATTGTCAACTCTGTTATGGGCAGTTATGAATCCCTGGGGGGCCAGATTCCAGTCTTCCAGAGGGGAGGATGGTGTCTGGAAGGTCTCTCCTCCCATGGGCAGAGCCCAGGTGGACAATGCCCCCAGCCTGTCTGCCTCCTAGCCTCAGGGCCCTTTCCCTTGGACCAGTAACCCAGTAGGGAATCAGAGACAGCCCCTTCCAGGCCACGTGGCAAAATTGTGTTGTGAGTCCCATGTGGAACAGCTGAGGACCAGTTTGATGGCAGCAGGACAGCAAGTGATTTGGGGGGACTCAAGACCTGCAAGGCTAAAGGAATTCTAATAGTCACAGACGCTGATGGGGTCAGATGCTCTTATCTGTCCAACATTCACACCACGTTATTATTGTACCCCATGCACTAGATGCACCACCAAAGGACATGAACAGAAATATTACAGATGTGTAGGTTATTGACTGAACAAGGGCACATAGCCTGGAGAGAAGTCTGTGCAAACCTAGATGCCCTAGGGACACTTGATTCTTTTTTTTTTTTTTAAGATTTTATTTATTTATTCATGACAGAGAGAGAGACAGAGACACAGGCACAGGCAGAAGGAGAAGCAGGCTCTATGCAGGGAGCCCAATGTGGGACTTGATCCCAGGTCTCCAGGATCACGCTCTGGGCAAAAGGCAGGCGCTAAACTGCTGAGCCACCCAGGGATCCCCAGGACACTTGACTCTTAATGCATTTTTGAGCCTTTCATGGAGCATAGAATCCCTGTGCTGTTGCTTTAACTTTTTATTTGGAAGTAATTTCAAACTTAGAAAAGTTTCAGGTGTAAGAAGAGTACAAAGAACTCTCAGAGGGGTGCCTGGGTGACTCAGTTGGCTACATGGTCAACTCTTGGTTTTGGCTCAGGTCATGGGTCATGGAATCCAGCCCCACATCAGCTCTGTGCTCAGTGCAGAGTCTGCTTGAAAATTCTCTCCCTCTGCCCCTCCCCCCAACTCATGCACATGTGTGTGCTCTCTCTCTCTCTTTCTCTCAAATAAATCTTCTCCAAAAAAAGACCTCTCAGCTACCTGTCGCCCAGATTCACCTGTTGCCAGCATTTGCCACATATGCTTTATCATTTGCATTCTTTCTATGAATCTTTGCTATAGATACAAAGATAGGAATTTTTCTGACTCCTCGGAGCCTCAGTTGTCAACATCGCAGGCCCCCACTCCTTGGAGACTTCTGTGCCCACGCCCCAAGAACGGTGTGCACTTGTCTTGCACCATCGTGGTGCAGACAGCAACTTCAGTGAGTTTCACACTGACCCCGTGTCAACGTGAAACTCACTGAACAATATCTCTCATTTGCCATCTGAGTTCCCGGTTCATCGGTTGAGCTGATTGTCCCGTGGAGCCTTCCCCTCCGCCCAGCCCGGCGTGTAGGCCAGGCCTGGGCAGCAGCCGGCTTCCAGCTCTCTTCAGTTGCCCTTGACCTGGAACATCTCCACTCTCCTTCTTTGCCTTTTATGATGTTGCCATTTTTGAAGAATTAATCCCTCCTCCCTTTTGCTAAATTTCAGCATTGCCTGATGTCTCCTCCTGACTTAGGTTCCAGGCTATGCCTCCCGGGCCGGAATGCTACCTAGACGATGGGTGGCCTTTGCAGGGTCCACATCTGGAAGCACAGGACGTCCTCGCCTCCTCCTTTGATGGTGTTACTTTTAATAACCCCGATTGTCGTCTTGTTTCTCCTTGTCGTCTTGTTTCTCCACTGAGGAGTTACCGTGTTTTACTCCGCACCTGGTTAGCAGTCTGTGGGGGGCCACGCAGAAATTCTGTTCCTCGTGAAAATGTTCCTGGCGGCTGACTCAGTTGGTGGAGAACGCAATTCTCTATCTCGGGGGTCATGAGTTCAAGCCCCGTATTGGGTGTAGAGATGACTTTAAAAATAAAAATCTCTGTTAAAAAAAATTGTTCCCCCAGATTGACCCTCCATTGCTGGATCTTGCCTGACCCAGACTTCGCTATGCTGGTGGCAAATGCTGATTCACCCTTTCCAGGACTCTGTTCACATTCCCTAGGGAATTAGAGACATTGCTAGCTAGCAAGAACCCTCCCTTCTCCCCCATTTATTTACCTATTTGTTACTGGCACAGACACTTAATATTCCTACATTTCGCAGGGGTCTAGAATTCATTTCTGTACCTCAACATCTGGGTGCTCACACCATCCGAGATTTGACTAAATGAGAGCCCCTTCAATCTGGCTCTTGTGTTCCCAGTGACACACCCCCAGCAGTTTGTAAGCACTTTCTTGCTTTTCGGCATAACAGTGTTCCAGGTTTACCTTGCAGATACCCTGTCCCCCCAGACTGATATCACTCATTTCCCTGAGGAGCCCTGGTTCCTTGCAGTGATAAGCAAGACAAGTCAGACGTAGGCAGGAGATGTGCTCATGGCTACTGGAGCGTCTTAACTCCTTGGCATTTTCAGCAGACTAAACAAAGAAATATATGTATGTACATCTGACCCTTGAACAACACAAATTCATACTGCATGAATCCACCTTTATGTGGATTTTTTTCAATACAGTACTATAAATATATTTTCTCTTCCTTGTGATTTTCTTCATAGCATTCTTTTCTCTGGCTTACTTTATTATAAGAAGACAATATATGGTACATGTATATGATACATATAACATACAAAATATGTATTTAATCAATTGTTTATGTTAACTGTAAGTCTTCTAGTCAACAGTAGGCTAATAGCAGTTAAGTTTTTTGGATTTGGGTTTTTCAACATTTTATTTGTTTATTTGAAAGAGAGTTTGAGAGCAGGAGCGGCAGAGAGAGGGGCAGAGGGAGAAAAAGGGAGAAGCAGACTCCCTGCTGAGTTGGGAACTTGACGCAAGGCTCCATCCAGGACCCTGAGATGAGGGCCTAAGCCAAAGGCAGACGCTTAACCACCTAAGCCACCCAAGCACCCCTATAGTTAGTTTTTGAGGAGTTAAAAGTTGTACATGGATTTTTAGCTGAGTAGGGGGCAACACCCCAACCTTTCAGTGTTCAAGGCTAACTATATATACATATATATGTATACAGCATACAAATGTACGCACATGTGTACCCATGACTATGAACATATACTATGTTTTGGGAATCATGATTTCACAGAGCCCACTACAATCCTAGTTTATCCTCACAGGCTTTCCCTTGCCTTCCTTCATTCTGTATTTGTACGTCATTCTTCCTTTCTGAAAATCCTGGCTGTCAATAACAACATCAACATATTTTTGCATTTGCTCAATCCTTCAATATATCTAACATGGTTTAGGATTTATCTGTAAAAGGGGTTTATCCCTTTTGAATGTCAGTCTTTCATTTATTTACAGTTTAAATCTGTCGAATTGTTCCTACTTAATGACAAATGTAAACAAAACACGTAAGGGCAAATATAAACCAATATCAGGCTCTGTCTCCCTTTTTCTTTGTCAACAGCCCTGCAAGCTTTAGGAAGAGCCATCCCAACTTTTCTGTGAAAGCTACATAGTTCCCACCTGTGGTAAAATGTGTTTATGTTCCCTTCCATTTCATATACAATCTGACTGTTGTCACAGGAATACTGTTGCTTTAAACTCTGTAACTAAGCCAAATTCTAAAAGAAACCAGTTGCTAAGGCAACTGGGCAAAGAGTTAATTAATTCATCACTCATTATATGCAGATTAATCTGCCTAACCGAGTTAGAAGGTGGGCTTGTTTGATTTTTCCTTTAGTAATTAGTGGAAGAAGAATGATGTGATTTTTTTTCAATTTGTAAGGACCGGAGAGTTCCTTCTGGAAAAGGCACAGGCTCTGTGATCAGACGTTTGCTTCACCGCTCTCGGGACCCTGTGGGGCCTTCAGACAAACAGCCTTATTGGCAAAATGTGGATGATAATGTGCACCTTGTAGGCTGCAATGATGATCAGATGAGATGCTAGAAATAAAGCACTTTTCAGTATCTTTTTAAAATTAAGATGAAAAAAGACTATCAAAGGTTAGCATGCAGTTCTCCAGGAAAGGAAATGATATTCTTTCTTCACTTTTATAATTGACCACACACACTCCCTAGGTGTCCCACCCACTGTAGTAATGTCTATAGAATTCAGAGAACTTTACTGCATTTACTTGATTGCATGCCTACCCCTCTCTACTAGACTGGTAAATTGATTGAGGTGGGGGATAATGTCTGATTAATCCTTATGATCTCAAGGCTATGTGTGTATAGGCATTCCAAAAAAAAAAAAAAAAAAAAAAAAACCCTAATGGTGAATGAATAAATGCACTGGTCTCGGTAGAAAGCATCCTTCCAGCCTCCATCAGTCCTTCCCGCTCTACATTGCCACCTGCCGGTAAGAAACTATAGTTGCAGCAAATGTTTCTAAACAACGACTTCAAGTTACTTGAACTATAATCAGAAAAGTGAAAACAAATATCCTGAAACCACAATAAAGATTTGCACCATTGTCATTATGAAGATTCTACATGTGGATTTTTTCCTGTTTTTCTTGTGTAAAATACGCAGAACATAAAATTTACCAGATTAACTATTTTTTTTTAGATTAACTATTTTTAAGGGTATAGTTCGGTGGCATTAACTGCATTCCCATTGTTGTGCAGCCACTGCCTCCGTCCACCCGCAAAACTTTTTCATCCTGCCAAACAGAAAGCCTGTGCCCATTAAACAACAAATCCCCATTCCCCCGCCCCCAGCCCCAGGCAACACCATTCTACTTTCCGTCTCTCTGAATCTGACCACTCTAGATCCCTCACAAAGTGGGATCCTACATGTCCTTTTGGGCCTGGCTTTTTTCACCTAGCATTTCTTTAAGGTTTATCCATGTTGCAGCATCTTTTAGAATGTCCTTCCATTTTATTTTTTTAGAGAGGGAGTGCATGTGAGCAGAGGGAGGGTGGGAGGTGTGGAGGGAGAGGGAGAGAGTCCTCAAGCAGGTTCCTAACTCAGAATGGAGCTCTATCTCCCGACCTGGAGATCATGACCCTAGCCAAAATCAAGAGTCCAACGCTTAACCAACTGAGCCACCCAGATGCTCCAAATGTCCCTCCTTTTTAAAGCAGAATACTATCTTATCATACACATAGACCACATTTTGTTTATCCATTCATCCATTACCTGTGGGGTTTTTTTCCCTATTTCCAATATGTCTCATTGCCTTTATGTTCCCACCTAGCAGTTAGTACTTTGCTCAGCTGAGTGTAGGTAGACCCCTCAGCAAATCAGTGCCGACTGCTCTATGCCTCGTTGTTCATGTGTCCGACTAGTAGAAAAAAATCAGGAGTTCCTCGATGACAACATGCTGCTTCATGTAGGGAAGTTACATGGATATGTATTTGTTAATTGATGTTGAATGATAACATTACTGCATTTATTGAGAGCTTGCTATTTGCCAGGCACTGTGGTAAGATGTATTGATTCATATCATTTTCACTATAACTCTATGCCATTGTCCTCACTCATTTATAGAGAAAGAAACAGAACCACACAGCAGAAGAGGGATGTGAGCCCAGCCATTCTTGCTCCGCAGCCCCTACTCTTAACCATTAAGCTACACACAGTCACGAGAGAGCTTTTACCTTAAGAAAAGTTGCCATACCAAGAATCTGTATTTTCCTGTGGCTTATTGAGATCCCCCACCTCAGAGATGTAACGTGTGCTGTGTCCCTCTGCCTTCTGTACAGTACCTCTTCCCTCTCCTTTGCTTTCATTACACAGATTTTCCTCACCTGAAGGGTGTTCTTTCTCCCTACCTGGCCCGACCCCCCTTTCAAGACACGCCTGGGGTCCCTCCTGTTTGGTGAAGCTTTTGTGGATCCTGTGGACCCTCCCATCCCCCCAGGGGCTCTACGACACCTTCCAGCCCAGAGTTCCTGCGCATCGTCACTTGTCCTCTGAATGATGAGAGTGTGCTAGTCTTATGTCCCCACCTGCTCCAGAAGGTAAAAAATTGGCCTCAGCGTCTTCTTATCCTGTTTATGATACATCTCTGCGGATGATGTAGGAAGAGATAAACATGAGCTCAATGCCACGAATCTACATTGTATAGATACAAAACTGGATTCTCTTAGCTGTCTTGCCTTACAGCACGGTTTACTGGATTTGCTTAAATTATGAGAACAGTTGTGAGGTAGGTAGGCATTGCTCAAGTCCAACCCTACATCAGTGTGTTAAAACAAGGATTCATGGCACCCTGCCTCCTGAAGCTCTCACATCGCACAGGGGCGCCTCACTGACCCGGAGAGAACATGGGTAAGCATTTAAACAGCACATGGCATTGTTTGTCTCTTTTTGCTCCAAATCAGGGCAAGAGGGTGATACACTTTGTTTTAAAAAATAGGTTTGAAGAGAACTCTTTCTTAATCATTAGACAGTGATTCTTATAACCCCAGAGATTGCATGAGATTGAATCTTAAAAAAGAAAAAAAACTTGGTGAATATAGTTATTGAGGAATAGAAAACTCTTGGTACCTAGAACTAAGTGCTAAAACTAATTTAATCATTTTTAAAAATGCCTTAAGATTTAAGCTTTATTCAGGAAACCAATTCCTAACTACAGAGAACAAACTGATGGTTGAGAGGGGGACGGGAGGAGAGGGGGATGGGTGACACAGGTACGAGTACTAAGGAGCGCACTTGTCATGAATACCGCAGTGTATGGAAGTGTTGAATCACTGGATTGTGCACCTGAAACTAATGTAACACTGTATGATAACTAACTGGAATTAAAAATAAAAACGCTTAAAAAATTTAAGTTTTATTCGCATATGGTAGATTTGTTTGCAAGTTCTACATTTCATATCTGATGTTTGTGAATTAGTAAAGAAAGAAGTATCTTTGAAACTGTTTAAACTATCCTTGCAACTTTGCATCAGTATCAAAATCTCTGAATTAGACAACAGGGGTCTGAAAATCTGCTGTAGTCCCAGATTTTGTCAGGCTAGTTAAACTTGAGGATAGGGATTACATAGCTAGGGACGCTGATCTTCACTGTTTGAAGGCTACTTTTTTTTTAAAGATTTATTTATTTATTTATTTATTCATGAGAGGCGGGGGGGGGGGGGGCAGAGACACAGGCAGAGGCAGAAGCAGGCTCCATGCAGGGAGCCTGATGTGGGATTCAATCCCTGGTCTCCAGGATCAGGCCCTCCCTGGGCTAAAGGCTGCGCTAAACCGCTGAGCCACCTAGGCTGCCCAAGGCTACTTTTCTCTCCTCTTCTGATCCTTGAGCTCGTTATTTGATTTCTGTTTAGGAAACGTATATTAAGTGCAACTTTGATAAATCTGTTTCCTCTTGCAGTATGCTGACAGTCCACAGACTGCCCTTCTGAGGTCGGCTCATCACCTGACCCCGTTTGGTGGCTTTCACAGACATTTTGAGCTGCAAAATTGTACTAGTTTCATCCTGTGTGCAGATTTCACATTGTGCTTTGTGGGATTTTTGTTGTTGTTTCATTTTAGCTTATTTAGTAGCCTCTCAACTCATGATTTTATACTGTACTTAAACTCCTGTCTGTGACACTGAGCTGTGTATTCCAATGAGGATATTTCAGTCCTGGGTTTTTGGCTGCAGGGTAGTCAAAGATGATTAACATACCTTTCCTAGTGATTCACTGCTATTTTGGTTAAAGTTGTGGATGGCCCTTCCAAAACCTACTTAATATTACTTTGGCAGTAGGAGTAAGGAAAGGAAAAAAATCATTTCAGTGAATTCTAGAGTATTTGATTACAGACTATTATGGACAGAAAAGGTAAATGGAATATGTTTCCCTGATTTTCTATTTAAAAAATGTAGAACTTTTTATCACAGTATTTTTAAAGTATATGATAATCAGGTCATGGGGTGAGCTGTGCTCTGCTGCTAAAGGGAAATAATCTACACAGTTTATTTCCACCAAGACACTTAAGAAAGAAAAGCAAGAAAACACCAGCAAGTTGTCTAAAGTGACACAAAGCGGCATGAGGGCTCTGTGTACACCGTCCATTCAGCCTGTGGCCACGCTGCCACCCTCGGGTTGGCAAAACCGGTTGCAGCTTGTAGTTTCTTGGAGAACTGCCCCTGCATTGAATAAGTAACTATTCACCTTTCCTAAACTATTTTGTTCTTTTCTTCTAAAACTTTTGATCTATCGGTCCTAAAAATCTGAGTGCTGTTTTAAGCTTTTGTAACCTTGAAAGTATAAAATGCCACAAGACCAGTTAATACATTTTTTAAAAATATTTACTTATTTGAGAGAGCTAGAGAGAGCACAAACAGGGAGAAGGGCAGAGGCAGAGGACGAAGCAGGCTCCCCACTGAGCAGGAAGCCCCCATGTGAGGTTCAATCCCAGGACCCTGAGCCGAAGGCAGACGCTTAACCAACTGAGCCACCCAGTCACCCCCCAATTAATACATTTTAAAATAATGATCTAGGGCTGTCATAAACTGAAAGTTTCCTTGAATTTTTCACCCAGCTGTTAATTCAGCTTCTGTGGAGAGTCCCCTTGTAGTGAGAAACAAACGCTGTTCTCACTGCTGTCATGCACTTGAGTCCAACTAACCAGGGAACAGGTGGAGTTTTTTCCCCGACATGTGCCAACTTCAATCAGAGTGTCTGAAAGAAAACCAAATTTTAAAATCATTATTCAAAATTTACAAAACTAAGTGTAAAAGAAATTTAAATAAATTTCCAAACGCACTAACACTTGAGACACCCCATCTATCTTAAATATCAACAAGAGTGAGGAAGACTCCACTGTGTTTGACCTTCGTCCTTCTGCCCCCAACTCTAGGCCTTCCCAATTTCCCCGGTGGGCCCAGGGCCTTCCTCCGCTGCTAGGCAGCCACAGGCCCTTGCGGACCTGCCCCCGCCGCATGTGGGCAGCAGCGGGGCGCCCCTGCAGCGGGCAGGTGGGCATGCGCTTCCCGCTTCCCGCATCCCGCTACCCGCATCCCCCTTCCCGCCCCCTGCATTGGGCCTCCGGAATCCTGCTTTCCGCCTCCCGCCTCCTGCTTCCCGCATCCCGCCTCCAGGATCCCGCCTCTCGCTTTCCACCTCCCGCATCCGCTTCCCGCTTCCCGCTTCCCGCTTGCTGCATCCCGCCTCCAGGGTCCCGCCTCCTGCTTCCCACTTCCTGCATCCTGCTTCCCGCATCGGGCTTCCCGCATCGCGCTTCCCGCCTCCTACTTCCCGCCTCCCGCTTCCCGCATCCTGCTTTCCGCTTTACCTCCCGCCTCCCGGCCTCCTGGGGAGGGCGATGCTGCCCCACAGCCGTTGCCTGGCAACAGAGGCTGGCAGTGCCGGCAGCTCCAGGCTGCTCCCCGCCCCCCCCAACCCCCTACCCCCACCCCCCACTGCAGGTGAGCCGGCTGGGATTCTGGATTCGGATTCCATGGTTTAAAACACCAATGAGGGATCCCTGGGTGGCGCAGCGGTTTGGCGCCTGCCTTTGGCCCAGGGCGCGATCCTGGAGACCTGGGATCGAATCCCACGTCGGGCTCCCGGTGCATGGAGCCTGCTTCTCCCTCCGCCTGTGTCTCTGCCTCTCTCTCTCTCTCTGTCACTATCATAAATAAATAAAAAAAAAAAAAAATTAAAAAAAAAAAAAAACACCAATGAGGCTTAGTTTCCCAGACCACACTAGGACAAGGCCAGATGATTGGATTAAGGGAGGGAAAACCAGTGTCTTGATCTCCTACCTGACTAGACTCCTAACAGACTAGGTAAAACTGGCTTTGCATTTCTTGAAAAAAAAAGAAAAAGAAAAGAAAAGAAAAGGAAAGGAAAGAAAAGAAAAGAAAAGAAAAGGAAAGAAAAGAAAAGGAAAGGAAAGAAAAGAAAAGGAAAGAAAAGGAAAGAAAAGAAAAGAAAAGAAAAGAAAAGAAAAGAAAAGAAAAGGAAAGGAAAGGAAAGGAAAGGAAAGGAAAGAAAAGAAAAGAAAAAGAAAAAAAAGTTGCATCACTGTATACAAGACATTACTTTTCTATTTTAGAATGTTTAGCAGTGTGTTGTGGAATTAGCGTGGCTATGACAGCCAGGATACAAGGGTTTGTATCCCAGGTTCACCTTACTCGCCCCTCTAAGGTTCTGTGAAGTAATGGTGGCAATGGTTCCTTTTAGGGTTATTGCAAACACTACACAAATTATTCCGTGTGACAGACTAGCACAGAGCCAACAGTCAGTGAACAGCCAGTAGAAGCTACTTCACACTGAACATATTATTATTATTATACTGATACATTAACCTCTTGAGTGTATTATTCATCATATATGATCATCCAACTTTCATTTGAATTCCAAACATAAAAATTTATCTTTTACCCTATTTAATGATAAACTCAGGCATATTAAAATGTTTAAGAGTTTATTTGAGCAAAACTTGATTCGAATCAGACAGCATCCTATCTAACTGAGAGAAAGGAGCTGCAAGGACCTGCAGAAAATGAAAGACTTTGAGGACCAGTAGGGAACAGAAACAAAGAAACTATACTAGGATAAAAAGCAGGCTGGTTATTTCAAGGTTACTTTCCATAGGGGAGGACAGGGGTATGTGAGGCCGATTTCCTAACTAGTGATGATCAGACGATTCCAGATTGACAGATTAAAGATTTCATTTCTAGGGACGTCAAAAGTGTAATTGATTCTCAGCTTGGTGACAAGCAACATTAAGGGCCCTCCTAATGCCTAGATCTGAATAAGTGGAAACTTTTTGCTGTATTTTTAAGGTAACCGAATTGTTAGGCTGCCTTAAAAGTGTGGGCTAACTTAATCCCCCCTTTATAAATTTTCATGGGATTTGTTTTGAAACTTTTTCTTCCAAAAGTCTCTGGCATCATAAAAAAATCTTGGCATTAAGAAAATTAACAAATCTTTATGAACATCCCACTATACTATGCAATTTTAAATATCTTTTTTGCCTCCTGCCTGCCCCATCAGCCACAGTACATGCCAGATTGATATTACCATGTGTGAACATTTGTGTTAACTCAAAAATGTGAGGCCTGGCAACGGTGATAGATAGTCCCCTTCCACAAAACTAGAACTTTTAACCTAGCTCAGAGTATAGCATGGCACTGTATATTTGCTTCTGCCTGCGTCAAGAAGAATGATTTATTGCTCTTGTTTTTTTTAAATGTATGAATATTTTCAGTATTAAATTGGTCAAAGTACTTCTTGAACTTAAAACCCAATGACAAATTCCCTTCATGAGACCACCTACTTCGAGCAGGAGTTATCTTTGGCTTTCAGGAATTCATTCATCCATTCGACAAAGATTCCCGGGGCAGCTTCTCCAGGCCACTGCTGGACTAGACACAGGTGCAGCAGGTGTAAAAGCCAGACTCAGGCCCTGGCCCCACGGAGGCCACAGTGTAGCTAACTTTGGAAAAAGCTGTAAATACAATCCAAGGAGCTGGTGAGACAATAGAGCATGGGGATGGGGGCCTAACACTGAATGTGGAGCAGGTAGTGAAGCTAGAAGGATATTTAGGAGGTGGCCAAGTGAAGAAGATATTCCAAGGATTACAGAGGGAAGCAGCCTGTGATCCCAGGGGGATGCGCTAGGGTGTTCTGGAAGTAGAGCTGGCAGGAGAATCAGGGCAGTGCTGGCAAGGGGAGAGACTTGAGAGCTGAGGTCACAGAATTTACACCAACACAATCTTGAAGTACCATGTAAGTGGTGGGAATGGCCTTGTAAGTGGTGGGAATGGACATGGCAGATCCATATTGTCACTGTGGCAACACCAAACACTAGAATAAGTGAGCAGGAGGCCATTGCTGAAATCCACGTTAGATTAGTGACCTAAGACAATGGTAATGGAAGACAGGGTGGAAGGGACAGGACAGATATTTGATATTTAGGAAAGAGACTCCATGGGACACAGGAACAGTTGGGTTTGCAAGAAAGGAAAGGAATCAGGAATGAGTCCCACATTCTAGTTTAGATAATCAGGGTCCATATCACAGAAAAAAGAGAGGAACAAACTGGAGGTGTGAGGGTGGGCGTTGGGGGTGAGCTCAGCCCTTGGCAGATAGAACTAAGGATCCCCAGGAAACATGGAAGTGGAGGTATGCTTGGGGATGGCCGTGGGCAGGAGGGTGAACTGGGCTGGAGATGTGATGTGGGCATAGTCAGATCTGCACCCGCAGACTATGGAGGATAGGGTCAGCCCCACCAGGGGAGAAAGGGTGGGTGGCCCCAGGCACCTCCACCAGCCTGAGGGGGAGTAGGATGGAAGCCAAAGAACAAGATTGTCTCAAAAGAGAGTCAGTGGCAGCTCCATGGAGAGGTCCAAAAAAGTAAAGACCCAAGTTCATGGATGAAATTCAGTACCTGGAAGGCCCCTGATCTTCCTCATGAGAATGTTTTCAGTGTAACGAGGTGGGCCAAAGCCAGGCTCCAGGGAGCTGAGGTGTGAACAGGAGGGAAGGAAGGACAGGCCAGCGTCAGGCTCCCTTTTAAGCCCTTGGCTGCCTGAGGCAGGAGGCGCTAACAAGGCGCTAACAAGGAACCTGAAATGTAAGGAGGTGCTGTTGGATTGAATGAGACCTGTCCAAGGTGAGGCCCGCCGCGCCCGGGCGCTTACTGCATGCAGAGGGACCCGGGCAGAGGAGCCTGGGGAGCCCCGCCAGGTGGTGTCTGCTCTGTCAAGATCAGGCCTTGCTGAAGGAGAGAGGACTGCGGGCTTGGAGGCCTCTGGGCCACGGGGAGACAGCCGCACGAGGCCCGTGAAGGATCGGTGTGAGGGCCTCGGGCCCCAGAGCGCGGACACCGTGGCGGGCTCTAACAGCCGCGCACAAGCCCCGGACTCGTGCCTGCCGCGTGGCCTCCTTTCCGTCCTTCCCGCAGGCCCAGGGGTGCGCGTGCAAGGCTGCCTCCGCGGGCGGGCGGTAGCGGTAACGGAGGGAACTCGCAGCCGCTCGGGGAAGGAGAACCAGACCCATCCCCGCCCTCTTGGGTTCGAGGCCACAGTGTCTCCTAGGAAAATAGGAGGGCTGTTCAGAGAACTGCGAGGGAGAAACGGGGGCTGCAGATAAAGACAAGAGGCTAAGGGAGGCGGCGGCGTGGGTGCGCTGGAAGAGTCTAGAAGATGCACGGAACAAAGGCGGTGTGACTGGTGAGCCTCTTGCAGATCCTCCTCCCTGATAGAATATGCATGATCCTGCGCGAGTCCTCGCCTGCCTGGGAGCAGGGAGGCGTCGGAGCCATCGGCGGGGAGCGCACGCCCAGACCCAGTCTCCCAGGCGCGCGGTGCGAGAGAGGCACGCGGCCGCGGTGCGGACCCCGCGCGGGTGAGCCTCCCGCGGGCCGGGCTCGCAGAGGTCAGCTCCCGACCCCTCCAGCACCCACAGCGCTAGCGCCCCAGAGAGACCCTGCGAGCAGGCCAGCCCCTCTCCTGCCGAGCCGAGCCCGGGGGCGCCCGTAACCGGGAGGGGGCGCGCGTCCGACGGCGGAGGCCGCGCGGGGCGCGAGCGGGCCGGCAGGTGCCCACAGCAGCCCTGAGGGGCCCGGCGGCGCGGTCGGTCCGGCCGCGGGGCGGCGGCTCAGCTCCCGGAGGGGCTGGGGCTCCGCGGCGCTCCCGCAGGGCGCCGCAGGCGGGGGCGGGCGGAGCGGGGCCGGGCGCGGGGACGCGGGACGAGCGAGGGCGCGGCGGAGCGCGGTCCTCGCGGCCCCGTCTCCCTCCGTTCTGTGCTGTGCGCCGGCAGGAAACTCTAAGCCTGTGTCTTTAAGAAGCATTTATTTGGCTCCGCGCGTTTCCTCGCATCCTTTTTAGTTGGGAGTTTGCGGTGGGCAGCGGGAGGGTGAAGGAAAGCACCGAGAGACCAGAGCATCTCTTTCAGCAGCAGGGAAGAGGAGCCCTCGCACGACCCACGCGTATCTCCGCCTCTATTGCTCTCTGTGCGAATACCTAACTCTGCCTGACGTCCCCCCGAGCGGCCAGGCATGGGGTGTTTGGGCAACAGCAAGACTGCAGAAGACCAGGGCGTCGATGAAAAAGAACGACGCGAGGCCAACAAGAAGATCGAGAAGCAGTTGCAGAAGGAGCGGCTGGCGTACAAAGCGACCCACCGGCTGCTGCTACTGGGTAAGGCCGGAGGGCGCGCGGCGACTCCCGGCCCTGCGGGGCGCACAGCCCGCGGCGCACAGCCCGGGGCGCACAGCCCGCAGCGCACAGCCCGGGGCGCACAGCCCGCGGCGACTCCCGGCCCTGCGGGGCGCACAGCCCGCGGCGACTCCCGGCCCTGCGGGGCGCACAGCCCGGGGCGCACAGCCCGCGGCGACTCCCGGCCCTGCGGGGCGCACAGCCCGGGGCGCACAGCCCGCGGCGCAGCGAGCGCGGGGGAGCGCGGGGGCCCGGCGGGCAGGGCCCGTTGCTCCACGCGCGAGCTGGAGCGGACGGGAAAGGGCCGACTGTGGGGTAGCGTAGTTGCTGCCCGGGTTGGCACGAGATGTGGCAATGGCGTTGGGCCACAGCCCACAGCATTGTTTGTATTTGTTTGCAGGGGCTGGTGAGTCTGGGAAGAGCACTATCGTCAAACAGATGAGGATCCTGCATGTCAATGGATTTAATCCCGAGTAAGGAATGATCAGTCTCGCTTTTGCTTCCAAACTGCATGCAAACTTTTCCACTTTCCTCAGCATTCCCAAAAGTGCTTTCTCTAAACAGTTAATTTGATCATGGCGGGGGTGGGGGTGAGGGTGGAGGTGGGTGGATAGGAGCCTGTTGTTGAATTTGGTAAATTGAGGCAAATCCTTCTTTTGGTAGAGTCTAGATGAAAACGTAAAATAATTTGCTTAACAAAACATGATTCATTAGATATTCTTGAGGTATTGATCTCTTTATTATTGGTACTGCACTTAGCACACTTAACCAACGTGTCATTTTATACTTTTCTCTATATCCTTGGTCTGCCTCTCTTTCTATTCGTAACTATCAACATATAAATAATTCAAATAAAATATATTTACAAATGTAGCTGTATAGTTTTTATATGCAATACTCATACCACCTTTACCATGCCTTGTGTAACCTGTGTAGCTGTTTAAACTATAAATTGTAATGTGTGCAAGTTTGCTTAGTGTACAAATTAGGGGGAAAAAAAAAGGCATCTTTTCTTTTCCCAGTTAAAAACTTTGCAGCTGTTGTCACGGGGGTTGGTGTGGACCTCTAGTAAAACCAATCTAGCCCCATGCTGCAGCTGGAAGCTTAAATCCCACTCAGCTGATTCAAGTCAGTTCTAAAGGCAAATTAAATTAATAACAATTCTGTTTTCATATAGGGAAAAGAAACAGAAAATTCTGGACATCCGGAAAAATGTTAAAGATGCTATTGTGGTAAGGATTTTTTTTAATCTCTGTTTAGTAGAAAGGTTAAATACTCTGCTCCCTAAAAATATATAAGACAGAAACTATATATTTCAGTTGTCATACATGAAGCCTAAATATTATATTTATTCATATATTTTTCATTCCATTTTAGACAATTGTTTCAGCGATGAGTACTATCATACCTCCAGTTCCGCTGGCCAACCCAGAAAACCAATTTCGATCAGACTATATCAAGAGTATAGCCCCTATCACCGACTTTGAATATTCCCAGGTAAGTAAATCCTTCTTGAAATATTTTAAATGGTGGAAGAGAGAACCATTCTTAATGAGACTGCTTGAGAATCAATGTTAATATTATTTTATTCTTGATTTTCTTCAAAATCTAGCTCTCTGAAGAAATGCTTTCTTTCATACCAAAATATTAACGGTGGTTAAAAATGTTAAAGACAATAGGATTGTAAGAAATACTTTTATGAATGCATTGGTGAGAATGGTAATCAGGAAAATAGCCTACGTTTAACAAATATTGGTAGTACTTTTTCCTATATGTATTTCTAAGTTAACAATTACTTAGTTTCCCAGATAACCAAAGAATAGAAATTACATGAGCAGAGAGAAATATTTATGGTGATTGCTTCCGTGGGAATAGTAGAACAGAATTCAGTTCACTCTTAAGATGCATAGCATATCCTGTAGCTCAACAAGAAGAAAATGCATGCTGTAAATCACATGGATCACTTCTGAGTGTTTATCTATGGTGGGGAAAAAATGTAGTTTGCTTCACATCTGCAGGATTTTCAGTCACTTTCCTATTGCCTTGGATGGCAGTATTGCTTATGTGAAAGGGCGAAATGAATAGTAATTTTCTCTTGTCTGATATGTATACACACACACACACACACACACACACATATCTTTAAAATATTGTTATCTGGTCATTTGATTAAGCATAACTCAAAGGAAATTATATTTGTTAGATTGCTCAGGAAATCATTTTTTCTTATGGTTGCGCCGAAAGAGCATAGTGTGTGTGTGTACACAGCAGTAACAGAATTTCAGAGGTTTCATTGCCTGGCACAGTGCTCTTGAGACATTTTTCTTTCTCACAATCCTCTCTTCCAAAGGAAGGTGATGCAGAAAGCAGGTGGTGCCCTGCTCTAACGGAAGTCTGAGAGAGTGTGTATCTGCTCGCCCCTACCTTGTCTCTTCAGCAGAGCAACCTTGTCCTATAGGCTTTGTAGCAGGATGGCAAATAAGCATTATCCCTTTTTAAAGTTCCTCTCAGGTTTTTGTTTCTGATAAGCATTCCAGTGTAGCCAGTGAGAGCTCTAGAATTTCTAAAAGGAAGGAGTTAGAGGTGGCACACTGGCTAGAAAAGGGGACTAGGGTATTTGGCACAGCAGGCACACTTTTTTACTATACTGTGTATTTAACTGGATGGCTTGGAGTGGGTAATGGAGATGACGGGGCAAGGATGTAGGGGGTAGGGCTAAAGCAGTGATTCAGCCAGCTAGAGCTATGGGGTGTCCGTCCCGCAGTACTCTGTGACGTCGTATGTACCAAAGAAGTCATCCCAAACTACAGGATCCTAGCTCAAATCGGATGATTCCCATTCAACTCCAGATGGACCCATTTATAGACACATACTTGGATTCTCAAATTGTCCTGTCATATTTGCTTGAAAGTAATCATAAAACATCCATATATGGTTCTGATTTCAGGAAAAAAAGTTATTCTTACCGTGTAATGAGAAATTAGAATTGAGATGTGTTAGTCACATATCTTCTTTCTTCACGTGATAGACTCGCAGTTAATGTGATGTAATGGGATGTCATACTCAACCCCAAGTACAGAAGCAGTTAGCAACTCCCAGGTAAATTACTAAGGGATACAAAGCCCCTAACTTGCAGAAGTGTTTGTTGAGCTAAATCATGAATATTGTTAATAAAAAAAAAATAAGAGAAACCGTCTCCTTTGAACACACACATTTTTACATGGATATGTTAAGATTACTCAAAAACGATGATCAGAAACCATAATTCATTATCAATAAAATAAAAGAGAATTGGGACCCAGCAGACACAAATTTCAGAGATAATACCTTTTTTTCTTTTTAATACATTTTAAGCCTAACATTCTGTTGTCTTATGTGCCTGTGCTGTGTCCAATGTGATTATGTTTATAATAGAGTCTACACTTCCATAAATAAGGAAATTAATACCTAAGTTATAACTTTCTGAAAAATGTTATTTTTATTTTTATGTGCACACAGTTTTTAGTAATATTTATCTATCATGCCCTGAAATATTCATCACTTACATCACTAAATCGAATGGTTCTTGGATTTACATCTTTATGACCTCACTGAAAAAGATATTAAGACAAATCTCTCAGTTATTTATTAATTACACTTGGTACTTTGGGGACAAATTAACTTTTATTTAAAGAAAATGTATATTATTGTAGAAGTCATAGAAATAGAACTAAATCAAATATCTTAATAGTAAAGATAACAAATTTTTTTAAGGTTTTATTTATTTATTAATGAGAGACACAGAGAGAGAGGCAGAGACACAGGCAGAGGAAGAAGCAGGCTCCATGCAGGGAGCTCGATGTGCGACTCAATTCCAGGGCCCTGGATCACACCTAGAGCCGAAGGCTTGAGGCTCAACCACTGAGCCACCCTGGTGCCCCCTTTTCTTTATAAACTTAACACAAATTTACTAAATCTAGGACTTTACGAGATTGAATCCTTGAGAAAGTCTTTTAGTGTCACAATCCAATTCCTTAAGACTTAAGTTCATTTCCTTGTATCTATAAAATAATTTTATAATAAAACTAATTTCAGAGTTCTTTAAAAAGGAAAAATTAGAAGAATATATGTTTAAAAATTGCAGGAGACTGCCCATTATAATGAAAAGTCCAATCTTACCTTGAGGTATCTTAAGGATTAATTCTAAAAATATTACACTGGTTTACCTTGTTTTGTTTTGTCTTGTGGGTTTTTTTTTTTTTTTTTTTTTTGCTATTCATATTGCCTTTCATTTGAATTTCAATTGAATTATAGGAAACCTAAGTTTTAACAGAAAGGCAGAGGTATATAATGAATACTGTCTAACAGAAGAATCCAGCTAACAGAAGCTATAGGGAGTTGGAGAAAGCATTCAGGGGCCAGACCATGTTGGCCTCAGAGGCCAGGTCTGCTCTAATCTGGAGGTGCCTTGGAGAGCTCTGAGCAGTGCAATAACATGATATGCTTGTGTTTTATCAAGATAACTCTGGGTGTAGGTGGAGAATGGGTGTTACGAAGGCAAGGGTGCAGTGGGGCAAGGATCTGGGGACTATTGTAACAATCCAGATGCTAAATAATCAGACAGCTTGGTGGGGGGTGGTATGATTCATTGATAGATGCTCAGTTATTCTTTTCTCGTGTGTACATCTAAAACTTGTCTTTCTATGGACTGGGGTCATCCAGGAACTCCTTCACTAGTTGGCACCATGCCTTTGCATCCAGCTTATCTACACATGAGATGATAGGTAATGATCATGACATATCCCCTTCTACCTCCCAAAAAAACTCATAGCACAATACCAAACAAAGATCAATTAATTAAATTGAATTATTCACTTGTTTATATGGTTTTTTCCTTCTTAAAATGTGGGTACTTTATTAACTCTTTTAAAATGGTGGTTTAGGGATCCCTGGGTGGCGCAGCGGTTTCGCGCCTGCCTTTGGCCCAGGGCGCGATCCTGGAGACCTGGGATCGAATCCCACGTCGGACTCCCGGTGCATGGAGCCTGCTTCTCCCTCTGCCTGTGTCTCTGCTTCTCTCTCTCTCTGTGACTATCATAAATTAAAAAAAAAAAAAAGAAATATAAAAAAAATAAAATAAATCTTTAAAAAAATAAAATAAAATAAAATGGTGGTTTACTAGGTTTTTTTAAAGGGAGGATGATAAATGTGAAAGCATTATGATCTGTTGATTGGTGCTCTATCATTACCACCTACTATTTCCTGAGTTGACCTTTTATCAGAACTTTGGGTCAGCGTAAACCCAGAGAGCAAGAATTACACTGTCCTCTCTACCCGGGCAAAAGTACAGTAGGCTTTGGATAAGGAATAGGTTGGCTCCCCATAGTGCACAGGGGTAAGGCTCTGGGAGCCTGACTGCCACTGTGGGTCTTAGATCTGCCACTCTCCAAAGACATGACCCTAAGCAAGTGGCCTGCCACCCAGTGAGAATGGCAGTGGGAGCAGGGCTTCCTGGAGTGGCTCTTGGGAGGATTTCTGTGCATGTCCACAGAAGGGCTGGGATCCGTCCAATGCTGAGGCACTCTCAGCTGCTCCTGCCTGTGTGCTTGTCCTGTGTCCTCTGGAGAATGCACGCAGAATTCTAGAACTCACATTATCCAGGTTGGTGGTCTGGTGTTTTTAACCATCTGAACTCTCTCATCCCCAACCCCCACCACTGCCACCATCCCAAATGTCTTTGAAACCCAATTATATATATCAAGTAGGAGCAAATTTTCCCACCAGAACCCAGGCTGCAGTTTTTGGGTCCCAGTATTTGCCCCCAAACCTCATCAGAGCCCTCTGGGCTCCCCAGCACTGTCGGAAAATGACAGGCCAGTTCTGTTAGCTCCCAGGAAACAGGCTTTTTCTCTCTGCGTGTCTCCATGTCCTTTCCCCTCACAACTCACACCCCATGGCTGGGTACCCTGAAAACAATTCCTGAGTGGTGTTAGAATATAACAGAATCTTTTGTCCACTTCACTAGGGAACTGTGGTGTAACAAGTCAGGGGACTGGCCAACTGGGACATCACACTGCATTACACAAGGGGAAGGGTTCCCCTCTGTACAGTAAACCAGAGCTTTCACTCAAGATGGCATTTAAATCCACCTCCCAAGCATCCACTCGGTTCTTTGCCTTTTGAAGGAGTGAGGATTAGTATGCGTTTTATTTTATTTTTTTTTTAAGATTTTATTTATTTATTCATGAGAGGCACACAGAGAGAGGCAGAGACACAGGCAGAGGGAGAAGCAGACTCCATGTAGGGAGCCCGATGTGGGACTCGATCCCGGACCCCAGGATCACGTCCTGAGCCAAAGGCAGATACTCAACCCCTGAGCCACCCAGGTGCCCCTTAGTGTCCATTTTAAAAGACAGAAAGGAAATATCAGCAAGTGTAAAATGTGGGAACTATTACTGTATTCCACAGTAATCTGAAACCCTTAGGGATTTGTATATGTGGCATCCAAGAGAAAAGTCATCTTGGATAATTTCAGATGTCATTAATATATGGAGATTGGGCAGCCCTGTTGGTGCAGTGGTTTAGCACTGCCTGCAGCCCAGAGTGTGATCCTGGAGACCCGGGATCGAGTCCCATGTTGAGCTTCCTGCGTGGAGCCTGCTTCTCCCTCTACCTGTGTCTCTGCCTCTCTCTCTCTCTGTCTCTATGAATGAAAAAAAAAAATCTTAAAAAAAAATAATATATGGGGATTACTACGTAGGGGCACTTTGGGGCCATGCTCTGAATAGATCTTCTCAGATCTCAGCGGCCCCTGGCACCATTCTGAACCACCCAGAGTGGGAGCTGACTGCCTTGCACCAGAGCCCAAGGGGAGACCAGCCTCCTGGGGCTCAGGCAGCCTCTGCATGTTCAAGGGCCAAGGAAGGACCTGGAAGGAGTGTCCACCTGGGGCAGGAAGTGCTCCAGAGTTGCCTGCCTGGGACCTCTGAGTCTGTGGACTGGACAGTGTCCCTGTCTCCAGGGAATATACGGAAGCCAGGCCACCTGGGCTCAAATTTTGACATTCCTGCCACTGCGTGACCTTGAGCAAATCACTTCAGTGCTTTCTGCCTTTTCTCAACTGTTAAATGGGCGGGGTGGGGGGGTGACCGCAGTACCTACTGGGTGAGGTTGTTTTGAGGATTGAAGCAGTGATGGCACCTGGGAGGTGCACCTTCAGAATTAGCACTGCTGCTGTGTGAAAGAGCAGGGGCTCTGCAGTTGACTTGGTGCCGGCGTGCCTGGCCAGCGTCCCAAGCCCTGGTGGTCAGATGAACACCCAGCCACCTGCACACTGTCCACTCCTCTCTAGGTGCAGGGGAGGAGACAGCCGAGCCCCCCACTATTCCCCCACCAGCCAGCCCCACACTGCAGCCCTGCCTTGAGCTAGCACCTATACGCCATGGCTCTGTCCATGCCAAGAGCTGATGCCCAACACCTCAACATACCTGGGAGGAGGTGTCTCTGATTAGCCCCAGACAGCCATCAGGCCTCACACTGGCCCTGACAGCTCAGGAACGCTGGCCGGCAGCCTCCTTCCAGCACAGATGTCCAGGTGGGAGGTCTCCCGGGCAGTCTCCCACCTGGCCTCTGCCCCCTGAGCCCCCCTGGTGGGGGGTCTCAGCGCTTTTCCTCCTCCTTCACCTCACTTCCAGTCCGATCTTCTTGAAGTAACATCCGTCTTCCTCCTTTCCCACCAGCTCTGCCGGGCTCTGTCCTCCCCCTTACATTTTGGGCCTTCCCCAGCAACAGTTCTCCAAGGCCGCCTGAAACTGCCCTAAATTTGCCAGATCCCTGTCAGATTTTTTTCACCATTCCCTCTGGGACTACAGTTTCTCCCCAGTTTTGCCACAAGTTCCAGCAAGTTTCTGGCTCATTCTTGTAACCTGGTGCTCACCCCAACACAGGCTTTCTAATAATAGAAAGATGAGCTGTATCCTGAAACACCCCCTCCCTCTGCAAGGGGAGTTAACACTGAAATACATCACATTTCAAGAGCAGGTGTCTCCTCGGGAAAGTTATCAGCATTTGACTTTTTCTAAATAAAATATTTTAAATGTCCTAGGGTATTCTCTAGTTTAAAAAAAAATCCTAGGAAAATGATTATGTTTTTATTCTTTTCTTTAAGATTATTTATTTATTTTTTCATGAGAGACACAGAGAGGCAGAGACGCAGGCAGAGGGAGAAGCAGGCTCCCTGCAGGGAGCCCGATGCGGGACTCGATCCCAGGACCCTGGGGTCATGCCCTGAGCCCCGGCAGATGCTGAACTGCTGAGCCCCCCAGGTGTCCTGGAAAATCTTTTTTTTTTTTTTTTTTTTTTTAAATAAACAGCCACGGTTCCTTTTTTCATGTGCACAGCTGGGTTTTTTCCTTTTCTGAAGTTTCCTGGAAGTGGTCAGTGCCTATGTCTTAGGGCGAGGCCGCCTTCTTAAATCTATAGGGCATTGTCAAAGTCATATTTTAAGAATAGCGGTGTTGAAAATAGACTGTTGGTGAGGCCCATACAGACCACCTAGTCTGAGGTCTCCAACTGAGGAAACAGCAATAGAAGGGAAGAACTCGCCAGGGCGGCGGGCAGTTTGGTGATTTCCCGCTGGGCGTGGAGCGCCCTGTAGTTGGCAAAGTTGGAGCATGATTCCCTGGCTGTTGCCTCCCAGTGAGGGGCTTTTGTACCAAAGTAGTCTAAAGGGCAGTCTTCACTGGGGTAACACTGATGATCCCCAAGACTTCCTGCCAAAACGGAGTGTGAAGATGCTGCTGAGGGCGGGGGGGGGGGGGGGGGGGGGAAATGTGCCAGAGGTTATCTTAGCTCTTCTGGCTTCTTCAATATTTAGTCAACAAACTTAAGTGTCTGTGGATCCCAAGAGGAATAAGGAGCACTTTTCCTCAAAGAGTTTATCATCCAGAGGGAATACGGATCTGTAAACAAAGTTGATGATATTGCATAATGCTATAATAGAGGTGTTTATGGGGAGCAGTGGGGAGCAGGCCCACCTGACCAGCTTCAGGCTGAGCTGAGGCCAGAGGATTTGGGCCTCCTCCTCAAGGCTGTGGAGAATCATCCAGGGATTCTAGTCAGGGAATGAAAAAATGCAAGTTGTCTTTCTCCCGAATTCATTAAGAGGCCACTCCTGTACATCTGCTCTTGGCATGGCATTCTGAGGGTTCATCTGTCATTAGGCAAAGGACATTTCCTCCACCAGAAACCTGCTTCCAAGCCTCACATTTTTTATGCCAAAATATGAGGGGGGATGGAACCCTCATACTGCATTCTGCACATTTGGTATGCTAATGAAAGGAATTGCTGTTATTTTAATAAAATATTTCAGTTAGATCCATCAAGTAGACCAGCGCTTCAATGAGGATGCCTTTTTAAAACTCCATTTTTTGGAAACATTATCATAACGGTATTCCTAACAAATAATAACTTTGGATTTTTAAAAGATTTTATTTATTCACTCATGAGAGACACAGAGGGAGAGGCAGAGACAGAAGCAGAGGGAGAAGCAGGCTCCCTGCGGGGAGCCTGATACAGGACTTGATCCCAGGACCCCGGGATCATGACCTGAGCCAATGGCAGATGCTCAACCGCGGAGCCATCCAGGTGTCCCAATAACTTTTGATTTTGAAACAATTTTAAACTCACCGCCAAAATGCAAAAGTAGTACAAAGAACTCCCAGACACTCATCACATAGATTCATCATTAGCTAGTTGGCCATATTTGCTGCCTCGTCCTATCTATACTAACACACATTTTCATTAACCATTTCAGAGTTGATTGCAGGCAGAGTGCTTCTTTACCTCTAAATACTCTACGGGAAAAAAAAAAAAAACTCTACGGGGTATTTCCAGTGAACAAGGATGTGCACTTTTATAACCATAAGACCGTTATCAAAATTAAGAGAATTGACATTGATATGATCTTGTTTTGTAACCTACAGATATTACTCAAATTTCACCAATTTTCCCAGTAATAATATAGTGAAATTATAGTAATAATAATAATAATAATAATAATAGTGATAACTCTGGTCAATAATTCAATCCAGGATCAAGCACTACCTTTAATTTCCATTTTTCCTTTACTGTATACCCATTCCTTGACCCTCCTTTCTATCATGACATTGACCAGACATTAATTTTGTGGAGTGCCCTCACTGTGGCTCACCTGATGTGTTGTAACCAGATGCCATTAGTGCTTTGGCAGCAAAAGCACAGGAGTGAGTTGTGTCCTTCCTAGTGCATCATGGACGTTAACAGTGAGTCTCTTGGTGAAGGTGGAGGCTGCTGCCCTTTTCCCCTTTGCAATTCCCAAGTATGTTCTAGCAATGTTTTTGAGATTGTATAAATATCTTGTTCTTGTCAAAACTTCCACACTCTAATTTTAGCAGACCAATAAAGTTTCTCTGCAATAAATATTTAAGATGGTAAGCTGTTATGAACTTCTTTTTACTATTTCTAAATACTACAATGAAAACCAAATAGGATGTAGATCATGATGCTGCCTTTCACATGATGAAAAGTGCATCATTCTTTGCTCTTAATCATAAAAGCGTGTAGAGGGACCTCTGGTCTACACCAACACACCAAGAAATCCAGGCTGGAGCCACAAGGCAACTCTTCCCTCAAGTGTTTTTCCTTACAGAAGATGCATTTTAAGGGCTGCAAAGTAAGGCAACGTGTTGTTGTTTTTTTTAATTCCTGATACATTTTAAAGGTCACCAAGTGAGGCACCTTACCTTTTTAATTCCTTGAGTAAGATGTCATTGAAACTTCAGATCCTTTGGAAGTGTGAGATTTTTGTTGTCAAGGTTCACCTCAAATCTTGATATATTGGGAATTTGTCACTTGGCTTACCAAAGCAAAAGTTCACTTCAAAGGACACTTGTTCTTTTCAGGAGGATATGATGTTAAAAATACTTTAGCATTAAAGCGTGTTGTCCTTATCATTGCTCTTTATGTAAGTGTGAGAGAAAACATCTTGAACTTTACAGCTCTCTCTCAGAAAATGGTGGAAGGAGCGGACAAATAGGCTATTCTTTTGTGACATTAAGACTTGAATGAGTTGACAAATGTGGTTTGTGAGAAAGGTACACTGAGGTTTTAAGAAGCAGAATTATGAATTTACTCCTGAAAAGATTCCTTTAAAACACTGGCTTTTAAATTTTTTTAGTTTTGTATGAGGACATCATCCAGAATGTGTGGGGGTTTTTCCGCATCTCCTAAAATAACCCTGTACCTTATTTCTGCCTTTATTATAGCATTTAGATTAAATTAAATCACCTTTATGCATAACCTTTTCACTACACAAAGCAGTTTCATTTTTTAAGTTGTATTTGTGGACTTTTGGAATAGGAAATATTTGTATACGGCACAAAATCCAGAAGATATAAAAGAGTGAAAAGTCTCTCTCTCGCTCCTGCCCCCAGATACCCAGTCTCACACCCAGAGACAACCCGTATGGCATCAAATTGACTTAGGGCCCTCAGGAACCAATCCTTTTGACGTTTGTTTTTTTTTATCTCCTAGTGAGTAGTCAGTTGTAAAACACAATTGCAGTTCATCTTATTAGTATGGAGAAAATATCTAGCCTGAATTGCCAAGGAAATGTTTTTGAAATAAAATTTAACAGTAAAGATTTAACATTAAATTGTAAGAAAACTGTCTTGGTGCTTAGACAAAATGCCAGAGTACTTGATTATGAAGATTTTATGAGGCATCCATCAAATATCTATGTTTTAAAGTGTAGAAGCTATGGCCTTCATGCCTCTACGGGGAACCTTACAGTGTACAGTTAACCCTAGCGGAACACCTGGAGGGCATTTGACCTTCAAGTTCTGCGTGGCTAACAACCTGTCAGAGCATTTGGCAGGTCTTTGGGGCTCTTTCTCTGACCCTTTAGAGTCGCACCACATGCCCTTTCTCATGTGAGTTTCCCATTCATTCTCTACCCATCTTGTAGTATTCCTTCTTAGCTTTAGGACACTCTGTCTCTCCTACACTTTCCAACCCTGGAAATTCTGCACAAGGAAAAACTCCTGGTTCCTTCCCATGTGACATGCTGACCTCCATTTGCACATTATATGATGTCCCTTCTTCCCTCCACTTCTTGGTTTACCACCTGCAAAACCTGCCTGCCATCTTTTTCTTCCTCTACTTGAACAACCAAGATTCGCCAAACACAGTTGGGTGCTGTCTATTTGTCCTTCTCTAAATACTGATTTGCCAAAGGTCCGTCTTGAGCTCTTGGTAAGCACTCAGCTAATGCTGAGTGGTTAAAATAAGTAAAGAAAGGAGTTATTTGATCCCTTTAAGTTCCTCCAATTAACAAGACGTAACCTCACTCAGAAAGCAAATCCTGTGTCATGATTTCAAATGTTTACCTGTCCTTTTTATTTAAAGCTCTTGTCGTGATCACGTTGTGTTTTGCCAGTAAATATGCATTTACTGGGGAGAGGAAGCATCTCCTCCTTGTTCACCATGGCATTTGCCCCAGAGGTGTGCTCAGAAATGTGTGCTAAAGTCATCCGAAGGTAATTGCCATGGGCTCAGCACTGTACTTAGGACTGTGCATTACAGACGGTTACACAAAGACTTCTAGGCTCAGGACATGATGGCTTAGCAAAGAAACAAGATGTATGTACAGCCATCTAGAGTATGTGCTATAGAATTAACGAACAACACAGGGTAGTGTACTGTAACGCTACCTCACATTGGATAGACTAGAGAATTGTGTAGTCACTCAGAGGAGAAGATTCCTAAGGACAACAGGGCTCAGACCCAGGGCTTCGTGGTCACACCGATGCAGTGGGGCTCCTGGGAAGGTAGTGCTTTCATCAGCGGAGCAGTGAGAGCAAAGAACCATAATGGGAAGAATCAGCTGAACGGAAGTTGAGGTGGGTGTTGAAGGAGATGGAGAGTTAGGGAGGCGGGATGTAGGGTGCCAATCCAATTAGAACACTTTTTATTCATTGTATTTAAAAAAATGACACACTACAGCTTTGGAACACGGCTACTGGGCGACTGAACAAGAGAACACAGGCTGGAGAAGATAATGGTGATCTGAGGACTCACGTGCACGTGCCTGGTCAGGAAGCACATCCCCATCATAAAATCAAGATCCATTTGCCAGAGTAGCTGCTCCACTGTCCTTGGGGACTCTAGGAGCCGTGAACTTGACTG
The DNA here is from genome assembly GCF_018345385.1 of Vulpes lagopus. Lineage (NCBI taxonomy): Eukaryota > Metazoa > Chordata > Mammalia > Carnivora > Canidae > Vulpes > Vulpes lagopus. The sequence goes on along the minus strand of NC_054824.1, from coordinate 108,512,079 downwards.
AACCCCAAATGTACCCATGGTCTACTGACTTGGGTCCATGGTGTTCAGAAAAAGAGACCATCATCCTCTAGCTTAAATAGTGAAGTCACAGTTGTGGTGGTCCACTTATTACACAGGCACATAATTATTCAGTGTTTAAAAAGTGTTAGTAGTAAAAACGATGTTTGGGCTAGTTGTATTTTTTTCATTTTAAAAAGCACATAAATATAGGAAAAGATAAATAAAAATACTTCCATTGGAACTCGCTCATCCCACATTGAGGTGAAACGAACCTTACCAAAATCTTGTTTATCTGATGTATTTATCCACATACACTTGTAAAACACACACACGCATACACATACATGGAGGCTGAATACTGCAGAAAGTATTATGTAAGTTATGAACATTGTTTTAAACATATTACACTTAGTTCAATGATTATGCCTCAGCAATATCTAAAAAGAATGAAAGATGCTATCATAGCAAAAACTACTTTTACGTTTATTTCTGGAAAAGGAAAACAGGCACTTTCTCGTTATTTTTCTTCCCCTACTACCATCTGTCCATCAGATAAGAGAGCAATGTTTGGTTTCAAAAATGAGTTTTATCACCCATGATTCTTGATTGGATCCTAGAACCATCTGCAATTTTGGTCAAATGAGTATTTGTAGAAAAACAAAAATTGCTACTTGTGTTTTTGTTTTTATCAAAAATAATGTCAGCAATTTTATGGAGTCATTATCAGGTTTCATTTATTTTTATCTACAACGGTGTATTCATTACACTAAAGCATACCTTTGGTGAGAATATGGTTGATTTGAGAAATTATTCGGAGAGCCCTCAAGCTTTCTTTTCTTACCCAATCTCCTAAATTTTGACATTATCTAAATGTACTATTGCTTTGCGTTTTAAATGATGACATATCATTTCAAAGTACTAGGTTTTGCATTTCTTTAGGTTTTTTTAAATAGTTCTTAAACCATTATATTTTTGTTTGTTTTTGCTAAACTGTATAATCACCTACCCAAGAAACAAAAAGGCACCAACCGACATCTGCTTGAAAGAATTAAATCAATAAAGATTATCATCAGTGTTTCCTATTTTTTTTTAATTTTTTTTAGTGTTTCCTATTTTTACTGTTAAAAAGTTATCATTAATTAGTACATCCCATCATCACGTGAATTTCTCGAATTTACTAGAAGATATTATCTTACAAATGAACCATTGTCAGTTTTCTTACAGATGAACCATTGTCAGTTTTATCTGAATAGACATTCGGTTCAATTCTTCAAGAATGATTACCTGATATGTGGCAGGAACCATGTTAAGCATTGGAAATACCAGGGTGAATTTTTGTGTACCCAGAAGGAGTAACAGGATGCACAGGGTTTAAATAAATAAGTAGGACACATTGAGATGTGTTGTCCATGCAGAGCAAAGTGGGATTAGCCGGTGAGGGAGCATTTGGTGGCACTATCCCAGGGAAGGTGAGGCTCAGAACAGACTTTGAAGAATGAATGAGTTTGGCGGGTCAACCAGGGATGGAGGGCAGTGCAGCCAGAGCAGCACCATGTACAAATTATGATACATCCAAGGAGCCCTTCTCACAACTGGAATTCAGAAAGAGAGTCTGACTCTGCAGACATATCTAAGCCTGGTGAGACATGCTTAGAGTCATGGCTCTCTTGAAGCTAATTTTTAGGTAGACTTTTATACTTATTCCAATGTATGAATGCTATGGTAGAAACAAATTAAAAACAGCTATACAGGTAGTAGAAAAGAATTACAGAAAATTTAGAAAATGTGTGAATTTCAATAAAAGGATGGCTTTAAATGGTCAAAGTTGATTTCATTGAGGATAAAATTGAAACTACTTTGTCTCTAAGCCAAATTATTATTCATGCTTTTCTTGTGGTTTTCATGACCTAGAAATTTGGGAGAGTAAATTCTGCAGAGTGTCTACTTCAAGTATTTGCCTGTTCCCCCCACTACTCTTGTCCCAGTTGATCACAGGTCATATGCAGTTGATGTCTTCACCACATTTTGACCACGCCTCCTTCCCTACTCTATTGTGGTGGCTTCTCCTTGATTCATAGCATTTCAGTTGCAAGTGAACTTAAGTGTGTCCAGTCTAGACTTAAGTGTAGACTTACTTTATAGATGAGCAAGATGTGACAGCAGAACTTTAGGAGACTTATCTATGGTCATCCAGATGTCTTGACCCAGAAGTCAAGACAGGACTAGAACACAGTCTCCTAATTCCTCATTCAGTTCCCTTATCATATTTTTCATTCTCATCTTATCATTTTCATTCTCATCTTCTCATTCAGCTCTCTTCTCATGATTTTCATTAAATGAAAGATGTGCATTTATACAGAAAACTTTTATTTTCTATTAGGTTGAATAATAAATTACTACATCAAACTAAAAAGGTTTTACTTAGCAAAGGAAACCATCAACAAAACAAAACATTTCAACAAAATGAAAAGGCAACTGACTGCAGGGAAGAAGATATTTGCAACTGATACAACTGATAAGGGGTTAATATCCTGAATATGTAAAGAATTCACACAACTCAACAAACAAAAAAAATTTAATTAAAAAATAGACAGAGATTTTGAATAGATATTTCTCCAAAGACATACAGATAGCCAAAAACACAAGAAAAGATGCTAGATACGACTCATCATCAGGAAAATACAAATCAAAACCCCAAGGACGGGGATCCCTGGGTGGCGCAGCGGTTTAGCGCCTGCCTTTGGCCCAGGGCGCGACCCTGGAGACCTAGGATCGAATCCCACATCGGGCTCCCGGTGCATGGAGCCTGCTTCTCCCTCTGCCTATGTCTCTGCCTCTCTCTCTCTCTCTCTCTCTCTCTCTCTCTCTCTCTGACTATCATAAATAAAAAAGAAAACAAAAAAAAACCCCAAGGACGTATCACCTCACACCTGTCAGAATGGCTATTATCAAAAAGACAAGGAGTAACAAATGTTGGCAAGGATATAGATTAAATGGAACTCTCATGTGCTATTGACGGGAATACAAATTGGTACAGCCCCTGTGGAAAACAGTGTAGAAGGTCCTCAAAAAGTTAAAAGTTGATATCTCTCTCTCTCTCTCTCTCTCTCTATATATATATATATATATATATATATATTTATTTATTTATTTATTTATCTCTACATATATTATATATATTATATATCTCTATATAATATATATTTTATTTATTTATTTATTTATTTATTTATTTATTTATTTAGCAGTTCCACTTCTGGGTATTTATCCAAAGAAAACAAAAACACTAATTCAAAAAAATATATGCATTGCCATGTTTTTGCAGCATCATTTACAATAGTGAAACTATGGGAGCAACTCAAACATGCATCAGTAGATAAATGGATATGCAGTGGAATATTACTCAGCCATGAAAAAGTGGCATGGCAAGATCTCATGCCACTTGTGACAACATGGAGGGACCCAGAGGGTACTATGTTAACTGAAATAAATCAGACAGGGAAAAGATAAATACCACCTGATTTCCCTTATATGTGGAATCTAAAAGACAAAACAAACAAAACAACAATAGAGTCCTAGATACAGAAGACATTCTGGTGGTTGCCAGAGTATAGAGTAGGGAGCTAGGGGGATGGAGGAAATAGGGTAAGGGGATCAAAAGGTACAAATGTCCGGTTATAAAATAAATAAGACATAGATTAAATAAAAAGAGAAATTGCTCAGATGTGGCCATTTTTTTACCTACAATACCCAGTTTCGTGTGGCTTAACCTTATGGATTGGGTACCACCTGCCACCTTCGGTCCCTTATGCCCCTGTTCCTGGGAGACAGCCTTGCATTCACACAGCAGGTCCTGGATGGGGACCACCATCGCTGGCCAGGCTGCATCAGGGCAGGGCTCTTTCCTTCTTGTTCCAGAAGTCTTCTTCTCCCCTGTCTTTCTGCTTCACTCTGGTCAGAACCGTCTACGTGCCCCTCCTTATCACCTGTTTCCTCTGAGGTGCTTCTCCTCACATCCTTGGCCTCTTCACACGTCTGGGCAGAAGCCTTCCAAGGAGCCATCTCCTGTGAGAGTTTCACCGCCTGCGAGGTGACAGGTGGCAAATTCTGTTCTCCGGCCCCTCTCAGCCCCTTGCCTGCATGTCCCACTTCCACATCCTGAGCTGTTTAATCTGTGCTGCTTCAGTGCCTGTTGCGTCGAAGTTACACAGTCTGGGTGGCTAAAGACATGAGGTGTTTGCTTGTTTCCGGTCATAACGAGAACCTCAAGCAGTCCTTTTAAAGCACTGTGTGTGTGGTGACCTGGAAGAGGCTCCGTGTGTGTTGGAGGTGGGAGGTAAGAAGGTTGGTGCTCTGGGCAGCCAGTCTCTGAATTAGTTCCCTTAGTTGGCATCCTGTCTTCAGACTCTTTTTTGAAAAGAAAGGAAGCAAAATAGTGCCAGAAATTTAATAATAATAGCTTTACATATGTAGTCATATTAAAACAGTTGTATCTGAGTCATTTTAGTGACTAGAAGAGAGATTGCTTAACATTATAGACATGCTTGCCTCATCTCTGCCATCTACTATATAACCTTGGGTAAGACATCCCTGTGCTCAGTTTTCTCATCTGCAAAATGGGGATAAAATCATAATAATGCTTATCTCCTGATGGAAATTAAATACACTAATGCATCTCAGTGCTTGGCACTGTTCCTGGCACCCTGTAAATATCCAATAAATGTTAGCTACTATCTAAGTGCCTTTCTTTTTTAAAAGACCTTATTTATTTATTCATGAGCGACGGAAAGAGAGAGGCAGAGACACAGGCAGAGGGAGAAGCAGGCTCCTTGCTGGGAGCCCAATGTGAGACTTGATCCCAGGACCCCAGGATCACGACCTGAGCTACCCCGGCATCCCTCTAAATGCCTTTTTTGTGACACTATTAAATGTATATTTACTGCCTTTTTAGGTGTTGCCAAGTACTGTAGCTCTAGAAACTTTACTTACGGACTTTGCTGTCAGATACATGTGTGCCAGAAACATGCAGAGGACTGTTGCTCACGGGAGAGCAACAGTGGGAAGACTCCCCAACTTCCCAGAGAGGCAGTGCAGTGCTTGGGATCCTCACAGAATTCCTGAGACCATCAGGGCCCTTGGGACCTGGGAGCTGGGAACTGCCACTGACGTGGGATGGCACCTGTGCCTCCCGGCTGTCAGATGCCCGTGCTGTGCAGGCTGCCCAGTACTTGGGGGGCATGGCCCTGGGGCAAGCCTGGCTCTGAACAAAACTCTGTTGTTTGCAAGGGACCCTCTCTCTTCTGAAGCTTTTCAATACTTGGGGTTGCTTGGGAAGAGTTAAAAATACTATCTTCTGCAGAAAGTGTTTTCACTTGGCATAAATTATATAATTTAGATAAAATATAAAGAAAAATCAAATTGGAATTTTTAAAATGCATGAGACTATCAAAAACACTTTTTTTACTAATCTCAGTTTTCATCTGGGTTTTGGGGTTTTTTTGTTTGTTTTTTTTTGGCGATGTTGGTAAATGGAGTCGATAGCAATGAAAATAGTGGGTGACATTCACACAATTCTTCATGCCAAGTGCTGCCCGGGCAAGGGGGAGGATTCCCAGCAGCGTTCTAGGGTGGGCACTGTTGCCCTCATTTCGCACATGAGGAAGCACGAGCACCGAGAAGCAGCTGACGTGCCCAGGGTCCTGGAGCTGGCAAGCATGTGGCTCAGGACGGGAGCCCAGGGGGTCAGACTCCAGAACCTGCTATGTCGCCTTCCTGGGCTCAGGGACCAGTGGTCCATACCACACTCTGAGCAAGCCTGATTTCAGCAGCAGGGTGTGACTTGGGCAGGTCACTCACCATCATCAATTTGATCTTTGTTTTTAGGGTTCAGGTCAGTGGAAATTGCTGATTCATTTGTATGTCTCAGATAATAAATAGTCAGTCTATGAGTGCAGTTCCGTATCTGGCTATATGATCGTCAACCTGAGGGTGAGTGGGGTTGACCTGGCTGGGGCCAGCTTTCAGTTCCTCATCCGAGAGATGACAGCTCTTCCCACAGCAGAGGCCTGGCTGCCATCTCTCAAAAGAGCCCGGAGTGTAGGCAGAGAGTTCCTGCTGAACCTGCCCTCAACTGTGACTTCTTTCCGATTCCCAACCACTAAAGGCAAACCTAATGCCTTGAAGGAATTGCCCTGGATCATTGCCCAACTCTGAGGGAGGGACGAATAACCAACTGCTGGCACTCACTGCACATGAGGGTGAAGAGGGGACCAGGCTGGTTTTGTTCCAAGTCCCTGTGGCTTGTCTATACTCATACAAGCTCTCATTTATGAAAATATCTTTTAGCCATTGGTTTGGGTATCATCGAATTCTTAGCTCTGCAACACATACCATTCTAAGGTTTTACATGGATTATCTCATTTCACAGACACACAAATGCATGTACACACACACACACACACGCCTATGAAGTGGCTCCCATTACAAACCCCATGAAGTGGATGAAGAGGTGGATTAACTAGCCCACACTCTATGCCATAATACCAAAGGGTCTACCTACAAGTGAAATAACTAAGCCTTTATCAGATTAAAAATTAAGAAGGGGCAGACAAAAGTACTATGAACAACAAGGAAAAAGACAGAAATGAGTGGAATACATGCACAAGAACTCAAAAAGCAATCCTCTGAGGCATTCTATGTGAGGACCACACATTCTGTGTGGGTGTCACTTGTCCACATCACAAATACAGTGATTGATGCTCATAATTTATATCCTATGTCTTTAAGAAGCAAGAAATGAAATACCAGATTTTCAAGAAGGCAAGGATGTATGGACTGTTTCAGAAAGATTCCTAATCAAAAGTCATTGATATGGGAAAATTTTTGCTGAAAAAGTTAAACACATGAAGTGTCTAGAAATCTTTGATTTAGATTGATAGGCTCTCTAGAATCTTGCTAACTGTTGGTTTACCTAGGACTTAACTGTGATAGTTAATGCCTAGAGAGAAGAGTCTAGAGGGAAGTGACTTATAGTCTGTCCATCCATTGTCATGGTCCAGTGATGCCTAAAAATAAGCAGCTTCAGTTTCTCGAATTGCTCTTTTTTCAGTAGGATATTGCACATTTTTCAGTACAATTCTGCAGGATTCACATTTTTGCTGATACTTGACTCATTAGCCACTTTTCTTGTTCTTAATTTCAGCTACCCATGTTGCTCTTTTGGTTTCTCCAGCTACTCTTGTTTTGATTATACAAAATCTTATTTTTAGATGATAACTACCCTATTTCAATTAGCACATTAGAAAAAAAGAATTCCGTATTCTTGAGAAAAGAAGTTTTTATGTAAAGAGCATGCTAATGAAGAAAGGGTTCAAATCTTGTAAGGGTTCACATACATCTTTCTGATTTGTGTAACAATGAGAGATAACTTCTAAATAAGATTTTAACACTTAAAAATACTATAATCTTCTCTTCATTCTTTGGCTTTTTTGAAAACTTTAAAGTAATTTTTTTGAAAATTTACTTTCTGTTCATCACGAAGATTTGTTACTGGGTCAGGTGCTGTGGGTTTGCTTTGTCATTTGTCAAATTTCTTTCACTGTTATACTAATAGTCATTTGTGCATAAGAGGAGGGCACTCCAGGAATGAAACCTCAAAACTAAATAAATCATAAAAGCCTAAAGATTGTGTCAAAATAAAAAGCCACTCACTTTTCCTCAATATTAGGAATCAGAAGGCCAAATGCATTTTTTACACTCTCCTTTCCTTTGGTCCTCTTGTGAAAACTGTTTATGATGGGCATTAAGTTCAGAGAACGCTGGAGTAATGTCGCAGATCAGGAGCAAGGATCCCAGGGCAAAGGTGCTCAAATTCACAGCCCGACTAGAAAGGACAGCTCCTCCTTCTGGGACCAGTATTCTTACTATTCATCTGTCAGATGACACAGAATCAGTGAGAATTTCTCATTTTAAGGTACAGTGAACCATACAGCTTAAAATCACATTAAATTCCCTGCTACCCCAACCGACCTGCTTCAGGAGCTCTGTTCATACTGTGCCTTCTGTGCCTGTGAAGACCTGATACTATTTCATTTCTTTGTGCCATGTGTTCAGAATACAGCAAACTTTGTCACAAGAGGGAAGGAACGTAAATAAAGAGATATATTAATCCAAGCAATGTGTTCATTTAAACGCTACAGTTGGATTGCAAAAAATATGCTCATGAAAAGCATCTTCAAATCTCTTTTTTTAAGATTTTATTTATTTTTTCATAAAAGACAGAGAGAGAGAGAGAGAGAGAGAGAGAGAGAGAGAGAGAGGCAGAGACACAGACAGATGGAGAAGCAGGCTTCATGTCAGGAGCCTGATGTAAGATTCGATCCTGGGACTCCAGGATCAGCCCTGAGCTGAAGGCAGGCACTAAACCGCTGAGCCATCCAGGGATCCCCAGCATCTTCAAATCTTAATAAGGAGGACGAGATAAGAGAAGAACCTATTGTTCTGCCTGTAATATAATTAGCACTTGGAATTTTTTTTACTGAATGCCTTTCTTCATGCTCTTCTTTGCAAGTTGTCTAATCAAAACCCAGTAGGCAAGCTAGATGGGCAGCTACCTATGTGGTGAAGGCTGCTAAGCATTTCAGCCTTCCCCAAAGGGCAGACGCTCACACAGCACTCACCACCTGGTTAGGGCTACAGACACATGTGCTCACATAATCCTCACAACACCCAAGCTACGGAGACTCATGGTGTCTCATCTTCTACATGAGGGGACTGCAATGCAGAGATGAAGGCCACACAACTAGTCAGTGGTGGGTTCAGGTCCAGAGTCTGGCTCTGGGGTCTACCCTTTACATGCCCTCACACCACTGCCTCTGAGTGCCAGAGTCTACAACTGCCTACCAGCTTGTCTGGTACCTAAGATTCCCATTACTGCCTTGCTTCCCACAGGTAGCTGACTGTGTTGCCTCCAAACACATGCTATTCGGGGAGGGGACCCTCACAATCACCCATGACATAACACAGTGAGTAGTGACCAGTGAGTGATGCAGGGGGAAGAGCGGCTGTCTGATTACCTGCCATCAGAGTTGAAAAGTATTATATGGTTTTTTGACCCATACTTGGAACAGATGAACATAGATCAATATCAAAGAAGAGTTAAATTCTCTAGAATATTTGAATCCTCTGTGGTTGTATAGACAAGATTCCTTTTGTGTCCAAATTAAATCCCATTTAGTTTTCTTAGTTTCAGTTATTTCTTCAAAAATGCTGCTAACTGCAGACCAAGTGAACATCCCCTATATCATTATGCAAGTCTTTGGAGCCTGGAGTCACATCTGCAGAGGCAGGATGATGTGACAGGGACTGTAGGAAGAGACTTAGCTTCTCTTCCCCTCAGAACTAGCGATGAAACCTTGGGAAATATCACTCAATAGCTGGGGGTTTTGTTGCATCATCTATAAAAATGGATGCTGAGCAAGATGATCTCTGAAAGGACTATTCAGCTCAGAGAACCAGTGGAATTATAGCAAAGGTCCCGTTTAAGTAATGCAATGGGTACACAGGTGAAAATTCATGTAGGAAGTCAAAATCCCTTTTCTCAAGAACCTATTTTTAAGTTCCCATCATGGATCAGGAGATACATTGACTGTGACTATTGAAAGAACTAGAAATAGGGTATAGATGTCATGGAGGGACCCACTCTTCCTAGCCCTGTAACCGTGGCATTGGTGAAGTGGAGACAGACATGCTGTGGGTTGGAGAATGGGTCTCACGGTGTTGCCAAGTGTAGCAAGAGATTACAAGCAATGGTTAGGATGGAAGCAAATTTCTTGTTTCCCAAATCCATCCCTTTCTAATAGTTTGCCATGACATCCAAAATTTCCATTATTAGGTCTCTTCCCATAGGTTTACAAGTGTGTGGTATCCATATGATGACTTATTATTGCCCTTGACATATATACAGTGAGATTGATTGGTGGACGTTGGATGGAATAAGTCACTTGATGAAGTGCATAGAGATTAGTGAGCAAACTGTCTTGCAGGGAATGACCTGCTGGCAGGAGCCTGTGTAGCAGGGGCTCAACTTCCTATAGCAGCCTGAAAAGGGGAAATTACCTGGAATAATAGGGCATTCTTTCAGGCTAGTCTGTCAATAATCAGATCTAATAGCCACTCAGTTTATTTTTGGAGCAAAAATCCAAGTAGATGAAAATGGAAGCATACGAATGACTGGATCATTCATTCCGTCAAGTAGAATTTCCTGAACACCCCTAAGTGAAGTCTAGGGACAGCCCCTGGCCCAAAGGACAGTTCATCAACCAAACTTTTGCTGAAAGTCAGCCATTTTCACTTGAATGCTTTTACAGTTTTATTCACTTCCTGCATCCCATTGGAAACATTTAATTGTACAGTCACGAACAGAAATCAAAGCGGAAAGTATCAACCAGAGATTCTTTTTCCACTCACTTGAAGAATCCTGAAGCTTACTGCACCAGTTGAGAGAAGTCTTTAATAATGTTGTTGTTGGAATACATGCACCGCTAGAGCATGGATCATTGGCTCATTTAGTGCCTTTTTATAGCGTTTGGTTGCATAGTCTTATTCTTTCTTAGGGTCTCAGGTGGTTTGTGTTACATTTCTTGGTTGTAGCATAAAAAATATCTCTGAAAAGTTTCTATTTTTAGTTTTTTACACTTGTTTGCATGTGCTGTTACACACAGTTTATCTACAGGGACTTGAAACCATCCCTGAAGTTGAGGGATTTCTGCTTAGTCACATTCCTGCTCTCTGTCCAGGGGTTTAGCCTGGTGACCTGCTTTTATCTATTTGAGTCCTAACACATAAGGCCTTCCTTCAGAGCACATATCTAAAATGTTTTATTATGCCCCTTAAACCTAAAAAAGGATATGTTTTTGTCAAATTTTATATGTGCTAACTCTGGGTTTTCAAGTATTTTAAAGCCTTCAAAAAAATAAATAAATACAGAGTGCCTCGGTGGCTCAGTTGGTTAAGCATCTGACTTCAGCTCAGGTCACGATCTCAGGGTCCTGGGATCAAGTCCTGCATCAGGCTTCCTGCTCAGCAGAGAGCCTGTTTCTCCCTCTCCCTCTACCCTTTCCCCTGCTTGTGCTCTCTTGCTCGCTCTCTCTATCTCTCTATCAAATAAATAAATAAAATCTTTAAAAATAAAAAATAAAATAATAAAATAAATACTTACAGTTATGTTGCAGTAAACTCTTTAGCTCCTTAAAGTAAAAATATTTTAGCTCTATAGAAGATAGGTCCTGTATCCAAACAGTTTTTCAAAATTATTCCAGTCAACCCCAGTGAGGTGTGATACAATAGAATGAGCTAAAAATTAAAAAGATGTAAGTCAGATCTTGGCCAGACACAGCCTCGTAGCCAACTTGCCTTTGAATTTTTCCATCTGTGCAATGGGGACAATAATACCTAATTCATGGAGTTAATCTAAATGAATTAGATCCCGTGCATAAAAAGCTTGGTGAATTAAAAAAAGGGGGGGGGGCAGCCCGGGTGGCCCAGCGGTTTAGCACTGCCTTCAGCCCAGGGTGTGATCCTGGAGACCAGGGATCGAATCCCACGTCGGGCTCCCTGCATGAAGCCTGCTTCTCCCTCTGCCTGTGTCTCTGCCTCTCTCTCTCCTCTCTGTGTATTCTCATGAATAAATAAATAAAATCTTAAAAAAAAACACCATAAGTGTAAATTATTACTCTTATTACCATTGGCCAAGTTCAAATGCTAGAACCAGAAAGGGGCTTGAATTATAATAAAACTGAGCAGGAAACACAGAGACTTTGAGTACACATTCCTGACAGCTCCACACCCAACCAGAAGCCTAAGTTTTCTCCGAGGGGTGAATGACTGATAAGGGACTGCTAACCAGTCTCCCTACCTACGTTGTCTTTGCATCTGAACCGACTCAGAACGTGTGGCTATAGGATTGATATTCTAACAGTTATATTTTACATATCAACCAGTGAATGACTGAAACTTATGAGTGATTTTTAGGGCTATTTCAAAGTAAGACTTTGGGATAGGAGGGCCATTTGGCTATGACACATGTCACACCGTTGATGGCCACAGTTGATTTTGCTGATCAGGCTGGGCAGGTGGTGTCCCCTTCCTCCCTCACTGCTCCACATGCATCCCTCCTCATCAAAGGGGATATCATAAATAAATAAAAAAAAAAATTAAAAAAAAAAATAAAAAAAAAAAGGGGGATGACCTTCCCTGATAGAGGAGGACTGTTCTTTGGTCAAGAATATACAAGTAGATGGGACGCCTGGGTGGCTCAAGCGGTTGAGCATCTGCCTTTAGCTCAGGGCATGATCCTGGAGTCCTGTGATTGAGTCGTCAGTCGGGCTCCCTGCATAGAGCCTGCTTCTCCCTCTGCCTGTGTGTGTGTGTGTGTGTGTGTGTGTGTGTGTCTCTCTCTCTCTCTCTCTCTCTCTCTCTGTCTCTCATGAATAAATAAATAAAATCTTAAAAAAAAAGAAAGTATACAAGTAGCTGTGCTCCTCTGCCAGAACCTCCAAACAAGCGCTCAAATTAAGGCTTTCAGAGTAAGGAAAATGCATTTTCTTTTTCCTTATCGACAGGTACTCTTACGTGCATCTCTTCAACATGCCGAATCTGTGGTCCCTATAAATAAAGCGTTCCCCAACTTATCCATAAAAAATTGGACTTAGAAACACCTCACCCTTGAACGACAGCAGTGAACACGTCCAGATTCCTTTGTGTCACCCAAGCCAGAGAGCCCAGCCTGGGGCTGAGAGAGCCTAGTGTCCACCTCTTAAAGATGCAGAATTTCCGAAGTTGCCACGTATCTTATAATAGATAGCCACAGTTAATGTTATAGCATTCTCCTCCCATACACCCCCAGGCCCCCAAAAGTCTATTACTAAAAGAGTAGAACACTAAGAATGAAGAAAATACTACTTTTTGTGAAAAATTAAACATCAGATTGCTTCGAAAAAAAAGAAAAGAGCAGTTGTAAACATTCCCATGGCTAATTGCATAATTCTTTTAAAAACATCATTTTACATAATGAACAAATTACTGAGTTCTTTGAAGATAAATCTTGTCTTTTGTGAGGATGCTAAATTACTTTGTGATTTATATATCATTTATCATTTATATATATGCTTTACATGTGTTATACTTGTAATGAAAAGGGCTGAAAAAATGAAAAAAAAAAGAAAAGAAAAGGGCTGAAAAGCTGTATTTGTTAAGCAACATGGATAGGAAATTATGAGTTGCACAAAATAGAATCATTAAGCTACTTTGTCTTTGTATATTCTGCCATGTTTAAGGAAATGCTACTGCTGGAGGGCAGGGATTTCAATGGATTTCAAAAATCATATTTGTTTTAATAAATAAGTGTTGTCATTAGGAATATGTAACAGGAAACGTGTTCAAGAATATTCATAGTGGTGCTGTTTTTAAGAACAAAAGACTGGAAATAACCCAAATGCCCACTAGCCGGACAACGAATGCATAATATGTGGAATAGCCATGCAATGGAGTACATAGCAGTGAGATCAAATGAATGACACCCACACCATCACAGATGGATGGATCTCAGTATCTTAAAGTTGAATGAAAAACTGCAGTGTTGAAAGGTTCTATATAATACAATACCATTCTGGAAAGTTCAGAAACAAGCAAAACTAAATATCGTATTGTTTCAGTATACATATATTTGGGCTAACATTTTTTAAAAGAGGAGAGAATGGTCATCACACTCTTAAGAGTAGTGGAGAGGAAGCAGAGAAAGGGCATATGGAAGAGCACCTGGGTAAATGTCAGTTATTGATCATGTCTAGTGTGAGGGATGGGAAGGGGCTCGTGGTGTTCATTTTATTATTAAAAAAATAAATAATAAGATAAAACAAAAGGAGATCATGTGAGGATAAGTGATAATGTGTCATTAACCAGTAGCTATTCATCTGCAGTCCACATTAAAAAGAAATGCAAAGTTTTTTTAATTGACATTTTTGTGTTTCGTATCCTCTCTTAAAAGAAAATTTTACATAGATGATATTGAAGGGGCTATGTGAGCATACTGCACAATAAAGAGAATCATAAATCTCAGGAATTTTGTTTGAGATTTGTATTTACTGTGATAGATGACAGGGCTTTAAGATGCATTGGCACAGTTATGGAGGGTATTACCTGCATGAGAACAGACTCTGATTATGCAGAAGATGTAGTAGAAAATCAATCAATATTTGTAAAAGTGACTTTTTAAAGATTTTTATTTATATATTCATGAGAGACACGGAGAGAGAGAGAGGCAGAGACATAGGTAGAGGGAGAAACAGGCTCCCCGCGGGGACCCTAATGCGGACTCCATCCAAGGACCCTGGGATCACAACTGGAGCCAAAGGCAGACACTCAACTACTGAGTCACCCAGGGGTCCCTGTAAAAGTAATTAACTATCGTTCTAGTAAATAACTGTTGTAAATTTCATATCACCTTCTAGCCATCATTCTTGCACTTTATCAGACTCTAAGTCCAGAGATGAATGCCTCTCCCATTTCTTTTTCACACTGAATATAATCCAAATTATTTTAAAAGTAATTTAAACTTTCAACATTCAACAGAAATGGGTGTGGAGAGAAGGCTGTTCCCTGGAGCTAGGCTGCCTGAGTTCAGAGTCCAGCTCTGCTCTTCCAAGGGGCAGCATCTCACTCAGTATGCCTCAGTCTGTTCCTCATGAAAATGGCCATGATAGTGCCTACTTCACAGAGTTGCAGTGTGGATTAAATGAGTTAATACACGTGAAAGATTACGCTCAGTATTTGCACGTTCTAAGTATGCCATATTAGCTATACAGAAGAAAAACTTTTAAGTCAAACTTTTGTTATGTGTTTGCAAAACCATAATATGCTACTGATCTCAGAGTAACTCCATCAATACACGTAACTGGAGCCACCCCTTTTTTAATGAATGCATTATCTAGACCAACACTGACCAAATACAGAAAATAGAAATCTCACGTGAGCCATCAATGCAAACCACATAATTTTACATTTTCTAGTAGCCATGTTTTTAAAATGTAAAAAGAAACAAGTGAAATTTAATAATATATTTTACTTAAAATATATACAAAATATTACTTTGATGTGCAATTTCTAGAAATTGTTAATGAAATGTGGGCAAAGAGAATAAGGACTTCTTAACTAGCCTCAGCCTTGGAGTTATGGACAGACACAGGGCCAGGTGAGAAGCACCATTTGTTTTTTTTGTTTTTTTAAATATTTTATTTATTTATTCATGAGAGACAGAGAGAGAGAGAGAGAGAGGCAGAGACACAGGCAGAGGGAGAAGCAGGCTCCATGCAGGGAGCCCGATGTGGGACTTGATCCTGGGTCTCCAGGATCATGCCCTGGGCCGAAGGTGGCACTAAACCACTAAGCCACCAGGGCTGCCCGAGAAGCACCAATTGTAGCTGTTTGTTGTGCTTCTCTGAGCCCCACTGTACCCGCAGAGCATGGAGGGTGTTGTGAAGGGTAGCCCATGTTGGGTGGTGTTCACTTAGGAGTAGGCACCTGGGCCTGGTAGCCATACTTCCTTCTCAAGGGGCCAGGCACACTCATCTTTACCCTCCAAGTGCTGACAAGAACCTCTTACTCTTGTAGAACTTTCTCTGCAACACTTTTCTTTCTTCAGGTGAGTGGGTGAGGTGTCCAGCCAAAGGGGCATGACAGCTGCTGCTGTCACCCAGCTGCTTCTCAGTTCTTATGCCATTCCCATGGCCCAGCGTTGGGACTGAATCCAACCACATGGCCCTTTCCCACGTTCATGGGTGGTGTTGCCAACAGCCGTGTTCTCGTGAGACCCTACCTCACCACACAGTAGTTATTGAAAGCTGCAATAAGCCTAATGCTGTGTTTTTCAATATATTCTTCTCAATGCCTTTGCTCAAAAACAGCCACATGATTGTGTATTGCTAGAGCAGAGACAGACTGAGTAATTTTGTTCTTTTCATTTTCTTTGATGCATGCACTTTTTTAGAGCATTTAGTAATTCACTGAAAACATACAGATTAGCATTTTACATCTGAGCCAAGAAACTGGGTTCTGGTCTCTGTGTTTAAAAGGACTATATTATGAATCTGAAGGGGATATACGGGGGTGTCGGGAAGTCTTTTACAGCTCAGTGGAATTGGGAGAGGAAGAAAAGCAAGTACCTGATTTCTGAGCCTTAAAGGAACTTACTGTGCATGTTCTGTTGAATTCTGAGGAAGCTGCGCGGGCCTGGGTGTCCTGTACATGAAGGAGTCAGAAAAGTGGGAGGAAATAACATGATTCATGGTGTACAAAGAAGTCAAGTTTAGAAAAGGGGGATAAACAAGAGGCATTACTCAGTCACTACTATTTAAAACTGAGAACCAGAAGACAGCACAATAATGTTTGAGGAGAGAAAGTTCCAGATATTGTAGCATTTTTAGTTCCTCCAAAGTCAAGAATTACTGTGATTCATGCTCTTTGTCAAGCCCCACACTCAGGTCCCGTCTCTATCAGCCATTTGAAATCTTACCCCAGCTTCACGCCACTGAAGTCTGCTGGACAGTTTTTCTAAGACGTGCCCCAGTGGAATTCGGACCTTAAGTCTAGAAAGCTGAAAGGTGAAAGAGTCCATGAAAACGGACGCAAAGCTTGGGCAGGTAGGTGCACATGCTTTCTGCCCACCCCAGTGGTGCCAGCCCTCTGGGAAACTCTGGAAACACAGGGTGGCTGCCCACACAGCAGGTGGAGTAGGGCTGCTCTGCGGTGAGCTGGAGGGCCTGGGCCCAACCCACAAGTGGAACAAGTGGCAAATATACATCACAAAGGTCTCCCAGTGTGGGTCATCCCAGCAAACGGGATGCTGGAGCACTCTGGAATTGCCAGCACTGGTAGCCCAGAAGGGAGCACTTCTCCCCGGGCTCTGAGCGAGGACCCACCGACCCCCTGCAGGCCATGACCCTCCAAAACCCTTCTTCCAGGAAAGCACCCCATCTAGCCTGTCTAAGGGTTTTGTTTTTTTCTTCCTTTAGCATACAATTCATCAGCTTAAGTAAAATAGGTCAGTGCGGGTGAATTTAAAAGTGAACTGCATTGTTTGGGTTTTGTTTTTTCGCAGTTTAGGAATTGGGTCTGAGTGGGTGTATGTGAGGCCCGAAGGGGTCCTTCTGAGCAGAGCCCTGGTTTTGTTCCCAGCCTCCAGCAAAGTCTCAAATGTGGCCTTGGCTCTCAATGGGTTACAGCGCCAGCTCAGCTCTGTGTCAAGCTGTTATTGAAGATCTTTAAAGATTTCCACCCACCTTCCTCCCACTCCCCTGGCAAGTGAAAGACGTTTGAATTCCTCTCTCAAGGGAGAAAATTATTAAAGTGAAAGAAAATGACTTGTTCCCTGTTCTAAAAAGGAGAGAGAAGCAAAGTGGGTCCTGCCCTCCCTTATTATTCCTTACCTGTGAAGGATGTTCTTAGAAACAGGGTGAAGAATTCTGGCCCTCAGCAATCAGAGAAGGGGAAGCTTAGTCCTTCTGGCTCGTGTGTGTGCTTTTCTAGCTTATAATTCAGGATCCTAAAGCCTAGGACCCATTCTGCTACAGAGTACATGCTCCCCTGGAGGGGATACCTGTGATGGCAAGATTGTGTCCCCGAAGGGCAGCTCACGCCCAGACCTCAGATGACTGAAATATAGAGAAGGATTTGTAAAGGGAGTAGAAACTCAGCTTGCTCTTCCCATCCCTTTGAGCACTAGAACTTCCACCGAAAAGAAATCCATTTGGAGGAAAGGGGTTCTGAATGAGAAATCATGTTTTTGTAATGATTCTTCCCATGTGACTAAGGAAGTATAGTGGACAGATGTTCACAAATTTCCACTTAAATCGTTTTATATTTTAAGAACATCATTTCTTAATTCCTCTGTTAATTCAACCCGCTTTACTACATCCCAAGCTAACAAAACGATACATCCTATGTTCATTGTGCACCAGCAGAGTTCAAGAAATTGAGTTAGAGGCTTGAAGGGTCATGGAAAAGATTTTTTTTTAATAATCTCTGTTCTAGGGCTTATGGTCTAATAAGGAAGATAAGACCAGCATTCACGAGCAGCTAAAGACCAAGAGACCATAGCGTTTAACTAGGTCCTAGTTTAAATCAGCTCTACTTCCCATGACCAAATAAAAAGGACCATAGACGCTGACAGTGGCAAAATTCTATTCTGTACAAACTTCAGAACAGTGCATTTCTATGTCTAAGATGTATACATGTTAGAACTAAAGTCTCTGCTAATTAACATCACTTTTAACAAGGCAACAGCTCTTGTGCCTGAAAGCAACGATATGATATTCAGGAAGATGGGCTGAAGCTGTTCTCAACATTTACCGCACCATCTAATTTTATCATTAGTGACTTTTTGCAACATTGACATAAGATATGGATATAGAACATTTCAGACTTTGGCACCATTTGACAGCCATCATTTAACTCATCAGTGTTCATCCTGGTTGGATGATTCCCTGTATTTGAGGTCTAGCCACCTGGGTGAATTTTACTTCCCTCATGAAGTTTCCACGTGTCTTTAGTGGATCGTGGGCAGCCTGCACTAGATTGGCTTGAGAACAAAGAAAGACACAGAGTGGGTTTCAGTGCCTGGTCTCTGACACTGCCAGTTTCCCACTTCCTTCTGCAAATTTCCCTTCTTTATTTCTTTCTGTCCCCATTAAATTAATCCTCAATCAAAACCACGGCCATTCCCACAATCAGGCCTTTGAGACCTTAGGGATCCCTACCAACCTCTCAGCCACGAGGCCAGTGCCTTAGTCCCAATCATACTGCACTTCAGAATCCTCTGGGGAGCTCTGAACACGCGATTCCTAAGCCTGCCCTCCGAGATTGTGGTTCAGGAATTCTTGGGGGAAGGTTTGAGGAATCTATTTTAAAAGCTCACCCCCGGGATCCCTGGGTGGCGCAGCAGTTTAGCGCCTGTCTTTGGCCGAGGGTGCGATCCTGGAGACCCGGGATCGAATCCCACATCGGGCTCCCACATCGGGCTCCCGGTGCATGGAGCCTGCTTCTCCCTCTGCCTGTGTCTCTGCCTCTCTCTCTCTCTCTGTGTGACTATCATAAATAAATAAAAATTTAAAAAAAATTTATTAAAAGCTCACCCCCTTTTAAAAGGGGGGGTTTTTGCTGCCCCCTCAGGCTGTAGTGATGGCAGAGCAGGATGTGGCTCTCCAGGGTTTAGTCAGGCCCAGCTGTGCTGGAGAATGTTCCATGGAGGGGCGCCTGGGGGGCTCAGGGGTTGAGCAACTGCCTCTGGCTTAGGGCGTGACCCCGGGGTCCCGGAATCGAGTCCTACATCGGGCATGGAGCCTGCTTCTCCCTCTGCCTGTGTCTCTGCCTCTCTCTGTGTCTCTCATGAAGAAATAAATAAAATCTTAAAAACAACAACACCGGGGATCCCTGGGTGGCGCAGCGGTTTGGCGCCTGCCTTTGACCCAGGGCGCGATCCTGGAGACCCGGGATCGAGTCCCACGTCGGGCTCCCAGTGCATGGAGCCTGTTTCTCCCTCTGCCTGTGTCTCTGCTTCTCTCTCTCTCTCTCTCTCTCTCTCTTTCTCTCTGTGACTATCATAAATAAATAAAAATTAAAAAAAAAAAAAAAACAACAACACCAAAAAAGCAGTCCCTGCTTTCTCTGTGGGGACTGTTCATGGCCATAGTAAGAAGTGCACTTCCCTATTACCCCTTCTCTATTTACGATTCAGAATAAATCTTGGTTCGTTCAAAGTCATCAAGAGTATTTTTGCTCAGAAACAGAACATCGATGTTAAATGTAAAGGATGGTTTAAAGGAGGACTTGAAGCCACAAGCCCTCCACCATCCCCGGGTCTCCAGCTGGGCTCCAGTTCCATGTCAAGGCCCTGGGCCTTCTGGAGCCTTCTGCTTCACCCCAGCTGGGCCCACTGGACACAGGGCGGCAGCTGGGAAAGGCTTTGTTGGGAAACTCTCGGCTGCAGGCCTAGGGACTTGGCCGTGGCTTTGGAATGCCCAGAAGTCAGTCAGGACCAGCCCTAGGCGACGCTGGAGTCTGTGACCCAATGACCAGAAATGTTCTTTCACCGGGTGTTCAAGCCTGGAAGCTGTGAGTTGACAGAGAAGCTTAAAATGATGGTCGAAATTCTGGCAGCAGCAAGTGTCTCTAGGCGTGGAGCCTCTGAGTGGTAGGTTCCCACCGTGTCGGTGGTGCTTCCAGATGGTTTGCTGACCCACGTTGGGCCCGCCTGGGGGACTCTGGGTAGCACCAGGTGAGCGCTCCTGTGAAGCAGATTGGTGGGAAGACTCTAGACAGATTCCCCACAGATCACATAACACAGTTTTGCTCTTATGGATTGAAAACATAAACAAAGACATCCGTTTTTAAGTGTATTTTTTTTTTTTACTAAAGTACGCCGTGTATCTCCTTCATCCCACTTACATTTTATCTCCACTTTTATCTTGGCATTTACCATCATAATTTGGAAACAAGCTTACACTGACACAGAGTTTCACATGCTATTTGTGCAAATCATGCTCGTCTGACTTTGAGTAATGAAAAGCTTAGACCCAGGAGCCGTAAGAAGCCCTGTTTGTGAAATGCCAGTGTAACAAGATGCAGTCTTGCATCTTGGTGACCCAGTGACCTTGCTGTATTTCAGAGAGAAAGTCTCAAAGTAAATATTTTCTCTGAAGTACTTCACAAATCTGATTAGTTGCGATATTTAGCAGGAGTTGAAGAAGGAAAGGCTCATTTGCAATATATATATAAAAAAATCAGAACAGTATGTTATACACCTGAAACCAATATAATATTATATGTCAATTAAATGTCAAATAAATACGTAAGAGGGAACGCCTCGGGTCATTGGTATTGAAAAGAAGAAGAAAATTCTAGAAACCCAAGTTTAAGGCTTCAGTTTTCCAAGCCTCTCCAGTGGCCCAGGAATGGTGCTTTTATGTTAAAAGTAGTGAGAGGCCAGATGTATTCAAAGTAAATAATTAAAGTTGAGGACTGGTTTCTGATAGTCTGAATATAAGTTACACAAGCCACTCCTCTGACAAGGAGCTAAGTGCTGGGTCTTGGGTGGGTGGGGGTATGATTTGTCTCCCTGGGACCTTGAGGCACCATTGCTGGGACAGGAGAATTCTCCAGGGCGTCCGCTAGTGCATCACGATTCCCCAACTTCCAACACTCTGACATCACTGCTTCCCTTGGGAGATGTTGTTTGTGATAGTGTGGCATTCACACTCGAGAGAGACCTCATTGTTCATGCAGATGCACCAAGAGTTTATTATGTTTATTTTAACTTGGCAATTCTTAACATTATGGTGGTGCTCAGGGGACGCGATGGGGGTAGAAATGAATGTTAACATGTTCGGGTTTTGTGGCTAAGACCCCTTTGGCATTTAACATAATGTTAAATTTGGTAGTTTACAGCCTGTTGATTTTTCTATCAAAACTATTTCAATGCTTAGTAGAAGAAATAATACTATGACTCAGAATGTGCAGAGCAAAATATCCTGATTTGGGGAGGCTGATGATCCCTCACAGAGCTGTCCCTTTGGTGGCTCTCCGAAGGAAAGCTCTGTGTTGGGAAGCTGGCATGGATTCGTTAGCCATTGCCAGCATCCTAATGAAGGTGTCCAAGAAAGTGATGCTGGCACTCTAAAGAGATCTCCTGGCCACAGTTATTTTTAAATCCCCTGTCCATTTGTATCTATGTTGCCAGCCACAGTAGCAGGAACAGCTTGGTGTTTTTCTGTAGCCACAGCTCCCTTGTTGCGAGATAGAGACACCCAGGCTTGAGAGGTGATCAGAGAAGCCACTGGGGACTCGTACTTGCCTTCTAAACAGAGGATTGATTACCAAGAGATCGTGCTTGTTTGTTTGAAGTAAATGAAGTGGTTTCTCTCCTGGGTGTTTTTCTTGGTAAAACATTTCAGAAGTTTTAAAAATGAAAAAAAAAACCCAAAACATATAACCAACTCCACACTATCTAAATAAGATGCTATGCCTGTATGGCAGCCACACACACACACACACACACACACACACACACGCACGCACACACACACAATCACTGTACTGTGTGTGTGATACATTTGGGTAAAACATTATTAGCGGAGAAAACTTTAGCTTCTGGGTGCAGTCACCTGGACTCCTGAGCCCCACCAGCAGCACGTATGTAAAGAGCTTTCTGCTCTGTTGTGTTTAGTGATAAGGACCTGGAGGAGGATGTTACAAAGGACTTTGGGCTTGAGCAGCTTTCCTGTGTCCATCTCTGCAGTAATCCAGGTGTGCAGGGACCTCCCCACGGCCTCCACAGCAGCACCACCAGCCTCACCCTGAGGACTCCCAGCTATCGAGTTCTCCCACCCACCAAGTTCAGCCAGTCTGTTCACAGGCTCCTGACTATTACCACCTTCAATGTTCATGCCCTGCTGTTTCTTTGGAGGTTAAGCCTACCTTCTTCAGAGACCTTTCCGATCTGATCTCTCCCTTTTCCAAATTCCTGCCACTTTCACTTTCTGTGGCTTCCCCAGTTGGCACCATAACCTCAGTCATTATATTATTTTCAGTACTTTATTGCCCTTTATTATTTTCTAACTAGTTGGCATATCTGAGCATGGTCTCCCAACTAAAGAGTTAACCTCTTGAGACCAGGAGTGGTGGCTTATACTTGTGGTCCATCTCCCCAGCACTTCACCATGTGCCGAGCACATAACCTGCAAAATTTCAAACTCTCTCCATCACTCTGGTCTCCCCAATCCCTAACACAGTACCTAGCACACAGTTGGAACTCAGTAAGTGTTTGTTGAATGACTGATTGATTGTTGTCATTTAGGGAGTACCTGGGCAGTGAAGACAAGTTTTGAGGGAAAAGGTAATCCTAGTTTCAAAATGTCTGACAAACTACCATCTCTGTGACATGATGATGAAAATTCTGTGTGAGACCCTTTATATTCTATTTGTGGGAAAGAGGACAGTATAAAATTCTTTAATAAAATTAGATATATTTGTGTAGTATGGACTTGTTTTAGTATTAAAATATGTCATTTCCAACAGATATTCATGTGGGTTTGAGAAATAATATACCTTTAAACAATATAGGTAGCCTTACACCGTATACAAAAGTTAAATGGATCAGTGACTAAACATGAGAGCTAAAACTATAAAGGGACTTAGAAGAAAAGGGATAAATCTTCATGACTTTGGGTTAGGCAATGATTTCTTAGTTATGACATCAAATGCTGGAGCAACAAAATAAATAAATTGGATTTCATCAAAACTTAAAATTTTTGTGCATCCAAGGGCATTATCAATAAAGTGGAAAAAATAACCCATGGAATAGGAAAAATATTTTCAAATCAATATATCTGATAAAGGTCTAATATCCAGAACATATAAAGAACTCTTACAACTCAATAACAAAAAAGATAAGGAAAAGACTTAAATAGACATTTCTCTAGGCAAAATGCACATGACCAATAAGCATATTACAAGATGCTCAACATTGTTGGATGTTAGAGTAACACACATCAAAACCACAATGAGATACCACTTCCCACCTACTGGGAGTGCTATTATTTAAAAAAAAAAAAAAAAAAACACTGAGGAGGAGCGCCTGGGTGGCTCAGTCCGTTAAGCGTCTAACTTTTGATTTCATCTCAGGTCATGATCTTGGGGTAGTGAGCTTGAGCTCCACATCGGGTTCTGTACTGGGCGCAGAGCCTGCTTAAGGTTCTCTCTCTCCTTCTCCTGACCCCCCAAAAATAAAATAAAATAAAAAGTTAAAAACAACACTGATAATAAGTATTGGTGAGGATGCAGAGAAATTGGAACACTCATGTTCTACCAATGGGAAAGGAAGATGCTGCAACCACTGTGGAAAACAGTTTGGAGGTTTCTCAAAAGGTTAAACAGAGCTACCACATGACCCAGAGGTTCCAAATCATCGAGGGCAGGGAATCGAACAGGCATTGTAAACTAATGTTGATAGCGTTCTTCACAATAGCCAAAAGGTGGGACAAACTGAATGTCCATCAACAGATGCAGAGATAAACAAAACAGGGTCTGTACCCAGGGTAACATCAGCCACAAAGAAATGAGGTGCTGATTCATGCTACAGCACAGAGAAGCCTGGGAAACATTATACTGCATGAAAGAAGCCAGACCTGATGGCCACCCGCTGTATGATTCCAGTTAGGTGAAATCTCCAGAACACGCAAATCCCTAGAGACAGTAAGCAGCTCAGTGGTTGCCTGGTACTGGGGGGAGGGGAGAAAGAATGGAGATTGTGTAATGGGCACAGATTTTCATTTGAACTGATGAAAGTTCTAGAACTTATTTAAACAGAGATGGTGGGTATACAACATTGTGAATATACTAATACCACCAAATTGCACGCCTTAAAATGGTTCAGTTTATATTATGCAAATTTCAATTAAATTTTTTAAGAATCTTTTTTTTTTTTTTTTTTAATTTTTTAAGAATCTTAAGATGTACATAAACAGTCACCTAACGGTGTTTGTGTCCATCATCAGGAAAAATTCACTTTCTTAAATTTCTGTTTAGTGAAAGACAGATTAAAATAATTTAAAATATTGCAGTTTTTCCAAGCATCGTTCATGCTAAACTAGAGATTTAAGGATAGTGACAAAAGGGAGGATGCCACAAAAGGCTTTATACTTTATATACATTCTATTATGGGAAAAGTTGAGCTGAGACCTTTTTTAGACAGATATTTCCTTGAACCTCAAGCGTGGTGTTATTTAGGTCTCTGTCTATACGTCTGGGCCATCTGGCTGTGTCAAGAGCTGGTGACAACAGGACTCTGCTGCTGCCAGCCAGGCCTCTGGTCTCCTATACACTTTGGTTGCTTGGCTGGGATGACCAGGCCTGTGCTGAAGGTCTGGATTTCACCTGGGTTCTCTGGATGTCCTCAGACTCCAATAAGGAGAACAGCCCTCTCTAAGGAGAAAGGGCTTCCCATGGGGGAGGGGTGAGCCCATTTCATCAGCTCCAGGTGACTGGGGACTGTAGCATTTCGTTCATGAAGGAATGGAGGCCGGCAATGAGGTTTATAAAAGATGCAGTCTACTATGAGACACTAGAACATTCCCTCCCCTCGCCCCCCAGGAGACTGTTACTGCATTAGAGGAAAGTGATCATTCCCATTCTGTCCTGTTACTTGCAGGCAGATGTGCCTTAGATTCAGAGACAAACATCATTAAGCAGAAAGCTGGTGCAAGGTAACCCTGACACAAACCATGTGCTGACTAATGTGGTGAGAGTACATATCTGTTGTAGGATTTTTTTATTTTTAATACAAGAAGGACTATGAAGGAAAATAAAATCCCTTCATAGCCCCATTCCCCAGAGATAAACATTATAAACCTTTGGTGACGTCCGTCCAGTATCTTATGGACAAGCATACCTATTTTTTGTATTAAATTCAGATGTTAGCATGTTACTGATTTAAAACCTGCTTTTTAAACTGACTAGAAATATTTTTCATTTAATAAATATGCCTTTACAACTTGATTTTTAATGACTACAGAGTATTCATTATACTAGTATCTCATTACTTATATAGCGAGCTCCCTATTGTAGATAATTAATTTTTTGCTATTATAAATTATGTGTAATTTATCATATATGTAAAATACTGTGTGTAAATTTTTACCACTCTTGATTTTTTTTATTTAGGATAAATTCCTAAT
Source organism: Vulpes lagopus (assembly GCF_018345385.1). NCBI lineage: Eukaryota > Metazoa > Chordata > Mammalia > Carnivora > Canidae > Vulpes > Vulpes lagopus. Next base: position 108,486,298 of record NC_054824.1, on the reverse strand, counting down.
AAAACTGCTTAAAGAGGGATCCCTGGGTGGCGCAGTGGTTTGGCGCTTGCCTTTGGCCCAGGGCGTGATCCTGGAGACCCGGGATCGAATCCCACATCAGGCTCCCGGTGCATGGAGCCTGCTTCTCCCTCTGCCTATGTCTCTGCCTCTCTCTCTCTCTCTCTCTCTGTGACTATCATAAATAAATAAAAATTAAAAAAAAAAATAAATAAATAAAAAAATAAAACTGCTTAAAGATACAACATCTTTAATACTTTCTTTAAAGATTTCATTTATTTATTCATGAGAGAGGCAGAGACACAAGCAGAGGGTAAAGCAGACTCCCTGCGGCGAGCCTGATGCAGGACTCAATCCCAGGACCCCAGAATCATGACCTGAGCCAAAAGCAGACGCTCAGCCACTGAGCCAGCCAAGTGCCCCAATCTTTAATGCTTTTGATTTATATTGTTAATATTTACTGCTTTGGGGGACTAATCTAATTTTAATTTCTTTGCAGTCAGAACAAAAAACGCTGTGTTTATGGTATACCAGGTTCCATCCCTTGAATTACTTGATTATTTAGTATTCCTTTTTTATAATTCTTTGGGGACAGTGTTGTCAAAGAAATAAGCTTCTGGTTGAGTTTAGAAATGAATCGAACAGAATCTGCTATGCATTTTTTTGCAAACAGGCCCACCCACACAGAGAAAACAGAGGTTCCAATGGTTTGGACCAGCCATGAACTAATGCCATTACAGGGAGTTGGAGAGAGAAGAGTTAGCGAACTAGGCACACAATGCTGGTGTAAACATTGTAACCTCAATGGGTAAATTAGATTTTCTACAAGAAACATATTCTAGCAAATACTTTCCCATAGCAGATATATAATGAGCATGTCCAGTCTTTGGCAGCAGACATGTACAACACACTTGTGATACTCCTGCCCTTGGGTTAGCATTACGTGAGAGATACTGTGGAACCTTTGGGTTCTTAGGGGTTGATGACAGGAGACTTCTCATTTTGCAACTATAGGGAAGTTCAGCTTCGATGGCAAAACACAGAACCAGATGGATTGGACCTCAACGGGAGCTTCCCTTACATAGCTAATTCTCTTTATTCTTAGTGCCTTTAAAGTAGTTAGTATTTAAGTCTTCCCCAGTCTTCTGCTGTCTTTACAAGAAAAGGCAAACACTGATCCAGTTCCCTCAGATGTATGAATCGTGTTTGTATTTACAACATGCATACATATAATGATTTGCTGACATCTGTCACATTCAGAATTATATCTTTTGACTATAACGTTGATATATTTGTTGTTAGACATCTTCATGGAATTAACTAACAGTGTTTATATCATAAAATGGAACGTTTAGAATCAAATATGGGTGCCAAATCATTAGTTCAAAGCACTTCAGCAGCTTCACAGATTTTAAATGAATATACCCTAACAACATCTTTAGAAATTACACCTCGAACTAATGAGCCCTGAGCTCCCAAGCCTGTTTCCCTAGGCACAGAGACAACCAGTACCTCTGAGACTGTGCTTTTGGGAGAGTTCTCTCTCTGGCACAGGAGTGCTCTGAGTGCTTTGCTGTCTTCTTAGGACAGGTGTTACAGCATCCTTTTCAAATGTCTTGTGACATCTTTTAATTGCCCTGTCTTAAACACAAATGTCCCAACATTTCCACAGTGAGGCTGTTTCACTGGTCTCTTATAGTAACACAGTGACATAATCAGGTCACCCTCCAGCCCAGACCAGCTGTGGCCTTCTGTTTGTCACACCTGACCCACCCTAAGCACAACTTTTGCTTGTGGCTTTTTTTTTTTTAAGATTTTATTTATTTATGACAGAGAGAGAGAGAGAGAGAGAGAGAGAGAGAGAGACAGGCAGAGGGAGAAGCAGGCTCCATAGAGGAAGCCTGACATGGGACTCGATCCCAGGACTCCAGGATCACGCCCCGGGCTGAAGGCGGCGCTAAACCGTTGGGCCACCCGGGGCTGCCCTGCTTGTGGCTTTTTTAAGAACTGGCTTGAAAGTTTGAGTAGCAACGTCTGAAAATGACATGATTTACAAAATGTCCCACTGTCTCCGTGCTGCCAGGTGTGTGTGAACCCCTGTCTTCCAGTCCCCAAGTCTTTCTCATTATCTCTCGTCCTCTCCCCATCCTCCCCTCCTCTTTACTTTGTGCTTTCTGTCCCCGATATGTGTCTGTTTCCTTGGTTCCCTTCCTTTCCTTTTCTCCCCTCTCTCTCTCCTGTTCACAGGCCATGAAACCAAAGTGCCATTACTGCATTATTATTATTATTGTTGGTTTTATTTTGTAAGTTGAATCTAATATCCCATGTTCTGATTTTCCCCCTGTGGACCAACAACCTTAAAAATGACAACTATAGGAGGAGCACCCGGGTGGCTCAGTTGGTTAAGTGTGTGACTCTTTGATTTTGTCTCCGGTAATGAGATCAAGCCCCAAGTCCGGCTGTGTGTTCAGCAGGGAGTCTGCTTGATATTCTCTCCCTCTCCTTTGCCCTTCCCCCTGCTCACTCTAAGTAAATAAATAAAATCTTTTTTAAAAATGACAACTACATATTTATATATACCCTTATCTCCATATATTTATTTCAAACGCAAACATACAATATAGACAGATAATAGGTAGATGGCTAGATAGATGGATGGTTGGACAGATGAATAAATGGATGGATGGAAGGATGGATGTATAAAAAGGCAAACAGCAAGGGTCTTACCAACCCTTGTGGTGAGGCCCAGTATTTAGGAATTATGTGAGGGTTGTGTGACCAGCTGTATGGAGTTGTATAAATGGAGGGAATAACTATACACATTGGTTGTTTGTTATCCATGAACATTGCTGGTCATAATTAGGAATTTTACAAGTATGGAATAAAGGGCTCTTGCTGGACATTCTTACGGAGGTGTGTAAGTGGCAGGGGGCAATTTACTGCCATGCAGAAACAACATTTAGTAAGAAGAGACATAAATCCTGGCAGAAGCCAAAGGAAGGAGAAAGGCAACTGCCTCAGTAGAGGCTTGTGTCCCTCAAGCCACAGGCCTGGGTAGAACTTGACCTTGACAAATTACAAGGCCAGGGCCAGGGAGGGGGGCGGGGGAGCTGGGGGAGGGGGCTGGGGGAGGGGCTAGAACCCTCAGGGCAAACAGTGGACTGTACTAACAACAACCTGACATCACAGCTGGGCCGGGAAAGGGCTGGGCAGCCTTGGACTTGCTGGGTGTGCTGCCGTGAGGCAGGGCTGCTGGGTGGGAGGCTCAGCTCTCTATCCTCATAGAAAAGGAAGCTCTTTGGCGTGCAGTGCGTCACTACGCTATCAGTTACATGAATTCTCTGTAATGTAGTCAGGACATACAGGCCTGTAAACGTCAAATTACAAAACCCACTTGTAGACACAAACCAGGTTCCCATCAATTCAGAGTTACTCACAAGGAGTGATGCCAGGCTGGTCCTTAGAACAGGTGCAGCAGTGATCAGTGTGATGCTTAGCCATCTTATATAGTGTTTATTTTTTTTTATTTTTTCAAAGCTTTCTCAAATATGAACTTGGTTACCTATTTCCCTGAAAGTTGAGGGACATTTTTCTTGTGGTGGGAAGAAAGGTGGATTTAGGATAAAAATTATTTCAAAAATATTTCTTCTTCCTATAATCTGTCAGATGCCTTAATTTATTCCATTTGCCAAGAAAAATCTCATTTTCTTGATAGAGTCAAGGTAGGAAAAAAAACTGATAAAATGAAAACCATCTTTCTTTTGTACTTCCTCCTAAAATCCTCTTGCTGCTCACTCATTTTATCTTTTGGCCCTAAAAGGTTCATTGAGGAGTAAGAACTAGAACCATTCTGTTTGTGGGATTCCTTGGAAATTGTTTTCAGTTCTTATTGGAATAACTCAGCCTATTGGAAGGAAGCCATCTTTCTACCTCCCTGTTACGCATAGTTTTTCACTTCTACCTTGATAATCCAGTTGAATTTCCCCTTTGCTAGCAGCCTTGCCCCCACGTGTATGTCCTGGTTTTCATTTTTCTGTACCTTTAGTTTCTTCTCCTGGCTCTCCTCTTCTTCCAGGCCTCTAATCCTCCAAATCTAGGGGATTTCTGAGGTCCTGTCCTTGTCATCCTTCCCTGCTTTCTCACTCCTCTCCCCCTTGGCAAGTCACCTTGTCTTGCTGTAGATAGTGGCTTATCACTGTGATCAACATCCCTGTCATGCCTGGATTCACATTCGTCAAGAAGAGCTCTGGAGTTCTCTTGATCCAAACCCCCAGTGACTTCCCAGCCATTCACAGATTCCAAAAATAGCCATGGAGTTCTGCACAACTCCAGGTGCTGTGGAGACAGCAGAGACAGGAGAGGGGACCCTCATGGAGCTGACACTCTGGTGGGGCAGACAAAACCACAGCCACTGAGTAGGCGAGCACACAGGACGCTGGGGGGCAGAGCAGCTGTTTTATACCGTGTTGTTAGGACCCCATGGTGTTGGGGCAGAGGCCTGAGGAGGCAGCGTACCGGGCCTCCCCCAGGGGCAGCCGGGCCTGCGTGTCTGGAGAAGAGGGTCAGGGAGGTGAGGTCAGAAAGGGAGTCAGACAATGTGGGGACTTCGGATTTTACTCTGAGGTGGGAAGCACTGAGTTGGTTTGATTTGGTTTGGTTTTCTTCATAAACGCTTTTTTTATTGTGGTAAAATCTACAAAACATAGAATTTACCATGTTAGCCATTTTTAAGGGTACGATTTCTGTTGCATTAAGTACATTCACACTGTTGTCCGACCGTCGCTGCCATCCATACCAGAGCTTTGTCATCTTCCCAAACCGAAGTTCTGTCCCCATTACACAGTGACTCCTCATTCCCCTCACCGCACCTGCTGGCAGCCATTATTCTACTTTCTTCTCCATGAATTTCACTACTCCAGGGGCTTTGCAGAAGTGGACTTGTACACCATTTGTCCTTCTGTGTCTGGCTTATTTCACCGAGCATAATTCCCTCAGGGTTCAGCCATGTTGTGACATACTGCAGGATTTCCTTCTGTTTTAAGCCTGAATAATTCCATTGTATGCCTGTACCACATTTTGTTCATCCATCTGTGGACACTGAGTTGTTAGCATGGGATTGTTTTGAACCCAGTTGAAATGTGATCTGACTTATGTTCTCAAATAATCCATGGCTCCAGAGTTGAATAGATTGTGGTAAGAAAGGGTGAAAACAGGGGCGCATGGGTGGCTCAGTCAGTTGAGCATCTGCCTTCAGCTCAGGTCATGATTCCAGGGTCCAGGGATGGAGTCCCTCCTTGGGCTCCCTGCTCTGCAGGGGGCCTGCTTCTCCTTCTCCCTCTCCCTCTGCCGCTTGTGCTCTCTCTGTCAAATAAGTAAAATCTTTAAAAAAGAGAGAGAGAGAAAGAAAAAGAAAGGGTGAAAACAGGCCAGTTGGGATTCTGTGGCAATATCTCCCAGTCCTGGATGACACCTTCCACTAAGAATGCAGCAGTGCAGGTCTAAGACATGATAGGAATCTGGGTGTATTACGAGAGTACAGCCAAGGAGATGAGAGGAGGGGTCAAGAATGACGCCAGGGGTTCTGGACTGAGCAAGTGAATTGTGGCATTGCCATTGATTGAGGAAGACTTCAAGTAGAGCACATTGTAGGGGGAAATTAGGCCTCCCCATCTGGGCTTCCTGAGTTGCAGTTGCCTGTCAGAATTCAAGTGTTGATATCAGGCAGGCGGTGGATGTGCGAGTGTAGAACTCAGAGGAGAGGTCCCAGCTGGAGACATCAGTGTGAGACTCACTAGTACATTCATGGTATTGAAGCCACAAGATGGAAGAAACTGCCAAGGAAGTGAGCTTAGACAGAGAAGAAGACCCAAGAGGATCCATGAGCCTGTCCAGTGCTAGGAAGTTGGGAAGGGAGAAGGAACCGGGCAAAGAACACCAAGCAAGAGTGATCACGGGATAGGTGGGAAGTCAGGAGAAAGGGAGACGTCTTGGAGGCCCGGAGTGCAGAGGCAGTGGTCAGCTGTGTTAGGTGCTGCTTCTGATAGGCCAAGGAAAACGAGACCAAGAACCCACCACCGAATCCAACAGCAGGGAGGTCATGAGCTTAATCATCACCAGCACAAGAAATCCCCCTTTCATGCCCACCGGGCGCTTTTTTTCTTTTCTTTTTCTTTTTTTTTTTAACTTTGTTCTTCTTGCTCTCACAAATCTTACCCATCCCAGGCTCTCCAGATATCTGCTGAGTTCATGAATGAACTATTATTTGAGTGAGTCCATGTGTGGAGGGTGTGGAGGAATAATCACTCCCCCTGCCCCAGACACCTCTCCTTCCAGACACTCACTTGGTCACTGTAAGCTCCAAAGGAAAAGGACCGACCCTGCCTCTTCCATGTTGTCTCCCATTTCCACACAGCATGGCCCCACGTGAGCTCAGGAGATGACTGCATGACCCTGGAGCACAAGTGCAGATGGGTGGGTCTGGCCCGGCAGGAGGAGCTGGGCCCTTGGTCATCTTTGAGGCTTCCTACTGTTTTGCAGTTGTCAGGAATTCAAGAATGCCAGGTCTGTCTGTGTTCAAATTTAAACCTAAATTACATTCAAAAGCTGGACAAGGTTGACCATTTTGTAATATCTGCCACACTGTCTGCATCCGTGAGGACACATAAGTGAGTTTTTAGTCAGGTTATGAGATGCTGAGAAGAATTAAACAAACATGTGGAATCAGAAATCCAACTAGTAACTCTTGGTATACTAGTAAATGGTATCAGACGTTTCCCTCCAGAAAGAAAGGAGGCTCATTCCTAGGTATGTGCCCAGGAGAATTAACACAGCTCCACACAAAAACTCGTATATGGATATTTGTGGCAGCATTACTCACAAGAGCCAAAGAGTGCAAACAACCCAAATGTCTGCCAAATAATGAGTGGATACACAACACATGATCCAGCACACAGTGGAATATTATTTGGCAATGAAAAAGAAAGGAGCACTGAGTCACGCTATGACACGAATGCACCTGAAAACATCATGCCGAGTGAAAAAAGCCAGACACAAAAAGTTACATCTTATATGATTCCACTTATATGAAGTGTCCAGGATAGGCAAATCCAAGGAGACAGAAATAGATTGGTGGTTGCCAGAGGCTGAGAGGGAGGCGGCTGGGGGGTGACTGCTGAGAGTAGGGGACGTCTTTGGAGGGGTCACGTTCCAAAAGTGATTGTAGAGATGGCTGCACAACTCGGTGAATATACTTGGAAAACCATTGAAAATCATTGAATTGTACAACTTTAAAGGATGAATTGTATGGTATAGGCTTCGTAATGCAATGAAACTGCTGCTTACAAAATAAAGAGGGAAAATACAAAACTTAAAATCAGAGAGTCCCCACACTGGAAGAACTCGGAAAGATGGTCTTGCACATGTGCACGAGTATAGAATTGCAGGCTGTTGGGGGTTTGGGACCGTTTTCTTTCCCTTTAATATCAGTCGTTTGTTGTCCAATTTGCAGCCACTGCAAAATCGCAAAGGGCCCAGTGAGCGGGTTGCCTTGGAAATCCTTTCTTTTGTGTCTACACAGAGATTTGAGTCACCTCATGCCTCTGATGTAGTGCGAGGTGGCGAATGTTCTGGAGGCTGTTTGCTAAGAAGGCTCTTGGGCGTTTGGTGCCGCAGAGCTGTGGGGTCCCACGTTTCATGGAGCAAAACTGTGTGATTTTGTTCTTTCCCACCAAGGACGGCGTCAGCTAGTGCCAGGGTCCTGGCTCCTGGCTGCACCCTGTTGCCGCTGCAGAGGACAGCGGGTGGCCCCGGGACGTCGTTGCACCCTCTCCCTGCACAGACGCCCAGTTCACGACACCCAGACACACAGGCCAGTTTTCCATGTCGGAGCACACGTTCTTCTAGAATTATTCTGCCCCCTTTCCTTCCCTTCCTTCTAGTAATCTGCCACAGATCTACTCAGCCAGCCTCACTCCCTCCCCAGCTGTTTGGTGCATGAATCTAGACAAGCCACGTTGCGGGGGGACTTTCCTGAAGGTTCTGAAGGCCTGGGGCAAGTCCAGGAATCAGATGCACTTGGTGGGAAGTTAAGGGCTGCCCACATTGTTGGTTCCCTCCACAGCCACACGATAGGTAACCTGCCTTTTGCTGGTCATCGGAGCTCATCCCTCTCCTGACTCTCCGAAATCATGTGCCCTCTCTTTTCCACACCCAACATCAAGTGAGCTGTAGATCTTTCTAGAACTAAGTTTCAGAGCCTACCCGTGACTTCTGTTTCTTCACCATGTGTTTCTCTATTGGCTATTGAAATCCTGCAGGGCTTGCCACATTTTTACCAAAATTCCAGCACCACTTTCTGGGTACCTTCCTGTGCCCAAAGCCAAAGGACTCTCCTGGACGCTCAACGCTCGCAGCACTTCACCCTGTCGGTCATCACACTCTTGACTTCCTGACTGTCCTGAGTCAGGACTCACCCCCCGCAAGTCGCCCCATCCCACTTCTGGTTTGGCCAGCCACTCTTTCTTTGTCTCCTTCCTGCCCTCACACCTCACACATGTACCTCCTCACCCCCCTGCCTCCACCTGTTCTCCAGATACTGATCTGTCCTGGCCAGCCCCTGCCCAGAAGACTGTCATGTCCCTGTGGTGCAGAGGAAGAAACTGAGTCTCGTCACTATGATTTGAACCCAGGCACTCAAATATAAAAATCTATGCTCAAGCCATAAATATTTTCTGATCCCTCATCAGACACCTTTGGTATGTTTTACACTAAAATTTCCCAAAGAAATGTGTATCTAATTCTATAATTGTTGCCAGTAGGAATATAGCAAGTGCACTTTTAAAGATATTTCCTTCAAATCTAAGTTCTTCTCAAAAAGGAGGGTTCCTCACTTCATTTTGCCTCTCAGCACATGAAACAGAAAGGATTCCGACTGACTAAGAAGACCAAGAATAATACCTTAAAGTGTTATGTAATTCATGCCTGATGTTCCAGGGAGAACTTTTGTCAGAAAACTTGATAGAGAATTGTCTGGAAGCAAGGACTAAAGTCGTGATTCTTTGAGTCTCTTATCCCTAATGAAAATACCTAGTTATTTTATTTCTGCTCCCACACAAATAAGTTTCTCTGGTGAGTCTCCTAGGTATTCTCCAAATGCACAATTTTCTCAGAGAATTAAGATTTTACAGAGAGATTCTTAGGCATAAGAGTGGGAGTATTGTGAAGGGAAAAGCAAAAGCTAAAAAATTAAGAAAGAGATTATGGAAGAAAAATACTTGAGGAAAATCATGTTCTCATCACTATAAGGTCGATTTATTTAATTCTCTGTTATGGGACCTGAGTAACTAAAACTATACTGACCACAGTTGTTTTATGACATTATAATTTGGAAATAAAATATAGGAGCACTAGACAAATCTTAGTATAGCTTTTTATTTAGAAAAAAAAAAGTGTTGAGACACCTGGGTGCCTCAGCAGCTGAGCGCCTGCCTTCAGCTCAGGGTGTGATCCTAGAGACCCGGGATCGAGTCCCACGTTGGGCTCCCTGCATGGAGTCTGCTTCTCCCTCTGCCTGTGTCTCTGCTTCTCTCTGTGCTTCTAATGAATAAATTTTTTTAAAAAAATCTTTTTAAGTGTTTAAAAGCAGCAGAAGCCATGAAAGCTGGCCACAGAGGGCAGTGAGTCCCCTTGGCTCAGTGCTCTGTACTTGAAACCACAGAATTCTGATTCTGCCCCAGGCCTTGTGGGTCATGCTTTAGGAAGAGAGAGAGGGAGAGGCCAGAGCAATGTGGCAGTTTCTGTCCACAGCCACACTTTAAAGTTTCTAGAACTAACAGGTGAAAGTAACAAGGTTGCAGGATACAAGATCAAGTACAGACATCAACTGTATTCCTATGTACTAGCAATGACAAAAATCCAAAAACGAAATTTTAAAGACCTGTACATTTACAATAACACCCAAGAAATCTACAGAGGAAAAAAATTAACAAATGATATGAAAGATATATACACAGTAAACTACAAAATGTTATTGAGAGCATTTAAATGAGACGTAGATAAACACACCATGTTCATGGATTAGAACACTCATTATTGTTAGAATGGCACCTCTCCCTTCAGTGAGCTATAGATTCAATGCAGTCTCAATCAAAATACCAACAGGCTTTTTTATAGGAATTGACAAGCTAATTCTAAAATGTATGTGGAGGGGGATCCCTGGGTGGCGCAGCGGTTTGGCGCCTGCCTTTGGCCCAGGGCGCGATCCTGGAGACCCGGGATCGAATCCCACGTCGGGCTCCCAGTGCATGGAGCCTGCTTCTCCCTCTGCCTGTGTCTCTGCCTCTCTCTCTCTCTGTATGACTATCAAATAAATTTTTTAAAAAAAATTTAAAAAAAAATAAAAAAATAAAATGTATGTGGAAATGCAGAAAAACCCCAAACAGCCAAAATGACATTGAAAAAGAAAAGCCAAGTTGGAGGACTTAACCCTAATTTTAAGACTTACTAAATTTAAGACTTACTACAAGGCCACAGAAATGAAATTGTGTGTTGTTGACAGAAGAGTAGACCTAAAAAAAAAAAAAAAGAAGAAGAAGAGTAGACCTATAGATCAGTGGAACAGAACTCAACAAAGGTACCAGGTAATTTGGTAATTTGGTGGGGAAGGGTAGTCTTTGCAATAAATAGGCTGGAGAAGCTGGTTATCCATATGGAAAAAAGTGAAACATGACCCTTTCCTCACACCATACTCAAAAAGGAACTTAAATGAATCATAGACCTAAATGTAAAAGCCGTAACTGTAAGACTTTCAGAAGAAAACTTGGGGGAATTTTTTTTTTACTTTGGGATAAGCCAAGATTTCTTAGAACACAAAAAAGGCATAAATGTTAAAAAGATAAAATGCTAAAAAGATAAAATTCATTAATTGGACATCAGCAAAATTTAAAACTTTGCATAATTATCACTCAGGGGGTACCTGTGTGGCTGAATGGGTTAAGCATCTGCCTTCAACTCAGGTCCCAATCTCAGGATCCTGGGACCCGAGTGGCCTGGGGCTGGCTCTCTGTTCAGCAGGGTGTCTGCTTCTCTCTCTTTTCCCCTGCCCCTCCCCCAACTCGTGCTTGCTCTCTCACTCTCTCTGTGTCTCTCTCAAATCAATAAATAGAATCTTTTTAAAAAAAAAAAAAAAAAGGATGCTCACGAAAATTAAAATGCAAGCTGCAGTTTGGGAGAAAATATTTGCAAAACCTGTAACTGACAAAGGACTTAAATCCAGATAATTTTTTTAAATGTCTTATTCTCATAAAAGAAATAATAACAAGACATACAACCCAATTTTTAAAAAATGGGCAAAATATTTGAGCAGACTTAACAAGAAGATATGCAAGTAGCCAACAATCAGATCGAAAGATGTTCAAAATCATTGGTCATTAGGGAAATGCAAACTGAAATGATAATTAGATGCCACTACACATCTACCAGAGTAATTCAAATTAAAATAACTGATAAACCAAGTATTGAAGAGGATGTGGTGCAACAAGAACCCCTAGACAGTGATCTCTTGACAATGTAAAAGGGAATAGCCACTTTGGAAAACAGTGCAGCAGGTTTTTTTCAAGTTAAACCATATAGGGCAGCCCCAGTGGTCCAGTGGTTTAGCGCTGCCTTTGGCCCGGAGTGTGATCCTGGGGTCCCCGGATCGAGTCCCATGTCGGGCTCCCTGCATGGATCCTGCTTCTCCCTCTGCCTGTGTCTCTGCCTCTCTCTCTCTGTCTCTCTCTCTCTCTCTCTCTCTCTGTGTCTGTCATGAATAAATAAATAAAATATTTTTTTAAAAAAAAGTTAAACCATATAATCCAGCAATTCCTCTCCTGGGTGGAAACAACCCAGTCTCGTACACAGATATTCCCAACAGCAGTTTTCACGACTGTTAAGAACTGGAAGTAACCCAAATGTCCATCAGCTGGTGAATGAATAAACAAAACATGGTATATTCATAAACAGAGTAGAACTCAGCAATTTTTAAAGAACAGACTGCTAATATACATAACGAAATGGATGAATCTCAAAAATTCACGCTATTTCAAAAAAGACACGCAAAAGACAAGGTGATTTCATTTATATGAAATTTCTGGAAAAGGCAAAACTGTAAGGACAGAAGTTAGATAACTGCATCTGAGACCAGGATGGGGGCCGGGCTTGGCTTCAAAGAAGGGTAAGGAGATAATGGAGGTATTCTAAAACTCAGTTGTGTTGGCGGTGGCACGACTGTATGAATAAATGGGTGAATTTTATGGTATATATAGTATACCTCAAAAGCTGTTAAAAATGATTCTTAGAGGGACACCTGGGGGCTCAACAGTTGAATGTCTGCCTTTAGCTCAGAGCATGATATTGGTCTGGGTATCGAGTCCCACAACGGGACTTCTCTGCCTGTGTCTCTGCCTCTCTCTATGTGTCTCTCATGAATAAATAAATAAAATCATAAAAAAAAAAGATTCTAAGAATAGTCCAAGTGGGCTTTCCTAAAGCAGAAAAAATAAACGAGTGTGGGGTATATTGTAAATTTGCCTTTGTCTTCCCTGGCCTCCCAGGCTCAGGAAGCAGCCAGCCATTCAGCAGAGGAGGAGGCAGGTAGCAGCCTCAGAGCATGCTCTTGAAGCCAGGTTTGACCACGTCCTAGCCAGGAGAGCTTGAGCAGCTATAAAGTTTCTTTAATCATGCTCGTCATCAGTCAAGTGGGAATTGAATCGCCTACAAGGCAGGATTGTCTCAGATGAGACCTTGTACATAAGGCCCTTAAGACACTCCCTGGAACACACAAGGCACCCAGTAAATGCTAGGTGTGACCTTTTCTTATATGTGGTTACTTGAGATTGTAGACTGGGGTGGTCATAGGGAAGACATGGGCGAGGTTGTCAGCTAATGATTTTAATGTTTGGAGGTTTTTTTAAAGATTTTATTTATTTATGAGAGACACACACAGACATGAGTTTTGTTTTGTTTTTGATAGTTTCTGAAAGTTGTTTCTAAATAGAATTTTAGACATTCTGTATGAAATCAGATTCAAGGATGGACAGAGATTAGGAATCACAAGATAGCGTGACAGTTTCCACACAGACTCAATATCCACCAGATATTTGAAAAAACAAATGACAGAAACCTATTCGATCATTCTGTTATCCGAGGGATAAAATTGAGTGTGCATATTTTAAATGTTCAGACCTAGACTTGAGCTTTAGAAAATGCCATGTAAATAAATGCCTTCTGACCTGAAACTGTTTTTAAGGTGCATTTGATTGTGGCGGTGGACGTTATCCACGACGTTCCCATAAAAAGGTCCGTCAGTGGGGCATCTGGGTGGCTCAGTGGTTGAGCGCCTGCCTTTGGCTCAGGGTGTGATCCCAGGGTCCTGGGATCGAGTCCCACCATTGGGCTCCCTGTGTAGAGCCTGCTTCTCCCTCTGCCTGTGTCTCTGCCTGTCTCTCTGTGTGTCTCTCATGAGTAAATAAATAAAATCTTTAACAAAAAAAAGTTCTATCAAACATTTATTTATGCTTCAGTTTATTCCAAAAAGGATTTATTGCTGCTCACAAAGTTATAATACAAAGTAATAAAATAACTGAAAATACAGGAGAACGAGATTAGGAACAGAAGATAAGTTATATGGAACCAGAAGTAAAATTAGCATCCAGAGTGTAGGCCATGCCCTACACACACAGGAGAACTGACTCCAAAACGGGACCTGTCAGCTTGCCTGCAGTCAACTCAGTGATGTGAATAAAAACAGTAGAAGAGCCATAGGACTCCAAAGATTAAAAAATAACAATAAAATATAAAAAGCAGTTGCTTAAGAAATGCAAAAAAAAAAGTATTCCTGATACTAAAATTTTAGGTATTTTCCATAAGCCACCTTAGGAGGAATATCAGGTAATGAGCATGAGGAAGAATGTTTTTACACTCAACCTAGTGAGAATTTCCACCTGCACCACGTGTGAAAGCAGTTCTTCCCAAGACCTGCGTGTATATCAAGAGCGTTGGCTCCAAACCACTGCCCAACATTCCCTTCAGGAGACAAGAAATATGCTTCTCGTTCTTATTTCAAAAGTGAAAAGGGGCACCTGGGTGGATCAGTGGGTTAAGCGTCTGCCTTCAGCTCAGGTCTTGACCTCAGGGTTCTGAGATTGAGCCCCACGTCAGGCTCCCTGCTCAGCAGGGAGCCTGCTTCCTTCTCCCTTGCTCTTCCCTCCTCCTCAAGCTCTCTCTTGCTCTCCCTTTCAAATTAATATATAAAGCCTTTCAAAAAATGAAAAATATAACCGAAAAGTTGTATCAGCAGGGATATTGTATTCTTAACATTTCCTATTGTATGATTTCCATTGTAGAGCAGTTATGAGGAATTTAAAAGAAAAAGAAAAAACTTATGCATCTGAGAATCCCAGGTTAGCTTTGTACTTCATGTGGAAAGGGAGATGTAGATGGCAGAGGAAATGTAACACGAAAGGAGGAGTTAGATAGTTGCATTTATTTATTATTTTAATTTAAATTTTGATTGAATAAGAATGATCCTACAAATATGTTAAAGCCTTGCCTTTTTAAAAGCAAGTTTAAATTTGATATTACAATTTTTACTTTCTATAACACAACTCAAACTTTCTTTTTATTATTATTTTTTAATTTGAGTTAATACACGATGTGTAATAACTGTACAGCTCAGTTACTTGGTAAATTTATAGGTTATGCTATGTCAAAACTCTTTATTTTTTCTCTCTTTTTTAGATTGTATTTATTTATATGACAGAGAGAGAGGGAGTGTGTGCACAGGTGCACAGGTAGGCAAAGTGCCAGGCAGGCATGGGGAAGGGAGAAGCAGATTCCCCGTGGGGCAGCAAGGGAGTCTGACTGGGGCAGGGAGCCCAAATCTGGCCAATCCCAGGACCCCAGGGTCATGACCTGTCTGAGCCAAAGGCACTGAGCCACCCCAGCGCTCCCTATGTCAAAGCCCTTTAAATAAGAGTAACAAATGAAATGTTTACGTATTTCAGTTGCTAAACACATTAAGACCAGAGGGCAATTCTTGTTCAGTAATACAGAAAAAAACTAAGAAATGTCATTTTCTTTTCATACTGTCAATTTCTACATATCTCACTTTTCAAAAGCAAGTTACATTTCTCTGTAAATCATCCTTTTTTTTCAGGCACACACACACACACTACACTGAAATTAGTTTTATTTAATATTATTCATCTTAGTTGCTAATGGAGGCATACCAAAATTACTCCTCATCTTTATCTCCCAGTTGGTTTACCAAATGCTTGAGAATTCTAGGCTGGTCTGGACAACTGGTTAAGTACAGCTGCAGAGGCTGCATTGACTAACTGAATAGTTAATGATTTTACAGAATCATTTCTTTGTTTGTTGTTATTTTTCTTGTTGAGATGGTGGTATGGGGGCTGTGACTTTTAAGAGCCTTTATCTTTTAGAAATAACGATGAAATAAAATGATATAAGAAATTTGCCACAAAATAATAAATGTGGGGAAAGGCATGAGTTATTAAAAAAAGAGAGAGGTGGAGAGAGAGAATTGGCTGTGTGTTGATAAACGTGGAGCTGAGTAATGAGTGGCCTGGGGAATTCTCTCTACTTTTGTAAGTTTGAAATTTCCCCTAATAAAAGGCAGAAGCACCAGCAGTGGCAGCTCTGAAGTTTTCCATGAGGTGTTTAGAACCCCTTAAAAGTAAACATGAGGAGTCCTGGGGACCTAACCAGGTCCACCATCTTTGTTCACCAGCCACAAAGCCGAAGCAGAGATTGTTGCTGCTTGTGTGCTCCTTTGGTGTTGGCCAAAGCATCTGCTTTAAAAACACAGCGCCCACGATTCCTGTTTTACTATGGCTATCAACACTGACCCCGGAATCATGCATCTTGGCTCTTGATGCAAGCCCTCCTCTCTAATTCTGTCTCAGAGGCTTCAGCTCAGACTGCTGAAGATAAAAAATGACTCTGACACCTGATAAAGACAGGAAGGAACTTTATGCAAGAAACTACTACACTGAGGGTTTGCAGGAAGGGAGAGAGATGGGGCTCGACTCCAAATATCACCGTGACACAGAGGTTATCACTGTCTTTCAAGACCATCTTGACAGTAGAAAATAGTATTTCTTATTTGGGGTGTGTGTGTGTCTTCATATGGCTCTTAAGAGAAAAAAAATTTTAAGGAAGCCTATAAAAACTCTCGTACCGGAGTGACAAGAGCAGCAATGGGAGATTCCAGAAGGAACCATAAATCTAAAAAAAAAAAAAAAAGGAACCATAAATCTAGCAGGACAAAAACTGGGAGGTTCAGCTACTCTCCCTCATATTGAGAGTTTCCTTCACTGTCAGCTGTGGTAATTTGGATTTGTTGGTGACAATGGGTGACATGGGCAGCCAGACCGACATGGTGCAGGACATGGCAGGCCTTTAAGGATTATCCGTGATGCTAGGATGTTGGAACCTCATGAAGCTACACTCTGGGCACCTTGCTCCCACTGTCCCTTCTAAGGCTTTGTGCCTAATTGTGTACTCATGATTTTATTTTTCTTTTTTCAAAGAGGGCCCCCACAGTACTCAGATCCACCCTTGTATGGAATTGTGAAGCTTCAAGAAAAGAACCAGCCCTTTATTTTTTTTTTCTCCAAAAAATTGATGCTGATTCTTAGGGAGCATGGCAGCCATGGTGAACATCAGGTGTTGGAAGCCCCAGACCCTTTGGTGCAGATCAGAGATGGGAATGGGTATTTCCTGAGGCTGCTGTCAGGCAGATGATTGATGTGGGAAGAGATAGAAATACTCTAATGAACAGGTTTCTGAAAATTTACATAACTTCTTTTATATTTAGCAACTGATGTGTTGTCATTTGCTTCCATAGCACTGTTAATTTAATTTGGGTAATTTTGGAAATACGAATTCATAAAGGCAGCTCTTTGAGAGAAGGCAAGGGCTTGGTTTGGAGGGTGCTGCCTGCCATAATGGATGAAATTGAGCTCTGTAGCGGCATGGGTTTGAGGGAACCAAAAATCACTGTTCACATGTCACTTGTAGTTTTAAAAAATGTCAAAAAAAAAAGTGAATTAGTATTCCCCAAAGAGGGAAATTTTAAAGGTTTCCTTTTTTAAAAAGGATTTTATTTATTTATTTATTCATGGATGACACAGAGAGAGAGAGAGAGAGAGAGAGGGAGAGACACAAGCAGACTCCATGCAGGGAGCCCAGCATGGGACTTCATCCTGGGCCTCCAGGATCACACCCCAGGCCGAAGGCGGCGCTAAACTGCTGAGCCACCGGGGCTGCCCTAAAAATTTCTTTCTGATGTACCTAATGCTTCTGGGCCAGATTGAACCCATCTGCTCAATCATGGCTATTCATAATCATGGCTCACAGAAACTTTAAAAGACAATAGCTAAAACAGAACTTACCATTGTAATATGCATGCTTTTCATTGCTGAAGGGGCAGTACCACTAGGCAGGTGATTGCATACTAAGAGCTTTAAAATTATTGTTAAGGGTGCCTGGGTAATTTAACAGGCTCCCTGCATGGAGCCTGTTTCTCCCTCTGTCTGTGTCTCTGTCTCTGTCTCTCTCTGTGTCTCTCATGAATAAATAAAATCTAAAAAAATAAAATTATTGTTAAAATAGCAGTTGTATATATAGTTGATGAATGCCACAAAATTATCTTTGACTAGTAATTTTCATTTGGGAGAACTTTCTGGAATGACAAGAGTGACAAATTGAATTCAGCGATGATAACACAGGTGCATCCATTTTTCATTCTGCTGATCTCAAGTCCTGTGCGTTTTACTGTGAAGTCGACTCCTACAGGGAAAACAACTCATGTGCTACCTGCAAATTTTTTTTGGCAATTTCTTTATACTTTTAACTTTTTAAAAGATTATAACATGTGCTTTCTTATTTATAACTCTTTTCAAATTTTAGGAGTTCTTCGACCATGTGAAGAAGCTCTGGGATGATGAAGGCGTGAAGGCGTGCTTTGAGAGGTCCAATGAGTACCAGCTGATTGACTGCGCACAATAGTAAGTCAGCTTCTGAGCGAGGCCTGACCTCTCTGAAGCTACCCTTGCACCCACAGTTATGCTGCCTTCCCAGGGTCACTGAAGTCACTTGAATTCAAGGAACAAAGCTTTGACATCTTACTACAGAAACCAACTTTTAAAATGTCACGTGTTTCATAGACAAAAAGTAAAAATCCAATAGGATTCAGTGTTTTGAAGAACCAGAAGCGGGTGTATTCATTTTAGCATGATCATTGTTTCCTGTTCCATTTTTTTTTTCCACTTTCCATAAAATTACAGGCATATCCATAAATTAGAATGTTTTTAGATATTCATTATTATATTTTGACTTTGGAGCAAGGCCCCCATATTAAATTTTAAATATTATCAACATCAGCAATTGAACCCAATCTCTTACTTAAAGTAATAAGTTATCATCCTATAATGTTAGAAGTAGACCAGAACCTTAAAAGTAGATAGTAATTAATATAATAAGTAAAGCTTTGATGAAAAAAATGTAATGAAGAGAAATATGAAATAAGGAAAGGACTCTGGTGCCTTGGCTGGCTCATGATTTTTCCCTGAAATGCTCATTTTCCTATTTTCTTTTGCTGTTTTCAATTCATTCTATAACTCTCAGATAAAGTGGGCCCAAGAAAAACGTTAATCAAGAACTTCTAGATATGCTTGCTATTTTGATGATAAAAACTATATTTAAGGTTTTTTTATAGATCTCTTGAGGCAGCAAGAAGTGAGTACTTTTTCATTTTAAGTCTATAAACTGTAAAAATTCATACCTGCAGAAGAGATTCCATAAGCATTCCCATGTCTGGGAATTCCCAATATTTGGAACCCGCTGGTGGAGCTACACTGAGAATACTGATTTCAAGGAGAGGGTAGCATGGCCACCCAGCCCTTTCTCATCCAGAGGAGTTCAGGCACCTATGTCTTGTGACAGCCACTGAGAGAAACCAAGGGCAAGGGCCTGAGGAGGGGGTGCTGGATGTGTCCCCAGCAGTGACAGGAAGCCAGCTGGGTAATGGAAGAGTGGCCATAAACAGAAGAGAGAGGTCAATGGGGCCAGGCCCTCCTGAGCACCAAAGGTCCTGCCAGGGACCTTAGATTTTCTTCCAAATGCAGTGAATGACTGTCAGCTCAATGAGTAAAATTGTCAGGGTCACCTGGCTTCCATGTGGAGAATTAAAAGAAGGGAACCAGGGTCCTAGCGGGATGGCCCAGGTCAGATGGCAGCCATGGAGGTGAGCCCTGGGACCCAAAGGGGCAGAATTAGGCAGTGAATTGGAATACCAGAGGTGGAAGAAAGTGGGGATCAAGTAGGACAACAGAGAAGGTCACAGTGCCATTCATTGAGAGGGAGGACCCTGGGAGATTTTGTGTAGGGGAGGACAGGGGACAATATCAAACTCCGATTTGGAGAAGTTAAGTTTGAAACACCTACAGGGATACCCAAGGGGAGAGATGAAGCAGACGGCTGGTTGTAGGAGTTCAGAATTGAGACTGGCAGGATATACAGAGGAGAGGGTCCTGGAAAAGGAAGTTCAACCCTCAGAGGTTGGTTTCAGGAGGAGGAGAAACCTAAAACTGTATCTGAGAAGTAGGTGGAGAGGGGGTCCTTCAGAACAGGGAAGAAGATCTCAGGGTTGAGATGAGGCAGGATTGATGATATTAAGAAGATTCACTTAACCTCCTTAGGATGATGAGCAAAAACTGGCTCATCCTCCCCCCAGTCCATGAGCACTTGGTCCGCAAGCATCTGGTCTGCAGCAGGTATGTCTAGCAAGCGGTTTTGGTGTGACCAGGCTAGTGTAACAGAGACCGCACCCACCTGCCGCATACACCCTGAAATGAGCACCAAAAGCATTAATGGCCCTCCACCGTATATGTGAAAAAAACTATTTACTACTTAAAAATTTTTATAAACTAGAAAAGTATTTAAAATTTCTCATTTCCTGCCATGCTTAACCATTCCTTCAAGGCTTACCTGAAATCAATATTCCCTTTTTAAATTAGCATGCCCTGGAATTTACATTTGTGAATCTATTACAGTCATTACTCTCGTGTCTCGTGTCGTTTGGTACACATACTTACTTGCTTCCACAAGAGCCAGGCAGGTTTAGATTTGGATGTGGAGTGGGGCGAGCTTCCCAGGGGAGCTCAGATGCACCTTGGGAAGGTCTCAGGAGGCACACCACTTCCCAAAGGGCCTTCATCTTTCTTTCTGGCTCTCACTAGCTCTTTCTCGAACATATCATCTCAGTTATTTCAATGTCCCAGTGGTGCTGTAGAGATTGAAAGAATATCCTAAGTTAATGCTAGCAATGGAAATTTCAAGCACAGCTCATAATAATATTAAATTCACTTACATTGGGACGCCTGGGTGGCTCAGTGGTTAAGTGTCTGCCTTCGGCTCAGGACATGACCCCAGGGTCCTGGGATTATTGAGTCTCGCATCATGTTCCCCCGCAGAGAGCCTCCTTCTCCCTTTGCTTTGCCTATGTCTCTGCCCCTCTCTCTGTGTCTTTCATGAATAAATAAATTTTAAAAAGTTTTTAAAAATAAAGATGTCAATGTAAGTGAATTTATTATTTTTTATTTTAAAATATTTTATTTATTTATTCATGAGAGACACAGGCAGAGGGAGAAGCAGGCTGCCTGCAGGGAGCCCGATGCAAGACTCGATCCCCAGACTCCAGGATCAGGCCCTGGGCTGAGGGCAGATGCTAAACCTCTGAGCCACCCAGGGATCCCTACATTGACATCCTTAAATGTTGATGTGAATACGTGCTTTATTGTCCTTTCCCAGTATTTCTTGAGCAGGGACGTCATGAGGGAGCGTCACAGTGCTACTCAGTGTCGAATTAGGAATTTCTCCTTCTTAAGAAGAATCTAGCACCACTCTTAATTTAACATAGAATACGCAAATACAAATGTTTGAAAAAGAAGTGGTATGAGCCTTGGCAACAGGCAGTTAGGATTCAGATCTCGGCTCTGTCACCAACAGTCATGTGAGAGTCTGGGCAAACTCATGAGGACAGTTATGGGTCCCATTCTCATACGATTCTCAGAGGATTAAATAAGCATATCTCCAAAGTCCTCAGAATAGTGCCTGTGACCCCTAGATGAACTCATGCTGTTATGTCACCAGTGTGGAAGCTGAGGTCCAGAGAGGTAAACTAAGGCACGTAATATCATAGTTTCCCACAAAAGTAGACGGCACAGAGCCAAGATCTGGCATTCCTTTGGTTCCATCCTCTCAGGTTACTGACAGCCATGGGCACAAGCTGCCTCGTGTGAGGTCAAGACTCCCTCCCAGACTTGGAAGGAATGAGACACCAGAGCTTCAGTTATACTTTCTTAACTCTGGGCCCAGCAGAATCACAGAAAGCAGTTCCCCGCCTAGACCTCACTGTCTAGGTCAATCCTAGCTTCTATAGCATTGCTTTCTTTATCCATTTTAATACATGTGGGAATCTAGTTGGATCAATAATCTTAGTCTCTTAATAACTGTTGTTTTTCCTCTAAACTCAGATTTTGAGATGGAGTCGAGGGATCTAAAAAACAAAGACTATTTCAGTAACAGTTGTTAGACTAACACAGGGCTACCAAGGTGTATGTTGCCAAATTAGATGTTAAAGAAATAGAAGCTGCCTCCATCAGCCATCACCATCCCTCCAATAAAAGAAAGGACGTTTCAGCATCAAACCAATGAAGGGACATGATCTCAGAGGAAAGCCCTAAGACCATGATACTCAGGCCATCTTGTCCAACACACTCAATTTTTAATTCCTCAGGAAATATGTCTTATTCCTTCTTAAATGTTCAGGTGAATGTTTTTTCATGAAGTCGATGCTCCGTAGGTGCTATTTGAAATAAATGCTAATTCTAGCAAAACAGGAGCCTGGTATTCACTATGGTACTGATAAAAATCCCTTTAAAAGTGCACACCCTACCCCAGATTCAGGCTCTGTGGCCTCCTCCTTCCCCCTTGTAGGTCGCCAGTGCTCTGACACATTTTCTTTTTTCCTCCCATCAAAATTGTTCTGAGAAAAGACCTGACTTACATCTTGGTGTGAATTTAGTCACTATGTTACCTTGCTCCATGGTTTTGCATTTTGGTTTTTTTTTTTTTTTTTTTGGTTTTGCATTTTGAACCTTAATGCTTATTATGAAGGGAATAATTCTAAGCTCCATTAATTTCTTCCATGGCAGAAATCAGGGGAATATTTTGGGGAAGAGGTGCTTCTCAGTGATGCTGAAATTCTGTTAAAGCAGAACTGCTGGTGAAGAGTCTGGGAACATCTGGCAGTTCCTTAAAAGCTTACAGAGGTACCTGGGAGTTCCACTCCTGGATATTTACTCAAGAGAATTAAAAACATACATCCACACAAAATCTCGTACATGAATGTTCATGGCAGCATTGTTTACAAGAGCCAAAGAGTGCAAACAACCCAAATGTCCATCAAATGATGAGTGGATACACAAAACAGGATCCAACACAAATGGAATATTATTTGGAATAAAAAGGAATGAAGCGCTGATTCATGCTACCACATAAATGTACCTTAAAAACATTATAATAAGTGAAAGAAGCCAGACACAAAAGGCCACCTATCATATGATCCAGTTTTTATGAAACGTCCAGGATCGGCAAATCCACAGAAATGGAAAATAGATTACTAATTGCCAGGGGCCTGGGGGCAGGGGAAATGGAGAGTGACTGCTAATGGGTGTAGGATTTCTCTAGGGGATAATGGGAATATTCTGGAACAGGATAGTACAGACTATACTAAAAATCACAGGGTTGGTGAATTTTATGTTTTGTGAAATATGTTATGTGAATTATATCTCAATCTTAAAAAAAAGGATTATGGAGGAGGGAGGGATTCAGGGCAGGAAAAACAATGGGAACACTCGTCAAGATTGGCCAGGGGGGCAGTCTCCTCACTGAGCCTGGAGACCTCTTGTCAACCACAGGTGAAAGTCTATACATGCATTTACAAGGCCTGCTTTTGCTTTTCATAAGGCCTCCATCAATCACAAATACATGCCACTCTAGTTCTGCAAACATGTACAAACAAATGGAAGCCCCCAAATTATAAAGCACCCATGGCATAAAAATGAAAAGCAAGCTGTGGTGACCTTTATTATGATATTTGGCATGCGAGGAGTGGAAACTTGCTCAGGCTACTTCAAGAAAAGGGGAATTTGTTCTGAGTCTCTTTGGAAAACCACTATTGAGGTAAAGGCACTGTGAGGACCAGCTCTTCTGTTCCCACCCTCTGGGCATTTCAACTTTGCTTTCCTTGTCTGCTCTTCTCATCCCTGGATCCTGAAGGCAGGCCCACGCTGAAATCTGCAGGCCTGATCCCAGAGGAAACAGATCAGTTTTGCTAAAGGCCGGCAGCCTGCATGTGGCCACGGCCTTACCTGCTGTCCCTGGGGCCCGCGGGCTCAGCCAAGGGCCACCACCACAGCAGAGGGTGCGGCGAGGTGGGCCAGCCAGGACTGACCACCCTGGCCAAGGGCTGTAACTGAGCGTTAAGTATTGTACTTTGAGTAAAAAGGAGTGCCTGTGCAAATAACCAGCGATTATATTTTATCCAGAATTGCCCAGTTCCCACTGTGAAAATTAAAAGACAGTCTCTACCACATTATCCCCCAAAATGCATTTCCTTTAAGTCCTAATAATAAGTGATTATGTAGCCATGGAAACAGCTATTTTGGGAGAAAGAAAATCAGAGAAAATTGGATCTTTAGAACAGATTTATAAAATCAGACTTTGCTTAATGTAACTTGAAACCCTA
This sequence comes from Vulpes lagopus, assembly GCF_018345385.1. Lineage (NCBI taxonomy): Eukaryota > Metazoa > Chordata > Mammalia > Carnivora > Canidae > Vulpes > Vulpes lagopus. The sequence goes on along the minus strand of NC_054824.1, from coordinate 108,462,429 downwards.
CTGCTCACAGAGTAGGTTCTTAGGCTTTGTACAGTTGTTTACAGGATAAGCACTTCTAAGAGTGCTTCGGTTTGAATAATTGGCTTTAGAATGCTCTCAAAGAGAGGGAATGTGCCAGAAGAAAGAAAAGAGTCTCGAGAAAGGTACAGTGTTTTTTCTGCTGCGTCCCTGTCTGCCTTTGACCATCTGTCAGGAGTCTTGATGACCACATTGCTATCATTTACTCTCCAGCACTATTAGGTTCTCATGGCTCCCAAGTCCTTGAATCTAAGCTTTCGGGACAATTGGGAAATTATTAGCAAAAATTAAGTCTCAACTTCAAAGTTGTTTTCTTTCCAGGTCATTTTAAAATCAAAGAAACTGTATTTCTAAACGTGAATGTTACTATATAACATTGAATTCATTAAGTATATAATCAACCACTTGGGTGCACGTAAATGAAGATCTCATTTTGATCTTCATTTCTAGCCAAATTTATTGTCAGATTACTTTTCTTGGTCTGAAGAATCAAAAATGTTCTGTTTATGGGCAGTACAGTCCAGTTTGTTTAGGTATGAAGAATAAATTTAGTGGCAGGGTAAGGTAGGTAGGCCACATATCTCAGAATAAGCCCGTCAGCCCCTGGTTATATCCATTTCTTCCACACCCATTTGGAAACCCTGCCCTGAGATGGAATTTTTATTGAGAGGGCTGGCTTAACACAGATGCTTCCGTGTCTACGCTCACCTACGACCATACAGCACTTCTGACCCCAGGTGTCTCAGGTGTTTTCCCACACCAAGCAACTCTCTATCACACCAGCTGGGTGTCCTCCAATTTAACTCAATTCTGGGGGTCTACCTGGAGACCATGTCCGATGCCACAGGCTAAGGGCTCAATCCCACAAGATTGCCTCCACTTCAGAAGCCAGTCTCAAGCAATAGGTCTGCAAGTTTTCTTTTTTTTTTTTTTTAAGATTTATTTATTTATTCATTCAGAGAGAGCGAGAGAGAGGCAGAGACACAGGCAGAGGGAGAAGCAGGCTCCATGCAGGAAGCCCGATGCGGGACTCCATCCCGGGTCTCCAGGATCAAACCCCGGGCTGCAGGCGGCGCCAAACTGCTGCGCCACCGGGGCTGCCCGGTCTGCAGGTTTTCTACAGCTTCTGTCCCACTGTTGACAACTCACAGAACTCAGGGACACTTACATTTACTGGCTTATTAAAGGAAATGATAAAGGATACCGAGAAGCAGCCACATGAAGAGATGTGGGCAAGGTCGGGGAAGGTCTCCAGCACAGGAGCTTCTGTCCCCATGGAGTTGAGCTGTGTCAGCCTCCTGGTGGTGCATGTGTTCACCAACCTGGAAGCTCTCCAAAGAGCTTGTGGAGGCTTCATTAGTAGGCATGATCTGTCCTTAACTCCAGCCCCACTCCCTTTTCTGGAGGATGGGGTGGAGTGGAGCTGAAAGTTCTAAGCTTCTAATCATGATCTGGTCCTTGCAGTGACCAGACCCATCCAGGAGCCCACCCAGAGTCACCTCATTAAAATAAGAGACACTCCTATCACACAGGAAGGTACAGGGACTTATTTAGGAGCTTGGTGTAAGGAATGGCAGTCAAAGTCAAAATATTAGAACAAAAGATGCCCCTAGTGCTCTTCCCACCTAGGAATTTACAAGGGTTTCAGAAGCTCTGTGCCAGGAATCAGGATCAGAGACCAATAGGCATTTTCCCCCCTATATCTCAAATGTGTAAGCAAAATTTTTTAATCTTTCAGAAAACGACTCCCTTGAGTGGAGGATCCTGGTGGGTTCTCATACATCACCTCAGTGAATCCTCAGGCTTCCTACAAAGAGAGGATGCTGAGATGGGGCTGCAAGTCCTGTCCCTTCCAGCACATGACACTACTTTCTGCTGTTTCCCATTCCCTAGATATAGTTAGATTCATTCTGAAGGCTGTGAAAATCAAGCCTCTGAATTATAATAATAAATAATAATAATGTTTTTGCTGCCTTAGAGCTGTAGTTCCCCAATTATTTCTTAGAACCCTTGTCAAACAGTGTCCTGTGTGGGGCCCCAGTAGTGAGGAGGGGTCAGCAGCAGTGAGGAGCCCTGCGTGTCACCGTTAGCCTGGCCCATGCTCCTTATGGAGGCTCAGTTGGTGCCAAGGAGTGCACCATGGGGCCCATTTTAGAGACCAAGTCCAGTTTCCAAAGTTGTAGTAGCAGGCCCAAATTCAGTTTGCACTAAATACCAAACCATAGTCCTATTTTACTAGAATAAATACATCAAACCAAAGTAACATTTTATTAGAGAGAGATTTATTTTAGATGGTCACACGAATCATATTTACTTATAAGATCTGTGTGGCCATTTTCATAAAAACAGAATTGAAACTCAGTGCTCACAGATGACATTGAGCCTTTCACTGGGGCTCAACATCTGGTTCCTTCCTGCTGGGGGAAGGTGTCTGGGAATACTCTGGTTTATGTATATCAGTAACAGCAAAGAGTAGCAAAAACAAGGTTGTTGTTATTGTTTTCATTTGCTTTGTAATCACAAGAAACATTTTAAGATAAATTATGCAGAATGTGAAAAGGACAAGAGTAAGAAATTTTCTTCAAAGTTGGACTCCTAACCAACCTCCTCACATTTCTAAACATACACACAAAGTCTGATAGACACTTAAAGTTTTTCACTTTTTAACTTTTATTTATTTATTTTTAAGATTTTATTTATTTATTCATGAGAGACACAGAGAGAGGCAGAGACACAGGCAGAGGGAGAAGCAGGCTCCATGCAGGGAGCCCGATGCGGAACTCAATCCCCGACTCCAGGATCACGCCCTGAGCCAATGGCAGGCACTAAACCTCTGAGCCACCCAGGAATCCCCAGATTTTTAACTTTTAAATGCACAAAGATAGTCTCTGTGCCACATTTTCACCAGTAGTGACGTGGCAGTTCCTCTGTGATGAGAGCCTGGGCTCACCCCCAGGACAGGCCTCAATGCAGCAGGCTATACTGCTTGCTGGTCAGGTGTTGTGCCATCTGGACCGGAGCCAGCGCGCTCTTACAGCCTTCTTTCCAAACAGCAGCACAACTGCAAGAAGTTGAAAATCTGTGCATAACAGCTTGATAGGAGTTTGGGGTACACAGGTATTCACGTGTGTCAAAACAGCAAATGTACAGTCAAGATTTGTTTCTTTGGACTTAAATTTTACTTCAACAAAAAATATCGTGAACAAATATTTATGTCTAGACAAAGATCTGTGTGCTGAAGTATTTAGGAGGAAGTGAACTGGTATCTCCATTTCTTTGAAATGCATCAAAAATAAGGCAGCTAGAGAGATATGTGACCTTTTTTTAAAGTACGGTAAAATGGTAATGGCAAAATCTAGATGGGTATTCAAGTATCCACCAAAAAATTATTTCAGGTTGTGTGTCTGAAATGTTTCATAGTAAAATGTATGGAGGGGAATATACATGTGTACAGATGTGATCAAAAGTCTACAGAAAAATAAGTTACATAGCAGCACAAGGTAACACATCAGTGGTTCTCCACAAATGATAATATGCCGCATAAGACATTTGCCTGTAGGAGGGTTTTTATTACAATTCTCTGAAGTGCTTGCTGAATTCTTCTAAAAATTTCCAAGGACCCAAGGACCTCAGATTGAAAACCACTAAATACTTGTAAAAACAAAGGATACGGTTTCAGAAAGACTTACAGGTGTGTCTCGTATTTCTAAGCTTCCAAGTGTAGCTGCAAAATAGTTCATAGTTGTAAAAACTTACCAGGTGAGGCACTCTTCTGTGCACATTACACAAGTTAACAAATTAATCCTCACACTAACCCAAAGAGGAGGAAACAAAATCACCTAAGATTACAAGGACTACACCGTGCCATATTACTACATGATTTATAACAAACATTATATGAGCTTCAAATGTGTGCCAGGCACTGCCAGATGCTAGATTGTAAAGATGATAAGGCATGGCCTTACACTTATAAATACATGGATTTTCACAAGGGCACCCATTTTCTCAGATTCTGAAGTCACTCTCATCTACCTTCCATTTCTGTCCAATTCATATCGTGAGCATAGTTCGCAGGTGAAAGCCAGGATGGGGTGCCTGGGTGGCTCAGTGGTTGAGTGGTTGAGCGTCTGCCTTCAGATCAAGTCATGGTCCCGGGGTCCTGGGATCAGGACCCACATCAGGCTCCTTACAGGGAGCCTGCTTCTCCCTCTGCCTGTGTCTCTGCCTCTCTCTGTGTCTCTCGTGAATAAATAAAGAAAATCTTTAAATAAATAAATAAATAAATAAATAAATAAATAAATAAATGAAAGCCAGGATAGATTTTTTTTTTTTATAGAGGTCCTCACGGTTCAAGAAAGTGAAAAAACTCACAAAAGGGGGCAAATATTTACATATCATGTATCTTATAAGGGGCTTGGATCCTGATTATATAAATAACTCCTACAACTCAATAATAAAAGGTTAAATAAGTTCAATATTAATGCTTTTATCAATTTTAGAGTGAACAGAGGATCAGAATAGATGACATTTCCCCAATAAGGTATGAATTTACATATTTAAATGGCCAATAAACTCATGAGAAGATGCTCAACAGCATTAGTCACTGGGAAACACAAATCAAAACCATAATGAGATACCACTTCACAACCACTAGGATGGCTATAATCAAAAAGTCAAGGGCACTTGGGTAACTCAGTTAGGCTTCAGCTCAGGTCATGAACCCAGGGTCCTGAGCTGAAGCCTCATGTCGGGCTCCCTGCTCAATGGGAAATCTGCTTCTCCCTCTCCCTCTACCTGCCACTCCCCCGCTTGTTCTTTCTCTCTTTGTCAAATAAATAAATAAATAAGAAAAGTCAAATAAGAACAAATGTTGGCAAGCATGTGAAGAAACTGGAACCCTCATATATTGTTGGTGGGAATGTAGAATGGTACAGCTGCTTCAGAACACAGTCTGGCAGTTCCACAAAAAGTTAATCACAGAATTACCATGTGACCCAGCAATTCCACTCCCAGATATACATTCACGAGAATTGAAAACACATATCCACACCAAAACTTCAAGACAAATATTAACAGTAGCAGTATTCCTAAGAGTTGAAAAGTGGAAACAACCCAATGCCCCTCAGTTGCTGAATGGATACCCAAAATGTAGTCTGTCTATACAATGGACTATTATCTAGCTATAAAAAGGAAAGAAGCACTGATATAAGCTACAACATGGAAGAACCCTGAAAACATGATGCTGAGTGAAAGAAGGCAGACACAGAAGGCTACATGTTGTGTGATTCCATTTCTATGGAATGCCCAGCACAGATGTACATAGGCAGAAAGTAGATGGGGTTGCACTGGGCTGAGGGAGCGTGAGGGGGGCAGATGAGGGGCAACTGCCTAATGGGTACAAGGTTTCCTTCCAGAGTGATGAAAATGTCCTGACAGTGATTATGGAGACGGCTGTGCAGCTCTGAATAAGCAAACCACCATTGGATGGTGCCCTTCAGATGCACTTTAAATTGAGATCCCCTGTTGTAACTAGCTTGTTGGATCTTGGACACCTCAGTAAAATTAATTTGGAGACTGCTGATCATTGGGATTTCCTAATTTTAGGGCAGGGGGAGAGATGCTATTCCAAAGGGGTGAACAATTGCTCAATAGAAGTTCCTTTTTTTTTTTTTTTTTTTAAAGAAGTGGAATGAGGGCAGGTTTTTAGTGTATACGTAACATTTTATTTGGTAAGTTGGCTAGTTATTTTTTACAAGAGGCCTGATGCAAATGTTACAGGCTGTTTTCATTTGAGAACTTTTTTTTTAACTTTTTATTTTATTTATTTATGATAGGCACACAGTGAGAGAGAGAGAGAGGCAGAGACACAGGCAGAGGGAGAAGCAGGCTCCATGCACTGGGAGCCCGACATGGGATTCAATCCTGGGTCTCCAGGATCGCGCCCTGGGCCAAAGGCAGGCGCTAAACCACTGCGCCACCCAGGGATCCCTCAATAGAAGTTCCTATTCCTTACCCTATACAGTGCATTCTGGCTCACCTGTGTGCACAATCTGAGTGCAGGGACAGTAGTTGTGCTGGGGAAGGTATTCAGTAGAAGACACATAACATTTCACATTTTGCACGTTCTTCCTTTCTAAATCAAGAGAGAAAAGAGAAGAAAGGAAATGCAAAAGCGAAAACACTGATTTAAACTATGATTCCTGGGTTCCCTGGGAATCATAGTTTCAGTGGTTGGTTCACAAGTCATTGTTGGCTGCTTGCATGGAATTACTGCTTACCGCTGCATCCAAAACCATGCCTGCCTCATAGTAGGTGTTCAAAAAATAGTTGTTAAATGGGATGGGCTTTTATAACTTTTGTTTCTCTGTGTTCTCTACCATTCATCATCTACCATTCTCATGTACACAGAATTTTGCTGTAAAGTTGTAAAACTTAATTAGGGTTATTACTCATTCAACAAATATTGAATGAGTTGTCAACAACGTCAGGCCCTGCCTGGAGAGGAGGAACTCAAAATGCCATGGAAATAGCTTCTTATAAATTTACCCGCTAACTTCCATGATGATTATTTTTTAGAGATACTGAGACATATTTCCCACATGGGAATCATAGTTTATTTTTATTTTTTAAATATTTTATTTATTTATTCATGAGAGACACAGAGACAGAGAGAGACACAGAGAGAGACACAGACACAGGCAGAGGGAGACGCAGGTTCCATGCAGGGAACCCGACGCGGGACTCGATCCCAGGTCTCCAGGATTATGCCCTGGGCTGAAGGCGGCGCTAAACCGCTGGGCCACCCGGCCGCCCTAAGTTACCTATCTTTCTTACACCAGACCACACTGATCACATAATTAGAATCTGTGAGATGAATGAAAAGCCACCTTTCAAATACAAGTTTATTCTTTTATTATTTTTAGATTAAGGAAATCTAAGTACAATTAGAATTTCCATTTGCTCACTAGCACTTTTATTCATATGACCACAGTGAAGTGCATGATATGCCTTGCTTCTCAATCTATTTTATATTACTGTGAATCTGGAATTAATATTTTGCATTAAGATGAATGTTATGCATTATTTCTATGAGGAAGGAATGAAAGAATCTTCGTACCAGCTATCTGAGGCAGGTGGTAACTGCTAAGAAAGAAATCGCTTTGCTATAGTCTGCGAAGATCCACACAGTGACATACCTTCTAAAATCTATGAGACTTAATAAGTCGTTTTTGCAAAAAAGAAAATTTTGTATTACCCTCAACTGGACATGTTTAATGAGATCTCAGATCTCTTTTAAGATAAGAAACTCAGCGTGAAGTAAATGGAGATTGGAAGGTCTGTTTCTTTTTCTGGTTCTTCCTCTGACATGTGGTGTGATCTGAACAAATCTGCATAATTGGTCTGTGAAAATAGAGAGCCCTGGGGGCACCCCTCCTCAGAAGGCTCTCCTCATCCAGAAGTCCCTACAACTTCTTTCTCCACCCTTGGTCAACCACATGCTTCCACAATTCAAATCGAAAGGTCGACTTCCTCGCACAGACCTAGAGTCTGTAAAGATCAAGTAGGACACTGTCATGGGCCAGTGGCAGAAAGGAAACGCCAGGATGCTTCTAGTGAGCAGGAACCATGTTGAATGCAGTTTGTGGTGGTTTCCTTATTCTATTTCATGTAAGGACATCAAAGAATTCACAAAGTTTCACGCCGTAGTTTAAGTAGAAATTCATTTATCTTTGAGTTCTCCTTTAACCCCTACGCTACTCAAAAAAATACATATTCCTTTTTTCTGTCATATGCTAAGATTCACTATTAAGTATTGTTTTGCAGATGTTAATCTTGGCTGGGACTTACTATATTTAGGAAATGGTTAATCATGTTCTGAGGCAGCCTAGTGATGAATTTATCAGGAAAGCTCAGCCAGCACCTCGATGCCCCAGTTGTGCAGAACCTTCCATGAGAAGAAACACTGGGGGAACTAAATACCTCTGCTTTATGGAACATTATACAAGCATCACATTTGTGCGTTACTTATCTATCATCCCAGAGCTGTGAACTCAGTAAATATTTGTGGAATACGGGCATGAACTGGAAGATTCTAGCCTCCCCCATCAAAGATGATAGAACAAGAATACATATCCACTATATTTTAGTTGAAGTATCTTGCACCTGATGAGTTAGTTCAAAACCATTTTAAAGTTAACATTTTAAAAATATATATATTGATTTTTGGCCTCCTTTAAGCCACCAGTGTTCACTGTCTCAAAGAAAACTGAATCTTACATCATAAAACATTACAATACATTATAAAAGTGACAAGAAATATTCTGCTTTGTTACAGGGCTTTTTACATTCTAAATAGAAGCGTTAAAACAAATTATTTGGGGGCACCTAGGTGGCTCAGTCAGTTAGGTGTCTGACTCTTGGTTTCAGCTCAGGCCATGATCTCAGGGTCCTGGGATCAAGCCCCTTGTAGGGCTCCACACTCAGCGCTGAGTCTGCTTGAGAGTCTCTCCCTCTCCCTCGGCCTTTCCCCACCCCTCGCTCATGCATGCACTTTCATTCTCTTTCTCTCTCTCTAAAATGAATGGATAAATCTTTAAATAAATAAATAATTTTTAGTAAGTCTCACTGAATTAAGTTGTATTTGGTTTCTAACATGGTTTTGCTTCTTAACTAAAGATACCACCTTAAACTAACAAATTTTTATGTTCAGGCTCAAAAGCTTAATTGCAGCTCTTCCTTGACCAAGAGTGATTACCATGCTTAGACTTGCATGAACACTAATGGTCAATGACTCCTTCCCTTCTATACATAGTAGGGATTAAACCAGAACTGAAAGGACTTTTTAATGGTTCTCAGAATATGCAGTCGTTAGAACTAGTACACTCTATTCTTTGGTCATGAGTATTTGAAATCACTTGACTTAAGCTTAATTTAACTGTGAGATGATGTGACTTATAAGCTGTGTCTCATGGCAGGTCATATGCAGCATTGATTAGGGATATGAGAGCATCAGCAGCTCACACAGGTTCCCAGGAGCAGCAGTAGGACACCCCCACCCCCATTGCCACCTCCCAGGACTCTATCCACACTAGCCCTGAGGAAGCTTCCAGGTTCTGACCATCTGATTTCATTATACACACAAGGTACACCAACAGGAGGACAAGAAAAGGTTCTCATATGCAGCGAAATTTACTGTCTTGTGTGCACATTAACAATTTTTTAAACTCGCAAGTTGTAAGCTTAATGTTCCAGTTTAAAAAAAAGAAGTGAAAAAAAAGTGAAAAAAAAAACAAAAAAAAAATAATAAATAAATAAAAAAATAAAAAAATTAAAAAAAGAAGTGATGTGAGTGGCACCTGGGTGGCCCAGCGATTGAGTGTCTGCCTTCGGCTCAGGGCGTGACCCCGGGGTCCTGAGATCGAGGCCCACATCAGGCTCCCTGCAGAAGTCTGCTTCTCCCTCTGCCTGTGTCTTTGCCTCTGTGTGTGTGTGTGTCTCTCATGAATAAATAAATGAAATCTTTAACAACAACAAAAAAAAGGGTGATGTGAGAACAAGCCAGCTCCCCGGTTCCACAGAGTAGCCCTGCCCCACATGCAGCCTGGACAAGCCCATGTGCAGTCCTACTCATCTGCCCCAGATCTGTAGCCGTGAAATCGCTCTCTGCGTCTGCAGGATGCCCCACCAATGTCCGTTAGACAGCCAGACAGCGTGAGATACTGCCAATGTTTCTATGCAGGGAAATAAGCTTATTTGATGTGTTTGTTTTCCTTCTGTAGTTTACTTTCTGCTCATATTTTTCTCTCCCTCTGAGGCAGGAACCCCATCAAAGGAGTAGGTTTTCTTTCTATAGAACATTCTGTAAATGGAGGCATCTCATAGAAATATACACAGTCCGCCTTCTCTTTTTCACCTAATCTACTCCATATGTTCCCTGTGAGATCTGCAAACATCCATCACAAATTGCTGGGAAGAGGGCAATTTAGATAATACACATTTTCTCATAGTAAGTTTTATAGTAAATCTGTTCATATTGTCTCAGGGTTTCTTCAAATGAAATTATGCAGTGTATACCATTTTGGTCTGGGGTCTTTTTAGCTCAAATTAAGTTTTTAAGATTTATTCATGTGTTGAGTATGGTTACAGCTATTTATTTTCATTACTACATAGTATCCAATTGTAAAAATACACCACAATTTATTTTTTCGTTCTGTTCATGGATGGTTGGGTTGCTTCCAGATTTTGGCTGTGACAAATAACGATGCTCATTTTGTTCTGTAACCCGATATACATGTGCAAGAGTTTCTCTAGGGTGGATAATAGACATGGAACTGGTGCTCAAAGGGGATGCATATTTTAACTTTACTAGATAATGCTAATTTTTTCTCAAAGAAATTGTGTCTACTGACCTTCTCACTAGTAGTGTATGAGAGTCTTTGTTGCCTCACATCTTTGCCAAAACACACTGTTTCGGGACTTTGCCTTAATTATTCTGAGGGACTTCTTTTGATTTAATGATTTTAAACAGTCCTTCCCAGTGCCAAGGCCTGCTGAAGGCATTATTTTTTTTTTAAGATTTTATTTGTTTATTCATGAGAGACACAATGAGAGAGAGGAACAGACACAGGCAGAGAGAGAAGCAGGCTCCATGCAGGGAGCCTGACATGGGACTCCATCCCAGGTCTCCAGGATCACACCCTGGGCTGAAGGCGGCGCTAAACCGCTGAGCCACCCGGGCTGCCCATGCTGAAGGCATTATTACCCAATGTTAGATCATAGTTTCATATGATGCATTTCCAGGTTTATAAATGAAGAAACGATGCCCAGCAAGGAGCTATCTTGGCCTTGGTCACACAAGTAATCACACAGCTTTGCCCAGGACAGAAAAGAAGAGCCCGGTGCCCTACATCCGTCAAGACCACACTGTACCCATTCCCTCTGTTTTCACGCTGCTTCCTGTAACAGGAAAGTCCAAATTGTCTCAAACTAAGACTGAGCTAAAGTGAATCTAGAGTTATGCTTTAGCAAACCCCAAGTGGGAAAAGTAATATTTCGAGACTTCTTAAAAAAAAAAAAATGATTGCCATTGACTTTTTTCTAAATCCAGAACTTTCTTTGTTACAAGGAGGACTAGGAAGGAATATGGAGCCCCCAGTTCTGTGAACATCTAGGACAAAGTGATCATTTCTTTACTCAGCACCAAAAGAAACCCTGGACTGTCCTTAAGGGCCAGGAGTATCTAGATTTAATTTTCAGCTTGTTATCAGATTGGTAAATTATTCAGTACAGAAAAGGAACAGGGAAATCCCTATGTTAGTGGAGTTGTAGATGCCGAATTAGACCGTCAGGACATCGGGAATTCATATACTCCCTACACCACCATGAGAACTAGGAACCCAGACATTACCAGCCTGCGCACACAGCAATGTGGAAGCCTACTCAAATGCAACTTTACTGTTTCTAACTCTTTCTTGTTCTCATTTTTATTTTTTTAAAGATTTTATTTATCCATTCATGAAGGACAGACAGAGAGAGAGAGAGAGAGAGAGAGAGGCAGAGAGAGAAGCAGGCTCCATGCAGGGAGCCCAACATGGGACTCGATCCTGGGTCTCCAGGATCACGCCCTGGGCTGAAGGCAGGCACTAAACTGCTGAGCCACCCAGGCTGCCCTCTCCTTCTCATTTTTAAAACCTTAACATCATGTTAACATAATGTGAGGTACGATGACTTTGCCATTTCCCATGGTTTGAGGACTCTTGGAGTTTTGTTCTGAAATAAAAAGTTGATAGAAACAATTATATATGTGATATATCCAGTAATATATATGTATGTGATGTAGTCCTTGAAATGGTCACCAAGTGAATATATCTCCAATGCCATTTCCTTTGGATGCATTCATACATTCAGCAGAAATGTATTAAATATCTGTGTGTCTGAGTTTGATCAGTACCAGGTGTAAGGTCAAGAACCGAACTGTCACCATGGAAAGATCTAAAAGAACAGACTGCTACTGAGCAAATCACAAATATATAACATAGATACAAATTGTGGTGAGTAAGGAGGAGCTCTGAAAGAGAATTCAAGGCATAACATTTCAAAAATACTGGGAAACTACCTGTGAGAAGCCAGTAATAATTTAACACACATAATAAAACTGTGTTTCATATATATTTAGTTGCCTCTTTTATTTTGAAAGGTCTTCAGATTTAGCAAATGATCCTTCTCCAGTGAAATCAAGCCATATATCCTGCTTAAATATCTCACGTTTAAACATTTGTATTGGTTCAGAGGAAGAAAGACTAGGCCATATTAAGCCAAATTAAAACATATTTTCCTTCCTGATTTTATGATAAAGATAACTGACTGGCTTGACTAGAAATGTCTGTACTCTAATCAAAATTTTCTTACAGTCCCTAAGAAGAAAGTTTCTACTTTGGCTATGGGTGTTATAAGGTAGTGTCATAACTACAGAATTTCTGACTGGCCCCTTGATTGTAAACTGTATATAGAGGGTACCGTACTTACAATATTTTACCTACAACTTTTCAACTTTATAATGGTGTGGAAACAATACAGATTCAGTAGAAATCATACTTGAAATTTGAAATTTGGATCTTATCCCAGATTAGCAATGTTCAGTAAGTTCCTCTCCAGAAATGCTGGGCAGCAGCAGTGACATAGCTCCCAGGCAGCTACGGGATCACAAGGATAGTACACATACAACCATTTTGTACTTCTATTGTGTTTGTCACTTTCCATACAGTCAATTACATGAGATAGTAAATGCTTGAGACAGTCAATGCTTGATCATAAAACAGGCTTTGTGTGAGATGATTTGGCCCAGCTGTAGGCTAATGAAGTGTTCTGAGCATGTTTAAGGTGGGCTAGCTCAGCTATGGTGGCAATAGGTTAGATGTATTCAGTGCACTTTCAGATTAGGATATTTCCAACTTAACAATGGGTTTTTTTGGACCCCTGAGTGGCGCAGTGGTTTAGCGCCTGCCTTTGGCCCAGGGCGCGATCCTGGAGACCCGGGATCGAATCCCACGTCGGGCTCCCGGTGCATGGAGCCTGCTTCTTCCTCTGCCTATGTCTCTGCCTCTCTCTCCCTCTCTCTCCCTCTCTCTCTCTCTCTGTGTGTGTGTGTGTGTGTGTGTGTGTGTGTGACTATCATAAATAAATAAATAAAAAGAATGGGTTTTTTGAGATATAGCATATTGTAAATCAAGAAAGGCCTGTATTCTTTCTTTGCACCATGAATTAAGTCCAGAAGATTCTCATGTGCTGTCAGAATTTCCACAGGACCAAAGTTTCCCTTGGTGATCTTTCATACACTCAAGATAATCTCTCCTTCACTAGATACATGAAAAAGAAAACATGCTAGTCAGAAACAGAGCCTGGAGGTTTTCACCCTTGATGGAATGTAAAGAATGGAAAAACTTACCAATAGAATGTAGATGCAGTGAAGGGAGTTGTCCAGGATTATTCCTAAGAATGTGGCTTGAATAACTGGATGAACAGAGGTGACATTTAATAAGTAGGATGATCAGCTTTGGGGGTTAGGACTGGGAATTCAGTCAGTTGGAGGAGGTGCCAAACCGTCTGGCACCCCAGATTCTCCAGTATCAGGAGACAGGGATACAGGAGCTTGGAAGTAAAATTTGCTCTAGAAATGTAAAAGCGAGAATGTGAGCTGTGGATCATCTGAACACAATGGGGATGGCTGGGGTATTGATAGAGGAGAGAAGAGGATGGGGCCTGAGGACTGCTACTACCGAGCTCCTGGGGGTGGGTGGGTGGAGGAGTACTGGCCAAGGGCAAGGTTGGCCTCTTCTGTGTTCCAGGCTGTCCCAATAATCTGAAAATCTGACTTCTGGAACTCCACCCCATGCTCTAGACTGTTTGCACAGCCCAGAGAGGAGACTTGCCATCAGTTAACGACTATAGTGTCAAGGCATGTTAATTGCTTTTAGCATCTTACTTAGGTCACACTAACCTTACAGTCAATGCAAGTCCTCAGTCTGCTCAAAAGAACAGCTAAGTCACCTTCTTCTTTTAAGCCAAAGATGATCAGTCTTTTATTCTTGTTAACTGATTGGACTCCACCCTGCTCTTCTACTGGTCTCGCTGTATCCATAGAATCTTATTTCTAACGCTTAGCAGATGTGTGGTCTCGGGCCAGTTGCTTAGCTCTCTGTGCTCTGTTTCCTGACCTGTAAATTGGAGGTGTTAGTAGTATTACTGCATAGGGTTTGTGCAGATGAGATGAGCTAATTCATGTAAAGTGCCTGGAACAATGCCTGGCACATCAGCACTTAATAAATGTTAGTTGTCATCATCCTCTTCATCTATCAAAGTTTCTCGTGATTATATTCCAAACTCTCACCTAATTAGAGTTTGTCATTAGGCAAACTATGGAATATGTCAAGGAACCCAAAAGAAAGGGAGGGTGGATTGGGGGGCGGGGGGCGGGGAGAGAAGGAGTTGTGGGCCCTCTATCCTCACTTCAAACAGGTTTTTTTCCTTTTATTTGCTTTTTTATCATTTCTAGAAGTGTCTCATGTGAAGAAAGAGTTCTACTACTTTAGAAAAAAAATAATAACTTTGGGGAATGCCTGGGTGGCTCAGTGGTTGGGCGTCTGCCTTTGGCTCAGGGCGTGATCTTGGAGTCCCAGGATCCAGTCCTACATCAGGTTCCCTTTATGGAGCCTGCTTCTCCTCCCTCTGCCTGTATCCCTGCCTCTCTCCATGTCTCTCATGAATAAACAAATAAAATCTTTAAAAAAAAAAAAAAGTAACCTTGGCTAAGCTACTAAATAGGATAATGTTCTAGCTCCTCTCAACCACAGTTCAAGTCAGCAAAGCCTTCTTGGACTCAGTGCCTACTATGTGCAGAGAGATGGCTGGGTTCCTCATGGGGAAAGGAATAAGACTGTTTTCTGCTTCCACAGTTCATAATCCAGTACGGTGCCCTGAGCCCACAGAACATGAATCAGGAGGTGTGCCCTGTGTGGTAGAGCAGAGGTACAGAGTACAGGGTCAGCACAGAGGAGGGGGCTTCTGGGTGGCTTCTGAGAAGGGGTAGGATATCAAGAGGCAGAGATGCATGGGGTGTGTAAGCCCAGGCAGCAGGGACAGTATACACAGAGGGAGGAGCACTGAGTGTACCTCATTCTCCACTAGATCCTAGACACCCAAGCTTCAGTCCAGTTTGACGGGCACATAGGGCAAGGACAGAAAAGACAATGGGGACCCAGTATGCCTCCTAGAGAAGTTCAGTGTTTATGCCTGGGTTTAGGAGCAAATGAGTGATATAATCAAAGCAGTGTTTTAGGAAGATGCATGTGACACCGGCACGCCTTTACTTTGTGGCTCAAGACTGTAAGTTACTGATACAGGTAACTGAAAGGGATGGCAAGATGCCAGGTTAAAATTCTCTCTAAACAGAATTAACTCTCAGTATTATTCTCAACCTAGCTCATTAGGGCAGGTTGGGCCTTCTGATATTTTGTTATTGTCTGTATCTAGGGAATCTTTCTAAAACAGAAAAACCGTAGCCCATATTGCTGCCATTTGAAAGCCTGAGTTTTTTAAGGGTATGATACATGGTGACAGTCTTGATGTATGCCAGTGGATGTGAGTCCCAATACTTCACCGTTCTCTGCCTGCATAATTTAAAATGACAATGTAGCCTGTCAAACTTGAATGTGAGTGAAGTTCCTTGGATATTTATAAAACATCAAATAGATAGAATTGTGTCAGCAAAAGATGGGTCCTTATATTGCTAAAACACAAGGGTTTTCGGATGATAGTTGCTAGCGACACACTATAGGCTCAACTTAAAGCTACGGCACGAATACGGTGGTGCACGTTGTGAAGGTCTTTTCACCACTGCAGCCAGAGGGTATCACAACACTCCAGGCAAGTCAACGATGCACCTCGCGTTTTGTCCATGAACTGATGACCCACGGTTTCAGGTGCCCCTGAGGAAGCGGCACCCATGCATATAAAGCAAGCTGCGGTCTGCAGACCCAGCTGACGGTCCGCCGGCTGAAGGCCTGCTAATTTGGGAGTCCGGAGGTTTTTTTACGTGTAGTTGTAGACACAGCCTGCCTGCTTCGATAGCTATGTTCCCGAGTGTGCGTGGAGCTTTCTGATGCTTAAATACCTCTAAACTGGGCGCAGAGAGAGAGCGCCGCAACCTACACCAGCAGCGTCCAGCGAAACCCCGCCCGCGTCTGCGTGGTCCGGCCCCCTGGGTCCCGCGGCGCCCCGCCCCCGGTCCCGCGGGCCCCGCCCTGGCGCCGGGCTCTGACGTCACCCTCTGCGCCGCGCGCGGTAGAAACAGGAAGTGGGACCAAAACAAAGGAGCGGCGGCCGGGAGCGGACCTGCCTCTTTCTCTCTCTTTCGAGCTCATTTCGGCCCTGGCCCCCGACCCCAAGGAGGCGCCCGACTATGTCCAACATGGAGAAACACCTGTTCAACCTAAAGTTCGCCGCCAAAGAACTCAGCAGGAGTGCCAAAAAATGCGACAAGGAAGAAAAGGCCGAAAAGGCCAAGATTAAAAAGGCCATTCAGAAGGGCAACATGGAAGTGGCGAGGATACACGCCGAAAACGCCATTCGCCAGAAGAACCAGGCGGTGAATTTCCTGAGAATGAGTGCGCGGGTCGATGCGGTAGCTGCCAGAGTGCAGACGGCGGTGACGATGGGCAAGGTGACCAAGTCGATGGCCGGTGTGGTTAAGTCGATGGACGCAACGTTGAAGACCATGAATCTGGAGAAGATCTCAGCTTTGATGGACAAATTTGAGCACCAGTTTGAAACGCTGGACGTCCAGACGCAGCAAATGGAAGACACGATGAGCAGCACGACTACGCTGACCACTCCCCAGAACCAAGTGGATATGCTGCTCCAGGAAATGGCAGACGAGGCTGGCCTAGACCTCAACATGGAGCTGCCGCAGGGCCAGACCGGCTCCGTGGGCACCAGCGTGGCCTCCGCCGAGCAGGATGAACTGTCCCAGAGACTGGCCCGCCTGCGGGATCAGGTGTGACAGCGGAACCCCCCTGAGGTTTCCTGGCCGTGGCCGCCTTCCGAAATGTTCTGTATATTAGTGAGATCCTCTACTGTAGGGACTCAACATGCCAGAATGCTGAAATGCTCTTTACTTAAGATGCTTCTATCTTTGGGTTTACAGTGCTCTCCAGATACACTAAGAAATTCCAGGCTTCCTCCATCTTAACTGGATTTTAAAGTTCCGTATAGCTTGTGATGTGTATTTTTATAGCTGCTTCTTAGGTATTTGGTGTGTATGAATCTTTCTCAAAAGTTTGGTCGAAACTCTCGTTCCGTATATTCAGTTTTCTGTCTGAATTCTCAAAATTGAACTTTTTAAAATTTAGTGTAATTGGTAATATCTAGAATTGCATAGATATTCAATTGGCGGTGCATAAAAATTAAAGAAAAATTAAAGAAAGGAAAATGATTACTTAGATTGGTTACAGGGCTATCAACACCTCATTCGACTTAATGGACAGTCTATTTCTGTGTTGTTGTTTTTTTTCTTTGCCATCACATTCAGACTACTGTTTTATTGATCTGTTCTCGTAACTTACACTAAAATTATGGTAGGACATTCTGCATAATGTTGTCTTACTATTTGTTCCCCCAGATTTTTCTGTGTGGTAGTTATCCTTTTATAACTGGAGAAAATGCCACATAATTTATTATAAGGAAAAATTGTTCACTCATTTATATTTTCTTTTACTAAAGAGCTTTTCAAAAGACACGGTTTAACATGACAGTTTCATATGAACATCTTGAACACATTTATAGTTCTTTTCCTATTTCAACACTTCAATTAAACGTGTCATAAAGTATGTTAACTAGCATGGCAGTCATGATTACTCTAACATTGCCAAAGAACTGTTGATTAGTTTTGAGAAAACCATGGGGTGGTGTGTTTGTAGATTTTGTTTGATGTTAATAACCAAAAATAGGTATAAAATTAAAAAAAAAAATAGGTATAAAATTAGAACTGCTTTTCAAGTTCTAATTATTTGCATTTATTGTTTTCCTTTAAAGCAACAACTTGTTGAAAAACCTTAGAAATATAAATTGGAATATTTTATTTAGCCATGCAAATAACTTAAATCTAAATGCAGCCATCTGGAAGTCTGAGAAGGAAAGATGCAGAATGGGACAGCAGGCTTGACCCTCTAAGGCTAGAGCCCATATTTGCTGCATTTCTTCTTTCTGGGACAGCAGTTTGTATTCTCTGTCTGCAAAGTGAAGCCTGTAGCCACCACTTTCTCATAGCCTCCAAACATGGAGAGCAGCAATTTGCTTTTGCCTTGGCGAGTATATTAATCGAAGTCAAATATTTAAGGATGTTTGAAATTCCCCCCTTCCTCCTCTGGTAGATTTCCCCATAAAAGAATTCAGTGTTTCAGAAGATACTTCTAGGGATTCTTCGAAGCCCTTTGAAAGATTCATGACCAGATAGTCACCATTACGTTTTCCAGTATGAATGAGTGTGTTAAAGGAAAAAAAAAAAAAAAAAGAACAGGTATATGCAGATGAGGACTGACCCTCATATTTAAGTGTCTTTATATCTGACTGGATATTGTTCCAAAGTCTTCCTTAAGGGACACCTGTCGGTTGTCTGTCCTGCATCTTCTTTCTAACTAAGACTTTACCCTTTTGGTGTCTCTTCTCATCCATATGGTTGCACAGAAGCAGCTATGTGAGTATAGCATGAGTCGTACCCCTCTTTAGACTGGAAAAAATAATTACAACTTAAAGTAAAGCTCAGTGTCAAATCCTTTGGTAAATTAAAGACCCTTTTATAGTGCAAATATTCCCAACAAAATTAATATATTTTGTGAGATTAAACAATGCTTGTATATGCTTGAACTTTCTTAAAATATGTTCATTTCAAACTATATGAATGTACATTTTTATGAACCATAAATATTTTCAAAAGCATACCAGGCCCATGAATTATTTCCTCACTTTTGCAGTTGATGAAATGCTAAAATGTAAGCCACAGAAGTTTGTCAAATAAATCATTTTAAACTGCATGTTACTGCATGTGAGTGCGCATCCTGTTTAAAAAACCATGTACGAAGTAAGAATTCAGAGGTAGATTTGGTTCAAAAAGCATGGTATTTTTCTAGACTCTCCCTTACCACCTTAATTTGTTTTGTTGACATGGAATTTCCATGTATACTTCTAGAAACCCTAGCTATTACTTCTTTAATAGTTTCTTCATGGCAACAAGGTTCTTCCTCATCTTGAAACTTAAGTGAGCTAATGATAGGTATGACTTACAAAAGGCTCAACACACCAAGGATGCAGTTAATCTTTCAGACAGCCACTAATACAGTTTTTATGCTTATTTCTCCTTTCTTACTTCCTGCTTTCAAAATGCACAGATTGTGTGTGTGTGTGTGTGTGTTTGTGTTTTGTTTTTAAGATTTTATTTATTCATGAGAGACACAGGCAGAGGGAGAAGCCACCTGGGTGCCCCCAAGTGCACAGTTTCTAACATGGACTTAGAATATACTTTTATGAACTATTTAGTTTATTTCAGTTTAATGATACATATGCACTTGGAGAACTCTTAATAAACCTGTTTCTCCTGGAAGTGTTCATGTGTATGTGTGCCTTTCAGACGGAGGCATGCTATGAATCTTACACACTACGTGCCTACCCTGTGTCCTTGATTTGGAAAAGAGCCGCCTAAAATAAGCACCAGTCTAATAACCTTATTAACTGAACATGGTCTCCGGTTAGCCAAATAAACGTCACATTATAAAGCAGAAGTAAGGGACCTCTGTTCTGGATGCTTCCTCTCATACGCACATCATGCACACCATTCTCTAGGAGGCATTTCTGTAGCCAAAATCCAAAGTTCAAGGTCTTTGATACTAATGGCAAAAAGCCACAAGCCAGAGGACATCGAATAAATTGATGAACAGGGAATCCCTGAGGGGCTCGGTGGTTTAGCACCTGCCTTTGGCCCAGGGCGTAATCCTAGGGTCCCAGGATCAAGTCTCACATCGGGCTCCCTGCATGGAGCCTGCTTCTCCCTCTGCCTGTGTCTCTGCCTCTCTCTCCTCTGTGTCTTTCATGAATAAATAAGTAAAATCTTAAAAAATAATAATAATAATAAATAAATAAACTGATGAACAGGCACTTGTAATTTCTTTTTCTTTTAATCAACCAAATGGCATTAGCAAAAATACGTGCCTGGTTTACCTAGATTTGTTTTTCTACAAGATGATAAGACACTGTCTGTCTTGGTCACAATCACTGGGCCTGGTGTGGAACGCAGCTCAGTTGGCACCTGG
This sequence comes from Vulpes lagopus, assembly GCF_018345385.1. NCBI lineage: Eukaryota > Metazoa > Chordata > Mammalia > Carnivora > Canidae > Vulpes > Vulpes lagopus. The sequence goes on along the minus strand of NC_054824.1, from coordinate 108,442,054 downwards.
TAGTAGTTCCTAGCATGAATGCATGGCTCACTCAGGGCTCTCACCCGTGATCACGTCCAGGAGCTCTCTAATGACAACGAATATAGTGTATAAAGGGGGTGCAGTGGGCACTCGGCCAGAGCCCTCGTGTGTCTCCTCAGAAGCATGTCCCCAAATTCCAGTGTTTGTTCCTGCTCTTCACAGTTTATACATCATCCCTCCCTCTCAAATAGTAGCAGGACAGACAGTTCAGCAGCGTTTATTTAGAATGACTGCATATAATAAAAGATTGAGACCAAAGTATATCAGATGTTGGTTATTTGGGGCTTCTTTCTAGAGAAAAAAAAAAATGCCACTTCTGCCTTAAACAGTCTTCAGTACAGTTAGGCAAAGCATACACATAAAGAGAAAAATGGACATGAGTGTATACAAATGTTAAGTCATCAGGGCACCTGGGTTGCTCAGTGGCTGAGCATCTGCCTTTGGCTCAGGTCATGATCCCGGGGTCCTGGGATCGAGTCCTGCATCAGGCTACCTGCAGGGAGCCTGCTTCTCCCTCTGCCTGTGTCTCTGCCTCTCTCTCTGTGTCTCTCAGGAATAAATAAATAGAATCTTAAAAAATGTTAAGTCATCAAGATGAACACTTAAGATCAGTGCACTTGACACACATTATGTGTTTTACACCTTGACTTTGAAAAAAGCAGTAAGTCATAGTATAAGGCTGTAGTCTGTGCTAATCAAATCATGAACATGAAGTATGCAGAGAATGTAATCACAATGTTGGTAGTGGTTAGAACTGCCTCTGGGTAGGGTTGAATCTGGAACTAGCAAGAAAAGGAAGCGGGAATTACCCAAAGGTCTGAGGCTCAAAGCCTTACGGGGATTTGAAAGGAGTGGAGGGTTCATTCGATGTCCATGTCAAGACGTCAAAAGGAGTGAAGAGACTGGACAGACTGGGAGGGGCTCGAAGGCCAGGCTGACTGAACATGTGGACTTTACGCTGAGGAAAGGAGCAGGAGTGTGAGTCATCAAAAACTGTATCGGGCAGCTCAGGTGGCTCAGCGGTTTAGCGCCGCCTTCAGCCCAGGGTGTGATCCTGGAGACCCAGGATCAAGTCCCACATCAGGCTCCCTGCATGGAGCCTGCTCCTCCCTCTGCCTGTGTCTGCCCCTCTCTGTCTCTCTCTGTGTGTCTTCCATGAATAAATAAAATCTTAAAAAAAAAAAAAAAACTATTGTCCCAGTGAAGTGAGAGAGCCTAGAGCAGTATGGCAGTAAAAACAGAGAGGAAAAAGCATTCCACAGACTGTGATGTGCACAGGGGTCACTGAATCCCCGGGGCTACTACGCATCAGAACCACCTGGGATATGGCTCAGCTGCAAGTCCTCATCCCCAAGGTCTGCAGGTGCTGCTGCGGCTGCTGCTGCTGCTGGTCTGAGGACCACCTTCTAAGTAGCATGGATCTCAACCTGCTGCACATGGGAACCACCTGGTACCTTGTCACCATGTAGGTAATCTTGTTCTCTTCCACAGTGTTTTTATATCACGTACGTTAGCATCACGAAGTAAATTTCTGTAACTGAGAGAAATCTCTTACCAACCTTTGGCAGAGTTCCAACTTGCTACATTTTTCACAAACAAAATAATTATGAATACTCTCATTAAATTTAGTTGGTGCTTTTTCTCAGATCTCATTGTTTAAAGGTATTTAACAACAGTTTTCATCTTTTCGTGATCCCTCATCCCTCTTCATGATAAACTCCGCATTCATAAGAACCCTGTGACTTCTGAGTTATTTTACTGGGGTAGCAAACAGCAGGTGAGAAACAGACAATGAGCTGCTATTTGGTGCCAGTATTAAGCAAGAGGGGGAATATACATGACAAGAATGAAAATGTTTCTGCAAACATGAATATCCTCAGCTTTAGCAGGAAATAATGTGAAAAAAAATCAAAGTAAATTGCTTTTTAATTACTTCTTTATAGAGTGCATATCACCATGGTGACTTTTTATAATCGTAGTTTGGTATTGTCTTGCAACTCTATATCTAGTGTGAATGAATGGCTCTTAAATCTGGTTAATTTTTGCACTTAAGAGGCAGTGGCATATTTAAGAAGACAATTTTACTAACCCTTTAAAATGTAGTCATACAAAATTCCATGTATGATTTAGAAGACCCTTTTAAAACTCATTTCTCTATAGATACTATCTTAGGAGCTCCAATTTGAAGCGTTTCTACAACATGCTGGAAAATATATTGACTGAACCAGACTAAGGTTGGCAGAAATCTACTACTACAGATTTCTCTTTCATTCCTTTATGCCTTCGAGGGTCTTTCAAAGAATTGGGGGACACATTCACATTCAGGGGGGGAATTTTCACATTTTATTTTCATTGCACAAATTTGAAATGCATGAACTGACAATACCATTCAGCATCAGTAACAATACAGAAGATACTCTTGGAAATGTTTATTGACGCCTTTCGGGTCTCAGATCATTAAGTATCAGAGCTGGAAGGAACTTTGAATTCCATCGTGGAGATTAGGGATGGGAACGAGCTTGACATCTTTGCCTTTGTCACTGGCATCTCCGAACCACTTATTTTTAATGGGGCTCAGTAAGGTACTCCCACTGCTTCCTTTGGAAGGCAGTCTTTAATCACACCTATCAAGAACTTTTGATGTATTTTTTAACATTTCATCATTTCTACTTATACTAGTCATTACCATCTGAATAAATTCACCCACCTACCTCTACTTTATTTGCATCCTGTTTGAAATTAGTTGCTTCCTAAACTCTAACTATAGCCATAGGCTCCATATTTAGGTTCATTTCCTAGCCCCTTTAATCAGAGATGATTGGTTTCTGTAACACATGTTTAGTATTATATGTCTCCTGCCAAGAGGACAGACCATCTCTGAATCAAATTATTATAGCTTTACACAGTGTGAGGGCAGCAGCCCATCTGCCCCCACCCCACCCTCAGACCCACCCAGTTGTCTGGGTGAGAGACCAGAACCCCCTTTCCAGGAGCTGAAGACTCTCCATCACAGAGTCTTTCTGCCCCTTACCTGCTAGGTGATTGGGAATTCACTGTGTACTTCAGCAGGACTGTCCACTCCACCAAATTTGAGCCAGCAAGGACTGAGCCACACAACACTGTGGCTCTCAAACCAGGCCCCAAGCCAGCCAGGCCCCTCCCGGCACCTCCCATGTTTCCCTAGCTCCCCGTAGCTCCTCCTGTGGCACTTGCAGGGCTGTCTGTACTCTGTCCAAGCCTCTCCCCCTTGGGAACTAGCTCTGCCCCAGCAGTTCTCCCACCTTCGGGTTAGGCACATAGCAGCACCTCCCAGGGCCCGCACTGCCCACTCCAGAGAGGCCCTGGGCAGATCACAGTCCCTTTGGCTTCTCTGAAGCCTTGTCACCTGGCCATCATTCTGTTGTCCTTCTCCAGGAGCAGGTGGCTCTCCCACCCACTGCTACCACAGTTGCCATCCAGGGGTAGGACCGGCCCTATCTTCTAGCCAAAATGAGTTCATTCCTGATGCTGCCCTCCTGCCACTTCCTGTCTCTGAAAGGAAATCCCTTCCACCAGTGGACCCATTCTTGCCCCTTCCTACATTCCACCTGTGGCCTACCTGTGGCAAGGGCGCCTCTAAGGCAGGTCTTGTTTGTGGAGCTGCTGACCCTTGTCCACGAGGGTGCACGGATGAGGGGCTGCCAATATGTCCCCCCAGCACCAGGCCACCATCCTGGACCACTGAGGACTACTTTTACCTCTCCAGTAGGAAGGAGATAACAATGGCCAAGGGCATTAAGTAGTCTTCATGTACCTTCGGCCTCTGTCTTGTCCATGCTAAGAAGCATCTCATGGGCCTGCCATGCAGGCTGGTGGAGGGAGTTTGTAGGGATGGGGTGGTGACACCCGTCCTGAACTGTGCAAAATGCCCACAAGCACGAGAGCACTAGAGGAAGGCCCATCATTGCTTTACTTCGGTAAAAGAACCCCCACCACAGCAGAGCTGGACAGGCAAGAAAGTCGCCGTGTCTGTGTCCTTCCCTCTGAAGCCTCGCTGCCCGCCCCCCTCGCCTGAAGGAGTCCTCGCTCACCGGGTAACCAGGCCCGTGTCCCCTGTGTCTTGAAAACCTCCGCAGTGTCACTGTGGGCCGGGCCTCTCAGACCTCTGCCGGCTGCTGCGGGAGGAGGGGGGCGGACATTCGTTCCTCCAACAAAGATCTGGGGGCCGGGCCTGTGCCACCTGCTCGGGCTCCGGGCCAGCCACACGAGGTCTCCCCCGCCCCTGCCGGGGAAGAAAGGGATAATGAATGTAAACAAATAAACGTGGACGGGGGCAGGCCCGGCGAACGCCCTGCGGGAAAGGAAAGCCGGGGTGCAGGGAGATGGGAAGGCGCCGCTCTAGCTCAGGCGGACAAGGCGGCCTCCGCGGGCCGAGGAACCGGGCCAGCCGCCACGTGGTCCTCCGCGCAGGGCTGATACCTCGTGCTCCCCCCGCCCCCGCCCGGGAGCGCACGTGGCGGCAGGTGCGCAGCCGGCGAGGCCCTCAGCGCGCAGGTGTCCCGAGGGGCCCTGGCCCGAAGGACCACCTCTGGCCTCCCACGCCGTGTTTACATTGCAACGTGGCCTTCTGCTCCAGGCTCCACCCCGAAGGAGGGGGACGGAAGGCCGAGGGGGGGTGCTAGGGGGGTGCAGGGGGGGGGATAGAAAATGCAGCTTTAGCCTAAGGCAGAATTGGCCCAGCTTCCCTGCCCTGCTCGGGCGACTGTCCCACCCCCCGTGCCCACAGCCCAGGAGAAAGCCGTCAGAGAGCACCCCTGAGCATTTGCTGGGTCTCTTTTCAGCTTCCTGGAGAGAATCGACAGTGTCAGTTTGGTGGACTACACACCCACAGACCAGGTATGTGAAGCTAGAGAGAGCCCCAGCCACCTGTTGGAATTTGGCGAGATTCGAGGAATTGCCGGTTTTATTCAATGATATTTTTAATGGGGGGGGGGGGATAAATTTTTATTTATCCATAAATAGCTACTTCTTGCAAATTGTTTCCACTGTCCCTGCAGGGGCATGTGGCATGTTTACCATACCCTGTGATTTGCTCCCTGACGTGGCTCGCTAAAATGTGCTAGATTTCTGAACTGCCAACACCAAAATAATCTTATCTGTGGAATAGGAACATGCAATTCCCATTCCTCTTATAGGCGTCCACAGAAAACCCCACCTTTGCTTCTCCAGCTTCGTGCATTCTGCGCATTCTGCTTTGGGCCCTGGTGTGGGTCCCACATCACAGACACACTCTCCAAGTGTGGCCTGTGGGCTGAGCTGGATATAAGCGCCCCCACTGCACATTTGTAAGTAGCAGAGAGGGACCTCCTATGTCCCTGGAACCTTGTCCATCAGGCATCTGCAGAGACTTGGATCACCCTGAACTGCTCGGCTTAGAAGCCCCCCAGACACCTCTAGAGCTACTGAACTCCTTGGAAGCTAGGGGCTCCGTTCTCAACTGCCTTTCCAAGACTCCCCCAGTGTATGTGTCCCTGGAGGGCCTTGGCTATGGGCCCCTCCTGGCAGCTCTCTCTTCTTTGCGTCCCCTGGAAGCCTGAGGTCCTCTCTCCCCTGCAATCCATCTCTCTATGAGACTGGCCCCAAGAGCTCGAAATTACCCAACAGCAATTGACCCTTTAACTTCTCACCCAAACGGTCTGCACCCAGAGCAGGCGGCTCTCCAGGGTCTCGTGTCAGGCACACCTGTGATAGGAAGCACTCGGACATGTGCAGATGTGATTTAAAAAAAAAAGAAAGAAAGAAAGAAAAATCCGAAAGAAAATATAAGCACAGGTATTAAGTCTCTAAGACCAAACCAGTACGTTAATTGTGACTTTCTGCTTGGGGAGAGGAGGTGGAGGGCAGAGCATTTGTCTGACTTTTTAACTATTATTGTCTCTCTTACAATTTAGAAAAAATGGTTATTTGAAAAACTGGGTTATTGTGGTTGCATTCAGGGCTCTCCTTCTGAAGGACAACAATGATGCCACTTGGTTTGTCTTATTCTCAGGACCTTCTCAGATGCAGAGTACTGACATCAGGGATTTTTGAGACCCGATTCCAAGTGGACAAAGTAAACTTTCAGTAAGTTGTTGAGAGCAGGCCTGCAGAGACAGGGCAGGATGCCCCCCTGGCTGGCTGCTGGGGTCCTAATGGGATTGGGGATCCAGCCGTCCACCTGTGGGTCCTGGGGGTTCTGTCATCCCAAATGTACCTCACTGCCCTTGTGAATAAGCCCATACAGATTCTGTAGCCCTAAAGGGCATGCAGTAAGTTTAGGGCGGGGAGGAAGGTGGGAGCCAAAGCCACCTGAGAAGGTGAGAAATATCCAGCGGCATTTGGGTAGGTACAGAGCAGCCGCTCAAGCAGGTGCATGGTCCATGCAGGCTGCCCAAGAGGTGGGCCCCAGGCCAACCTGGTGACTGCAGGGTGAGGACTGTGACCCAAGGAACAACTGGGTGTGGATTCCTGGGCCAGGCAGTGGTGCAGAATCTCAGAGCCGGTGGAGCTGTCTGCCCAGGCTGTGCAGGGAGCAGTGCTGCAGGCCGGGAGCCAGAGCAGAGGAGGGAAGCACAGGGGGTCTCGCCTCAAATGACTGTGTCCTCTTGCTCCTCCACAGCATGTTTGATGTCGGAGGCCAGAGGGATGAAAGAAGAAAATGGATCCAGTGCTTTAACGGTGATTCCTATGCTTTCTCAAGAACAGAGATGAATTCTCACGCTCATTCCCGCTAATGTGCTGAAGTAGCTTTGGATGAGATCGTCTATTCCATGTCTTAAATGTGAATCTGAATCTCATCATGAACTGAACCATCCCAAATTTACATTTATCATTGGCTTGTATGGGTACATGAGTGAAAGGACCAGTTACATGCACAGTGCTTCCTTCAGTCATTCTCATAATCACGAGAGGAAAATGAGTAGCAGTTGCGTGCGGACGTTATCATACCCGCACAGTGGCTGCCTGTCTAACGGAGGTGCTTCCCTTTGTCTCTCTTCTCCCACACAGACGTCACAGCTATCATTTATGTCGCAGCCTGCAGCAGCTACAACATGGTGATTCGGGAAGATAACAACACCAACAGGCTCAGAGAGTCCCTGGACCTTTTCGAAAGCATCTGGAACAACAGGTTACAAAAATAAATTCACTTGCACCTCTGGATTGCAAATTTTTTTTCATTAAAAATGCCACTCAACTCACTTTCATTTTTATTCTCCAGATAAATTCATTCTTTCTGTACTGATAAATCCAGAACCATTAGCAGGATCTCTTTTGGTCATCTCCTGTATAGACACACATAATATGGGGAGTATTCTTTGATGAAGCTTTGATAGTGCTTTGTCAAGAAAATTTAAATATCTGTTTTAAGAGCTCAAGGTTATATCTAGGATTCAAATTTATTTTTTATTTTTATCTTTTTAAGGATTTTTTTTATTTATTTGAGAGAGAGAATGAGCAGGGGGGGAGGGGGCAGAGAGAGAGGGAGACCCCCTCACTGAGCAGGGAGCCCAACACATGACTTGATCCCAGGATCCCAGGATCATGACCTGAGCCGAAGGCAGATGCTTAACTGACTGAGCCACCCAAGTGCCCCTTGTTTGGTTTTTAAAATTTACAAAGTACCATCCACAAATAACTAGATGATCTCTAGAAGATCCCTTACAGGTCAGAAAACACAGCATAATCATGTTTGCAACAGCTACTATTGCAAAAGGGGTGATTATTTTAGAAAGAAAGATCCAGGAGAAGCACACATACAGTACACACATATGTAGTTAATAATCAAAGTGTTTTCTGAACGGTTTAATAAGAAATATCACCAAGGAGGACAGGAAACATAAGCTGACCTTGCAAAACATTTGGATTATCAGAAAAGTATTTCGCTATCAAGTAAGTGTTTAACAACTGTTCTCAGTGGCACATAGTACTAAGACAATTAATGAGAAAGAAAAAGAGTCAGGAAATATTGGTTATAGGAGGAATACTTTAGAGTCATTAAATTTTTATATGTTTAAATATACACATATACATCTATGTATGTAAATTTATATATGTATGTAAACACAAGCACAGTTACATGAGAAAATGAGCACAATATTGTTAAATGAAAAAGCAGATTTAAAAACACCATGATCTGGTTTTATAAATATGTCTGAGGATAGGAAAAAACCTGGATGTAAAAACATAACAGTTCTAATAGTTGCCTCTGGGTGTGATTACATTTGATTTTTTCCTACATTTAAATTTTCTATGATTAAAAATTCATTTTTACCAGAATTCTATATATTTTTAAATATTTTATTTATTTATTCGAGCGCAACACAGAGAGGGAGGCAGAGAGAGAAGCAGGCTCCCTGTAGGGAGCTCAATGTGAGACTCAATCTCAGGACCCCAGGATCACGCCCTGAGCCAAAGGCAGACACTCAACCACTGAGCCACCCAGGCATCCCAGATTCTATATTTTTTAAAGCTATGTCCATTTGAAGGAAGAATGGATTATATTTCTACTTGATAGTAAGATTCCTGTGCACTAATCATCAGCTTGATTCATTTGAAATAGAATTTACAAAGGCTTTGCCAATGTACCTCTTGAGTTCATCTTTTTTTTTTTTAATTTATGAGAGAGAGAGAGAGAGAGAGAGAGAGAGAGAGAGGCAGAGACAGGCAGAGGGAGAAGCAGGCTCCATGCCAGGAGCCCGTCGCGGGACTCGATCCCGGGACTCCAGGATCATGCCCTGGGCCAAAGGCAGGCGCCAAACCACTGAGCCACCCAGGGATCCCAACCTCCTGAGTTCATCTTAAGCCAATTCTTAGTGTCTGTTTAGTAAAACGGAGAGAGAAGCTTCCCATCCTTCACTTTCCCTGTACTTGAGCACCTCTTCTTAGTGTCCAATGCAGTGGTCTTGATCCATGTCTCATTTACATCCCGCTCCAACTCCAGAGAACCTCACCCTGTTCAGATTCAGCACAGGAAAAACCAAACCAGCTACAGATGACATTCTGTATGATTAGCTGGTGACTCGTGTTTTGTTGTTGTTATTATTAACACTCTAACTTCAAGTTTTCCCAGCCTTCGTTAGTAAACTGCACTGCAAAAATCCAGGTGATTTATTACATAAATAAATCTTAGTTTTGGTACCAGTAAAATTGCATTCCCAGCAAAGATAAATTAGAAAATACTGAACTATAGGGACACCTGGGTGGCTCAGCAGTTTAGCGCCGCCTTCGGCCCAGGTTGTGGTCCTGGAAACCCGGGATCGAGTCCCACATCGGGCTCCCTGCGTGGAGCCTGCTTCTTCCTCTGCCTGTGCCTCTGCCTCTCTCTCTCTCCCTCTCTCTCTCTCTCTCTCTCTCTCTCTCCCTCTCTGTGTCTTTCATGAATAAATAAACAGAAAAATCTTTTTAAAAATTAAAAAATTAAAATTAAAAAAAGTTTACTTATGTTTTGCTTGCAACTGGAGTGGGTATCCAGGAGATTGGTATATCAAATAATTCTAAATCTTATGCACTTTAGGAAAATGTCAATGTTGTGGTTTTCACCAGGTAACTCCTATGTTACAGGTACTTTCACGTAGCGGCAAATGTGAAGTTTGTATGTTTATTTCTCCTTTCAGGTGGTTACGGACCATTTCTATCATCTTGTTCTTGAACAAACAGGATATGCTGGCAGAAAAAGTCTTGGCAGGGAAATCAAAAATTGAAGATTATTTCCCAGAGTATGCAAATTATACTGTTCCTGAAGATGGTAAGATTTCACAACTAGTTTTTCCTGATAAAGAAAAAGAATTGATTTTGTATTATAATAGGCCTGTTACTATAGTTCAAACAGTTCTGATGATTTTAGGGAATTCAGTTAATTTGAATCAACCGTCTGGTCTACTGCCCCACCTTAGAATATGGGAGTATTAAAATGTCTTACTTAGGATTCCATTTGTACAAATGTCAAGGTTTGACTTTCCATTCAAACTGTGCGGTAGGTGACAGGGCACTTTTGAGTGTGAGTAGGTCACTGGCTGAATTAAGTTGTGTCTCTTGGTGCTTTGGTTGGGTCTATTGTGAACTGGGCACTGAGTCAGCCCTTTACATCGACCTTGATCCTCACCATAACCCTAACAATAACTACCTTTCTGTTATTTGCGTGTTTTCCTGTGGAAAGTGAGCTGAGAGAGGTAGTCACTTGTTTGAGATCACTCAGGTAGAGCTTGCCAGGACAAGGCAGCCTCTGAACCCCTTGGGCCCACACTTTCAGCCACCATGCCTACTTCTCGTCCCTAGCGATGACTTGGGCTACCCTCAGGGTGGCCAAGCATCTCCAAGGTTCAGGGAGCATGGAGGAGGGGTGCTCTCAGTGCTAAATCCTGGAAGGCCCCACCCCAGGCAGACCTCATTTCCAACTGCTGCTCTTCAGTTCTCAGCACATGCTGGGCCACCTTATAGGAGGGATTTATTTGTAACAAAATGATACTACTTCTTAAATTTTGAACCTCCAATTAGATAAAGTAGAAAGAAAGGGAATTTCCTTAGAAACTCAGGAAAACTCAGATAAGAAGTGAAGAAAATTCATAGTGATCCTCGTGCTAACCTCAGCCAGCCTGGTGGCCTGCCCCCAGCCTAAGAGGAGTCAGCAATGCTCAACTTGCCTTGCCCTCTCTTCCCTGGACTGTGGCCTCCAGCGAGCTGGACCTTCTTTGTTTTCCTGCCAGCTAGGCCCCTGTGCCCCATACCCTGGACAGTCAACACTCAAGTGCCTACTGTGACATGTTCGTCCTTCTTTCCTTCTCAATCTGGGTCCTGGCACTTGTTCCCCTCTTCTCAGCTCTGGATCTGGCCAAGATAGCGCCCTGCCTGGACTCCCTTACTCTGCTCCCTCAATGTTCCAAAACATTCTCTGAATTTCTGCCAAAATCTTTCTGAAATACAACCACAACCCTAGGTATGATCCCTACCAACAGGGACTTAATCCCACCACAAGCTGAGGCCATACCTGCCTGACCAGGAAATACTACAAGTTAGGTTCCCCCACCATAACCCTCCATCGATCCTGTGCTCTTCCCACACACACCCTCTGTGGATCCTATGCTCCTCTCCCCCTGGCTCCTCCTTCCCCATGCACTGAGCCCACCCAGGCACCTGCCTGGGCCAAGCATGGCAGGTCTCCAGATCAAGCCTCATTCATCACCTGGAGCAATCCCCATCACCTGCTAAGCCATGAGTAATGATATAATCAGAGTAGTTGCAACAGAGGAGGAAGAGAGTAATAAGAACATGCAGTGAAGCCTAGATTTTAAAAAAGTAGATTTCAGGGATCACAGAAAATATTGAAGGACCTCATGAACTTAGAATCTGCATGGGACAATCAGGTCACTGCAGTTGATTTCATGTAAGGACTCCAAATGTCCAAGTCAGTGGTAGGAACATGAAGAGGAGGTCCTCCTAGAACAAGGCTAAGTAGAGAGAATGCAGACCAGATGAGCACAACCAGTGTCAAAACAGCCTCTTGGAACTTCTCCCTCACCAGAGCTCTGAAGGGGATGGCAGCTGTGAGCTTGGTCAGTTCCGGGGCATGCTTTCATTTTATTTGAGTGGGAGTCATCCTCCACCACCAGAAACAAAAACAAAACTTTTATTAGAGCTAAATGAGAGAAATAAAGTACTGTGGGTGTACGGCATCCCAACTTTGTCATTCCTCTTATATTTTCCATAGAGTTGTATGTTTGTTGCACATTATTTAAACTAAATTCCACTTGGACTTTTTACAGCAACACCAGATGCAGGAGAAGATCCCAAAGTTACCCGAGCTAAATTCTTTATCCGAGACCTATTTTTGGTAAGCAATTTCATTCTTTGTTTCTCTACCACCTTAGAGTTATATTGTTCTTTGCAATTTACATATTACTTAACTTTTCGAGATCTCATTTAATCTCCCCCAAATTACGAGAGATGAGGGAAGGTGTTGTTGCTTCCTCTCACCGCTGAGCATGCTGAGGTTCAGAGAGTTTAGGCTTCTCGCCTCAGGTCACACAGCTTCCAAGCTGGGAGCACAGCACTCTTCCCACTGGGCACAGGGCCCCTGAGAATGGCGCTGAGATGAGCCAGACTGTATTCACTTGTTGCATTTTCCAAGACTTTGAACAGACCTTTCCCTTTATTCACCACTAGGAGGCTAATTCAGACTTTAGACAAATTCAGATCTCTCTTTACTTTTTATTTCAAGATGATTTCAAACTTACATAGAGTGAAAGACCTATACAATTAACTCCCAGATACTCTTCACCCAAATTGGCCAGTTAGTAAAATTTTGCCAAATTTTCTTTATCTATCCACCAATCCATCCGTCCATTTTCTCTTGAATAACCATCCTTTTAAGAGAATATTCTCTTGAAAACTGTGAGTTTTTACTAGCTTGAAACTAGTCGATGCCACAACACCACAACACCCAAGGGCATTTTCCCAGGAATTCCCAAACAGCACGGGACCCGTGGACTGCGGGCTTCTGGAGAGGTGACGGTCAGCCCCATCTGCAGTGGGGATGGTCCACAGTGTGCCAGGCATTTCCATGGGGATCAGGTGCCAGCCTGACTCCGCTGGGGAACCTCTTTCTCTACCCTCTTCCTACCACGGCCCCTATTGGTTGCCACCTGAATCCTATACTGAGTGAGGAAGTTAAAGGGGGACGAAAATCAAGTGCTCTAGTGAGTTCTGAGGAGCAGCGCTTCCCCGGAGTTTACCCAGTAGCAGGGGGAAGGGCTCTGCAGCGAGGAAGTCCGGGAAATGCTGTGTAAACTGAGGCAGGTTTCTCTGTTGTCCGACTGTCTAGAACCTGTCTAGATTAGCCTGTGATAACAGGTTCCTTTTTTGAGGAGCATCTTGCAAAACCATAAAAATAGAAAAACACATAAAAAGTGTTCCAGAAAAATGCTGTTCTAATGACAACTGAAAGTTAATTAAGTGTGCACATTAGGTATTTAAAGATCAGAAACGGAGCCGCCCCTCCCAAAATGAGTGGCCCTGCCACCCCCATTTGGGTGCTGGGAGAGACCTTTTACGCTCTGACAGTGGACGAAATCTGGTTTATATTCAGTTTGCAAGTCAGGGGTTACTGCCTTACATTGTTCATGGTGGAATTTGCCCGGGTCAGTGTGTCGTCTGAGGAGTTCTGAGCTGGAACCCCACACCCCAGACTTAGAAGGCAGCAGGTGGGTTCTTGATCAGTAACTGATATTGGTCAATGGTTATTGATCAGTATTGAATCTGGACAGGAGCAGATATCTTTACTGACAGAGGGCCCCGAGATGGGGTGGGGATTAAAGGCTGTAAATGGAGAGGGGGGGATGTGGGGGCGCCTGGCCGGAAGTGGAGGGGGGCTTGGGCCGAGAGGGGTAGGGGTAATGGGAAGAGCCGCCGGGTAAGGAAGGGCCACAGACTGTGTGAGCAGTCTCCTTGACTGTCCTCACATGAGGAGGACACTGAGCACCAGGCCCGCCAAGTCAGGTTCACTTCCTCCCACGTCGGAGAGCCCCAGGTCATTCCCAGAGCGGGAGGAACCCAGGATGGAGGGAGCCAGGGGCCAGCAGGAGGGGGCCAGGCCGTCAGCCGGCCAAGGGGCCTCCGGGGCAGCGTCACCAGACCGTTCACAGCAGCAGGTTTAAGCAGCAGAGCAGGAGGTGGGCACCCGGTGTCTTGATGCCCTGGCATCTGACCGAAGCCTGTATGTTTTCACTGGGCTTCTCATCCCGGTATTTTACGAGCACCCCCTCCATTCTCTTTTACCTTGAACATCATCTCAGAGAGAGCCTCAGAGACGGGCAGCGGCCCCGTGAGCTAGTCTGAAACGGGCGTTTCCCTCGACGAGCTTCTTTCTGTCATTTAAAATGAAAACGTTTAGAAATGGTAGAAAATGTCTCGTGTGCTTAAAGACAAGCAAACTGCAACAACCTTTGTAATGACTCTGCCTTACGTTCTTGTTGCTCCAGGCAGGGACACACTGGCCAGATGGTTCCAGAAGAAAGCCTAATGCTTACCCACGATGCACTTCCTCCCTGTGTGCCAGTTATTCCACCCAGTGCTTAGGGCTACAGATACCTGACCTGCCCGTTCCCATGTCCATGAGTCTTTTAAAACTTGTAATTGCTCAGGAGAAGCTGAACTATTGCCAAAACTGAGTCTGTCCTGCTGGGAGGAGTTTCCTAACCTGATGAACATCTTTAGACAGAGAGGCAGGGGTCTGTCTCGGTTTCTCTCCAACAGCTGATTCCCAAGATGCTTTGCAGGGAAAGGGGTTGGGTGAAGGGGACGAGGAGGACATCCAGGGACCCCCGTGGGCATCTGTGAAGAAAGTTCCACGTGACCTCTGCATCTGCAGTCGGGGGCAGCCATAACAAAGCGCCACAGGCTGGGGTGGAGGCTGACAGTTCTGGAGGCTGGAAGGTGAGGTCAGGGTGTCAGCAGGGTTGGCTTCTCCTGAGGCCTCTTTGGCTTGTCAGTGTTCACCTTCTCCTTCTGCCTTCACGCTGTGTCTCCACGTGCCCTTCCCTCTGTGTGTGTGTCCCAATCTCCTCCTGGCCTGTGAGGACACCTAACTTACTGGGTTCAGGGCCACCCACATGACCACGTTTTCACTTAATTCTTTCAAAAGAGATCCCACCCCCAAATAGTCACATTCAGAGGCACTGGGGGTTAGGACTTCAACATATGAATTGGTGTGGGGAGGACACAGTCTGGCCCATGACAGCCTCTCTCCACATTGCCCTCCTTAGCTTCCCGGTGCACATGAGCATGTCACTCCAACATGGCCTTATGAATCATGACCAATCATGCTTTTTCTCCTCTGGGAGAAAAGCCACAAACCTCCCGGTGCTAACCAGAGGACATCTCCAGAGAACACTCATGTTCTGTGTGGAGAAGGAGGCAGTATGGCTGATGTGCGATCCACATAGAACGACTGTCATATGTGGATACTTAAATTTAATATTCAAATTAAAAGTCCATCTCCATTGCATCAGCTAGTGATAGTGGCTCCCCTATTGGCAGGGCGAATATAGAACATTTCCATTATTGCAGAAAGTTCCATTTGATAGCACTGGTTTAGGACTGACATTCATTTCTGGAAAATTCTACCCTCATTTCTCTCAGTGGCTATGTATGTCCTATCTCAGCTGAACCTAAGCTGCTGTGGGCAGAGGTAAGTGTGAGACTGACTTTCCAGCGGTGCTCAGTATTTAAACAGCCCCGACAGCTAAGTGTTCCTGTGTCAAACGAACCACAACACTAGATCCTCCTCCTTGATCAAAGTGTTGCCTAAATTCTTCTCCAAGGATGAGTGGGGTGGCAGCAGCGTTCCCACCCTGTGGTGGCCAGGACCCCACAGCACAGACAACTTTTTTTTCTTTTCTTTTCTTTTTTTTTTTTTTTTTTGCAGAGGATCAGCACAGCGACAGGGGATGGCAAACATTACTGCTATCCACACTTCACCTGTGCCGTGGACACCGAGAACATTCGCAGGGTGTTCAACGACTGCCGTGACATCATCCAGAGGATGCACCTCAAACAGTACGAACTCTTGTGAGGCAGCCCTGGAGGAGGTGGGCGCGCCTTCTCACACCTCTCTCCGCCTGCCTCTCCTCCCTTGGCCACCCTGCCAGGTGGAACATTTATTTCAGGACCATCTGTCAGCCCCAAGCCATGGTAGGGAGCTCCCAGTTTCATCCGGCTGCCACCTGTCCTGTTTTCTGTTGGCTCCTGTGTGACCACCAAGCCGCTGGCTACCTCTGTTCCCCTCAGGTTTGGTTTGTAGCTTTTGTTTTCACTGAGCACAATCTTCTGCAGCCCCACGCCCACCAATTTGTGTCACTGCAAACCACCACACTCTCTCACATGGGTGGTACCTCAGTGGTCTCTCTGGGTGGGGGCCCCTTTTCTTTATCCACTCAGTGCTTTAGTAATCCAGCAGGAACTTGATAAATGGGGGAGAAATGGCACATTTTTCTGAATTACCAAGCATGATCGTAGAGGCAGGGGTACAGGGGGTAAGCCACATGCTTGGCGCTGCTAGTTTTATGAAGCTGCGGGCGGACAAGTGGCCGCCCCTTCTGAGCTGCATTGGCCCAAGAGCTGGGATAGACCTCAAGTCACAGAGTGGAGAGAAACCCTTTCTCAGTCCTATTTGAGTCGCTACCAACCTCACACATCAAATTAGACCTACTTTGAGCCTTTTACATTTAGGCAGAAACCTACCACATGCACCTCTGCAAAGTGTGTCCTGTCTAAAAATGATCCTCTAGACTTTGACTATGCTTGGACAAGAGTCTCCTTCCATATATTGTTTTTTTTTTGCTGGTTTATTATAACTGTACAGACCACAAGATGTAATATTATTTTATATAACTACTTAAAAAAATCCTTGTAGATCTTTGTGCCTTGATTATGGCTATATCTGTAAAAGTAATGTGTTTATTGTGCTGAACAGCTAAATGTCAACATTACCTGCTGCTTGCTCTAAAAAAGAGAATGGTATCTGTAGAATTTAGGATATTTTATCAGGTTAGTACTTTTGAAAATATCCTTGATTAAATACACACACACACACACACACACACACACACACACACACACACATATATAAATTATACACATTAATCATTCACATCTTACAAATAATTTGTACCCACATCACAAGCTTCTTTTAGAAACCAAGGATTTTTTCCCTCTTGACAATATGTCTTTTGATTATTTTCCAATCTAAAGACTTTTACAAGTTCTCTGAGGGGAAACAGGTCAACCATCCCCTTAGTCAGAGCTTTTGAATCACTCACTTGACCGCAGTTTCCATTGTAAACAAACAGCAAGAAGACAGACGGGTGTCGGTGTTTGGCCCAAGAGAATCAAAGGATGGCATCTCCATTTGCCTCTTGAAGAAGAAATATTACAAAACCTTTATTTGAAATGCAAAGTCAAAATACACTGCTGTTTTTCCCATGTGAAAGATTTCCAAATGCAGCCTGAAAAGTTATAGTATGGTACGACATCTAGAAAGTGAGAATCACTACAGCAGCGATGCTTCATATTCTATACACAGCCACGGCTTCGAGGGTAGTTTTCTTAGGTCCAGGACAATCTGCAAAGATGTCCAAAGTTATAGTTCAACAGTAGGAATCCAGAAGTGACAGCCTGGCTGACGCTAATTCATTTCCTTTTAGTCTTTACTATTTTAAAGTTTACTCTATAAGGCAGCATTTTATAATCCTTCATAAATGCATCCAGATTTAAATATGACTTTTCCAAGAAAGAAAGGATGACAGCTTTATAGACGATTGGTGTGATAAACACATGATTTATGTCAGAATCACTAAATCCCTGTGCCTCTCATCCCTGCTGCATAAAGCTCTGATTTGAAATGAGACATATAAAGTAGAAATTATTTTTCTTTCCATCACACTTTCAACATACAACATGAAGAACGGCAGAGCTACACCCCCACACGTGCACAAAAGTGCAGTTGTATGCTGTTCTGTACGTTATCACTCAGCAGTTCCCCCACAGCTAAGCTTCCTATTCAGAGACAGGGCTAGACCCATAGAAAATACACAGAAAGAACATATTTTATCTGGCTTAGAATCATCAAAACATATGTATTTTTAAATGTCAAAGGCCACTTCCCAGCCTTTTTTCCAGTTTCTTTGATCGTGGACAGGCATTAAATTCAGATTTAAAAGCCTGGTCTGCTAGAGAAAATTACACTTCTCTAAAAATCTGATTCCATTATTAGCACAGAAGTACAAAAGTCTGTGAGAACAATCCATTCCTGCTTGTGGCATCTGTACTTTTATTATTTTAAGTGTACAGCTTTATAATAGATAGGGGTTTGAGGACCACTTCGTAGGGGGATAGAAGCAAAGCCAGTGTTTTTGCACACACAATCCCAAGTGTGTTCCCAGGCATCCAGCTCCATCTGGGGGAAGGCAGGACAGTCTAGTGCATGCAAGTGATGACTTTAATAGCTTTTACATATTGTACAGACATGATCTTTGATTATACATATATTTGATAAAATGAGAAAAAAGACTTGTTGTAGAGTACATGTCCCATTTTTATAGCATGAGAACAGTACAATCAACTATTTATTCTGCAGGAACTCGCAGCAGTGATATATAGTTTCTGTGACACGTGTAAAGCCAGCCTCTGGTGACCTCATCTCACAGGAGTACTGCCCCAAGTTCAGTTTCTTTGGCTTTCTTATTTATTACAGCATACAAAAGTCTCCTGCTCTTTATGTTGTCTTAAATTTTCTGAGCAGGTTCCAACCAAAAAGAAAGGGTGAGACTAGAAGCCCAGAGTGAACTAACATGAGGACCACCAGGAACCCGGCTGCAACACAGTACGTGACCAGAACGGTGTCCTCATAGGGCAGGTAGCACTTGGCCAGGGCATACTCTGTGGGCGTCATACTGCCCTGAAAAGGAAATGAGAACATTAATGCTGCAGTGAGAGCCTTCCCACGGCGCCACACAACAGTCTTAGACATGACAGAGGAAGAAAGGCAGCCTTCTTGGTTGACTCGGGTAAGGCCAGGAAGTGGCTCTTCTGAGACTAAGGGGCACAGCCTTCGTCCCCCACAGGTCACCACCCACCAACCACAAGCACTGGCTGGAGACACGAAGTGAAGGCTCCCAGCATGCTGAGTGGATCTGACCTCTCCATTGAAACTAGCACAGCAGGTGTGCTAAAATGCAGTGGGGACACATGACAGATGCAAGAGGCATGGAGATTTACATCACTGGTCACTGAGAAACAAGGAGTACAAGGCCATTTCTCATGCCATCTGATGCTAAAATAAGGAACCTGTTATGCAGAAATGCATGTGCCAGAGGCACCTCAGTGGGCTTGTTTTGTAGCTGTTTTTGCTATGTTGGAATGACACTGAGGAATGGTTTCATTTACTTTGAAAACGTGAGGGTTTCTCCAACTTTTCATGAAGTAAAAGTACCTTACATAAAACCATTACAAAATGGTTTTAAAAAAAACATCAGGTGGCCACTAACTGAAACATCTCCAGGCAACTCGCAAGAGCCGTGGCATTTTCCTGTCAGAGCAAATGGGCCTATTTGGAAATAAGACAAGATATTCGAGTACAGCTAAGACATGACCCTGTGTCCTTAGAAAATTAAAAACCTAGAGCCTACTATCTGAGGGCAGTGGCATCCGTGGAGATGAAGCACTCCGTAAGTCACCCCTCCCTGGCCCCTTCCAGGGGTAATGCCACGTTCACCTGTCCCCAAAGAGGTGTTCAGACAGGGGTCAGTGTATCCAACTAAGTGTGCGTGCAGAGCAGGGGAAGTTTGTATTTACAGCTTCTGTACATTTTTTACAGGTTGCAGCAATTAAATAGTTGATTACTGTGTTGATTTCAATACTTCTATGAAAGCTTTCAGATGAAAATAAACGTTCACATTACCATGATGAAACTGGGGTTGTTTCTGTTCCTCCAGCTGAAAGACGGCACACTGATCTCGGGGACTCCCGCCCCGTGGAGCACCTCGCAGGCACTGTGTGTGTGGCCACTCAGGATGAGGCGGGGCCGGAGCCACCAGAGCAGCTACCACACCGAGGGGAGGAAGCAACAGGGGGTCAGTGCTTGGACAGAACCCCTTCGGGACCCAGAGCCAGGCCACTCACTTATTCCATTAAGTAAAATAGAAAATCCCTACTTGGTAGGGGGCTTTATTTTTTTCTTAAGATCCTTTGGTTTGTTTAGACCCTATTATCAAAAGTAAGTTCAGGCTTTTAGGGGGAATCTATCCTTCTTATCTCAGATTTTATATTTTTAGAAATATTTGTATAAATTTATAAATATATTTATATTTTATTATATTGTATATCATAATTATACAAATATGTATTTATAGAATATAAACATTCTATAAACCTATATAAATAAGCACATCTTAAGTCCCTCAAAATTAACTTTTTTTTTTTTGGGTGGGCAGCAAAGCAAAGTTTACTGAGCAATAGTAAAATCAATAATACAAAGTCCTGGGTATTGAGTGATAGTAAAGTGATAGTACAAAGCTCCTGAAGAGGGAGGGGACCTGAGAGGGTTGTCCCCCAAATTACCTCTTAGGTTCCATTCACATTTTCAAATACATTTAAGTTAGTGAAAAAACTCTGAATAAAGAGGAGCTGAGATCATCATTAACTCGGTATTAGGAAACAGAATTACAGCTGGGAGGGGGAGGATCAAAGGATGGCATGGAAATCTGAAATGTTGCCCAAGTCTGCCCTCCACCCTCAGGAGGCTGTGACAGCCATCTGTCTGGCTGTCCCTGGGCAGGCCTCCCGCCCTACTGCAAACCTTCTGTGAGGCCTCCTGGGAAAGCACATCGTATCTCTCCTTAAAGGGGATGCCCCGCTCTTCCAGAGGTGCAGCGTCCTCCCCAGAACAGTTGGCATCGCTGCTCCGGTAAAGCGGGAAATGCTGAGGGGGCGGGGGGAGGGTGGTTAGAGAGGCCCAGGTGTGAGCAGGGCCCCTGGAGCTGTACCCACCTGCTTACCCGGAGGGGGCCCACTCACCTGGAGGGCCTCACTCACCTGGAGGCCCCCCCCCCCCCGCTCACCTGGAGGGCCCTGCTCACCTGGAGGCCCCCACTCACCTGGAGGGCCCCACTCACCTGGAGGGGCCTGGCTCACCTGGAGGAGCACTGGGGCTGACCCTGGCAGCGGCTGCAGGCCTCTGCACAGGCTGGAGCCAGGTTCCTGCCGGCAAGAGATGAGTTAAGCCAGCAAAGCCAGCACTCCCCGAGCAGTAGGAAAGGAAGGGGGAGCTGACAGATGGACACAACGCGAAGTGCAGGGGCCGTCCCCACAGAAGATACCAGAACGGGAGCACCTGTACATTCAGATGCCCTCCTACCTCTCGGGAGCAGTTCAGTTTGTGAGAAATCTCGATGAGTTCCCTTTCCGCCTCAGAGCAGAGGTGGCAGCCGTCCCCTTCCAGGGCCACACTGTTGACCAGCACGAAACTGAGGCAGAGGGAGCAACAGAGTGAGGGCCACTGGCTTCCCGTGGGTCTCCTGACCCTGCTCCCTGAGCCAGAAGCCGGGCACCCACCGTGTGAGGAAACATGCCCCAGAACGGCTTTAAACCTCAACTCGACTCATCTGTCTTAGGTAGGAGTTGATACAAAGAAAGCACAATAACAGCATTATAGGGGGAGAGGGTCTAAGAGGCAGTCAAAGGATTTTGAACCTCGAATTTGTGAGAAATCCCAGATTACAGAAGCTCTGAGGTCACAGCACCATTGAGCCCAGTATCTCACCATGTGTCTTCTGTGCCTCATCTGGAAAGATGGGGGTAGTGCAGTACATCCATGCCACTGACCCGCGAGGGCTAAATGGGAGACTACGACCACGCCTGCCACTAGGAAGTACTCAGGATGTATGACATACTGTGATCATCATATAGTGAACCACGGGCAACAGTCACTAACATCCGCACACGCAGCAGACAAGGCAGGGCGGGGGTGGGGGGGAGTTGCTGGGCAGAGCTAACTGGTGCACATGATCCCAAATCAGGATGATGATAGTCACTGGTGGTGGCCCTTTATAATCGCTTTACCTTAATTATATTGTTACAGACTCCCATTTCAAATATGCTTGGATTTCCTACACACCTGTCAACTGGGCATAAAGAGGGCACCTATCAGTAAAGACTGCTTGAAATGTAAAGAATTTTAGCGATAAGGAGCTGACTAACCAACTGATCTGAAATATGATCGGTGTGTTTCAAGTTTCTTAAACTCTATGCCTAAGGAAAAAGAAGACATAAAACTATATCAAGTCTTCATATGATGCAGGGGAGGAAGCTACCAGAGACTCAGTCCTACAGGCAAAGAGAGGAAAAGAGTGAGCATTTGTGGAGAAGCCCTGACCTGGTCTCTGGGAGTGTCATAGGTCATCTCTTGTGACAGATCCGGTGACCTGCCACAGCCAAAGCCATGAGTCCTGGACACCCACAGGGGCCCTGGTCTAAAGAGGAAGAGCCTTCCTCTCCCACCTTTTCTCTCTGCACTAGGTCTGCAACTAAAAAAACGTGTATGGTCTTGTCCACCACACTGCAAATGCACACACAGACCAGAGAGGGTCCGGAGACAGCATGAAAATGGCCATGCAGCAGGGGAACTGGTATACGTGGTCAGACGAAAGGGTTGGGATGCTTTGGGCTACAAATCAAGGCTGATGGGAGTGGGGATGGCACACAGCTACAGAGCATGGTGAACATACCTGCCCCCAAATCCTGGGACACATACCCACAAGAGCAAGTTAAGTACATTTTGAACAAATAAAAATTCACTCCCTTACAAAGTGGACTGATGAAACCTCTATCACCCAGAGACACTGCAGACAGGCCAGGCAAAGTCATCAACTGGCTGGTCCACTTGCAGGTTGTTAAGGAACACCAGGCTGGTGACCCTGACAGTGGCCATCAGGGAGGATGAGGCCTGCATGCCTTCATCAGAAACTGTACAACAAGCCACACAGAGCGTGGCTCTGACTCAGGACAATAGCTTCCTTAGAAAATGAAGTTCAGGGACGTCTGTATGGCTCAGTGATTGAGCATCTGCCTTTGGTGCAAGGGCGTGATCCCGGGTCAGTGGATCGAGTCCCACATTGGGCTCCCTGCGAGGAGCCTGCTTCTCCCTCTGCCTGTGTCTCTGCCTCTGTGTGTCTCTCACGAATAAATAAATAAAATCTTAAAAAAAGAAAAAAAGAAAGAAAATGAAGTTGAGGACGGAAGGGGCTTCATAAGAATTCACAAATAATACTCACTTAATTCCTTTCCAAGAAAACAGCCTTTCGGGGTTGAAAACTTTCTCAAATCGTTTTATTTTGTATGTGCTCATCCTGTATTCAGTTGCGAAAAGAAACATTTTTCAGAGCAAGTCATTTTAGGACCTCTTAGGAGTTAGCATAAACACAGGAAATACCTCAGGACTGGAGTCCCGGACTAGCTCTGTGAGGTGAGAGCTCCAGCTGCCCGGGCTATCAGGGGAAATCTCAGCTCTACCAGAGTGACTATAAGGACTCAGTACCCCTTAGACCCTCAGTTTCCTCACTGGCACAGTGGTTAAAATAGGACCGTCGGAAAGATTAAATGAGTTGAAATATGGAAGTAAAGTGCTTAGTCCCACTGTATAGCAGCATCATCTACAATAACCAAACTATGGAAAGAGCCCATCAACTGATAAACGGATCAAAAAGATGTGATGTGTGTATGCATGGAATATTACTCAGAATTAAATCTTGCCATTTGCAATGACATGGATAGAGCTAGGGGGTATTATGCTGAGCAAAATAAGTCAGAGAAAGACAAATACTATATGCTGTCACCCCTCTGTGGAATTTAGGAAACAAAACAGATGAATATAGGGGAAGGGGGGAAAGAGAGAGAAAGAGGAAAGCAAACCATAAGAGACTCTTAACTATAGAGAACAAACTGAGGCTTGATGGGGGGGGGGGGGGGGGTGTGGAACGGGCTAGATGGGGGATGGGCATTAAGGAGAAAAAAAAACAATGAAGTGCTCAAAACAGGCTGGCATCTCATCAGTACTATGTAAAAACTATTTACAAAAAGCTAAATGGTCTTGTTTTCTGCGTCCCCAAGAAAATAATTGGTTATTAAATGAAGTTTCAAGTTAGAATCACCCAAGAACACATACAAGTCATTTATTCAACAGGGATTTGTTAAGGGTGTACAATGTGCCAAAACAAAAGTCTTTGCCCTTGTGGACTTTATGTTCCAGGGCTTATATCGTTCAAGGACAACAGATATCCCACACACAGCACAAATAAGGCTTTCACCTGAATGGTGGCAGGTTTCAAGTCATAGTTAGCGAGCGCTCTCAGGGTGCAACTTCACTGAACTACTTACTGATAATGGAAGCCAATGTCATGGTTGCCAGCAACCACCTTTAGCTGCACGTGCTGAGGGTGTCTGAATATTTTCTCAAACCGCCTCACATCATCTGCCCAGCCCTGTGGGAAAAATGAGTCGCTGCTGAGATCCAGAGAACCCTCTCTTCCCTGTGGCTAAAAAAACATGCTCCCTACTCAGATAATGAGAAGTTCACTTCCCCGTCCAAATCAGGTGCTCACAGAGTTAATGTAGAACTTAGAATTTCCAATTCTGTGTCATACTTCTTTTACCAAGACTTAATATTTTAATTATTTAATTTGATGTCAACTTTTAATTAAATGATATTCCCCCATATTAAAACATTAGATGGCAGTCCCCAAAATATTTGATTCATGTACCCATTTTAAGATTCCCTGAGAAGATCCCCTGAAGCCCAAGCATGGACCCCCCCTGGGGTCTGATAAGCACTTCAGATTTGGACACATTATAAGAAGAGGCTCTTAGGAATGTCAAGTAAATTCGTGTCTCCTAACCAAGACAGGGATGAGCATATCCCTAATCTTAGCATTTCCCTGTGGCTACAATAAGAATGAGAATGGATAGGATGTGGGCAAAAGAAAGATAAAATCCAATCAATATTTCAACATTATTTTGACATATGCTTTAACTATTAAAGCTTGAGGATTATGTTTCTATCATTCTGGCTCTTATTAAGTCTAAAAACATCAACTGGACAAACATGAGGGAAGACAATACTTAGTTGGATAATAATCAACTTTATCCTAAAAGTTTTAAATAGGCCCAAGCTAGAGAAATATGCTGGAGAGTCCTTCAATACATTTACAAAGACTTCACTTTAACAAATAATATTTAAAGTTAGGATAAGATAAAATCAGAATAACATAAAATTAGAAAAACAGAAACGGGCACCTGGGTGGCTTAGTTGGTTAAGCGTCTGCTTTTGGCTCAGGTCAAGATCTCATAGAGCCCCCACTATCCGTGTTGGGAATTCCTCCTCAGTGGGGAGTCTACTTCTCCCTCTCCCTCTGCCTCTCCTCCCCTGTTTGTGACTTCTCTATCTCAAATAAATAAAATCTTTTTAAAAAGAAAGAAAAACATAAAATGCTGCCCTTAATTTGCAAAAGCAACATATACCTCCAGCATCATTTTATAACTAGCTAATTATTACATATAGAATTTCCACTTATCTCATATTTAATTATGGACTAGATTATAACAAACATAAAAACCCCATAAACAGGGGGTTTCTAACCAGATCTGGACCAAGACTTTCTTTGTAAAGCTTTTTGGATTATCCTGGGAAATGCCAATGGCTTTTTAAAAAAATATCCCACCCCAGTACAAACTGGTACAGCCACTCTGGAAAACAGTATGGAGGTTCAATTAAAAATAGAGCTACCCTATGATCCAGCATTTGCACTACTAGGTATTTATCCAAAGGATACAAACATAGAGATTTGAAGGGACACATGCACCCCAATTTTTATAGCAGCAATGTCCACAATAGCCAAACTATGGAAAGAGCCTAGATGTCCATCGACAGATGAATGGATAAAAATGTGATACACACACACACACACACACACACACACACACTGGAATATTACTCGGCCACCAAAAGGAATGAAATCTTCCCATTTGCAATGACATGGATGGGACTAGATGGTATGTATTATGCTAGGTGAAATAAGTCAGTCAAAGAAAGAAAAATACCCTTTGATTTCGCTTATCTGTATAATTTAAGAAACAAAACAGATGAACATAGGAGAAGAGAAGAAAAAATAAAATAAGACAAAAACAGAGAGGGAGATAAACCATAAGAGACTCTTAACTATAGGAAACAAACTGAGGGTCACTGGAAGGGAGGTGAGTGGGGGGGGGGGATAGGGTAACAGGGTGATGGGCATTAGGCAGGGCACATGATGGAATGAGCCCTGGGTGTTATATGCAATTGATGAATTACTAAATTCTACCTCTGAAACTAATAATACACTATATGTTAATTAAATTGAATTTAAATTTTAAAAATATATCCTATACTGCAAAATCCCTCCTAAAAACCATTCATGACCAAATATTTTTAACTAAACAGCAAAACAGGTATTTTTTTCCATTAATTCCAGGAATGTAATAAGCAAAATATTTTGACAGCTAAGGTGAGAATAGCCTATCTCTTTGGTTATGGAAAAGCTTATGTCCCTTCAACACCCAAACAGAGGCTCCTGAAGGCACAGGAACCTCATTCCAGGCCCCCTCATGGCTCCTTCTGCACCTCTCCCTCAGAAGAAAAAAAATAAGAGGAGTGGCGCCTGGGTTGGTTAAGTGTCCAACCCTTGATTTCAGCTCAGGTCATGATCTCAGGGTAGTGAGATGGAACCCCACATTGGGCTCTGCACTCAGCACAGAGTCTGCTTGAGTTTCTCTCTCCCTCTGCTCCTCCTCCAACTCTCTCTCAAATAAATAAAAAAATCTTTAAAAAAAGGAAGTAGCAAGTAACTCTTATAGCACAATTCTTATAATTTCATGGTTAAATAAACAAGTATAAAATCAAAGAATAGGGGATCCCTGGGTGGCGCAGCGGTTTGGCGCCTGCCTTTGGCCCAGGGCGCGATCCTGGAGACCCGGGATCGAATCCCACATCAGGCTCCCGGTGCATGGAGCCTGCTTCTCCCTCTGCCTGTATCTCTGCCTCTCTCTCTCTGTGTGTGTGTGACTATCATAAATAATAAAAAAAAAAAAAAATTTTTTTTAAAATAAAAAAAATAAAAAAAAAAAATAAATAAAATCAAAGAATATTTCATTATATATTCTGTAATTCTGGTGCCAAGTGAAATTGTATGCACCTTGCCTCTTTTTTCCTTTCCTTTTTTCCCTTTCCCAAGAGGCTCATGAGAATGTGCATTCCTACAAAATGAGTTCTGACTAATCTACTTCCTACATAAACAAATACAGTTGACAGCTGACCAAGAGTTGGAACTGCATAGGTCAACTTATACATGGCCCTTTTTTATAAAGACAGCACAGTACCGTCAAGGTCCTTATGATTTTCTTAGCAGCATTTTATTTTCTCTAGCTGATTTTATTGTAAGAATACAGAATAGATTATACATAACATACAAAATAGGTGTTAACTGTGTTATCAGCAAGGCTTTCAGTCCATAGTGGGCTATTAGTAGGTATGTATGTGGAGAATCAAGAGTTATACCCAGATTTTTAACTGCACAAGGTCAGCATCCCTAACCCGGTATTGTGCAAGGGGTAACTGTTTATAATTAGCTTGCCTATCTCAAGACTGGCATGAGATACAGATCCTAATAATCTTCCAGGTAAACTATATATTTTTAACATTGGCGCTCAGCAAAACTTCCCACCCTCATGGATACTGCTTCATGGATTTTCTGGACTGCCTGCCCTGGACCCCCAAAGCAGGACGAGGGTGCCTGAGTCACAGGGTCCTACCTGGGAGGAGCTCCACTTCCCTTCATCAAAGATGTCCCCTAGAATGAAGACGACTTCTGGCTGCAACAACCACAGAGCTGTCTGGAAAGCTCTCTCCATTTGCCACTCCCTTGAGGTCAACAGGAAGAAGTACAGCATTAGTCTATTTCCTACGTAGAGCCTAGATCCATCTTCTGGGTCATTTAAAAACTGAACTGAATGGTCCCATTCTCCTTCCACAGCCCCATGCTTGCATTCTTCTCCATGCTTACAAGGCTCAGAGTCCATATAGGAGTAAATATGGGGAACAATGGCCCCAGGGAGGGTAGGGCTGCCCCGCCCACACATCTTAAGAGCTGACTTCCCCTCAGTGGCACAGATCAGACCTGACACTGCACCCAGGAAGCCATCCCTCAGTCATGATAGCCCCAGACAGAGGTCAGGGAGAGCTCAATGCAGCTCCCAAAGATGCCCGGTGTGGGCTGTGACCACATCAAGGAGATGACAGTGTCTGGCTGAAGTTTCACTTCTTCTTGAATGACCTCAACTTCCTGCGTGCCTTTGGGATTGGGGACAATAATGGGAGAGTCAGACTAGTTGACATCAAAACTGTAGATCCTGTGTACTTCAGACATCCAAGTAATCATCCACAGGTAAGACAAGTGAATGAAAAGAGCCTGGGGGGCTCCTGGGGGGCTCCTGGGGGGCTCAGGCGGTCAAGCATCTGCCTTTGGCTCAGGTTGTAATCCCAGGGTCCTGGGATGAAGCCCCAAGTCGAGCTCCCTGCTCTCCCTTTGCCCCTTGCCCCTCCCATCCCCACTCATGCTCTCTCTCTTGCTCACTCTCTCTCAAATAAATAAATCTTAAAAAAAAAAAAAAAAACAAAACAAAACAAAAAAACACCTGAGATCTAGAACCTGACAGGCAATGGCTTAACACCCCAGCTCCACCCATAACCAGTCGTCTGGCCTTGAGAAGGTCGCCTTCTCTCTCTGGTTCCTATTCTTCGTTAGTAAATGGGAATAATAAAACCTACTCTCACAGGGCAGTTATGGAATTAAATGAGAGAGCATTTGTAAAATACCCAGCACAGCACCAACACACAGGAGATGCTCAAACATGTCAGTGATTTCTGGAACCACCCTCCCCTCTCCCCAAACAGCTATGACTTGTGGCATTTTCCTAAGGACCCCAATTCTTCCCTCCCTTTTAAGGCATCCTCTGGGCTGTTTCTCCCCTACCAAAGAGAATTGTGACATCCCACGGCATATAAATAGGGGAAGACATAAATTTGGGGTCAGTGAAGACCATCCAGGCCCCATGTAAACTGCTGCACGGTGCACATCTTCACTCAAGACACCTTCCAAAATTCATTTCTCAGTTTTTCTTGATAGAATATTATTCACCCTGGAGGAGAAAGCATCTAGAAACAGCAGTAGCAAGGGGGCTGGGAAGAAAGCCCAAATGGTAAGGACCAAGGAAGACCAAAGGAAATCTCACCCTGGCCCTTCTTTATCTCATGCCTCATGTGGTTTAAAACTTTGAGTAGGGGCACCCGGGTGGCTCAGCGGTTGAGTGTCTGCCTTCAGCTCAGGGTGTGATCCCGAGATCCAGGATCCGGGATCGAGTCCCACATGGGGCTCCCCACAGGGAGCCTGCTCCTCCCTCTGCCTATGTCTCTGCCTCTCTCTCTCTGTGTATCTCATGAATAAATAAATAAAATCTTAAAAAATAAAACCCTCTGAGTAAAGGATGGCAGCCCCCCCATCTTTCCTTCTTTTGTCTTGCCTTCTTCCCTCACCCCTAGAAATCTTACACATCTTACCCTCCCACTCAACATAAGGTTCATCCAAATCCAGAGTACTCCAATGATATTCCTGCTTGCAAGGCTAAAGATCTATTTAGACAGGCACCATGCGGTCATGATGAGGAAAAGAAGTCAGGGTATAGGGTGACCAGGGGCAAGAAGAAGGCTCCGCTGCCTACCCTGGTGGGTGAAGGCCCCATCAGTCACCATGTGGTGGGCATTATTCACAATAGCCAGAAGGTGGAAGTAGCCATCAAACAAGGAACAGAGAAACAAAATATGGTCTAAATATACAATGCAATATCATCCAGCCTTACAAAGGAAGCAAATTCCAGGACACCTGGGTGGTTCAGTGGTGAGCATCTGCCTTCGGCCCAGGGCATAATCCCATTCTGAGGATCAAGTCCCACATCAGGCTCCCTGCAGGGAGCCTCTTTATCCCTCTGCCTGTGTCTCAGCCTCTCTCTGTGTGTCTCTCATGAATAAATAAATAAAATCTTAAAAAAAAAAAAAAGAGAGAGGAAATTCTGACCCGTGTCGCAACACGGATGGACACAAGGACGTGATGCTCAGTGAAATAAGCCAGACACAAAAGGACAAATCCTGCATGACTCCACTTACATGAGGAACCTTCGGGGAGTCAAATCCATAGATACAGAAAGCAGAATGGTGGGTGCAGGGGCAGGAAGAAGGAACAGTGGGGAGTTGGTCTTTAACGAGGACCAAGTTTCAGTTTGGGAATCTGAAAAAGTCCTAGAGGTGGCTGGTGGTGACGGTTGCATAACAGTGTGAACGTACTTGATGGGACTGAAATATACACTTAAAATTGCTTAAGATTAACTTTGACGTTGTGTGTTTTACCACAATTAGAGTTTCTAAAAAGCCTTCTGACAGAAAAGCCAGTGGACAACTTAGCAGGTCCAAGTTGGAGAGACGGCCCTGGTCATCTCCCCAGGGTGACAGCCACTGATCGGCTCTGCTCCTGCCACCCAGAGCAGCCAAAAACCTGCCCGAAACTCCACACCAGTGACTGTGAGAAGGGACCCCCCAGCCCTGGTCTGCTTCCTCCCCTGCCTGGGGCAAAGGGGAACCTCAGCCAACCACACCCAGGTGCCAGACCTTGCTGTGGGCATTTCCCTCGCACAGCCTATGAAGTCTCTGGTGTCAACCAATTACAGACAAGGAGGCAGAGACAGGTTTGGAGGGGCCCTCGTTAGCTTGTCCATAGTCCTAAGACTCAATCCCAGACCTGCCTCCCAAATCCTGGGTCCTTACACATAACAGATGCTCTGTAAACAGTTACATTCAAGGAAAAGTCAAATGCCCCACGTGTCTCTGAGAGGAAAGTAACTAATGACTACCCTGACCTACAGGGAGAAGGATCTACCTTCTTGCCAGAAGAATTTCAGCAAGATTCCTGATTATAGCTCCTACCTTCGTAATTTGTCTAGCCAATGGCCTCGTACTTCCCCAAGCAAGTGAGTGTCAGCCAAAAACATGGCTTTCAGAGTCTTCTGTCCACTGCCATGGGCTGCAGTTTTCACCTCAGGCCAATCACACCGAAAGATCACTAAGTAATAGATTAAAAATTCACAAAACAGAAGCGCTGCAAAGACAACAGCGGTGAGTTTCAACAGCAGGAAACTTCTCTTTAACAGACAAAGATGCTGCCTTCCAAACCCCAGCCTGACCAGAGCCATGTCTCCTGCCTGGGAGTCACCAGCATCCAAGAGTGAAATGCATCAAGAATTCACCACGACAGACCATGGAATCCTGGGTAAGGCACAGCAGGTGTCCAGGGCTTAGCCATGTACCTATGGGGGAAGAGAAAGGACTGGTTTGCGTTTCTTGGTAATGCCACGAACACTACTAGCTCCTTCCATTAAGAACAACTAAGTTACAGAATCCTACCTATGTTCCCAAATAAATGAAGTGTCCGGTACTCATACAAGGATAATTCACTGGATTATGCTACAAGAACAATCTTCGCAATTACATGATGAAGTTTTACTAACATCTTGGAAATCATTAAACGAGAATCTATCCAGGGGATGTTAAGATAGGAGACATAATGGAACAGTCAATAAATATTAAGTGTAACTTGACTCCCAAAAGGATTTGCGACCCCTCCTGGACTTTACAAATCAATAGGCCAGAAGGCCCCTATCGTGTTGCCTCTCTGCTGTGAATTTATCACTTTTCCACATCGCTTTTCCACAAAGGAAGTGAATATTCATGGACAATGTACTTCAGGGATGCGAGCGATATATTTCACTCTGCGCTCAGAGGCCAGGGTCTCACAGAGCGACCCATCTGTCAACACAGCATTTGCAGCATATGTTTTCACAAATACGGATTTTCACCCACAAACTAGCCTTAAAATTCTGGATGGTCTTCTGTTAGGAGACATTTATGTGCAGTGGTTTCTCTATGGAAAACTTTAAAATCTTTATGGATTCTCCTGAACCATAAATGAAGTCTGTATCCTATTTATTTTTTAAAATAAAAAAGCATCCACTTTTGACACATCTGAAGAGAAAGGCTGGTACAGGGATGACCTGATATGGGGCTTTAAGAAGTGACATGCTACTAAAGTTCCTCACCTTACACTCAAGATGAGGATCTATTTTTTTAAGGTTTTATTTATTTATTTGAGAGAAGGGGAGAGAGAGAAAGAGAGAGAGGACAAGCAGGGAGGAGGGGCAGAGGAAGAGGGAGAAGCAGGCTCCCCACTGAGCAGGGAGCCTGATGTGGGACTCCATCCAGAACCCCAGGATCATGACCGGAGCCGAAGGCAGATGCTCAACCACTGAGCCACCCAGGAATCCCTCAAGATAAAGATCTTAAAGGGTAGTGATATGATGGCTGCAGAGAACTCAGATACAGGAGAAACTCCAGAAGTCTCGCGGTGGAGGCTTGGGGGCCACAGACCACTGATCCCACTGAGCCAATAAATACAGAAAATCCCTTTCTGAGGGGGTGATTTTCTGAGATGAATCCAGGAACCTTCATATGGTGGATAAACAAGGAGTCAAGAACATTCTTACTCTTATAGGGTCTAAGATCATCTCTGCAAAATTCAGTTTCCAGAACTGTTCACATTTGCACATCAGCCTAAATCCCATAAAAGTCCCTGCTTCCTGCATGGTGGCATTTTATTTAACAACCAACCATTAAGATATGGAACATTTTGTAAATCTTACCTAAAGAAAAATAAATGGGGACAAACATGCATTTTGAGCCATTATCGAAAGTTTGAGGCTAACACATAGCCTCAGAACTGAAAGTGCCTTCACTGGGCGAGGGGCTCCATGGTTAAGCATCTGCCTTTGCTCAGGGTGTGACCCCGGGGTCCTGGGATGGAGTCCCACACTGGGCTCCCCACAGGGAGCCTGCTTCTCCCTCTGCCTGTGTCTTCTGCCTCTCTCTTTGTGTCTCTCAGGAATAAGAAGAAAGGAAAGAAGAAAAAGAAAGAAGAAAAGAAAAGAAAAGAAAAAAAAAGAAAAGAAAGAAAGAAAGAAAGAAAGAAAGAAAGAAAGAAAGAAGAAGGAAGGAAGGAAGGAAGGAAGGAAGGAAGGAAGGAAGGAAGGAAGGAAAAAGGAAAGGAAAGGAAAGGAAAGGAAAGGAAAGGAAAGAAAGAAAGAAAGAAAGAAAGAAAGAAAGAAAGAAAGAAAGAAAGAAAGAAAGAAAGAAAGCCTTTGGAAATGATGGATACCTTTCATGCTCCTCCAAACAGAGCTCTGGAAACTGTTTGCTGTACTAAGTCCTCACTCCTGTCTGTGTCTCTTCAGAAAAGGAGACATGAGAAGATTGGAAGGGCAGGACTAGCTCTGCACCCAAGGGTTCACCTTCTCTCTGCTCCCGAATGGCCTCATCTAGGTAAATACTTGATTGAAGAGGGAACAGGATGCCAATGCCAGGCTTAAATGCGTCCTTTCATACGGAGGTCAAAGGCGGCGAAGTGTGCAATCTGCGACCTGCTGCTCCGCCTGGAATTCTACTCTGAGCATCCACACTGTCTTTATCAGGCAGTCCGGGGGCAGCCCTGGTGGCACAGCCTGCAGCCTGGGGTGTGATCCTGGAGACCCGGGATCAAGTCCCACATCGGGCTCCCTGCATGGAGCCTGCTTCTCCCTCTGCCTGTGTCTCTGCCTCTCTGCCTGCCTCTCTCTCTCTCTCTCTCTCTGCCTCTGAATAAATAAAAAATTTAAAGAATATATCAGGCAGTCCGACCACCACTGACTGACGGCCATACCCTGTCCTGGCACTTAGAACCACCTGCCATCTTGTTCATCTAAGGATGAGCCACGAATGCCACATAACTAGAATCACCATAAACCTTCTCTTCCAACAGGAGACACCTATGAGGTGCAATGTGCCACTGAGGATAATAAGAACGGGGCCATGGTGCAAATCAGGCCACTCAGGGCGTGTGGCTGCCTGACTCCACCCATGAGGCTACTCTCAGTCTGATGCAGTCGAGGAGAACGAGGAGAACGTAAGGAGGCTCCTGCTGTCATCCACGTATCAGCAATCAAACTCCAGAATGAGGTAAAAATGCTGCTAGTAGCCACTCACCAGTGAGACTAGGCATGGAGCCTCTATCTGGGGGCTGCTCATAGGAGACAGAGAGAGAGCCTCTAAGGAATCATGAATGTATTTCTTACTACCATCTACCTTCCCTTGGTTCGAGTCAGTCAAATGTATCAGAAGCAACCATTCCGTCTTACTATCTCACTTTCTTTCAGAAGGCCTCAGAGTCTTCTGAAATCCTCATGATAGCAGCTGAGACTTCCTAAAACCTTCGTGTTTCCTCAGCTGTTGGAGGGTGAGCTGAGAGGAAGGAGCCCAGCCTCCAGGTTCTCCTACCTTGCACACTGTTGCTCTTTAAAGGCTCCAAGTTCCCCGAAATGAAAACCAGAACGACAGCTCTACACCCACTTGCCTTCATCCAAGAAGCCAGTTTTGGTGGTGACCAAGGGCCCCGGCTTCCCTTGACCGACGGGAGCACGACAGGACACAGAGATGAGGCCCAGGTTTGCACTCAGGGGCGGGCGGCACTGGCTCTGCCGACCCAGCTCCCACATCCTGTTACACATCTTCTCGTGAAAACCCTAGCACCATGTGAATCCGCTCTCCAGTAAAATGTGATCCTTTTTAAGAACAAGAGCTCCTCCTCAGAATGGAAACCATTTTTTGACAACTTCTGACACCAAATCCTTAACCAAATTCCCTTTTGCTCAAATCTTGGAAAACTTCTTTCTCTATCCAAACTCATTGTATTACTCATCAAATCAGTATCTCCCAGTGTTGTCTCCCACATTGCGGCCAAAGTACATCCCCTTTGACCTCCTGACGTGAACAGAGTACTCTGTAGGGCTGATGGGGGTCGGGGCTGGGATCTGTCCTCCCCCTAGAAATGGTACAACAAGGCCAGCACACCGGGCGTACACCAGGTAATGAGATGCCACTCCTACCTTACTGCTGCTTCCAGATGGGATACCGTGACCTCCTCCTTGTGCTCATGCCAATTCGCACTTAAGCCGACCTCAGGGACAGCACTGCTTCATTTCCTGACAGGGCCAACCTGTGAAACAAGCATGCTGAGCACTAAGGGATTGGGAAGGACAGACACTTCCACCACAGGGGCACACACAGCTACCCTTCTTAGCAGGCAGAGGAAAACCAAAAAGCTCCAAGGGGGAACCAGCAGCCACTTGTTCCTCTTCCACTATCTTATCCAAGGTTCTGAATACCCACCAGCAAAAAACAGCAATGCTGAACTGGTAAAAATCCCACCCACAGCTCTGTTATGTGACCTTGGGCAAGCCACCTACCCTTTCCAAGCCTCATAATGGGGGGGAGGGGGGAGGTCACAGTACCTACCTCCACTGATGTCATGAGATTGATAGAAATAATGTTCACAAATGTGCCCTTTTTTTAAACAGTAAATCTTTCCATGAGGCAGGCATGTCAGGATTAGATTAGAGAATAAGCCTTCCAATCTGGTGAATTCTGACAGGCTCAAAGAAGTGGAACTTGATTCAGATAGCCATAATCAGCTGAGGGAGAAGGAAACCCAGCAGAGAATAAGGGGAGACATCAGAGACAATCTGGAAGCTGTGGCCATCTTTCTCCACTCATTTACCGAGTTGGACTTTCTAATACTTGACATGCAAAGTCCCTATGCCTTTTCTTCACTAAGTGTAAACCTGACCTTGTAGTTCAATCATAGTAAGTCAATGACTTAAAATCTCCACAGCCATACACACCTACTCAAGAAAGACATGTGGAAAAAATGTGTTTATCCACCTTATTTCATAAGATGTAAAACTAGGCCATCAGTGGCTTCAATAAAGACAATATGCTCATGTGAAGAATTCCATCCACATTACATGCCTCCCTTTACATTAGCAGATTTGGGTTCAAAAAGCAAAATTACTAAAATGTTACTGTTTTCTCCCCCCTCCAAGGTGAATTTGTCAATTTTATTAAACTCTTGTTTCCACCTTATATACATGGATCTGTGTATCCTGGTCATGATATAAAATGTATTTCCTACTGCAGTGGTTTGTAGCTCCCTAAGTCAGGGACCTCGCCTTGTCCATCCACACAGCCCCTCTCTGCTGGTGCTCAGAATGGTGCCTGTGAATAGTAAATGCTCAAGAAGCATCTTGAGCCTGTGAATAATAAGTGCTCAAGAAGCATCTGTGGAGTCAATGGCCTACATTTAATCTTATTGTCCCCAAACATTTTAGAATTACAAACATAGATTATCACTCTTTTGGTCTTTAAACACTTCACAGTCTCCAGTCATAGAAAGAACAGATCAAGAAGATGTCCTGTTCCCCTTGGTCAGAGGGCCAGGCAGGGATTTAAAGACGGCCAAACAGGTGCACAGAACACATTTTCTCGCCAGCCCCTGTGTGGAACCCTTACAAAGGAAAAGCTTGGGTGGCCCTCTGATGAGAGGAAAGTACTGACAGTCTTTCCTGAGACGTTTTGGAGAAACAGCCTTCTTTCTAAAAGGGGAGTACATGAAAATGCCTGGTAGCTCCTGGGTTCTCTCCTAAGCCCTGGGGCTGGCACGATCCAGGCAACTGGGGAAGTCTATATCTCAGTTGTGCTCTTTCCTAGTATGTGATCTTAGGCAAGTCACTCGAAAAAAAAAAAAAGAGGGGAAGGGAGAGAAACAAGATGGTTATTATAAAAAGCAAAACAAAATAACAAGCACTGATGAGGATGCGGATAAGTTGGAATGCTTGTGTACTGTTAGTAATTCTGGAAATGGATAGTGGTGATGGCTGAAGAATAATGTGAATGTACTTAACATCACTGAACTGTAACCTTAAAATGGTCAAAATGTTAATTAAATTTTATGTTATGCAGTTTTTGCCACAATTTTCTTAAAAAAGGAAGAAGCACACAATCACACAACACACACACTGGACCCTAGCAAGCTAATGATGTCCTCTGGCAAGAGCTTCCTTTTGGATCTAAATATACCACCTGTATATATAAAAAGAAGTTTTGGGAGCCTGGGTTTAGGGAAACATCACTGAGTCACCTCACCTTTTTAAGGACACTACTGGTAGATGAGACTGGTAGGAAGGCTCTAAGCTGGCTTGTGTTCCCCAAATCAGATCACCTTTATAAAGCAAAATGTGTGTGCTGTTGCTGAAGAATGTTTCCTTTGGCTATTTATTAAAGTGATTAACGCATCAGTTCCTAGAGGGCACAGCAGCCGCTGCCCTGTGACACATAGAGAAGGAAACTGAGGGGTGTTTCGAGCATAGAAAACAAACAGCTAAAGAAAAACGATTGCCATGTTATTACTCAAGAACAGCCCTCTTAAATTATAGCATAACATATTAGCATAATACATGCACGGCACATGGTTCCCTATTGCCTAATATGTAAAAATAGCAGCTACAATCCAAAACTGGGAACAAAACATTTTATCCACTTACTGATTTGTTACTTCAAAGCTATCATTAAAATATCTAAACTCCCTCCACCCAAAAACAGCATCAAAAAATGTCTAATATGCACTGACCTGTGTTTTTTTCTTACTTGTCCATTACCTTAAATATATCAACACAGTGTCATCAATGGCTATTCAAATGTTACATGTTCCACCTTAAATGGTATTTTTGAGTAAGACAGATTTTTTTGGTCAATCTACATCAGTACACTAGAAAGTGAGAGGCCCCTACGATTTAATACATGGGCCTTAACTAATCGTGATTCTCCCGCAAATAAACGGCTAATGCCCAGAATACCGTTTCGTCAATAAGCTAACTTGCAATCCTTAGAAAGCAAGAAGGTCCCAGTTTGCAGGAACAAGAGACGGCAATGAACCCGGAAGCCTAATTCCTAGAGCACGGCCGTGAGAGTACGCGGAGCATCGTGCTGGCGGCGGGCGGCCGGCAGCAAGCGGGGCGGGGCGGGGCGGGGCGGGGCGGGGCGGAGCCGGGCGGAGCGGGGCGGAGCGCTCAGCCTCCCGGGGAGCCCGGCCCGGTCCCTTCACCTGCGCTCCAGCCGCCGAGCGTCCCCGCGCTTCCGCCTCCGCGCACTGGGCCCAGCGGGCCACCGTCAGCCCGCGAGCGCGCGCCGTCCGTGTGCGGCCGGCCCAGAAGCGCCGAGGGGCCGCGAGGAGGCCACGCCCCCGGCCCGCCCCCAGGTGCGCCCCCGCC
The DNA here is from genome assembly GCF_018345385.1 of Vulpes lagopus. NCBI lineage: Eukaryota > Metazoa > Chordata > Mammalia > Carnivora > Canidae > Vulpes > Vulpes lagopus. Next base: position 108,404,146 of record NC_054824.1, on the reverse strand, counting down.
CGCGCGGGCCGGGAACCCCTGGGCTCCAACTAGCAGCCCCAAACAGCAGGTGCAAAGAAGCAAAGCCCTACGCTTGGCCGCCTCTTCCTGAACGACTGGGTGCGTGTCGTCCTCAGTGTCTCCTAGCTCTCTTCTCCGCTCGAGTCCTCAGTCCCCGCCGGGCCCCCGGAACGACGTCTGCTGCCGCCGCAGCCGCGGGCCCCCGCAGCGCGGGCCGGTGCGGGTCGGGGCGGCCTGGAGCTGGCTCCCCGTCTGCTCCGCCGCGGCTCGGAGCCGTGTCCGCGGGCCCCGGCGGCGGGCAGCCGAGTGGCCGGGCCTCCGCGCGCCGCCGGCAGGTGGCGCCGTGCCCACTGGCTGCCTCCCTCGCCGGCGGGCGCTCGGGGTGGGCCCCACGCGGGGCCTCCCGCGCCTTGGGCTGCGGGACGTGGCCCGTTGCCTTCGAGGGCTGTGTGATGAGCGCACGAGACCACTGGGGCGACTATTACTGGGGGCTTCCTTTTCCTTTCCCTTTTTTTTGAACTAACGTTACTTATAACAGTATAGCGCCGCATGCTCTACTTTTCAAAGGGCTTTCCCATCCATTATTTCAAATAATCCTCAAGATAAGCTTATAAATCAAGAATCAGAATCATTACCCTACGTTACAAGAAGTAAACGAAAGCTCGAAGCGATGGCACACGAAGTCTTCCAACCAAGCAATTCTAGCATATATTTGCAAATCTGTGAGTGTAGTTAATATACAGAGATATAATAGAAATCATATAGAAAGTGACCAGCACAATGCCTGGCATCTGATAAGCAAGCAGTAAATGGCTACATTATTATTAATTAAGAGCATTGTAATATTTTCGAATATGTCTGGATGAACAATTTTACCATCACGAAAACTGGGACAACCTACCCTATATGCACACCAATACGATGCAGTGGTAAGTACACAGCATCGTCTCTATTCTTGCTAACTAGAAAGGAAAAAAAAAAAAAATTGAATCCAAGATAGCCTGTAATTAACTCCAAGCTTAAGGAAATATAGAGACCCATGAACAAGATAAATTCCATCACCAGGAAGCAACCAGCTGGATCCAGAATGGGGAGATCTACAGACCACATGACCTAACTTCTTTATTTAACAAATAACATCAGAAAAAAAAAAAAAAAAAGAGGAGGAGAGGGAGATTTGTTACAAAACCGGCTTGAGAGACACATTAGCCAAATGCTAGTTCGTGGGCTTTTGTGTGGGTCATAATCAGGACAAACTAGCTTTTAAAAATATATATTTAAAGATTGGGAAACTTGGAAATGGAATGGATGTTAGGTGCCCCTAAAGAATTGTTGGTGATTTTGGTATAATAATACTATTGTGGTTTTTTTTTTTAAGATTAGAGAAATGAAAGTATTGACAGCCAAATTGTATGATTTCTGGAATTTGCTTTAATATTCCAGGAAATAAGAAAACAGGGAAGTAGGAGAAAAAATAATATTAGCAAAATGTTAATTATGTTGAAGCAAGGAAATAGGTGTATAGCATAGCAATTGGAAGAAACAATGCCTCCCCCCCCAAGACATCCACAGCCCAATCTCTGGACCTGTGATTGCTACCTTATGTGGCAAATGGGACTTTGCAGGTGTGATTAAGGTTAAGGACTTGAGATGGGAGTTTCTCCTGGGTTATCCCACTGAATCCAATCTAATCACTGATCCTTACATGTGGAGAACCTTTCCACGCTGTATGACAGGGGTAGATAACACAGGGATGGGTCAGTCCATTCAAGCAGCTATAACAAAACATTACCCGTTGGGTGGCTTAGAAACAACACAAATGTATTTCTCAAACCTGTGGAGGCTGGAAGTACAAGATCAGCATGGTTGCTGAGAGGGTAAATGAGAGCCACCTTCCTAGCTCATCACCGCATCTTCTCCCGGGGTCTTTGCATGGTGGAAGGGGTGAGGGAGCCCCAAGAAGTCTCTCTTATAAAAACACTGATCCCATTTGTAAAGGCTCCACTTGACACCTCCCAAAAGCCTCATCTTCAAGCACCATAACATCAGTCATTAGTATGTCAACATAAAAATTTTGAAGGGACATGAGCATTCTGTCCAAAGCAGAGGGTCAGAGAGCTGTAGCCTGACAAGGACTCTACCTGCTGTTAATGATGTTGAAGATGGAGAAAGGGGACACAAGCAAGGAATGTGGGCAGGTGGCTCCTAGAAGCTGGAAAAGACAAGGAACCACCTTGATTTTAGTGCAGTGAAATTACTGACCTATAGAACAATAACAAATTTGTGTTGGCTTAAGTCACTAAATTGATGGTGATATGTTGCAGCAGCAATACAAAATCCACACAACCATTCATTGTATTTCTCTCCACTTTTGTGTATAGTTAAAACTTGTTGTCATGTTAAGTCCATAACACCTAAGAAATACATTTTAGAAGTACTTCATTTATACCTGAAGCATAACAGAGTCTAACTGGGATCCCTTGGTGGCTCAGCTGTTTGGCACCTGCCTTTGGCCCAGGGCGCGATCCTGGAGTCCCGGGATCGAGTCCCACATCGGGCTCCCGGCATGGAGCCTGCTTCTCCCTCTGCCTGTGTCTCTGCCTCTCTCTATGTCTATCATAAATAAATAAATAAATAAATCTTTAAAAAAATTTAAAAAAAATAACAGAATCTAACCTAACAAAATTATAATGCATTTTAACTTGAAAAAGAACTATGTGATATGATGTCCTCTTAAAACGTCTCATTAAGAGTATAATTAATAAGTGAAGGGATGGGAAAACATTTATCATGCAAATGGAAGTGACAAGAAAGCCGAGATAGCAATACTTATTTTGGACAAAATAGACTTTAAAACAAAGATTGTAGGGGTGCCTGGGTGGCTCAGCACTTGAGCGTTTGCCTTTGGCTCAGGGCGTGATCCCGGATTCCCCAGATCCAGTCCGGCATCGGGCTCCTTGCATGGAGCCTGCTTTTCCTCCTTCTGCCTGTGTCTCTGCCTCTCTCTGTGTCTCTCATGAATAAATAAAATCTTTTAAAAAGAAAGGAAAGAAAGAAAGAAAGAAAGAGAAAGAAAGAAAGAAAGAAAGAAAGAAAGAAAGAAAGAAAGAGAAAGAAAGAAAGAAGAAAGAAAATCTTTAAAAAATAAAATAAAGACTGTGACACCTGGGTAGCTCAGTGGTTGATCATATGCCTTTGGCTTAGGTCATGATCCTGGGGTTCTGGGATCAAGTCCCACATGGGGCTCCCTACTCAGTGGGGAGTCTGCTCCTCCCTCTCTGTCGGTCGACTCCTCCCCCCTGCTCATGCTCTCTCTCAAATAAATAAAACCTTTTTTACAAAATTTTAAAGGCTTAAAAAATAAAACAAAGACTGTAACAGGAGACAAAGACACTATATAATCATAAAGGAATAATGCAACAAGAAGATAGAACAATTGTAAATATTTATGCACCCAATATGGAAGCACCCAAATACATAAAGCAGCTAATAACAAACATGAAGGAAGTAATTGGTAGTAATACAATGATAGCAGGAGACTTTAACGCCAAGGAAACCAAACAATATATGGAGACAAATGAAAATGAAAACACAATGGTCCAAAATCTTTGGGGTGCAGCAAAAACTATTTTAAGGGGGAAATTTATAGCACTACAGACCTATCTCAAGAATTAAGAAAAATCTCAAAGAAACAACCTAACCTTATACCTAACAGGACTAGAAAAAGAAGAAAAGTAAAAAATGAAACCAGTGGAAGGAAATAATAAAGTTTAGAGCAAAAATAAATCAAATAGCAACCAAAAACAGCAGTAGAACAGATCAGTGAAACCAGGAGCTGGTTCTTTGGAAAGATCAACAAAACTGATAAACCTTTTTCAAAAAAAAAAAAAAGGACTCAAACAAAATTAGGAATGAATAACAACCCACACCCCAGAAATACAAAGGATTTTAAGAGTATATTATGATAAATTATATGCCAACAAATTGGACAACCTAGAAGAAATGAATAAACTCCCAGGAACATAATAACCTCCCAGAACTGAGTCAGGAAGACATAAGAATTTAAAACAGATCAGTTAACAGCAATGAACCTGAATCAGTAATCACAAAACTCCCAACACATGAAAGTCCAGGACCAGACAGCCTCAGAGACAAAGTTTAGCACTCATTTGCATTTTAACCATAATTGCCCCATAGAAAAACATTTAGCTGCATCCTATTCATGAACACACCGAGGTGAAGTGAAATATGTGAAGCAGAATACTCCAGAGTATCCAGATGTTTGCGTTTTTTACTTCATTCACTCAGGAGATATGCACTGAGACTTTGGTCCTAAGCTAAGTCTTCAAAAATCATTCTAGGGATTGTGCCGTTAGATAGGAAAGAGAGAGTAGGAATCCTGACATTCAGGAGAAGGACTTTTGTGAGGACAATGTATTAACTTTCTATGCTGGGTAGCAAATTACCACAAACTTTGTAATTTATGACATTCTGCTCCCAGTCCTCTTCTGGCTCATGGTTGTTGGCAGAAATCAGTTCCATGTGATTGTAGACTGAGCCCTCAGCTCCCAGGGGCTCCCGCTCGTGCTCCGCCATGCAAGGCCTTCCCCACAACCTGGCAGTCACTCCCTCAATGCCAACCAGAGAACATCTGCTGCTGTTGGTTCAAATCTAAATCTCATTAAGAGTATAATTAAGAAGTGAAGAGATGGGAAAACATTTATCCTGACTTCTTCTGTTTCTTCTCTAGACCTTAAGATCTAGATAAATCAGATCCACCTAAAATCATCTCTGTTTTGATAAACTTAATGTCAACTTATTAGAGACCCTAAACACCTTTACAGGGGATCCCTGGGTGGCTCAGCGGTTTAGCACCTGCCTTTGGCCCAGGGCGTGATCCTGGAGTCCCGGGATCAGATCGAGTCCCACATCAGGCTCCCTGCAAGAAGCCTGCTTCTCCCTCTGCCTGTGTCTCTGCCTCTCTGTGTGTGTGTGTGTGTCTCTCATGAATAAATAAAATCTTAAAAAAAAAAAAAAAAAACTAAATACCTTTACAATATTCTTTCACTTTTGCCTTATACCATACCCTACTCACAGGAGTGATATCCCGCCATATTCATAGGTCCCATCTTCACTCCAAGGGAGCACTCGACAAGGTGTATACACTGGGAGACATACATACATGTTAGGGACAATGCAGTATTCTATCTACCACATGTGGTATTCCACCCTCATTTCAGGAGAAGAGCCAAAGTCCAGGGGTCCCAGGGTCTCTAACAGAGTGGGCTCCTGACTCAGCTGTACAGTGTACTGGATTCTATAGACAATCACCAGAAAAGCTAACAAGACATCAATCCAAGCTGTGAAGGGGGGCAGGGGTGAGAGTGGGGTGGGGGGGGTGGAGCGGGGGTGTAATTATGCAAACGGAAAAAAAAGACAAATCAAATACAAAAGCAGAATGAGAGCTCACTAACAATCTTACAAATCAGAGAATTGTTTTAATGTAAATTACTATCCTCAATTTATCTGGTTTATAAATCTTAATTTGACACACTGAGTTCTTTCTTAAGATAGTGAAAGAACCTAAAGGAGCCATTTCCTACCTCAGTTATGCATTTGCAATTTAGATTTACTTCTTTAACCATTGCAATTTAATTTTCTTAAGGTAAACATCCTCTCTATTGAGAAGATGGAAACATTTTCCCTTCCTCTATTGTAGGTTCTTTCATTGGTCTAATTAAATTGATATGAACAAATTAATAGAATCAAACAAATTTCAGGGTGCCTGGCTGGCTCATTTGGTGGAACATGCAACTCTTGATCTTAGGGTCATGAGTTCTGGCCCCACATTGGGTATGAAGCCTACTTTAAAAAAAAAATTCATACTGTTAAATAACAAAAATTTAACTGAGTAAATTTTAAAAATTTAATTGGCTTTATTAATCAATTTGTGAATCAGTATCCTATCTAGCTACAGAAAGGGAAAGTTTTGAAAGCAGGACAAGAAAGTCATAAACAGAAACAAAAATTATTTCAAGTGAGGTCACCTTCATTTGGGGACAAAAGGCTCTTACTAGGTGGAGTTTCTCATCTTCCTTTAGGGGATGGAGAGGGCCTATGTGACAGGCGATCTTATTGGTGCTACCAGAAAATTCCTGACTGCTCAGTTAAGACTACCTTTCTGGGGGAGGCTGCAACCAGGATAGATTAGGTATTTATTTTTATTTTTATTTTTGTAAAGATTTTATTTATTTGACAGAGAGAGAGAGAGAGCACAAACAGGGGGAGTAGCAGAGGGAGAGGGAGAAGCAGGCTCCCCACTGAGCAGGGAACCCGATGTGGGGCTTGATCCCAGGACCCCAGGATGATGACCTGAGCCAAGGCAGATGCTCAACTACCCAGATGCCCCATTAGGTTAGGTATTAAGCCCTGGTTTGTGACATGATCTAGCACAAGTGACTCCATTTGAGGCTTGTGGTTTTCTTTTTAACAGTATGTACAAGAGCCCCATAAAAATATAAGATCTGAAGGGCAGCCTGGTTACTGAGGCTTATATAGCACCCTGAGCTAAAGAAAGGAGTAGGGTTCTGGAGTTGCAAAGGGAAGGAAAGCCATTCATGGGAAAGCAAGAGAAGATGTTTGGGGAAAAAAGGTCACCCTGTGATACAGAAAAGTTTCTTAGGTAAAAAGGTAAATCTATAATAACTCTTGGATCCAGGCTGCCTTCCCAAGGTAAGTTTAGGCAACTGGGGAAGCAGAAAAGTGCTTTTCCTGAATCTGATGGGTTTCAATTGCCTTTAACTCCAAAAAAGACATCTTGGGGTCACAGAATCTACTCCCCTTCAGTTTCCGGTTTTAGATTTTGATGTCTAAGGTAAGAAACAAACAACAAAAAAAAGCTAATGTATCCATTTGCCTTCCCTCCAAGTAGTGCCTGCAGTGTGATCTTAATAAATTGCAAAGATTGTTCTTTTTAATTGTTAAAAAGGCAAGTTTTTACATGAGACATTATAGTCCACCTACAGCAAGAGGCTAAATAATTGGTAGAGTTTAATATCATTGCAGTTTATAGACTACCTTCCTATTTCATGTATCCAGTATAATCCCAACTAAATTAAAATCTCCGTGAGGAGAAAGGCTACACTTCATACCTATTCATATCCAGAATAGCTTCTAATAGAATACACAATACAGAATTGATTCCTAATAATAAAAAAAAAAAGGTATATAGCAGTGCCCTAATACACATTCAAGACCCCCAGGGAATGCCTGAAATGGCAGATAGTCCCGTGCCCTATATGTACTGTTTTTTCCTCTACGTACATACATATAACAAAGTTTAATTTCTAAATTTAGCCATGGTAAGAGATTAATAGCAATAACTAATGATAAAACAGGACATTTATAATGATAAACTGTAAAAAAAGTTATGTGAATGTCTCCCTCTCTCTCAAAATATCTAGTTGTACTATACTCATCTTTCTCCTAGTGAGGTGATAAATGCTTACATGATGAGATGAAGGAAGGTGAGTCACTACAGTTAGTGTTGTGATGTAGCATGAGGCTTCTACTGACCTTTTGATCTGATCATACATCAGAAGGAGAATTGTTAGCTTCCCAACCGTGGTTGACCACAAGTAACGGAAACTATGGAAAGCAAAGCTTAGGTAAGGGGACACTACCGTATATTGGATAAATTGAAAACATTTAATAAGACATGTTGTTATTGTCAGAGATTCTAGTTTAGGGAACTTTACTTTTTTTTTTTTAAGATTTATTTATTTACTCATGAAAGACACAGACTGAGACAGATAGAGGCAGAGACACAGGCAGAGGGAGAAGCAGGCTCCTCGCAGGGAGCCCGATGCAGGACTCGATCCCAGATCCGAGGATCACACCCTGAGCCGAAGGCAGGTGCCCAACCGCTGAGCCACCCAGGTGTCCCTTTATTTACTTTTAAGGATAATTGCTTTTAAAAGCTTGATTAGGGCTTTCCTGAGAAGGTTACTTTGATTTTTTTTCTGCATTGATTTATTTCAAGTCAGAGTCCTGAGTGCAAATTATTTAGACTGATTCATTAAAATTTTCCTCTCTTCTTTAATATGGATCAGGGGCCATTTATCTATTAGGTGCTATAAACTGAGTCTATCTATCTAAATAGATAGCAAAACCAAAACTTCTGGACAATGCTTGGGACAAAGCTAGTTGATGAGGTATCCCCACACACCCCAAAATGTAAAGGCAGTGAGGCTGACCACAGATAGCTGCTAAACATGGTGCTATCAGCATACGTGCAGATAGAAACAGGGAAGCGCTGGGGAAACAGCCTTGAGTTTCCCCAGGAAAGAAGGAGAGAACATCAGCAGAAAACAGGAAGGTCATCCAGCCAATAGCAGCAAGTACCAGGAGCCTGTTGATAGACCAGGGCTACAACCCTTTCCCCCCCCACGGATAAAGATGAGACCCTGCACAGAGGAGAAGAAACTCCCAGGATAGAATAAGAATTTTGCAGGACCTGGGCAAGAGAAATGTGGGGAAAAGAAAGAACATATAAGAGTGGGAAAGGAGAAATTTCAGAAGGCAAACTTGCATAGTTTAGTACACATAAAAAATAAAAGGCAGGGCGGCTTAGGGGGCTCTCTCTAACATCTGACTTCTGCTCAGGTCATGATCCCAGGGTCCTAGGATTGAGCCCTGCATCAGGCTCCCTGCTCAATGGGGAGTCTGCTTCTCCCTCTGCCTTGCTTGTGTTCTCTCACTCGCTCTCTCTTGCTCTCTCAAATAAATAGATAAAATATTTTTAAAAAAAGAAAAAGCATTGCTAAGTGAACTTGCAAAACTGCTCCTGAACTCCACTCCCTTTGGATGCTCAGAAGTAAATGCAAGTAAGAGTGAGCATTAGAAAAGAATTGTGACTGTGAGGCCTGGGTGGCTCAGTGGGTTAAACATCTGCTTTCAGCTCAGGTCATGATCCCAGAGTCCTGGGATCCTCCCAGAGTTGTCAAGGCTCTCTGCTCAGTGGGGAGCCTGCTTTTCCCTCTGCCCTTTCCTTGATTATGCTCTCTCTTTCTCTCTCAAATAAACAAATAAAAACTTAAAAAAAAAGAAAAGAATTGTGATTGAAAGCTATCAAAGTTACTGTCCAAAAAAAAAAAAAAAATAGAACAAGTAGAGTAACATTTCTACAGGCAACAAAAGTGTGGAGGAATGTTATGCTACAAAGTCATGCCTGCCAAACTGCCAAGCTGGAACCCATTATTTCAAAACAAGCTAGAGACATCAAGAGAATGAGGGAAGACAAAATCAGAATAAGGGAAACTCAAAAATGGAGTGACAACTCAGGAAAGAATTAGAAATAAGAGAAGAAAATGTGAGAAATAGAACCTGAATTGAAATGACTGTGAGAGAAAATAAACAACCAATGACACCTTAAAATCAACGAGAAATGAAGAGAACATGAGAATATCATACAGATAATAGGAGTCCCTGGAGATGGAAAGTAATAGGAGAGAACAATTCTAAAACCTGTACTTCAAGAAAACTCTTCTGAAATTAAAAAAAAAAAATTCACATGTTTGAAACATATTGAAAGCACACCCTACATTCCTCAGAATATCAATTTGGAATGCTGAGCATTAAGCCATATTCCAGTAAAATAATGAGACTTTAAAGAAAAATGTAAAGAACATGTATTCAGGCATCTAGGCAAAGAGAACACAAAGTGATTTATGAGGGAGTGAGATTGAGATTGTAGGAGCCCAGGGCAGGCTGCCACAAGATGGGCCACTTTGGCATGAAAATTGTTTTGAGTTAAAAAAAAAAAAAAACATCCAGGGCAGCCCGGGTGGCTCAGTGGTTTAGCGCCGTCTTCAGCCCAGAACATGATCCTGGAGACCTGGGATCCAGTCCCACGTCGGGCTCCCTGCATGGAGCCTGCTTCTCCCTCTGCCTGTGTCTCTGCCTCTCTCTCTCTCTCTCTCTCTCTCTCTCTCTCTCTCTCTCATGAATAAATAAATAAAATCTTTTTTAAAAAAATCCAAAAACTCGATTAATTAATTAATTTTTAAGAAGGAGGCACCCAGTGGGTGGCTCGGTCAATGAAGCATCTGCCTTCAGCTCAGATCATGATCCCGAGATCCTGATGGAGCCCCTTGTCAGGCTCTGCTCAGCAGGGAGCCTGCCTCTCCCTCTCCCTCTGCCCTGCCCCCTGTGTGTGCTCCCTTGCTCTCTCTGTCAAATAAATAAATACAATCTTAAAAAAAAAAATCAACTCAAAAACATAAATCCAAACTCAGTAGATGCAGGAAAAGCTCTTTGTCTACCCTACAGCTGCCTAAAAAGAGTTCAGATAGAGGACCCAGCTGGGAAGGGAGCTATCACCCTGGCTCACCACATGATACTCTGTGCGGTGGACAGGCAGGAACCTAGTGAGGTCTGCTTGACCCAAGTTCTCTATGCCCCATGGCTTCTGAGTAGCCAGTGAACAGTTGTTTACCAGACATTCACTCTTTTTCATTTTTCCTGATTGTATTCCTTCTCTTCGAAGCCCCAGACCACTACCCACTTCCCCTTAGTTCAGGATACACGTACACCTCATTCCCTCCAACTGTCTTTGGAATTTCCATGTCTATGTGGATTCCGTGTAAGGATGCTGTTAAATCTGATTCTCTCCTGTTAATCTGTCTCATGTCAATTTGGTTTTTAGTCCAGCTAGAAAGATCTTGATGGGGACAGGAATCTTGCTCCCAGACAAGATTATCATCAGACTCAGACAGTAGGCTTTACGCTCAAAGATAACAGTACACATACTTAGGATTTCATGAGGAAAGAAAATGCGATGGGACCATTTTATATGCAACAGAAGTGAATTTCGAGGGTAAGGGTGGTAGACAACTGTTAACATATTAACATACGGAATTCAGAGAATTGAGTTCCCATGATTTCTTCCAGAAAACAAGCTTCAGACAGTCAAAACGACCAGGAAGAGACATTGATATAAAGACCAGTGGTGAACATCAGAGATGCAGATTCTTTTGAATTCAGACCAAGTTCGCCTTAAAAGAGAGCATGTGGTATGTAATAGCTAGACACCCTGACAAAATAGGTGTAGTACAACTTATTCTCATTTTTAAAAATTTTTTAAAGATTTTATTTATTTATTCATGAGAGACACACAGAGAGAGAGAGAGAGGCAGAGGGAGAAGCATGCTCCCTGAGGGGAGCCCAACACAGGACTCGATCCCAGGACCCTGGGGTCACACCCTGAGCCAAAGGCAGACACTCAACCTCTGAGCCCCTCAGGTGCCCCTTTTTCTTGTTTTTAATGGGAGAAGGATGGAGAGCACAATGAGAGAACAGTAAGCATATTGGTAGCAGCATTCTTTGTTGTGTGCACCCAAACCCACCAGCAGTGGCATCACACTGGTAACATGTCTTGAAATCAGCCTTGCCGGGGGTGTGTACACTGTTGTCAGGCAGCAAGAAGATTCTGCGCCCTTCAAGGTCTCTCCGGCTGGACTAAGACTCAAATTGACCTGAAACACGTCAACAAAAGAAAATCAAACTTAATGTCGTACATTTGGGGGATCCACACAGACATGGAAATTCCAAAGACAGCGGGCAGAATGAGGTATATATGTCATCCTGACCGAAGAAGCAGGTGGTGGGGCCTGGGACTTCGGAGGGAAGGAGTGCAATCCACAGGCCCATCGGGGGAAGCACAGATGTTCAGTAGTTAGATGTTTGCCCCACCATACAGACCGGCCACTATAAAATGTTTCTCTGGTAATTATTCTTATTCTCAGAAAGCCTCCACCCCCACCCCCCACCCAGCTTAGATTTTTCTGTGTAGTTAAGGGAGGGACAGGGATGCCTGGGTGGCTCAGCGGTTGAGCATCTGCCTTTGGCCCAGGGTATGATCCCAGGGTCCCGCGATCGAGTGCTACATCAGGCTCCCCGCATAGAGCCTGCTTCTCCCTCTGCCTGTGTCTCTGCTTCTCTGTGTGTGTCTCTCAGGAATAAATAAATAAAATTTTTTAAAAAGTGAGGAGCAAAGTTTCCCTTGAGCTCACAGGGTCTCCGTTGCCTTCAGCTCAAAGTAGCCCACATGCCAAAGGGTACATTTTAAGTGGACCTGTACCCACTTTGGCATAATGATTATCTTGATCTGAAGGCACTGAGGAACAACAAACACAGCAAGACCTCTCTGCACCACCAGCCCCCAACCATTTGACTAAAAGCAGAAAATACCTTTGCTTCCATTTGTAATGGAAATTTCTATTTGTCAAGATGTCCCCCTGTCCTGTATTGGAAAGAGAACTAAGGAGACAAGTCTCGTAGCACCTGAGACTGCCTAACAAACCTTACTAAATAACCCTTGTTTACCATACATTTCCTAGTCGCCTTTCCACAATTTACCAAATCCCCAGTTTCCTTTGTCTGGCTTCTTCTCCGCAATCATCATCCTTTTTTAAAATGGTATGTAAGCCCGAAACCTAACTCCTTCTCTGAGTTTTTTCTTCTTTTCCAAGAAGGCTCTGTGTGCATGCAAAATAAACCTTTTCTTCTGTTAATTTGTCTCTCTGGCTTTAATTCACAGGCCCCAGTCACAGAACCTCAGAGAGTAGAGGAAAATATGTGGCATTTTTACTCCATTAGAGTTTTGACTCTCACAAAAGGACAGGTGTGCCCCTCAATCATTTTGGAGGTTGTAGCTGAGAACTCAGGATGTTCGACAAACCTGGAAAAAGTGAAAATTCATACCAAGTCAGCTTCTCCAGCTTCTGATCAAATAATCTAAATGTAGGTTAGCAGGAGGAAACACTTGGAAGAACCGGTTCTTTGGGTATTACTTTTGAGTGACTCTTGGTTTGAGAACTCATTGGTGACTGATCCTTGATCTCCCAGGGACAGTCATTGCTTTCCTTCCTGTCTCATCTTGTGTCAGATGCAGGACCTGCATCTGCAGGCAGCCAACCTTCAGGGTGGGGAGCCCCAAGAAATTGTCGTTGACCAGACAGAGATGGGGGTTGCACCCCACTGATGCTGACACCCTACTGACTGTTGCCAGCCCTCAGGAAGTTCACTTAAGTCTTTCTTTTGGCTTCTTTGGGAGTGGCTCTAGAGTATGGACGCTGCATCTTTTGCACCCTCTCAGGAAATGCCTCTTGCGTCCCTGTTAAGCTATACAAAGGCTTATTGATTTGGGTTTTGAGTCACATTTGTAGTAGTTATACCTTTGGAAAGAAAAAGAGTGAGAGGTTTAATACTGCCAGGAGAATTCACTGCTTGTCTTACTAAACCTGATAATGATACATTTGAAAGGATTTTTAAAAAAGAGCTCTATGGTCAGAAGTTGCCCAACTGGAAGCCAGCATTTAGGGCCTGAGAGGAGCTGTTTTTTTTTTTAATTTTTATTTATTTATGATAGTCACAGAGAGATAGAGAAGCAGAGACAAAGGCAGAGGGAGAAGCAGGCTCCATGCACCGGGAGCCCGACGTGGGATTCGATCCCGGGTCTCCAGGATCGTGCCCTGGGCCAAAGGCAGGCACCAAACCGCTGCGCCACCCAGGGATCCCAGGAGCTGTTTTTAAGGCCCCTCACCTATAAGTAATTGGGCTAAAATGGAACTATGTACTCAGAGGGAAAGAAACCCTTTCCTAGCACAAACCCCTTTGTGCAATGACATAAAAAAAAAAAAACATCCCAAAGGCACATACCTAAATCCACGATTTAGGAATCCTTAGATTTTCATCTTAGTTGAAAATCTTCCTGAAATAAACAAATTCTTTTTTTTTTTTTTAAGGTTTTTTTTATTTACTCATGAGAGACACAGAGAGAGGCAGAGACTCAGGCAGAGGGAGAAGCAGGCTCCCTGCGGGGAGCCTGATACAGGACTCGATCCCAGGACCCCAGGATCATGCCCTGAGCCGAAGGCAGGTGCTCAACCACTGAACTACCAGGGGCCCCAAGAAACAAATTCAAGACAATGTTGTTGGACAGGTGAGTCAGCCCCTTGATATTATCATTGAGGTGACCAAATTGTTTGAGGTCAAAAGTAAAAACAACTGTCCCTATCTTACTAATTGAATCTTTACAAAGACAGAAACTGAGACCCTAGAAGTAACTCAAAGCCCACCCATCCTTCTTACCCATTCTCACGTGTCCCTTGTTCATCTGACAAGCCTGGCAGATGCTGTAAACAGCAGGATGTAGCACTTAAGGGGAAAAAAGGAAATTTAAAAATATTAATTGCCCCAAGCGTCTGATAATAGGAACTGTCCTTTCTTTGAAATGCAAACTTCCAAGGAGGTGGAACTTCCCCAACTGAAGGGCATCTTCTCAAACTTTGTGAAAATGAACTGGAGGTTTTATCCATTCATAGGAGTTTTTCATATCCTCGGACCCCCTGTTGGTGTTTCCAAAAGGTCTCTTGCCCAAAATTCAATCCATACCTCTATAGCATTACATATCAGAGCGAAGGAAAATCTTAAAAGTCTTCTCCACAAATATTCGTAAAACTGAGTAGGTAGCCTAAACCTGTTCCATCTGCCAGAAACACAATTTGAATCCAACTGTTTCATATAAATTTGTGGGGTTTGAATTCCATGTTTGCCTGACACAGGGCTAAACTTTTAGGATGGAAGCTTTAAGATTCTTGTTTGTGTCTGGCTGCATGTTTGTATGTTGGTATTTTAGGATATGTATATGTGGTGTTTAATTCCTCCAGATAGTATTGCCAGAATTAATCCAGAAAATCCCATGTAAGAGATCCATTTGGGGGCCCCTGAGTGGCTCAGTTGCTTAAGTGTCCAACTTTAGATTTTGGCTCAGGTCATGATCTCAGGGTTGTGGGATTAAGCCCTATGTCAGGCTCTGTGTTCATCACAGAATCTGCTTGTCCCTCTCCCTCTGCTCCTCCCCCCACTCTCCCCCTCCCTCTCCCTCTGTCTCTCTCTATATATATATCTGAAAAATAAAATCTTTAAAATCTGCTTCTTGGGGGATCCCTGGGTGGCTCAGTGGTTAAGCGCCTGCCTTCGGCCCATGGTGTGATCCTGGAGACCCCGGATCGAGTCCCACATTGGGCTCCTTGTATGGAGCCTGCTTTTCCCTCTGCCTGTGTCTCTGCCTCTCTCTCTCTCTCTCTCTCTCTCTCCCTCCGTGTCTTGAATGAATGAATGAATGAATAAATAAATAAAATCTTTTTTAAAAATCTACCTCTTTATGAAAAAATAGGATCTATTCTAATTGGTTTAGAAAAACACAAGCACATATATAAAATGATTACTTCTAAAACTTTCAGGAACTCATCTAAGCAGCTTTCAAATTCACATGAGCTGAAATAATCTTTGGTAAATAAAACTAATTTAATATTGCTGGTTTTAGGGAATCCCTGGGTGGCTCAGCGGTTTGGTACCTGCCTTTGGCCCAGACCCCGGAATGGAGTCCCACACATCAGGCTCCCAGCATGGAGCCTGCCTCTCCCTCTGCCTGTGTCTCTGCCTCTCTCTCTCTCTTCTCTCTCTCTCTCTCTCTCTCATGAATAAATAAATAAAATCTTTTTTAAAAAAATCCAAAAACTCGATTAATTAATTAATTTTTAAGAAGGAGGCACCCATGGGGTGCTCGGTCAATGAAGCATCTGCCTTCAGCTCAGATCATGATCCCGAGATCCTGATGGAGCCCCTTGTCAGGCTCTGCTCAGCAGGGAGCCTGCCTCTCCCTCTCCCTCTGCCCTGCCCCTGTAGTGTGCCTCCCTTGCTTCTCTGTCAAATTAATATAATACAATCTAAAAAAAAAAAAAATCAACTCAAAAACATAAATCCAAACTCATAGATGCAGGAAAAGCTCTTTGTCTACCCTACAGCTGCCTAAAAAGAGTTCAGATAGAGGACCCAGCTGGAAGGGAGCTATCACCCTGGCTCACCACATGATACTCTGTGCGGTGGACAGGCAGGAACCTAGTGAGGTCTGCTTGACCCAAGTTCTCTATGCCCCATGGCTTCTGAGTAGCCAGTGAACAGTTGTTTACAGACATTCACTCTTTTTCATTTTTCCTGATTGTATTCCTTCTCTTCGAAGCCCTGCCACGACCCCACTTCCCCTTAGTTCAGGATTACCGTACACCTCATTCCCTCCAACTGTCTTTGGAATTTCCATGTCTATGTGGATTCCGTGTAAGGATGCTGTTAAATCTGATTCTCTCCTGTTAATCTGTCTCATGTCAATTTGGTTTTTAGTCCAGCTAGAAAGATCTTGATGGGGACAGGAATCTTGCTCCCAGACAAGATTATCATCAGACTCAGACAGTAGGCTTTACGCTCAAAGATAACAGTACACATACTTAGGATTTCATGAGGAAAGAAAATGCGATGGGACCATTTTATATGCAACAGAAGTGAATTTCGAGGGTAAGGGTGGTAGACAACTGTTAACATATTAACATACGGAATTCAGAGAATTGTGTTCCCTGATTCTTCCAGAAAACAAGCTTCAGACAGTCAAAACGACCAGGAAGAGACATTGATATAAAGACCAGTGGTGAACATCAGAGATGCAGATTCTTTTGAATTCAGACCAAGTTCGCCTTAAAAGAGAGCATGTGGTATGTAATAGCTAGACACCCTGACAAAATAGGTTGTAGTACAACTTATTCTCATTTTTAAAAATTTTTTAAAGATTTTATTTATTTATTCATGAGAGACACACAGAGAGAGAGAAAGAGGCCAGAGGGAAGAAGGGCATGCTCCCTGAGGGGAGCCCAACACAGGACTCGATCCCAGGACCCTGGGGTCACACCCTGAGCCAAAGGCAGACACTCAACCTCTGAGCCCCTCAGGTGCCCCTTTTTCTTGTTTTTAATGGGAGAAGGATGGTAGAGCACAATGAGAGAACAGTAAGCATATTGGTAGCAGCATTCTTTGTTGTGTGCACCCAAACCCACCAGCAGTGGCATCCACACTGGTAAATGTCTTGAAATCAGCCTTGCCGGGGGTGTGTACACTGTTGTCAGGCCAGCAAAGAGATTCTGCGCCCTTCAAGGTCTCTCCGGCTGGACTAAGACTCAAATTGACCTGAAACACGTCAACAAAAGAAAATCAAACTTAATGTCGTACATTTGGGGGATCCACACAGACATGGAAATTCCAAAGACAGCGGGCAGAATGAGGTATATATGTCATCCTGACCGAAGAAGCAGGTGTGTGGGGCTGGACTTCGGATGGGAAAGGAGTGCAATCCACAGGCCCATCGGGGGAACGCACAGATGTTCAGTAGTTAGATGTTTGCCCCACCATACAGACCGGCCACTATAAAATGTTTCTCTGGTAATTATTCTTATTTCAGAAAGGGCCTTCCACCCCACCCCCCCACCCAGCTTAGATTTTTCTGTGTAGTTAAGGGAGGGACAGGGATGCCTGGGTGGCTCAGCGGTTTGGTACCTGCCTTTGGCCCAGGGTATGATCCCAGGGTCCCGCGATCGAGTGCTACATCAGGCTCCCCGCATAGAGCCTGCTTCTCCCTCTGCCTGTGTCTCTGCTTCTCTGTGTGTGTCTCTCAGGAATAAATAAATAAAATTTTTTAAAAAGTGAGGAGCAAAGTTTCCCTTGAGCTCACAGGGTCTCCGTTGCCTTCAGCTCAAAGTAGCCCACATGCCAAAGGGTACATTTTAATTGGACTTTTACCACTTTGGCATAATGATTATCTTGATCTGAAGGCACTGAGGAACAACAACACAGCAAGACCTCTTGAAACACAGCCCCCAAAAACCATTTGACTAAAAGCAGAAAATACCTTTGCTTCCATTTGTAATGGAAATTTCTATTTGTCAAGATGTCCCCCTGTCCTGTATTGGAAAGAGAACTAAGGAGACAAGTCTCGTAGCACCTGAGACTGCCTAACAAACCTTACTAAATAACCCTTGTTTACCATACATTTCCTAGTCGCCTTTCCACAATTTACCAAATCCCCAGTTTCCTTTGTCTGGCTTCTTCTCCGCAATCATCATCCTTTTTTAAAATGGTATGTAAGCCCGAAACCTAACTCCTTCTCTGAGTTTTTTCTTCTTTTCCAAGAAGGCTATCTGTGTGCATGCAAAATAAACCTTTTTCTTCTGTTAATTTGTCTCTCTGGCTTTAATTCACAGGCCCCAGTCACAGAACCTCAGAGAGTAGAGAAAATATGTGGCATTTTTACTCCATTAGAGTTTTGACTCTCACAAAAGGACAGGTGTGCCCCTCAATCATTTTGGAGGTTGTAGCTGAGAACTCAGGATGTCGACAAACCTGGAAAAAGTGAAAATTCATACCAAGTCAGCTTCTCCAGCTTTCTGATCAAATAATCTAAATGTAGGTTAGCAGGAGGGAAAAACATTGCAAGAACCGGTTTCTTTGGTAATACTTTTGAGTGACTCTTGGTTTGAGAACTCATTGGTGACTGATCCTTGATCTCCCAGGGACAGTCATTGCTTTCCTTCCTGTCTCATCTTGTGTCAGATGCAGGACCTGCATCTGCAGGCAGCCAACCTTAGGGTGGGGAGCCCCAAGAAATTGTCGTTGACCAGACAGAGATGGGGGTTGCACCCCCCTGATGCTGACACCCTACTGACTGTTGCCAGCCCTCTGGATGCTTCACTTATGTCTTTCTTTTGGCTTCTTTGGGAGTGGCTCTAGAGTATGGACGCTGCATCTTTTGCACCCTCTCAGGAAATGCCTCTTGCGTCCCTGTTAAGCTATACAAAGGCTTATGATTTGGGTTTTGAGTCACATTTGTAGTAGTTATACCTTTGGAAAGAAAAAGAGTGAGAGGTTTAATACTGCCAGGCGGGAAAGGGGGAAAGTTTTTTTCCCATGACTTGTCTTACTAAACCTGATAATGATACATTTGAAAGGATTTTTAAAAAAGAGCTCTATGGTCAGAAGTTGCCCAACTGGAAGCCAGCATTTAGGGCCTGAGAGGAGCTGTTTTTTTTTTAATTTTTATTTATTTATGATAGTCACAGAGAGATAGAGAAGCAGAGACAAAGGCAGAGGGAGAAGCAGGCTCCATGCACCGGGAGCCGACGTGGGATTCGATCCCGGTCTCCAGGATCGTGCCCTGGGCCAAAGGCAGGCACCAAACCGCTGCGCCACCCAGGGATCCCAGGAGCTGTTTTTTAAGGCCCCTCACCTATAAGTAATTGGGCTAAAATGGAACTATGTACTCAGAGGGAAAGAAACCCTTTCTAGCACAAACCCCTTTGTGCAATGACATAAAAAAAAAAAACATCCCAAAGGCACATACCTAAATCCACGATTTAGGAATCCTTAGATTTTCATCTTAGTTGAAAATCTTCCTGAAATAAACAAATTCTTTTTTTTTTTTTTAAGGTTTTTTTTATTTACTCATGAGAGACACAGAGAGAGGCAGAGACTCAGGCAGAGGAGAAGCAGGCTCCATGCGGGGAGCCTGATACAGGACTCGATCCCAGGACCCCAGGATCATGCCCTGACCGAAGGCAGGTGCTCAACCACTGACTACCAGGGGCCCCAAGAAACAAATTCAAGACAATGTTGTTGGACAGGTGAGTCAGCCCCTTGATATTCTCATTGAGGTGACCAAATTGTTTGAGGTCAAAAGTAAAAACAACTGTCCCTATCTTACTAATTGAATCTTTACAAAGACAGAAACTGAGACCTAGAAGTAACTCAAAGCCACCATCCTTCTTACCCATTCTCACGTGTCCCCTTGTTCATCTGACAAGCCTGGCAGATGCTGTAAACAGCAGGATGTAGCACTTAAGGGGAAAAAAGGAAATTAAAAATATTAATTGCCCCAAGCGTCTGATAATAGGAACTGTCCTTTCTTTGAAATGCAAACTTCCAAGGAGGTGGAACTTCCCCAACTGAAGGGCATCTTCTCAAACTTTGTGAAAATGAACTGGAGGTTTTATCCATTCATAGGAGTTTTTCATATCCTCGGACCCCCTGTTGGGTGTTTCAAAAAGGTATCTTGCCCAAAATTCAATCCATACCTCTATAGCATTACATATCAGAGCGAAGGAAAATCTTAAAAGTCTTCTCCACAAATATCGTAAAACTGAGTAGGTAGCCTAAACCTGTTCCATCTGCCAGAAACACAATTTGAATCCAACTGTTTCATATAAATTTGTGGGGTTTGAATTCCATGTTTGCCTGACACAGGGCTAAACTTTTAGGATGGAAGCTTTAAGATTCTTGTTTGTGTCTGCTGCATGTTTGTATGTTGGTATTTTAGGATATGTATATGTGGTGTTTAATTCCTCCAGATAGTATTGCCAGAATTAATCCAGAAAATCCCATGTAAGAGATCCATTTGGGGGCCCCTGAGTGGCTCAGTTGCTTAAGTGTCCAACTTTAGATTTTGGCTCAGGTCATGTTCTCAGGGTTGTGGGATTAAGCCCTATGTCAGGCTCTGTGTTCATCACAGAATCTGCTTGTCCCTCTCCCTCTGCTCCTCCCCCCACTCTCCCCTCCCTCTCCCTCTGTCTCTCTATATATATATATCTGAAAAATAAAATCTTTAAAATCTGCTTCTTGGGGGATCCCTGGGTGGCTCAGTGGTTAAGCGCCTGCCTTCGGCCCATGGTGTGATCCTGGAGACCCCGGATCGAGTCCCACATTGGGCTCCTTGTATGGAGCCTGCTTTTTCCCTCTGCCTGTGTCTCTGCCTCTCTCTCTCTCTTCTCTCTCTCTCTCTCCCTCCGTGTCTTGAATGAATGAATGAATGAATAAATAAATAAAATCTTTTTTAAAAATCTACCTCTTTATGAAAAAATAGGATCTATTCTAATTGGTTTAGAAAAACACAAGCACATATATAAAATGATTACTTCTAAAACTTTCAGGAACTCATCTAAGCAGCTTTCAAATTCACATGAGCGAAAATATCTTTGGTAAATAAAACTAATTTAATATTGCTGGTTTAATAAAAACAGATATATCTTCAAAGTTGCCCAGCATTTAGGATAATGCAGACATGCCATTTTTATTCTACGTGGGTTTACCACTCAAAAAAGCTTCTGTTATTTCTACTAGATATTGAAGACTGTTGAATTAATTAAACAAGGAAGCCATCACATTCAAGCGGCTCTAATGCTCTTGGCAGCCTACCCAAGCAAATCAAAACCAAAGCCTATAAATACCTCAAGGTGGTGAAACTGAAACCCAAGGGCAACCAACACAAACAGCCACCTAGGCTTTAAGCTGTAGACAATAATTTCTCACTTGGCTTCCACACCTCCCCTGAGTGGTTCCCTAAGCTCCTGTCCCTAGAGCACTTCTAAAACCACTTCCGGTTTGCACTAACCTGTCAGAATAGACTTTTGTGCTCAAACACTCTTTTCTTTTTTATTGAGTAGGGTTTTATCAAGATATATAGTTCTCTCCTCATAAATTGATAAATCTTAAAAAAAAAAATCAACTCAAAAACATAAATCCAAACTCAGTAGATGCAGGAAAAGCTCTTTGTCTACCCTACAGCTGCCTAAAAGAGTTCAGATAGAGGACCCAGCTGGGAAGGGAGCTATCACCCTGGCTCACCACATGATACTCTGTGCGGTGGACAGGCAGGAACCTAGTGAGGTCTGCTTGACCCAAGTTCTCTATGCCCCATGGCTTCTGAGTAGCCAGTGAACAGTTGTTTACCAGACATTCACTCTTTTTCATTTTTCCTGATTGTATTCCTTCTCTTCGAAGCCCCAGACCACTACCCACTTCCCCTTAGTTCAGGATACACGTACACCTCATTCCCTCCAACTGTCTTTGGAATTTCCATGTCTATGTGGATTCCGTGTAAGGATGCTGTTAAATCTGATTCTCTCCTGTTAATCTGTCTCATGTCAATTTGGTTTTTAGTCCAGCTAGAAAGATCTTGATGGGGACAGGAATCTTGCTCCCAGACAAGATTATCATCAGACTCAGACAGTAGGCTTTACGCTCAAAGATAACAGTACACATACTTAGGATTTCATGAGGAAAGAAAATGCGATGGGACCATTTTATATGCAACAGAAGTGAATTTCGAGGGTAAGGGTGGTAGACAACTGTTAACATATTAACATACGGAATTCAGAGAATTGAGTTCCCATGATTTCTTCCAGAAAACAAGCTTCAGACAGTCAAAACGACCAGGAAGAGACATTGATATAAAGACCAGTGGTGAACATCAGAGATGCAGATTCTTTTGAATTCAGACCAAGTTCGCCTTAAAAGAGAGCATGTGGTATGTAATAGCTAGACACCCTGACAAAATAGGTGTAGTACAACTTATTCTCATTTTTAAAAATTTTTTAAAGATTTTATTTATTTATTCATGAGAGACACACAGAGAGAGAGAAAGAGGCAGAGGGAGAAGCATGCTCCCTGAGGGGAGCCCAACACAGGACTCGATCCCAGGACCCTGGGGTCACACCCTGAGCCAAAGGCAGACACTCAACCTCTGAGCCCCTCAGGTGCCCCTTTTTCTTGTTTTTAATGGGAGAAGGATGGAGAGCACAATGAGAGAACAGTAAGCATATTGGTAGCAGCATTCTTTGTTGTGTGCACCCAAACCCACCAGCAGTGGCATCACACTGGTAACATGTCTTGAAATCAGCCTTGCCGGGGGTGTGTACACTGTTGTCAGGCAGCAAGAAGATTCTGCGCCCTTCAAGGTCTCTCCGGCTGGACTAAGACTCAAATTGACCTGAAACACGTCAACAAAAGAAAATCAAACTTAATGTCGTACATTTGGGGGATCCACACAGACATGGAAATTCCAAAGACAGCGGGCAGAATGAGGTATATATGTCATCCTGACCGAAGAAGCAGGTGGTGGGGCCTGGGACTTCGGAGGGAAGGAGTGCAATCCACAGGCCCATCGGGGGAAGCACAGATGTTCAGTAGTTAGATGTTTGCCCCACCATACAGACCGGCCACTATAAAATGTTTCTCTGGTAATTATTCTTATTCTCAGAAAGCCTCCACCCCCACCCCCCACCCAGCTTAGATTTTTCTGTGTAGTTAAGGGAGGGACAGGGATGCCTGGGTGGCTCAGCGGTTGAGCATCTGCCTTTGGCCCAGGGTATGATCCCAGGGTCCCGCGATCGAGTGCTACATCAGGCTCCCCGCATAGAGCCTGCTTCTCCCTCTGCCTGTGTCTCTGCTTCTCTGTGTGTGTCTCTCAGGAATAAATAAATAAAATTTTTTAAAAAGTGAGGAGCAAAGTTTCCCTTGAGCTCACAGGGTCTCCGTTGCCTTCAGCTCAAAGTAGCCCACATGCCAAAGGGTACATTTTAAGTGGACCTGTACCCACTTTGGCATAATGATTATCTTGATCTGAAGGCACTGAGGAACAACAAACACAGCAAGACCTCTCTGCACCACCAGCCCCCAACCATTTGACTAAAAGCAGAAAATACCTTTGCTTCCATTTGTAATGGAAATTTCTATTTGTCAAGATGTCCCCCTGTCCTGTATTGGAAAGAGAACTAAGGAGACAAGTCTCGTAGCACCTGAGACTGCCTAACAAACCTTACTAAATAACCCTTGTTTACCATACATTTCCTAGTCGCCTTTCCACAATTTACCAAATCCCCAGTTTCCTTTGTCTGGCTTCTTCTCCGCAATCATCATCCTTTTTTAAAATGGTATGTAAGCCCGAAACCTAACTCCTTCTCTGAGTTTTTTCTTCTTTTCCAAGAAGGCTCTGTGTGCATGCAAAATAAACCTTTTCTTCTGTTAATTTGTCTCTCTGGCTTTAATTCACAGGCCCCAGTCACAGAACCTCAGAGAGTAGAGGAAAATATGTGGCATTTTTACTCCATTAGAGTTTTGACTCTCACAAAAGGACAGGTGTGCCCCTCAATCATTTTGGAGGTTGTAGCTGAGAACTCAGGATGTTCGACAAACCTGGAAAAAGTGAAAATTCATACCAAGTCAGCTTCTCCAGCTTCTGATCAAATAATCTAAATGTAGGTTAGCAGGAGGAAACACTTGGAAGAACCGGTTCTTTGGGTATTACTTTTGAGTGACTCTTGGTTTGAGAACTCATTGGTGACTGATCCTTGATCTCCCAGGGACAGTCATTGCTTTCCTTCCTGTCTCATCTTGTGTCAGATGCAGGACCTGCATCTGCAGGCAGCCAACCTTCAGGGTGGGGAGCCCCAAGAAATTGTCGTTGACCAGACAGAGATGGGGGTTGCACCCCACTGATGCTGACACCCTACTGACTGTTGCCAGCCCTCAGGAAGTTCACTTAAGTCTTTCTTTTGGCTTCTTTGGGAGTGGCTCTAGAGTATGGACGCTGCATCTTTTGCACCCTCTCAGGAAATGCCTCTTGCGTCCCTGTTAAGCTATACAAAGGCTTATTGATTTGGGTTTTGAGTCACATTTGTAGTAGTTATACCTTTGGAAAGAAAAAGAGTGAGAGGTTTAATACTGCCAGGAGAATTCACTGCTTGTCTTACTAAACCTGATAATGATACATTTGAAAGGATTTTTAAAAAAGAGCTCTATGGTCAGAAGTTGCCCAACTGGAAGCCAGCATTTAGGGCCTGAGAGGAGCTGTTTTTTTTTTTAATTTTTATTTATTTATGATAGTCACAGAGAGATAGAGAAGCAGAGACAAAGGCAGAGGGAGAAGCAGGCTCCATGCACCGGGAGCCCGACGTGGGATTCGATCCCGGGTCTCCAGGATCGTGCCCTGGGCCAAAGGCAGGCACCAAACCGCTGCGCCACCCAGGGATCCCAGGAGCTGTTTTTAAGGCCCCTCACCTATAAGTAATTGGGCTAAAATGGAACTATGTACTCAGAGGGAAAGAAACCCTTTCCTAGCACAAACCCCTTTGTGCAATGACATAAAAAAAAAAAACATCCCAAAGGCACATACCTAAATCCACGATTTAGGAATCCTTAGATTTTCATCTTAGTTGAAAATCTTCCTGAAATAAACAAATTCTTTTTTTTTTTTTTAAGGTTTTTTTTATTTACTCATGAGAGACACAGAGAGAGGCAGAGACTCAGGCAGAGGGAGAAGCAGGCTCCCTGCGGGGAGCCTGATACAGGACTCGATCCCAGGACCCCAGGATCATGCCCTGAGCCGAAGGCAGGTGCTCAACCACTGAACTACCAGGGGCCCCAAGAAACAAATTCAAGACAATGTTGTTGGACAGGTGAGTCAGCCCCTTGATATTATCATTGAGGTGACCAAATTGTTTGAGGTCAAAAGTAAAAACAACTGTCCCTATCTTACTAATTGAATCTTTACAAAGACAGAAACTGAGACCCTAGAAGTAACTCAAAGCCCACCCATCCTTCTTACCCATTCTCACGTGTCCCTTGTTCATCTGACAAGCCTGGCAGATGCTGTAAACAGCAGGATGTAGCACTTAAGGGGAAAAAAGGAAATTTAAAAATATTAATTGCCCCAAGCGTCTGATAATAGGAACTGTCCTTTCTTTGAAATGCAAACTTCCAAGGAGGTGGAACTTCCCCAACTGAAGGGCATCTTCTCAAACTTTGTGAAAATGAACTGGAGGTTTTATCCATTCATAGGAGTTTTTCATATCCTCGGACCCCCTGTTGGTGTTTCCAAAAGGTCTCTTGCCCAAAATTCAATCCATACCTCTATAGCATTACATATCAGAGCGAAGGAAAATCTTAAAAGTCTTCTCCACAAATATTCGTAAAACTGAGTAGGTAGCCTAAACCTGTTCCATCTGCCAGAAACACAATTTGAATCCAACTGTTTCATATAAATTTGTGGGGTTTGAATTCCATGTTTGCCTGACACAGGGCTAAACTTTTAGGATGGAAGCTTTAAGATTCTTGTTTGTGTCTGGCTGCATGTTTGTATGTTGGTATTTTAGGATATGTATATGTGGTGTTTAATTCCTCCAGATAGTATTGCCAGAATTAATCCAGAAAATCCCATGTAAGAGATCCATTTGGGGGCCCCTGAGTGGCTCAGTTGCTTAAGTGTCCAACTTTAGATTTTGGCTCAGGTCATGATCTCAGGGTTGTGGGATTAAGCCCTATGTCAGGCTCTGTGTTCATCACAGAATCTGCTTGTCCCTCTCCCTCTGCTCCTCCCCCCACTCTCCCCCTCCCTCTCCCTCTGTCTCTCTATATATATATATCTGAAAAATAAAATCTTTAAAATCTGCTTCTTGGGGGATCCCTGGGTGGCTCAGTGGTTAAGCGCCTGCCTTCGGCCCATGGTGTGATCCTGGAGACCCCGGATCGAGTCCCACATTGGGCTCCTTGTATGGAGCCTGCTTTTCCCTCTGCCTGTGTCTCTGCCCCTCTCTCTATCTCTCTCTCTCTCCCTCCGTGTCTTGAATGAATGAATGAATGAATAAATAAATAAATCTTTTTTAAAAATCTACCTCTTTATGAAAAAATAGGATCTATTCTAATTGGTTTAGAAAAACACAAGCACATATATAAAATGATTACTTCTAAAACTTTCAGGAACTCATCTAAGCAGCTTTCAAATTCACATGAGCTGAAATAATCTTTGGTAAATAAAACTAATTTAATATTGCTGGTTTAGGGAATCCCTGGGTGGCTCAGCGGTTTGGTACCTGCCTTTGGCCCAGACCCCGGAATGGAGTCCCACATCAGGCTCCCAGCATGGAGCCTGCCTCTCCCTCTGCCTGTGTCTCTGCCTCTCTCTCTCTCTCTCTCTCTAGGCCTATCATAAATAAATAAAATCTTTTAAAAAATAATGAAAATTAAAAAAATAATAATATTGCTGGTTTAATAAAAACAGATATATCTTCAAAGTTGCCAGCATTTAGGATAATGCAGACATGCCATTTTTATTCTACGTGGGTTTACCACTCAAAAAAGCTTCTGTTATTTCTACTAGATATTGAAGACTGTTGAATTAATTAAACAAGGAAGCCATCACATTCAAGCGGCTCTAATGCTCTTGGCAGCCTACCCAAGCAAATCAAAACCAAAGCCTATAAATACCTCAAGGTGGTGAAACTGAAACCCAAGGGCAACCAAACACAAACAGCCACCTAGGCTTTAAGCTGTAGACAATAATTTTCTCACTTGGCTTCCACACCTCCCCTGAGTGGTTCCCTAAGCTCCTGTCCCTAGAGCACTTCTAACCACTTCCGGTTTGGCACTAACCTGTCTGAATAGACTTTTGCTCAAACACTCTTTTCTTTTTTTATTGAGGTATGGTTTTATCAAGGTATATAGTTCTCTCTCATAAATGAATAAATCTTAAAAAAAATAAAAATTATAAAATAGTGTTCTTTGAGCTGGGCTCAGCCTATCCGCAGAGATGGTTTTGGCTAGAATGCCTGGGGGCACTCACCTGGGCCGTCCCACTTGTGGCAGCCCCCACAGACATTTTCGCTTTCAGAGCCAGTGTTGTGGCTAGACCAGTTTTTGTTACCATGAGCACAAGACTCACCTCAGCAACAACCATTAGAGAACTTTGAGAAAACAAGTTTTATTACTCATAAGTCATGGAAAATACAGCAGGGTGTGTACATGGGGCCACACAGCAGGCTTGGAGTGGGGGGAAAGAAAGAGAGAGAGGGAGGGACAGAGGGAGAAAGGGAGAAACTGGAGTTCTTCCTTTAATGAATTTGGAGTACTTCATCCTAAAAAATAAAAAGGGAATTCTAAAACTTTAGCAGAGAAGCTGATAAGCTCATGAAACTGTTAACTCAAGATCAAGCAAAACAAGAATTAAGTACATGGGGATGCCTGGGTGGCTCAGCAGTTCAGCATCTGCCTTTGGTTCAGGGCATGATCCCCGGTGCAGGGATCAAGTCCCACATGGGGCTCCCCGCAGGGAGCCTACTTCTCCCTCTGCCTGTGTCTCTGCCTCAATCTGCGTCTCTCATGAATAAATAAATAAAATATTTAAAAAAAGAAGAAGAAGAATTACATGGAACTGAATGAACTATAAAAA
This sequence comes from Vulpes lagopus, assembly GCF_018345385.1. Classification (NCBI taxonomy): domain Eukaryota; kingdom Metazoa; phylum Chordata; class Mammalia; order Carnivora; family Canidae; genus Vulpes; species Vulpes lagopus. The sequence continues at coordinate 108,376,209 of NC_054824.1, read as the reverse complement.
AATTATTATGATTTTTTTCATGGCTTTGACCAGGATATGACTGATTCTTTAAGGTTTTATTTTCCAGATTCAGGGAAATTTTTTCTTTTAAGCTATGCATAACTTATAGCAACTTGGTAGGTTATGCTTCTTTTAAACAGAAACAAAACATTTATTTTTCTCCTTACCTGACACCTCCAGAATTAACTCTTATGAAATATTCTTATTTTATGGCAAGATAGTTATTTGCAGAAGTTCAGTGAATCTGTCTCCTAACAGGACACAACTGGAAAGACTGATTATATTACAAAGGCTTTGACTGGAATGTCATATTTGAGGATGCTGTGCATAGAATCAAATATTCCAGACAGTCAAGGAACTAAGGTTGACTTTATGGAACCAATGTTTATAAAGATCCTTAGAAAAATCAGCCTGGAATCTGGTTTATGTGGTTCCTATTCTTATGAGTGAGTAAGGAAGGTCCCTTCCTGGCAGACCCAGGAAACTCAGAATTTGGGGGGGCCTCAAGAAAGAGATTTACCCAAATCTATAGGTGTTGCAGGAAAAGTCTGTCGGTGAGTACTTGACTTGGCATCTTAGCCTCCAGATCCTTTTAAAAGTCTAATTTGAGATTCCTTATAACACTTCCAACAAGGGGCACCTGGGTGGCTCAGCCGGTTGAATGTCTGACTCTTGATTTCAGCTCAGGTCATGATCTCAGGGTTATGAGATCAAGGGCCCCTTCACCATCCAACTCTGTGTTCAGCATGGAGTCTGCTTGAGATGCTCTCTCCCCCTCTTTCTGCCCCTCCCCCCCAGCTCATGCTCTTTAAATAAATAAACAAATAAATAAAATCTTTTTACAAAAAATTCTAGTAAAACAAACTTTAAAAGATCCATAAGGTCACTTACTACTCTTACTGCATTTACATGAATAATCAAGCTACATTTAATGAGACTAGACTTATTTTGCAACCACAGTAGTCTTGCTTTATCTTTGACAGAAATGGGCATGATTGTCCTGAGAAAGTTTGTGTTTCATTGGGAAACTATAACCCACCCTTGTGAGTGTTCATTGTCTTTAAGTTATTTTTTATTCCTTTGTAAACTGGATGCTGCTATATTATGCATTTTCTCAGTGATCAGTGCTTCCATTTTTTCCTCTCATCCTCCTGACTTGGTGCCTCTGAGAAGTGAAACCTGACAACCCAGATCCTAACTGGGACTATGTAAAGAAGCCCTGCAATCTGAAGCTGAATGTTTCAATGATCCACTAGAGAAATAACTATGCTGTGACACTGAATCTGTACCATCACCAAAGATGTTCAAACTGCAAACCAGGAAAATCAGACTGCCCCTGCCCTGCCAGCCTTTACTCCACCAGCTAAAGATGCTTCAAGCCTACCATCTAGAAACCTTCTCAACTGACATCCCTCTGAATTCAGAAAGCATGTGTATGTCTGCTCTAATCATCACTTCTTGCTTTTCTTTTGTTTCCATAGACATGACCCTCATCAAATGCCTGATTGCTCACACTCTCTACAAGCCTGACTTAGGTGGGTGCCCTACTCCCATCTGTACCACCCGTCCTGAAATGAGACATGACTGTTTAACTGGACTGAACTCTTCCCCAGACTGAGAGACTGATTCAACGAGATATGGGGCGATATCCTTAGATTTGTTCTTTTCTCCTTATTCTTGTTTCAGTCTATATTCTTTTTGTGCAGATCTCTTGCCTTACTGACCTAAACCTCTCTCCACAACTACCAATGCAACTTTCAATGTGTGAGACTTTGTGTAAAGTTTCAGATGGAGAAAAGAAAGGAGATCAGCATACGTCACCCCAAAGTATGTCACTATTTTAGGCAGATGGGGGGGAAGAAAGCTCCTCCTATGTTTATTCTTTCTTTTTTTTACTTCAGATCAAGAAATTCTTATGCCACAGAGGCAGGAAAGTCATCATTCTCATTGCAGTCCCCACTCTACCATCTAAAGATGCTTCAAACCCAACACCTAGAAACCTCAACTGACAGCCCTCTGAACTGGTGGTATATGGTCTACTTACTAGAACCATTATTTTTTTGGTTTTATATTGTTTCCTTAGAAATGACTGTCATTAAATGCCTGATTGCTCATACCCTGTACAAGCCTAACTTAGGTGGCCTTCAATTTTTCAAGGAAATTTCCACTTGCAAAGGTGTCTCCCTCTCCTGTGCGCAGAACAAGAGAACTACAGAGACAATCTCCTCACCTGGGATGACTTGAAACTGCATAAAAACCTTATAAAACAACCTCTATTTACCATAATTTTCTATTCACTTTCCAACAATTTACTAATTCCCCTTTTCCTTTGCCTAGTTTCTTCTTCTCAATTCATCATCCTTTTTAAAATGGCAGATAAAATCCTCAGACCAACTGCATCTCCTGGGTTTCTCTTCTTTTCTGAGAAGTCTCTGTACACATGCAAAATAAACTTTTTCTCTTGTTAATCCATCTTTTGTGACTTTAATTCACATGCCCCGTCACTAAACATAAGAGAGCAGAGGAAGTTTTTTCTTCTCCTAAATTTATAAGAGCTTTGGATTTGGATCAGGGCTTTGGATTTTAAGTTATCAAGGATATATCAACGCACCACTGGATATACATGTAACATTAAAAAGGTGAAATTAAAAGCCCTGGAATACTCAATTAGAAGTATTAATTTATGAGGTATTTTTTGTCATGTGTGTGCACACGTGTGCCTGTGTGCATTTGTGTGTCTTTGTTTATTTCCTAACTCTGTCCCTGAAAAAGCCTAGCCAAGATTACTAGAGTGATGTCTAAAGGATTTAAAGGCAACCTGGAAAGGCTCAGGTCAAAACTCAAGAGGTTTGAACCTTAATAAAGATACTAAGTACAAGGAAGCCTTGGTGGCTCCGTGGTGGAGCATCTGCCTTCAGCTCAGGGCGTGATCCCGGGGTCCCCGGATTGAGTCCCACATCGGGCTTCCGGCATGGAGCCTGCTTCTCCCTCTGCCTGTGTCTCTGTCTCTCTCTGTGTCTCTCATGAATAAATAAATAAAATCTTTAAAAAAATGAAATGAATAGAATACAAAATAATACAAAATATTATTCAAGATTAAATCATGTCAAAAGCAAAATCGTTCCTTTTGAAATCCTTTCAACTGCTTCACAGCAAAAACAGAAATACATATAGTTTTTAATATGGATGTGGGTGAATTTTAATGCTTAATATGTGCAGTGGAGCTTTTAATTTGAAATGAGCCTGGAGCTTACAAAGTTCTTAAAATGACCTGAAACAGGTGCCATGTGACGACTTTGAACTGGATATAACTGGGTGCATGGCTATGACTCTAGGTAACCTTCTGTAAGGTGTAGTAGTTAGACATTCCAACTGTGGGACGAACTTCCTTGATTTAAGTCCCAACTCTACCACTCATTAACTGTGTGGTCTTCACAAATTCTGCATCTATGAAGTGAGAGTGATAACAATAAGTACTTCACAATATTCCTGTGAGGATTACACACTTTACTAGATATAAAATGTTAGAATAGTACCTGACACATGGTAAGTGCTCAGTTGGCATTAGCTGAGATGACCATAAACTGGTGTGGGTGTCCCACGCTGTGCGAATAATGGCATGGAGGCCAACCTTGTCTGCGTGTGCCTCTACTCTCCAGAGCTAGAGAGCAAACTTCTGTGGTGGGGCAAGGGGTAGGGGAAGGTCGGGAGCAGGCCAACTGTAGACCACCATTCCTTTGACCCTGGCCCCTCCACACTCATCACCCCACTCAGCTTCTAGCAAATGCTAAGCACAAGCATCTCCCCAGTGCTCCTGTTAGTACCCACACACAAGCAAACACACCAATGGACATATCCTTTAGAGCAGCCATCAGCCTTTACTCTATACTCTTAACCCATCCCAACATTCCATTCTTAGCGGTTGAACGTCTGCCTTCAGCCCAGGGCGTAATCCTGGAGTCCCAGGATCAAGTCCCACATCAGGCTCCCTGCATGGAGCCTGCTTCTCCCTCTGCCTGTGTCTCTGCCTCTCTCTGTATGTCTCTCATGAATAAATAAATAAAATCTTAAAACAATAATAATAATAATAATAATAATAATAATAATAATGTGTTAGCTTGTATGAATGAATACAATCATTTCCCTTTTCCTGAGTTATTACTGAGTTAGTGAGCACTGAGCCATTGTTCCTCAAAGACTTTAAAAGAGCTTGTTCATTATTTTTAAATGCATAGAGGTAGATATAAATCACTATGGCATTTATATTCCCTTGGATACATTTAAAAGACAGATGTAACAGTTTCATTTAAATGTGTTGATAATTTATATTAGACTAGCAAGTAAATCCTTTGCAACTATTTAAACCTGTGAAGAAAATATTCACTTACTGTGGGTGAAAGGGTACACATTTTTTCAAAATTCCTTTAAGGTTAGACATTTGAAAAGCTGAAAGTTACTGAGCTAGATGAGAAGAAATATCTTCCCCACTCAAAATGAGAAGGTTGAGCCCTTGAACTTTTAACATAGACATGTTCTAGTTTTATTCACACAAATACAGCTTATATAAACTATACAATTATTAGGGAACAATGACATATTTGGGAATACTGCATTCCCAGACTTAGTTGAGCCAGACATGGAAAGATATTTACATACAACAAATAAAATAAAAATAACAAATAAAAATGTGAGGGCGCCTGGGTGGCTCAGTCAGGTAAGTGTCTGCCTTGGGCTCAGGTCATGATCTCAGGGTCCTGGGATGGAGTCCCACATTGGGATCCCTGCTCAGTGGGGGTCTGCTTCTCCCCCTCCATCTGCTTCCCCCCAGTTCCTGCTCTCTCTCAATCTCTCAATTAGGAAAGTAAAATCTTTTTTAATTTAAAATAAATCAAAATGTACCACGCAAACTACAAAAACACATAAGACAACTTCACTACACAAAAAGTTATCTGCTCTGTTTCCCTCCCACAATCAGTCAGCAGGCAGTTATTAAGGGCCTTTTATTTGACAATAATGTTTGAGGCACCTGGCTGGCTCAGTAGGTAGAGAAGGTTCACGATACTGTTGATCTCTCATGAGTTTGAGGCCCGTGTTGGGCATAGAGATTACTTAAAAAAAAATAATGTGTTATCTTAGGGATGACTGGGTGGCTCCATGGTTGGGCGGCTGCCTTTGGCTCGGGGCATAATCCTGGGGTTCCGGGATTGAGTCCCACATCGGGCTCCCTGCATGGAGCCTGCTTCTCCCTCTGCCTGTGTCTCTGCCTCTCTCTGTATGTCTCTCATGAATAAATAAATAAAATCTCAAAACAATAATAATAATAATAATAATAATAATAATAATAATAATGTGTTAGCTTGTATGAATGAATACAATCATTTCTCTTTTCCTGAGTTATTACTGAGTTAGTGAGCACTGAGCCATTGTTCCTCAAAGAAATGCTAGGTCAGGTTCCTGCAGGCCACTGGTCACAAATTGTTTGATGTGTGTTTCTGTTTTAAGACACCTTCTTTAATACATACCGGTGATTCATTATCCTTGAAATCACAGCCTACAACTCATGCTGAACAAAGCTTATCTAACACAGGCACTTTCTCCACAAGGCACATCACAGCCTTCTTGCTAAGCTTAGGGACACTGGGCCACACTTCAGCATTACATTTGGTGGGATTATAAACAAAATAGTCAACACAAAGCACCAAAATCCAAAATGCATGGCACTAAATAGAATGTAAAAGGATACTTGTTTACAGCATGAGAGCTGAGACAAGGCTGCAGAGAGGGTCTTGCTGGACCTCAACTGGAAACAGGCATGTTAGGAAAGTCACCTTTTTTGTCACTCTCATGCTTCTGTGAATAATGTTGGGGTTTACAGATAAACTTTAGGAAGTAAGCAAATTCACAAACACAGAATCCATGGATAATGAAGATCAATTATAAATACACGTTCAAGAAATGTTAACTCTAGCTCTAAAGAAAGACAAAAACAAACAATTTAAGTGTTAAGGTAGGTAGACTTTGGTTAAGATAGAGAGGAAGCAGGGTACTGTCTAGAGCAACCTAAGACCAAGTTTGAAATAGTATCTGTATCAGTTTCCTATTACTACTGCAACAAATTCTCAACATATACAGTGGCTTAAAAAGCAGATTTATTATTTTACAGTTCTGTAGGTTATGAGCCCTACCTGAGTCTCACTGGGCTAAAATCAAGATGTCAGCAAGACTCTGAAGGCTCTAGGGAGGAATCCCTCTCTTTGCCTTTTCAGCATCAAGAGGCCATCCATATTCTTTGGCTCATGGTCACTTCTTCCATTTTTTTTTAAGATTTTATTTATTTATTCATGAGAGGCACAGAGAGAGAGAGAGAGAGGCAGAGACACAGGCAGAGGGAGAAGCAGGCTCCATGCAGGGAGCGCAACGTGGGACCCGATCCCAGGTATCCAGGATCACACCCTGGGTTGCAGGTGGCGCTAAACCGCTGCGCCACCAGGGCTGCCCATTTCTTCTATCTTTAAAGCCAGCAATGATGGATCAAATCCTTTTCCCATGACACTACTGACTTCCTTTTCCACCTCCCTGTCTACTTTTAAGGATTGCATATGATTATATTGGACCTACTTGGATGATCCAGAACAATTTCCCTTTTTCAAGGTCAACTAATTGACAGTTGAGGAACTTCATTCCTCCTGACACCAAATACAGTGTCTTTCCCAAAACTACTTCACCAACTTTCTAGTACCAACTGGGTGTCTTATAACTCAATTCAATTCTAACAGTAACTACCCATAGTTATTGTCAAATTCCACAGGTTTAAGTGTTGGTCCCACAAGACTGTCCTCATTTCATACACCAGTTCCATCGGGTCCCCAGGATAGCTTCACTTCTCTTTGACTTGGAAAGTCTCAGGTTCCCGCACACACCCCCACCAACATTCAACTATTACTACAATGACTCAAAGAACTGAGGAAAGTGCTGTACTTGCTATTAGAGTTTATTTTAAAGGATACAAATACACGCAGATGAAGAAGTACATAGGGCAAGGACCAGAAGTGCCCCAAGTGCAGGAGCCTCCAACTTATGGAATGGGGGTGTGCCTCCCTCCCAGCACATGGGTGTATTTGCCAACTCAGAATCTCTTCAAATGCCGTCATTTAGGTGTTTTATGGAAGTTTCATTATGTAAGCATGATTGTGGCCATTGGCAATGAACTCAGTCTCCAGCTCTTCCCCCCTCCCCAGAGGTTGGGGTGGGTGAAGCTGAAAATTCCAAGATTCTAATCAACTCTTGACCTTTCTGGCAACTGGCCCCTATTCTGATGCTATCTAGGATAGCAAGAGTCATGTCACTGGGCCACCTCATCACTCTAGAAATTCTAAGGGCTTTAGAAGCTCTGTTTCAGGAACTAGGGGCAAAGACCAAAAATCTTTCTGCTCTTACCACAGCAACTTTAATTCCCCTTTGCCACATAAGGTAACATATTCACAGGTTCTAGGGACGAGAATGTGAACATCTTAGGCAGAGGAGGGGGCGTTATTCCACTGATCACAGCATCTATTGCACTTTGCGAGCACTGTGGTACTTTAGGAAACTCAATGTGCTAGCATTTTGGTGCATGGACCGAGGGTTAGCAAAAGATTACAGCCCAAGTACTGTATTAGGTGATGGAGAGAAAACAGAAAGCAAGGAGTCTGCAGGGCATTGACAAAGCAGAAATAATACTTATGTAACAAATATGAAGCTTATGATAGTTCTGTTAGATCATGCCCTACAATTAATACAATTAATACATCAGTTCTCTGATGACCTAGTAAATGCATTATGAGAATGTCAGCAATCTACCTACATTAGTTTTGAATAAACACTTAAGAATCTAAACCTAGGGACCCAAATTTCTTCTGCTGACAAACTACCTTCTTGTTACCATGGAGAAATTCTGAAGCACCTCATTTGTATTCCTTACCTCCCCCTCCCTCCCCTCATCTCACACTACTTCCAACACTGGCTAATGTGGATGTGAGACACCCTCCCTGCTGCCCCCCCCCCCCGGCTTCATCCTATCGCATGATATCAATGACCAACTTACCAGTGACTTGTGGGCAAGACTGATAAGCCACAGAATAAAGTCTCCACATCCCTAAGTGATTCACAATCAACAGTTTTTCTCTAGGTGCCTGCCGAGAATATCTTTATAGGTTTCTAAGTCATCAGCTCCTCTTAACTCCTGCCAACACCCAGAGCAGCACCTTTAATGTAAAACAATTGCATAATGATAAGTTAGTTTCACAGCTGGTCAATAATTGCCCAAATCCCTCTAGATGGCAAATGTGCCCAGGCACCTTTGTTTCAGATATCCTCATTTATTCCAAAAATAAAGATTGTGGCAGTTTAAGAAGTATGATTCGGAGGGGGAAAAGAAGATTGAAAAAAAGATTTATCATGTAACTATGATATATGATTTAGAGAAATGAGAATATTTCTTGAAATCTGAGACATCGTCAACTGTGAGATGCACCTTAAGGCTCTGGGGATCTGGTGCAGGGTCTCTCGTGAGATTTGCAGTTTAGCTATCAGCCGGGACTGCCATCTTCTGGGGCTAGAGAATCCACCTCCAGGCTCACTCACATGTTTGTTGGAAGCTTTCAGTTCCTCCCTGGCTGTTGGCCAAATACGCCGGTTCCTTGCTAAGTGGCCAAACTGTCAGCAGCCTGAGTGTCTGCCCTGGAGCGAGGAGAGTCCAAGATGGGGAAAGGAAGCCACAGCCTGTAATAGGCCGATCACAGAAGCAATGCACACTGGCTTCTCCCATGTTCTATTGGTCCACAGACTACCTCTGGTACAACACGGACAAGAATTCTACAAAGGCACCAATCAAGAGGCTGGTTACCATAGCACATATTACCAAAAGGAACCTGAAACTAATCTGCTTCTTTAGGCAACATTTATTGAGCACTTACTACATACCTTGCCCCATACTAAATACTGGTAACTCATTTAAAAGAATTAAATGAGAACAATCCTCTGAGATGAACCCTATTATTATCTCTCTCTCTTTCTCTCCCCCCCCCCCCTCTCTCTTTACAGGTGTGGAAACTAAAGCTTAGAAAGGGTAAGTAACCTATCCAAGGTCACCAGCTAATCAGAGTGAGGGCTGGGACTTCTGATCTTTTCACTAAAATGCTACCCAGCCTTTGCTTCAGTGTGTATTATTGACTATGTCAACAATGAAATCCCATTATCAAATTAGATAATTTGAGAGTCTCCAAGATTCTTTACATTTTCTTGACTATTCCCATCACCAGTCCATAAGAAAGTACTCCATTGTTTTGTGACACTTTTAAAGCTTTAGCTTATTTAATTTGTTATGTTAATTATTTACAGTTTTAAAAATTGAGTGTGATGGAGGTTAGCTCTGGTGCTATCTATAGCTTCACAAATGAAATGAGCAAAACTGCCTGCCAAAACCCTTGACTCGCACAATAGTAGGTATCATTCTGAAAGATGGGAGAGAAGAATAAAGTGCAGACTTTTGAGAAAATCTGAACAATATTCTCTGAAGACATAATTGTCTCAGAAGATAGTATTTAAAATAATTTTCATAACTTTACAAAAGAAATATAAGACAAAAAGAGACTGCTTTTTATTCTAACATAGAGATGTTCGAATACCAATTATCTCAAACACCTGTCAAGAGTAGACATGCTTACACTCCCCCAATATTCTGTAACAATAAAAAGAAAAAGTAATACAAGTTTTAGACTGCTCTGTGAGCACAAAGTAAGTACAAATAAATCCTACTTATGACCCCAAGACTCATCATCTCCAATGACTCATTCTATCCCATCTGATAAAGAACCAGAGCTTATGGAATTAGTTCACTGGGTTTCCAATTCATATTAGACAAACCAATTTTCTTAAATCTCTGTAAGTAAAACCTACTAGAATCATCAATGTGGAAAAATAGTCGTTACATTCAGAGGAAAATAAGGCCTTAAGGTATCACAGCTGGATCAGCTGGATGGAGTGCAAAATAGCAACCAGTTGTAACCAAGCAAAGAAAGCAGTGGACCAGGCATTCACAAGGAATCAACTCATTGTTAAATCCTTCCTAGAGGAGTCCTGAGCTCATGAAGTCTGGCTGGGACCCAAGAGTGGGAGCAAGGAAGACCAGGCTAAGAAGGCCAGGAGTCCAGACCATCACAGAGTAGGGATTCTCCCAGGACAGGGGTGGGAGGCAGAGCGGAGTGCAGGTGTGGAGCAAAGGGGAGGGATGAGGTGGTAGGAATCCAGCAGATGGTAGAGAGTTCAGGGACTCAGCATTTCTGCAGACTAGATGGTGGTCAAAGAAGCAATTGATACTCACAAATCATGAGGGCCAAGTTTTGAACCTCCAAGCCCAAGTCTTTGATTGCACTCTTTCTTGTCTCTTTAGTGAACAGAGGCCCCAACAGACTGGTTAGTGACAGGGTATTCTGAGTGCAGTGCCCAAGAAGCACACAAACACTGAGCATTGGGCCAGTTTCCTCAGTGCACAGCACAGAATTCCGCAGGAGTTTGAAGCTATTTCATTTGCGGTTCTTGTTCTGAATGCATACTAGATTCTCAATAAACCATTTTTGTTTAGTAGAGAGGGAGAGAGAGGGAGAGAAAAAAGGAGGAAGAAGATGAATATGGGTGGAAGGGCCAAAGGAAGGAAAGAGGTAAAGAAAAGAGAGAAAGAAAAATGAAAAAGAAAGGAAGGAAAGGAAGAGATGGAGGGACATCAGTTTGGGGGAACATACATACGCATGGGCTCAAACACGTGCGCATGCGCACATGCGCACACGCACACACACACACACACACACACACACACACCACTGCGATTGCCCTAAAAAAAATTAGCTATATTCTGGCTGTACCTATTACCTTACCCTTCTTTAAAGCATCCTTTGTGGGGGGCACCTCTTTGGCTAGTGGTTGAGTGTCTACCTTTGGCTCTGGTCCAAAGGTTGACCCGGGCCTGGGATTGAGTCCCCCAACAGGCTCCCTGCGAGAAGGAGCCTGCTCCTCCCTCTGCTTGTGTCTCTGCCTCTCTCTGTGTGTCTCTCATGAATGAATAAATAAAATCTTAAAAAAAAAAAAAAAAAAAAAAGAACATCCTTTGAGGTAAGAGCAAATAATGGCTTGGATAACTCTACATATTTTAGTTTACATTTATTTTTATCTCTAGGGTAAATTATATTCTAGTTTTCTCTGAAACATAATCTTAAAGACAGAGGGTCACAAGACAAATACTTGCCAGTTGGAAATACTAAAAGTAGCCAGGCTGTGAACTAACTGGCCTCAGGAGGGAATACAGGAACTATGGCTATCCCCAGCAGGTGGCGCAAGCGGCCCTCTGCTGTGATGAGACACCTCCTGGTGATTCATCTATTATTAAAGTAGGTTTCTTCTTCATATGATGATTTTCAAACAGCAGATTATCCCAAACCAGGGGAGGAGCTGGGTTGGGAAAGAAATCAGTCCGCAGGATCCCAAGAGACACTAAGTAGGGAAGACAAAATCTGGAGGCTTTTAATTTTATTTCTCTTGTTAAACTGCTTAAAACCACGCAATGACCTCACAAATACTTTTGTTCCATTCATATCATTTTAGGCTCTGAATAGTTAAGAATTATTTCAGGACAGAGTTTTACATTAAGGGCCAAAGGACAACAAAGTACTAAGAATTATGATACCTGAAAATATTTGTATTATGATGAAGAGCTTATAAAGGAGATGGTTTTCCCATAACAAATTAAAGATAAGTCAATTCCCAAGGAAACTTTGGGAAAGGGGACGTTGATTAGAGATTGTTGAGATCAGCCAATGTTTCTGCTGCTTCACTAGTTTCTTACAAATAAATACAGTGTTTTTGCTCACATTTGGAGCTCAGGGCTATGCATTTTTTTGTGAGCAAGCAAACAGAACTGAAAACATTTGCATCCCTGGGGACAAGGTAACCCTCTTTGGGAAGGCAGGAAACATAGTATGTTATCCTTGGAATCACCTTCAAAAATCTGGGACCGAAAAACAGAATTTCAATAATTAAGGCTTCTTAAATATCTGCCCTCACATGTTTCCAAAGAAACAAGGGTTTGGAATGTTCAGGTCAGTGACTAATTTCCAGTGAATAGCTGTCCTGCCAGCACCTACTGCCTTCATTCCCTCACATCCACTGATATTTTAACTCCCCACAATCTGCTTCCCTGTCCATCTGCCACTAGGACTTTACTTTTTATTTATTTATTTATTTATTTTTTTAATTTATGATAGTCACAGAGAGAGAGAGAGAGAGAGAGGCGCAGAGACACAGGCAGAGGGAGAAGCAGGCTCCATGCACCGGGAGCCTGATGTGGGATTCGATCCCGGGTCTCCAGGATCGCGCCCTGGGCCAAAGGCAGGCGCCAAACCGCTGCGCCACCCAGGGATCCCGGACTTTACTTTTTAAAGATATTTTATTTATTTATTATTTATTTATTTATTTTAAAGATTTTATTTATTCATGAGAGATACACACAGAGAGAGAGAGAGGCAGAGACACAGGCAGAGGGGAAGCAGGCTCCCTGGAGAGAGCCCGATGTGGGATTCAATCCCGAGACTCCAGGATCACGCCCTGGGCTGAAGGCACATGCTAAACCCAGGGATCCCCTAAAGATATTTTAAAATATAAAAGTAATGCATGTGTCCCACAAGAATTTGAAAACACTGAAAGACAATAAAAGAGGAATTTCCCATGACTGAGTAGATACTGGCAACACATGCTTCCAACAGGAGCTTGTGTCCAGATTATACGAAGAACTCCTACAAATCAATTTTAAAAAACAATAAAGGGGAAAATGAGCAACAGATGTGAACAGACATTTTACCAAAGAGGATACTCAAATGGACAGTTTCAATTTTGCTGGTAACCACCCGTAAATTAAAACCATGGACATGTGTGAGGGTTTTAAAACAAGTCCACAGATTCTTTGCTACCTCTCCCTTCAAGACACTGGGACTAGTTCTCTTGAGGGCAGTGTAGGAGTAAACACTGGTTTCCAACAGAGAGAATAAAGCAGATGGAAGTGTGTGGCTTCCCCCTTACCCCCTCATGAATCATTCAGAGGGGGCAACTGGCTTCATGTCAGGGGGCTGGTTGCTCAAAGAGCCCTAGAGAGGCCAAAGTGCTGAGGAACTGGGGCCTCTAGCCTGACTAAAGGCCCTTAGCCTGCCCTCTAAGTCACTCCCAAAGAAACAGTGACCCACAGAAACAGGAGGTGATGAACTTTTTAAGCCACCAAATTTGAGGGTAATATGTCATGTAGATGATGTATACAATAGGATACCACCACACATACACCAGAATCACTAAAATTTTAAAGTTTGATATATGGAAAATTGGTTACAATGTCCAGAAAGAGAATTCCCATTGCGCTTCTGCTGGTGGGTGTGTCATTGGTACAACCATTCTGGAAAACCATGTGAATGATCTACTAAAGTTGACTAGATAACACACCCTATCACACAAGTCCACTTCTAGGACACACATACGTACATGAGGCATCAAAACGCACGTGCAAGAATATTCACAAAAGAGCACCTGGATGGCTCAGCGGCTGTCTGCCTTTGGCCCAGGGCATGGTCCAGGGGTCCTGGGATCGAGTCCCGCATCCGGCTTCCTGCATGGAGCCTGCTTCTCCCTCTGCCTGTGTCTCTGCCTCTGTGTGTGTGTGTGTGTGTGTGTGTGTGTGTGTCTCATGAATAAATAAATAAAATCTTTGTTAAAAAAAGAATATTCACAACAGCATCATAAAATAGCACGACCTGAAAGTCTACCAGCAGTGTTTGGAGACCATGGTGGCGTGTGCCTCGATGGAGTGCTCCTAAATAGCAGCGACAACGCATGAACTACAGCTGTGCCAAGTGGACCCGGAGTCTCACACTGCGCGAAGGAAGCCACACGGAGAAGAACGAATCCTGAGTAGACTCTGTGGTCAGCACCCACAGGAATTCGGGAAAGAGATGGTTGCTTCATTGAGAAAGAGAAGGCCTAAGGATGACTCGGTAAGTGTACCCTCCTCAAGAGAGAAAAATCCGTTTATGACAATTCTTTTATGAAAATTCTGCTTTCCCTGTTATCTCGAAAATGAGAATGCGTTCGCTCAGGGTCAGGCACAGGAAGCGCAGCGCCCGGGGTGTGGAGGGACAGTCCCCTGCGCAGCCACAGGATCCTGAGGCCAGCACCTGCCTCCTCCCCTCTCCTCCCCTTCCTCCTCCTCCTCCTCCTCCTCTTCCTCGGCTCAGGCCTCAGGCTAGCCTGGGGAGGCACTCAGCACTCGCCAGAGTCTCTTCACACTTCACCTGTCAGCCAGGCTATTTTTAAAATCCCTCCTGGAGATCCCCAACTAAAAGTGTCTCTGGGCCTGTCCTGCCGCCTCCGCCTCCGTGCTGCAGCCTGGCCTGGCCTGGCCAGCGGGAAGACCGTCCCCAGCCTCGGAGGGAGGATCGCCCCCAGGCCCCGGAGGGAGGACCGTCCCCAGGCACCAGAGGGAGGACCATCCCCAGGCACCCTGGAAGAGCACCGTTCCTGAACCCCGGGGATCGCCCCCAGAACCCCCCCAGCGTTGGTGCCCACCCCCCCACCCCACCCCCTGCTCTCTCGCCGCTGCCTTCCTTCCGTGTTCACCTCAAGGAAAGGTCCCCCCTCGGCCTCCCTGCTGCACCCTTGCCCAGGACTGCCAATGGCCCTCTGCCCTCCTCTGTGCCGGGATCCGCCTGGAGGCTTCCTCTTGGTAGCTGAGGGCCCGTAAGACTTGCGTCTCAGGTTCCCCACCCCACCCTCTGGCTCCTGGGCTCCCCTTCCCCCAACCTGTCACGCAGGGAGTAGGGGTGCGGGCTTTAGTGTGGCCGCTGGCTTGAACCTGGGGTCTGGACCCTTCTCCCTGGCTACTGAACCGGGGCAGCCTAGGCCAGGGGGAAGGCCAGACAGGGTTAGGGGCCTTTTTTGGCTCACATACAGAACCTTCCAGCACCTCTCCCTCCCTCCCCCCACCCAGCCATCATACAGACGTCGGAAAGTCTGATTGAAAACTCATTGGTTAGGGTAGTTCAGTGGGTTAAGCCTCTGCCTTCCACTCAGATCATGATCCTAGGGTCCTGGCTGGTGGAGCTCCCTGCTCAGTGGGAAGACTGCTCCTCCCTCTCCCTCTGCCCCTCCTCCCTGCTCATACTCTCATGCTTTCTCTCAAATACATAAAATACTAAAGAAAAAAAAACCCAAAACTCATAAAAACAGACTCTTAACTATAGAGAACATACTGATGGTTGTCAGAGGAGAGATGGAGGGGGGTGTAAATGTGTGAAATTAGTGAAGGTGATTAAGAGGACACTTAGGATGAGCACTGGGCAATATATAGAATTATTGAATCGTTATATTGTACACCTGCAACTAATATAATACTGTATGTTAACTATACTGGAATTAAAATGTTTTATTTTTTTTTCAGATGGAATTAAAATGTTTTAAAGATAGACAAAAAGCATTGATAAGAAACTACTAACAATGCTTTTTCTCTAGGAAGGAGAACTGGGGTGGGAGGGAGGCTCATTTCCTACATATCCCTTTTGATCTTTGGAATTTTATTCATCTGCAAAATTGTTTATATTATTAAAATAAAACCTTACTTTTTAAATGCAGCTGGTTGCAAAGGTATGTTCAGTGGGTGAAAATTCAGTGAGTTCTATGTTTAAGAGAGATGTATTTTTTTGAATATATATACATAATACCTCAATAAAAAGGTTTTAAAAAACAAATAAAATCTGTAAGCAAAGAGCAGAGCACAGACCACCATGTCCCTCAGGCCTGTGTGTACTTGGGAAGCTATCTAGATGTGTTTGGACACAGACCAGCTCCTGGCCCCCTCTGCCCCTCCTCTTTGTTGTCTGCCTTCTCTCAATCTTGAAGTCCTCCTGTGTGCACATTCTCAGTACATTCCTACTTTCTAATCTCTCCACGAAGCCAGCGATGGCTGGAATGTTAACATTTATATATTTTTTTAAGATGTATTTATTTATTCATGAAAGACACAGAGAGAGGCAAAGACACAGGCAGAGGGAGAAGCAGGCTCCCTGCAGGGAGCCGGATTCAGGACTGGATCACACCCTGAGCAAGGCAGACACTCAACCGCTGAGACACCCAGGCATCATCCCTAACATTTATATTTCAATGGAAAATCATTCCTAGCAATTCAGGGACTCAAAATGTAACTGTGTCCCAGATTCCTGCCTTGTAGTCAGAAGGCATTGTTCTCTGTTAAAAACGTTCCATGCTATAGCACTTCAATTAGAGAGAGCATATGTTGGGAGTCATAGCATGCTTAAATCAGGTTTCGAAAGCAAATATGCTTTACTCAATATAGAGAATTTGCTGGTAATAGAATGTAATTCCCACAAAGGCAGGGATCCTGGGACTTAGAACAGGGTACCGCACATAGTAGGAAATCACATGCTTGTTGGATTAATATTTGTAAGTGAACTGAGCCCAAAGTAACTGAAAGAGCCTGTCCCCTCTCTTTTCTCTGCTTCTGCCACTCCCAGGCACAGACACTAAGGTAACAAAATGCAGTCAAAAATCGAAGTGTGGGGATGCCTGGGTGGCTCAGTGGTTGACTGCCTTCGGCTCAGGGCATGATCCAAGGGTCCTGGGATCAAGTCCCGCATGGGGCTCCCCACACGGAGCCTGCTTCTCCCTCTGCCTGTGTCTCTGCCTCTGTGTGTATGTGTCTCTGCCTCTCTCTCTCTGTGTGTCTCTCAGGAATAAATAAATAAAACCTTTAAAAAAGAGCAGCCCCAGGTGGCTCGGTGGGCCTTCGGCCCAGGGCATGATCCTGGAGACCTGGGATCGAATCCCACGTCGGGCTCCCTGCATGGAGCCTGCTTCTCCCTCTGCCTGTGTCTCTGCCTCTCTCTCTCTCTCTCTCTGTGTGTCTCATGAATAAATAAATAAAATCTTAAAAAAAAAAAACCTTTAAAAAATCAAAGTGTAGTTTGGTATATAAATATGAGTCGTTCATTTGTAAACAGTTTAATATCAATGCCTGATAGTCACAAAGCATCTTACTGGTTTTGATGTTGGGAGAGATATTAAAGCATATTTACATCTCAGTCTTCTATCTCTAACCTCCTGGGCTCTGGCTCCAAATAGAGTATGGTGATTGTCTAACAAATCCAGAACAATGGCCAAGGAGATGGAGCAGGATTTTAAAAGAGCAAGCAGTCCACAAAAGGGCTCCAGGATCTAAATAGGTACACATTTGTGTAACAGAAAGGTTAGATGGTGTGATTTAATCAAGTGGTGGGGGAAAATAACTTATAGTATGATGCATTAAAGTTGGCAAGAGAAGCAAGAGGAGCAAAGCCTGGGTGATTCAGTCTGTTGAGTGTCAGGCTCTTGATCTCAGCTCAGGCCTTGATCTCAGCGTCTTGATCTCAGGGTCGTGACTTCAAGCCCTGTTTTGAGCTCCACACTTACCATGGAGCCTACTTTAAGAAAAAAAAAGTTGGCGAGAGGATAAGGATATGTCAGATGAGAGAAGTGGGTGGCTCAGGGAAGGACACATTGAAAATACTATTTTACATCAGAATGCTTTAAATAAAAAGAGAACTCAGTAAAGATGGTGGTAAAATTAGAAACAAAATGTGAACTCATGACATTTACTAAAGTGGCCTAAATCAGTGTCATTTCCCCAGGGCTCCACAGCTGCTTTCACTCAGAGCAGCTGACTCTGTTGTGAGAGAGGGAAAATAAAACCCCACCCGACACAACTTGCTTGCTCTCAAAGATACAGGGGATTTCAAGACAACCAAGGAGCCGGTTTAAATAAGGGGCTCCCGTGGGCTACAGTGTGACAATTTGAGCATTAAAAAGAAAATGATCAGGTCGCCTGGGTGGCTCAGTGGTTGAGTGTCTGCCTTTGGCTCAGGGTGTGATCCAGGTTCCAGGGATGGAGTCCCATATCCAGCTCCCAGGAGCTCGCTTCTCCCTCTATCTGTGTCTCTGCCTCCCTTTATCTGTCATGAATAAATAAAAATCTTAAAAAAAAATTAAAGAAAATGATCATTCTGTAAAAAACCATGAGCCCACTGCGACCTCAAAAGAAGCAAACAGTATGTGGTGTGCTTCAGGAAAGCTGTATGTACATTTCTAATACCAGGTTCAGAAAATGGTATGTATTGATAACCCCTAATTATATACCAGGTTTGTATTTTGTTTGACAGCTAATATCAGGCCATGTGAATCAAGGCATGGAGAGTCGATCTGCAGGTGCAGGACTGACTCTGGGCTCCTCTGATGGGGGTGAGGGGACAGGGGATGAGGGAGAAGGTGGTAGGGACCAGGCAGGGGTTAACTGTAATCAGAGGAAAAAACATTCAGAGTAAAAAAAATCCATAAAGGCAAAGAAGCGAATTACCAGGTGGCACGGGGGTCCTTGGGAGTGAGGGTAGCAGCCCGACTCGCTGGGCCTCTGCTCTGGTCCTGAGACCTCACACCTATTCTCCTGCCTGGGATATGGGATCCCATCCCTTAGCTGAGAAGCATATTTTTAACTGGGATAAAGAAGGAAATCAAGCCCATATTATATGGGACTTGTTTAAGTGGTGTTTATACACTTGCAGTAGTAAGTTTGGGAATCATGACACTATTTTACTTGTACTTAGACTGCGGTTAGGATGTTTTATAGGGTTAGGGAACCTGATTTATAGGGTTCTGAAGTCTGATTTATTAGATGGACAAGCACACTTAAGTACGCAGGGTGATTTTTGCCCCTGAGAAATATAAAAACTCTCAGTTGAAGTGGTTGAACGAATTAGATATTATATTCATAATTATAACTTGAACTAAGATAATTTAGTCAAGTTTGGAAATACTGTTGTTTAGGGGAATTTACTTATTTATTTATATCAAAGATTTTATTTATTTATTTATTTATTTATTTATTTATTTATCCATGAGATACACAGATAGGCAGAGACACAGGCAGAGGGAGAAGCAGGCTCCATGCATGCAGAACTCGATCCCGGGATCCTGGGATCACCCCCTGAGCCGAAGGCAGCCACTCAACCACTGAGCCCCCCAGGTGCCCCTAGGGGATTTAATCTGTCAAATTTATATACAAATTGAGCATTGATTAAAAAACAAGGAAAAGTTGTCTTTTGACTTTGTAACATTATTAGGTGAATAGCTGAGCAAGACTTATCCACAGACGGTAAAGTTTGAAGAACATTTAGTTTTCAATTTTATGATTTTAGTTCATTATTGATAAAAAACACATTCTTCTTTTCTTTTTGAAGAATAATGCTACCTCCCCATCAAACAACTCACCTGACAGCTCTACCACAGTTTAGAAAAGGAGAAGACATGCAGTTGCCCATGCCACAGAGAAGGACAAGTCTCTTTTCTCCTAACAATCACATGATTTTTTTCCTCAGATTAATACAATTTTTGGAATATTTATATAACAATGGTGTTTTCCAGTGGGCTATCTTTATTTTATTTTTTCCCTGAAAGGGCATTTTGTGAAAGATAGAGAAAGCCAGAGAGAGAGGAAGGGAGGGAGAGGAGAGAGAGAAAGAAAGAGAGAAAGAGAGATTCCTATTTGGTACTTCTCAGCCTGGGAAGTTTTAGGTTTTTTTTTTTTTTTGTAAAGATTTTATTTATTTATTCATGAGAGACACAGAAAGAAAGGCAGAGACACAGGCAGAGAGAGGAGAAGCAGCCTCCATGCAAGGAGCCCGATGTGGGACTTGATCCCAGGTCTCCAGGATCATGTCCTGAGCCAAAGGCAGACGCTCAACCACTGAGCCACCCAGGTGTCCCAGTTTTGGGTATTCTTACCAAGGATTTATTTCTCTGCTCTTCCAGGAGCCACCCTGTTGAAACCCCCTGCCCCCAACTCTTCCCCTCTTGGTTAAGACTCATGAGTGGGAGGGGGTGCCGCTGGGGGGGGGGGCATGCCTTTTATTATGGTTCCCAGACTTCTAGATTCCACACCAGCAATGTCTCAAAAAATTTTTTTTTTGGTGACCTACATAGATCAGTCAGTCATTTATGTGGCCAAGTGAGAAGGAAAAGCAGAAATAAAACCCCGCCATTTCCCATCACAACATTTTATAACAGAAACGACATTTTAACACCCAAATGCAGAAAGGACTTGACTTGGGCCAAAGACAATTTTTTCACACGAAATACACTTAGTTGAACGGAAATCTCACGGGGCTGTCCCTGTCACTCTTCTGTGGCTATAACTGTCACCAGGGGTGGATGGGGCCCACCTGGGAATCACAGCCCAGAGAATAGGCTGAGCCGGCTGGGCCCCCCTCCCCCCCACACCACCTCCCACACACCTCTTCCCCCAACACACACCTCCCCCATCCCCCACGCCTCCCCCCCACATCCCCTTCCCCCCCACATCTCCCTCCCCCGCCCCCACCACCTCCCCGCACTCCTCCCCCCACACCCCTCCCCCACACCCCTCCCCCCACATGTCTCCCCCCACACATACCTCCCACACACATCCTCTCCCCTTCCTACATCTCCCTCCCCCACCACCTCCCGCACCCCTCCCCCCACACCCCTCCCCCCGCATCCCGTCCCCCCCATCACGCATGGGCAAGGACCGGCTAGGGGGCTTGTGGGTCTGATTCTGAGCTCCAGGGCCTTTACTTCCTCTTACTGGACACTTGAAAGTGTCGGTGCTCCCTGATTAATGAGTTATTGTCAGCGTTATTTGAGCCTCCAAAGCTGTCACCTGGCCGATGGTGCCCCTCCTTCTGGGGCGGGGACCCTTCGGGACTGTGGCAGGCCTCAGAACCCAGAAGCTCCTCCTAGGGCCAATGTGCTTTCCTGGGAGGAAATTTAGGATTGTTTTGCTGTTTCTACCGTCTTCCGTAAAAGAATAACCAACCATTTTTTCCAAAGAAGATGGAAAAAGAAAAAAACACCATATATGAAAACACCACAAGTATTGTCCATGTGTGTTACCCATCTCATGCAGAGATGAAGGATTTTAAACGCTTTCCAAAAAGCTCCTAATACGTTTGATTACTAAAAGAAGTTATATTAGAGTTTTAGAGGCTCCTGAAAAGCTACCTAATACATGTAATTACTAAATGGACGTTATATTAGAGTTTTCTATAAGCTAAGAAAAATTAAAAAATGATTTTTAAAGTCCAGTATGCTTCCCTTTCCTTCAAAGACTTCCAATCTGTATATTAATGTTGTATATGACCTCTTCCAATTAGAATATCCATGCCACGATTGGGCAAACATCTGAGACCTAGTCATTGACTCAACAAATGTTTTTAAAGTACCAACCTTGTGCCAACCATAGCTTTGGCTTTGGAGATGCAATAATGAAAACTCATCCTTTTCCATCAAGGGGCTCAGGAATTTTAATAGGGAGAATCAGGCATGTTGACCAATACATGGGAGGCGTTCCGAGGGCTTTCTCAATGACCTGGGCAGGTACAGTGGAGCATAAGGGAGGTGGGCCTCAACAGTTCTCCTGGAGAAATGGCCAGGAGGGACAGCAACCCTGCGTCAGGGTGGGAAGGAGCCAGAGAGAAGGCAGGTCTGCCCAGCGGGCCAGTTGATGAGGGTCTGGGTGCTCTCCTGCAGGTAGGGGAGGGGGTGCTGGTTATTAAGCTATTGCCTCCCGGCTCAGCACCACCCTTCTCTGCTCTGCACTTAGATGCCAAAGCGAAGCCTCTTCGAATACATTTCCCTTTGCCAGCTGGCTCCCAGTAGGATCTAC
This sequence comes from Vulpes lagopus, assembly GCF_018345385.1. Taxonomy (NCBI): domain Eukaryota; kingdom Metazoa; phylum Chordata; class Mammalia; order Carnivora; family Canidae; genus Vulpes; species Vulpes lagopus. The sequence goes on along the minus strand of NC_054824.1, from coordinate 108,354,398 downwards.
CAGTGGGAGTGCGGAGAGGAAACTGGGAGGCTGGAGGAGGCAAAGGGCACCTGCTCACCTGCTATTCTTGTCACCATCACACTGGCAAACTCCCAGCTTTCTTCCAGACCCCACACCAGGCCATCCTGCAGAGAGGCAGCACCACTAAGCAGCAGCCCTGCCTCAAGGCTCCTTGTCGAAGCCTCTGTCCTGCCTGCTTAGCAGCCTTCTGAGGAGGCCCAGGTCCCAGCCCCAGGGCACTCCTCCCAGCTGGCAGGTTCCAGCCCATCCCAGCCTCTGCCTTGTTTCCCTAACTAGCCCTAAGGTTGGGCGCTGCTTCCTGCCCCTACTATCTTTGCTGACTAAACAGTTTTGTTTTTGCCTTTTCACCTGTTTAGCCAATTTCTTGCATTCGGTTCTTCCTACTGAAATGCCTAGGGTTGCGTCTGTTGTTCTGAGAACCATGATCATACTGGGTGTGGGGGGTCCAAGAAAACAGACTTTTAAAGACCAGAATTGGGATTGATACAGATGTGTTTGGCTTGGAATGCAGTGCCAAGCTTTTTCCTGATGAAAATGGGACACTAGTAAGCCACAGCACGTGGTGGTGTCACTATTAGTGAAATTATGGCCAGTGGTTCATTGTGAGGAGTGTCTACTGATGTGCCTTGAAGGACCAGGGGCCACTGCACTTGAATGTTCAGCAGCAACAAACATTATTGGGATGGCGAGGTGCTTGCTACTTCTCTCTGCACTGGAGAGCTTTCAAAAAGAAGATGACCATGTTTCTAGCTGATTCTGAACAAGGAATCCAGGATCTGAGAGCATGGCTAGAGGAGCGGGAGACTAGGAGCCATAGATTAGGAGTCTATTGCAAACTAAATTCAGTAACCTTTCCTGGTTTGAATATGTTTGAGAAAGTCCATCCTGAAATACTGAATGCTTTTGAATATTTTTATTACTTTATTATAATACAGCGACTTAAAGCTAGCAAACGAATACGTGTCTGGACTTGGGATACCTGCTATTAATACACAGCCAAACAAATGCTTTCTCAGTGCTCAGTAGCTTATCTCAGAGATTTTGATTCCTAGAATTGGAAGAGATCATCAGCCCGGCTTACAACACTCCTGCCTCATTCACCTCTACCCAAAGCATCCAGTGACGCACTCTCTGGCTTTCTGCAGCCCATCCCAATTTTTAATAGCTCTAACTGGGAGAATTTCCAGATCTTGAGCAATGTTTGCCTCACTGTAACTTTCTACTATTAATCCTAGTTTTGTCCCAAGGAATCACATTAGACTAATTCTAGTTCAGGGGTGGATCCAGAATTAGTGGAGCTAATCTTGTTCAATTTAGGGGCTGAGGGGAGCTCTCTTTCAGGAAAAAAGACTAACAACTATGCACATGATATTAGGTTGAAGGCTTCAGAGAAGCCAGTGCAAGAAGCCCAGGAGCTTCTGTCCCAAAGGAGCCATAGCAAATACACTTCTGTTCTCTTTTCTTGAGGATTCTTCACGTCACCTTATTCTCCACCATGTTGAAAAGTTTTTCTTTCCCCAAGATAAGCATCCTGAATTTACCCAATTGGTTCCTTGGACATATTTAGGTTTGTCATAACCCTTCTAAAGAACGGCGTGTAAACAGTACTTGCCTTTGGAGAAGGAAAGTGGGAGGCAGGTGCCCCCGACGAAAGGAGAGCTGTTAGTACCTGCGTTCATGAAGTTTTTGTGTCCTGTACATGCCTGGCTGCACACTGAAATGCCTTTAATAGTGAATTTCAGCAGAAAACCTTTTAGAGCATGCCAAAAACTGCACAAGATTCTCCTGGATGACCTACTCAGCCAGAGTATAATTGGATGCTAACGTGCAAGGCTCTAAACATCAGGAAAGCCTCACACTCCCACATGCTGTCCCTCCAGCCACTAGGTGACCCTAGGCTCTCACTCCACATTTGCAGTTACAATTTGAGACCTAAATAGAGGAGTTTCTATTGGTCTCAGTTAAACTTTCCTTTGCCAAGCTGTCCATGAAATTCCTTGAAGCCTTTTTCTATCATCTGCTGTGAATTGCCTCTCTTAGGTTTGCCATTGTTCATTCAGTTCTAAAATCATTAAGTGCCTACTGGATTCAAAGACAAAAAAAGCCAAACATTTTCGTAATGTGACTAGGTCTACTGCCAGCGCAGAGAGACTTGAGCTGCCAGGACCTGGTTCCGTGGGGAGGGAAAACAGGCAAGGCTAAGAGTGGGAAAGTACTGAATGCTGAGTCCAGTGGAGAGAAGTGTCTTCAAGGCCCCCCAGACCAGGTGGTCTTGGCAGCGTCCTGAGAAAGGCCTCATCGGAAGCACCTCCCCCACAAAAGGAGGCCAGGGAATGGAGGTGGAGGTGCTTAGGCCAGGCTTGCAGATGTACCTGGGAGCATGGCTGGAGGTGGGAGAGCTTACCTCTGAGTCCCTCCGTGCTCCATGGACTCTGCAGTGCCCTGGCGGAGCACCAGGTCTAGCACACGGGGCACAGAGCCCACCCCTCGAGAGACCTGCCAGGTATGCCTTTGTAATTGCCTCTGGTCTGGTCTGAAAAATCACAATAGAAGTTTGGCCCAGAGCCAGACTCCTCAGACTAAAGTTAAAATAAAACATGATTTCTCAGCCTCAGCATTATTAACATTTTGGGCTGGAAAATTCTTTGTTGGGGGCGGGGGGTGCTGTCTTGTGCATCATGGGCAGTATCCTTGGCCCCTATCTGCTAGATCCTGGTAGCACTCCCCACATTGTGACAACCAAACCTGTTCCCAGACTTTGCCAGATGTCCCCTGAAGGCCCAAATCACACTGTTGAGAACACCGAGAAGGAGGAACATAAGTCCTCTTGAGACACAAGTAGCTCAGAATCTTACTTGTGTAAATCTCCTTCTGCCTACCTTTTTGGCATTGCCCTAGTAATGCTTCCTCTGCCTGAAATAACCTTTCTCCCCTTTCCTATTTATGGACACTTACTTTTCCTCTTACCTCTCTGTGAAGCCTTCCGAGACCACGCTCTTGCCTTATTGACAGTGAGCCCTGTCACTGCACCACTTCTGAACTACACACATGCTTCTTTGTCTTGGTCTCTCAGCAACACCTCCATCCACACAGGTCTTGCAGTCAGCAGGCACCCAGTAAATGCTGGAGAGAGTGGACCTAGACAAGAGGAACCACGAGTTTTCAAAGGAGACTGAAAAAGTTGTAGTCAGAGTTATGCAAAAAACATACCAGCAGATACAGAGGTCCTGGAAACAAAGAGAAGAGCGTCCCAAGGAGACGTAGCCCCCAGAGTGAAATGCTGTTGAGAATTGAAGTAGGAAAAGGATTAAATGCAGTATCTTATATGCGGGACTCAGGAGGGCACTGGTGACGTTCAAGTGGTGACGGGAAAGGGTGCACAGCCAACAGAAGACATTGAAGAAGACACAGACATCAGATGTCTCTGGGGTGGGCAAGAAACAAGAGATGGTCAGTGGAAATGATGTTGGGAGTAAACATACCAGAGGAGGTAATTGATGAGGTGAGATCCAGAGGGAGGATGGAGGGAGTGGGTCCAGAGCACAGCAGGGAGGAAACAGAGGAGAGGTGCCTCTTCCTTTGACTCAGGAGGGAATAGGTACAGGAGAAGAGTGTCGTGTGTCACCAGGGTGAATTACCTCTTAGTGACATAGACAATAGGGCATTTGAACAGAGAGCAGAGAAGGTTTGGAAATGTCAGTGAAGTGGGGGTGAGGAAAAGCACTGCTGAGCAACACCGATGTTGAGGAAATGCAAAGGAGCAGCCAACACTTACTGAGCACCTACTATGTGCCAGGTCTTTTAGACATTACTTCATTTACTTCTCAAGACTGCCTTCTGAAGTTGGTATGATATCCACTTTATAGATGACCAAGTGAAGACTGAAAGAGGTTAGGTTGTCAGGTAAAGAAAAGCCTACCCTGATGTCCTAGCCAGTGGCACACCTGGAATTTGAACTCAGGTTGGTCTAAAGTCATATGCTTTCCAGTCTTCCTCTCCTGGAGGTATCGGGACAGTTAAGGCAGTGTGAACAGGTGCAGGAGAGAAAGAAGTATGGACAGTTGAGACAGGGAGTGGAATATGGGAATGGATTGCAGAGGGGCCTAAGAACCAGGCCAAGATGGCATGCGCGGGAGCCTGGGGAGCTGGGTGGGGATGGGCAGTAAAACACATTGGAGGCAGGATATCAAGAACCTCTGAGTCTAGGGTGTGCAGTCATTCTTTAAAGATTAACAAAATCAGGGCACCTGGGTGGCTCAGCAGTTGAGGGTCTGCCTTTGGCTCAGGGCGTGATCCCGGGGTCCCAGGATCTAGTCCCACATCAGGCTCCCCACAGGGAGCCTGCTTCTCTCTCTGCCTCTCTCTCTGCCTCTCTCTGTGTGTGTCTCTCATGAATAAATAAATAAAATGGTAAAAAAAAAAAAAATAAAGGTTGGCAAAATCTAGAGAACTGGGAAAGGTAGAGGTGGGGTTAAATGACTGTCATCCTGGAGACAGACTCTGAGGACAGTGAAATGAACACTCCAAGGTTGGTGAAGTTGCTGTGTGGCAAAGATCTCCCAGGAGTTGGGGTCTGGCCTGAAGTCAGAAGAGTGAGGTGTGAAATGTGAAGGGATGAGGGAACACTAACTCCTTCTCCCCACTCCCATCCCTCCATCCTCACATGCCTCAGGCCCTAGGGATATGGAAGATGTTCCAGAAGGGGTACTTTATTGCTAGAGACAGCCAGGTTCCATTTGGGACCAGAAGAGAGAGGGAGAGCTTTCTGTGAAGATGTTGAGTGTGTGTGTGTTGGGGCCAGGGATCTAACAGAGGAGTGGGTATGGGGAGCCTGGTACCCTATCAGCAATGGGGGGGGGTGAGAAAGGAGGATGGGCTCAAAGTGCAGAAAGCAAACAGCCTTCTACTGTGTTTTTGCTCTCAGGGCTGCTCTAAGCCTTGGACAGTACTGACCGTGAGGAGCTCAGACACAAACCACCTCGTCCACGCCCTTGTCTTCCTTTCATATGGACATGCACCATTTTTACCACTAATTGCTCTACCTAAGAACAAACATACTAAAGAGAAGTTACCCAAGCCCCAACCAAATACTTTGAAGTTTTAGAATAATTTATCACATTCATATCCAATTTGTCAACATCCTGAATCACTCTAAGAGGAACAATACTGTTTGCTGGATAAATCACATCTCTAGAAAGATTCTTTATGTTCTCTTCCCCCTCCCAGGCGTCACAGGGTATTTCTTCTAAAGACATTTGATTCTTAGTGATCTTAGAAGGTAGGGAAGCTATGAACCATTTTTGCTGCTGCCGTGTTCTGAGTACTGAGCAAATCTTTCTCTCCCTGCCTCAGCCTTTTCCACAGAGACAATGTGGCAACAACTGAACAGAAAGACAAGCTGCCTGCACTGAGGGGAGCTAGGAATCACTCAAAGGGTCTCTTGTGCCATGAAGAGCCTGGATCATGATTTGAGTACCTGGAAGTTGATAAGCAAGTCTGAGTTGACCCTGCTGTCCCATTTACCTTCCTTTCTTGCCTTCCTCTCCTGACAGTAAGCAAACCCACTGGAAGTCCCATTAGCCTTAGGGCAAGGTTGAGATCACACTTTCATAAAAAATCTGATCCTATCCTCTATCCTTGCTTTGTATACTTCCTTCATCTGCATTTTGCGCAGCACACCATTTGATCCAGAATACTTTGGTTAAAAACTAGTTAATCCAAAACAGTAATTTCATTTACACAAAAAAATCACTGCTGGACAATGTATCATCTAATATTTTTTTTTCAGTTTACTGAGGTATAATTGACAAAATTGTAGGATATTTAGAGGATACAGCGTGATAGTTTGATACATGTACACATTGTGAAAGAGTTCCTCTCATTGAGTTAATTAACACATACATCACCTCATATACTTATCCCATTCCTTTTTTTTTGGTGAGAAAATTGAAATTTTACTCTCTTAACAAACTTCATTTCTTTCTTTCTTTTTCTTTTTTTTTTTTAAGTAGGCTTCATGGCCAGTGTAGAGCCTAACATGGGGCTTGAACTCATGATCAGAGCTGAGATCAAGAGTCAGATGCTCAGGGACACCTGGGTGGATCAGCAGTTGAGCTTCTGCCTTCGACTCAGGGCCTGATCTCCAGTCCAGGGATCAAGTCCCACATCGGATTCCCTGCATGGGGCCTGCTTCTCCCTCTGCCTGTGTCTCTGCCTCTCTCTCTGTGCCTCTCATAAATAAATAAATAAAATCTTAAAAAAAAAAAGTCAGATGCTCAACCAACTGAACCCAGGCACCCCTTAACAAACTTCATTCCTATAATATAGTCTCATTAGCTATATTCACCACCTTATATATTAGATCCTCTGATCTTATTCATTTTATAGCTGAAAGCTTGTAACCTTTTACCAACGTCGCTCTATTTCTCCCAACCCCCAGTCCCCTGGCACCACTTTATCACTCTCTGTTTCTATGAGTTCAACTTTATTTTTTAGATTCCTCATATAAGTGATACCATGCTTTCTCTTTCTGGCTTATTTCACTTAGCATAATACCCTCCAGGTTCATCTGTGTTATCAGAAATGACAGGATTTCCTTCATTTTAAAAGCTGAACAATATTCCATTCTGTGTGTGGCTATATATATATATATATATATATATATATATATATATATATCACATTTTCTTTATCCATTCATCTGTCAATAGCGCTTAGGTTATTCATGCACTATTGTGAATAATGCTGCATTATTTTTAAAATTTCTTATTTGGGGATCCCTGGGTGGTGCAGCGGTTTGGCGCCGCCTTTGGCCCAGGGCGCGATCCTGGAGACCCGGGATCGAATCCCACATCAGGCTCCCGGTGCATGGAACCTGCTTCTCCCTCCGCCTGTGTCTCTGCCTCTCTCTCTCTCTGTGACTATCATAAATAAATAAAAATAAAATAAAATTTCTTATTTGAATTCTTTTTTATCATTTTAAGCTAATTAGAATCTATGTTTTTGATAGTGTCTTCACAAATCTTTTAATTTTGAAAATCTGTTGAAAACAAATGTTTCTAATCATCTGTTCATGTTTGCACATTTTTTTCTGCACAGTGGGGAGAGGAGTATTATATTTAGAAATGTTTATTTTTTTTGAAGATTTATTTTTTTTAATAGTTGTATTTTTTAAAGTTTCTTTATTTATGATA